>NC_044279.2:6636415-7893716 GCF_004027225.2 Strigops habroptila | reverse complement strand
AAAGGAAGAAGAAGAAGAAGATGAAGAACAGGAGTCACAGAAGAAGCTGGATTTGCCGGTCTTGGAGAATGAGCCCTTACCAGGTATAAGTGGCACACAGAGCTTGCATCCACTCTGCGGTGCAAATTCAAACCTGTCTTTTCAAAATTGGCCTGAGCTGGGATGACAGTGTGATGACATTCAGATCATGGCAAATGAAAGAGAGAGATATCTGTGATAACAGTCCTGGGACTCATTGCATGTCTATTACAACCTGTCAATTGTCTGGGATTTGTTTCAATTTGTTAACACATTGGTTCAATGGGACAGGCTTTTGCTGCTAATACTATTAAAAATGGCTTTTACCTCATCCCTTGCAAAAATAGTGACTATGAGTACGTGCAGTATTTGATCTCTCCTGCAATCCATACACTGCAGACACACGTTCTTACAGCATGAATGAAGAGAAATTTGTCCAGTTTCCCCTTTAGAGAACTTAATTCTCTTTTCACTAACATGAAATGATGGACCATGAAACCCGTCTATAAAGTTTTGGATCTGAATCACAGCCAGGCTGAAGGCTGTTAACTCCAGTTTGGTAGATCTGGCTTTTAAAATCATTGGAAGTTCCCGAAACGTCTGTAAAAGGGTATCCAGCAGTATCTGCTCCTTGCCACTCTGAGCCTGTTTTGGTGGGAAGCTCCTGCTTCTCCTACCCTTGCCTGCCCAGACTTGGTTTTGGGAGTCTTACGCACCTCCTTCTCCCACACGTGCATTGGGGCGAAAGGAACAAGAGGTATTCCCTAAAAAGAGAAGACTTTAGACCTGCTACAAGAGCATCCATCATCAGTATTACTGTCACTTATCAGGTCTAGCTGCTGCATCTGTTTTAACTTAGAGGGGTGGTTAACCTGGTCCTGTGACCAGACTGTATGTAAATTTGGGGTGATTTGGTAAAATCACATGAATTCTGTTAGTCACGCTTGATGTAGCAGCTGGGTGGGTGGAAGGACACCTCAGTGAAATGTCCTCATCTCCTGAGATGTGGACTCCACACTGGGAGGCATGAGATCCTAGATACATGTGATCCCAAATGGGTCCAGCTGTGAACATCCCTATTTCTTGCACAGATGCTTATTATCATGGATTCCCATAATCTTTACCAGTGCTGAGCCACAGGAGCTCTGCGTGTAATGTTGGACCTGGAGGGTTTATATCTTACCCTTTCTAGATAAGGCAAAACAAGCAAGAGGCCAGCACAGGTTTCAGCTGTGCAGGGTTTCCTCCACCTTTCCCTCCGCCCCTGGTTTGCTGTGAGCAGAGCAGTAAAACACAACGTTCTTAGCAAATATGTGGTTAGAGATTGAAGTGGAGCCAGCATTTAATATGAGCCCACCCAGACGGTGAGTGAGAGATCAAAGCTGGAAAAGGACCCCTGGAAAAAGCTGTCTGAGCATCTATTAAGGGTGTTTAAAATTCATTGGGCACGCAAATTAATCTCTTGGTAATATCCAGTGCTGGAATATATGTGAGGTCTAACCTGAACCCCCAGTTTATAGAATCATAGAATGGTTTGGGTTGGAAAGGACCTTAAGCTCATCTAGTTCCAACCCCCTGCCATGGGCAGGGACGCCTCACACTAGACCAGGTTGCTCAAGGCCCTGTCCTACAGGGATGATAAAATCTTTATGATACTAAAAGCCCTGGTGTAAATGGTTGTTATCAGCTGCAGATGCTGAGGTTTCAGATGTTGGGACTGGAGAGGGGAAAATGCCACAACATCGACTGAGCTGCTGCTGCAGCAGGGCTGCCTATGCTGGTCGGGGCAGTGCAGCAGCACAGAGTTGCTGAGGGATGGCATTTGAGATGGTGTGGAAAAAGCACAGGATTAAAAAGCATAAAGAAAAGCTCTCCCTTCTTCCCACCGATGTCAGTGCTGAATCTGCCCAGCATTGACAGAGGGGGTTCATGTGCAACGTCTGTGTTGTGTCCTGGAGGCAGTGTTGTAAGGAAGCAGCAATGAAACGAAACGTTTTTCCTGATGTAGCTTTTACCCTTCGTCAGTTGGAATCAGTCGCAAGGTTGCTTTTATTTCTTGTGGCAGAGAAATGAAACTGAACCTCCTGCCTCTTGCATCTGTGATCCAAATTAGTGAGCAGAGATGCTCTGAGCAGCACTGAGCTCTAGTGTATGAACAGACAACTGGAGATCAATCCTGAGCTGAAGAATTTCCCTCTGAATTGTGATTTATCTGAATTCCACTAAAGAAAGAACCTGAGCAAGACTTATTTATGTTTCTGAGCAGAAGAATAGCAAATATTTTCCATGTGAGGTCTGAAAAGGCATCATTTTGTCATTGTTTTTTAGCATTGCTCCCAGGAATGTGTCATTATTTAAAAATGAAAACCCACATATTTTCCTGGCTTAAAAACAGGCTCCAAAAGAAATGCAAGTTTGAGAAGAAAATACTCTTTAAAAAAAAAAAACCCAACGAAAGGGTTGTTTTTCATAAAAATCTGAACAAAAACCAGCTCAGGACCAGCAAGATGCCAACAGGAACTGGGAGGAGAGACTGAAGCTCCAGGAACCACTTTGATGTCCAGCTGCCATCCACATCTGTCTGCACATGAGTCTGCAGCACAGCCAGCCTTTCCCATCCAGGCCTTTGCAAGGCTGGACATGATGCTGGTGTGAAGCTGGTAGGAGATGTGCTGCGTGGCTGTGAAGCTGCTTTCTGGGCTCTCCATGCTGAGGCAGAAGGAGTTTTCCCCTTGGCACCTCCATAGATTTACCTCCGGGTAAGGACTAGATTAGTGTCTTCCACTGCTGTGACCACCATGACCTGTTAGTGGCAAAAAGGGGTTTTTTGCCATTTTGCTGTGGTCCTTCCTGGTGGACTTGCAGGTTCCAACAAGCTGCAAAGAAGGAATGGAGGAGATGAAGAAGGAAGGAATGGAGGAGAGGAAAAAGGAGTAGCTGGGGTCCACCACAGCCCTAGGCAGAGCGAGGAGGAAAAGAAGAGGGTGTTTCATTGACTGGGGAGGAAAAGTGGAGGGGAAACTGCCACAAATTCCTTGTCTTAGTGTGTTCTACCCTTGCTGCACTAGGCTGCTCCATCTTCACTTGCTGCGCTAGAGCAGGCTGTCACACAGTTCCTGCTGTCGCTCTTTGTGGCAGGTCCCTCCTTAGCTTTGGGCCATACATAACTTAAACATCTGTGGCATAGGGATCTGTGCTAATGGCTTTAGCATAAGCCCCATGCAATGCAAAAAGCAAAGTTTCAGCACCCTTCTCACCACCACTTTGCAACTGCATCTTCACAAGCCCCATCATTCTCTCAGCCCAGATGCCAGGAGCAATGCCAGCACCAGCTGACAATACCGCAGGGACACAGCATCCAGGGAAAGGTCAACCCCACAGACCAGCAGCAAACACTCATCCCTCCTCCACAAACCTTGGCAGCAAAGCCAAAGTAGGAAACCAAGGGAAATGAACGGAAAAGAACCAATGTTCTGGCTTCTTGCTAAAGAAAATGCGCAGGGTGGCTCCTCTTTGCTTGCTTGCCATGGTGTGGTTACACGCTGCCCCACAAGCGAACTGGCCATGGTCCAAGTGAAGCAGAAAGCACATTTCTGAGCAGATACCAGAGCGTGCAGATAAGCAGCAAGTGGATGTACCTGCAGTAATTTAAGACATTAAGGACTCCAACCGAGGTGCTGCTCATCTGCTTCTGTACCAGGGTTGCTGAATGAAGATGTTTAAATTAACTTATAGTGATAAAGAAGATGGAAGTGCCAGCGCTTAGTGGTGAGCTGCCCAGTAAGACATAGAATCATAGAATCATAGAATCACAGAATGGTTTGGGTTAGACTTTAAGATCATCTAGTTCCAGCCCCCCTGCATGGGTGTGTGTTCATTTCTGCTGCCTTTCAGGCCAGCCTATGCTGCCGGTGACACTAAACCAAACATCTGCACCATTGCAAAATGATGTTTTCTTAACTGCCTTTCTTAACCCAGGCCAGACTTCCTTCAATTGAGGCAGGATCAGGCCACAGGTATTTTTAACCAGCGCTGAAGCAACTGCATTATTGCTCAGCTGCAAAACAGACATGGTTTTCCTGGATCAGCAGGTCTGTCCTCCCCTCATGGCTGCTTCTTGCAGAACTTCTCCATTAAGCCACAACTTCCTTCTTCAGCTACCAGAGAATGATCACCGTCTGGAACTCTGTCCTTTCCTAAGACAGCAGCTCACAAGAGAAAAGCCCAAACTGGCCAAGATGTTTATGTCCTTGGCTAAAAAAGCTGCTTGAGCAGAAGTGGAGCAGTGTGTTAAAAGATGACAAACGGAGCATGGTCTAGAACAGTGTTTTGCTCCAGTAAGTTACTGGTGCCAGGCAGAGTTCACCCAGAGATGGATTTGTGTCCTGCAAACCAGAAAATACCCCATGTTCCAGATTTGCTTCCCTTACACTTCCCCCAAAGCACATTTTCTTTGTGTGTGTGATGATGGTGGAGCTAATCATGACCTTGGAAGAAGATCGTGAGGCTTTGGGTAAGAAGATCTGGATTTTGCTTCCATCCATGTTACACAGCACCCACATTGTAGCATCCATGTGTGTTCCCCTCTGCAATGCTACCTACATATGGAAAGCTGAAAATCATGGGCAGTGCTGGAAATAAAGGAGGAGAAAGGGTGCAGGGTGTGGGGCTCTTCTTTTACAAGGAATTGTCTCAATGTGGCTTACCCTCCAGTAACAAAATTGAGTATCTTTTGGCTCAAAGCAATAGCAGCATCACAGATCCCCCTTCAAATTATGGCACATTTGTTTGCATTGAAATAGAAATAAGAACTTAAAAAAACCCCATTCCTGCAGCACAGGATGCAAATATGCATCACACATTTTGAAGGTAATTTAAAATAACAACCCATGGCACATGTGCCTTGATCCAAAATGCAAACACCGTGTAACTCATCAGGGCTCAGAAAGCAGATCCATTCATGTTAGTTGCTGGCAAGCTGTCCCTTGACCTGGCCTTCTTGAGAGCAGGATCCTTTATTACAGCTCATCTGAACGGGAACAGAGGCAGAGGTTTCCTTGGCAGCTCCACCACATGTTAGTGCTGACAAGCGGCCAGCGATGTCCCTTCCCTTGCCCTTGGTGGCTTGCATGGAGAAAATGCAGGGCATGAAGCACCATCCGGTGCAGGAGCAAACTGCATTGGGTATCCCTTTTCAAACAGCAGATAGTTTGCAATTTCCCTTTGGTGAAGCAAGCAGATGTTGGGGGATTTATCTGTGTTTCTTGAAATGGCCAAGTAGAGCTGGGATTCTGGAGGGATTTCTGGTATTTCCTACTTCCAGTCAGGCTAAATATACTTGAGGATGACCTTTATCTCGGTATCTTAATCCTACCTCTTCTAATCCTGCTGTGAAAAACAAAGCAAAGTCATTCCTGGAAATGTGAGGTTAAAATAAAAGGTGCTGGTCCTTCTTTTTTCCATCTCTGGAAGCAAAAGTGGTCATTAAGGGCTTTGGCAGTTGAGCCTGGTTATTATTTTATTCCATATAAATCCAGAGCTCTTTCATTGTGCTCAGTGAAGCTTTCCTCACCTCCCACCTTTTTTATAGAACATGTAAATCACTTCTTTTCAAATTGGTTTTGGACCACCACAACTCCCAAAAACATCACGCTGGAGGACTTAATGCTCTCAGTTAAATTCCAGTATCCATGAAACAGAGTCAGCAAAACTTCTGACCATTTACAGCTTTTCCTTTTAATCATAAAAGCTGTTTCCCAAGGCAAATTCCAGGGGAGCAAACTGTTGTTGGCATGGCCTTTAGGTAGCATTGGACCTTTGGCAGACCTGCTAGGTAAAAATCCTCTTCTGGAAGCTCCTCCGAGGAGTTTTTCTTCAGTTTGTATCTCACAGATTTTTCCTCTCCAGGACTAGGTCTTCCCCTGTGCTCAGTGGGGAGATCAGCCACTTTGCCACTAAAGACTTGGTCCAGGTATCTACCTCTCACTTTGGATTCTCCACCAGCTCCCAGCTAACAGAGTTCTCAGAAAAAGACTAAAAATGAAAGAAAATGAGGTTTTATATTAAAAATATTGCATGCCACGACATACTTCAGGAAAGGATCCAGATAAACTTTCCCTCTCTGAGTCTGCTTGTGTAAGGTTGATTTTCCCAGCCTTTGCTTGTTTCTTACAGCCCTACCAATATCAATATCAGTCTTTTATTTCTTTCTCTTATAGTCTCCTTTTAATTCAAGATGATGAAGTACTATATATCGAGGAGGTAAATGGAGGTTGATATAATGTTTCTCACATTCTTCAGTCTTAAGGCTCTTTTTTTAACTGGGAGATACAGGGCTTGTATGGGGCCAGTTAGGGCAGGACAGATATAAAAAGACAAGATTTATAGATTTTTAAGTTAACCGCACTTCTAGAAGAGAAATATAATCCTCATGGCTGAAGGGATATGCTTATCTGCTCTAGAAGCCACTGGTTTCAGCTTTATTTGGAGACTGGATGCTGAAATAACTGAACTTCAGATCAGATCAGATCTTCACATTCCTTGTTTCCATTCGCGTGCCATTCTCTCTGCAGCTAAACTCTTCCTGGTGAGTCAGGTCTGTACCTATGTTGGATCTGGCCCTGCTTCAATACCTCCAATACCAATACAATAAAAACTAATACCAATACAAACCATCCTTCAAAGTGAGGACGTATAAGCAGAGCATGTGTATGGTCAGGTCTGGAGCCTGACCTCAGACCCAGCTGGGGCTTTAGGGTGCTGCTGGAAAGGAAATTGCAGTAACAAGGAGCAATTTGCACACAGCTCAAGGATTTGGCAATGGCTCTTACCCAAGCCAGTAGAAAAGAACAGCATTATCTTCCAAGCTTTGAGTATTGCTTTTTGTGTTTGGCGGTGTGTGTTTACTATTCAGCACTGGCTTCACTTGTGGAAGAGGAGCTGCAAACAAAGCTCCAGCTCTCACTTCTGGGAGGGGAGGAGGCTGGATTTCCTGCAGGGAGGAAGCTGGGCAGGTGGTGAAAACTTTGTGGAAACATTTGTTTTGCCAGCTGTGGTGCGGTGGGATGCACCCCAAGCACCCCACACCTATGGTGCCTGCTGCTTGTCATGCAGGGAGAATAAAACCAAACATCTCTCTGGATTTGTTCGAACAGGAAAATGGCTCCTTAGTGCCAAAAAGATTAGTGGAGTATTTCCTGGATCCACCCTGCAGAAAGTGGGATGTTGGAGCAGCACATCTCTTCTTAGGGCCAAGAGGAGACAGGGAAAATCACTGAGATGTTACACAGAGCCCTGGGAACTAGAAGAGATGGAGACTGTGTAAGATCTGTGATATAAGGACTGACAAGAGCAGAGAGATGAGTTTGCTTATTTTCTGCTATAGCCAGTACAAAAGCACCCCTGCTCCCCAGCATCAAGTCGTGCCCTCGGCATAGGACTAGTTAGCTAGTCCAAGCAGGGATGAAGGCTCCTGGTCCTATGGGGTCAGAGCAGGCAGGACATCCTTATGCAGGGGTGCTACCCACAGGGGTTAGCACGAACAGGTTAAACAGGTCTGCAAAACACTTTCATGTTTTCCCCCAACTTTCTGTCTTACTACAGTGAGGAGAGTGCGAGAGGACAACAGTGATGCCAAGAGGCACCCACAGGTCATCCAACAGTGCTGATAGCGAAGTAAATAAAAAAGCAAATGAACTTTGGTGTTTGTTTTTCCAGCTCACGCAGTGAGAAATGTGTTTTTTCCTCAACCGGTGCTCCTTGCTGATGGTTGGAACTGCATGAAGCCTTCCAAGCCCAGGCCCTGCCTGGAGCAGGGTAAATGATATGCGCTGTAAAATATGGTCAGGTTTCAGCATCAGATTGGCTAAAAATATGCCTCTGAGGCAGCAGGGTCTCCTCCACGCTAGACTTTGCTGATATGTTTAAAATAGCTCCTACGCTCTAGCAGAAACGGTTTCCTGCTCTCCCAAGCAGGAATGCTCCAATCCGTCTGCTCAGGCTGGCAGAGCCCAACTGCAAGAAGCAACAAGTTGCAGGACCATCTGGCTCCAAAACACCAGCACAGGCAAAGCATGGTCCAATGTGAAGGAGCAAGAACAGGAGTGATCCAACAAGGGTGGCCAGCATGTTCTAGCAGAGACCATGCGAAGTGTCCACAAAGCACATCTACACCTACTTCCCTGGAGAACACCCCAGTGAGGAAGAAGGGAAGGAGAGGTCGTGTCATCCTGGGTAGCTTTAGGGTACTAAAGCTCAGGATACAAGTAAGAATACTCAGTGCTGCTGTGATTTGCCCAAGGAAAACCAGTCTCTATGCCATTGAGCCTCAGGCTGAGGAGGCACAAGTCAGCTATCTCCCCTGTGCATCCCTTTGATGCTTAGCGCTGGTGCAGGGGTAGATTTGGGCACAGTTGCCTGCAGGGAACATCAAGAGGAACCAAATAGGACATTTTTCTATTCTTATTGTGAGAAGTACGCACTGTGGCATGTCAAATAGATCATGATTCTGTACTGATTTCTTTAGGACTACTCCTACACCTGGCAATAAGATGAACATCTCAGGCCATTGGAAGGGAAGGGCTATGGGTGGGAGCATGGTCCAAGGCTTAGAAGAACCGCCTGGGGACCTAGGTTCGGTTCTTGGCCTGCCACAGACCCTCTGTATGAACCAAGAGGACAGAACAGGCACACACATTCTTTTTTGTCTCCGAAACACCAGGGCACATACAGAAGGCAAATGGGAGGTGAAGTTCAGCATACCTGAACATCACCACCTAATTCACATCTTACTGGCCCAGTGTTAATGGAAGGCAATGCCACTTTCCTTGCTATCAGGGATATGAAGGAAGAAAGATGTGCAAGACTGCAAAGGGCTCAGATGTTGCAGTAGGAGCACAGGACACAGCTAATGCAAGGAAGCTGAGGGCGTACAATAAATCCGTGCCAGTGGCAATTTATCTAGTGCTTTCTTGTATTTCTACTTGGCTTCCTCTCCCACCCCAACCCAGCTCCCCACCCTCCCACTGGATATCTGATTTCCCAGCTGGTAATCCTCACCCCATCCACATCCCCTCTGAATGTGGTCTAGACAGTCTAATTGTACATAATCCTGGAGCTATAGTGAACACCCCACACTAAGCGCTGCAGTTATGTGCACACTGGGGATCCATTTGCACTCGTCTTTGCTGAGCATTCAGGTCACGTCTCATTGAGGAGAATGTTGGGGAGTAAAAGGTCGGGGTGAGGTGAAGAGGAAAGCACATCCTTCACAGGGTGTGATGAACAGCACTGCCTTGTACTGATTTCTGCTTGTGAAGTGACATATGTTAAAGGGAGTCATGATAGTATCTCAGAGCACCTTGTTGCATCCCTGCTCCGCTATGACTCTGCATCTCCTGCTCTTCTGCTTACCTCACACAATCCTCTGCTTCCTCTGCAGAAGCAGCATCTGTGCACACTCCACCATCTGCAGAAGGGCACAATGCTGCCAGAAAGACCTCAGTTGCTCTCTGCATGCTCTGCCTGCCTTTCAGAGGAAGCCATTGCATTCATCATCTATGCAACTCAGTGTTGCCTTCTCATTTACTGCTGTAGGAGCTACAAACCTATTAAGATTACAACCTCTTTCCTCTTTTGTCTCCTATCCCTTGCTGATAAGAGGAGCCAGCCTTCACTAGAGCCCCCCGTAAGTCAAGCTGGGAGACCAAAGCTGAAGAGCTGACCTCCGAAGTGACACCCCAGCCTCCACTGAATTAGACAAGGTGCTGTGCGAGATTCTGGGACAGGCTGTTGCACTGCAAAGACCTGGATGGTGTTTTTGCTTAACACAGGCTATTTTTAATCAGTCTCAAGGGCTTGTCAGCATGCAAGTTTCTAGTTTTGGAAAGTGTGAAAACGAGCTGGATGAAATCAGGAAGGGAACTTATCTGGCTTTGCAGTAAGAGACAGGGGCCAGATGCCTGGAGGTTACTGGGAAAAGAGGTTTTGAATGACAAGTGTTTATCTTTCATTGCTCATAAACATTCTGTGTCAGGAGGGGATGGGTGGGGAAGAACATGTTTTTCTATGCTTTGAAGCCTTAGGAAAAGAAAGACATCCTTGCTATGGCAAACACACTTGCAAGATACAAGCCATATGAAGGAGGAAGCACTGGATCAAGTGGGAGAGTTTCTTGGCAGATCGTGCTGGGGAGTAACACTGGCTGGTGGCACCCCAAAGCATGTAAAGGCTGAAGGGAAACTTTATGGGAGCCAGGGGCAGAGAGGGGCTTACCTTGCCTTGGGGCTGGGCTCTCAAACTAGAACAGGGGAAGTTCAGGTTAGATATAAGGAAGAAGTTCTTTACTGCGAGGGTGGTGGGGCACTGGCACAGGTTGCCCAGAGAAGTGGTGAATGCTCCATCCTTGGCAGTGTTCAAGGCCAGGTTCAACAGAGCCTTGGGTGACACGATCTAGTGTGAGGTGTCCCTGCCCATGGCAAGGGATTGGAACTGGATGATCTTAAGGTCCTTTCCGACCCAAACCGTTCTATGATTCTATGACAGGGTGCTGGGAGCCATTCCACCCAGGCGACAGACCCGTCTGTAGTAGGAATGACTCAAACATGGCTCATCCTGCAGAGAGGACAACCTGAAAGAGATTTATGAAGCAGACAGATACAGGCATTAAGGGAACTCCTGGCAGCACTGATCCATAGCACGGTGTGAAAGGACAGCCAGGGCATACCCACGAAGGAGCTGACTCTTCACACTGACATGCACAGCTATTGGAATACTCCAGGTGAGACCAGGCTTCCATTTTTTCCTTCCCTTCACGGACTTCTTTTTCTTTTCCTTTTTTCTTTACTATACCCCAAGCAAACACACTCTCATCAGACTCCTGCCCTGATGCAGCAAGTTGGGCTGGGTTTAATAACAATCCATGTTTTCAAAGCTCCACCAGATGAAGTGTGAAGGACTTCCAGCCCCGCTTGCAGGCTGGGTCCCGGAGGGGTCAGCGGCTGGTGCATGGAGCAGTGCGTTTCCTGCCCTGCAGCAGCAAACGGGAGGTGAATGGAGGAAACAGATGTGGAAAATCCACCTCCCCCTCAGCCTATCGCTCAAAAGCAGCAAAAAGCAGATTCAGGCTCTTTTTGGATGTGGTGGTAACGACTGCTTAGTTCTGCAAACGGAAAAGCGCTGTTGCTCCTGATAGGGGGGTTATCGTGTCACTGTGCAGACAAGCAAGGCAGGAGGAAAGCAGATTTTGTTTTGGTCTCTTGCTATTTTTCTTGCCATCAGTCAGGTAAAAACTCCACAGGGTGCCTCGGTGGGTTTTTCAGATGCAGGCAATGTTCTCTTGTAGCATTGACTGCATGTCATGTCACTTGCTTCCCGGCTCCTTGCAATGACAGCTAAAAGGCTATGAGTTAGGTTCAGCCATCTCAAGTGAGCAGAAGAAGGTTTTATCTCCAGCAGAGGTGAACATTCATTACAGTCAGTTGCATTGTCAACAGCTCAGCTCACTACAAGGGAATAAATTCACCACTTATAGATGCAGTGATTGCCTAAAGCCTGAGCACATAAACCCTGAAACAGTCCTTGAGGGTTCCTCTGAAAATGAAGTTTGACAGGACTAAGCTTTTTTGCATACAAAATTCCTTAAGGACAGGGATGCATTCTGCACAGCTCTGAGCAGAGGTTTGCTGATGCTCAGTAAGTACTGTCTTATATATTATAACTGATGCACATGCTGTTCCTCTTATCCTAATGTGTAATCTAGCTGGGAAAAAGTATGGTGGAAATTCCTGCAGTTATTAGCTATACACTTCTAGTTAGTTTTGGTTTGTGTCAGATCAGGAAGAGAAGTCTGATAAGGGTTTGTGGGAAGGTTTACATTCATCAAAATATTTTACAGAGAATAAAAAAATGAGGGAGTATAAACTGGCTTTCTGTGTTCCTCATGTTAGGAGATGGTGGTGAAGGTTATGGCTGCTTCTAAAGGGTTAGCCAGGATCCAAGCTCTGCAGTACAGACACGAACTGGGAGATGATCCTAAAGATCCCACTGTCTAGTAAAAGGAAAGCATAGTCATCCCATTTTCCCAATTGTAAATTCAGTCAGGCAGAGACATCCACAAAATACAACATTCCTTCTTGGAATGCCTTTAAGATAAATGAGTATCTTGTATATAAGGGAATATCTATGATATAATATGGCCCAGAACCTGGGCCAGCTGTTTTGCGCAGCCAGAGTCGTCACTTTTACACAGACAGGATCCATTTGGCCAAAACTTTGATTGCAAGAAAGCCCTGATGCATCTTGTGAGTCTCTTGGTTAAATACATATGCGTGTGATCCCAAAATACCTGTGTAGCTCTTACTTTTGGTGAATTTCCCAAAGAAATCCCTGTTAATTGCTGTCATCTCCCCCAAACATCTGAAAACCCAGAAGGCTCCAGCACATCACTGGTGCAGCCACCTTCCTTTTCTCTTTGCATTTGCCGTGGACAAGAGAAGTTTCATAAGCCAAAACGCAAACACCAGACCCAGTGGAGCAGGGAATGCTGCCTGGCTCAGCCTGTCAATCCAATAAATAATTACAAAATGAAGAAACCTCTGCTGCAGCAATCAAAACCAGTGGAAATGTTATCCTTGGTACTGCAGGAAACTGGATGGGCCCCTTAATCTTCCTAACCAAGGGAGGGGTAGGGGTGGGAAAATACATCTTTAGTTAAGGAAGAAAAAATTACGCAGATAATGCGTGGTGTTTTTGTCAGGCTCTTAATTGTTGTTGCCAAGGAAATGTATCCTCTTGGGTCGGGGATAGCGTAACGACAAAATGCAAACAGCTTGATTCATGTTTATAGAGAGACGGAGCCAAATTCATCCCCGGTGCAACTCAGCTGAAATGCAGAGCTGGATTTGGCTCATTACCTCGCTAGCAGTTCTGTATCAACATGTTCTCCCAAGCTATTTTACAAACACCTAATTTATTTAAAGGGAAAGTTTAGGAAATGTTTTGTTCGTGATTTATTGCTCCTTGCCTGCCAGTTGTTTGAACAAGGACTCCACCAGTCTGTTCTTCTTCGTGGTTTTATTTGCTATAACAAATGCTCTGGCTTTGGGATTTCAAATCTGTCCCAGCAAGCTTTTAAATCAACAGCAGTAATCCTTCAGCCATGATTATCACTTATTCCTATGTCTTTTTTACTAGACAACATCTCTAAAGTAATCAGCAATTGTTAAACTCCCATTTGCAGTATCGCACTGGCTGTGCAATACTTTTACTACAAATCTGCAGCACTGTAGATCATAGTTACATTTTTAAAGCAAAGGGTTGTAATTAAAATACTTATAAAGCTCTCATGTACGTTCAGTGTTTCCTCAGTCTCAGCTCATTCATGTCCTCATCCAACATAATAAGGATCAGGAGGAGCTTTGCCAGACGTGTAGGATCACGTACACTGATCCGGACCATGATCATGAAATAAGCTCCAGGTCTCTGTGCCTGCACCAGATTCTCTTTGACTGAATTCTAAGCATGATTCAGCCCTTGGTTTGTAATATCTGTGCCTCAGTGCTGCACCCACGCTGGGTGTCTGCACTCAATGTCTCTGCCACACAAAGTGGGAAAATAGGAGCACTTGTCTTGCAAAGACAAGGAGTTTGGGAAGCTCAGCCACTTGGCTTTCAGGTCAGAGCAGGTTCATGTCCAGCCAAGTTAAAGAAGAGCTGAGATCTCTACATACCTCTCCTTGTGCTTTAGGGATGCACACAGCCCTCCATCCCCTAGCAGACTCTGCAATAGCTTTTTCCAGCAAAGCAAAGCTGACATTGGTCCCTCCTGCTTTTCCAGCAGAACTGGAGAGAAAAGCCGGGCTTCTCCAAAAGCAAAATGTGGTTTTGGAGGAAATACGTTTTCCAAGTATTTTCTGATGGAAATCTCATGGAAAAAATGAGAATGTTTCAAGATTTGCAATACAAAATGAAAATGATTTGATTCTAGCCCAATAGTTTTTGATTCTTTGGGTTTATAGAAAACTCCAGAAACGCCTGTAGGGGAAATATCCAGTTAGCAGTTACCAGACTGGATTCTTGCAACTCAATAATGTAGAGTATTGATATGGAAACTGCCAGGATGGCTAAATCTTTCTCTAAAGCACCGAAGAGGAAGCAAGCTGAGGAAGAAGCGAGGGAGGGGTATGAACAGATCATTGATAACAGAGAGGTTTTTGCTGTGAAATGAACTTGCAGTGCAGTTAAGGGAGAGCCTGGATGCTATCTTTAGGAGCCAGGAAGCAGAAAAGATTAATCTTAATCTCCCAAAAGGCTTTGCTACCCCAGCAGAAAATGATGGATGCTGTTGGAAACTTGACGTTCTTTACTCTAATTGTCACCAAAAATATCCACAATGTTCTTGTGAAAGTTACTGCTGGAATCAAAGTTAGAAAAATCCATAAAATTAATCAATATATAAAAAAATAAGCTGAAGACTCTGAGAAGTTCAGTGAGGACTTTTACATTTGCTTCATATTTTATGTGGAAGATGCCCAAGTAGTACAGAACCTGATGACAAGTGAAAATCCTGAAAGACAGGTATGATTCCCCAACAGCTGACTGCAGGGCATGTTGATGTTTTATGGAGTTTAAGGAATTGGAATGTCATAGAATCACAGAATACCAGGTTGGAAGGGACCTCAAGGATCATCTGGTCCAACCTTTCTTGGCAAAAGCATGACCTAGCCTAGATGTCCCAGCACCCTGATGTACAATGTTGGGAAATCCACCACTTCCCACGGGAGATTATTCCAATGGCTGATTGTTCCCATTGTGAAAAATGTTGTGCATGTGTCCCACCAGAATCTCCCCAGAGTAACTTGTGCCCATCACCCCTCATCTTTTCCATGTGACTCCTTGTAAAAAGGGAGTTTCCATGTTCTCTGAAGCCACCCTTTAAATACTGGAACATGGTGATAAAGTCTTCCCTGAGCCGCCTTCTCTGCAGGCTGAACAGTCCCAGCTCTCTCAGCATTTCCTCACATGGCTTCCCAGTTCTTGGATCACCTTTGTAGCCCTTCTTTGGACCCTCTCCAGCCTGTTCACATCTTTTTCATATAGTAGGAACCAAAACTGAACACAGTATTCCAGATGTGGCCTGACAAGAGCTGAGCAGGATAATGACTTCTTTATCTCTGCTTCTGATGGCCTTCTTGATGTAACCCAGAATCCTGCTGGATTTCTTTGCCACAGCTGCACACTGTTCACACATATTGAGCTTGTGTCAAGACCCCCAGGCCCCATTCCACAGAGCTGTTCCCAAGCCAAGTGGATCTCAGCCATGTGCCGGATTGTGTTTACTCAGGTGCAAGATCTTACATTTGTCTTTGTTGAACTTCATAAGGTTCTTGTTAGCTCACTCCTCCAGCCTTTCCAGGTCATCCTGCAGGGTGGCCCTCCCTTCCAAAGCATCCACTTCCCCACTCAGTTTAGTATCATTGGAAACTTCATCAGGGTACTTTTGATCCCACCATCCAGATCACTTATGAAGGCATTGAACAGTGTTGGGCACAATATCAGTCCCTGGGGGACCCCACTAGTGACAGGTTGCCAGCTGGAAAAGGAGCTGTTCACCACCACCCTCTGGGTGCTCTTGGTCATCCCGTTCCCCATGCACCACACAGACCACTTGTCTAGACCATGATGAATCAGTTTCTCTAGGAGGAGTCTGTGGGAAACTGTATTGAAATCCAGGTAGACGATATCCACCACTTACCCCACATGAAGCACACAGGTTACTTTGTTGTAGAAGGTGATGAGGTTTGTCAAGCACAATTTGCCTCTGGTGAATCCCAATCATGGCTTTTCCCAATCATGTGCTTGATCTGACTTGTGATAACCCCCAGGAGGATTTGCTTCATAATCTTCCCAGGGACTGAAGTAAGACTTATGGGCCTATAATTTCCTGGATCCTCCTTTCAGCCCTTCTTGAAGATATGGGTGACATTTGCCTTCGTCCAGTCTTCTGGTATGTCCCTCAATCTTCATGGCTTCTCAAAGGTTATGGCAAGCAGCCTCAAAACAATATCAGCCAGCTCTCTGAATGCCCTCAAGTGGATATTGTCAGAGGCCATCAATTCATAAGGGTCAAGTTCCTGTAATAGTTCACATAACAACTGTTCATCCACTGACATCGGATCTGTGTCTACATCAACCTGTATTTTTGTTCCCAGGGCCTGGGGCCCAACAGTGCTTGTATAGACAGAGGTGAAGAAAGTGGTGAGAACATCTGCCTTGTCAGCATTGTTGGTGGCTGTTGCACACCTCATTTTTAACAGTGAGCTAATATTTTCCTTCTATTTCTGCTTGTTGCTTATGTACTTGAAGAACATTTTCTTGTAGTTTCTGATATCTCTGGCCAATTTCACTTCAACCCTGGCCTTGTGGTCCTCAACACCTCTTTGATCACATTTCCATCTCTGGTGCTCTTCTCTTTTGGTTTTAAGCAGACTCAGAAGTTAAGCCAGGGGGGTTTCTTGCTTCACTTGCTTCCCTTACCGTTAAAGGGAATGAACAGTTTTTGTGCTTCTGGCACTTGTTAGCTCCTTTATCCTCCATGGAAGCTTCCAACAGAATCCCTTCCAACTGAGCTCTGAGCAAACTGAAGTTTGCTCTTCTGAACTCTTAGTATTAACCTTCAGCATGCTCAGCAGGATCCTAAACTCAACAATATTGTGATCGCTGCAGCCAAGGCTGTCACTGAGGTATTACAAAACAGGTTTTCTTGGTCTGTGAGTAGCAGGTCCAGCAGTGCCTCATTCCTGGTTGGCACACCTAACATTTGTATAAGGAAGCGGTCCTCTACACATTCCAGGAACTTGATGGATGACATGTGAGCTGCTGTATTGTTCTTCCAACAAATGTCTGGATAGTTGAAGTCACCCATTGACCTGAAACTTGCTTAAATGACCCAAATATTGCTTCATTGGCCTTGTAGTCTTGGTTTGGAGGTCAGTAGCAGGGTGCCTATTGTTAAGATCCCCTTTGGAGATGACCCTTCTGATCTTGACCCAGAGGCATTCAGTAGGGCTTCCACAATTGCCATAGTTGACTTCTGTACATTCAAGGTTCTCCTTAACATGGAGCACAACTCCTCCTTTTCTTCTTCCCTTCCTGTCTTTACAAAACAGCCTATAACCATCCATTGTGATCCTCCAGTCACATGAGTTGTCCCACCATGTTTCAGTTATTCCTATGATATTATAGCTTTCTAAGTGGGCATGGAGGTCCAGTTCCTCCTGTTTGTTCTGCATGCACTGGTGTATGCTTGAGGTGGTTGGTCTTCTGGTTTTCATCTTGGGAAGCAGCGAAGGGACATCTGCCGCTCCTCTGCTTGGCCTGGCTTATTCCCCAGTTGGTTGCAATGGCTTGACTGTTGCCATTTTGGACCCAGTCCCCCCAAGTCCTTCAGTTTAAAACCCACCTGACTGAGTTGGCCAGCCTGCTGCCAAAGATTCCTTTGCCTTGCCTAGACAAGGGGATCCCATCTAACAGGCTGTAGTCAACAAAGACTATTCCATCACCACAATCTTTCTTATGGATGAAAAGCATTTCTAACAAAAGTGAGGGTTTGTCACTAACCTGGGCTTCACAGACGTCAGCTGTTACTTTTTGCCCATATAGCCCTAATGTTGTATATTTTTGACCTGCTGTTTACTGTTATCTGTTGCACTGTAAAAGCAGAATTCAAGTGAATTCAGCTTTAAATGATTTGGAACACCCTGGAAAGATCTTATATTGGTGGGTTTGGTTTTGGTTTCAAGAAGCTGTTACATTTTGCAGACATGTAATACCACATCTAAAAAAAAACATAAAAATAAGTCCAAGATCCAATTAGGCAAGTGACGGGCAAACTTAACAAAGTTTTTCTATTTCCTGTCAGACACACAGGCTGTTCTGCTCAGGAATTTGTGCCTTTCAGTCCACATTTAATTGCATTTGCTGCCTGATTTCTATTTATAATGCACAAAGCAATATTATTTGCCAGTAATACTTTAAATGATGTCAGCAATACACTGCAATGTGAGCAGCACAGAAAAGGGGAGAAGGCCTTCCTAAATAAGCTAACTGAGTGTATTTCTGTCTTGTTTGAACACTCAGGGAACCACAGGGATGATTTAGAAGTATTCAAGGTTCCCAGTGGAGCCTGACAATTCTGCATTAATAAGGGGCTGGGGAATAAAGGTTCTGTTAACCATGTGGTGGCACGAGGGGGGTCCTGACAAAAGGGACCTTGTTTTCCTCAGCCCTTGTCATTCTTGTGGTCTGTGATTTTCTTTGTTCCGTGTACACATTCAAACCAAACCATTGCAAACTGAGCACAGACCAACCTAAATCACTGAATGTTGTTTCTTTTTTTTCTCCCTCCATCCCATTGACATTTCCATCTATTACTGTACCTCTGTGCATGTGCCTTCTCCAGATTTTTTCAGAGCCACCCGTTTTCCGTCTCATAGAACTGTTTTCCTCTCCTTTTGCTGTATGTCCCTGTACCTGCTGCTTCATTTCCTCTCACTGTTTAAGCATCCAAACCTTTGTTGAGTGCCTCAATGGGTTACACAGATAAAAGCAAAGTTCTTGGACCAGTGAGCTTATAACTGAATGTGTGTGTCTTCAGGTGATCGCACCTCAAGCAAATCCTTAAAACACATTGATTCCTTCTCAATGTGGAACTCGACTTCAGGTTTGATGCTCAGCAGTCGGAGATGAACAACAGATGGGACAGGTGGATCTCTAGTTTCTAGTCTCTCGAGTCTGGTCTCAAGTATATTATTCTGCTGGTCTCAAGTATATTGTTCTGTCAATTAAACTACACTACAACCTGCACAACCACCTAAATACCATGCAGAAACATAGTGATTGGCAAATGGCAAGTACAAGACAAAGAAAAGGAGACAGTTCTTCACACAACATTTGGTTGAGCTGTGGGATGTTTGGGCTGCCAGCACTTTATATGAGTTCATTAATGGACAAATTTATAAAAATCACTGAAATGCCTTAAGGTTACTAAAACACAAAGATACCATCTGTGGCTCAGCATGTGCCACAGCTTGTTGAGGACTGGTAAAGCACTACAGCTTTGCTCTGCTCCTGTGTTCTTCCACATATCTTCACTATTGGCCCTTGTTGAAGACATAAACTAGAAAACAACCACAATGAGACCAGTCTCATCTTTTCATGGCAGTTAAATGGCAACTAAACATGAGCTTCATTAAATGAAAATACTGTATGCTCCACATCCTCAGAAATGTGAGGTTAAACCAGTGGCATCTCACACAGAATGACCATCCGCCTTTGGCTTTGCTGCTCCCTTAGGTTTGCTGTTTAATAAAGTTGCAGTAATTCAGAGCAGAGACACTCACAGTCCAAAGCAATTAACTCTTAGTCAGGAAGTCCCCCCAATGTCAAGAGCATAAATCTCCCGGCCCACGCAGAGCTTTGCATTCCTGTAGCACATGGGGCCCATTAACGCTGCTTCCAGTCCTTAGGAATGGCAATGCTGGAGCCAGCTCTGCTCTAGTGTCTTTCAGCTGCTACATCTGCCCTGTTTGCCCCCGGTCCCTTTTGGGCTCTTTCTGATTTATTTTAGTGTGCCAGATGCTATCATGATGGCAGACCCCTTAGAAAAGCCTTCATGGATCTTCTGCACTGACCCTGAAACAATGCCAGGCACTGCAGGATGGGCTGGTAGCCCTCTTTCTTTGCTGGCTTTGAGGATGATCACCATGTTGAATTGTAGAGCAGTGCCAGCAAACCCTGTAATTTTGCCTCATTATGTTCTAATGAAGCAGGATGAGACAGAGCTTCAATTTAGTGCTGTTCTTTGTTGTCAAGGCTGGAGGAGAAATATAATCTGGCACTGAGCAATGAAACTCAGAGGACTCAGCAGTGGCCAAGTGAAGATTCATCTTGTTTAGTTTAGTTCTTCAGAAGTAAGAGACTCTTACCACAAAAGAAGTCCTTCCAAACTCCTCATTCTTTTCACCCCAGTTTTTCACCGCCATATTTACAAATAGGTCAGGACTAGCCTGCAGCTTCAGTGGGGATAAGTGCTCTGGTACCTGCGGAGTAGCACTCTTGAATCTAAGGGAGGACATCCATGATGAAGGACCTGCATCAGCAAAACTTTGTGAGAGACATGTCTCACTCCCTGCCTTGGCCTCATCTCCACACCTCGGCTGTGCTGCAGCATGGAAAGGGAAGCAGGAACCCAGAGTACCTCTTCCTATGGCTTTGCTACCAGATTTCCTTCAGCTACAGCTGGCCAAGGCTAATTGTTGGAGACTAGACCAGCTGGTTTCTTCTTATGTGATTACAGTCTTCTAAGAAGAGGGAAATGGGTTGTAAAATATGTGCACTGTTTCCATGCATGGAGAAAAATGCATGTGTGTATCCTCGTACTGGAAAAAAGGAGGCAGATACAGCCCACAGCATGCTCCTGGAGTACCTAGACCCGTCGGGACTAACCCTGCTTGAATTTCAAGGCTATTTCTAGTTAATAACAGGCATTTTAAGAAACGAACACCAGCAAAGCTATCTTTTGCTCTGCCTCAAGATAGGATGCACAGGGTGATGCATAATGTGTTTAGAGTTTGAAAGGTTTTATACCATTTTCAGTCTAAAGGGTTTGTTCTGAAGTCAGGTCTCTGCACTTTGCCTGAAGATAATACAGTTTTAGCAGAAGCTGTAGAGACTATTGGGAGCTTCTTTGCTCAGCGTGAACCCTTCTAAGCCTCAAGCCAATGCCTGGAGGGATGCAGTCACCTGGAACCTCAACTCAGTCATTCATAGCTTGTCAGAAAGGTTGGGGCTGAGCCCTGAGTCAGTGAAGACCCATCTGTGACCCTCTGTCTTAACAAGTGCTGTGAGTGCTGGGGCAGTCAGACAGACTTCCTACAGCTGAGTCAATATTTTAGGTGAGACAACTTCAGTCAGTGATGTTGAGGAGGAATCACTGGTAGCCTCACAGACAGGGCATCCACTGGTTTTGTGAGAACTCAGAATCAATTGCTTATTCTGAATTAGGCAAAGCAAGACTAGACATTGGCACCCGCGTCTTAAGTAAAAGCTCTATATTCTGGGTTCTTGCTGTTCTGAGGTGGGTCAAGGTGATTATCATGTTGTATGGGTTTTCCCAGAAATGCCATCATTGTTGAAACTGGTGTGAAACATTCCCACAAAACCCCCCTCAGCTCAGGTGGATCGGTTGTGTTCTCTTTGTTTCCTAGCAAAAAGCCACCTCACTGGAAAATTCCTGATCTTGTCTAAGCATTATCCTTACAATTTGCACCCGCAGGTACATAATTGCAGGTGCGTTTTGTTTTCCAGAACTGGGCACAAAAGAAGCAGTGCCTGCAGTTTTATAAGCCCTCTGAGAGGCACAAATTATACTCCTCTGTAACTGGTGACAGAAAATCACACCCACAGACGTTTGCAGGTGCAAAAGGAGAAAAAGATAATAAAAGGAATTAAAAAAGTAAAGGCCTCGTCGCAGAGCAGGGATCTGTGTCTGCCAGGTTCACATGCATATTCAGAGTGTGAAAGGGCACGGGAGAGCAAAGGGAGAAGGCATGTGTGAGAAACAGAAGTGCCTTCATCAGTGCCGTGAGGAATTTAAAGCTGTGTCAGGAAAGCAGGAAAGCAAACTGAGAAGAAAAAACACCGTGCGGAGGGCTGCATGCTGATTAATGAACTCCTTGCCCTAGCAGGCAGATGTCTGCTCCTGACCAAAGTGATGGGCACAAGAATATCCTATAGCAGAGCCTTTATGCATGCATAATTTAAATCAGATTTTCAGTCTTTTTGAGTTTCTTTGAGTTTCTTTCATTCTACTAATGAAAGGAATAGAATGTTACTCATTCTACCACTATTCATAGCATTTCTGATGTTGCGAAGCCCAGCTCCTGCATGACTAACATGGAATCTATGTACTAGTCCAAGGGCATGAGCAGGTACGTGGGATCTCACCTGAACTGCTCAAAGCAAAATAAGGTGGGCAAATCTATGATGGTGTCATTTGCATATTCTCACACAACTGTGGAAATTTATACAACTGGGACTCATTTTGTTTAAGGGTTAGTTATCCCATAAGAAGGGCACCCCACGCCAAATGGATTAAGGACATAAAGATGCCTGAATGCTTAGATCAGCGGTTCACTTGCAAGTCTTTCTCCACCACGTTCTGGCCATGACTACTGTTTTATCTGGGAGGCCTGCTTGCCTTCCCTTCTGTTGTGTCCCCAAACAGAGCTCTTTTGGCAGCAGTGCATCAGCTTAGGGATGCTCCCAAGAAGCAGCTGGGGTGCTGCACCAGTTATAATGTTGAGGGATGAGTGGATAACTTTGTCCTTTCACCTCACCCACCGCCTTTGTGAGCTGTAGACCTCAGTCATATCCCTTCTCAGCTGCCTTTTCTCCAAACTGAAGAGTCCCAGGCTTTCCCATCTCTCCTTGTAAGGCTGCTCCATCCCCTTGACTTCAGTTGCCTTTCTCTGTACCTTCTCCAGCTCCATTAGGTCCTCCACTGTCTTTGATACATCAAAGCTTTCCATTCACCACTGAGATGAATTGTGCTGGTTTTAAGTCCTGCAGGCTTAAAAAAGTTTTGTGACAAAGTTACACTGTGCAAATTATGACAGCCACATTATCCTGGCTGATACAATTTCGAGACTAAGAATTATCTCTGACTCATAATATATTGTATATCAATTATCCCAATAATGAATAAATATCTTTTTGTTTGTTTGCTTGTTTTAATTTTTCAATCTGTTCATAAACAGTTTGTGAACTTAAACAGTATAAAATCCACAGAAGAAATTACATGCTTGGAGTTATTTGCTGAGCTGTATGTTTGCCATGAGTTTCTTGCTCTTGTTTTAGTTAAGTTCTCGCTTTAATTTCTTGAGCATTCCTTGGTTTTAATCACAAACTTATGAGAATGCTCTCGAAAGACCTTGCCTGCCTGTCCCTAGCACACAGATCAACTTGCAGCTGGGTTTAAGTACAGTTGATGAGAAAAGCATTTCATTGTTTCAAACTACCCGTTTCTCCTTGTTTCCTTCCACTGTGAACTATTTAGTTAGCAGATTATTTCCTACAGCAGGAGAGAGCCATCAGGCCTTTGGTAAGGCTCCAGCTCTGCTAGGAAAGCTGTTATGCTGATGGACTGAATACTTCCAACTCCACCCCTTTCCTCTGTCCTTTCTTGCCATGGCTTCAGCACATTCCCATGATCCCAGGGACCCAAGTGGATTTGCAGACCAAAGTCCTGTATCCTGTCGTTGGACATAGAGCTGTACTGGGGGATTTCAGTATCCAGTAGTTTCTTTAGGTGCTGGCTTATTAAGGAAATTGGCTGGAACTATTGCATCATATATGAAATATGACAACCTCCTAGCCCATATGTACAATTTATTAATGATGGCTGGGATGAGAGAAGGTAAACCGATGATATAGGTATTCTTGCTCTGGACGTCTGAATGATCTAAGATGTAGGAAGCACTGAAATTTAGTCTGCTTCTGTAGATCTAAATAGCTCAGGATTGTTTTAATTGGGTTATGTATTTAGTTCAAATGAGCACAGGATGGCTCTAAGCAGTCATTGAGTAATAAGATTAACAAAGGAGATGGATTGAAACCAGAACCAGAACCATTTATCTACCACTTCCCAGTCAGGGATTTTTACTTATGTCCCAGTTATTCCCACTTTGGATTTTGCAGAACTAAGCTCACCTGGCATATGCTGTCATATGCAAACAGGGGTTCAGATTCGGTCCTCAGACTGGTAAAATCATGTTTGTATGCCAGACAGGGCAGGTCCTAGGAGAGCTGGTGACACATGGTAAGCTTCAGCTTGCTCTCTCTGATCCCTTGATCTCAATGGTGTCTGAAATGAAATGTGCTGTGGGCCAAACTTTTGCCAGCCTTTTTCTGTTCATTACTGACAAAATGTGTGTCTCAACTCTGGATGCTGTGAAACCAGGACAATGAAATCAGTGGGCAAAACCAAAGGGCCATGACAAAACGCTACTGAGCTTCCCTCTCCAAAATCCATCCTGAAACACATACATAAACAAACAAAAAACCTCCATTGATTTTCCATTCTTTCCAGTCTCTTTCTGGGAAAGGACATACGGAAAAACACCGGTCATCATAGGAGACGACTGAAATATCCTTCCACTGCTGTTAAATCCAGGGAATACAGACAATGAGATACACACAGGGGAGGACTTGGTGTTCAAGGCAATGGATATACCATTTGGCCAAGTCTTAAACACATAGGAGGACCCCAGAAGATGCCTACAAGGAAGAACAAACTGAGAATCACCCACATTACAGGGTCTGCCCACAATCACCATAAGTCTGACATCAATTTTTCTAGAACTGGTATCTCCGAAAGAAGTTTTTAGACTAAATGAAAATATTTGTCAAAAGTTAAAGGCAGGCACATGGGTTTTGGTTAATACGTGAACAAACCCTGAAAAAATGTTTGATTTTAAACTAAACCAAAATTGTTTTCAAGTTTTCATTTAAATATGTTGCAAGAAAACCAGAAATTATGCCTACGCATAATGCCTTTTATCAGATCAGAGTCAGCTTGAGTATTGTATAAGTACCAATAGAGACATACATTTGCAAGTGGGTAAAACAGGGCAAAGGAGTTTATATAAGCTATAAAACCCACCCTGTAACTATGTCCATCCCAATGGTGCACTTTCCCTTTATGATTTCCACAGTACAAGCGCATTTAGCCTGAGTAAAGATTAAGTGCTTTCTGCAGGGCTGCGATGGTGAGTGAATGCACTGGAAAAACTCCATTCCTCTCTACAGGCAAGATGTTTGCTATTTCACTGCTAGGACTATCTTTTTGTAAAGGTTCACTTCTGATGTTTTCTAACTACCCTTTATTTCCACAGGACACTGAAATGAATTATTTCACTTCTATGCTTCCAGGAAAAGCTAGCAGGAAGCTTTTTGCTTCCTTTTCTTCCTCTTTTGTGCATAAGGGATTTATTTACTACAGCTGGGAGGCCAGGGCCCCCTGAGGTCTATTCGTACGTAACTCTACAACTGACTTGCATTATAAAAGAATGCAAATGCAAGACATATTGGCTATATGGGTCATGGTGGCACATCTAGTTCAGGGAAATATTGAAGTTATAAGTACATAAATAAGGGAGTTCTCGTCGCTGGAGTATACTGTATTTGCAGGGTACCTCTGCATTAACTACAGTTAACAGCACAGTAGAAAATAGCTGAATCAAAACCAGAATACAAATGGTATAAATTTGAGGGAATTACAAGGAGATCATCCGGATTTAAATCCTTTGATAAAAGAGGCCACAATTTAGCTAGCTGAGCACTGTAGCCATGTAAATGAGAGCACAGCTTTTTAATGCATCTATTTGTTTCCATAATTGTTTGTAGTGGGGCAGCCCCACTCACCATTCATCCTTTCATCTTTCCTGAAGAAACACTCTGTAGCTCTTTTTTGAAGTGAAATCAATGTTTTGATGAATCCTGCTAGAAACCAAAGCAGTATTACAAAGCCAGAACTGCATTAAATGATACTGGCTCCTTAGGAGAGATTAAACCTCACTTTGACTAAGTTTTAATTTGGAATATTTTTTTTTGGCATCCAGAAATTATGGACCTAACTAAAATTAAGAATATCTTGCTGATACTGAGGGGGATTGGGTTAGACCATATTGCTGAGATCCAACACCAAAGAAGCCTGTAGAAGTTTGCCTCCATCGATTGTAGCATCATGTTTCCTATAAGAAAAGTTGTACTAAGTGACAGTGATCAATTTCTAACCAGTGGTAGCGCAGTATTCTCTCTCATGATAAGACTATTGAGCTTTGCAATTTCTTGGCAAAAGATGCTACCAAAATTTTACATGAATTTAGGGGGAAGCTGGACAGGGAAAAAGATGTATTGAGAGTTGACTATAGGAATTAGTAAAAACCAACACCCAGCTCAGGAAGCTGCAGGTGGCTGGAGACCGTGATTGGGAAATCATGTGTCTTTGCCCTTTTCTTGTAGTATTCCCTGGACATCTACTTTTGTTCACTGCTGGAGATGGGTCTACTGTAATCTGAACACTGCAGTTACAGTCTTTTTACGTCTTATACTATGACTGATCAGGAGCAAGTGCAAGGAAAGAAGTTTCCAAGAAGATCCTATGAGGACCATCCACAAGACAGACAGAGCTTCCTTGGGCTGGCAATGTGAACTGAGGTTGAGGAAGGATGATCTGTGTGTAGTTCCACTGTGTCCTCAGATGAGTGCTCCTCCTTTTGTCATCTGACATCGCAATCTACTTTGTCCTCCTTGGCACAGATTAATGACCTAACGAACAGCACACATAGATAATAGCAGCAATGAGACAGCCTGTTCATTTCCCACCAGACACAGAATGATAGAATCATAGAATTGTAGAACGGTTTGGGTTGAAAAGTACCTTAAGATCATCCGGTTCCAACCCCCTGGAACACCTCACTCTAGACCATGTCCCCCAAGTCTCTGTCCAACCTGGCCTTGAACACTGCCAGGGATGGAGCATTTACTACTTCTTTGGGCACCCTGTGCTCACAGTAAAAAAATCACATGTCAAAATTCACTCTGTATTTGGAGTTAGTGAGTAATAAACTTCCTTAGACAGAAAGAGAGGAATAAACATAATCTGGGGTTTTAATACACAATTAGAGTAATATTACATTGAGACAAACTGCCATATAACCTTGGCATGGGTTCACAGATTCCATTAATTTAGTTGCTAGATGCACGTTGGCCCCTGACTGAAATAAATCCTTCTGGTTTTTAATATTCATCCGGATGAAATGCAAAGCTGCAAGTAGAAGTAACTATCTACTAGTGCTCAGATTTACTTTTGAGGTTTGTATAAAGACATCATGGAACTTAGCACTTTCTCCAGTGAAAGGGTGCTCACCAAAGGTGAGGTTCAAGAAAGGCCAGAGCTCAGGCAGGACCTGCGAAGCTGGGCATTGGTGCTGTGATGTGTGTGGAAGGCCACAAACAGTGATGGCAGTTGTCCCAGTTACCACAACTAGGAGCAGGTACTGATCCAACAGGAGCTCTAACAGGTTTCTTTATTCACCTTTTATTCAGTATGGTAGGATGCTTCCACAAAGTGGGATATTTTCGTTCATGGAACTATAAACTGGACTAACTCATCTCCATCAGCAGTGATGTGTTGAACTCATCGTGCAATCCAGGACATAATTTGTCTGCCTGATGTGCAAAAATGTTAAGATAAGCTTGTTCCTTTTCCATTTGCTCTCTGACATTCATTGATTTCATAAATGAAATGCCTTTCCTGTATCTTGGCGTGGAGATGAAGCATCTCCCAAGGCTTTCTGTGGCAGACTGAGGAGTCTAAAGCAATGACTTATTCAGTATCTTTTGTAGGGTTATCACCTGAATTGTCACACACGTGGTTCCTGCACACAGAAATACTTACTGACAGGTAGAACTTTTTTACTGATTATTTTTGTGGTGAAAGAACAGTCAACATTAACAGGAGAGATGATACATTATTCTGTTGGAAATCACGTGGAAATCAGAAAGATTAGTCTTAGCTTCAGTCTTGAGTATTCCTGTTTACCCTACTTAGGAACAGTTTATCTCATTTCACATTCGCAGGAGAAGCCACTTCTTGAATTGTACTCTCCCATAATTGAAGAGACATGCAGGATTAGATCAGGTTTTATAATGAGGGGAGAGCAGCCCTGAGGCAGATGCTCTTAAGCAGAGCTATAATTTACGGGCAATCTTATCTAAGATATGGTCAGTCAATAAGAAAGCCTCAGAGGACTTCAGGGTAGCCACAGCGTCAATCAACCTGCTGATTTCTTTATGAGGAATGCCAGCTGGTTACTAAACCACAGGGGGTAGACAATAAAAATGAAGAGTTAAGGACAGAATAAGGATTTATTTCAAGTGGGAAACCAGGAAAAAAGTTGAAAACCTATTTCTGTTCATTGCTTGTGTTGCTGTCATTATGCTTTGGTATTATTTGTATTAGAATTGGTGACTAGAGACTCAGATGAGACCATAAACTGACTAAGCTGAAATGGATCTATTCTGCTAAGACTGTGCCCTCCCTACCCACTGTCGAAGGCTCTGACACAGTGTTCCCCACATTTTCTTTCTTGATCATATGGTACATTGTCAATACACTGATAGTGCACTGTCACCCAGCTTTGAAGTCATGGTTGGAAGTGCAGGCTATGGCTCTACTTTCCCCTGGGATGCTAATTCATTTGCTTTGTCTCTCCAGTTTCTTCCCACAGTTTTCCCCATGTATCTAGAAGACCAAGACAAGCACTCCCATGATGAATGACTCACTGAGAAAGAATCAGAGAGCCTTTGAACTTATTTTAGCACAACTTCCCCAGGAAGAATGACCCCAGAAGTCCCAGTAGCATGCAGGGTCAGAGATAATGCAGGCAGAATTTCACATGTGACTGCCTACGAAATGCCTGAGCCAGCCAGAGATGTCA
This sequence comes from Strigops habroptila, assembly GCF_004027225.2. Lineage (NCBI taxonomy): Eukaryota > Metazoa > Chordata > Aves > Psittaciformes > Psittacidae > Strigops > Strigops habroptila. The sequence continues at coordinate 7,865,140 of NC_044279.2, read as the reverse complement.
CACACAGATCACAGACATGAACCAGTTCTGGGGTGGAGATGCACTCCCGTGTGCAACCTACCTGTTAGTGGGGTAGTGAGAACCAGGACCTGTGACTCCTGTTCCCAGAATTATTACTAACCTACTGTGTTGTCTTGGATGTCTCTCTCAGTTATCAGTCATCCTGTGACTTCTTCTGTTTTTCTAGGAATTTATGGAAAACCAGAGCAACTTGGCTAATATTAGGGATTTCTAGGTGCTCAGTAACTGTTACAGTATGATAAGCACAGCTAATCTGCCCATGTGAGAGGACTTGGACACACTCATAACTATTTGGGCATGCTATGGATGTACCCACCAATTCTGCAGAGCTTGCACAGAAGGTCCAAGAAGTTGAGCTTGTGCAAGACACACTGCTCTGCGCAGCATGACCCATTTTCATGGATTTTTGCAGAGGAAATCCCACATAGAAATAAAGGGAACTCAAAACCTAGAGGTTCAACTTTCTGCTTTTAGATATTAAATGCCAGCATGTAAGATGCATGGGGTTTTTTGTTTGTTTTTTCCTCTTTTCGCACTTTCAGATGTGGTGATCTCTAAGGCTCCCATTAACTTTGACTAGGGTTGGCAGTCCTCTGAGAATGAAATTCTGTAGTTTTTAATCTCTAAATCAGACATGCTTACATATTCTGGTGATGAACATGCTGGAAATGGTATTGATGGTTATTGATTTCTTACAGTTGTTAGGTTTAACCTGTACTTTGAGATTCTATGATGGAAGATGATGTAGAGCATCTATTTTACCAAAGCGGTTGTCAAGCAGTGGAACAGGCTTCCCAGGGAAATGGTAGAGTCACCATCCCTGGAGGTGTTTAAAAGACATGGAGATGTGGTGCTCAGGGACATGTTTTAGTGGTGGACTTGGCAATGCTGGATTGATGGTTGGACTCAATGATTTAAAGGTCTTTTCCAACTTAAATTATTCTACTATTCAATGCGCATGTTCCTCCGCAAGTGTGTACGTGGCCCAAGGAAAGTCTTTGGAGTGCAGTCACTACTACAGGAAAGACAGAAAAAGCACTGCTTGCCACTTGCAATTTGCATGCACTTCATGGTTCAGAGCACAGAGAACATCTGTCTGACTTTCCTTTCATAGGGGAAAGAGCACTTGATTATTTGCTTTGGTGGGAAACGATATGAGATTGTCTGCTCCAGTTGCTGTAAAGCTAACAGCCTGTCATCTTTGGTAAATAAAACAGCTTGGAAACGGAAAAATTTGCCCAGCCTGTGCAACAGTCCAGATGTGTCCTGGCTGGAGGTAGGGACAGACCTCTTCAGAGGCTCTGTCTCATGTTTTTCTGTGTCTTCAGCTATTACAGCTGTATTTTTATAGACTTTTTAGTGTCATCCCTGGGAAGACAGCTGGGCATGTCTTCATAGGCCCAGCCCAAACAAAATTCCTAGTGATCTCCACAGGAGTAGGAACAGTTTCTAAGCCTTCATCAGGCTTTGCTGCTTCATCTCATCTAGGAGAAGGGCAGAAATGAAGGCTCAGTCTAAACTCACTTGAGGGTGGTGGCAATGTTAGCAATGGCTTTAATTAATTATGGATAAGGCTTTCTGTGACAGACTTGACCCTGGAGAAATCAAATGGGGAGGAATTCAGGTATTATTAATTGCAGCACCTCAAAGTTTTAACCCTACAGCAGATGCCAGTGACATGTTCGAGTCTCTTAAAATGTTCTGTATTACAACTCTGAGCCCACCTATTGCCATATGTTCAAGGATCTGATTTCCCCAGAAAAATGCCATGGAATGTTATGCACTGTGTATTTCTAATATATGGGATGTATATCGTGTCCACAGATCCTGTGTCCTTCAGGGTCAAACTGAAAAACAGGCTCAGAAATCCTGATGTCTGCTTATCTATGCCAGGGCCATTGAAATAGCTTATGTTATTAGAATGATGTAAGACTGCTACAATGGCATGAGAAGGCAAATGGAATCTATGTCATATAAGAACTGAAAGATTAAGGGAACGGATGGCCAGAAAACCATGATCTAAGCACAGCAGCTACAATTTTCTGACCTAATCTTGTGAGACCTCTAGATTCTAGAGGTCAGTATCTAATTTTGTCTGAAGATGAACCTTGTTCAGTGTCTTCTATCTGCAAACTGCAAACTGCATCAGCAAGGCAGTCACAGTTATTTTCGCTCTTCTACTAGATCAGAAACTGAGGCAAAATTCCTTACTTCAGGTTGCCCAGCAAGCCAGTAGTGGAGGGGATATGAGAAGCTGGGTCTTAAGAGTCCTAACTCAGGAAGCAGATAACAGCTCTTCAGAGGCCAACCGACAGGCAGGGATAAATATCAGTCTCCAAAAGAGTGATCAAATGAAATTCTGCTGTTGGAAGGCAAATTAGCCCCCCTTTTTTTTCCTGCAGCCTGGGGAATGAGCATGTTTTGGATCCAACTGTGCAACATTAATCACGATATGGAATATTTGAGCCAAAGGTCAGCCACAGGGAGCCAGCTATTAACATGTGGGATTTATCTGTCTCCTTCTTCCATAAAGATGAAGCATGCTGGATAATTAAACTTCTGAGTGCCAGCGTGGAGTATAGTCTGTTTTTTTCCACTGCTTTTTGTGATTCGATCCAGAACCATTTCCTTTCACTGTATGCTCAGAAGGGGAGGAAACAAAGGTGGCATCCTGATCTTCATTATTAATACACAGGAAAACTTGGAGGAAATCCCTTTTATGCCCCTGGCTTTGTGTAAAGAAAACCCTGCAAACTCAAAAGTCATATTGTTCAGCTCCTATATATATTTATACATCTATGTGCATAGCAGATGTTTCTCCAGATACTTAATAGATGTTTCTGCAGAAAGATGGTATGGAAAAACCTTCATAACAGTCTGCATTCCAGTTGATTTACTTTGATTGAGTTAAAGATCTAGAAAACAAACCCAAACACATTTAAAGTGGCTGCATGGGAAAAAAGAGAACCACATTCTGCTATGATGTAAGTCAGTGCTTCTCCATGTTATGTGGAATAAAAATACTGGTATACAGGCAGAGCTCATCTCTCCTTTATTGGTAACTGGGCAGCATTTTGCCGCTTTGGGTAAGGGAATTACACACAGATACAGAATTTCTGAGGAAGGCATCTAGCTGAAGCTTGTCAGGCTGCTGCCTTGTATAACCAACAGAAGCACTTCCAAAGCAATTAATCCAATTCTAATTCAGAGACCTAAGGTAGGAGGCATGATATCTCTGGAGATACCTACCTCTCCCCAGCCTACATGACCTGCTTAGACGAGATGTCTGCTTTCAGACAGCTAAAATTAAGCAAGGGGAATCCCATTAAGCAAGGGGAATCCCATAGCAGCTGACTCTCTACTCCACTTCATTTCTGCCACAGAAAAATTATTATTATTATTATTATTATTATTTAAGGTTATATTATGGTAAGACTCAAAGGCCAGGTATGGTGCAGTCATGGAGTAAAATGCAATTCCCTATCCCACAAAGAGGACAACTCATGTAATTAAAGAATATTTTTGCTTTTAATTCTGTAGTTTGACTGAAAAGAATTACAAACATCGACCTGCAATTAAAATACATAATAGTTGATTCATAAGAGACCAAAATGCCAAACTATATACTACATATGTGCCATGACACTTATACAACAGGATGACTATATAGTTTTGGCTATTATGTTTATAAAAAATGGATTTATCTTGTTAAGTGTTTCCAGTGCATCGTTCTGCCTAAGAGTTGTTCTAAAGTGCAGCCAGTTGATTCATTTTTTGGATTCCAATACACTGCTTTTCATTTAACATAAAATAGTAATGTTTTACATTTATATAGTACTTTTCATCTAGAAAGATCCCTGAGGCCTTTGCAAGTGCTTTCTGGAGTTTTAGTACCCAGAGTGCTGGAGGAAGAAGGCTTGTCATGAGTAAAATGCAGTTGTGACCATTCGTCTATTGCATGAACCACACACTGTAATTTTCATGTGGTCAAGAGGTATGAGACACATACGATGTGCCTTAAAGAAGGAATGGGAATGCCAGAAACCTGAGTGGCTCACAGATGGGAGACAATACTGACTCCCCATCACACCTCATATGAGACAGTGGTCAAATGGGTTCCTCACCTTTGGGCTGGAGCTGTGCTGGACTGACTCATTGTCTCCCCAACGAGGGGTTTGTGGCACCTAGCAGCTCCTGCACCAAAACCAGGCAACCTGATGAGACAAGCTAACCCTTAAACTACTTGTGAGATGTTTGACTCAGACCTGTCATTTGACCACTGTCTTGTATGAGGCACTGAGTGAAGAATTAAGACACTAGGGTAACACAGGGGTTGATCTCAGCCATCGCTGGTCCTTATATGTGTTCTTGGTGAACCCTTTCAACTTTCTGCCTCTCTCAAACCTTTCTCTTCTTTGCTTCTGTCCAGCAATATTTTTCAAGTCTAGATACAGCCATGGTAGCTTGGGGTTTCACAACATTACAGTTATTTCATGGAGCATATTAATAGTATGTGTGGGGAGGGACTTTGCCAAATCTGCACCTGGTAGGGCCAGGACACCACATAACCACACACTTAAACCGAATGTAACACTGGAACAAAGCAGCTATCACCATGAAAAATGCCTGTACTCCTTTGACAAGCCATGGCAAGATACCCAGAAATTTTTGGTAGCTTCAACAAAGTGTTACATTCCATTTAAAGGTGTGGATGTGCAGGATCTGGTGGGGGGACGGTACATATCACAGCAAAATAGCTGTCTGAGCTGAGAAAAGGTTGGGAAACACTGACGTGACGTGTCAGATTGCAGAGCAGGGGCAACCGCCTGCGCAGTGTCTAAAGCAGTGGAGATAACAACATGATCAGGACTAAAAAAGTGTCTTTAGAATACAAACGGTTAATGCTTACAAACAGAAATGATATGGAGAGGTTCATAAGGTCAAGAATGCAAAAGATAGGGAAATCCAGCACTCCAGCTGGCCTTGCAGCTCGTTTTATTTCTTTGCTGTTTGCAATTCCCTGGTCATACATCATTCCTCCCTCCCATGCTTCAGATGGAGGGTTCCTCACAGAGCAGGGAACTAATCAATGTTAATACTCTCTCATTCATCTAGGCACATCATTTTACTGCATTTAATAAAGAAAAAAATCAAATTTTATGAGGTTTTGCTCCATACAGTATCCATGGGCTCCACAATACACTCCTGTGAAGGAAAGGGCATCTGAGGAATGAGGCTGCCCATAACCAGGGTTGACACTGCGAACATGGACAACACAAATGGGTGTCCACCTTGGTATGCCACAAATGACTTTTTGAGGAGCATTTATAACACTTCATTTGTTCACAGATAGTTCTGATTGCTGATGTTGGTATTTGGCAGGACTCAAACTGAACCACAATAGACAGTGGCCTCCCATGCTCTGGATTTCATCCATTTGCTAGGTTTCACCCCAAGCTGCCTTTTTTCTTCCTAGTGAAAGAACAGCTGCACACAAAGACCTGAGCAGTCTTTAGTACATACCAGCTCTCCAGATTTCAGCCCATGTCATGAGTAAAATGCAGTTATGACCAAATAACATGGTCACAGAAAACATATTCCTCCCTACCCACTCGGTCCCCTTACCATGCTGGGGCAGTGGGTTATTTAGAACAGATTCGGTGGAAACAGCACCGCCTACTGAGCACCCAGTATCCTTCCTGCAGGGGCTTCTTGGGGCTGGGGGTTTTTGGAAGGGAAGGGTTTGTCTCTGCAGCCCAAGCGATGTTGGATACTCAGCTCCTCAAGTTACTGAGCTCCTCAAATCTGTCTGAAGCTTTCCATCCCTGGGATGACTCAAGTTGCTGCTGTCACTTTGCTGTGATTTGAGTCATCTGCTCTGAAGAATAACAACATAATCCTAGTGATAAACATACAGAAGAAATCGTTGAATGGTTAGGGTTGGAAAGGACCTTAAGATCATTTAGTTCCAACCCGCCCTGGCATGGGTAGGGACACCTCCCACCGTACCAGGTAAATCAATTCAATCCAAGTATGTACACCAATGTATAAATACATACTTCATCCCCAAAGGTCTTTCTTTCTTTGGGTTCATTCCCAAAGCCGGTGCACATCACATTGTGTCCCAGGCTCTCCATCATGCCTCCATCCTGTAGTACTCACTACAAACAGATTCTGGGGCACGTTGAGGCATGTTTTGGCTGTCTGGCTGTGATTTCTTGTCCTTTTACTTGGATGAGTCCACTTGAAGAGTGGAACCTCAATTCCTACAGGTTGATTGATGGAAATAGCCACAGGGACAGGGCTCGGGGCACAGAAAGGAAGAAGAAACCACTTGGTGAAGGTTAAACGAAGGCACAGCTGGGGGATTCCTCTTCCATGAGGAGAGGAGTGGCTCTTACAGGTGAGTGGGGCCACTCAGGAGGACCAACAGTGTTTGAAAAGCACCTGTGGGCACCCCATGCATGTTGTCCTTCCCGGGGAGGCAGAGCTCCACAGTGCTCCCCTCCACTTCCATACACCCCCTCTTCCCCTGTTTCTTTTGGGACTGACAGGCTGAGAAAGTTGGGGCTGTTCAGCCTGGAGAAGAGAAGCTGCGTGGAGACCTCAGAGCAGCTTCCAGTGTCTGAAGGGGGCTACAAGGATGCTGGGGAGGGACTCTTCATCAGGGACTGTAGCGATAGGACAAGGAGTGATGGGTTTAAACTTAAACACGGGAAGTTCAGGTTAGATATAAGGAAGAAGTTCTTTACTGTGAGGGTGGTGAGGCACTGGAATGGGTTGTCCAGAGAAGTGGTAAATGCTCCATCCCTGGCACTGTTCAAGGCCAGGCTGGACAGAGCCTTGGGCGACATGGTCTGGTGTGTGGCATCCCTGCTCATGGCAGGGGGTTGGAACTGGATGATCTTAAGCTCTTTCCAACCCAAACCATCCTATGACTCTATGATCCTCACACATCCAGGCTCACCCCCAGCCCGGATCTTTCCACGCCTGACAACAAAGGAGGCGGTCGGCGGTGACTCAGCGGCGGGCCCGCCCCTGGCCCGGCCCGCCCCGCCGCTCCCCTCAGGCGAGGCCGGGCCGGCTCCGCGCGTGTGGCGGGGCCGCGCCGGCGGGCGGGCGGACACTCAGTCAGTGAGTGACCAAGTGGGCAGTCGCCGGCTCCCTCCTCCCCTGCTGCCGCCTCGGGGTCCCGCTGCCCTCGTCCCCCAACGGGAGAGCCACCCCGGCGAGGTAGGTTTTGTGTCTCCTCACACAAAGGCGCTGCGCTGGCGGGGTGGGACGGGACAGCCGCGGGGTGGCTGAGGGAAGGCGGCTCCCGGTGAGGGTCCGGTTGGTGGCGGTGGGGGTCTCCTATCGCCGCACCCCTTCCTCACGCCGTGGGGTGCGGGAAGCGGCGGCACCCCCGGGCTGTGGGGGTCCGGCGGGAGAGCCCCGGCTCTGCTCCTTCATTCGTGAAGGGAAACCCGGCGAGTTAATAGCGGCTTTGTAAGAGCAATAATGAAGGGGGGAGCGAAGCAGAAGGGAGCCCGGCGGGGTGCGGGGCACCGAGGATGCGGCTGGTGCCGCTTTACGGGTCCCCCTTTCCGTTTGACCGGGGCTGAGGAGCCGGCGGGGCCTTTCGGCTTCTCGGAGGGGAAACTTCTATTCTCTGGTGACTTTTGGGGCCGGAGCCGGGGCGTGTGGTGTTGGATGGGAAGAAAAGGTGGAAAAGAAAATGAGAAATAGATGTATTTGGTTTCCTATACGTCCTGCCCTGTAAAATGGGAGTTCAGAGCAGCCGAACTTCTGATGTGGACAGTGGAAGCAGTAAACGCTGGGAGTGTGGTGAGGACTTGCGCTCTCTCCCTGTGCTTCCATCCCTCCCTGTGTGGTTCTGTCAGAGTTCCCTTGACACAGTCCAAATCTCCAGATTTTCATATGTGTTGGGTTGAAAGGCAGTGCATCTGGGCAGGGTAACTGCATGGATAAATGGATTTGGGGTTCACAAGGGGAAGGGATGCAGTGCAGGAGCTCTGTGTATCATAACTTACTTGTTTGCTTCTTCCGTTGGGTTTCTTTTCATAGCTTAATGAGTTCTGGCATGTATCAATACTGTGCAATGCAGAGTATGGCTGTGGCTGGCACTGGAGCAGAGTCTGGTCTTGTTAAGTTCAGGGCATGTTTGTAGCAAACTCTAGAGAGGCAGGAACATGTGAACTTTCTGGGCTTTGTTGAGAATTCTGCACAGACAAACAAAAAAGCAGCAAAATGAGGAAAAGATGCTTCTGTGTGAGCTGTGTGTAGTTTGTGGTGGGAGTATTGTTGAATAACACTCTGGCAGCGTTGCTGTTTTACACTGTGGTACGTGTATGTGCGCACCAAGTCCTGTGGCACCAGTGAGGATATTTAACTTTCACTGGCTTGGCACAGAAGTAGGAGAATGGAACAAAGTTGTTAAAAATGGGAATAATTACTTGGGGATCTTGTAGGTAATTTGAGAAGCTTTTAAACTGTCTTTAATCTCCCTGTGTTATGAACAGGACACTGAGAATCTCTTGCTTTATTGATGGTTGTTTTCCTAGCAATGTATGGACAGAGAGTACGTACTATGAATGTGATAGCTGCTTGCTTATTGTCAGCGATATTTGCTCAGGGACAATAAACAATTGTTTGCTGGGCTTTATTAAACAGAACCACAAAATCCCTGTATCTCCTAAAACAAAGCTTTTATTGTCTTAAAGCAACTGTGGGCCGATTTCATGCTTGGTGTAGTTCCACTGATGTGGAGTCTGTGGAGTTTTGCCAGGGATGATTTTGGCAGGTGAAGTGTCACTTCTGTTTTTCAGAGTCCAAACAGCTCAAGAGTAATGCTGCTATTTTGCCTCCAGCATTAAAGTATTGTTAACTAAAATGGTATGCTGATGTAAGAGGTAGAGGTGGGAGAGTCATTTCATTGGGTCCTCTAAATACTTCCGTGCTCACTTTTTCCTTTCTGCTTTAGATCTTACATCCCTTAATTTACTCTCTTCTTCCTTTTTCAGTCTTAGCATCTTTTCTCTCTCTTCAAAATTCAGAAGTTTCTCTGAACTCCAGCTCACCCTTGAGCATTTAAAGGTTTCGAGGCTTGCTGTATTGAACCCCACACCACCCCTGCACGACAACTAGGTAAGTGAGGAGCTGTTTGGCAGCTGCAGTCGGGAGATCTTTCTTGCACATGCCTCTTCTTTGCAAGCTGACTTATGTGGTGGCTCTGGTCAGTGCATTTGCTGAAGTGGCAGATTGTCTGACAGTCATGCTGTGGAACAGCCAGGCTTGGGAGAGACGGAGTAGACTGGGATGGGGGTGGGGGAGTAACTCAGTTTTTACATAGTGCTGTACTCAGGATGCTGAGAAACAGTTCTTTTTTGGGACACACCCCCCCCCCTCCCCCCGTATCAGTAAGGACAGGAAAATCGTGTAAAAATCGGAGCAGAAGGAAAAATGGGGAAAGATAGAGGAAATATTCTTGTTTACTGTGAGAAAAAGAATGGAACTATTTAACCAGTAATTTTCTTTAACAGAAATTTGGCTCCATCAAAGTTTCAAAAACAAAGATTTTATTGAATAAAACTATTATCTTTGTAGGCAGTTATCAGTGTTACATGCACATGGCCAACTCTAAGGCTGTTCTGGCTCTGTGGTAGCTTTAAACTGAGCAAGTTTCACTGCTCAGCTTTGCAGCGTCTCTGCTGAGACATTTTTGTATCTGACATCTTTGTGCTGTACAACTTTGTATCTGTCTGCATTTCGTAAGTGCACAAGAAGAGCATGTCAGACACAACTCACAGCTGATACCCTTCTCAAGCTTTTGGAAAAAGCAAGAATCAAAGAGCAAGATACATGCAACTTAGGATGGGAAAAAATGTGCTTAAATGCTTCTTCAATTCAGGGGTTAGTCTGAAGTTTGTTCTGGTTTGGCCAGACCTCATGTGTTCTTGAGTATCAGTGGCAGTGTGGTTTGCTGCTTAACACGATGTTGCAAAGAGCCTGCAACTCGTCTGTATTTACTTAAAGAGCATGAAAGCTGGGGTTTTGATGTTTAATTTTAACATCAGACAGGGGAAGGATCCAGCTGTGGAAGGGGAATTGGTCACTTGCTAACCTGCACATAGGGCTGCAAATTTGATAGGAGAAATGTTTTTTAGGAGGAAGTTAAATTACCTGGCTAGGATTGCATTTCTCAGTGATATTTCCTCTTTCCACATCTTGCGTGTTCTTGTCAGGCTTATCTCTATGCGTGCTTCCTTCATACTAATCCTCTCAAAACTGTGCTGAAGTGGAAAGGTGCCGCATCTTCCCGCTGTGGGGAAGACCCCTTCCCTTTGCAGATGGGTAATAAAAACTCCAGAAAGTAAATGGGTCATCCATGACTACACAGTGGTGCAAGAACTTGAACTTGTGTCTCCTGAAGTACTGGCTGATGTTGAAATGAGAGAACTTCCCCCTGCACGAAGCAGTAGGAGAAGAGTCACAGTCCAAAAGGCAGGGTTTTGTGATGATAATGCTTAAACAATGACATTCAGCATACACAGGAGTGAGAAAAAACAGGAAGGGACATTTTTCTTCTTTCCACACCTGCCTTTAAATTGTGGGTGCTGTTTTACAGATAGGTCTCTGGCTGGATCTCTGGGGAGATCCTTCATTGGGCTCCTTGTACAGTTGCATACAAGCAGGTGCCAGCAGAAGGGAGGAGAAGGCTTTGCAGAGCTAGGAGGGTCCTGACAGGACCAGGACTGCCTTTGTGTGACCCCAGCAGCTGTGTGAGATGATGTGAGTGCAGATCCCCACCCTGAGAGGCCAGGCTCATGCTTCTGGGTCTCTTATTTCTGCTGGGCACATTCATGTAGCTGCTGCTTTTCTGCTCCAGGGTGTGGGTGCGAAGGACTCTGCAACTCTCTTGTAGCAGAAATCTTACAGGGATTATATGAGCAGGGAGCACTGCAAGAAAAGGAAGGATGAGGTCTTTTCTTCCCCTTTCTATATAAGTAAGTTGTAAACTCCAGAGGATACCTACTACCTTTGTGTTTCATCACACTGGGAGAACTGGAGTTTGAAGTAACGCTTTTCCTTTACAGCGCTGTGTTTGGTGGGTGACTGTTACGATTGCAAAGTCTGTCACAGTTTTAACTTCAGTTTCAAAACAGCAGCTGACTTCCTGTGGTTAGACCAACGCTGTAAGTTTTGTGCAGTGAAGGGTAAGAAACTCACAGGTGAGAGAGCAGCATTTCCAAGTTGTGTCTGTGAAAGAATAAGCCACAAAGATTTTGGAGCAGTTTTGTGCAGTGCTGTGTCTATTGGTCTGTATCATGTTTTAAGGTAATATTTGAAATCAGTAGTTGCTCTAATTTTTCAGCCTGGGTCTATAGCTGAAAGGGCAGGCGTTGTGGTGGCTTGGTGCAGTTTGCTTTCTAGTATAGACCTAAGCCTGGCTTGGAGCTGAGTCTTCAGCAGGTCATCAGCTTGTTTTAGATGAGACAAGGATCCTAGTTTCATGACGAGTGCAATAACCTTTGCCTTATTTAACTTCATTTATTCTAGAAGCAAAACTCCTGGATTTGCTTACATTTTTAAAGTTTCTCTGGCAATGCGAAGCCAGAAGGTTGCCTTTTGTGCAAATATGTGCCACTCTTCAAAGAGAGGAACAGCACAGTCATTTAGGAGCAGTGAGATGAGGTCAGTTTCTTTATTTTGACATTTATACTGCAGTCTCAGGCAGTGTATGTGCCTGCAGGATGAACTGCAAAGCCTCTGTTCTGTCCTTTTGCAAATCTCAGCTTCTTACTTACTGACCCTCTGTATGAGCTGCATTAGAGTCCTGTACAGAACTATTTTTACAGTGATGAAGCATGAAACGTGCTCTCTCTGTAAGGGATGCTTTAATGTCCTAGACAGCAACCTTGCTGCTTGTTGTGGTGAGATGGGTCTTATTTTTTCCCTCGTACCCAGAAATTATTGACCTTTCCTGTAAGCTGGAGAGCCAAAACCCACAAATGCTTCTGGAGGAGAAACTGCCCTCATTTTTTACTTTGGTTGATGCAGTCCCTCAGCTTTGCAGTATAATATGTTTTAGGGAGGCGAAACTGAGTGATGAAGCTGCTTGTTATTGTCTAGCGGAAAACCTACATTAAGCTGCTTTTGCGTACTTGAATATTAAGAGTTCTCCTGTCTGTCTTGGAAGGACATTCAGTCCTCCATGCTTGTGCCCACTGGTGCTAAGCTAACTCACCCTGTGGTGTCTGCTCTGAATGGGAGCCAAACACTGCCAGTCAAAGGTATCTCAACAGCAATGGCATTCAGTGGGTCTTCTGGTGGGTTGGCAAGAGGAGGATGATGATGGGAAATAATAGAATGATTCTTTTCATTCCTTGCCTGTACAGTGAATGGGCATTTGTAAGACCTCATGTATATACACAGGCTTTTGTTCTGGTGCTAATAATAAAACAGAGTTCACAGCTCTGAGTAGTCAAGACGATGTGACAAGAAGTGGGTCAAGACCATTCATGTGTGCATAACCGCACTCTTAATCTAGGCTAATGCCTGTGCTGGATGCTTCTAAACAAGCTGGAAAGATTTCAGGGGAGCTGGAGTTCACACTGTCAGATGGGTGAAGTGCACTTCTGGCTGAGCAGAGCACTTAAGGATGGGGATCAGAATGGATGGTCTTGAGTCACTTTGCGTGTTAATATGAGCATAGAGCAAAAGCTTCACAGTTTTGTACCTCTGAAGAGCAAGGAGTTTAGTTTGAGCCAAAGGAAATTTTCTTCTTCCTGGCAGGATGAGCAGCCCTTCAAATACGTGCAAATATGTTTAAATACTCTCCCCTCTCTTGAAGTTCTTCACCCAGTTCTTCTAAAAAGCTACACCAGCATCACTGACCAGACTGATCTCTGACTCGTTATTTCAAACTGTACCCCCAGAGTTGACTGCTAGAAAATTGCACTTAAAAGTGACATCAGTTGCAGAAACTTTCTAGCAAGAAGCACAGGTCTAGGTAAGTCCTGTTGTCTTTGAAAATGAGATTCACTATGTAGAGTTGTGCTTCTCCTCCCTGCAATATTTTTGGCTGAAGCTGGCAAATGAATCACATTTAGCTAACGGAACATGTTGTCTTGGGTCTGTTAATCCTATTATTTACCTTGAAACAGGTAACAAGGTTGAGGAGAAGACTTTAGTCCTTCTAAAGAGAAAAAGTAGGTCTTAACTAGCTGGAAAGTATAAATATCCCTAAAGGGCAGGGTAAGCACATTAAGAACTTCAAAAGAAGGGAGAGTATTTAAATACTGCGGCACTTCTTTGATGCTGTAGCAGTGGGCCATATGGGTACTAAAGTAGCTAAATTTTCTACTCAACTTGTAATTCAGGTATCTATTCGGTCTTTTCCTAATCCACTGCCATGATTTCCTATGGCAAAGTAGTTCTTCCTTTCCTCAAAGCTATCGTGGTGTTGCTAGCACGGGATAACTACAGGCAGCATCTGTCAGGGAAAGGCTGAGTTGTGGTGGGCTCAGTCTGTGATGTACTTGGCTTTGCACCCAGAAGGATGCCCAGGTTTTCTAATGCTCTGCTAGTGAAGGTCTTGGTATCTGCCATATAAAAAATTGCTGAAGAATCCCAATATCAGCTTTCAGTAAAACTTTTTCAGAGCCTCCTTTTCTTTTTTTCTCCTCTTTCAGAATTATGCAAGAAAAGACTCTGTAGCTGCTGAAGCACAATGCTGTCACCTGTTTTATTTTCCTGTGTTTTTCTGTATTGATGGAAGGCTTTGTTTTAATGCTTAAATCATTTGCTTGCCATCATCTGCTAGCATACAGGGAGAGGGCTGCATTTGTAATACCTGTTCTGTGCACTGAAAGGCAAGAGTTTAGGATAAACTTGAACGTAGAGGAATGTGTGCTTTCAAAGAGCTCGTTCCTTCCAGTGTTGATTGAAATTGAATTAATGAAGAGTCCCATCAAATCGGGCATAAGATGCGTTGATAAAATGGTGCTTCGTTAAATGGCTGCTCTAAGGGATCATTTCAACCTCTTCCTCTTATTTTAGCATTAGATCTTAATCTCTTTATTACAAGTAACATCACGACTAGTAGAATTAAGTATTAAATTTTGAGCCAGTTGAGTTCATTTATTCCTTTTTTTATCTTTAATGCTGAAGAAGCCCCAGCTCATTCTCTGTTTGATGATTCACAAGACTTGAGATTCATCTTTATCTCCAGAATCACACTTTGTTTGGGGGTATTTTTTCTAATAGAAAGCTGATTAATTGACTGCTAAAATAGCCACAGATGTAGTTAATTTACTCTCCAAGTACAGATGTTTAGAGTGCTGTGAAATTAGGCAAAGATTGGATTTCTTAGGCGACTAAGGAGAGGATCAGGTTCGAGACCATCTTAAGAACCTGAATGTGCACAAGTCCATGGGACCTGATGAAATCCATCCACGGGTCCTGAAGGAGCTGGCGAATGAAGTTGCTAAGCCACTGTCCATCATATTCGAAAAATCCTGGCAGTCAGGTGAAGTTCCCGATGACTGGAAGAAGGGTAATATAACCCCCATTTTCAAGAAGGGGAAGGTGGAAGACCCGGGGAACTACAGACCAGTCAGTCTCACCTCTGTGCCTGGCAAAATCTTGGAACAGTTTCTCCTGGAAAACATGCTAAGGCACATGAAAAACAACGAGGTGGTTGGTGACAGCCAACATGGCTTCACTAAGGGGAAATCCTGCCTGACCAATTTGGTGGCCTTCTATGATGGAGCCACGGAACTGATGGACAGCGGCAGAGCAGTTGATGTCATCTACCTGGACTTGTGCAAAGCATTCGACACTGTCCCACATGACATCCTTGTCTCTAAATTGGAGAGACATCAATTTGATAGATGGACCACTCGGTGGATAAAAAACTGGCTCGATGGCCACACGCAAAGAGTTGTGGTAAATGGCTCGATGTCCAGTTGGAAACCTGTAACGAGTGGTGTCCCTCAGGGATCGGTGTTGGGACTGGTGCTGTTCAACATCTTTGTCGGTGACATGGACAGTGGGATTGAGTGCGCCCTCAGCAAGTTTGCCGATGACACCAAGCTGTGTAGTTCGGTTGATATGCTGGAGGGAAGGGATGCCATCCAGAGGGACCTTGACACGCTTGTGAGGTGGGCCGATGCCAACCTTATGAAGTTTAACCAAGGCAAGTGCAAGGTCCTACACCTGGGTCGGGGCAACCCCAGGCACTGCTACAGGCTGGGCAGAGAAGAGATTCAGAGCAGCCCTGCAGAAAAGGACTTGGGGGTGTTGGTTGACGAGAAGCTTAACATGAGCCGGCAGCGTGCGCTTGCAGCCCAGAAAGCCAACCGTATCCTGGGCTGCATCAAAAGAAGCGTGACCAGCAGGTCGAAGGAGGTGATCCTGCCCCTCTACTCTGCTCTTGTGAGACCCCACTTGGAGTACTGTGTACAGTTCTGGTGTCCTCAACATAAAAAGGACATGGAGCTGTTGGAGCGAGTCCAGAGGAGGGCCACGAGGATGATAAGAGGGCTGGAGCACCTCCCATATGAAGACAGGCTGAGAAAGTTGGGGCTGTTCAGCCTGGAGAAGAGAAGGCTGCGTGGTGACCTCATAGCAGCCTTCCAGTATCTGAAGGGGGTCTACAAGGATGCTGGGGAAGGACTCTTCCTTAGGGACTGTAGTGGTAGGACAAGGGGTAATGGGTTCAAACTTAAACAGAGGAAGTTTAGATTAGATATAAGGAAGAAGTTCTTTACAGTGAGGGTGGTGAAGCACTGGAATGGGTTGCCCAGGGAGGTTGTGGATGCTCCACCCCTGGCGGTGTTCAAGGCCAGGTTGGACAGAGCCTTGAGCCACATGGTTTAGGGCAAGGTGTCCCTGCCCATGGCAGGGGGGTTGGAACTAGATGATCTTAAGGTCCTTTCCAACCCTTACGATTCTATGATTCTATGATTCTATGGTCTAGTGTGAGGTGTCCCTGCCCATGGTAGGGGGTTGGAACTAGATGATCTTAAAATCCTTTCCAACCCAAACCATTCTATGATTGCAAAAGCAGCAGATTACACATATCAGTCAAGAAAACATAGAAGATCAGAGGTAACTCGTTACTGTAAAAGCAGTGAAATAAGGAGCTCTAATTCCTACTGGGTATTTTCCCGAGGAAAGGGACTGGAGAAGAATTCTGTACTCTAAAATACAGCCACTCAGATTCTTAAGATTAAATGTATTTGTAATAAATGTACTTTTTCTTTTATCTTTTCACATATATTTTCAAGCTGCCATAGTTAAGATGCTGTGAACTCAGCTTAGGGTATCACGCTTTGCTAAATGGGAGGCTTTAGGAGTGTACTGTAGGAAACTGTATCCCTCAGGAGTGAAAGGATATGAAACCTCAACAAGCCATTTACAAAGACCTACAATCATTCCAGTTAGTGTGGTTAAACTAGGTAATTCCTGCTTCGAATTTTATATTGTGTATTTGAAAAACAAACCATCTGGATAAACAAATCCTTCCAATGTCTATTTCCAGTAGATAAATATTTATTATTGTCCTTTTACAGCTTGAGAAACAAAGGCTGAATTGACTTGCCTACAGCTACAACTGATTAGGGCAAGGATAGAATTTGAACTGGGGACATTGCAAATGGAAACATAATGAAGAGAGAATATAAACTTTATATTTCAAGCGTAAACTCATGACCTCTATATAGAAATCATCTTCCCGTTATAGAAATCTTCTATTTCAGGCAAGTAGGCAGCCTAAAAGGCTGCTTCTTACTGAAAACAGGATCTGGTTAGACCATGATCATTACCTTGCTTGCCAGTTTCGTGCGTCTCACACTACCCCCATTAACCTTGTTGCTTCTGAGAAAATTCCTAAAGACAAATTAGAATTCAAATTAGATTTTCCAATAATCCAAGTTCAGATGAGGAGCACGCGGCAAATTACGCTTCATCTCGAAAAGCTGCAACACAATCATGTTGGAGATTTCCTTTACTTATTTCCCAGATAAATTATTGCTGTGAGTCACCCGGAGCAGTTGTACTAAATGTGGAAATGCAGCTGACTCAAAGACAAGTGATTGGCATTGGCTTATGGGATGTCACTATCTGTGGCTTCACTAAATTGCCGTTTTCCCTCTGTCATATGGTTAGAACGGTTTGGGTTGGAAAGGACCTTATGATCATCTAGTTCCAACCCCGTGCCATGGGCAGGGATGCCTCACACTAGACCATGTCGCTCAAGGCTCTGTCCAACCTGGCATGGAGCATTTACCACCTTTCTGGGCAACCTGTTCCAGTGCTTCACCACCCTCACCTGGTCAGGTGTTAATTTTCATTAGAATTTGGGCTGAGCTTAGAATAAACATTTTGTTTTTTGCTTCTGGTGAGCTCTCTGGAGCCATGACCTTTATTTTTTTAATGTGAAGGATGATGTATCTTGAAGCACAACCCTCGCTTGCTTCTATAAAGTGCATGCTGGAGGGGTGATAGCACTCACGGGGTTATCACAGCACTTCAGTACTTGTGCATTCTGGGATAACAGTGTGGTCTGTAAGAGGGTTTGGGATTCCCACCCATCCCCTGCATTTTTCTGGAGTTGCATTTGGAAAGAACTCAGTTAATTGCAGTTTTCAGTCAATGCTTTCCTGTCACCCATGAAAATTGATAGGAAGGTTTACATCTATATCTATCTATATATACGATGTTTCTCTACAGGTTTAAGTAGTATCAGACTTTCTTAGTGATAGTTTTTTTGGCTTTAAACATGCTAAGTTAGAAAGCAAAGCAAACTTCTTATAGTCTTCTGTACTGGATGTTGTTTGAATTAGATTCCTTAACTTTCTTGTTTGCCCTGGTGCTTGTGATTCATTTGAATGTGATCAATGGAAAACCTGAAGTAAATATGAGATAGTACATTCTAGAGATTAAAAAGGTCCTACAGTGAGTCATGGTGCTTTTTGAGACATTTTAAATATCTTTCTGTAAACCAGTTATTGAATGAAGAGCAGGTGAGTGCAAGTTTAAAAGCTTGAATTGTTAAAGTTTGGGACACTGAAAGCCTAGACTAGATTTAAGTGTTATTACTTTGAAGCCCTTAATGGAAGGGGAATAGAAGAGCATTTTTAAAAGGGCTTTCCTTATCTTTGCCTGAGGTTTATAATTGAATCTAGGGCTTGGAGTTCACAGGGTTGGATTGGCATTGGAGTGGAAGTATTCACATACTATTGAATGTAGGGTGGTCAGATTTTTCTGTTGTCTTTCAACATCCTTAACAGTTTAGTTTCTACTGTAAATTGTTTCTTTTCTGATGTGTGTATCTTCTACATCTCTTTTATGGGAAGCTTGAATGTACAACAGTGTAATTCCTCTCCCCTTCACCTGAGTAGTGTTTGTGAAGAACATCTTATCCGGAGCCAGCTGTTTTGAAGCTGAAAACCTAACTTCAGAAATTAAAGGCCCTCAGCTGACATCTGGCTAAGGTATACACACATATGTGTGCACTAAATAAAAGCAAGCTGTCTTGCAGCTTTAACTCCTGGTGGCACCAGACCTTCTCTCCTCCCAGCCGCATTCTGGACTCCATGTGCTGCTTTTCATAGCACAGAGCGAAGCTCTGTGGCTCAGTACAAGTGTGTATGCATCTTCCAGAGCCAAATGATGACGATGATGGACTGCAGCTGGGTCTGTGCCTGATTCCCCTCTAAGCATAGCAAACTAAGCAAGAGAAGTAAAAGCAGACAGTAACTGGAAAGACACCAGTGAGATGACTTTTCTTCAACTGAGTAACTGGCCTGGGATTAAACTGGGTTTATTCTCATTGCAGCAGGGTTAAACCATGTTGCATTATCCTATATAAGACAATTCAGTAAAGATTAATTGTTTCTTTTTGCTTTTTTTCTGAAGTGAAAGATGCTTCAGATTGTAGCTGTCACTTATTACAGGAAGTTTGTAAAATGACTGAAAGCGGTTCTTGCAAGAATCTGAAGTTTTAATCATGTTCATCACAATGATGGTCTATTTTTCTTAACAGAAGAAGTCTTCCTGCTTAAAACTGGAATAGTTTTGGCTTTAGGGCTTTTTTTTTGTTTATTTTTTGGGTTTTTTTTACTTAAATATGTCACAGAAGCCAGAGGTATTCTACAAGACATCTACTTTCAGAAAGACTGCAGGCAGGAAAGTACATTAGAGCTGATGTTGTTATCATCATGGTGTTTAAATTTTGCCCTTATCTCTGGGTTGGGGAAGAAAATGGGTCACACTATAACACTAGACTGGAAAGTAAAGGAGATGTGAGATAACAACAAAATAATCTGGTATATCTGTTTGTACCACGTGTATTTCTGCTACAAACCAAAGCTGCAAACTTTCTAGCTGATGTGCACGAGATAAGCTTGCATGAACCTTTCACACCAGCATCACAAGCTTGAGCTCTTCCACACTGCCTAACTAAACCCCTGTTGTCATCCAGTCCACATGTAGTCAGTGTGGGGATCGTCCAGTTCTGCCTTCCATAAACCTTGGTTTTGTTTTCCTGACAATTCATTTCCTGTTGCTCCAAATTCTTGGTTTGTTTTGGGTTTTTGTTTGTTTGGTTTGGGTTTTGTTTTTCCAGTGCGCTTCCAAGGGCTGTTCCTTGCAACTGTTGTATAGCAGCACTGCAATGAACCCTGTCAGGGCCTGGACTCCTGGCTGGAGTCTTTCATTACTCAGCCACCAGCTTATAAAAAATTTAGGGGAGCTTTGCATCTTGAAGGCCTCAAACCTTTCAAAACTTTGGCTGAAACCAGACAAAACTTATGAGGAGGGGTGCGAGTGCACGCTTAAATGACCGTAGATTTTTTTTATATGATAATTTCACTTAAATCCCTGACCTGGTCCCTTATTTGCTTCTTGGTTATGGAACAGTCTCTCTGGATATGTTTTTGCGGCTTAGCTTTGCACCAAGGAAACTCCCTGTGGTGGCTCTTGCAGCCCAGCTCTTGCAGTCTGGTTTTGCTAGAGCCATACTGATTTAACTAAGATGTGGCCATGAGAACAGTATCCTGGATTCTTCCTACTTCATGTCTGAATGCTTTACAACATGGTAGCTATCTTTTTAGAAAGCCTGTTGTGCAAGCAAACCACGCTGATTTCCTTCAGCACTAGTTAACAGTCACGTAGTGGGTAGCTGAGGTGGGGCACAGTAGATATGTTTTTATTCTTGCTAACTTGGATGAACCAGATGAGAACTCTGTAAAGCTGAAGACAGGGAAAAACCCCTCTGTGTTTCAGTCCCCTCATTTGGTTACAACTCTAAAGGCATAATGTTAATTTGTTGCTTTCATCTAGAAGCTTTTTGGAACTGACTGAGCTATTCCCTTACTTCAACAAGATGTGCGTTTCAAAGGCTTGAAAATGAGGGTAGAAACTCTTGTTCTTTCTGATTGTCATGTATTTGTAAACTGGCTTCAGGCCTTTGAGCTGGAAGACTAACCACTGCATTCAGCACACTGCTGGGTTGTATCACAGAAAGATCAAAGCTGGCTGTATGTGAAGTGGACACTTAGACACGCTGGTATGAAACTCAGTAAGCCCACAGTGAATATATGTCGGCTGTTTTTTGGGGGGTGTGTGTGTGCGTGTTTGTTTATTTTCCCCAGTAAAAGATCATATCGTAAAGCAATTTCTTTGTATCAGTGGCCTGTCACATCATGTAGGATCAATCTTTGCTTACACAGGAAATATCTATTAAGGAAAGCTGCTGCAGACCTGAGCTTGTGTTCTAACTGTATTATCTCTGCTGGCCAACAACCACATGTTGAATCCGGTATGCTTCCCAGTGCACGAACATGCCTGGTGAGTAACTCATGAAAAACAAATATAACAAAGGTTGATACATTTGGCCAACTTACAGAGTATCAGGATCTCATTATTTCTTTCCCTACTTCCTCCCTTTTGGGGTTTTTTATTTGAAACTTGCCTTTTTTAATACAACATTTCCCCTTATAAGCCTAGTGAAAGGTCTTTTCTGTCAGGAAGGCTAAGGACCATGTTCTACAGGGGAGGAGAAAAAAGAGGATATCAGAAATGTACCACTTACTACTATCAATAAAACTTTAATTAACT
Organism: Strigops habroptila; assembly: GCF_004027225.2. Taxonomy (NCBI): domain Eukaryota; kingdom Metazoa; phylum Chordata; class Aves; order Psittaciformes; family Psittacidae; genus Strigops; species Strigops habroptila. The sequence goes on along the minus strand of NC_044279.2, from coordinate 7,843,993 downwards.
AAATGCTCTGTCTGGCCTTTTGCCCATGTAATAAATAAAAATCAGAGTGACTTTCCTAAGCCATTATTACCTGTTATCAGAAATACTTCTGTTTCCACTTACATTGCCATCCTGCAGTGAAGCTGAAGAATTGGCTGGCAAGTCTCTATGTGCAATGAAATCTTGGTGATGCAGGTTGTGGTTCCCTATATTTGTGTGTCCTAAAGAGTCATCTTCATCAAACAAATCTGTATTGAAAAGCACCTTTCTATATACAAAAAATATGGATCTTGCAGCAAGACTTCTGTTGACTTTGCTTGTGAGGTCTGCCCAGGGTTGCCTCGATTTACTCCAAGATGCAGGGTGCCGCTTTCAGAATTCCTTGGAGAGGAAAATTCCCGTTCAGCAAAGCCTGTGCCTTGCCTCCTCTACCACTGACCTGGTTCCTGTCGATGAGAGGTTTTTCTGCAAATGCTACCCAACCCAGTAAGTCAGATTTAAACCGTCTGAGCAGGTATTGGGCAACTGATGGTGGCTGGAGGAACGAACCTCCTCACTCCAAACTTGTGCGAGGTTTTAGTCAGTTCTCCACTTTTTATGCTGGAAACCAGTAACCCCCTGCATGCCTCTCCAGAAGGGACTGAACCGGTATCAGTGCTGCCTGCAAGTGGTTGTCCTTTAGGTGCAGTTACGGTGATGAGAAATGAGGAGGGAAAAAAACATTCCAATCACCTTGCTTTTCTTTTTGTTCCCGAATCTGTTTTTTTCTTTCTAATCCTCAGGCTCAGCCAATGAGGTTTAACACTGAGCTGATTCTGTGAAACATTAAGCTGTTAGAAGGGAGACTTGCTGTGCTGCCTGAGATGAAGTGGGGTCTTGTCACATCCCTGTCAGGCAAACCACATGTCACTGTGTCCCTCCAGAGCCCAGCGGTCCCCCGTGGTACCCTATGAGGGCAGAGCCCAGGGGCAGCATCCGCAGAGCTCCAAGTGCAGCCCTGACACCAAATGTGAGCTGGGACACCCTTCATCTGCAGGTTTGGTATGACTCTCCCCCCTGTCATCCTCCTGTGGGCTGATGGTGGGGGCCTCTCTCCAAAGGTTCACCTGCATCACCTACTGCAGGAACCAGGTTGCCCTTGTGCAGTGTGGGTGCTGGCAGCGAGGGTGAACTTGAGGCAGCAGGGATGAGCCCACTGCTGAGCCGGCCGCTCCTTGGTTGGCCATTTCCTGTAAATGCAGGTGCTGTCAGAGTGTTGTTGGCACTGTTGTTGCAAGAAAGCATTTTGTTGCTGCTTTTCACCATCAAAATGATTATGTTGCTGTGAATCAGAGCTGACTTAAAAGCAGGTGGAGGATGTGTCCCTAAGCCAGGGTGTCTCTGCCAGAGCCCTGAAGCAGTTGAGGCTCACAGCACAATGACCATCCTGAGTGGCCTTACAGCTTCTTCCAGAGGGCAGTTTGCCACAGCTGATAGCAGCCTCTCATGACAGCCAGCAAAGGGTGGGGGAAAGGAAACATCATCCTGAAATCCCAGTCCCTACAGATGGAGAGCCCTGGTGACCATGAAGTGGGATTCTCTGACCATGAAGTTGAGAGCCAGGACTTCCCAGGGCTGCTCCTTGGGGCACAGGAAAATCCATCATTTTCTTCCAGCCCATTTTTTTTCATTTCCTGGTTCACCACTCAAGTTAAATTCCCTTTCAAGTGCTATTTATGTTTGCAGCTTTAAAAAGGCTCTCTCATGGCAGGCTGTAATACAGTGCCAGTCATTATTTCAGAGATGGCCTCTGCGTTGCCTCTTGCCCTTTCATTTGTCATCAGCTCCCTCCTGTGTTCTGTGAAGTTTTTGCTTCTCTCCTGACTGCAGCACAGCAAAAAGTGAGCTCATGCAGAGCTCAAATTACTGCAGAACCAGTTCGGATCTGCTTAATGGAAACCTTCCTTCTCCAAACCCTTTTGCACTCCTTTTACTTAAGTCATCAAACTTCTTCTGTTTGAACTGTATGAAAACAAACCAAACCTCTCTTCTATGTTAGTTACAAAACACTTTGGTTTCTTTCCCTGTTTTTGTTTCCTATTATTGACTTAACTGCTGTGGAAGAAGCATCTTGGGGTAAAAAGACACTGCTTCTTAGCCAAACAATTTAAATTTTTCATAAAGGGAGCTGTATAACCAAACTCTTTGTGAAATGAGTTAAACATCCATTCCAGCTAGAGCTTTAAATAGGAAGCGTGGATCATCTCAAAAGCCAGGAAAATTTAGACATGATAGAGTATGGATGTCATAATGCTTTTCAGCAGCTGTGGAAATAAAGGAGAACGTCTGGATCTGGCAGAAGCTTGCATAAACTTATAACTTGGGGTGTTTGCATGCGAGCTCAGGAGATAGTGAATTTTTGCAAGCATGTGTGACGCTGAGTGGTGTGTGTGAGCATCAACCCGTATTTACAGACTCCCATGGTAAGTGTCTTTTCAATATTCGTATTTTTTCTTGAGGCAGAGATGTGCCAGGAGCTATTGCAGACCTTGTTAAGTAAATTCCATCTCTCCTTTTGCATTCTTGTTTTGCTTTTTGGCTTTCTGTGTTATGGGTTAATCTGTTGGTGATGCTTAAGGGAGCTCAGCTGCACAGTCATTCATGTGAAGAAAGAAAACAAATTGTATATGCTCCTGAGTTTTTTTTTCACTGAACTCCTTACGTTACCTCTGATTTTTGAGATGGTGTGATACTGTCTTAAGATATTTTGGCAGGTTGTGTGTTTTCTAAAATGGTCAGCCTTACGTTTATGCAGGAAAAGCTGTGGTATCTTTGCCTTCAGAGTTTCAGCAAGCCGCATGATCAGTGCAGAATCATTTGGGAATGGGTTCTCTTCAGTTGCTGTGTTTGACTTTAAACACATACAGTTCCTTGTAAAGAAATCTAATGAGAAATAATAAGATATTTTAGCCCTACAGACTCAGTTCTCTGCAACCATTTAGTAAATGACTCTTATTGAGATCAGTGGTTTCCTGTGTTTTATTAGCAGAGCAGTTTCAGCTGCTCCTGTAATCTGACGTTTCTTTTTATAACTATTTTATAAGGAGAAGGACCCAATTAAACCAGTTCAGGTTTCTCTGCTGCAGTGCTGCTGTCCTTGCTCTCGCTGTAGAATGTCCATCTTGGCCTTTGCCATGTCCCCTGGTGCTTCTGCATTTGTGTGGAAAGCTCCTACAACCATTATCTTTTTGACCATCTTTGCCTTCCTGTTGCTCTGATGTGTACACAGATGCACACAATCCGATGTTTGCTTTGTATTTTTTAGCCAACACACACCAAGATTACACTGAGGTTCCACATCTCTGTGCAGACACTGAAACCTCATAAACTGGAGCTGTGTCCCCCTCACATCCTCTGTGCATTCACCAACTCCTGAGCCAGCCCCCCAGCGCAGGGCTGATGTAGGGAGGTGGGGAAGGAGATGAGAGGGGGGAAAGCAGGTGGTACCTGCTGCAGGGCAATGCAGAGTCCTTCTGCTATCTGATATAACAAGCCAGGTGGTTTCTGTTGTTGCCAGTAAAGGCGAGGGTAGAAGGTAGGTAGGAAAGAGGGACCATCCTGCACCTGCAGCAGCCATTGCCCAAATGCAGGCAGCTGAGCTGTAGCATGAAGAAAAGGAAGACTTTAGCTCTTGGGGCAGTGTATCTCTTAAAGGATCATTTCCTGCTTCTCAGGGAGGAATAATGCTGGTGAGCAGAGCTTGAAGGCTTTCTGCAGGATGTAAGCCTGACATGAACCTGATCCTGCTCTGGGTGCCTGGTGTGTGGTAAAGCAGCACTGCTGTGGTCTTCACCGCTCTGCTGTTTAACTGGAAGCTCAAGGAGGTATAGAAGCAGCCACTATGTTATTGTCTTTGTCTTTGTACAAGCATCCTGCCAGTGTTGATACAGGAGTGAGTCTTGCCCAGGATGATCTCAGGAGAGTGTACTTTAGATTCTCGATTGGGGTTGTAAGACTTAAATGCTGACTGCAAGTTCGGGATTGGCAAAGACTTGTTACAGGATGAAGTGCCTTGGTTTGTGAGTTTTAACATCATCTTTAAGTATTTTGTTGAATATCTATATTGTGTGGATCAAAACATTGAACTGGATTAGAAATACATAAAAGTAATGGGGAAAAATCTTATTTACAAGTGAGTTTAAAATAAATGTGTAATGAAATACTCAGTCTAACTTAACCTCCCCTACTCCCTGATCTAAACACCTTAAGGCTTCCTGCCTTTGTGACCTGCAGAAATTTACTGGTTAAGAGGTTGGAACCAAGTTTTTTGAGAAATAAGCAAAATTTGTGAGTAGTCTTTCTGTCAAATTCACATTTTCTTGATTTTTATTTCATTCAATGAATTCAGTGTTTAGATAAATCAATAAATAATTATTCCAAAGCCAAGAAAGTGATAAAGAGTCAGGAATATGATGAAGATAGTAAAGCATAACTCTACTAGTTGTAGAATCTGGACCCAAAATAATCCCATTGCTAACTTTAGGTGATAATTCATTTCCTAAGCTTGATCTGTAAAATAAATGTCTGTTCCACTTTGTGCCCAGCCTGCTTCAGGTGGTTTTATCTAAGTAAATAACAGCAGTTTCACTTCGGCTCTGTGAACTTAACTTTGCCTCCTCTCACCTCTCTTAATGCCACCCTGATAGGAATAACAGCAGAGAGTGTGTTCATGTAGAGCATTAAAACTGAGTCATTTTCCATGCGTAATAAAGAATTTAAATAAGTGTGATAACACAGCCAATTCGTGGTGCAAGTTTTCTGCCTCCTCAGCAAACAAAAGGCTCATGTTACAGCAACCCTTCTGCAGGGAATAAAATGTAGATAATGCTTCAAATACTTAACAATCAAGGTTTCTGCTTATTTCATCTTTAGCATCTATTCATTTCTAGAATACAAAGGTGCTTTCCCCTCTGATGTGCCTTGTTGAATCCTTTTCAGCTGAAGTGAGAAATGGAGGCCTGGGATTATTTTGTGCCTGCATGTACTTTGCTGGTTGAAACCCACAAGCTTTAAGCTTTCAATATGCAAAGTTGCCCCTGGCTGTGCAAGAAGATATTTAAGTGTGCAGGTCTTGAACAAATGTTGTGTTCTGTTAAGGAAGGACTGCCTTGGGTAAAAACGACCTTGAAAATTAAGGCTTGCTGTGATTTCTTTCTTAAATCTAATAGGTGCCTGGATGAAGGGAATTAGTCATAAGAAGGAAGTCTTAAAACTGGTTTCAATTAGATTTCAAAAGTGAGGGTTATGTGAGTCATTTAAAACCTTGGATTTCTCACCACCACCAGAGTTAATAAATGCAATCTAACATGAGGTTCTGGCAAGATACAGTCTGGTCTGTGAGAGGCCTTATGCAGGTTAAAACAGAGTGTTTTGGGATCGTGTTTAGCATCTGTGTCTGGTGAAGGAGCAGTACGCTAGAGGAGATTACTTGTTCTCACCAGCAGGATGCTTGTAGATTGAGCTGATCTGGAACCATTATTTAGGCATGTTTTGGCTAGGCCTTCAATGCTAGGCTGGAGACAAGGTCAGCTGCACCATTGAGGCTCTGGTTTCTGAAGGAACATTGCCAATTCTATCCCAGTGCCTCCTTCCAGCATCCTCTAGGCTTTGTTAACAATCTGCTTCCTGCCTCCCTTCAGCACAGAAGACTATCAGTCACCTGATAACTCATTTACCCAAGTGCAGCCATTGCTAAAGTAAGTGTAAAGTCTGTGCTTCCCTGTGTCATCTCCAGCCAGCATCCTGCAGCACACACAGATGTTCATACGGCGCATGGGCAGAATAGGGACCTACTTCTGCACAGTCTCCTTCAGTCACTGTGACCCTCTCACAGGCCTTTTTGGGTCCATGGAGGAGAACAAGTGCTTCTCTGCGCGTTTGCCCAGAAAATAAATGGGTATCAAGTACGTTACATCCTTCCAAAGCTGTAACGGTTTCCCTACCGCCACCTTTACTATTAATCTGAATATTTGATATCAACAAAATCACAGTAGATTAAATAGCGTTTTCAGTTCCAACTGGATGTGATTGCTGTAATTGTTGCATCCACAGACATTTCCATCTAAATACAAAACGGCTGGGAGCAGGAAGAGACTGCTAATGAGAATATGAAGCAAAATACTAACAAACAACATTCTCTGTCGTGGAGACTGGGGAAGCAGAAGAGCAATTTATGCAAAAGGAATGAAAAGAGATGTTAGTTTGCATACTAATTATGGATTAAAATTTGTAGTTTAAACAATGGGATTTAATCTGTTACCTGAATTAGGGGTTTCCAGTTAAAGTATGTGGAATGGACCGAGGGGATAAATAATTAAGCAGAAGGTATTGCAAGTATTTAAACCTGAAGCAGGAAAAGGAAGGGAGGAAAGTAGGAAGCAATTGGGCACTCTCTCTATTAAGGCTCTGAAACTAGGATTTGTGTATCCGACTGAGGGCTTTTGGGTTTCAGTCATGTTAATTATTGAATATTGATTTTTCTTCGAAGGAAAAACCCAACAGCTATGCAACATACGCATCTTTTCCTGGGAATAACAGAAAACAGCATCATGTTATTTCTGTACATAGTTCAGGCTATCATTCTGCTTCCCATGTGTCACATGTATGGAGAAGTGCCATTGTAAATGCAAACAGAAGTTTAATTGAGCAGCAGAAACTTCTGATCCAAATCTGATGTGTATTTCATACAGTTGATCACAGGGGGCAAGCTGAAAATTAAAGATAACAATAGTAAGTGTTTTAAAGGCATGGATCTCAAGATAAATGCAGTGAAGCCCTGCTATTTGTCTGGCATTTTAAGTGACAACAGATGTGTGTTTACTATATTAGAGCTATAGTCAAAATAGAAAACTGTATTGGAAAACTTGGACTGAAAAAAAATAATAAACCCCCATAAACTGTTATTTTAAGGCATGGGAGAAGAGGTCTGGCAGTGCAACAGAGCTTCAAGGACACAGAGGCTGCTGTCAGGATACCAGTGAAGGTCAGCTGGCCACCCTGCTGTTGAATGGTCCTTGTCTAAACTCCATAGTGACTGGATAAAAGAGCAAATGGAGCTTGGGGGGAGAGAGAATCACCCATTTATGCAAAAACCATCATCTTTTAACTGCCAAAGTTTTGATATGCTATTTCAGTGCTGTGTCTTGTCAGTACTATAAGCACCTGGTGGTTTCTTTAGTCTATACAGCCCTGTGTTCACCCCATCCAACTGAACTGTCACTGTCTTCCTTTATAGTCATCAAGAAAGATGGTTTTAGAGTGGAGCTGAGCCAGAGCTGCACCTGCACGGGGTGATGGCTGTTCTGCAATAGCAGTAAACTGGGGTGACTGGTGTAGACCAGGTGGGAAGAATTCATGCATATACCATCTGCTGGTCAGTGAAGTTCACAGAATGGCTTTGGATAAAGCTTGACTGTCCTTTGAAGACACAGAATGTATTTTTTTTTTTTTTCTCCTTTTTTCCTTTGGAAGCCCTGTGAAAGGTGGTTAGTAACACACACACCATCTCCTCTGAGCAGTCAGGGGTCACTGACAGAGAAATTAACCAGTGTTCCCAAATGAAAACATACTTTAATTTGCTTTGCAATTTAAAACAGCAGAATACTTCAGCATCTGCAGCCCCCACCTTCTATTAGATTGTTTCAATGTCAAAGGGCTTTCCCTAAGGTTAAACTTTCTTTTGTTTTACGTTTTGGTTCTTGAATTCTGCATATGGCTGGCTGCTGTGATGACACCTTTGTAAATGATTTGTGTGTATTCCTGCTGTTTCCTTCTGTGCAGGCTTTGGATTGGGGAATGAAGCCCATTTAATGCCTTGGGAAAGGTGGTTTTTTTCCCCTCTGTACTTAAGAATAAATCAGTATTTTAGAAAACATTTGCCCAGCGATGGCACCTATTAAGGATAAAATGCTTTTATGATATCCGCTGGAAAGAATAGCCATGAATAAAAAATGAACCACTTGAATCGATACTATTACTTTTCATTCTCTGCTTGCTTAGACTTGACTGTTGCTTTTATTCCCTTTATTAGCTTTCCGTGATGGTGGAGTTTTCCTTTCCAAAGAGGCAACATGGCCCTGTTATTCTCCATTGCTTTGTTTCATCTGCAGCACACACAGTAGTGTGATGGGAACGCTGGGAGTTACAGCTTCAGAACTGCACATGCAGAGTTTGTCTTTAAAACACCCTTCTCTTGTTTTAATTTCCCCTTGCTACTGCTTAGGCCTTTTGCTGCATCAGCTCTTTCCTTTTATCTTTTCATTATTGTGTTTTATAGTATTTTGTACATAGTCTGTGAATGTAAAGTAAATTGAATCAGAGGCTATTACAGCATATTTCTGATTAGACGAGGTCTCCTGGCTCTCGCTTATATAAATCTTAAATAATCCAGAGCACTTTAGGTGTAAGAATAGTTTTAATAGTAAAACTTACCCTGTGTTAAATTCCTGGGGATGTTTGTAATGGCAGTCCTCATCAGGGCTGTTAACTTTCAGATGTTCACTAAGGCTAAGTTTTGTTCACTTCTCTTCAGTGTTCTTTTCCTGATTTAATAAAATAGCATCATTATGTCTTTGTCACATCTGGACCTGTCTCTTGTGTGCAGAGGATAGTGGTGATCGACTGTCTTAATTGCAGTGTTTCCAACTATGATGCTAAGTGGCCAGTGTTCCTTGCAGCTGATAGGCCTTTCCCAGAGGAAGGCTAGTTTGGTACAAGCGAAGGAATGAGGATGATAACGAGTCACTGGTTTGGAAAAATAGGGAGGTGTTGAAGCCAGGCAAAGAATAACTAAGCATACAAAGGCCAGGTAGTGAGAGTAGCCCTCCAGTAGTGACTTTTATTGAGACCGACTTTGTTCCCTTATTCTTTTTGTGATCACAAAACTACTCTCTAATTTAGTGCAGGTTTTTCTCTTCCCCTTCCTTGTTAGCGTGGGGATGGTCACAGCTGGTGGTAGCAATGAGCCCATGCACTGAACAAAGTCGGGGAGACAGACTGCAGTTCATGGCTGCTGTGCCCAGCCCCACTTACTGAAGTTTATTTGGGAGCATGCAGCAGTACTTTGTGTTTTATGATGGGGATAGAGCCTGTTAGGCTTGAAATGCCTTTTCTCTCCAGAAGCATGACAGGGTTTTCCTGCAGCTTGGTGCTGTGTTTAAGGTTACATCACCATTTCCATTATAAATCCCTGCTTTCCAGTAGTTGTGCTGCTGTGTGTTACAAAGCATTTAGTGGAAAAAGGTTTTGTGAAGATTAAGAAAGGGAAAATTTTCATCCTCTTCTAATGTTATGTTCACTAAAAATATTAGAAGGGAAGAAAGCTTCCCTGTGTGTGATTAAAATGGGCTTAGATGGAGTTGAATGGAGTAAGAGGCATGTCCTTAACGCTGCTGGAATGTGGGGAAGGTTAAAGGTAAGGACTGTGAAGTTACTGGTGTGGACCTATAGTAGTAAACACAAGTGTTATCAAGGCTCCTGTGGTGAGTAGGGGGTATGAGCAACTGTAATGTCCTTCTGTGAGAGGGTATCGCGCCAATGCACCAGGAGCTGTGCCAGCCCCCGGCTCTGGCCAGGAGCTGGTTCTCTTTATTGTCATTTCTATTACATGGAATTGCTGATAAGGACCTCTGCCTTGATTTGTTCAGCTGGGTGCTGGAGTGGTGTCTTCTGTTGTGTTGGTAATTGTCTTTAGCTTGGAAGGGAGACTCCTGGATCTCTACTGGTGGCATATTTGTGACCTGTAATAGACTTTACTGTCACCTTGGACCATGTGCTTCACAAAAATGGAAGAGGAAATTAATAGAACATCTGACCTTGCTTTTTAAGGGTCAGACTTTCATTTTTACTTTCTTGACTGAAGTCTCATGAATTCTAAGTTAATCTGAGCTGCAGTGACTTTTTCACTAGGGCGAAGCACTCTCTTGCCTGTCTTCTTCTCCCAACTTTAAAAAGTTTAATTTCCTGGATCTGTGAAATTATACTTCTAGATGGTGCGTAAGATAATCATTCCTTGCTATACACTCACACTTAAACTTATAGTAGTTGGAGGCAGTTTGTGGTGTTGAGTTAGTGGAAAAGGAAGCCTTGAGTTAATCAACTCTTAGTAAATGAAATCTTAATGGTTACATCAACAGCCTTCTAGTGCTGGCCTTCTGGACTGTCACAGCAATTCAGCAGCATGCAGTAATACTCACTTCCCAACTGAAAGCCTATTAAAGAAGTGCTGTCTTTGCATGACTTCAGTTATAAATGGACTGTTTAAATTTCTAATTTCCTATTTTTAATGCAAATTAAATGAATAGTTGATTTAGACCTAATAAAGCAAACAGCATGTCAGATTTTTAGAGTGAGAAGGGATCTTCTGGCATTAATGCTAAACAGGCTTATGTCTTATTCAAGCTACAACTTCAGTCTGCCAATCAGACTTTGGTTTTGTCACCTATTTTCTTAACAGTTTGCACATTTGGGGGTTGCTTTATACAAGAATCGCTGTAAAATAATTAAATAGAGGTGATTCCTCAAGATCTCTTCTGATTATTAACAAAGGCTATATGTATGTGTGTATATGCATGTACATATGTATCTGTATGTTTATGTGTATAATAAACAAGAAATGGACTATTTATTTTCCTTTTGAAAGCAAGAGAGACACTTGGGGATTATAAGGAAGTCTAATATTCCCCACCAGAGTTAGGGTAGTCTTTTTCCAGTGATGGAGAATTCAAGAGTCTTCTGTTAGAGTTGAAGTAGGCATGATTTGAAATTACTGCGCATCTAGAAGTGTAATAGAGGGTCAAATGCAGCAGGGCATCTTATAGGGCTCAACTGGGACTTCATGATCATAGAATGGTTTGGGTTGGAAGGGACCTTAAAACTCATCTAGTTCCAACCCCCTCCCACAGGCAGGGACACCTTCCACTAGAGCAGGTTGCTCCAAGCCCCTGTGTCCAACCTGGCCTTGAACAGTGCCAAGATCCACCTTGAGTTTCCAGCTCTACCTTGTTTCTTGTACAGCTTTGAGCAAGTAGCTTGGTTTGGGGTTTTTAATACACTTTTTTTTCTAATGTTCTCCATCTTACAAAATAAGGAAGTTTGATCTCAGCTTTACAAATGCCATGAAGGTAATTTGGGAAATGTCCAGTGGGTGGACCCAGGCTTTTGCTCCTCACTTTAGCCCTGGACTACCATAGGGGGAAACATCTCCAGAAGGTGACTCCAGATTTGTGCACTTCAGAGCATAAATGAGGAATTGAATGTGAGTTGCCCAGAAGCTGAGTGTATTTTCTCTTTCTTTTCTGCTGCTGTGGCCTTTCTCCATTCTGGATGCTTCTTTCCAAGCACTCAGGGAGCCGCTGACCCAGGTTTGCTCCAGCACGTGACCTGAGCAGGCATGCTGCTCTGCTCTTCAGTTATTTGTTCTATTCCTGCTGTTTGTTCCTGCAAGTCACATGAAAGACGGATGTTTTGATATGAAACACGCCTTTTGTATATTTATTTCTGTAGTGCTACCAACTATAATGACAAATTATTCTAAATCACACTTTTGAAGCCAGGTTGTGTGCATGTAGGTTTGTCGGGGGAACCACCCTGCAAGCTGACTACCTGCATAAGTGCATGCTTCTATGTACACAGTGCAAAGCAATGCAGAAAAGCTCTTAAACCAGGAAAAAACCCACTGGTGTCTAATGAGAAGTCTTGTGCTGCTTTAAACATCTATTTGGTTTGAATTTATTTGAGTAACTGTGAGAAGATGTGCTACCAAAGCCACTTTTCTGAAGACCTCATTACTCTTTAAGCCTTGAAAGGCTCATCTTGTGCATGCACGTCTCCAAATCTAACCATCTTTAAGTGTAGATTAAAGAAATGTCTTGACAGTGCTTGCCTGCACATGCATGAGTTCATCATACTAAGTGGATGATGAGCTGAATATATGAATGCTTCATTACAGAGAGACAGAGATGAGCCTGAAGTTTTTAATTGGAATGAAGGAAGCTGGGACTGACTTTCATATGTGTCCAAATTGTGTTTGCATGTCTCCTTGCTAGGAGTCTGCCACTCATTTACAGTCTGATCTCATTCCTCTCCAACGGGAGCAGATGGGGATTCTTGAACTTGGCCCAAATTCCTCGAAAGTCACTGCACTGACATTTTGTAAAGGTGTGAGAGGGAGTGGGAATTCGAATGGCAGAGGGTGCCATAGCAGAGAACGATACAAGGAAGCAGCAGCAACACTTTATTCAACACTGCGGCGATGACTGTGAATATAAAGATTTCAGTGTGGTAGAATAAATCCTTCTCTCTCTTGCCATCTACATGCCATAGCAAACAGATCCTCTTTGACTGATTTTTATTTGCCCCCCTCCTCTCCTTTCCACCAATGTAATTAGCTCAGAATTGTAATTCTTAATGCCACTTTAAATTTGGAACATCCGAATACTTGAGTTTTCCCCTTCCTCCTCCCCAGTTTGAATTTGTATGGGAATTGTGGCTATCTTATGGATATTTTGAGGCTTTTAAGATGGGTCCAAGGGCCACATGCAGATATTTCCTATTCCTGCTCTACTCTGGGGGAGCCTGGGAGGGAGTGCTCAAATCCCAAGTGATTTTGAACAAGAACTTGACTTTGGCTCCACTACCTGTTATCTACTGGAACAAGCAGAGATGATTGTATGTGTATTATTGTGAATGACACAGGGGGGAAAAAAATGTGAGATGTTATATTTAGTAATAAGAATTCTAATTTTTTCCAGATGGAAATGTGATCCTGCCTTTTTCAACAGGCTGTTCTCACTTGCAGCCAGGCTGGTAATCCCCTTGGTCCACAGCTTGTCTGATTGAGGAGTTCTTGCTTTGCTTTGAGGGGTTGGAGATTTTCGTGAGCAATCTTCCATAATTTAACACAAAGTGCTTGAGAGAACAGTGTGTGCTTCTGACGGAGTAACTTCTAAACACACAATTCCCTCAAAACATTAAATATTCATACCAGGAAAAGTATGGAAACTTTCCTCGAAAATGTGCCGCCTCAGCATCAGTGCCAGCAAGATTTTGTGTTGGGTTCAAATTGCCATGTTGTATCGGACTGCAGTTGTCTCTATTTATTAGATACCTACCTGTGTGATGGGCCTTTTAAAGTTTCCTTACCTGAGCACTTGAGTTGAAGATGTCCCTGCTTATTGCAGGGGGGTGGGACTGCATGACCTTTCAAGGTCCCTTCCAACCCAAACTATTCTATGATTCTATGTCTTTTGTTCTAGGTAGCATTAGTTTAATATGTGGAAAACCTGTGTCTTTGTGTGTAAAATCACACACGAAGCTGAATCATTGCTTTGGAAATGATTTTTCAGCTGGTAAACTTCAATTTTTTCGCTTTATCTCTCTTTTTTTTTAAGTCTTGATTTATCAGTTCTCTTGTTCCACTATTTCAGCAAAAAATCAGATATTGTTGATAATTTTAAGTCTCTTGGGCAAGATGAAGCTGTGCAACAGAAGATTGAAGGAAGGGGAATTGTTGCTGGTGAGTGATTAGATAGATGTACACTGGTTTTCAGTATCTAGCAAGAAATCTGGCAGATGTGTAGGCTGCACACCTGGTATCTGTGCAATCCAGACTGCTGGAGTTCTTATCTGTAATACCCAGCTCCAACTAGCACAGACTAGTCTCACAGGCAGCAACACAGCACGTGAGTCATTTGCTGCTCTCCTCACTGCACGGGTTTCTCTCATTCTGCTTGCTTCTTCCTTTGTCTGCCCTTACAACAAAATAGCCAGCACTGAAAGCGGCTCATGTACAAGCACCTTGCTGATGTGAACTTGTCCTCAAAAATGCCATGATAGTTTCCAGGCGCCTCTGGCTCCGTGGTCTCCGCTGCAGCATGCTGTGTAAACCATGAGCTGGTTTTACCAGGCACTCATTCAGCCTAGAGGCACTGTGGTCCCCTGTGAAACACGTTGCTGTCTGGCACTGCTGTGTCAGCAGAGCGGTTTAGCAGGACAGCTAAGAGACACACCAAAGAAAACGTGAGGAATAGTCCACCTTGCAAACTAAATATTCAAGCCAAGCCTGCTGCTTCCTATAAAACCAATTCTCTGGATGCAATGTATAATAATATCCCTTTCTGTTGAATCTCCTTCCGTGTAAGGAGCAAACCTCAGCTGACATTCCTCATGCTTTTTACCCCTGTTTTCAGGCCTGCACATGTGTTTCTAGTGTGGTTTTCTTTTATGATACAGTTCCTATAGGTTAATTTAATTCCTGTCTGACAAAGGTCCTCTTGTCTGCTTTACACAAAGCATATGCTGACATCCACTCAATTCTTTTCATCAAGTATTTGGCAGTGTAATTATGTACGAAGAGTTGTTCAGACCATGCTGACTTATACCTGCTGAAAGATCTGGCCCACAGCATGCATTTGTCTCTGGGCTTTGATTTACTCAGCATTTGGAAGATACATACAGAGGGGAGGAGAGAATAACCATCACTATTCAAAATCTGCAACTGTTTATTTTGCTCTTAACTATCAGGTTTCTATTTAGTTTGCTGTATGAAAATAAATGCAGTGATCTGCACTTGCTGATGCTCTGATTGTATGAAGGACTTAGAAGGGTATGAAAAATATTTCATGTGCTAAATGGAACTTGAGGGTTTTGGTGACTGCAAAGGTTAATGGTTCTCTACTGAATGCTTTGTTATTGCTCCTCCTTTTGGAGGGACTGGGCCTCAAGGGATCACTGGAACACAAGAGACTCCTTGGATCCTGTCTATCTTGTTACTTAGTTCAGTGGCAAGTTGGGACCTAGTAAGTTGTAGTGATAGGACAAGGGGTGATAGGCTTAAACTTAAACAGGGGATGTTCAGGTTAGATATAAAGAAGTTCTTTCCTGTGAGGGTGCCGAGGCACTGGCACAGGTTGCCCAGAGAAGCTGTGAATGCTCCATCCCTGGCAGTGTTCAAGGCCAGGTTGGTCAGAGCCTTGGGCCACATGGTCTAGTGTGAGGTGTCCCTGCCCATGGCAGGGAGTTGGAACTGGATGATCTTAAAGTCCTTTCCAACCCAAACCATTCTATGATTCTATAAGAGATCACCTGGTGTTTTTTTAGCCTCTTTTTGAACATCTGCTTTAGTAGCAGCTGGAGAGCTGTTAGACTTCCCTAAGTCTGCCCTGGGATGGCTGGCCATGGGCATCCTGTCCAAGATTCATGTAACTTGCCAAGGAACAGTTGTGCAGTTCTTGTGCCCGCAGTCCTGTGTATGCTATATGGGATTCAGCTTAAACAGGTCTGTATGCAGATATCCTGTATTCCTCACTGTGTTACTCACTTGCAGTAGGCATTGCTGTCCGTCTGTCTTGCTACGTTGTGAGGAAATAAAATTCATGCCACCTTTCACAGTGAGTACACCCCGAGAGTTTATCTGATCAGTGACCTGGTTTGCTGTTGTCTGAGCTTTGCACATTTCCAAGACTCAGCTTCCCCCCCCCCCGCCATTAACACAGTTTGCAAAAGAGGCAGATGTTTTTATGAAATGGATGTGACATCTGAGAGCTGAGGCTGAATCACTGATGTTTTGGTGCTCTGCATCCATCTCTGCTCTAGTCACAGTCTGCATTTCACACTTGGCACGCGACTGAGTGATGGGCCACACTGGGAATTGAAACTGGGGCAGCCCACTGACTTCTAAGGTGGTAAAACCATGTACTCTGGATGTGATACAGCCACTTCTAGAGCCAGAGACAGAAGCCGTAGCTACAGAGTTGCTCAGTGTTGCTCCAGCTTCTACATCCTTCTCCCCCCTATTTGAACTTCTTAAGGAACAAGTGGCTGATGCACCACATGGCCAAACCCGAATCGCAGCTTCCAAGTGAAATTCAAACCAAGACTTCTGTAACTGATATGAAGAAATGTCGGTGATTCCCGCTTGGCATCAGCTGGGACAGAGGCTGGTGCAGCAACTGGCTGCTCCTTGAAGTGGAGCAGTTGTTTTTATTGCAGCTGCCAAAGTGAGACAGCTTGGGTCTTTGGGAGGGCATGAACTGGTGCAGGGCACCTCCTTCTTAACTGGGACAACTGTGCTTGTGGCCTCCTGGGACATAAAGGCAAGTGTGTTGGAGGAGAGCAGGGAAGTGCTGTCTGTGGGCAGCTGTGAGAGTTTGAGCCCCAATGGAAAGCTGCCAGCGCAGCATCCCAACCACAACGGGTACATCTCTGATACGGGTCATGAGAAGTCTCACGCATTTGTCACCCGAGAGATGCCCTGTCACTTGTGCAGACAGGAACAGAGCTGCTACAGATGCTCCTTGTTCAGTACTTCAGCCTTTTGTTGGTGATCATGTGGTTTACTGAGGATTTTTTAATCCTGAGGAACAAATTGTTCAGTTTGAGTTTTATGGCTTCTAAGACAACACTTTGCAGGTCTCCATCTCATTAATGCCTTTATTCAGAGTGATGATCCAAGCAGGACTAATAATAGAATTTAACAGTGTTGCTTTTCATTTGAGAACTGCATGAAGAATGGTGTCAAATTAAAATACTTAAGTTCTGCGTGTTGCTCTTTGTCGCCCGAACTTTCTTTGTGACAAGTGATATCGATTTTCACACAATTCTGGAAGAAAGAAATCAGATCTCTATTTGTAATTGCTACTGGTTAGGAATGCGATGTGTGTGTAATGCGGATTGGATTGATTAGACTCATTATGACATGAAATGAAAATGTCAGACCACAGAAATAAGCAATAGAGTTGTTGCATATTTTTACACTTTTGCCGTGGGTTTTGCATAGTTGAAGAAGGATCATACACACAAAAAATAACCTTGCCCTCAAAACCAGAACATCAGAGCAGAAAAAAGCCCTCTCAATTATTGGAATAAACTGAGTCCCAGGAGATTGAGGGCTATGATTTGTCTGAATAATTGCATGCAAGAAAATATATGGGCGGGGAGGAAAAATAGAAGAAATCTGCATTCTGGTTTAGAATCTCAATGAGGAGCCTGAGTTGCATCTCTTTACAAGCACGAGATTGTTTTCAGGACTGTGCCAGCAGCAATGGAAACATTTCCAAACAGATCCTAGTGATGCCATGCCTGGAAGATGTGGAAGGAAAAACATGTTCTTATTAGTGCTTTACTTTCTTTAAATAAGCTGCAGCACCTTCTTACAAGGATTGATGCCTTGCTTTAATCATTTAAAGCTTTTCTAAGATTAGGATCTGATGGCCAGACCCTTCTCCCTTTACCACAGAAGCACCATCAGTAAGTGCTGTTTAGTCCTGAATCACTCTGTGCTGGTGAGAACCATCCAAGTACTATTAATGGCTTTCCCTACCAGCTTCCCCCTTCCTCCCTCCACAGCCTCCAGCCCCGGATTTGTGCCCCGGGAGGTCTGGAGCTGTCTGCTCCATGGGGCTCTCTGCTGAGCCTGTGACTTTGTGGTGGGAAAACAGAGTGAAAGAGAAGTACGTGCTCCTGTGCTGTGGCAAAGGGACTTTGTCACAAGCTGGGAGATGGAAAACAGGCTCGGTCAGAGCAATGCTGGAGAGAACAGAGCTCTCTGGGAACAGAGTGGCCTCTTCTGTATGGCAGCGGGAGGGTATGTACGTGTGCTCCCCTCAGTGCCTGTCATGGAGAGCAGGGCTTCCATGGGAGCACTGCAGATTTTCTCATGACCTCTGTGGTCTCCTCTAGATGTACTAAAAATACTCCCTGCGATGGAGATCTGTCAAACAGATTTCTTATTTCTGCTGTGGTTGACTCCTGCTCTATAAAATTCATTAATCCTACCTGTTTATATCTTCTGCTGTCCCCGTGTTAGAGGCTCAGCTCTGTATTCACACAGGCCTAAACCAGCCAGTTTGATGTTCTCTATGTTTATTAGCATTAAAGACCAACACCTGGAGCTTAAAACAAGATGAACAACTCTGCTTAAATCACATCTTGTTTTGGACTAAGACCAAGAGCGAAGGATTTTGGCTCAAAGACTTCTGAGGAAGGAGATGTCAGGCATGTGTAGGTGTGCTGCAGCTTGCCCTGGGGCAGGGAAGGGGTGAATGGCTTCTTGAAGTTCCTTCCAGCCTAATTCTCCATGATTCTGCAAAAATGTGATTACAGTGATTGTTAGCTGTGCAGCTTGCTGGAGATCAATTGCTGTCAACAGCTTGTGTGTGTTTTATGGCTGTCTTCATCATGTTAGTTGATGTAGTCTTTTGTGGGAGGAGTGTTACGGGTGCAGGTCTCTAACATCGTGCTACTGCATATGAAGGTTAATTGAGGCCATTGCCTCTGCCAGCATTTCTGCACGTGTGACTGTGGAGAGCTGTAACATTAATATTGTGCACATTCCCCGAGTGACTCAGATGAGCTGAGGAAGATGAATTGATTTTAGGAGGCTGGCTCCAGCTCATGCCAGTCTAGGAGAGTCTAACCTGGTGCAATTTATAGTAGTGTTTCACCTGATTGTGTAACCTCAGTGTGAAGGTTTGAAATCTCTTGAATGCATGGGCCTGATCCTCCCAGTACACCTGTAATTTCTGAGCTCCTCAATTCTTGGTACCCAAGTGATGCTGTGTATCAAGTGACCTTTATTTAAGATTGCAGATACTTTGGTATTTAAAAAACCCAAAACCAAACCCTAAAACCCCCATAATTCCTCCCCACTCCCCAAAGCCCCCTGAAAACAACAGAAAGAAACAGTAACGACAGCAAAACTGCCTCCTAATCCCTATATCCAGAAAGTAATAATATCAGGTTGATCACCTGGAAACAGTATTCTAAACCACTGATTTTCCACACATTTAACACTGAGAACTATCTGTTCCAATATATTTTTAAACAAGTACTCCTGGGAACACCAGTGAAGATGTTTTAAGTGTTTCCACACAGACCTATTTTGGTAGGATTTAGTCTGAAACTCATCTTTGTTGCAAAACATCTCTGGGCCAGATCTATCCCTGGAGTAATTTTTCTTGGTTTTTTAATAGCATTGCAGGAAGGGTGAATTTGGCTTGTGTTTTAATTTATAACACAGGAAATATGTACAGCTACAGCACATCTTTGCCCAGGGTATGATACACAAGGGGAAAACATGCATGATTCTATCAGTACTCTGTTAATTTAATTATAACAATAGATGCAGCATTTAATCTATTTGACTTTTGTTATTGAGTTACTAAATCCTACCCTACCCCAGCTCTGGGACCCCCAGCAGAAGAAGGACATGGAGCTCCTGAAGTGAGGCCAGAGGAGGACATGAAGATGCTCTGAGGGCTTGGAGCAGCTCTGCTCTGGAGCCAGGCTGAGAGAGCTGGGCTGGGTCAGCCTGGAGAAGAGAAGGCTCCTTAACGGGAGACCTTAGAGCAGCTCCAGTGCCTAAAGGGGCTCCAGGAAACCTGGAGAGGGGCTTTGGACAAGGGCCTGTAGGGACAGGACAAGGGGGAATGGCTTTAACCTGCCAGAGGGGGGACTGAGATGAGCTCTTAGGCAGAAGTTCTTCCCTGTGACGGTGCTGAGGTGCTGGCACAGGGTGCCCAGAGAAGCTGTGGCTGCCCCATCCCTGGCAGTGTTCAAGGCCAGGTTGGACACAGGGGCTTGGAGCAACCTGCTCTAGTGCAAGGTGTCCCTGCCCGTGGCAGGGGGTTGGAACTGGATGAGCTTTAAGCTCCCGACCCAAACCATTCTATATAGTACTCAAAGAATATTTTTATTTTCCCCAGCTACAGCACTGAGTGAAGTCTCATAGCTCTTGAAATGTTCAGCAGCTTTGCAACTTCCTCTCTCTGCGTCAAGAACCGAATATTTTTGCTGGTAGCATTTTATTTCGAAACAGGGAGGTGTAAATCTCTCTTCCTTTCTGCTTGTACCAACATCTATTTCCTCCTGTGTTTGCAGAAAGAAAAATGCCACAAGAGACTTTCTTCCTCTTTTTGTCCTTTTTTTTTCTTCTCTTTCCTCCCCCCTTTTTAGGATAGAACATGCTCAAAGTTCATTTAAAAGCTGAGCTTTCTTGGAGACGGAGTTTAGGCATATTTATGTTCAGTGGCATTTGGTATGCATTCAAGAAAGCACTTCCATTAAAGGCATTTCTCAAATTGGAAAGCCGAGCAGTAAACTAGCAAGTGCTACTTGTGTTTGGTGGCCTGGAAATAACAGAAATATTTCCACTGGTATTTCCAGTGGGGCAGTTTATGCTGCCTTCAAACAGAAATCTGTGCCTCTGCTCAACCAGAGCGTACAGAAATGAGACGTTTCCAGCTGTGCAGCCGAGCCTGGTGGTGGGATGTGGCCACATCTGTGGTTAGGCAGGGCAGAATTCTGCTCAAGGGCTTCTTCGCTCGTGTGAGTGTCCTGGGTCCAGGAGGACTCTGTCACCCCGAGGGTGGTGTCTCAACTCTGGACTGCTTTTGCAGATCAGGACAAGCACCCTCAATACCATGTTTATTCTGTCCTTATATGAGTGTGATCTGTCGTACAATTACAGAAGGGTTTGAGTTTGGGGGGACCTTTAAATCTAGTTCCAACCCCCTGCCACAGGCAGGGACACCTTCCACTAGAGCAGGTTGCTCCAAGCCCCTGTGTCCAACCTGGCCTTGAACACTGCCAGGGATGGGGCAGCCACAGCTTCTCTGGGCACCCTGTGCCAGTGCCTCACACTCATAGTAAAGAATTTCTTCCTTATGTCCAATCAAAACCTCTCCTTTTTTAGTTTAAAACTGTTCCCCTTGGCCGGTTGTTATAGGCCCTGGTAGAAAGTCTTTCTCCATCTTTCCTATGAGCTCCCTTTAGGTACTGAAAGGCTGCAATAAGGTCTCCTTGGAGCCTTCTCCAGGCTGAACCAGCCCAGCTCTCTCAGCCTTGCCTTCGTAGCAGAGCTATTCCAACCTCTGACCGTTTCCATGGTCCTCCTGTGGACCTGCTTGAGCAGGTCATTTCCCAGAGGTGCTGTTCTCCCTTTTTTGTCTACAGAGAAAGTCTAGATTGGCTTGGACCAGCTTAGCCTGGGTACTGACCTTCTAGATGTCACTATTAGAGGCAGTGGAACGTCCCACTCAGTGACTGTGGTTTTGTTCCAGCCATGCCCTGCTCCTGGTGTTTAGCTAGCCACTTCCGTGACAGAGATGAGCAGTTCTGGCCAAGTTTGGGTGCTCTAGGAGAAGGTGCATCCTCTAAGCAGTCAGTTCTGGGAATCCACTGTGCTCCACAGTGAGTTCAGCCATTGATGCTGTTGTGCTATTCCAGGGGTTCTACATAGAGGACTAAGAAATAGTTTTTGCTGTATAGCATTTACTGCATAGTAAGTGATTAATAAGAAGTTCTGGCTCCTCACTGGATTTCAGGTGAAGAAGACTCAAATATGTTAGACTTGGTGACCCTTCTCTGCATACTTTCGAATAGTTGGCCTTCCAGGTACGAAAGCCCTTTCCTCTTGTGTGCTTTCCCAATCACTGGGGCTTTCCACACTTGCACAGTGGCTTAGTCACCTTCCTGCATGGGGAGGAAGGGGCTTTTTTCCCCCATATGTAGCAGATAGCAGGGGGG
This sequence comes from Strigops habroptila, assembly GCF_004027225.2. Classification (NCBI taxonomy): domain Eukaryota; kingdom Metazoa; phylum Chordata; class Aves; order Psittaciformes; family Psittacidae; genus Strigops; species Strigops habroptila. The sequence continues at coordinate 7,822,453 of NC_044279.2, read as the reverse complement.
TTTCCCCAGTTCAGCTTCCCTCTTGATGCAGATTGCAGGAGCACAGTGCTCTGGTTCTTTAGATGACTGCTTCAAACCGACAGTGTTAATAGCACTTGCAGTCATTTTGTTATCTAGATAATTAATCCACAAGGTATCACACACAGTGTGGTGAATAATACAGGAAATGATTAAACTGAGTATTTTCCAGTATGTGAAGCTGGCATTACTGGAGGCACTGCAGAAAGCAGTGGCAGGTTTGATCACCATTACTGCACTTGATGACATTTGAGCTGGAATTTCTAATTATTTTAATTTTGAAGGGATCTTTCCCATTGCTATTAAACAGCAGTTTGGGAGTCTGGGCTCCCTGGACTTCTCATAACCCCAGTGGAGGAAGGCAAGTGTCTCTGGAAGCTGTGTGAGAGCGGTGATATTTGACATTATTGCTCAGCATAGCTGCTTTGATTTGCCCTCTGGGTGACCATGCTAATGCTCTAAGGAGCTTGCTTTCCCATTTTAGCTACAGCAGTTAAAGGCGAAAAGGTAGGTGACATGAATGCTTCTATAAATATGTATGTTTTAATCAAGCCATTGTTTATAATTAAATAATGATCATAATGGTATTGACAAGGGTTTGAGTGGGATGTATAAAAGGACTCAAGTGAGACAAAGACAAGTGGTTGATGTCTTCAGTTTTTAGCTGAGCTCTTGGGTAAGATTAATAGAAGGTGTTTATGGCTGAACTACATTGATTTATCTGATGCAAAGAAAAGGAGAATGAGACATGAGAATCTGGATGAAATTCTTGCTGCCTTGGCCTCCTGTGTGTCTGTCTTACTCTTTAACATACGGTCTCCTCCTGCCCCTCAAGTCACTTGCTGAAGCAATGCAGCTGCCCCATGGGAGTTTTTTGAGGTGGTTTATTTAAAAGACATGTTCAGAGGCTTTCTGTAAAATGGATGTCAGCATGCTCTGGCAATGGAAATGCCCCCTGGATGAGATGAAAGAACTCTGAAATTGTGCATAAATCTCTCTCTGCCAAGATAAGAACCTCTGCTATAGCCTCTACAAACTCTTCCATTTTTACTCTAACAAATGTGTGAATCTCCCTGTTAGCGAGACTGGTATTTCTGATGGTGGACAGGCACATTTGCTGGCATGCACTCCAGTAAACCCAGCGCTGCTGACCTGCAAAGTTCATCCATTGACTTCAAGCTTTTAATGGTCTGATTGTCATTTTTTTGATCATTGTGTGAATTTAACTAAACACAGTTTTCCTGGAAGCACTGGGTTTTCAATGGCAGGAGATGTTTATGTTGAACACAAGCCATAGGAAAACACCGAGCACAGTAGGATGCGGATCAGAATTAATTTGCAGACATATACTTCCTGAATCAAGATCTGCAGCTCTGTACAACCACAAAGACATTGTTTATTCCACCGGGCCCTGAGGTGTGTGTTTAATTAGGTGTGTTTGTCAGAGGGGAAATGCTTCTTGAAAGAGGGTGTTTAACCCGAAGCTGGGAGTTGTTAGCATAGCTACGTATAAAGTGATGCCACGGTGGTGGACTCTTGTGGAGGTGGCTGTCACCCTGCTCAGAGACACATAATACTGCAGCTAATGCAGCCTGATTTTTGCAGCAAGCAGGTTAGTAGCGCTGGCAAAGTGAGGTTTGGGGATGGAGGTGGCAACTGGCAGCTTTATCTGGAAGATCTAAATTAAATAGTTACCTAAAATGTGAGCGGGATGTTACCTTATGTGAAAGACGAGCTGTGGGTCATGTCCCTCTGGAGGGATGAAACATTGGCTGAGGGCAGTCAAAGGTAAAGTGTCCAAAATTTCTCCTGTTTTGGAGACTGATTTGGGACAAGGCTGATGTTGGCTTCAAGGAAGGTATAGGTTGTAAAATGGGAATAATGGTTCAGTCCTCTGCATAGACTGTAAGCTTGTGGAGCATAATTACTTTCAAGTGCATGTGGACACTGAGGTTGCTCTGATTTTGGTTGTAATTGCTGTTTGTAAAATAAATGTATAACATGAGCTCTAATGAAACTCAAACAGTAATGATTGAGATATTGTCATTGCAGCCTTTGGCAACTCCTTCCTCATTGCCTGCATGTATCATGAAAGATGAAGGAGCTGGGATTGTTTTTCTGACTATGTCCTTAGGGAGATTTCTCTTTTCCACCTGCGCTTTTTAATCCGATCTTAAATGTTACTGGGATTCCAACCTTTGCCTACAAGTTGTACTGCTTTACATGTAGGGTTGAAGTGGTATGATGCTCCCTCCGCACTACCTGATGGTGTTCATACTGGTCCAGCTGTTCCCAGTCTGGAATAACTTTGCTTGATGCTGTGCTGTGTGCTGATTTTCACTAGCACCTTGCACTGGCAGAAGCTGCATGATCCCTGCTGACTGTGTGTGTCTCTCCTGGGGGTTCTGCTTCCTTGCAGGGCCTGTTTGCTCATGTGGGTGCAGCACGAGCTGATCACTGCTATAGAGTTTCTTAAATGGGGCTGATTTGGGACTGGTTGGAGAAAGCTGTCGTCTGCTGGAAAGAGCCTTTAGACTCACCTCTGTTTGAGTTAACACCATGTTCAAACCATGTTCACCATCTTCAAACATTTACCAGTTGTAGTTTGGTGCTATTGGTGCCTGTGATGTTGTGGCTCCCGGCACCAGTGCTGCAAAGGTGTAGATGAGAGAACAAGAAGCATTAATGACAAATCTGTGCAGGGGAAGGCTTCTGGATTACTTTTGATAGCCTGTTTGCTTTCACAACCAAATGCATTTCTAAACTGGAAATGGATCCTGTTGCTGTCTCAGAGTAAAAATGCTGCCTTGTGTTTGTGCAGCATTTCTGATGGCTTTTTGGGGATCAACGTTAAAGCAAGTGGGACAACGTCCTCTGTGCAGGCAAGGGTCCTGAGTTCAGTGCAGCGGGTAGGAATCCTGTGTTCATAACATTGTGTATCTCGATATGAAAAGAGCTATGACTGTCTTGTTAACATTCCCATTGAAGGGGAACTATCCACATTCTCTTGATGAAATGAGACTTAACTGTAGCAAACATTTGCTGTAATCTTAAACACTAATGTGTATATTAAACTCTCATTGATGAATGGCTGAAGATGTACCCTGCTGAGCACTGAGGCTGTTGAGGAGTACATGCTGTTTGAAAGAGGGCAGATTTTGATAAATGGGTCTCTGTCTTACTACTAACACACTCCAGAAGAACGTGCTGTATTCACCAATGGGATAGGAATGCCCTCAGGCTCCCAGCTCGTATTCCAGCTTTTCAATGTGGATCTTCATCTTGAAATTGTTTCTGAGAACGCATTTACTAGTGTGGCTTACAAAAGCATGTGTTTAATGTGTCTCTTTTGTTGTTGAGATGATAAATCCGTGGACAAATAACGAAAAAGAAAACACTGGGGACATTGGTAATAACTTGGGAAGGAAGAAATACATAAAAATAGGCTTTGGGATGAAAATGCTGTCAGTCCTTCAGGCATAAGACTTGTAAATCCCTGGTGTTTCTTTTGCAGCACCAGGAAGTTAACAGCCTCTAACTCTTAACATAGTTTATAAATCTTCTTCTGCGTGTCTGTTAATCTATAACTTTTGAGCTCATTTTAAACACCATCAACTTCATTTTCTAAACTTCATTCAGCAAATTACCTATTTGGATTTTTGCCTCTTGATTCTAAACCAGCGTTTCGTTCAGTCCTAAAAAAAGACTGAACGTCAAATGGCTCCAGAACTTTGGACAAAGCGCTCCCTCTAATAGAACAAAGCATCGTGGTGGTGTAATTTGTGATGTTTCCTACTGATGTGCTCATCCAAAAAAGCCTGTCTTGCTCTCTCAGCATTTGGTAGCCAACATGTTGTCTCGTGCTGACAACCACAGCCTGTTCCAGATTAATTTAAGCCTTGGTGACTTGCTCAGCATCAGAAATCCAGTTTTTGGTGCAGTTTGGAATAGAGCCTCTCCTGTTGAAACTGGGTTCCTTGCTGTAATTGTGGGGCAGCTTTCCCACTGAGTGACTGAGCCTCTGGTGTATTCAAGCCCATCAGAATGAACAGGTCCCACTTTGTATTTTGATGAATTCCCCTTGCTCAGTAATTTTTTTGCAGTTTTAAAACATGGCAAAACATGATTGTCTAATTTATAAGCAGCTGTTAATTTCCTGCTTTGGCAATGTGGAATCCTTCACTGCCTGTAAAGCAAGCAGGTTGAGAAAGTGATTGTGTTGGAAGCTGAGGAACAACCTGCATGTATGTAGGAACTTGAGCAACAGGGGTTAAACATCTGATGGTGTTCTGGAGAGATGGTTTGTTTTACTCAGGTTTATGGGATGAGTAACAGGTCAAGGATTTACAATATACGGGCTTCCAGCTCTTTTTGTTCTTAAGAAATGGTGCTGACATTTGCAGACCACCTTTCCTGTAGTGAGGCACAGCCTGAGGAATCAAGAACAAATGAGATACCTATACAAATACTAATTCCTCTTTCACCCTTTATCACAAAGACAGTTCTTCCCCAATGAATCCATAATGTCTATATAGGTTGCACAATCATGGAGAAAACTAGTAATTACTTTAGTGACAGGACACACAAAAGGTAGTGGGATGTGACCCAGTGCGATGCGTTCACTGGGTCACATACCAGGTGGCAATGCCAGGTATTCACTTGTGACCGTTTGTTGGAGTGTTTATTGCAAACCAGAGGTGTGCTTTTTAAAATACATAGGGGTCATAGAGGCATGTTGTAATTTTAATTACAATTTTTCTCTGTTTTATTTTTCAATAGCCCATTTAGCTATTGAAGGAGAGCAGGAAGAGGACCGCAGAAACACCTCTTGCCATTTCTTCCTCCCTTCTACAAACATCTGAGGCAGTAAGATGGTATCTTGTGGGGACACCGCATGGTGGCAATTTTAAGGAGTCCTTACCATGCATTTTTTTGCCAGCATTATAAAGTTTGTTGGCCTGAAGGTTTCCCTCGTTGGCTGCAGCCCCAGCAGGTGCTTAGAGCCTCCCGAGTTCTCTGTTTAGAGGAACAAGGAGCAGGGCTGGCTTTGGTGTGAAGAGGTGCAGCTGGCAATGGGTGGTTGTGATTGCCTATCAATAGGAATTCATTGTATTAATTAAGCTGCTGCTGTTAAAACCGGAGCTAGGGGAGAGCTTTTCAGCTGCCTGTTGTCAAGTAAGTTGTAAAGTAAAGTACCACCTGTGAAATGGTGGTACTTAAAGGGCTCCAAGGCTTGTGATATGGCTTTTCAGGCTGACAGCACCCTCTTTCAGAGATGTGTTTGTCTCTGTGCAAGTGACAAATGGCATTCACTTCTCTGGAAGCTCTGTACAGTTGCTTTTGTGAACCTTGACTAGCAAGAGCCAAGCTGTGACCTAATACTGCTTTTGTTCCTCAGCTGCAGGCATCTTATAACAAAGACTTGCAGCCCCTTTCTTGGCACTACGTGAGTCTTGTTTTGCAGCCCTTTGGGTTTTGGCTTCTTTAAGGTTTTTCTTTATTTTTTGAGTATCAACAGACAAGAATATGCATATTTTATTTTTCTTTATGAGACCATTTGAACTAGTGTGTGACTTTTTGGGATGCAGGTGGTTTGTTTTAACATGTTTTACCATGATGGAGAACCCTGTAGTGCCTCTTAGGACTGTAACTACTCTGGTTTTTTGCTTGTTCAACTTGAGTACTTAAGTTTTCTTCCAGTTCAAGTTTAAGTCCGGTTCAATTCCACTTCTGTAGCACATAAAGCAAGTGAACTGTCCTCTCAGACACTCTGGAGAAGGATGTGAGGAGCAGAGCTGAGCAGTCCTATGAACTCCAGTGGCATAGTTGGCCCCCTTCATGAGTGCTGCTGAGGAAGGACAGTCTGAGACTTCCCTCCAGGTGGTCTGTCAAGCAGAAAGGTAACAATTGAAGGAAATTCCTTTCCTGCCACCAGCTCACAAGCTCAACAAACAATCCCTTTGTGGAGACACTGGGGTCATCACTCTAGTTTCTTATTTTTCTTTGTTCACTACTTGGAATTTGTTGAGCAGTTCCTTTCTGGAGGGATTAGGGAGCAGTGCCCTGTTTCTCCCTTCCTGAACCTCTTCATGCCTTTCTAAGAAAACCAAGAAAAGAAGATGACATAGAAAACATCCTAGAGACTGTCCTGTGTCACCATACACGACTTCAGTTCCTCTGCCAGAGTATAAGCTAAAATCTCCCTTGTGTACATGGTAAGGTTGTGTGACTGCTTTTGTTTAAGGTGTTCTTCATTCTAGGGAATCTAAAAGGCCAAAAGCAACCCGGTTGTGTGAGTAACACATCAGTAGGATTCAGACAGAGGCATGTTTCTGTAGAAAGCAACACCCTTCCATCTGAGGCTGCTGTGTTATCCTTTTATGTGCAGTGTACTGACTGATACTCAGCCCTGCTCTGGTGTCAGAGCTTCCTGATTTATGAGCTTGCAGTAGAAGCTGCTGATTGTAGCTGCTTCTAAAGAGCATGTAAAAAGGGGCTTTGACAGATGTGACCCAATGTAACTTCTTTCAGGTTTTGTTTTCTATAAATTCTTGTTTTTCAGAACTCCTGTTTCTTTCAGCAAACTGTTAGAAGATGATGTTCCACTAAATGGCCTGTGGCACACCATGTTCTTTGCAGGGCTTCTGTTGATCACTGGTGCAGTTTAATAGCTTCATGTGTAATAGGCTTGGCTGTGCTAAACCCATATGGTGTATGCACTGCCTCTGATAGCTTGTTCTGGCTGACATACACTCTTGCACCCACTCATTCCTTTTAAACCCTTCAGGGCATCATGCCTTTGGTTAAGGTCATGAGTAGGCTGGGACACAGCCTTCTGTTTAATTTCTTGCTCCACCTCACTTTTGGGAGATCAGGTCATCAGTTTTACCGGTCTCCTTATTTTTGCCTTTTCCTTCAGGTCTTTCTTCCCTGCCTTTGTAGTGGTGTCCTTTTTGACTTGAGTTGCAGTGAGGAACCACATACCTAAATACACCTCTGCCAGCTCAGAGTGGTAAGACAGGTCTGGGCAAGGAGGGATGTCTCTTTGTGGACACAGTGCAGGCTGGAATGTGGATGTAGCTGCCTGTGCCAAGACTAACTCCTTGAGGTGAAGGTTTTCTTTCTTTCCTGTGAGTAAGCTGGGACTGTGTTAGCTCGGAGTAGTAACAGGTTTAAGAAAATGAATTCTTTTTGTTTCCTCTTCTCTAAGAAAATATCCTCCTTGCGTTAAGAAATCAAAGCAGAGGCTGGATGCTTGCTCTGAGCCATTTGCCACCACAGAGAGAAGGAAGCAGCAAACTTCTCGTCTTTTTTTCTTCCTGGCAAATGAAGGGAACTGGAGTTGTTGAGTTGGCAGGTCACTGATACATATCTGCCCCGTCTGAAGAAGTACTTAACTTTTACATAACTACCTGTGAATGTATTTGGGGAGCTGGCAGGCTGCAGAGCACTGTGTGGTTCTCATTATGTCGGTGTTTTTACATTTGTTGAAAACGGGCTTCTTTTAGGGGTGGTAGAATTCCTTTCAAGTTGCCATTGAGAAACACCCAGAAGGGAGCTGAGGCTTGACAGCTCAGCAGGTCGTGCTGTGCCCTAGTTCCAGGCAGGATGCTGGTGTGCCCTAAGGAACAGCACGTGGCGTGGAGCAAAATCTGGAAGCCCTGCTACACTCCTATTGGCAGGACTCTGGAATTCACAGCGCTGGTGTAACTTAGGCAGCATGTGAAATATTGGCTTGCTTGGTCTCATTGCTGCTGCTGTAGCTACTGAATGCACAACTACCTGATTAATGCAGAGCCTTTAATCTTCTGACCCCCTTACTAACACCTATTAATTGCACTCATAGATTTATAAATTTGTAAAACTAGAGGGGATGATTACGTTCTGTAATTCGGCCTCTCCATGCAGTTGAACACAAATCTTCCACTAAATCTAGCATTTTATTCTCTTCGCTTTAAAAGTGAATGCCTTATTTTAAGAATTTGTTTTCTAGACCCAATCTCCAGTCATTGGAATTTCTCAAACCATTGTCAGGCGCGTTGCTTATGGGAGAATCAGGCTAGTCTTAATCTTTGCTTTTTAAAAATAGAATGAGCAGAGCTGTTAGAACTGCCTCAATACAGAACATCAGTTCACAGATGTTGCTCTTCCATTTACTTTTAAACTTCCTATCTTCTTAATAAATAAAACCCCTGTTTGCTGGGCCAATCATGTTTACATGGGTGCCATAACCTGCCTCTTCTCTTGTTCCACATTTTTGTCATGTATATCAAAGATAACTTTACCCATTTTGACTTATATCTGGCATTAACTTCTGTCTACCTGAATATTTACTGAGACCCTCCATCATCATCATCATAGCTTCCAGAAGAGGATTTCTGTTTCAGCAGTATGACCTACCCTTTTTTGTTCCTGGACTTTGCTTGGCTTCATGTTATTCTCTCATCTTGCTCACTAGATCTTGTGAAGGAAATACAGAACAAGTGCAGAAACAGCCTCTGTCAACGTGTTTCTCTTCTCTGGAACAATCATGCTGAAGTCTTGTGAACTAGATTTTAAGAGCATGCAGGATTCACCAGTCTCCTTTTAAGCACCTCAAGTCAGATGTTTGGAATGTTTCTGCTCTCCCAGTCAGTAAGAGGCTGCTCTGGATTCCCCCTCTCCCTCAGAAATACACCTCTTTAGTGTTAAACCTTTTATATTTGAAGAATCAGTCCTCTGATGCTGATGTTTGCAGGAACAGGATGACTTAGAAGTAAGACTTTCTGCTGAAATGGTGTGGGATTTAGTCTGTTTGCTCTTTGTTTAGCAGTTTTGTATATAAGCACGGATTGGGTCAGTCTTCCCCTTTCTCCCTACGACTTTCTCTGCTCTGTTCCTGTCTGCAGGAAGTCCTTTACCACTGGGTGACACTGTTTGATAGTTCTTAACATTTACAACAGTGAAGCCCCGAAGAAACTGTCCTCTGACTCTTTGGACTTCTCATTTTGAATCAAGGCTCAGTTTTGGTTTGAAATCCCATGTTTTAATGCACAATTAAATTTGATTCAACCAAATCTGCCCTGATGATTAATTTTGTGCTCCAAACTGGTTCAGAACACTGATGTTGCACTGTAGCTACAGGGAATACAAACTGATGTGATTTGCTTTCTAATCTTAACATGTCTTTAATAAATGTGTCGTTTCAGAATCTCCTATGGATCACTGTTGACCCATGTCTAAATAAATTGCTAGTTATCTTTTGGGATTAATCTAGTTCCAAACTGTGCTGTGGAGTGCATTTCCGAAGAGGCATAATTTCAATGATCTCCTCCTGAAAGTCATGTTTACTGCAGTGTAGTAATTAACCTGTGTAGCGTATTGGTGAAAGCCAGATAGAGGTTCAGTTGCCTTTGCTAGTCATGATTTAGTCCTTTCAAATGAATGACATCAGATGAGGTTGAGGGGAGAGGGTTTGTGCATGATAAACTATTGTTCTGCAGGAAGAAAGAATATAGTTATGAAGCGCCTTTCTGATGAGAGGTGTCCAAAACACTCCTTGCCATCAGAATGTCTTTCTGCATCTCTAACCCTGTCGAGGGATTTCAGCAATCACAAGGACCTGAGTAACAGGAGTGTGGAGAAAATGAATTCCTTACTAAACCTGCAGGACTTTTGGGGAAGAGAAATGATGTTTTATCTGCTGTTAGTGACGGATTGGAACCATGGGGTTACAGTGGGTTTGAGCACTGTTCACAGTGTGCTGGTCTTCATCCTGTGCCTTTCAGTCTTTTCCACTGCCTGTATTGAAAATGGGTAAGTAATTGCTAAGTAGTTTGTTGCAGAGAGAATCTATATGTGAGTTTTGCCTGAGTCTTGACCGCCGTGGTAAATGAAGGTCTCCATCGCCTTCTATCCTCCCAGTGCTCTTTACAGCCCACCTTGCATGAGACCTCCTGCTGCAGCAGGAGAGGAGAGGCACTTTCTTTCTCTCATCTTCTACCTCTGATTACACATCTGCATTGATACCTCTTCAGCATTTTAACTGAGCAAGAGGAGAAAGAAATGCAACTGTTTAGAGCTGGTGCTTTCAGCTGGTTTCGAAGCCAGTGGCAGAGAAGGAAATTTCTGTTGGATTAATAGAAATTCCTGTTCATTTGGCCTGGTGATTTTAGTGGAAGGTGAGGCTATTCTTAAAGCTGCTTGTGTCTTTCTGTATCTCTTTTCCAAGTATACTTGGAAAGTATACATTCTGTCCTCACTAGCATTGCTCTTTAGCCCTCAGCTTCTGTGGGGAGCTAGGCTCTTCCCTTTGCACCCAAGACTTGACTGAACTTCAAAGCACAGGAACAGAGACTGCCTGGTGGTGTTTAAATTGAACGAGAGCCATAAGCAGCTCTTTGCATATGAGAGAACTGTAACAGTGTGAAGCATTGCCCCCAATCTTGCACACAGTCTCCCTTTAGGTGTCAGTGCCAATGCAAACATCTTTAAAATGATCCTCTTTCTTCTGGTGTCTCATCTAGTGGATTTTATCGGTGCTTTGTTGACATTAACACTCTCAGCAGTACTTAAGGGAAGAAAATGAGCATTAACTGGATGGATTTCCTTGAGAGTTTGAGTGGTTTAGTTCATTTTAATATCCTCCGACGTGACAACAGGAATATCTTCAGTAGCCAGCAAGCTCTGCTTCTTTCTATATCTTTGACATCACTGACATTGCTGTGGGCTGCCCCGATCAACTGAGCAGCACCCTTGTTCCTGAGAGAAGTCTGTGTGGTATGTCAGTCTTTTGGTAGCCATGCAACTGATGATACCCAGTATAGGAAAGGTGCTATGAGTTGAAACAGAAGGTTTTCAATCTTGCTGCCTCATTTTGTCTGCTGGGATCTGAAGATGACAAGAAGCAGTGAGATTTGCCTTGCAAAACTCATGCTGGTTTCAAAGATGCTCTTCTCTTGTACGTGTCTGAGCTGGGGCACAAGGAAAGAAATAACCTGCCTAAGATGAAAAGGGCAAGGCTGGAGCCATAAACAAAAGCCAGATGCCTGCTAAAGGCTTTAAAACTCTGATGGTCTCCATTTTGTTTGAAGAATGGTAATGTAAGTCATCTGGTAACAGGATGATATTCAATGAGTGATCCCTGTGGCACAGTAGGTACACATTTTGAGGCAGGTGAATCATAGACTCATAGAATGGTTTGGGTTGGAAGGGACCTTAAAGCTCATCCAGTTCCAACCTCCTGCCACGGGCAGGGACACCTTCCACTAGAGCAGGTTGCTCCAAGGTGCACTCTTCTGATCCAGAAGCAAACCCCTTGTAGGTGGGAAGTAGCAGCCTTGATGAACAAAGCATAAGGACTGGGAGGAACGTTCGCCACCAGGACCTTTCTGATGCTTCCCTCTCCCTCCACAGGCAGTCTGGATGGGTTTTGCCATGATCCAAACCCCGTCATCCCTTTCAGCCACAAAAGGCAGTGTGAGTAAGAGCCAGACTCCTTGAACAGTGGCTTGAGCATCTTGGCTGGGAAGACTATTTCGTATTCTGTTTTCAGGAACTCTTACTTTGAATTAAAGGTGAACTGTGGGAAGTTATTAATGATATCTATAATCAAGGATTAATCAAGTAAATCTCTCTAGTCAAGAGCCTCTTACTGCACTGAGAGCATATGGATAGAAACGATAGCTGTGGTGAGCTTTCATGTGCAAACAGCTCTAAGATGGTGCCTGGAAACACACTCTGCATTGAAGTGGCTCTTTTGCCTTCCACCCAAGCTGATGTGAGGTGGTGCTGGTTGTGTAATATCTGAACAGAGACACAGTGAAGAGTTTTTATTCCAATACCTCTTGAAATCAGGAGAGTAAAACCATATTCTTCTCAAGGAATGCCTTTGGGTTACTTGTAACACACCACAAGTCTACGCGGTAGTTTAAAGAGCTAAAAATGTAAGTCTTCAAAAATAGTGTTTGATGGTTCACAGCACAGCTCCGAGCAGATGTTGAAGCTTTTCTGAGAGTAAAATCTTCAGGAGGTATTCAGTATTTGAGCTAATGCTTCTGTGCAAGGTATCAGTTCAAGAATTTATTAAGGCAAGAAGGAAATCAAGTGAATTTGGCCTTAATGTAACTTCTGGGTCCTGGACTAAGCTGCTCTTTTGCTGTTCATTGGTATTTGTAGGCATTTATTTATCTGCCTTTTAAGGGGCCTCAACTCTACCTTTGCTTTCACAGCTGGAAAGAATTGTGGGAATCATTTGAATGGTGAAAATGCCATATATATATGTATAATAATCTAAATATATGGTGTCTCACAGGAATTTTTATATTCAGATTCCGTATGCAGAGGGTGATTTCTGGTATGAGGAATACCAGAGAGAAAATAAGTGCAATTCCCTGCATGCCATATAAACACGAGGAGGTTTTTGGCATGGACTTTCCTCTCTTGCGGAAGCCATGGAGCCCTGTTATAGCAAAAGCTCTGGCAGCTGCTAAATCCTTAACCTGGTCTTGTTAAGATCTACTTTAGATCTGTTAAAAACACTAGTGGCTGGTTGTAGCTCTCTTTGTACACGTGTTTCCAGTGTTATCACCATTGAGGGACTGAAAAAAAAAAGCCTCTATAAATAGAATAAAAAGAAATAAAGCTGTAAGCAAATGTGGCTGTTGGACACATTCCCCCACATGTAACCTGCGTGCTTCTGGCACCCCACAGTTCAGTTGTGTCTATAAAATATGATCAACTTGAAGGGTCTCTTCATTCCTCCTGAATTTACCTATGCTCCAAGAAAAATAAATGGGAGAATTGCAAGCTTGTGACCTCTTGGTCTTGGCTCCAAGACTGAGGTACCAGTGTGGTACTTCTTGATTGCTCTAAGAGCATCTTTGTATCTTGAAAACATTAAACTTCTTCCTAGGAGGATACTTGAAGTTATTTTTATACAGAGGCATTTTCTTTGTTTAATGGGATGTTGAAATTGCTTTGCAGTTCTGTTTGAGGAGTTAAAATTCCTTTTCCATGCAGGATCCACAGTTTATTGTTTCTTGATGGAAATCCACATGTATGTAAGAAGTGACAGACAAAGTGTGTGAGAGCTACTTGGGCAGGACAAGGTAGGGTAAAGAAATGCTTCTGTGCTGCTTGTGCAGCAACAGCTAATTTGGGAAAAGCAATGGGGAAGCACCTGCCAGATTACTGTGTGTATTAAACCTGAGCCAAGCTCAGCTCGAACATCCCCCGAATCCAGATCTCTTTCTTTTGGAGCAAGGTAGCGGGGAAACACAGAAATGGATTGTGCATTCTCAAGTGATCATGTACCAGCAGATGGTTAAAAGGAGCCCCTCAAATGCTCTTAAGGCAGCATATTCCTGCTAAGTGATTATTTGGATTATTCATGTCCCACTATTGCACCCTCTGATGATGTGAAAGCAGCTTTATGGATTGTGACTTTGTGGTGATGAGCACTAGAGACTAGTGGAATTCATATTTTTCTAATTGTTATCGCTTGAACATTGATTAAACTTCATTTAAGGACTTTTAAAGGATGCTTTCGTCAAGCTTGGCTGGTTTATAGGTGTAAGCCTGAATCTCTCAATGAAACTGCTGCTTTTCTGCCAGCTCTGTTCTGTCTGCTGCTGGTGTGGTGAATCCTTTGTGCCTCAGTTTTCTTTTCATGTGAAACACACCTGTGTTTTTGTAAACCTTTGCTTTGAAAGGGTGTGGGTAGAAATCACACTATTTAATCCTATTGTTTGCATATAACCTTACACAGTGACTCCACAGGACTGGGTCTGTGGCCTCCAGCCAGGCTGAGGTTTGCAAAGGGTGTGAGAGGAGTCAGAGAGTGGGAACTGGGCACCCTGTTTCGCTGGCTCTGTTTGGAAATCCTAGCTGCAATCATTTGCAGCTTAATCACACATGGAAAGCATTGTGAGTTCCCAAGGGAGTTTCATTCATTCAAGTTTGCTGCTCGTAGAGCTCATGTTACATGAGGAAACGAGGATTCCTGACCTCTGAGTTGAAGACGTGTTTTTAAAAGCAGAGATGGGGCAGAAGAAAGAAGAATAAATAGACTTCTTTATAAGGGCTTGCCAAAAGGGAATCTACAGACTGCAAAATCTCACATTAAACTTTCTGAGATGTGATTGAATCAAATTGTTTTTCAGGGGCTTACGTTAAAAGCACACTACATTGTTTCTGACAGTTGTAGGGTAATTCTGTGGTTTTCAGCTCTGCCTAGAGCAAACAAGACTCGTCTTGAGGAAGCAGCAGGTTATTTTCAGATTTACTTTAATGGAGAGCTGTCTGGTAAATGCCTTTTAGAAGACTCGCAGCCCCATCAATGCAACAGAACTCCTAGAGTACAGAAAAGCAAATATTTACAGAGCAGGTTTATTTTGGGTGGAGGCTGGATGTGTAACATTGGAGTTGGTTTAGTTGTGATAAGCCTGATGTGAACGCTGAGGAAATATGAATCGTGGCCTTATTTAAAGGAGAAAAGAACTGTAGCTAGTTTGTTCATTGTCTGTGGGAAAGAGAACAGACTTCCACGTGCTTTTTATTAATGGCATGGTGCTATGTGGTGTATGCGGTGGGTTGGGGCTTTGGTTTTAGCTTCTTACCAAGCAGACAGAGCCAGGCTCTTCACTGTGCTGTGTGGCTGGAAGGTGAGAGGCAATGGGCTTGTGTTAAAACAAGAGCTTCATATGGGTGTAAGGACAAACTTCACCATGAAGACAGTGAGGCAGGGTTGCCCACAGGGGCTGTACAGCCTTGGAGGACTTCAGGACCTTCTTCTGACCTCAGTTTTCCAGTGATCCCAGGTATTTGACTCATGTGGTGATAGCTGATTGTTTGATTGAAGCAAGGACTCTGAAGGGGTGATGGAAGAAGTATTTTTATCGCATGAGCCATGTCAGGAAGAGGTTTATGCCACGTACAGCAATATGCTTACATAGTTTTGAACTGTGAACAATTAGTTTCAGAGGTCCTTGAGAGAACTGGTACCCCGCAGAGTGCAAAAATGCTACAGCAGAACTTGCCTTGAAAAACTAATGCAGAGCCCACCCTGAGAGCAGCTCACACGGATGTAAGCTGTTTCTCATTGCATTCCCTCCATAGAATCCTGGTGTGGGAGATGTAGCACCAATAAAACACAGTTCACATCATCCATTCAAACAAGGAAGCTGAAAGGACTACGTCAGGTCCGTGGGACACATTCAAATCCAGAGTGGCTTCCCTGCATCCACTGGAAACTTACTCCTGTGGTTTTGCTTCCTTACCTGTACGCACACACGCAGCCCAAGCAGGGTGATGGTGGTTCAGTATTAATGCACCGAAGTGTTAGTGAAAATCTTTCCACTGTATCAAGTGGATTTTGAATCAGACCTAAGCACCAATATGAAATTCCTCTGAAAAAAAGAAGAGTTTAGGGATTAAACTGAGACTGAATTTAGGGTTTACAGCCCTTGAAGTGAGAGAGGGAGGGAAGGGCTCAAACAGTGAAGTATAAATTAAAGCACATACTCAGCTTTTACTGGAAAATAGGTGGCAAATCCCAGTGATTCTCTGCACATGCAGAGTGCAGCATTCAGCTGTTCTGGCACTCCGGCTAATGGAGGTCTCTTGCCTTTTCTTTCATGTCCCATTGATTCATCTCAGTAAACCCACATGCTGTGAGATTGTTTTCTGGGGTCTGTTTGAGGGGCCAGTGTTTCATTAAACTGATAATTGCAGATTCGGCAGTTGTGCAGGTTTCCACAACAGCAAACAGAGGCAGAAGTGCTCTGAATGTGCTTTGTTTTGGATGCTGAGCTTTTTGTAACTGAGGCTTTTTCCTGTATGAATGGTAACATATGAAGTATTTGGAAACAATCCTTGTCAGCTGTTGATTAAAAGTGTTGTGATTTGGTATATAGATGCATTTGCTATAACAGGTTAGGAAAATGCCAGATTGCCAGCTGACATAAATTGTCAAGACTTCATCGCCTTCAGATCAGTGGATTTCTGTGGATTTTCAGTGAAATACAGCCTTTAAAAAACAACCTCACCCAACTTTTCCTCCTCTACCTTTCCACACAAAACTCTGTCCCCCATCCCAGCAATCCCTGACAATTTCCACATGGAAGCTTTTGCTTGGCACACTGCAGTTTAGAGCTTATCCACAGAAGGTGTTTTCCCCATAGCTGACTTGGGAGCGGTGGCAGAAAATGAGACTTCATATAGTTTGGTACATACTCATAGCATTTAATACAGCCAGTGTTTAAAATGTCTTTAGGGTCTCAATATTGCTGATATAAAAATCCTTCATCTGAGTAGGCTTATTAAAATCAATAGAGCTCTTCACATGCTTAACCTCAACTATTTTTCCAGTCCTTCTTGAAACAGGAGGAATCTGTGACTACAAGTCAAGGGATGAAGGCTGTTGGAGATGACATTGGTGTGAAATTGCTGTCTATATGCTATGGATGTTTGCTCTGAGAGCCTTTACTTACTGTAGACAATTAATCTAGGAAAAGCATAACTGTTACCAGTGTAATATGCTGCTTTTATGTTTTAGTACGGTATTAAAAGGCCATTCAGTGGAGATTTACTGGAGCTTTGCCATTGCTTTACAGATACTGTGAACAAGGACACTGAACCCAAAGATCCATATCCCATTCCAAGAAAGATTATGGCTGAACCAGACTACATAGATGATGACAATCCTGAATTAATTAGACCTCAGAAATTAATTAATCCTGTGAAGTCATCCCGGAATCATCAAGATCTCCACAGAGAGCTGCTCATGAATCAGAAAAGGTAAGAGTCTAAAAACCACTTGTGCCACCCTCCCGCCCCAAACACACAGCTTGAGTTTTAGTTTCATCAAAATGACATTCTACCCAAAACTCAGCAGTTGGTTCACATCTTGTAGATAAAAAAAGTCTGATTCTTAACCATGGCATTTATTTCTGTTGGAATCTCAGTTGCTCTGCAAAAGCTTCTTTTAAAAGACTTCTCGTTCTAGTTTTGTGAATACTCACAAAGAGTCACTTTCAAGGGGAAGCAGTTCAGTTCTCCCCTATTGCATTTCATATGGGTTACCTGGGCACTGGAATTTGTCTTGAACTCTTAACTTAGCAAAATGTTGTCAAGTACTTTATCAATTACCAACAGGATGATAAAATCTGTGAGGTTTTCACCATTCCCAGTTTATGGGGCTACTTTTAAATCAAAGAAATCCTATATTTTATTTCAAATGAAACTGTTCTCTACTTACTTGCTCTTTATTGCAGCACAGTATGACAGTCTGGTGCCTGCTCCACTGCTGCACAAGTGTTTCTTTGTGTGTTATGCAAATGCTACTTCTTCCATTCTGGGATGGGATGCACAGCTGTTGCTCTGTGTATTGCTTTTAGACATATAAATAACTGGAACTTGATTTCATCAACTTCAGAGACACAGGCACTTGGCCCAGAGATAGCTGAAGTTCCCATGTTAAATCTCTTCAACAATGTAAGACTCATTTAGAAAACGTAGTAAGAAAACAGCCACCAGACCACACTGGAGAGGAAAAGCCACCAAGCTTGTTGCTGCTCCTCCATTTAAACAAACAGAAACTCACTATGATATAAACCAGTGATTTGGTGCATAGAAGCCACCCAAAATGGACTTTCCAAAGGTAAAGGTGTGGGGATCCGTAAAACAGAAGGGGAAGAGCAGTATTTCAGAGTGCATTTGAGAATCCAGTTGCTGGTAGCAGCCATTCAGGCTTTTTGAGACCCAGGACCTTGAGAAGGGAGAGGAGGAAGCTACTGCTTTGGCTAGTCCAGCACAACTGGGTTTATCTATTTGGCAGGAAGAGTCACATTATAGAATTCCTCTCTGGCAGGGTAGGATTTTGAGGGGAGAAGGGGTCTTTTTACTTGTAATAGTAAAACCCTCACAGAAGCTAGGCTTAGATACTTAACTCCAAATGAATTGCATACACAATGCAGCCTTTCTTTAGTGATGAAGTAGAAATGTTCTACAGAATACCAACTGAATTGGAAGAAACTGGCCTAAATAGGTGTTTGTCCTATTTTTCATTAATGGGATTAAACATCAAAGTCAGTTCCTAGCACTAAGAAGTTTATAGTCATCGAAAGAAAGATAGTTGAAGTTTCCCAACTTATGATCTATTTCTAAAGGATGTGGAGGCTGTAATAAATTAAGGCTATTATTTTTTCCCTTCTAAGTTTATGAAAGCATGAAGCTCTTTTAAATAGTTATGGAGCTCTTTTCTTGTGGGAGAATATCCTATTACACGGAGGAGTTTGCAGCCCTCAATACCCATCTTCTCTTATTGTGAGATTTTGATTAGCTGCAGCTGTTAATTTTAGACTCCGATTTATTGGCGCAGAAATGAAATACATTGAGGGTTTCCACCAGCAGAAAAAAACTGGTGGTTTTGAGAAGAGGGGTAGTCTTTGTGCTTCATGCCACTGTACTGGCTCTGAGATGAGGCTTTTTGGTAATGTAGGTATTAGGCTTATGTTCTGCTTTGTTACTGCAAACTGTCATGTGTATGGAGGACTTTTAGTGCTTTTATAGAAGTCTGCTTAACAAGCACCTAATTTTATTGCGAAGACTCTGTAGGCACCAGCAGCTTCACTTTTTGACCAGTCAGCTCTAAACAGCCATTTCTGGATCTTAGAATCATAGAATGAACTAGGTTGGAAAAGACCTTTAAGATCATCAAGTCCAACTTTTATCCCAGCACTGCCAAGTTCACCACTAAACCGTGTCACTGAGGGCCTCATCTACATGGTTTTGAACACTTTCAGAGACAGTGATTCCACCACTTCCCTGGGCAGCCTGTTCCAATGCCTGAGCACCCTCTCAGTGAAGGCATTTTTCTTCATATCCAATCTAAACGTCCCCTGGTGCAGCTTGAGGCTGTTTCCTTTGGTCCTGTCGCTTGTTACTTGGGAGAAGAGACCAGGCACCTCCTCACTCCATCCTCCTCTCAGGTAGCTGTAGAGAGATATCTTAGAAGATATTAGCCAGTGCTGGTCTGACCATTCTCCTTGCCTACTGTGAGCAGTTGAACTGATAGTTATTTACTTGCAGAAATGGTAGTTGTTTGGGGCAAACAAAGATCCAGGTAGTGGTGCCTCAAGGCACCGGTCACTTAACTTAAGCTGGTTTTACTTATTAAGAGTCAGCCTCATCTCTGCAGAGTATTGACCCTGTCCCTTCCAGGGGTTTTAACCCTATCAGCTCCAACTCGTGTTCTAGCACACTTTGCTTACTCTACATCAAAGCTTTAGGGCTACTTCTTTAACCAGAACAATCACTAGGAGGTGTTACAAGACTCCCAGTTAATCCGGTAGCCGCCTGTTTGTTGCTTTTCCTTTTTACATGTGATTGACATTACAGATCTGACTACCAACCCCACTTGATTAGACTGAGAGATTGTATTTACTTCTGCGGGTCCCCTTTATTATAGCTACAGCACATGAAATCATTGTGCCTCTGCTTTGTTATGCTGCAACCTTGCTGAATAAAAGCAGGAACGAGTAATGTTACTTAGCAGCTTGCCTCTGGTTCGTGGCTGCCTTGAATTGTTAATTTCCAACATGGAAGTTTCCACTGATTCAGCTCTCGCTGATCCACTAGTAGTAGTAGTAATACAAAAATCACTCCAGCTTTTCTCTGCCTGACTTAAGTTTTATGTGTTAAAATGTAATTAAAATAGCATGAAACATTAAATATGAAGACAATCTCACAGCTTCTGTTGCATTCAGGCCATGAGATCTATTATACAGCATTTGGTGTCGCTAAATATTTGATTTTGCTGTCAGGGTATGTACAGGGCTACGTGTGTTGCATAATTTATGGAGTCATTCATAGATGTCACCATAAAATGGCATTTTAATGTATTATTGGACATGATGTCAGATATACATATTATGGAAGAATCGAGCAGCCACAGATATACTGCACGTAGGGAAGGGGAAAAGTAGCTTTCTGGAAGCTTATTGAGAAGCTCTTGAAGTTGAAATAAAAAATGGTTGATGTTAAACATAATGCTGGATGTTTTTACACAATAGTCTTCACAGGGAAGACAACAATAAAGGCAAATTTGGGATCTTTCTGCTCTGACTTAAGTGACGCTGATACCTGAATAACAGGGAGAGCTTTGAATCTCAACATAACAAATTTTGAAGACATGATAGCATAACAGAGAGAAAAGAAATAGCTGAAGTCACAAAAATAAGTAGGAGTGCGTGTGCATCTCTGTGTGTGCCTGTATAAATAAAGTCATGCATCTTCCCAAAGAGTAAGCTTTCTCATTTTAGAGTAGTTGGCTCTGAAAGCAATTTGTGCTGAGCAGACTTGAAACATTCACTTGATGTAGTACCTACAGCCTTGTGAGAGGGAGAATCCTCCAGCCTTTGTCTGGTCTCCAAGGTGACTGCAACTTTTTTCTTCTGGATTTGTGTTGTCTTTAGCCTCTTTTGAGTGCAGCCTGGCAGCTTGCACTGGAAATAGCTTCACAAAACAGGCATGGGTAAAGCTCTCACACTTTCAAGCAAGGGCAGAATCCAGGATTCTCAGAGCAGTGTGGAAAAATCCAGAGGGAGACCACTTTTTAGTGCTGTCCATGCAAACTTCTGTGGGCATAATACCCTGCATAGGACTGTCTGAACACAATGTCTCCAAGTTATCTGCCAGCAAGAGAAGGCTTTTTGTCCAAAATTTGTTTCTGGCTCTGCTGGTCTTGATTTGTGATGGGGTTTTTAATCCAGTCTTCTAAAATTGAGAGGGATAGAGGGAAGACTAAAGTGAAAATAGTGAATTATACAGGAGAAACACTAGCATGAATGTTAAAGGGAAATACCCTCAGTAAGAATATGGCTTAAATTCTAGTTTAAGGGATTTGACTAGAAACCAGGTCTGTATGGTTTTTTGCCTTTTAATTAATTATTAATATCCTAATTTATCTAAATAGGCAACTACTTGACTTTATAAAACCTGCCTACACAATCCTATGTGAATTTCTGTCAATTAAACCTGATCTTTCTCCCCTGTTTCCCCACCACCACCACCACTCCCATTGAATTTGCAGGGGTCTTGCACCTCAGAACAAACCAGAGCTACAGAAGGTGATGGAGAAAAGGAAACGAGATCAAGTTATTAAACAACAAAAAGAAGAGGAAGCACAAAAGAAGAAATCAGACCTGGAAATAGAGCTACTGAAACGGCAGCAGAAACTGGAGCAGGTAAGATGGGCAGTAACACTACTTTTATTCATCTACATCTGAGCTACACACTTGAGGCTCTCTTTGCAGACAGGAAAGAAGGAGCAGCCAATTTTTGGCACATTTCCTCTGATCAAATGCAGATATCTTTTTAGGATGAGTCAAATCACACTCTGTCATTACCTATTTGTTGTTACTTACCCTATGGGAACTCTATGGTGTCTGCCTTTGGCCAAATGAATCCTGCATCAGGCAACAGGAATGTGTGTGGAGCACTGACCTTATTTAACCATTGAAACCGTGGTGAGCTAGTCAACCTTCGTAGTCTATTAAAAGATGACCCATTAAGAATGGCTGTTAGGCTGTAGTGCATCAAAACTGGTGGATGCTTAATGAATTAGATCAATTGGCTCTTTCTCCTGGGTTACATAAGAAACTAGATGACTTTAAAAAGATCTTTCGTAGCCTTAAAATGTGTGAGCCCATTGCTCTTCTTAAATGAAGGGGAAGATCCTCAGACCCTGGGTAACGAGATGATGTAGAGTTCACTGTGGTGAAGCTTAGTGCTAGACACAGGGCCAGGCAAGTGTGTCTGTGCCTCTTAAGGCACTTCGTGTACCTGCAAAGAAATACCTCTACAGTGAAACAAACACCTCATCAAGTCACTGTGCTGATGCATTGTGTTTGGTTTTAAATAAATGAATGCTTTACAAGAGTATCTCCTGTTTTTGTCAATGGAAATCAATTGATTGTGGTTTTTAAAGTATATTATCCTGTCACTTTTCCTTTTGGCTCTTAAGGGCCCAGCTTCAAATGGTTCAGCTTGTGGAAAGATTTGATTTGAAATTGAGCCATCCAAGGACATAGGTAGAGTAGAAAACTCTTTTATCCCAGGAAAAGCCTGCCCATTGCAAACAATGTTGTGACTGTAAACATGATAGGAAGGGCATTAATTGACAACACGACTCATGGAGGAACGTTGTCATGATTTGTTGTCACAAGGCACATCCCTTCCCAGCGAGCCAGAGACAAAGTAGAGATTATTTAGGTGAGCTGTATGTGGTCCCCATTAATCAGAGAGACCTTGGTCTGTTAAAAAAGAAAAGCCTCTTTGAGGAGCTTTTGTTAGTTTTCTGAAGAATTGTTGCTTCCTTTCTGCCAACTTATCTGCCTTCACTGAGGATTGCTAAGCAATCTGTTCTGTGTGAAGTGTAAGCCCTGTTCTGTATGGGCACTGTACAGAAGAGTATAGTAATATTGTCCCAATAGTAATTACTCACATGGTAATTTCAAGTGTCTGCATTGGGTCCAGTTGGGTTAAAAATATCAGTGAATGGGCTCTCAAAATTGAACAGCTAAGGGCCAAGGAGGATTTTTCTGTTTTATTGTTGCTTTTTGTGATAGACAACCAGACACAGCAAAGGAGGCTCAAGTTCGATACAGAAATCCATACCTAGACACTCAGAAATAAATCCTGCAAGTGTGCTCAGCCGTAGCTCTTGGCATGTGTTTTCCCACAAGGCACATTCGTCCTTGTCCTGTTGGAAAAGCCAGAGATGGGAATTATTGTTGCTTCTTTAATGAAGATGTCCAGGAATTTCTTCAGAAATGCTTCCCTTGGTTTTGTACTCAGCTTGCAGAGTTTGTGGACATCTGGAATGAGCTAGAGCCAAGGATTTAAAAAGATCTATCATTTATGAGAGCAGATACTCCTAAAGAAATGCAACCCTATCTTTTCCATGAGAGGAAGAAAGGAAGCAATTTAGAGAGTTTTGCGTGGCCAGTTATTGAAACCTTTAGGTTTTTTGTCTTGTATTTCAATGCTCTGTTTTATATACTTTTGTTTTTCCCATGTCATTCTCTTTTAAGCTGGAACTGGAGCAACAGAAGATGCAGGAAGAGCAGGAAAATGCACCTGAATTTGTCAAAGTCAAGGGCAACTTGAGGAGGACGGTCCAGGAAGCAACAGACACACCAGACTCCTAGAGCCAGCGGCTGCTAAGACTTCCAGCTTTCCTGCAGAGAGAGGCTTTTGCAAGTTGTCTCAGTTTTGCCCCTCAAGAGGGAAAAATAGCAGCATCCAGCTGACACCTCCTGAAGATGAGATTTTTAATTCCTGGGACATGTGGATTAAAAAGACAGCACCGTAAACAGATCGACTTGCCAAATGCAGTCCTGAGATCAATGAACAAGGAGCCTGTTTGTCAGTTCAGTGTCATGGACCAGTCTGATGTGCTTACTCAGAGATTTCAACCAGGGATACTAGAGAAACTCCTTCAGTGTTGCACTGCTTTATCTCTTGTGATCCTAGTTTAGTGGAGATACACAGATTATATTTTGCTTTAAAACAGAACAAAAATCCTCCTGTGATATCTTACAAAGCTTTGCTGTGCAGGTAGATTTTCTCCATCTAGACCTACAGCTTGCGTATATCCTAGAAGAATTTGTGTTTAGTTGGAATTTCTATCAGATCTGGGGGGATATGAGGTGTGTTGATTGCTGCTGCCCATCCCCACTAGGATAGGCAGGTGTGGGCAAGATGAGAATGCTTAAAATTCACCAGCAGTGAGAAGTTAAGCAGCCTTAAATCCCATTTCTCCCTGTTTGGCATGTAGAATTTGGGCTATGAAAAAGCAGAAATCTGATGATCCTCTCACCAGGGAGAACCCAGAAGCTGATTTATCTCTATCTCCAAACTTACACCGCTGTGTACAGGCCTGTGCAGTGCTACCTGTGAATTTACCTCTCAATGCAAAATAATCTGTCTTCTACTTTCTGCGTTTTGACATGCTACTTACTTTGCTGTCACGGCCTTTCTCCTCCAAGGACACGCTGATCTGAGGACAGTATTAACACATTACTTGGTAGTGTTTAAACTCATTTGCTGGAACTGCAATCAGGAGACTGATCTGTCATCAGTTAGTGCTCTTTGCTTGCAGGAACTTGTTGCAGTTCCTGCAACAGAGCAGTGTTTAAGCCAGACCAAACTGATAACTGGAATCTACTGGGATGGATTTTTTTTTTTTTCCCTAAAGTGAGGCATAAAATGTAATTCGTTTTATTCCAGCCTTTCTTTAGCCTCAAGAAAGAAGTGTGTTACCACTGAGTCTTTGAGTCCAATTCTGTCACTTTCTGCCTTTCCACAAATTGCCCCTGTGACTTGCCATTAAATTAAATATTGCTCAGCTTGCGCAGGGATGGCAGAATCTGATCCTTCATGCTTTTGACTACTAGTTATCCAGGAAAGCCTGGGATGAGGAAAGAGGAAGAGATTACTCATGTAGGATTATAGAATTGATTTCTTACCTGGTGTGAATGGGTGCAGGTATCTTGTCTTCAGAATCTGAGGGGAGAAATCCCCATCTTCCTTGGTTGGCACAGTCCTAGCTCTCACTGAAGCTGTGTTCATCCCTATCACCTGAGGATCTAATCCTAGTCTTTGCCTTAGGATGCTAAACAAAATAATTTCTACTTTGTAATTACATTGGATATAACTGTTTGAGAACGCTTTCTGTTGATATCAAGAGTGGCATGTTTGTATTGTAAAGGTGGTGGTGGAGGGTTTGTTGGTTTTTTTCTAGTTCCTTTTCCCTTTCCTGTAAGCATTGGATGATTTAAATTCAATTTCAGCATAACACTTGGGACAAAATGCTCACGATTAGAAGTGTTTCCTAGATACAGACTTCCATTTGTCAAGATCCAGGTGTTTTTTATGAGGACAGAATCAGATTGAGAGTAAATTGAATTGTGATAAGTGGATTGCCATTGATTTAGACTTGCAGCGTGACTCACGTCTAGAAGATTAAATCTGCTCTACCAGACTGTTCAGATTATGGACATACAACAGACAAAGGCCAAACGTAAGACTCTTCCATGTATTTTCTCTACAAAGGAACACCCTGAGTGCTGCAGGTTCTTCCCCTCTCTTCTTCCCTTCTTCTGGAAGGAGAAAATCTTCCTTTCTGGCAGCACAAACACTTGCACTGATTGAGTTTGTTTCATGTTGTTGAGACAGCACTATACGCAAGCCTTCCATGCCACGTTTGTGTGTTATCTTAGGCGCTCCCAGCCTACCAAACTTCATGCCTCTTGCTTTCCACCCCACAATTAACCTTCTGCTCAGTATGGAATTGTCTAGAAGTTGGTGAGGAAACCCTCTGGCTTGAGCGGACCATTTCCCCTTGGTGAACATGGCAACCCTACCATGCATGCACAGTGAGATGAAGTTGGCATAATCCCAGCGGCACCGGAGTCGGTGGGGGATGAGGACCTCTCCTTGGCTTCAGGGAGTGTGTTGGATTAGGCCCCTCAAGGCTGAAGGCATTCTGCTTTCTCTCCGTGTTAGCTTGTGATTCAGGGTAGAGTTTCTCTTTCTGAAACACAGGAGGCCAGAAAACTCCCTTGTACATACAGCGTGCAGTAGGTTTTTGTTTTCAGTTGGAATTAATTCTCTGTGTGAACAGAACATCAACGTGTGTGTTAGAACATCTTTGAATCCTGCTGACCCTTTAGTCTAGAAATCCCAGCCACCTTCATGTCGATTTGACAGGTAAAAGCTTGTCTTTAAAGTCAGGATCGGGCTAGAATGGGCAACCCTCCAATGGGTGGTCAGCTAGTCACACCACAAGTGTCCTGTGCGGCTGCTCAAGTAAGAAACTGCTTGTCAGTGAGCGTAAGCAACTCCTGATCTGCCCTTTAGCCATATGGGGTTTGAAGCAATCTGGCAAATACTTCAGTGATTTGAAAATGGCTTACTTACCACTTTGTACTTTTTTAAGACTCTTGCTTTTGATAGTATAGTAGTAAATTTTATAGCATTTTTTGTGGCTTTAACCTTCTGTTCATATCTGCACTTGTTTGAGTGTACATATATAAATATATATAAATATAAAAAGGGAGCCTTAATGGATTTGTTTTCATAATTTAATATTTTTTGTATTTGCTCTTGTATAATTGTTTTTAACTAAAGGTATGACGAGAATGAGGGTGGAATACTTAGAACCAAAGTTATGCTTAATAAAATCTACTACATGCTTGGCGTACATGGTGGTGTCTGTCATGTCCTGCTGGAAACAGAACCTCGGGCACTGTGCTGAGATACCCAGGTTATTTAAACTTCTGCAATGCAGGGGGAAGAAACAAGATCATGACGACTTTTGGCTCCTTAAAGCTGCATCCATGTGTGTATGCAGGATTATTGGCAGATTAGTTGGCAGAAGCAGCTTGTTGTGTCTCTCAGTCTTATCTTTTGACTATTTTTGATGCAGAAATCTGCTCAGCTAACACAAGGTGAGGCAGAGCATGAAGGAAAACTGATGGAATCAAATAACTGGAAATCCTTCCCTATCCTGCTAACTTCATCAAAGTGCACAAAATTCCACCTTGGAATTGTTTGCATTGAAACAGCTCCATCCTAAAAGGATGAGCCTGGTTGTGGGTTCAGTCCTGCAAAGGTCTCTTTAATTTGGCCAACGCTCAAGCCTGTGATTCTAGTAGGAAAAACCTGAATAAGTAGAAGAAAGTGCATGTGCAAGTGATTTGGTGGGTTAGGGTCAGATTGCTCGTTGCTAAGAGCAAAATTCTGTGTCAACAGCAGACAGAGAAAATGAGGATGGGGAGGAACAGAGCTGGGAGAGGTGCGGGATGTCTGTTCTCCATAGAGATCGTCAGCTCTTACTGGTGAGCACTGGTCAGCCAGGGGCAGGTGGTGATGGAGGGATGTGGGGTGAGACTGAGTCAGGAGGAGGGGAAGAACGGCGAATTCAGAGCAGATGTCAGGAAATGCTTTTTCCTTCAGAAACTCCGAGCATGTGGACTAGGTCCTGGCAGTGCTGCGGATTTAACGGCGCTGGACCCGCTCCAGGAGCTGTCAAACGGGAGGGAGGTAAAAGAACACAGAGCTAATGAGGGGTGGGTTTCTGTGGCCTGCTGGAGTTGCTGCCCTGCGCTCTCCTACCTCAAGCACATCCAAGTGTGTTTTGAATTATCCTTTGATATTTCACTCCAGCTCCAGAAAGCAAGCAGTGAGGGCATGTGATCTGCTTTTGTAGCATGTCCAGTGGAAAACATGATCTTCCTTTTGTATGTTGCATTGAGCTAATGCGTTTTGTCGTGGCTTTGCAGGGGCTGGTCTGCTGGGGGCTTTGCTTGTGCTCCTATGGCCATATGCAGATGGGTTGTGTCATGCTGTAGCTACATGGGAAGTACTGTGAGGTCCCTTAGATGCTGTTACAGGGTCCATGGATGGCATTCCTAAAGGAAAATGGCTGATGGCACTTGTGACCAGTTGCACTTGAGAAAATAACTGAGCAAGATAGCTGGAGACAGAACAGCTTCAGTAGTGTGGTTTCCACAGATCAAACCTGATGTCTTTAGGGTAAAGGATGGGAGGGCAAGTTGGGTTCTCAAGACATTGCAGTAGGAAGAGCACAAACGCTTAATGAGATCTGGAAATACATGATATCTTTCCCCTCACACCCCCACTTTAAAGTATGTTCTACTTCAAATATTTCATGTCAGAGTAAAGGTTAGTGGTGCCTTTGTAAATGTTAAGGATGACTCTTCTCGATGGAGGTGGCAGAGACCAGAGCCAGAGGAAGTATTTGGGGATGGTAATAGAGCACAGACATCCTGACTCCTATTCCAGTGCTTTTCTTCAGCAGCCCATCTTTTGGCATTGCTTTAGACCTAGGTAAAGGCTGCACTGAGCCCGTCACTGCCTGTATTGCCTCTCTGAGGTTAGATGGGGATTGCTTCTATTTGTCTTTGGGTACCTAGGGGTCCATTTTGCTGAACCTCAGATAGGTGTGTTTGAGCTAATCTGCTTTTCATTATATCACTGCAGAGAAAGCAGCCCTGTGGAGCACAGTTCTCTTCCTTTCTTTGCAAGGGAGCCTGCAATGCCTGACTTGGAAGCAATGGGAGGTGGGTTTCCACAGTGGTGGTAAGGGAAGTAGGACATAAAACACATGAGAGGGGGCTCCAAGAGCCAGAGTCACCCACTATAGCTCTAGTACTTAATTATCTGTGTAATCATTTTTGGAGTTAACTTCTATTATGTACCCAATCTTTCCGGTGGATGGCATGAGCAATTTAACGCAGATTGAGGCTGGCACCGGGAAACTGCAGCCTGATTAGGTGGGAAGCAGAAACATGCTGCTTTCCCCCTCTTCAGCTGTTCGGGAACACATCTTTCATAATGCAATTGAAATGCCAAGTCTGCTTCATTGTGCTCAAAAATTAAAGAGCACCCAGCAAGCCTAAGCTCTCAGCAGGGTTCATTGGGAGCGGTATCACTCGGTATAGAAAGGCGAAGGGAGCTGGATCCCACCAGCTCTGGAGTGAAGGCATAGCAACCCAGCCCATCTGAAAGGGGTTGTGTCCAACAGGATATCTGCCTTTGAAATTCCTTTGGTAAAGGAAGCCTGGAAGATTCTCCAGTAAAAAGCTGATCAGGGATTTGCTTTCAGCAGTAGCAGCAGGAAAAGAGAGAAACCCTTTAAACTGATGCTGTCAAACCTGGAAGGCCCTTCTTCACTGCAGTCCTGGGCCATGAGGAGGATGCACAGTTTCAGCCCTCGTCTTCATCCAGCTTTAGCTCTGTGCTAATCCTTAGGTGAATTCTCCTCTGTACAATTCCAAGGTGCAGAGCTCAGCAAAAAAGTGGCTTTTGGAAATTTGCTAAGCATTTTGGGCCTTATCCTTCACAAGGGCTGCTTTGTTAGGGGAACTTTCCTCTCATTTCTAATAGAAATTAAATACAAAGGAGTAAATTCTTTTCAAAGCACAGATCTTGAATTTTTCTGTCATTTTCTTATTGCTTCTGGTTTGCAGCAAGAACTCTATTCCCTGTCTGTTAGGAAATCAAACTGATAACCACACTGGTGGTGAACTACACAGACTACCCCCAGCTCCTCTGTGGGCAGACCCGCTCGATCCTGATGCTGAAGAGCAGGAATTGCTGTCTAGGGAGGAAAAAGGAGGTGCTAACAAGGAGGAATAGACAGTGGGAAGGTAAGTCCCTGCCTGATGAAGATTTCCACCTCGTACCCAAGGTTAGACAGCAAGCCTGAGGATGATGCTCAGGCTGTGTGTTCTGTGTTCACATCCAATGCACCGTGTGTCTTTCCTCCTCTCCCTCAAGCCTCATTGTGCTTTTGATTCTTTTCATCCCAAGCTCTTACTGCCTATTCAGGTCTCCCTGCCCTTGGCTTATTTCCCAGGGTAGGTTTGTAATGAAAAGCATTTAATTAGTGAGAAATCCTTGGGATGGATCTTTAAAATGGGTGTTTGAGGCTGACAGCAGTGAAGAGAAACCCAGCCCGAGCCCTCAGCTTGTGGGGAGTGGAAATGAGGAATACTGTGTATGCAGGGGGAAGGAGCAGGTAGGAATTAACATGCAGAGTGGGTGTCTAGATAGCACAAACAAGCAACCTGTAGAGTTGTATCTAGGTTTTATCTCAGAGCCCCACTTAAAAGAAGGGCCATGATGATAAAAGCCTGATGAGGATGGCAGTTGCGTGATTAGCAAGAAGCCTAAATCACATAGAGTCAATCCCTGGGCAAAGCCAAACTGTCCAGCTTAAGGGGATAAAAGCCTGATTGATGATTTACCATTATCCAGGTTATCCACCCCATTGCCGGGGTTTCCCTCCTGGAACCCGCACCCGCTGCTGCCATCTCCTGGGCAAAGCGGGGCTGCTGGAGCAGCCGACCCTGCGGGATGGCCCTGGGAAGGCTTCTCCAAAGCTTTCCTCTGAAAACACGGCTGTGCTGACCCCTTGGCACTGGCTGTGTTGGGAACCGGAGAAACGCGAGGTTATGTAGTGATTTTCGTTATGTCAATGTCATTCACAGTTCTGCTGCGCTGAGACATCATCCTGAAAAGCCATGTGTGTCTTTCGGGGTCTCAGTAGCTCAGGAGGTGGATTCACAAAGGGGGTTTTGGTGTTTTAGTCTGCTTTGTCATGGAGGGGTCCATGATGGCTGTTGAGGAGTGTCCAGGCCGTTTTGCACTGGCACATCACTGCAGAGATTCAAGGCGTTATCAGGATGTGTTGGAGGGGTGATAAACCCAGGGTTGTGGCTGGGACAGCCTTCTCCCAGCTGGTCCTTCACCCTGAGCATCAACAGCATCCACTGTTGTACTATGGGGTTGTTGCAGAGGGTTCCCTGTGCTTGCCTCCTTCCCACTGGCTACACCACCAGCATCAGTGTTTGTCCTGCTGCCACTATGGGGAGCGTTGCTGTGCCCTTCTGTTCACAGCAGGAGAGGGACCCCGGCCCTCGCTCTGCCCCAAGGAAGGGACATGATGGGACAGCACTTGAATGGAGGTGGGGAGAATTCCCTATTCTCACATATCCCGCCCATCCCTTTGCAGTTTCTATCCTGCTCCAGACCTTCAACTTCTCTCTCTCTTCAGGCATTCAAACTCCCTCCTCTGCTTTCTAAACCTGCCCCTTCCCCATCCTTGCTCCATCCTCTGGCTGAAAGCAGCCTCCTCCTGTTGCTATAACAACGAGCAGCAGCCCGGCCAAATCGGGCAGCCCCTGCCACACTTGCCTGCCTGCATCCAAATCACCTCCCGATGTGCGAACACACTCGCTTCCTCCTCGAGTCTTCACCATCTGCCTACAAGGGGGAGATTGCTCCGGTAGGGGGGCTGCCAGCCCTCTGTAACCCCCGTGTGCCTCCTTCCTCATCCATGCTCGCTTTGCAGCCCCCCAACCACGTCCATAATCGATATGGACCACATTTACTGTCCCACACGCCCCCAAGCTAAAACACTGCTGTTTTGGTCCATAAACCCCATGCAGATTAAATGATGAATACATGAAAATGGGAGGATCGCTTGAAATATGGAATATGATGAAAAAGATGTGTCCAGGGCTGTAACGTGGTCTGAAAGGCATGTCTGGCATGAAAGCACAGGAAAAAGATGTGTTCTAAAGCAGAGCCACTGCGTGTCCCTGCCCTATGGTCTGAGCTTCAAGTCCAGCCCATGGAGTGTCTGCTGGTGCTGGGTAAAGCCTCTCTGTTGATGCAAGCTGGATGTAGGTGCTGTGGGCAGAGCTTGCTGTTCCTGCAGAAACCAAGACCCTGCTAAACTCAGCTGCACGTAGGTATTTGTGGTGGCTTTCCCCCCTGGGTTGTGAGCTCCACCTGAAAGTCCTTTCTCCAAAACTTTGTGGGGGCTGACAGCAGCAGACTGGAAGATGCTGGTTGGAAATGGCGAGTTCCCCTCTGGTAAGGAAAGCGTGGCACCAAGTTCCTTGTCCCTGCTGAGCTCCAGCTGTGCTGTCTCTTCCTTGGGCAGGCTGCTGCCCTTGGGGCTCATCACGAGGAATTCTGACCACTGTGCCATAGAAGACCCAAGACAGCCTCCTGGGTGAGTGCCAGACTGGTGGGACATCGGGAACTGCCCCTGTGTTCAGTTCTGGGCCCCTCACTACAGGAGAGACATTGAGGTGCTGGAGCGGGACCAGAGAAGGGCACCGGAGCTGGTGCAGGGCCTGGAGCACAAGTGTGATGAGGAATGGCTGAGGGACCTGGGGGGGTTTAGTCTGGAGAAGAGAAGGCTCAGGGGGGACCTTATCGCTCTCTACAACTGCCTGACAGGAGGATGGAGCCAGGAGGGGCTGGTGTCTGCTCCCAAGTGACAAGTGGTGGGACAAAGTGGTAGCAGCCTCAGGCTGCGCCAGGGGAGGTTTAGATTGGATACCGGGAAAAACGTCTTCACCACAAAGGTTGTCAAGCACTGGAACAGGATGCCCGAAGTGGTGGAGTCACCATCCCTGGAGATGTTTAAGAGACATGTAGATGTGGTGCTCAGGGACGTGGTTTAGTGGTGGACTTGGCAGTGCTGATGTAATGGTTGGACTCTGATCTTAAAGATCTTTTCCAACCTAAACAATCCTAGATTCTATGTCTTCTGCCATCTCGTCATCTTGCGATATCAAAGCACTCCAGCTGTCACTTTATCTGCAGCATTTTCCATGCCAGGCTGTAGGTCAGGGGAGATCTGGGGGTTTCCAAAACCAAACATTGTCATGTATTCTCCGCTGCTGGGCTAGCGAGCCTCAGGACCTGCTCTCCTCCAGCACTGCATTTGTACAACAAGCAAGGTGTCTGGGCATGGCCAAAGGGACCTGATGAGTGTTAGCTCCCCTAAGGCACTCTTGTGTGCCTTTGTAAATTCTCCAGGCCCTTCACACTTGTATCTCACCCTCACAAACTGAAGTGAAATCGCTTCAAATGCAGCAAATAAAAAGCAAACTAGAATACTTATGGTGATTTCTGCCCCTTGTAGCGGTGAGCTGGTTCTGCAGTCTTGTCTGCAGCTGGAACTACATATCAGCTGCTGATACTTTTGGTGGTTTCGTGGCCTCAACCACAATATAAATTTAGTTCTTTGTATATAGAGTTTTGGATTAAAGAACTGTTCTTTCAGTTTGTCTGGAATCACTGGTTTCAAGAGCTCTCTTATTCCAAAGCTACTCGTCTTTCCTTTTTTAAAACAACTTTTAGGTGCAAAACACTTTTGGCTCAGTGTACAGATGGACTTTTCACACAGCCTGGTTTCGATAATTGGGAAAAGGCTCAAGACAAACTTGAGATGCTACTGTCACTCTTCCATCAGGAGGAAGCATATGTTCTCCCCCTTGTGACCACAGGGGATGGTGCCCCTGGGTGCTGAGTTTTCCATCCTCCAAGCAAGAAGTGATTATATCTTTAATGAAGCTGGTAAGTGCTATGGGTTCTCTTGCCAGACAGAGGTTTACGCCCATAAGTGGAGACCCTCAGTGGCTCTGTATGGGTGCGCTCTCTGCCTCCAAGGATGCTCAGCTAAATCCATGGCAGGCCCAGGCTGCGCCATCCTCACATCCTGAACCAGATGTTCTTGTCCTCACTTTGGTTGATTAACCAACTTCCCAGCTGAATCTCCAGCTCCAGTTGTGCCTGCCTGCGTTCCCCACCATTAGGATGCCCCAGGGGCAGGGGGGAGACCAGCAGGCCAAGGAGAGATATGGTCTGCTACACAGAAGATATCTCTTGACCCAAGTTGATTTAGCTAGTGAAATGGAAGAAATCCCAGCAGCAGATAGATCACCTTGACACCACTGATCCTGCATCACCTATTTTCTCTAGAGAAAGCATCGTTCCTTCTTTGATCCCATCCAAATAGGTCTGTACAGTGGATCCTGGCTTTCCATCTGCTATTTCAAGGGCTTTTGGAGGAAGACTTAAAAATCCTTGTTTTCCAATAGCATGAGTGTCTTTGTTCCTCACTAGTTTAAGGGCTGTCCATCTGATCTCACAGAAAAGCCTTTGAGAGTTGCCTGTTCATGTAAATGAAGTGTTTGGACTCATTTGGTCCCCTGCACTATTTCCCATAAAGATACAGTCGCCCATAGACCCATGCTACTGTTCTTGATTAGGACGAGAACCCTCCTTCTACCAATCCATGATCTATTCGTCTGTCAATCCATGATTTATTCCTCAATTTAGCAGAGACTTCCAAATTTGGGATAGTTTTTGAGGAAGAATCTGACAGAATCTGCCTCCAGCCGGAATGCTTCACAAAAGCTGGTTTATAGGCGCTTACAAACTAGCATGTGTCAAAGAGGTTGTCCTGGATCTGCTGGTTCTCACCTTGAGCTGAATTTGTGCAAGGAAACATTCAGGAAAAGATAAGGAGGTTTTTTTTATCAGCAGTTTTTCTACTTCCTAAAGATTTTAGCAAAACCTACTGCATTTCATTCTGGATTCTGGGCTGAGTTTATAGTTGGATTTTGTTACCACTGAGTTCATGTGCAGCAACGATGGCATCCCTATACTTAGGCTAATTTAAAGGTGAAAGCTTCCAAATAAGAGAAATGCATCTAAGAAGATGCCTGCATAGTTAACCAATGCCATTCAGTGAAGGCATTTTGCACGTAAAAGTCCTTCAAAGCAGCCAGTATTCAGCCAAGAAAGTTTCAAAAATCACTCATCTTGAAAATACCATGATTATCCCAAATGTAACAAGAATCGTAGAATCACAGAATGGTTTGGGTTGGAATGGACCTTAAGATCATCCAGTTCCAACCCCATGCCATGGGCAGGGACACCTCACACTAGACCACGTTGCCCAAGGCTCTGTCCTGCCTGACCTTGAACAGTGCCAGGGACGGAGCATTCACCACTTCTCTGGGCACCCTGTGCCAGTGTCTCACCACCCTCACAGGGAAGAACTTCTTCCTTATAACCAAAATGAAAATTTTATGTTGTTATTTATGAGCATCATCAGCAACCACACACAAATGTTCAAGAAGAAGAAGAAGGTGTGTGGTACTATGGGGTATGTCCCAAAGCATGACACCTATCGATCATAAGCACATTATTGACTTCCAACACTTGTTCTTCCGCTGCCCTTCCTGTACAGTGCATGATCCTTCTTCCAGCCATGACTGATTATTGTGTTTCACCTCTTTTCAGGCAGGGTTTAGCTCACGGAAAGGACAATGAAGCCAGATCAGAAATATCTCAGCTTATATTCAAGCTCAGAAGCATTTGCACTGCAGGCAGTGTGAACTCAGTGTGCTTCAGAAGCTGCCAGGAGTGGTGCCGGATCTGTTTGCAGATGGTGCTCCACGCACATGGAGCTCCAGCACTCTCCATTGTGTTTAAACGTGGCTTGAGCCCACAGCAGTACGAGCAGGGCTGGTGCAGTGTGAGGCTTTGTGTGTGTGCCAGGGGAAAACTGCCTCGAGGTAATGCATTAAGCGGAACAAAGCAGAGGCGGCTGCTTGGACCATCTCATATGTGTAGTTTGTTCTTTTTCTTTGTGCTAAAAAAATGCTTTAATGAGTGGCTTTGTGTCATGAATGGCCACTTGAACATATTCTTCTGTTAAAAATTCAGTGCTCTTTTTTATGTATTTTAACATTTCTGTTTTGTAAGGAGAGTTGAGAAAAGTCTCATACAAATTCGTTAATACTCCTGCAGATCTACAAATGTCACATTCCCAGAAGTCCATTGTTTTAATCTCTTATTGCTGTACCAAATAATATTGTGACCTATGTACTTTATTATTTTTAGGTTTTAGCTTTCAACCTAGTTCT
The DNA here is from genome assembly GCF_004027225.2 of Strigops habroptila. Taxonomy (NCBI): domain Eukaryota; kingdom Metazoa; phylum Chordata; class Aves; order Psittaciformes; family Psittacidae; genus Strigops; species Strigops habroptila. The sequence goes on along the minus strand of NC_044279.2, from coordinate 7,787,129 downwards.
TTGTGCAGCTCTGTTTAATTTCCTCTCAATGACCTGTGTTCAGATTTGGTTACATCCATCTCCTCAAATATTCTTTCTGTTGGTTACCTGGAGCATCAGCCACTGTGAAAAGATGCACAGGCCATCTCCAAATCATGCCTGTAACCTCCTACTGTCATCCCTTATTCCTCTTACATGAAATCAGTGAAGAAGCCTGATCCCAAGTCCTGAATGGGGAACAAAGAGCCAAGAAGCTCCTGGGTTTTGGCACACTTTCTAGCTCACTGTGTGGTCCTGGCCTTCTCCTTGAGGCTGTGATTCAGCCAACATTGCAGCTTTTTGCTCCTGTTGAGAGTCTGAACAGCCACTGCGTTCAGTGGGAAGCCAACAGACTAAACGCTTTCGTATTTGAGTCTCAATCTTCTGGTATCAAGTGTTCTGGTGTCAACATGTTGTGTATATCACATACACAGCATGAAAACAGTAGGAATGTGCACAAAAGTGGAGGTGAGTATACTTGCATCTGGGTTCCTGATTGCCATTTGTAATAGTTTGGAAGGTAAAAATTGATGAGGTGTAATTAGAACAGAAATGCAGTGTGAGAAGACAAGTCCAAAGTACCAATTAAGCTGATGTCTTGTCTGCAGCAAGGAGAAGATGGATGCCATTTCGGTTTATTGTAGAATCATAGAATGGTTTAGGTTGGAAGGGACCTTAAAGCTCATCCAGTTCCAACCCCCTGCCACGGGCAGGGACACCTTCCACTAGAGCAGGTTGCTCCAAGCCCCTGTGTCCAACCTGGCCTTGAACACCGCCAGGGATGGGGCAGCCACAGCTTCTCTGGGCACCCTGTGCCAGCGCCTCAGCACCCTCACAGGGAAGAACTTCTTCCTGATGTCTAACCTAAATCTCCCATGTTTAAGTTTGAACCCATCACCCCTTGGGTATTGGTGTGGACCTGCAGAGTTAACATCTGTCTTTCACCCCATGCTAAAACACCAAAGAGGTTCTGATGTTGTGTGGGGTTGGTGCTTCAGGAATTGTAGCAAATCCCAGGTTACACAGAGATCCTGTGGGACACAGGTCCCAGCTGCTGCTGAGATCCTTCCTAGACATGTGCAAAGAAAGTGGGTTCCAAAGAAAGCAAGCTTCTAACTTGTTCCTGCACTCACAGCTTTTCCCTCTGCCTCACTTTTTGCCTTCAGGTATGATTTAAAGCTGGTCATGGTGATTTAGGGATGGAAATCTCCTTACACTTTAACATGATTTGTCTGCTTCTAAGTGCCCCTTTGAAAGTATATTCCCTGGTGATTAAAATTGATGAAGTAGGCTAGATGGAGAAAAGTGGTGTTCAGTATTCTCTGCTTTCTGAGATTTGGAAGGTTGCCTGGGAATAGTTCTAAATTTCAGAAGCTTTCTAAGAAAAATCTGTAAAACTGAAAAGCAAGAGGAGAGTCCAAGTGACATGAGTGATTTCTGTGCCTAGCTAATGAAAATCAAGTAAACACGCTTGTTCTTAAGATGTGGTTTCTCTCTGGAAAATCAAATCATACCATGACACTGGGTGAGATGCATATCATTCCCTCTCTGTCATTTGGAAGAGCCAGAGCAAAGCCTGTTATTAGCAGCTCCAATCTCCTGTGGGCCTCATCTTCACTTATCCCATCTGTGATCATGGAATTATAGCATAATTCAGGTTGGAGGGGACCTTGGGGTGTACCCTAAAAGCAAGGCCAGCTTAGCAGAGGTCACTCATGGCCTCATCCAGCTGAGTTTTTAATATAGACTCATAGAATCAACCATTTTGGGAAAGACCTCTGTCTCCAAAGCTAGACATTTCATAAGTTCTCAGAGCAGCCATCATGCTCCTCACCCTTCAGCTTACTACCTATCTTGCTTTCCTGTATTTCACTTTTGGGCTTGTTTAGGTAAGGGCATTGGCAGGTTTGAGTTGCTTAAATATTGCTAGATTTGAATTGCCTAAACATTGGTATCTAGTCCTGCTTTAAGTGCCAGTGGGGACTGGCAACTCAGGTAATACCTGCTAGCATGGGGGTTAGGGGTAGGGATAGCTGGAGGTATACGGTTGCCCAGGCCAAGAACATACTCCTGGTGGAGACCTCCGTGCTGTTGGGCTGCACCAGCGGTGCTCAGCATGGAGCTACAGCTTGGGATACCATGGAGCTGCCTCTGGGGCATGGCCCAAGCAGCAACAACAGCAGGAGGTGGCGTGATCTTCAGAGGAGAAAGCAACTCAAGTGTCTGTGGGTAGTGGGTACTGGTGTCGTGGCATCACACAGGTGCTTAAGGCATGTGACAGGAGAGCATGGACACCCACACTGATGGACAGCTATGGAATCAAAGTGATGTGGCATCTTCTGTCTGCAGCCAAGCCAAAGGATCCATGGCCTCACAGCTTCCCAGCAAGGAACAAACCTCCTTCCCATGGCTGATGAGCTATGCTGCTTAAGGCACAGGTAACACCGAGCTTGGTTCAGTCCCTGGAGATGGTTCACAGTATGGGATGAAGGGGAGGAGGGTGCTGCCAGTCCACCCTGCTGTGAATCCCCAGAGCTGTGGTACTGGTGTTACACTGATTTGGTTTTTCAACCAGTTAAAACTCCAGTCCATTGTGACAGGAATATCGTGTAATTGCTGGAGCTACAACCTGAGCAGGACATGACAGTCAAAATCTCTTTGTAAGGAGTTCTAATACATAATATATATAAAATATGCCAGTATTATAATAACACAGATATTTAATGTATAGTGTTAAATTTATAACATAACCAAGGGTTTATCCTCTGATGGGTGACATCCTCAGCTGTATGGAGGACTGATGGTGTGGCGCATGATGAATAGTCAAATGAGCTGCAGGGGACAACTGCCATCAGGCAGGCCATAAATTTAAGCTCTTTATTCTCTGCTGAGCCCAACCTACAGTGATGATATAAAAATGTGATATAGGTGCACACTTTACCTGAAAAAGAGGGGTTGACAACACCAAGATTTCCCTGCACAGAGCCTCTATTTTTGCTGCCAGACACAAACATTAGCATTTTCTGCTTCACAAGGCAACTGCTGGATGGGGAATTTTTTGCCCAATAGCGTGGAAATAAAGAATGTTTGACAGAGGCAGAGTCTGAATGGCATGTATGAATAATCAAAGGCACCAGCCTGCATCTGGGGTTTACAAAACGCTGTAGCACACTGAAGTTTTTCTAAACAACCTCCTTGAAGTTGGAATTCTTGAGCTTCCACATTTCTCAAGGCCCAAAGGCACTAAAGAAAAAAAAAGAGATGTACAAACAGAATTTTAAATAAAGCTCTCTCCAGCGGGGAAACTAAAAAGAATAAGAATTTGCTCCTGTAAGGGAGAAAAAGAGCTGAACACACAGGTCCTTCGTTGCGTTAGACCCTCGAACTCCTCTCCATGGTGCCATCACTTCCAGTGGCTTTGACTCGGCGTGACTAACACCAAGAATAAACAGTGCACAGCTTTATCAGTTAGCTCTGTTTTGAGGGAGGCTTTCAGGAACTAGAAATCCTGCCTGAACTGAAACAGTTTTACTTCTGTGAAGCAACAAAGCAAAGTGTGGAGGAAGGACTCCCTGTGGAGTTAGTCAATGGAGCAGCTCCTTCCATGCTAGCACAGCCTGTGCGTTTGGCAGTGGGTAGGAGACCCAACCCAAAGAGCTGGCAGTCTGTCTGGGTTCAGAAACAACCAGAGAATCTGAAATGCTCTGTACATTGGACACAAAAGCTTTTGGTTAGTTACGTAAATCTCAGCCCTGATGTGAATGGCCAAACTGTGATTTGTTAGCGACCTGAGTCTGGGCCTTTAATTCCTACGCAATCACTGGAACACGAGCATGCATCTAACATCGTCATCTAGGACATTTAACCTTGGGAGAGACCATCTGTGCCTGTGTTCAGAGAGATGCAGTCAAGTAAAGGTCCTTAGTTGGTTCTGATCCCTAGGAGTCTTCCAAGCACCTTTCCCTTTCCATTGACTACACAAGGGGTTTAGATACTTTAAGAGGATTTTGCATTAGGAGCCAATATGTAGTATCTTGTTTCATACATCTGGCACCTGCTGCTTGGTTCTGGATGGAGTCTTAAAGGACATGCTTATAGTCAAGAGACTTCAGCAGAAATGCAGCAGATAGATATCCAAGGACAACCCCGCACCACTGAACCTGGGTGGGATGAGCTCAATGAAAGAGATACTAGTGACTAAATGCAAACTTTGAGTAGGGAAAATAAAAGTCCAAGGAGTCTACAAAGGAAAAACTTGTCCCCAACAAGAAGTTACAGGTAACCAGCTGGTGCCTAAGTAAATTCTCCAGAGAAACTGGCTTGTTTCGGCACACAAAGATGCTGAACAACCATTTAAAGAGATTTTTCTGAGTATCTGGCTCAGTGGAAGCCTTATGAATGGATAAAAAGAATGAGAAGAGATGAAGGGAAGAGGAGAAAAAGCAGCTACCACCTCAAAGGACTCCAGGTTTAAATAGCTCCTTATCCATTGTCACATAAGCATTTTGATGCCTGACAAATAAAAAAGCACATACCCTTGGGAAAAAATGTAAGGAATTGTTTTCCAGGAAAACCCTTTTAGGGCTGATTTGCATGCTAGAGGGAGGAAGTAATCTCAGCTGTGCAATTCCTGTGGTATTTCAAAAATGACTCGAGATGTACCTGTGCTCTAATGACTCCCAGGACTATAAAGCAGAGTGAAAGGAATAAGGAACGAACATTCCTCTGGGAAATTCACTGTCCTGTGATGAGCAAGAAGCCTTTAACCCTTGGAAAATGCCTCCTACAGACTGCAGATGTGAAAAATGTTCCCTGCATGGTAGTTCTCACGTGAGAGCTAACAATAAATGGGGTCATACTGCACCCCACATCCTTATAGAAGGGTTATTGTTGAATGTAATTTCCTTCTGGACTGGGATGAAAAACTACTTAAATCTGAGCAGGGATCCCACCAGGTATCTACCACCACTGGCAGGGAGATGCCAGTGATTTTTTATACCTGTTTTCCTGCACATCATGTCCAAGGGAGAAGGAAAGAACTGGTCGCTGTCCTTCAGCCTCCCTTACCTGGGTTTTGGTCCTGCCACGCTGTCTTGGGGTACAGCAAGTACCAGCTCTTCTTAGTTCTGATGCCAGAAACACCAAAACCAAGGACCTAAAGTTATTGGTCTCAAACATACAAAAAACCAAACAAGAATTACAAAACTCATGAAACAAGCCTTAAAAAAATAGCTTAAAAAACACTCAGTGGGATAATTTTATTTTCTACCTGCAATTTGTCCACAGCTTTGGGGGCCAGAAGCTTATGTTGTAAAGTGGTAGTTAAGCTGTCCATGCAGTCATGTAAGGTCAGAAGGCAGGGCTATTAACAAATATGCCAAATCTTTCTAAATACCAAAGTATTTACCAGTTATTTACTCAATTTTGTAGTGCTGTTGGAGAAAAATAGGGAGAAGCATCTCTGGAGACCCTTTCTCTGTAGTGCTGCATTTCTAGGGAGCTCCTGGTATTTCATTCCTTTCTGCTTCACGGTGGTGATATCTGAACAACTTCTCGATGAGCCTAAAGCACATGAGTAAGATCTGTCAAAACTGATTACAGCTTTACTGCTGCTGAGACACTGTAATGTCAATTCCTCTTACATTTAGCTTCTCAATAGCCCCACTCTGAATTCAGATGTTTGCTGTAATTTAATAAAATACTCTAACAAATATGTTTGTGTCAAGCAGAAGTGTCCTCAGTAGTAAGTAATAAAACACTTAATCCAGCTGCAGAAGCATGAAGTGTAATATTTCCTGTAATCATTTCCTTTTCTGTGTAGCAAGATGACCTTCGAGTCTCACAGAAGGCATCAAGCTCCGGTGCTGGAATGGTTCTGATTTACTCTTCATCACCTCATGAGCATTCTTTTTTTCTTCTCTGGTCTTCAGTCTGAAAGGAGACAATATAAAAGAATAGCACCTTGTCTATCGCCGCATCGAATGATCTCAGCTACATGTTGCTCAGTTTGTTGTAAGTAATTTAACATTTTCTTTTCCTATTTTTTTGATTTTTTAGAATGCCAAATAAATCTGGGAAGTCAATTTAAAAAAATTGTTCTCATTTGAAGAGACTACCGTTTACTTTGATTTTTAATTCAGTTTGGAAACAAATATCTTACAGAATAGAGCAAGAATCTCTTTCATCCTAGTGTGTTTTTTCCCCTGATTCCTTTTCTTTTATCCCACATTATTGCAGAATATCTATTAACTACTGGGACTCCAGATCCGGGAGGAGCACTTTATGTAGGGTGAAAACCCTACAGCTTGCTGGAAAGACTGGAAGGGTTTTGGGTGGCTGCCCCCTGAGATTGGGATTGTGGCAAGTAGAAGAGCTTTCCTTTCTTGACATTTCCTCCTGGGGTTTTGAACGTGACATACTTTCCGTCAGGAGCTGTAAATAGTAAGTACACCAGGGTGCAGCGAAGTGCATGACAGAAAGGTGAGAACATCCAAACATCGCCGCTCCAGCTTGGCATTATCAATGCCTGCTACTGAGAGAGGGGGCTGTACAACATACTGTCATGGTTTAGTTCTTTGTCTGGTGCATAGGAATTTCTTTCTTTCTATGCTGTGGCAGATCCAGGTGCTCATTTATTTACACAACCATTTAAAAACATAAATAACAAAAAAATGAGTGTAAGAAAAACAAAACCCAGAGGGATGCATTGACTGGATAAACTTCAAAGCCATTCCTTCCCCACTGCCTCCTGCATCTATGGATTTCTCAGTTATGAAGCACTGGTATTTCATTTAACTTGCTGCCACTAGTACCGTTACCTTCCCGTGTTCATTCTGGATGAAAGGAAGAAACTGTGTCTCAATGGAGCGTAGTGGGCACCGTGGCTGCTAGGAGAGGAGTCTGAGGAGTCAAAGCCTGGCCACGGATTTGAGGGGCATGCTTCCATACCAGGCAATGCCCAGCACTTGGATCTTCTCAGACATCTTGCTTGCCCCTTCCAAGTACACAGGTTCACCATCCACCGCAGCCAGGACTCACCAGGAGGCAGCAGAGACTTGGGGGGTCCACACCGAGTGGCAGGGTTTGCAACAACAAACATATCAGACATTTCTCAGTGGGCCCCTTCTCTTGCCACCAAGATGTTGGAGCTGTCAAGACATAGTGAAGCTGATCAAAGGATTTCAGGCAGGCTGGAAAGAAGATAACACAGAGGTATAGTGGGAAATCAACATCTCTGCTGCTTTTATGTCTATTTCACATTGAAACTTATTCAGCAAGAGTTGCTAAAGGGTGAAAGAGATGGAGGGTTCTACGAAAGCTGTATGTTCTGTGTTTTTGGTATCCCCCATCTCACTAACATTGGTCCCTAGGGATCAGAATTTGGTTAGGGTCAGCAAGTGAGATTGAGGGAGCTCCCTGAGACTGGGAAAAAACAAAGGGGATGTGACCTGGGCATCTGGGGGCACTTCTTAGAAAGGCATTGTGGCTTGGAATGCAGGAATCTGACTCTGGAAGTGGTGTTTGCAGTTTCTGGAGTAGCAATAACACCTCTTCTGGATAATGGATCTACTTGCCAAAGCAGAACTCAATGTGTCTGGAAACTGGGACAGAAAATCCAGAAGTGCCAAACAAATATAAGCTGGATCATGCTTCAAGCATGCAACCAATATATGAGATAATGGACAGGGTCAGATTTCCTCCTCCGAGTTATTGCTTACTGCCAGATCTACAGCACCGTTTAAGCATCTAATTTCAAGTCCCAGTAATTAGGTCCTGGGTTTAGATTTGGTAGGAAGAAAAGGCCCTGGGCACAGCCGGATTTCTGAGTCATATAGAGGACTAATAGCCAGCAATTAGATCATTCGCTCAAGTGTGAAAGAGCCAGGTGCTGGTCCCTCCTCTGCTTCACTTGAAATTTGCATTGAGCTCAAGGCTCCTGCTCACCAGGGACTTACCTTCCTCTTGGGCATTTAGAGATGTCGTAAGCTCTGTCTGTCTTTGCTGGCATTAATCCACTTTCTATGATAATTGAGATGATGGAAGAAGAGAAAATAAATGAGAAAGCTCGGAAGGGGCAGCAAATGTGAGGCATTATAAAATTATTATAGGTCTTTTAAACAGTGTAAATGTTCTAAAGGCCCAGTACTTAAAATGCCAGGTAATAATATACTGTCATTCATTCTTAAGGAAAATTCAGAGTTAGATTTTCAACTGATACAGTGTTTTGTTGCCAAATTTTTTAATATTAATAATGCAGATCACCACTATGTGGAGGATGGGTTGGCAGCATGACGCCAGCTACAGCTTTAAGGTGAGCTTAATATTCAAGACACTGTCTGCTGACAGAAGCAGAGGTTCAGGTTAAACCCAATTTTGTGGCTCTTTCTTTGGGTTCGTGGTGGTTGAGTAGAGTGTCCGGTAAGAAAAACAGTCGTTTTACCTTGACATAGCTTTAAAGATTGTAGTTTAGCTGTACTGTTGTGTATCAGAACATCTCAGCTGTGGCATCCAGTTTTCTTCTCTCATTTTCACTTGCTCCAATGGGATTCAGAAAGGTGTCAGTCCCCTGCAGATAGAGCACTTTTTCTTAAAATATTAGAATAATTCCTCAAGATTCAGTAGAATCTGGTTTCGTTTCAATCACAGCATCCAAGTGGAATTTGCTCTATACGGACTCTGCAGATCTGTTCATTTCTCTGCCCTGATTAAACAGACATGTCTCTATTCTCAATCACAGACTCCTTGGAGTTCATTCTTCAGAATCATTAATTACTCCAATGCTCCATTCTGGGAAGCCCCTTTTCCATGTCATCCAAATTGCGCTTCCTCTTCACTGTGCCCATGGAAAACCAGCATGTCTCTGCAAGTGTGCCTGGAGCCAAGTCTGGCGAGGGACCCATGTTGTTCTGGGGGTGCATTGCCCATCCTGCTTCTGGTGAGGAGCAAATCAGGGGGGAACCATGTATGCAGACAAGGAGCCAGCCAGCAATATGCCCTTCAATCTATATATATACACCTGCAATATACAATATGAAAATGAAATACAGTTTAATTGGCATTTAGGCTTGTGAAATAATTTGTCTGAAGCTGACCACAGTTTTTTACCAGGCTGATGTATAACTGCCCCCAGATGTCTGATGCTGACAGCTCCTCAGATCAACCTATTTAGTTGTGCAGAGATGAGTGTTATATGGAATACAAAAGTAGTTGACCATTTCAGCATCTTTTCAGGTGGAAAATTGGTGAAGTATGAAAAGCATGTGTGCTGTCTCCTTCCCTGTATACACAGCCACCCACTTTGGTGTGCCCCTTCCAGACACAGCCTCGCATTAACATTCATGGAGAATTCTTTTGTATAACATATAAATCAATCTTTTAAGTCTAATATGAGACTCCACTGTATTTAGTTAAGAGATAAAAACTTTAGCTACAATATCTGTAATATAGCCCAATTCTCTGGAAAATCAGTGTCCTTCCATTCAGGCAGTTGTGGCGGGTTTAGACCCTGCTGAATCCATAACTGCAATGCATAGTCCAGAAGGGTCCTTGGGCAGCCTCATATCTGTCCCAGGTCACAAAATACCAGATACTTTCAGAAGACTTGTGAACACCAGGTCAAACAGCGCAAGCAGAGAGCAAGGGGAAGGAAGGGGTTTGTCAGCTTTCTGCATCTGTATTTATAATGGGAATTTTTGCACACACTAATGTTTAAGGAGCCCTTGCTGAAACTTGTTTTGCAGTTGCCAAGAAAAATCATTATCATTAATACTATTAATATTATTAATAATATTAATATTATCAATATTATTGATATAATAACAATAACAATAATAATATGGAAAAAATCCTTCGTATTTTCCAGTTGTAACAGCACGTGCAGAGCAGTGGCTGAGCTGGTGACCACAGTGGTGACTGCTGCAGCCAACACAGGGTCCCCAGCCCTGAATTCCCCTTTGATATGATCTGTGTGATGGGAGATGAAAGCAATGAGTTGTTGTTCTGCTCAGCAACGGAATGAGCCATCCAAATTATTGGGCAGAATTTAAATTGTATCCCTCACCTTTTTCACCAGCTCTTGAGCTGACGAGTTTGACATTTTCCCACCAGGAGACACTTTCATGGAAAGAAGTCAGTGATTTTTAAAAGGCTTGAGAAATATAAATAATGGCAAGAAATGTGTTTTCTACCTGTCTTGTCTTTAGGAGGTACTGGGTGGATGGTTCCTCCATTCAGGCTGGATTACGGCTGGCCTCCCGCAGCTCCAGCCCATAGGCTTGGCTGCTGCCTGCATTGAGAGATGGGGCCAGGACTAGAGAAAAGGGGCAAGGTCAAACTTAGGGAAGGTAAGAAGTCATCGTTTGCAGACCCTGCTTTCCCAAAAGAGACACTACCCTATTTGAAGCCCCTCTTTGACCACCGACGCAGGAGCAGGGGGCTTTGCTGCAGCTAAGAGTAATCCCCTCTATGCGCACTGCTGGGAATAAACTTCTTAAAGCAGAAGTAGGACAAAACCTTGCTTTGTCTTTAAGTATGTCACCATATAGCACGCAGGCTGCTCTGGAGACAAGAAGAGAAAATAAGATCCCCCCTCCCATGTGCCCAGAGGATTTTCCATGGTCCCGTACAAATCTCCCCCTGTACATTGCCCTGGTGCCTTTACCCTTGTGATCAGCCACTCACACAGTGCTCTGCATAGGAGATATGCCGGGGCAGGAGGGAGAGAAAAGAAGCCCTAATTGACAGGAGTGAAAAAACCCAATTACAGAGATGAAGGAGGCAGGCCAGGCATATGTTTCTCAGCTTTGGATCATCAGACCTGCCAGTTCTCATTATTTTCTAGCAAGCCTCACTCGCTTCCAAGAAGGAGCTATGGCAATATATGGCCTTTTGGAGAAGCGCCTAGCACACCTGAGCCCATGTTTGCAAAGCACCTGATGCCAGAAGCAGCAGCATGGATGCATTGTTATGCAAGAAGAATAAAGGGTTAAAGGTAGACTAAATAAAGGAGGAGAAACGAGGAGATAATGGAGGGGGGAAGCATGTCCCAGGAGAATAAACTAATCAAAACCACGGCATTAAATAAAACAAAACATCTCCCATTAATAATTGAGGAAGCACGCCAGCACACTGCGTGTGCCATGGATATCTCATTTGTCTGAAGAATGGAAGGAGCAAAAGGGAGCGGGACAGGTATGAAAGGCATCATTTCCCTGTGTCTCTAATGAGCACTGCTGCTTTCTTTCTTCCCCAGCACCTCCTCCCCCATCATGCTCCCTTTTCCCTTCTCCTATTTGTCATCTGCAAACATCTTACTCTTAAGAGGCCACTGGCGTGGTGTCAGGGCTGAAGAAGGCAGCAGAGCTACTTTGTCCTTGGGTGATACTGAGGACCCATCCCTTGATTAGGAGATTTCTCTGAAAGCTGAAAAGAGGGCTCAGTGTGCTGCAGCTTTGTGATTCCCAACAGCAGTTCAAGCATCCGATATGCACGGAGATTGTGTTTTCTTGAGGTGGATACACATAGGGATGGGTATGTAAATACATAACTCGTGCACAGAGAATATGAAACACAGCTTTAAAACATTAACTGGGAGGAATAAGGCATTTTAAATTAGGAGAGGGCAGGGTCAGCATTATAACCCAATGTGATGCCTGTCATGTGTACTGCTACAATGCTTTCTTGTGTGATTGACTATCATCTTGATGCAGAGCAATGAGTGAGGCTGGGTTGGTAGCTCATGGTACCCTGCCTTGCTTGCTGCACCCATGAGTGATTGCAAAGACAGCAAATGGTGTTTAATCCTGTGGCTAAAGGAGCCAAATACAGCCCTTCAGAGCAGTATCCCATGTGTCCCTAGGACATCTCCTTACATGCAGGGTTTCACGATGGATGGTGTCACACATGTCCCTCATTCTCATGATACCCTCTTAGGAACCTGCTTCCCGCAGCTCTATTTAGTCTGTCTTTTTTGATACATCTGTGTTTTATTAGTTGTAGGAACCACCAGAGCTTACATGAAAGAAAGGTTAATCTTGTTAGAGCCTGGCCTTTCAGTGCTGTCCTTTGCTTTGGCACATCCCCACATACTGGCACCAGGCAGGGACATGCAGAGGCAGCAGTGGAACCCCCATGTGGGAACACCATCCCTCTGGACCAGACCACCTCTGCTAGAGGGGCAGCCTCCTTGGGAAGAAAGCAGGGTACTAGAAAAGATTCACCCAGGTCACCAAATATTGCTCCACAGCAACAGGCTCATCTTCCAGCTCTGTGCTGGTATGGGCTTTAGAAAACAGCCTTTTCATTCCCGGGAATAAATGCCACACAGAGCAATCCCTTATTGGTCCAAACCAAGCTGCTCCCAACAGGCACATCTAAAGCTGTCTTCTCAGTCAGTGTAGCAGCATATGGCTTGCGTTTCTGGACCAAGCCTGAATTTGAATGGCCCGATGATCCCGTTGCTTTCTGAACATCCCCATGATGCTGCAATGGTCACAACCTCTTGTCCCTGCTGTGCAGGTCTCTAGGTTTTGGTGGCGTCACTCTTGCAGGCAAATGCATTGCTGTCTGCTACCCTTATGGCCATGCCATTCAGACACAATGTGTATGTGCAGTGGGATCACTCCAGCTCGGCAAGTCCATAGGACGCAAATCATGGCAGGCTGGAAAAAGAGTAAGGGAAGCACTTCTGTGTGTCAGCCCCATCCTTACACTTACTCCTTTTGAAGAGGAAGGTTATTTCTGCTTCATATTCTTACCTGAAAAATTCCTTGTGAAGGATCTCAGGCTATGAAACAGAAGTTTCTTCTCAAACAGTAACAAGGAATAAGCTGCGAGTGTATTTTAACTGAGCTCAGTGTGTTTTAGAGAGAGTTGTAGTAGACCTGACCCTAAACTCATTGAAGTTAGTGCAGAGACTCCTTGTCCTCCTCCTTCTGTAGAATTTCAACCAGACTCAGTATTCCCAAACTGTCATTCCATTGATGCAGGGCAGGAAGGAAACTTACCTCAAGGGAAACTGCTGAGTGTATTGTGATTTGGAGGAGTAGTAGAGAATCAGCATCACTTCCTAGCTCAGTTGTTCTATGACAGGGCTCTGGGGGGGTTTATCTCTGCATCGCTCCATGCCCTCTCTGCTTGGGTTGATTTAGAAAGCCCAACTAAGAAGGGAAACTTATCACTGCCTATAAACATCCCCATCTGAAGGGATGAAAAAGCTCCAAACAAAGCCCATCTCCATTCAGATTCCTGTTTGGGTTTCCAGAGTCTGAAAGCAGATCTGTTGCCCAGGGATCCAGCCTGGATAACGGAGAGGAATAGGAAACTACTGACATCTACCACCCAGGAGGACTCAGCCTGTTCTGTGGGGCAGGCCCACCTCTCCCCCCACATCACAGTGTCCAGGGCCACCCAAGATACTTAAAGCTATCTGCAGAAACACAGCCGGTGGTGAAGAACAAAGCTGAGAAGGGAGCTGTTGACCAGGCTGTGCTGCTGGTCAGGGAGGCAGGGCTGTGCCTTGTTTTCTCTCCAATTTCCTTTCCAAAGCCATTTAGCAAGGCAGCAACCATCCCCTTTCCCAACCAACAAAGGAGCGGCCACACACCAGGATCAGCTTTCACGTGGGGGGGACATGGGTACAGGAACCCTGTGGACCCACGCTGCTCTGGGCAAGATAAGGAAGCTGTTGTGTAAAGGCTTGCTGAATAAGGGCAGGAGTTTGGGGAATGTTCCTACAAGCGGCTTAGAAATCCCCTAAACTTCCAGCCACACTGATGGGGATCCAATAGCCCTTTCTGGACTCTAAAAATGGAGCTATTCCTATTTCGTTTTACACACATAGAAGCAAAATCAGATGTGTGCATTACTCCCAAAGGACAGAGTGGCATTTTCAAGATGGTAATGTGCAGCAAAATAGCGTGCAGCAATTCCAGCAAGGAACAAAACCTTGCTTTGGTAAGATGCAAACTCTTCTTAAAAGACGTGTAGTTTAAAGCTGCATACACACTAGCCATTTGCTTCAGAGCCTTGGGGAGATTCTGGAGTAAATCCCCCAGAAGCAGTCCCCATGCAGGGTTTGGTTTGGTTGTTGGATTGAGTTTGATGTGCATGGTTGGATTCCTTACAGAACACACACCAGCTCTGCCACCACTGCTAATGCTCTCCATCTCCTCATGGGGACATACAGGTCCAATGAGACCAACAATTGCCCTTCATATGTCCTGAAAACATCTGCTTATTGGAGACATTCAGTGCAAGTTCACTAAACTGAATTCCCCTGAACTGCCCATAGCAGAGTTGCAGGGGTTTCATCACTGACAGCTTCCATCTCCTGCTATCCCACCACACCAAATTACTTGACACTGAAGATGAAGCCTTAAGTGAAAAACGATAGTAATTAAGACCTAAATGCCTGAATTGCTTCAGATAAGGGGATACAGATGTTTTCTGATTACACCCTTCTATACTGATCAGCAGGTGTCTGGGACTAGAGAAGACCCTGTGCTTAGCATGACAGAAAAGAGCCCATACTCTTCAGTGAGTCACAGATTCTTGATTTACAGACCTTCTGAAGGGTATGTGGATGGAAGTGAGCCAAAGGAGGTTTTCAGTTTAAAGGAACTCCAATAGGAAATTGCTAAACTACCTGTAGCAGTGTGTAACCTATCGCTGGAATCAATCGCTCTGGCAGAGAAATTCTGTTAAAAATCAGTTTTGCATTAAAAAAGACTCTGTGGAGGCCAGGGAACTATTACTTGGACTGAAATAGTTCTTTACTATGCCTGTGCAAGTATGTCTGTTTACTAGTGTATATGATGAGTGTATTTGACTTCCAAACCAGGAAAATCAGCTGAAACTGTAATACAAAATAATCAGTGGACACACGAATTATATTAGGGGAATATATAACTCTCCCTGCACACAGAGAGTTGTGGTCAATGGCTCAATGTCCAACTGGAGATGGGTAACGAGTGGTGTCCTTCAGGGGTCGGTGTTGTGACTGGTCCTGTTCAACATCTTTTTCAGCAACATGGACAGTGGGATTGAGTGTGGCCGCAGCAAGTTTGTGATGACATTAAGCTGTGTGGTTCAGTTGATACACTGGAAGTACCTGTGCTGCTGGTGGTTAGAAGCTCTGTGGAGGTCCCAAGGGTAAGGATCACACAGTTTCTTATCTCTTAATATCCAATATTAGCTGTTCGGTCCAAACTATTCAGGCTATTCAAATGTCTCATGTCCATTTCAGCAGACTACATAAGACAATGTTATCTTAGCCCTCATTGCTGCAAGGGGCCCATGAAGATAGTTGCTGTGATGGCCATCCTGTGAAAACCTACTTTGATCAACTGCAACCTTTTATCATGCAGGGGAATGACTCTAGCCCAAATACACGGGTGGGAAAATGATGCATTGACATAGGTGCAGCTATGGTAGTGATTATTGATTCCCTGAACATGGTAAGCCTGGTGTAAGCAGAAGCCTGAGTCTTTGGTTTAAGATGAACTACTAACCTATCAGCTCTCTAGCTGAAACAGAGTCTGCCTCCTCCAACCAGTTTACCTCCAAAACACCCACTCAGTGCACAGCCTTCTTCAGGAAGAAAGGACCACACCACAATGGAGATTTTGCTCAAACTGAGCCTGAAATACTGAGAACCATTTTTCCCTTAGCAAAAACCATAAACATTTCTGCACGCTGCACACAAGGATCTGTAATCGCTGGACAGTGAGATCAAAACCAGATCTTGTTGCAAAGAAAGCCTACTTTAAAAATTCCTTAGCATTATGAAGATACTACTGCATTATAAAGCCAGAATATTCAGTATTTCTCTAAGGACATTTTTCCCCAGACAATTACCCTTAACTCCAGCTTCCATCCCTGCATCCCCAGCTTCCCTAATCCATGAAGGGGTGTTATATGGTATAGTTATTTCAACAGGAAATCTTCGATCCACTGAGTTGTAAGAAAAAGTCCTTTATTTCCTTAAAAAAAAAAAATAGCAAATTTGCTTTAAAACCTTTATTTCCCTAGAAAAATGGATAGTCCATGATCTGCCTGGAGGTCAGCTCTGCAGAAAGCAGTGGTATGGAAATGGAACTGAACGGAAACAGATTTTATTGCTTTCATATTTGCAGCACTGCAACCTCATTACTGTAGTAAAATAATACTCTTTTTAATCAAAAGGAGCATTATACGAGCTACTAGAATTGAGAGGAAATTAAATACATGTTAAGTACTGTTTTTAATATTTAAAAGGCTTGCTAGGAAATGTATGGGGTTCTCTTTCCTTACGATTGACACCTCGAAAAGGGATGTGGGGATTCCTATGAGAGTAAAATACCTTCAGTCTATATGGTGAGTGTCAGAAGTGTATGTCTCAGTTCTAATCTGTTTTCGATTCCACAACCATATATTCATAATATGTCAGACATGCTAAGAAGATGCTGAAAAATGTGTTGACGGAAAAAATAGGAGTTGAACTCCTGTAGAGCCCCTCCAGAATACCAATGAGTAGACTGATCCATCAGAAATATCCACAAACATCTGATGTATTAAAAACCCCCTATTGCTGCAAGTCATATGATGGACATAGCTGTCAGATTCTTGCCTTTATCTCTTTCTCTTTCTAAAATCATAGTTTAAAACACAGGTTTTCGCAGCCCTGAAAGGCAAGCCAGTAATGTTTTTCACTCCAGAAGTAGATTCAGTCAGAGGAGCTCAAAACACCTTACAAATAATACCAGAGCATTGGATGAAATCAATAGACCTGCTCTGAAGCAGATAAGAATGATGTAGGATTGAAACCCAAAGACACTCAGCAATCCCACCACAAAGCTGTTGACTGCTGGGCTCTTCTTGTCTCCTGCCTTCCCTGTTAACGGGGGAGCAGTAAGAAAGCATTACATCAACAAAGCAGACAAGACATGATGCAGTTGTCACCTACGACTCAGTAGTGACATTCTGTAGTAGCTAAAGGTAATTCACAAAAGAAGAAAATAACCAGGATTTTCCCCATGGTCTGCTTCTCTCCACGCATAAAAAGAAGTCTGGAAGTTCTTTTGTCTTGGTTCTCCTCAAAAAGATGCCCCTTTTTCTTATCATCTTAATACATTAAGAAATCATTTCTGTTCTTTGATTTTGGAGTGTGACTCGGTGATCTCTGATGCACACTATAAACATTTCCCAACCTTTATTAAGGGACATAATGAAATTCTATCAAAGTCCTTTTTTGAAAAATTTTTCCTCAGGTATATGAAAGACTAATAATCAAATCACATGGAAAAATAAGGCAGAAATCCTGAGCCTGGTGGCAATATTTGTGTTCAGTATATTGGATTTCAGTAGTGTTTTAAACAGCTAAAAATCATCTCTTCTCATAGGCATTTAATTTGCTTGTTCTTTGATGTCAATTTTCCAGTCTTCTAAAGACTTTTTAATAAAATGCAAGTTTAAAGAGTCTATAATTTCTAGCTAAAAAGACAAGACTTTGTTCTAAACTCTTCAATTGTGGTTGGAAAAGGGCTCATTGGGCTCTTTTTAATTAATTCTCCTGGGAATGACTATGGACTTCCCTGGTTTCAGCACTGATCAAGAACATCCAGTGAACCACTGTTTCTGTGCGGTCTCCAACTCGACACAAGTTATGACAAATCCCAGTTTATTAAAGTTCTTTTTGATTTCCAGAGTAAGAATCTGAACTTCCATGCTGTCAGATCTATGCCCTTAAAAAAACACCAAAGAGGCCCAAGAATTAAGAAGATTTTTAATTCATAAATAAGAAGGAAAGGTGTTTTTGCTGTATCTTATGGATTTTGCTTCTGTGCATTAACTCACTTCTCTGAGCTTTCCTCTTTGATCTGGACAACTATGGAATCTCTTCATCTTTCTTTAAGACAGCTGAAGTTCTCACTCAGGGCAAATTGCCTTATACCTCACTGAAAAAATAATGCAAATTCACAGGATTCCAACTCTCGTGGTTTGAGCCCAGCCGGTAACTCGGAACCACGCAGTCGCTCGCTCACTCCCCCGCTTCCTCCTCCCCCAGCTCCCGGAGGGATGGGGAGGAGAATCGGAAGAATGTAACTCCCACGGATTGAGATAAGAACAGTCCAGTAACTAAGGTATAATACAAAACCACTACTGCTACCACCAATGATAATAATAATGATAAGGGAAATAACAAGGCGAGAGAATACAATTGCTCACCACCCGCTGACCAATACCCAGCCCGCCCTGAGCAGTCATCTCGGCCTTCTGGGTGACTCCCCCCAGTTCATATACTGGGCATGACGTGCTGTGGTATGGAATACCCCTTTGGCTAGTTTGGGTCAGGTGTCCTGTCTCTGTTTCCTCCCGGCTTCGCCTCCTCCCTGGCAAAGCATGAGACTGAGAAAGTCCTTGGTCGGAGTAAACATTACTTAGCAACAACAGAAAACATCAGTGTTATCAGCGTTGTTCCCAGGCTGAAAGTTAAAAAACACAGCACTGCACCAGCTACTAAGAAGGAGAAAAATGACTGCTATAGGTGAACCCAGGACACCAATGTATTCATTCAAAGCAAACAATTGGAAGAAGAAGCAATGGTTCTTATCAGCACTTCTGGTCAATGTTATCTCACATCTCATTTGTGGAGCAAGCAAATTCTTGTCCAGGTAAAGTTGTGATGCTGAAACCAACAGCCGTCATGAGTTCCTGGGTTGATGCTCAGTGTTGACCCAAATTTAAGATCCTAGCCATGATGCTTCTATCAGCATGAAGTCTTCCTTTGGCGAGTTGACAATGAGGAGCTTCACCAAGAACTTTAAGCTAAGGCCTGAATTCAGCTGGTACGGACCCTGTACACCAATAGTGGGAAGACATCCCAGCCATACAAGGTATGACAAGATGAATAAAAGAGATAGATGAGACATTAAGGCAGATTACAACAGACAATAGGAAGTGTTCTCATGTATATGTTTGACTTCTCCTGTCTTACCTGTAATTAGGTCATAAACTGTTTTGTATCGAGGTTGGCAACAGAACAAATAGGTCCCATTTTTTTACAATGCAGCCTTAAGCTGCGGCAGCCTCTGGAGATGTTGCAAACATAACCAATAATATAAAAAGAAAGATTAACGTGCAGGAATTTGAACAGTAATGGAGGTAAGAAAAAGCTGTGCAGAGTTTCAGAGGTGAAGTCTGAAAGGACTTAAGGAGATTAATCATTATTACTATTGTAATAATTCATCTATATTGGGCCATAAGTGCATGTGTCAAATCTGTGAGGCAGAAGTCAGAAGAATCAATATTTTCTTATTGCATTTATGTATTTTTGTCAAAGCTTCATAAATTGCTGCCATTTTTGGAATCAGATTTTGAACTGGATGCCAAATCCAGCTGTTGCACGTTTCTAATAGAAAGCATCGCTGCCATTTATTGTTAGGCATAAAATTGAAAAACTAACCATAAAAGGATGCTCAGCACTGTAACTCTGACAAATCCATCTCAATGAAGGGATATATATATCTCTAGGGATATATAAATATTGAAATGGTAGATGTATGTTTCCTTTCAGCACATTCTCCTGGATACTCCATTTGGCATCGCAATATCAAAAACTTTATTTCATAGATTAAATAGATTTGTTTCTTTGGTCCCTACTCACTCTGCTTGCTGTTTGCCTTCCTATTAAACTAGTTGTGTTTTGGTTGCAGGTGCTGTGGATAGCAGAGAGTTATTAAAATGCACCAGACTCTGAGCAGATCTCTTCCAGCCTTGTACAAGCTGCCACTGTTTAAAACCACCTTTCTAATTACTGCTGGGCTCCTCAGATGAGATGCTCAGAAGATGTCCAGCCACTGCAAGGGGTGGGACCTGTGTGAGGAGAATGAACATCAGGAAATGCAGGAAAATCATTAATTCACATCTGAAATACCAGCAGATGATATGCATAGAATCATAGGATCATAGGATCATAGAATCATAGAATGGTTTGGGTTGGAAAGGACCTTAAGATCATCTAGTTCCAGCCCCCTTGCCCTGGGCAGGGACACCTCACACTAGACCATGTTGCCCAAGGCTCTGTCCAACCTGGCCTTGAGCTGCCAGGGGTGGATCATTTACCACTTCTTTGGGCAACCTGTTCCAGTGCCTCATCACCCTCACAGTAAAGAACTTCTTCCTTATATCTAACCTGAACTTCCCCTGTTTTAGTTTGAACCCACTCCGAGCAGCCATCTGCAACTGAAGCCCTCCTCTGTGTGGAAAAGCGTGTATTTAGATTAAATATGTCAGATTTTCTCAGGGGATGAAGAGATGATGTGGAGATGGGATGGGGGACTACTGTGCTATAAATAGCAGACTCCTTGGATATGTCAAGGAATAACTAATTGATTACACATATAGATAGGACAGGAAAAAGCTGCATGGAGAGTCCCATTATCCCATGTGATCCTATATGAGGCTCTGGCTTAGGCAACCTTCTTTCCTCCGCCTATGTTGGTTGCCAAATAACTGATACAGAAAGAAGGAGAAAAATTTCGAACTTCTGAATGAGATTATATGACACAACTGCCCGTCAGAACAATGTCTGTCTTTAGCTGGTAAGTCAAGGGGTTCCTGCTGTCCTGTGTTCCTACAAGTAGTGCCAAACATCCATTTGATGGCTTTTGGTGCTAATACCTTCCTGCTGAATTCTCAAATCCCTTTCAGCCTCACAGTCTGCTTTGTCAAGAGTAAAGTTTCATTTTGAAGGTCAGCAATATTGCCTTTATTTATGAGTCTAAAATTAATCCAAGAACATACTTTCCCTATCCGCTTCCAAATACATAAATTTAGAATAACATTATGGTGTTCAGCATTGGCCCTTGCCCTACTAGATAGGAAAATAGCAGAAACATACATGATGGAGAGATAGAAAATAAGGGTTTTGATGGTTTCAGCCAGAAATGGCTACTTCATGTTTCATAACTCTTGTAAAAGCTGAAAACTTCAGAGGACTTCTCAAAGTGTCATTCAACAGATGTCCAACAGACCCTAGAAGGTGGGCGAAAGAAAAAGAAGATGCATATAGAAGAGCGATCTGCAAGTCTGAAGACTTCAGTCTTATTTCTGGATCTTCAGTTGATAATTTCTGTAAACAAGATATTCCATTTCCCTCTTCTGTGTCTCCTTGTGTAGCTGAGTTTGCAAACTCTTTGTGCTAAGCTTTTTGAGAGAACTTGGTTTCCTCCCACAGGGAATTGCAGCACCCAGAAAGAATCACCCCCTAACTGTGTGGTGCCTTTGGAAACTACTATAAGAGATGAGTATTAGCAATAGGCTGCATATGCTATAAGTTTTAAGGATACACTATTTTGCAAATGTTTAAGCAGATGTACCAGGAATATTTATTATATTTTTACTGCCTGACCATCTGTAAAGCCAGGTGTCCAAATTACATGACTTAAGAAGATTAAAATAAAGACATAGATAGCTAATACATTTGGAAGCTGATGAACTCACTTAAACTACCTCTCAAGCACACAATTGTATGGCAGTTTTGAAGCGGGGGGTCTAGAAATCTTGTATTTCTATACAAAGGTAAGCTTTTATTAGTAAACCAGAGAGAGCCAAATAGAGGGCCACTAAAATAGTTAAGGGGCTGGAGTACATAGAATCATAGAATCATAGAACGGTTTGGGTTGGAAAGGACCTTAAGATCATCCAGTTCCAACCCCCCTGCCATGGGCACATGGTATAGAGAGGCAAAGAAAACTTGACTTGGTTAACTTGGAAGAGATAAACAAGGGTGTAACAGCAGCTTTCTGATACTTGAAGGGTCATATATGGAAGGCAAAGCCAGACTCTTCTCAGAGATGCAATGGTCACATTATGGGTGGAAGAAAGTTCTTGGAGACTTTCAAAACTCAACTGTCCACAGCCCTGAGCAGCATCATCTAACTAGGAAGTTACCCCACCTTTGTACAGGGGACCTAGAGACCTCCCAGCATCCCTTCAACATAAATAGTCCTGTAGGTCTGTTCCTTTGTGGTATGAAGCTCCTCCTTCTATTTCTGAAGGGGTATCTGTGATGCTTCTTTCTTGCACAAAGATGGTTCTGGCTGCCTGAATAACTACCTACCTTAAAATGCTTAGTATGCTTCACAGCTCCTGATGGGATGTGGCAGTGTTATTATTTAATTAGAAAAATGAAGAACTCATGTCAACCACTTTTCACAAGGGGAATAAATTTCAACCACTTTTAGCCTTTAGTTGGGAGTTTGATGGAATTGCAGCTTCAGCAGTGACTCCACGCAAGCCTACCCTACACAAAATCACCCCTTCAACCAGGACTGAGAGCAGAAAGTCATTTATGACTGACAGAGATACCGGAGCTATCTTTGTATCCCTTTGATGCTGGATAAACATTCCTGAGTGGGGAATAATGGACTTCTTATTAAGGACTTGTCTCATTAACTGCTACCAATTATCAGAAGCTGGCTGGTGCTGCTGCTTCTGTCCTGTGGCCTTGGGGAGTGAATTCCACCTTCTATTATTGATGTATTTATGGATGGATCTTCCAAGTTTATATCAAGTCCTGCACATTTTCCCACTCTTTGTGGAATTCTTGTGGTATTAAAACATTAGTATTGTCTTAGTTAGTGGGAAATAATCCATCCCCCAGAGCTCCTATGTGCTGAACTTCGTGCCCCTAGTTTATGAGCAGGATGTTAGGTGGGGGGGTTTGGTTTTTTCTACCTGGCAGCAGCATCAAGAGGTGATTACTTCCAGGCACATCTTCTGAGAACTGGCTGTTTAAATTGGGCAGGTCTAAATCGCTGCAGCCCTACATCTACCATAGTGTAATTAACTTTAGCTTCACTGAGCCTGTCCCTCTTCATTCTGGGAATTAGCTGTTTCCCCTGTGCTACTGTCAGGGAAGTTGCAATTGTGTGAGAATGAGAAAGCGATTAGCTATTCTACTTGCGTGTCTTGGTAAAGCATTTTAGCCTGTGTCATGTGAAACCATGAAAATATTTATGGATTTTCCTTTTTTATTCCCCCAATGACATTAAGAAAATCCCCTGGGAAGCTCTCACCTACATGAGATGTGGACAGCGTAGGGAAGACATTGATGTGGGACGCTGCTTACACGTGGCTCTAAGCAAGTCACATAGAGATGACTTTCAAAAGCATTTTGTATGTATTTGTAGAATCAGACCATTCCCAGGAAGGTCTGAGACGAAAAGAGCAACAACAAACAGTGACTCCAGTGAGTGGAGACCCCAGATTTCCTCCTCCAGCAAGACTCCCATACCTTGTTGTCCCATTTGTCCAGCCAAAACCCATAGACATTACACAGGCTACATGATGCTTTGCGGTTTGTGCTCTGTTTATGGTCCATCTGTGAGGGACAATACTTGGTAACCTCGTGCGAGAGCTCACTTTAGCCTCATACATGCACTGTGTGTTTTTCTCTCATTCTCATTCTTTCTGCCTGCACTTGCTGATAATAATGGGGATAATAATTCCACCAGCGAAATTTGCTGAGCTGATAGAAACACAACTAGATTGAGATGGAATTTTATGAGAGCTCTGATAAAAAAAAATAATACAGGAAGAAAAGGACTGATGGAAAAATAACATTTTAATTTATACCAGTGCCATTAAAATCCTAGATAGCCTAATTTCCATTTCTCTTTCATGCCTCTGGTATATCAATACGTGTATTTCTGTGGTAATTATGTGTGTGGGGTGACACAGGGATGATAAAGTCAAGTAGCTTCAGAGAAAAACAGCTGATCTCTTTGAACTTGCATGAAGGTTTTCCAATGAGCAAGCCACCCATTTGGCTGAAATACAAAGCTTCTGTGCAGTCCTACACTTCTGTTTAGAGAAAGGTAGTTCCTGTGCTCTCACAGAGCTTGGGTGACAGGGCAACAAACCTGACGCCCAGTTGCCCAGTGGGGTGATGGTGTTTTTATTCAGCTGGTGTCACTCTGAAGAATTGTCCCTTTCTTGTGCAAACTTGGAAAATTCAGCTTCTGTTGTCCAGCAAATCAAAGAGGTTGGAGTAAATCTATCACCTGATGCTGTTTTCTCGTTCTGCTGTGCCCTTGCTGCTCTCCTTTAACCCATGTGGTAGGCTAAGAGGGGAATTCAGCCAGGTGTAGAGGAAGGAAGGAGAGAAAATGGGTCAGAAATACACCAACCCTTCTGATCAGATATCAGGTGAAACCCATCTGGAAGGTTTTGCTAGAGAAGGCAGTTGGGCTTTTGCTGGAAGAACTTAATGGGAGATTCCTCACTGCCTGTGCATCATGTTGTCTAGGGAGATAAATCTATGCCATGGGCATTTGGGCAATGCCTCAGGGTATGGGAAAAGGGTCACTTTGGTCTCCGTCAGCGTTTGAGGCTTACAAGTACCCTGGTGATTCAGACAGCTTGGAGGGGTGAGATTTGCATTATTGTCTAGCAAAATCCAGCTTTCAATTACAGCTGTGTTACAGAATTTGAGGAGACATATAGGATAAATGCCTGGGGTGGGAATTTGGCCAAGTGACTTAACGACCTCATTTAAACTAGTCTATTCTTCTTCCTGAGCAGTGGAACTGTTTGGCAGTGGGTCCTCTCAGTCACAGAGCAAGCCTCGCTGTCAGCAGCGAGCCCTTGAGCTGGAGCAGCAATTTGTGCATCACAACTAATTGTGTACATCACGTGGGGATGTTCGGACAACACCCTCAAAATCAGCCTCCCTGCATCTGCTTCCAGCTGAAGGGCACAGTAAAATGTCCTTTTACATGCAAGCAAAAGGACAAGCATGGGGTTAGTCTATGCTCAGGCTCACCCAAACCTCCCTAATGTATCTAATATAAAAAATTAAAATCAAATCCCAAATCAGATTTTGAAGGAGCCAGCTCCAAAAGGAGACACATGGAGGTACCTGAGCTTTGACATAAAACTTAGCCCCCACTCTGCTGATCCTTCCAAATCTGTGCAACACAGTCTGGATTGACATCTGCATGCTGATCTATAGATGCTCTTAGAAAAAGGAAGAACAGTTCCGCTGTGGAGATCTAGGGCATGACTCATTCCTTAATTAGAAAGGACACCGAGAGTGTGTGGAGTTTTATTGTGCTGCATACTTCCATTTGTGGGTCAGGCATGATCAGCGGACCATGAGGCTTAACAGCTTGGGAACATGTTACAATTAATAATGAAATACAGCTGCATTCATCTGTAATTTGTAATCTGCTATTATCTAGTAGGGGCAGAGGTTTTGCAAATACATGATAGGAATTTCAGACAAAAGGCACTTTCAGCAACATGAACTTTAAACTGCTTGCAGTATTTTGCTTAGAAATGCTTTTCAGGGGTGAGTTCTTCTTGGGGGGAAGCATAATCCTGGAGATGCGAATCCTGTTCTTAATCCTAAGAGCTTTGCTTCTGTTTCTCCATCTTCTCAGTAGATGACTCCTAGGAAATGAGCATAAAACATCTTATGAGAATGGCAATATTGCTGTGGTTGTGCAGGGAGCGTCCCAGCTGAAAGGCAAAGGAAAACCATGGGCGCCAGCTCTGTTTGTGCCAAGGGCAGTGTTAAACACAGTTCAGTTTTTCAATTCCATGATTGAAAGTTAATATCTGAATATGAAAATTCCTTCCCTTTCTCTTTCCTTTTCTCTTGTCCTTGCCCCTTTCCCCTTCTTCTTCCCCTTCCCATTCCTCATTTACTTCCTGTTTTTGTTTGACTTAGTCCCATTAATACCAGTAGGAGTTGCACAGAAATAAAGAGAAAATAAACCGTTTCTTATTAATATTCCTGGTGACACTCTTCCACTTACTGGGGCAGACAAGCTTAACCTTGAGCTCAGGAGTTAATAAAGGACAAAATGAGGATAACTTTGTTAATCCTAACTCTGCCCCTTTTCACATATGCACTCTATCTCTTAAAAAATGTGTTCTCAGTGTGCAGTGTAGCAGTTTTGCCTTTCCTCACGTCTTTTTCATTCAGTGTATGGAAATCAGTGTATTTATGCCTCAACTAAAAATTAAATCAACAGTTCCCCCCTCTTTGTGAAGCTTTTCAGTATGATACTTGAACATCTCACAAATGGTTTTGCTCCACAAAATCACGTGTCAGACAGAAAGATGACTTATGAGCTCCTCATAATAAGGGACTGTCCACTATCACGCACATTTTGTGTGTCAGTTGCCTTTCATTACCTGATGCATGATGTTACTTAATGCACACTGCAGCCTGCTGCAGAAATTGAGTTTGGTCCCACCTTCATGCAATGCCAAGGAAATCGTGCCTCTTCTTGGACATCACATCCAAGCCTGTGTTGTGGTCTTGGTGACAGTGGTCCAGCACTTCACTGCTCCTCTTTTAACCGATGTGACTTTGGTGGTGCTGTAACAGTCTAAAAGTGGGACAAGGTGATGGACAACAAAGGGCTGCAATTTCCAAGGGTGTAGATGAGCCAATTAATTAGCCTTCTAAGAAAAGTTGTGCTAAGAAAATAGGTCAATTGCCTCTCTCATTTATACCATTGTAGGCTCTTGACTCCAATGGACCAGCATTGATTTTTCAGCAGCAAAGTCTCAGGACTGCTGTCTGTCTGACATGCTGCCACCATTATCGATGGGAAGTCTGCCTTTGCAATGGTTTACATCCCTTGAAATGATGTGAAAAAACCTGTGTGAAGTCAATAAAGAACAGATCATTTTTTTTCTCTGCACATTTCCTGGTTTAGTACCAAAAGAAAAAAAATTACTCTGCAGACAATAGGAACATATATGGCCATTGAAAAGACAAAGTCTCTCCTTAAAGCAGGTATTATTGTTTCTTTCAGGGTAATGAGACCTCTCTGTGAGCACTAATAAAAGCTGCAATATGTGAACCTAACTCTTTTTGTACCTGTAACAAAAACCCATGTATATCTTAAAAGGTTATATGGACATAAAAAAAAATGTAGTATAGAACCCGCATGAAAGTCAAGATAACCTCATGAGAAATGTAACATAAAGTAGCAAACAGAGGGCAACGTTTCGTGATAGAACATATAGATCATATGGAGCACATAATGAAACACATAGATTTTACGGGGAAATTGCATTCTTTACTGATACATGTGTTATGTGTACAGGGTATTAAAGAAAATGGATTTGCTTTCCTGGCAATCGAGCACAACACTCCATGGCACATAGAGTTGAAAAACATGACATCAGTGAATTAAAACTACAGGGTCATGGAACTGGGAGGAAAAAACAATTTCAGCTCATATGGTGGGTGCAGGGTAACTACAGCTTCCCCAAGCTAGGTCCCCTGCCTGCTCCACAGGGTAGAAACCTCTCACATTTTTACTGCAAAAGTCATAGCTGGGAAACTTGAGATGGAATTACAGGTGGAAGCCTAGGGAATGATTTGAGCTGGGATAATCGGAGGCATAGGCAGGACTTGGCAATTACACCTCATTCTCTGGATACACTTTTCATCAGCTGGTCCCACTGTTGGGTTAACATGTGTGCATTAGCATTGTTTAATGTTAATATGTTCTGCACTCTTGCAAGAGCCCTCGGTGAATTCAGGATGTGGGTTTGACGCAGGACTTCTCTTCCAGTGGAAGGTGTGAGGTCAGGGCACTCTTTCTCGGGTAATTTGGTGTGTCATGTGATGCTGAAAACTGGGTCAATTAGTCCATACCGAGCAGTGTGCTGCTGTTTAAGCAGTGACTAACACGCTCAGCCTTTTCATTTACTAATGTTTGCAGTACCTGCACCTTTTCCCTCTTTTATCGACTAGAAATGCAATGTAGTTCCAGCTTTTGCTTGAGTGATAAGTCACATTCTCTAAATTAAGAAGTAATCAAAAAGATGGGTTTGGGGATTAAACTGGGCTTAGTCAGGCCTAACCCAGTATGACCTGCAATTATTTTATTATCACTGTGACTTGTTTTAAGTGAGAGTCAGCAAGGAGCAGCACAATGTAATTCCTTGTTTATATCTGGATAAAGTGCGGTTGTGTATTCACATCTTGGTGTGAAATACCATGCGTACAAAAGGTTTGCACTGAGATATTTACATCAGTTCCTAATAGAATGGGAGTGAGCCCTTGTATGGATTTTGTCTGCCCAAAGGAGGACAGGCATTTCCTAGGTGAGTACTGAACCTGCCTGCAGAAGAGATTAAGGATTAAGAAGGAAAATTCTGAACTGAAACCATAGGACACTCCAAGAAAATGACTGAATATGAAGACCTCCTGACGACAAATGATTCCTCACCTGTAATTGCATCCTGATATACTGTGTGCATAGAGGCTGGGGTACCACACTCTATCTGAGGTAGATCTTCATCTTCGTACATGGACATAGAGAAGGAATGAATGAATTTAGTCTTTGAATGAGTAGATAGTTTGGTTTTCTTTGTTTATTTTGAGTTTAAGATTTATGATTAAGCTTCATCTACCTGAAATTTAGGGTGATTTTAAGAGACCAGGCTAACATCAGGATATTCCACAACTCTGAATATGTTAATACTGGCAGCCCAGTTTCTGAACCACCCATGGAGTCATAAGATCATTATTCAATATAGGTTGAAGTGACCTCAGGAAGTCCATAGTCCAATCTCTCACACAAAGCAGGTCTAACTTCTGAATTAGGTCAGGTTGCTTGGGGCTTTTATCCAACTGAAAATCTCCAGGGATGAAGGTGACAGTCTCTTTGGGCATCCTCCTCCAGTCCTTAACCACTCTTATGATGAAGAAATATTTTCTTGTAGCTAGTTGTACCTTTCTTTGTTCCAGCTTTTGTTCAGTAACTTTTGTCCACATTACACTGTGCATTCCTGACAACTTGACTGTCTCTGTCTCATCTATATCCTCACCACTAGAAATAAGAATGCTGACCCCCAACCTCCCAATACCTTCCTCAAAGCATCTATGGAGGAATGGAATAAAACCTCTTCTGCAGGTAGAGTGAGAGCTAGCTGAGAAAGGTCTAAGACAAAGGACGTCTTCACTGACCCAGTATTAGCCATACAGCCCTAAGGCATCCTGCAGCAGATGTGCTCTCTTGGAGCCTTAGTGCGGGTTTTGGCAGCTGCAGCCTGAAAATATTTATTTCCTAATGCCAGAAAATGTTGGTGTCTCTTCCAGTGGAAGGCTCTTAAACAACGCAGAAAATAGCCACAGGCACAACAGTAGTTAGATATGATGCCGGTGGAAGATTTCCAGCTATTTGTGACCTGCCAGAAACAGGGAGAAAAATTTCAATGGAGACCTAGTCAAGTGCCCAGTCCAACCTCTGGAGCCTCTGCATATAGGAGCCTATCAGTGTCCTTTAATAATAGAGCTTTTTCTTCTCATTGTGCCTCCTGGCATTGCTTGTCTGCTCCTAATGAGATGCTGTACACCACATTGTGTGTGGCTTTCGTATGCATCTGGAGTAATACTAAAACAAATAATAGAAATACTGCATGG
The DNA here is from genome assembly GCF_004027225.2 of Strigops habroptila. NCBI lineage: Eukaryota > Metazoa > Chordata > Aves > Psittaciformes > Psittacidae > Strigops > Strigops habroptila. The sequence continues at coordinate 7,757,674 of NC_044279.2, read as the reverse complement.
ATCTCGTCATGGAAAGATTTTAATTCTCCTCCTACCCATCTCTACTAAAAGCTTTGGTGGTAGAAATCCTCTACTTAGACTGCGGAAGGGAATTGGGTTCTTCATCCAAAGTCCTTCCTAATGTCAGGAAATCATACCTATTGGCAGAGGGACATGGGGAAAGCTGAAACAGGACCGCTCTTTCTGCAGGGCAACAATGAGAAGCAGAATTAGGTCTCTGTCCATACGTCAGATGCTAAACCCCTATTAGTGAAATGATGACAAACTAGTAGAGCCATTCAGATATGTCCCTTTGGAGCCATAGAGAGCTGCTTAGAAAAGATTAAAGCTTGCTGCAAAGGCTGTAAATGAGAATTATCATCATACGATGAATCCAGTCCCACTCCCCTATCTGCAGGACTTCATGAAGCCACAGGCTGCACTGTGAAGAGGGTTCCCTGCTCCAAAAAAGGCAAATCCTGACAGTTCATATTTCCTATCTCCAACAAGTGTGTCATCACCCAAGGGCAGGACAGTCTATGGGACAAGTGCAGAGATCCACTGCAGGCCTGACACTTGTCGGGGCTGTGAAAGCAGATAAGAAAGGGATCATGATTCCTGCCTTGTGGCAGCGGGAGGCTGCAAGGAGCAGTAATCATGTGCTTCACTACCACTGGCTTTGCTAATGCCATCTCCGCTGCTGTAAGATCAGCAAGTGAAATGCCAAGCACTGGTATAATCACTTGATTTTGTAGGTTTGGTTTGAGTGTGTATATGCTGATTCCCTGCAGACTGTGTGATACCAGCCAGAAATGGCAATTGCAAGCTAGTAGACTGAAAGATTGGAAGAAGAATTTTTTTCATCTAAATTACCTACCAAACAAGTCCAGAAATCTGTGCAGAGTTGGGATGTTTCTGCTCAGTGGTTTTCCAAAGTGTCTTCCTTCATTGGATGCAGCAAAGCTGATCGTAATTCCTGGAGAGATGGAGCAAAGCAGAGCAGCAACACCACATGCTCAGCAAGGCACTTGATTGTTTTTACTGCTTTCATCCAACCATGCAACTCCATTTCTCACTGTGACTCCAATATCATTCTGTCAATCTACTTGGGCTGGAAAATTCATAATGCACTGTGGTTCAGAAGAAATTTCTTCCTTTGAAAAACAAACCACTTCCACCTGATTAAGTTTTGTGGGTTTTTCCCTGACATAAGTAGTGATGGATTACTGGAGGAATGTACCAAAGTGTAAAAACAGCTAGGAACTTTATTATAGTATCTGTAACATTATTAATAAAAACACACTGAGGAAAGTAAAGGAAGTGCTTTGCAAACTTTATGCCCTCAGCTGAAGTTAGTATCGATAGATCTGCTTATGAATAAAAATACTGAGCTATATGAGACTTGGAAGAAGTGGAATACTGCTATGATTTACAATTATGAGCAGTGCAAATACAAATTAAGGAACTCATGCCAATACTTGAAGAAGTGGGATACTGCCATGATTTACAATTATGAGCAGTGTAAATATGAATTAAGGAACTCAGGGCATTCTGCACCTACATATACCCCAGTGCAGCTTAGTTTCAAATAGCCTTAAACTTCTTCGAGATGTCTAACTTGTTATGCTAACTAGAAGCATCCGGTTGCAATAGCACTTTCTTCCAAACAGCACTGGAAAGCCACACAGCAAAGCCCCACATATGAAGCCTACAGAAATGAAAACACATGGGCTGATCTTTCAAACTCATGAAAATAATATGTCTCTTACAATATGATAGATATAAGTGGGAATAGAGGGAGTGTTTCCTTCCATCCATCTAAATGTCCTGACTGCAGGGGAGAACCTATGCATTCACGAGCAAGTCTGAGGAGTTGGGCTGGGGCTGGGGGATGAAAAGCCCTTGGTGAGCAAGCTGGTGCTGCTCCGCTTGCTCTTCCATACACTCGTCCTTGGTAGTGCCAGGAGTGAGGCTAGCGACCTGGGTGACAGTCCTGGGGATGGCTCATTTAAGAGTGCTGTGGACAGGACCATGAGGAGCAGTTTCCTCCTACTGACTGCCAAAGAAAGGGTGAAGACCTGAAAAGAATGGAATGAAACCCACAGATCGTGTGGACCTAGGTGTCTTTGTAGACGTTTCGAAGCAGAACTCATGTGGACAGATAAGGTAGGTTGTTGGCTGGAGCACTTCTCACTGTGCTTGTTTTAATTCTAATGTGCCATGTTGATCAGAAAAGATCCTGTAAGTCCTAGATGCCTCTTGCAACATTCTGATTACAACTGAAGTTTCTCAAAAGTCACTACTGATTGTTATTGTTTATCCAGATTTTGGATAGCTGCATCCCATCCAACTCAAACAAGCACAAACAACTCGAGGCTGGCAGGTGATGATGTGCAGACATACCTGTCATATTGCAAAAACAAGCCGTGTCTGCATTAATTTCCTATTCCAGCATGATCAATAGCTATGAGGTTTATTGACCTCACACAGCACCCAGCTTGACAATAAAGTGTATATCACAGTGCACAGACCAGTCATCACATCTATCCTTATCTTTGCAGACAGTCCCTGTCTGAGTCACCTTAGCAATAGGGTTAGAAATTAAAGGACAGGGTTTTAAGCCGAGAAGCAATAACTTTCTTTTTTATCTCAGTTGCAAGTAAGCTCTCAGTGCAAAGTGTTATGCAAGGGACTCATTTCCCCCCACCTGTGCTTGAACTTCTGAAGTTGTATCATTGGGCTGGGAACAGCATTTCGTACTCAGCATCATCTCAACCATGAGATGCTGAAGTTCATTAGCTGCCATCCAAATGGAAGTAATTCAGTGTCTCTATTTGCTTAGGCTCTGAGAAAGCAGTGTATCAAAGTGTGTTCATAGAAATTGAGTTTGGCTGTCAGTGTATCTATCTGAAAAAGGAAAGTTCTGGGATGACTGTCAGTGTTCAGCACCTTTTTTATATTTTACATGAATCAATGCTCATGAATAATCCTGACTTGTCAGTCATAGAATCATAGAACCATAGAAAGGTTTGGGTTGGAAGGGATCTTACAGCTCATCCAGTTCCTGTCCATCCTGGCCTTGAACACTGCTAGGGATGGGGCAGCCACAGCTTCTCTGGGCAACCTATGCCAGTGCCTCACCATCCTCACAGGGAAGAACTTCTTCCTTATATCTAACCTGAACGTCTCCTGTTTAATATTCTCTTAAGAAATACATTAGTTGCATCTATTTATTTTTGGAATTTCTAGAGGATCCGTGATCACAACAGCAGAGGCTGGGTCATTTCTGAAACACATAAATGAGAAACAGATCTGCATTCGGTGTGTCAAGAGCTATGGTGTGACAAGGCCAAGGAGGACTATGCTGAAAGACAGCCAGGCCCCAGAGAAGCTTCATTTAGAGCTCAGTTTTGCAAAGTGTTGATCCATCTGGCCTCTGTCCAGCAAAGCACTTTAGCGCATGTTTAACATTAAGCATGCAAGTAATGCTATTGACTGCAATGGGCATTTGCCAAAAATAGCCTCCTTTGATAGAGGTCCCTTTACTGCCTCCCTTCAGGTGTTTCCTGACCATATTTCCAGGGATGTGACAAATGCTCAGCAGTCTTTTGAAGGACATGGACAAACATGACTGCTGAATCCACCTTCTAAAATGCAGCCAACGCTTTTGCCATGCTCAAGGGACTAAGATGCTTCCATATGGGATATAGCTCTTTCCTCTACTCATAGCCCTTGTAATATTCTTGTTTTCCTACTCTTTCTGAGTCCAAGGTCTAAGTTCAGTGAGTGTGCTCGTAGCAGTTTGAAATCCACGGACCAGCCCCTCTTCCATGAGATTTTCCATTCCACTCCAGCAAATGCCTTCTCTCTGCATTGGAGAAACCAAATGAGGAAACCTAATTTTTAACAAGGATAATTTTAGAAAGACTTCTCTCTTCTCATTAGCAAAATGCAGGAGAAAGATGCATCTTCTGGTACAGATTGTAGTGGAGTTTAATTGGCTTTGGCTGAGCTACGCCAATGTACATCCCAACACAGTAGCTCCAGCATTCATTTAGTAGCCATATATGTGAGTCCATGCTTACAGAGCTAATATTTCTTGAGGGGCTCATGTGCCCATTTGTTCATCCCTTTCTTATATCACAGAAGCAGAGATGTTTGATCACAGTCACACTGATATATATAATGAGAATAGTAAAAAATTACCAGTGACTTCTAACTGTTTATTGACATTGGTCATGTCACAGATGAAATTTTTTTGGTGATATTTCTTAGATCTTCCTCATTCAGGCACTTATCCCAGTACTGATAAGAAGCCTTATAAAATCCTTTTAGGTACTTCTATGTGAAGGTTAAATTTGGCAGTACCTCTAAGTAATTACACTTCATCAAGGTATGTGTGATTTATCTGAATAAGATTGTCTTTCTACCTTGTTATATTCCAGAAATTTACAGCACAATGTTAAAATGTAAATAATGAAAAAGGTTTTATTTGATTAGCTCTACACAAATCTGTATTGGCAGAAGCTATGATTCCCAGTGTGTGTGCAAACACCTTGAAAAATCCTCCTCTCTCCTGAACTGCTAGGATGCCCAGATCAAAACCTTTCTATTCAGTTTTAGTTGATTTAGAAAAAACAACCAAACAGAAAGCTATGGGTGTGAATGGGTAATTCTTCCCATTGATCTCTGTAAATAATTACTGATTCAAATTACCACGGAGAAGTGTATTTTCAGCTCCTCACCTCCTGCTTAGAAGAAAGGGAACCTGATTGTATTCAATTATTGTATAGCATTGCTGCATGCTACAAAGACTTGACTCTATTTTAGAGGCAGGAATAATTACATGAGCAATATTGTTACCATGGTGTCACCGCTGCTTTGGAAATTTATTATATTGTAGTAAATAAAATTCAGGTTCACAATAGCTTCCACAGACAAGTTTAATAAAAATTCCACCTCATTATGAATATATGTACAAAACATCTGTAACTCTTGTGGCTTAGAGGAAAGTGTCATGCGCTATCAGTATAGGAGCAGCAGAAATAGGTATGGGTGCAAAAAGGGTAAGGAAAGAGCAGTGCTTTCCTATGGTGCAAATCTTCCTCTCTACCTTTTGGGACTGAGACATTTTTGTTCTTTCCCACTCATCTCCATTAATCTGCTGTGGAAGTCTGGCCCAGCAGCATTAGGAGGCTTTTTCTATATCACTTTGTCACCTTTAATCGTAAATCTCAACCCTTGTCTCAAATCCTCAGCCCTTGTAGGAGCTAAGGCAGCGTGAGGCATTTTAATGACAGAGGGGTGACTTCGTGGATGAGGAAGGCTTGAGCTTCTTTCTGCAGTTTCTTTGTGATGCAAAGTTGCATAAATGTTAATATTCCTGCAGTTTATTCCCCATTAGAGCACTTGTTTCATATCAGTAAAACAGCTCCTGTTACAAATTACTTCATGCTTTTGAAATAATTTGGCTGTCTTTTCTGCCCATTGGTAAACAAGGAAACTGTTACGATAGAAAGGTTTTCTATCTTGTAAAATGCAAGCATAAATCAATGCCAAGATGCAGTCACTGCAAGATTATTGCTGAAACGGGACCCTGCAGGCCATCTAGGTAATGGTATTGTGTTAAGCAACAAAGAAAAGTGATGCTATTAAAGAAAATAAAACCAGGTGATGAACTTAGTGAAAATGCTGGGTTTGAACATGGGAATTCACCTTTTACAACAGGTCTGAAAGCAGATTCACACCCCTGACCATAATGCCATTAACTGCTGTGAATAGATGTCTAAAGAAATGGCAATATTTAAATTTGTATGAATTATTTTGGCAATGGAAGCAATTCACTTAAGAAGCTGGTTCAGAGGTAATTAACATTCTTGGTGCAAAGAATTCTTGAGAAAGAGTCGAGGGGGGAAGAGCTTCCTCTGTGTTCTTCTCATTTGATGCCTTAAAATGAGCTTTAAAAAATGGAGGTTGGAGTTTTGATCCCCCATGTTTCTGTGACGCTCTCTGCATCTTTGTGGATGCATTTTCAAATATCCTGCTTATAAGCCTGTATTCCTGTAATAGGGAAAGATTAATGTCAGCGAAAGTTAGGTCAGAATAAGTTAATACTCCTACAAATAAGCAAACTTAAACAAAACAAGACCAAACTCCTCAATTCCCAAATGGCAAAGATATTTAATTAATATGGGCCTTGCTTGCATGCTGATAACCGCTAATGAATATGAATGTCTCTGAGTAATCCACAAAAGGATTTCTGAAGAGTTTTGTTTGCACCTAAGGCATTGCTCGAGGGAGCCTGACATGGTAGCACTGAGCTGAGATGTGACACAAGGACTGCTGAGAAGAGACTGATTTTGATTTCTCCCCTCTGGCCACATAAAGGCAAGCATCCCTCGCAGGGAGTTCTTGCACACCATGTCCCACCGGACCTTGATGCTGCCAGTGGGTCCCTCTGGGTCCTGCCAAAGCTTCATCCCGTGGGATGAAGCTGTGACAGCCCAGAGGAACCAGTCAGAAGGGGTGTTCTGCCAGAGGGAGTGTGAACTAGCTTAGCAAATGTAAAGTAATGACAGAGCTGTGAGTGGGGTGGTGAGTTGTCCCCCTCAGTCTCTAGAAGCAGAAGACTCAGCTTTCAGTGTGCTTCAGCAAAATGAGTGGGACCACTCACTGCTTTCTCTTACACATCCACTCCCCTGGTAGCATGACTTGGATGTAAGGATGAAGGATGAAAACAAGCTTCAAGAGGGGCTTGCTTTGTTTGACATTTAAGTAGGGATGGGCACTTTAGTGTTGTCGATTTTCCTCTTTCCCATGTTTTGTCCTGTTTCGGTTTTATAGTTTCAGGAGGGAGGCTGGAAACCCAAGCTGTGGACCTTGATTAAACCTCCATGTTTGTAAAAATTTTATTTCACCCTTCAATAGCTGTGGGAATAAATACCTTTATTTCGTCTAGAGATGGGTATCTTCACACACACGGTATAATGTGCAGGGCCTGACCCCTTAAAGGGTCATACATGTCTCCCTCCTACTTTCAGTGGGCATTTGGTCAAAGGAAATGTCTCGGTATCTCCTTGCAACCTTGTAATGGGTGCTTTGATTAGGATTACTTTCATTCAGATAATTCCTTTTATATTCCTCATAGAATTGAAAGAGTGTCCAATCAGTAAGAATTTTACTTGATAAATCTCCACCACTTACTGGAGAACACGTTTTCAGTAGAAAATTATCAATATCAGATAGATTTTCAATAGATTTTTTTTTAAATGTTTGCAACCTCTTAGCAATTGTGCCTGTTTCTCAAAGAACATGCAAGATATGAAGCTATTATGAGAGGACATGCAAGATTTGAAGCCAGCAGCAATTGCAAAAATATCTTGTTGGCGTTTATTTTCTCCTCCTCCTGGAACAGATGGGCACAGCACAGAGCCAACATTTAACTTGGGCTGTTTGGATACACTCTCACATACCTGTCTGCAGGGCTTTGCATTCTGCCCATGTTGCCTAAGCAATTCAGGACTTCTATATCCTGCCATGAAAGGATGGAAGGTATATAAATACCTGTGTCAGTTGTCACAGCTTCCAACCTAACTATGAAAGCTGACCCTTGCACGTTTCCAACTCTAGCACATGGCTCTCAGCTTTTGGCAAACTTAAGTCTTTATCACATCTCCTTTTACCTCTGGCTTTTCAGTTCATACCAATGGCCCTATTTCACATGTTCTTCACTCAACATTTCCTTTGGAGGTGTCTTCTCATTTAAAAGCATAACTTATGGGGGGGGGGGTTGGGTGGGAATCCTGTTGCCTAACTTCAGATGTCTGCAGAATAGATGACTAACCTGAACCAGCTGGCTAGGCTGTCCACAGTCTTTCCTATTACAGTCCTTCCTTCCTACTGCTGTTTGGCAACCTGGAAATATGTGGAGTGATTCAGCTCATAAGACCTACTTACTGGCTGGGTAATTCAGTTCATTCAGAAAGGCTGGACAACTTGTTCCTTTCAAATTCCTGTAACTGTCCATTGACTATGAAGGTGCCCAACTCAGAGAGAGATTACTATATTTTTTAATTAAGAGGCACAAAGCCCACCCCAAATGCCTATCAATGGACTGGAAACATGTTCCAGCACTAGGAGTGAATAGAGCTATGTATCTCTGTATGAAATTGCAGCTACATAGGGGACAGTGCTGAAAAAGAAACACCAATGACAATGGAAGAAGGTGGCATAACTCAAGACTATTGAACCCAAAGCTTGTCAAGTAATCTCCTTGCCTCTGAAAGGAATACACTCCATTTACAAGTAAAATCTGTCTCTATTAATGTTATTGCTCCTCCTATCAGCTTAAGTGTGCCTTATCAGCTCACTCAGTGTTTTTCCTGTTGTCAGACATTAGCAGAAGGGAAGGGGAGTTCTGCAAACAGACCGTATGCTGCAAGGTAAAACTGATGGGGCCTGAGGGTGAGCAGGGACTGCCTCATCCAGAGTTTGCCCACCGTAAGGAGCCCTCAGGCTCCTTGAGCTTGAGTTTTTTAACTCAAACATTGTTACAATGGAAAATAAACAGTTGTGTTTGTCCATGCTGATAGCAGGCATTCACCCACAGCAAATGCATCTATATGCAAAAGGTCTTCTTGGCGGATGTATTCAGTAAGTCTGGATAATGAGATGCACATAGCTTCATTGGCAATTCTCTACTAGGCAGCAGTTTAAATCTTCCCCCCCCCAATTTGTGTGCTGTAGTTGGTCCATAATGTACTTATTTTCAAGTGTCATTTTTAATTTAATGCATGAGAGAACTTATTACCCCTGGCAGAGTTTAATAGTTAAACCAGGATCTGTCAATTCCTCCCTAACTGTTGACAAGGGGAATAATATTGCAGTGTGATTAGTATATATGGAGACTTGTGGACTAGTTGAAACCCTGGGAGTCATACAGTGATTTCTGCTCTGCATGCATCAGACAAAAGAGGCATCTGGGTGCTTTTGTTGTAACCTCCTATGACAGAAAGATGTAACAGAGACAGGTTTGCGCCCCTGAGCATCCCAGAGTTTGAGGTTGCTTAATTACTGAATTTTGCAATGTTTGGAAGATGTTCCCATCGCAAAAAATAACATCAACCTTAACCTGTATCCCTGAGGATGGCATGTATCTAGGTGTGAGCTGCAGATAATGGCATTAAAAGACACTTCAATGGAGAGTGATACAACTTAAAGAGTTTTCTCAGTTGCATCTTTCATTATCTGAATGAGACCCTGTGAGATAATTTTTTGGGGACCTCTCCTCCTTTTGCTTGCCTTGCATGAGATATATTTGTGCTGCACCTTCATTTGCTGGAAGGCAGATGGCAAGTTGGAGACAGATGCCAGTATTGCTCACTGCTGAGAGCTGGGACACACACTGCCCTGCGTGGTAGAGACTCCTTGCTGGCTTTTACTTTGTCCTTCCTATTAGGAAATGAAAGGTCACTCCAGCTGAAGTGGCTGGTAGCTCATTATTTTATATGGGAAAACATAACACTGCTGCCATGAAGAATCCTTAAGCAGGAAATTGAGAAGGAAAACCACATTCTTCAAAAAGACCCCAGTGCTTTGGATCACCCTGAGGAAAAGCTGCTATGAAATGTTTTCACACAGACCCACACTTAGTGAACAAGATCATATTTTTTTTATTGCTAAAGATACTTGAAAGAAAAGCATCACAGCTTGTGTTTGGGTGGGGAAAAATAATAATAGTACCAGTTCTTATATAATATTTTTCACCAGTAGATCTTACATCAAATGGGCACCACTGGCCCCATTTCATGGGAGGAGAAGTTGAGGCACAGAGCAGGAAAACAACCTGTTCTTCTGTCACTTAAGGACCAACGGCTCTGCCAGAAATCAAGCCCAGGTCTTCTTAAGCCTATTTCAGCTCAGCCTCACAGCTGAGACTTCTGATATTTGCATATACTCCAACTCAGTGTTTTCACTGATTTCTTTTTATTTGAAGTGAGCAAATGTTGATTTCCCAAGAGTGAAGCTCTTCTGCTTCCTGCATAGCAATTGTGATGGCAGATAATCCTACCATGTTGCTGCCTGAAAGCATGGCATCCTCTCAAGGTGATTTTCCAGTCTTCTGGTTTGCCTTGTCCTTGACACATTTACTGGCCTTGCCATCGTAGTTAACTGCAGTGGTTGTTGTGGAGATGTGGAGAAGTGGGGAATGGCTAAGTCCTTCAGGCATGTCCTGGAAGAAACCAGCCCTTCAGCTCTCTTTCACCTCAATGCAATCCTCATGGCAAAGGCCTCATTGTCCCTCCTGGGAAAGTGACCCTAAATTGTAGGTGTCTCTGTAAGCCCTTCCCTTTAGCCATGCAGGATGGAGATGCAGTGCATCGATTTAATGCCTGGCAGGTAGTTTGTATTCAGTCATCTCACAAAACCTCTGCCCTTGTGATGAGCAGCATCAGGACCTGCTACGGAGGGATCCAGAAGGCACGAGAACAATGATTCTCCATGAACACCAACAGATGTAGGTATTTCTGCAGGCAAGGACCTCACTTTGGCAGTTTTGCTCTGCTCAGCAGTGAATCCATAGCTATAAGAACAAAATGACAGGGGTAATAGCCTTGCATTTCTGAGAATATCTTTCTAACAGGCAACCTGCCAACTTTGTGGGGAAGAATTCCCACATCAGGTGAGACTCTTATTGGGTTCCCATTATTAAGGTGCAATATTTTTAGTAGGAGATGAGTTTGAAAAGAGGAATTACTTTGAGCCTTCCTGATTTAGTTCTACCCATTTTAAATAAAACAGATTTCGAAGGTCTCTGTAATAGAAAGTGTGACACAGGAAGAGTCACTGCATAGTGAAAGCTGTAATTGATGGTGGTTGAAACTGTCAGATTTGCTGGGAGCACTGATCGTCTATTCAAAGGAAGCAAAATAAATTTCACTGAGATCATCATGTTTCATTGGATGTGACTGCAGTGAGCAAGCTCGCAGCGACGCAGCCACCATGGGCTGGCCAAGAGGCTCTGAGCTGCATTACAGTGTGGTGCAGGGATAGGTGAACGTTCTTGCACCCACTGAAATTGCAGGCTGAGGGTGTGGGGATACAGATGCACAGAGCAATATTGCTCCTCAGATGAGTTTCCTACTTGCTGTTCATTTTCTGCTTGCAACTCAGGCCATCATCTCCCTCTGGGGATGAAATCAGAGCCCTGGTCCTTCTGGAGTAAGTGTCTCACGTTGCAAACATGGTTCTGTTGGACCCTCTGGCATTTACTTGCCTTGCTAGACCAAGTCAAAGCTCCTTCCCCATTTCCACATTCCATGTTTTAATTCGGGGATTGTTGACTACTCTCACAGCCTCGAAGCACCTTTGTAGTCAGTCAGCTTTGTCACTGCATTTACATGTTGATACGAAATGAGCTGTTGTGCAGATAAATACAAAAAATAAGGTTCAGGCTGCGGATACAGTTCCTACTGAGAGGAGGGAGGGGAAACTTTCCCCCTCAATGAGTAACAGAGTGTTAAGGATGTGACATCTGTGCTAGCAAGGCTTTGCTTGCATCTCCAAGGAAGTGGAACAATGCTTGTTATTAAAGCCAAGTCAGGGGTTTTTTTTGTCTAAAGAAGTTAGAAAGAAATATCTTTCTATGGGAAACAATAAATCTGGCCAGACATTTCTGAGGGGTCCAAAAAGGAAATTATCTATAAAATCTAGTACTATCTAACAGGTTCTCTCAAAGATGCAGTCCAGACTGGACCTCCGACAAAGGATGCATCAGGATGGTGCATGCAGCAAGTCATCATGATGCTGTGAGAGAAAGACACAGAAAGACCAGGCAGAATTAACTTCCCTATAACCAGATTGTTCAAGTGAGTTATTTCATAGAATCACAGAATGATAGAACGGTTTGGGTCTGAAAGGACCTAAAGATCACCTAGTTCCAACCGCCTGCCTCACACTAGACCATGTCACCAAGGCTCTGTCCAACCTGGCCTTGAACACTGCCGGGGATGTGGCATTCACCACTTCTTCGGGTAACCTGTTCCAGTGCCTCACCACCCTCACAGTAAAGAATTTCTTCCTTATATCTAACCTGAACTTCCCCAATTTAAGTTTGAACCCATTACCCCTTGTCCTATCGCTACAGTCCCTGATGAATGTGAGTCTGTTCCTATCTGTCTTTAGAGGGCCTCATCCATGCCCATGCACTTCAAGAAGTGCTTTGTTCTCCTTTTGTGCCACATTTTACTCATAACCAATGCTGCTGAGTGTCCCTGTGGAGCAAACAAGAGATTCAGACCATGGATACTACATAGCTGATGTACAAGACTGATTTATGGGATTGGAAATTAATTAGGTACAATGATAAGGTTTAAGTGCGGTGCCACTCTTAATAATTGGGTGATTAATGTCAGTTAAAGTTAAAGCTACCATGATAAAATACAGTGGAGCTGAAGATGGTTGCTTCTCATTAGCTACCAAGGACAGAGAACCTGATTTTGCAGAAGAGGATGTTTAGTCACAAAACAGAAAACTGTGGAGATGACCCAGGGGAGAAGATGAGAGCTGGATGACAAGTGCCCATCCCAGCTGAATGCATGGGGCTGTTGCATAGAACCTGTCTCAGTAGCACACAGGAGATGGATGTAAATGGCAAAAGCTGTGCTCACTAGCTCCTCCTGTGCAGGAGGTTGGCAGTAGACATATTTACTTGCAGACGTCGTTGCATTTCTCAAGATTAAGGAGTTGCAATAGATGCATACAGCCAGGCGTAACAGACCTTGCAGCATCACCAAACACCCATACTGGATGTATCTACCTGCTTTTCACCATTCATTTGCCCTAAAGGAGTAAAGTACGACTATTAAGGGCATTTGTACTGAACTACTGATGACATGTGGCTTGTTTATGGTTGTGGGATGCAGCCGCTGCCTGTTTCTCGTCGTCCTCCATACCACATCCATAAGCACACGTGGTATATACAGAAGCTCAGATCTATACTTCACATATTTCCACTTCTGTTTTCTGGATGAGGAGCCCTGCCCCAAGTGTAAAGACATATTTGGCCCTGTGCTGTTGCGTAAATGTCAGCCTGTTAGAAAGGAGCCAGGACAGCGTCAGGGACACGTAAGAAGCAAGTGAAGCTGGAGAAATGCGAACCTGTTGTTTTCAAAGCCTGGTGAGTAGGAGTCTGATCCTCCAACTCTGATATTAGTTAATGGGATCTGAATGCTTGACTCCCACACACAGCTTTGAAAATTTACTCCATCTGCTCCGTTTCTTGTTATCTTGCCTTTTTTATTCCCCCTAGCAGAGAAGATGGAGCCCTCTCTTTTTTCTGAGATAAGCTTTGAGAACTGTAGCAGTTTGAGCACAAATGTGAATTTTACCAAAGCCAGTTTTAATACCAACTGGGAATTTGATTTCTTCTCTAGAGGCACTATATCTACATTTAAAAGTAGATCTGTGTAGCAAATGAATGCACAAATTCACAGATGCAAGGTAGCAGTAACGGCCAGATTAAAACCTTATACTGTACTGCTTTTATCACCTAACTCTGAAAAATGGATAGGGATCATCTACAAGGTCAAAGGGTTACATTTTATTGATCTCCCAGAGTTCATTTTATTTTTCTTCATGTCCCTCTTATTACATCTCTGACACACACAAACACATAAGTTGTTATAATTCCTTCGAAACATGCTGACTAGTGTCAGCTGAGTCCAGAGTGACTTACTGGCGCTGCTGATTGAAAAGGAACTTTGTGGATGAAACAGCCAAAATCTATTTTATTTTTTTTGCTAAAATCTTTCTTCACTCTTTGTTCTTTCAATGCCTTTTCTCACTCGTTTGAAAAAGTGTTGTCAAACGTTTCCTTTATCTGTTTTTCATCTGATTTTTCTTTGTCTTTCCCCTTCATTTTTTTTTTCCATTTTCTTTTGTTCATGTGGGTTTTTTGTTGGCCTTATTAAATGCCTCCAGTAGTGACAGCAATGGCATGAGTCCCCATTTCACTTTTAGCATTTCACAGTCTCTGGTAAAACAGAGCAGAACATTTTAGCCGAGCTATTGATTTCCACAGAGCACCCTAGAAACGCAGTAGAAATTATATTCCTCTTGTTACAACTCAATAAGAGAAGCTCAGACACTCTTTTACTGAGCAAACACATGACATCTCATGCTAAATTAGAGCCCTAAACTAAACTTTGTATTAATTAGCAAAGCAATAAAGACATTTGGGCTCATTATTTGTTAAAAGGCACACAGCACTTACACTCATGCAGCGATCACTCAGCCATTGGTAATATCAAGGCTACAAATTGCTTTGTAGATGTATTCCCAGAACATAAATAAATCATATTTTTGTTTAACAAACAGCACTACCTAACGTGAGCTTTTATTTATGCCGTTTGCGGTAAACATCGCATTAAATGTGTTGTCTGGATAAGAACTTGCCTAAGAACACTTGAGTTATAATGCAAACTGGGAGCACTAAATTGATTTTAAGTTAGTCTGACATTTTAAAGGAAATTGTCATTATCTAATTCACGAAGAGCGATTCGGAATGACTGTAGAGAAAACAGTTTTCATCTCGCTCAGATCCAGCACTGTAAAAGGTCACATGCTTCTAAGCAAACCCCCTCAAATTATGAAATACACTTGGAAAGATTTGCATTAGTAGAATTATTTAACTGTGTTTTAATGAAAGCAGTCAGTGTGCTTTGTCTCTAAAGAAAGGGAGGATGGAAAGATAAAGCCGAGAGGCTGAAGTTCAATTGCCTGTTTCTGTGTGTGTGTCACTCACAAGGCTTAGCATATAATTGACTTCTTTGATTTTCTGTTTGTTTGATTAAATTCAGAAGTAGGAGGAACATTTTAGGTCAACCTAAACCACAAGTAATATGTTTCATTTTCATTATTTTTTTCCCTAATCAAATTAAACATTTATTTTTTGCAAAACAAAACACGTATGTCTTTATTATGGAGGTATAATATTAACTGCATCTCTAAATATAACCTCATTTTAAAGTATAGAATTTACTGAAATAAAATATTTTGTTTCCATTTTATTTTCTTCTCATTAATTTTGCCCTGGACACTGTATGCCAAACGTGATGACAGTTTGTGAGTAGCTTCAGTCAGCCTGATTCTGGGGCATTTGGTGTCTTTTGTTGATGTGGCTGCATTCCTTAATGTTTTCTTTGGAGCCCATCTAAATACTTTCAGACTTCTCCCTTGTTTTAAGCTCACTAGCTACAGCGCAGGGATATGGGAATTTTCTTTCCTCAAAAAAATGGTCAGTGACTAAATGCATTCAGGAGTAGCTGCTGAGATGCTCTTACCATGGGAGGAAGGAGGCATGTGTGACCCTCACAGACTCGATGCCATCCTTACTGAGGAGAGCTTAGACAAGGCTCTGCAGGACACTGATTTCAGTGGTCTCCCAGTGGCATCCACATACAAAGATCCAGCTGGTGTACAGTGAGAATTCACTTTTAGCTTGAAGCAACATCCCTTTTTGGCACCATTTATTTGCAGAGAAACTCCCTACTCTCTTCATTGACTTTACCTGTCTCTTGCTAAACTCAGTGCAAGAAGGAAAAGGGGCTGTTTCACCTCTGCATGGTGCTGCCTATTCAAATACTGTTCCTCAAGCAAAGACAAGGCCCTCTATTAATAAATAGGTGTATGGGTGCAGTACTACACTGCTGCTGCATCCACCCAGCAGGCTGGGATTGCTCTAACTACATGAAGTCAGCCCAAAGAACGAGACTTTCTGTACCCATCTGCATACTTGGACCCTGCCTGATGCTTGCACCTCCTATAGCAAAATGCCTTAGCATTGTCTAAAGCTACAAGGGAAAAAGCATCTTGGCAGCTTTTCCTCTTTTGCAGGAGATACCTGGTGCCTTGTTGGTGTTTGGGCATGAGTGGACCTGTTTGTTCTGACACCTCCCAGGTGAGACTGATTCAATGATTACAAACTCCTTTGAAGACTTTAAATAAGGGGTTGTGGCAAGAGATAATTGGGCTGGTTTCTGGGAAAGAAGGAAGAGTTAGTATCAGAGATAGCAGGGAGGTTTCTATCATCTCACGGGTCTTGAAAATAGCTTTGTTTTGGTGTGAGGTTGCAATTTTATGTTTGTATAGAAAATCTAACACCCTGAAGCAAGAGCTTGAATGGGTTACATAGTATTAGCATTTCCCTGGTCAGGAGAGAGAACGTGTAGGTTTCATGGCTAAGCTTCAGCTGCTTGATTCCTGATTTCCAGATGCTGGTCTTGGCTCGTCTTTCCCAAGGATACCTGATTTGCGATGGGCAGGTAAAACCCACTGGCCAAGGAAACTGTAATTGAGCCAACTGAATGCGGTTGGTGGGTTTTGATTGTTTGTTTGTTTGTTATACAAAGCTGTCTTTTCTACATAAATGGGTCTCTCATGATGTCTTATCTCTGTGGTGGCTCCTCCATGGAGCCATAAGGATTTCAAACAGGTGAAGATCAACTGTAGCCATACATGACTTGTGCACTGTGTGCTCAGGTTAATAAGCAATACTGGCCAAGAGAGTGACTCTCTCACTAAACACAAGTAGGGTAACCAAGGTGCATCTACCTTCAGGGGCTGGAGACATGCTTTGCTTAGGAGAGTGTTGGGTGAACTGGGCTGTTGCCCATGACCTTGGGTTTGTCGTGGTGGTTTCATCAGTTATGAGGACCAGGGCAGAAGTGGAGCCCTCAGGGCCACGTTGAGTGTGAAAGTATTGGTTGAGCATTGGTGTAGACCTCCAAAGTGAAGGGAGAGCACTCACATTTCTGAGCATGGAGTCCAGCTGGGACTTCCTGAGCCATGTGCTGATGTTCTTGGAGGGACTGTGTTGAAGCACTCAAGAAAATGTGGTGACAAATATTCCTGTTCTCTTCTAAAAATCCCATGTATTAGTCCTGCAAGTGGAGTGTTGTTTCCTAGTGACATTGTCCCGGGTTAACACCATGGTTTTTTCAAGCTTTGACTATGTCTTTGTTAATGACCACTCTAAAGGTACTGCTCTTCCATACTGCTACCTGTGCCACTTCATGTTCTGCTGAGGACATTGGGGAAATGAGAGCTGTCAAGTTGTGATAACAGTGTAGAATTCATGTCCTGAATATTGCATCTCAGCATGGCCTTTGCACATCTGAGCACTTAAGTGTTGTAGCGCTGGGACTGTGCAGTGTCACAGAGATAACACTGCCCTCAGCTCAAGAATGTGCTTCCCTGAGTGGCAACATGCAGAAATTAACAGCCATTTGCTTATTCAAGGGGAGGTACTCCTAGTGAAATGCACATGTCTGAGCTACCAGCTATCTCTCTGTGTGTAGAAGAGCTGAAATGTATTTTCTCAGTGAGAAGTTGATCTAAATCCTCCTTAAATTCAGTAGGAGAATCCATTGAGCTCAGCAGACCCTAATTTAGACACTCAGCATAGCTGAAAAGGCAGACTGAAATCTTATTTCACATTTATTTGCTTTGGAAGGAACAAAGCATGGGAGTTCAGCTCTTTAAGTGAAGCAGCATGTTTAAACTGCTGGTGCAAGGTTTACAATACTTTGCAAATCAAGCAGTTGTGTCTAAGAGGGGGGAGAACTTGGTGTGTTAATGTCATGTTTCAATCTGGAAGATTAAGTGAGGTACACACCTGCAGCAGATCTGAAGGAGTGGTCACTCTGTGGACCTAGTTGTTAATTGCTGTGGTCTAGAAAGGCATGTAATTACTTTTAACTCTTCCCTTCCCCAGAATGTGAAAGTTACTGTGAGTCATGTGCACTATGGACACCCCAATTTCTAGAGGCACAGCATCCCAGCCACAGCTATTATCTGTCTGCCTCACTTGTGAGAGACACCAGATGCCCAGAAATCTGTGGCTGATGTGAAAACTTGTCAATATCCCACCAGTTTCTGTTCCTGTCTAGGATAAAAAAAAGTATATCTGTGGAAAACTGGGCATAAAATGTCCCTACATGGGCTTGAACACCAGCTCCTGGCTGCCCAGAAGTGGCGTAGGAAGGACCTGATTAGATAAAGTGGACACCAGAAGTGTCTTTCAAGACGGAGTTACATGGACAACCATAAGCATGTAACAACTGGACTCAGGATTCATAAAAACAATATTCATTATGAAGCTGCTTTACTGTGAAAGCACTGTTGGCTCTTTAATACTGTTAAGCATAAAATACAGCAACTGTTTTGCAAACTAATTGCCGAGAAAGCAGAAGAAATCTATCTTAGCATTTGTTTATATGCAATGAGGTTTTACAATCTAATTTGCAGATTACCAGCCATGATATTTAGGGCAATTAATGGGCTGAGTTGAATTGCTCACTCCTTTATGTGAGGTTTTCATAGAACATATTTCTAGATTAAGGAAGGGTACTTAAAATTCTGCACTCACTTCTGTTTGTTAATGGCCATACTCTTCCAGAACTGTAGATGTTACCTAGTGAACACAGTTCTGCTTTTATTACTATTCCTATAAATTAGTTACTTGTAACAGTAATTCATAAGTGAATAAAACTAATTTTCCTTCTAATTTTAAAATTGACTTCTGTTAAATATGACACTGACTCTGACTACATTATAAAATAGCAGATGAATTATAAACTCTTAACACTTTGATAACTTGCTCTGGCAAATGTCAATATACGGATTGCTGTGAATATTCCAAGTGCAGCCTTTGCATCTTACTGCTGTGAGTGCATTTTCCCCCCGCCTTCTTAAAACACTGTTAGTCCCTCCATCTCACTGTGGATTGTCAACCCTTCAGTGTGAGCAATGCATCTTACTTAGGCTGTGCCACAGCAATCACTGCTGAAATAGCCGTGGTAGTTTGAGAGGTTACAGGGCTGTGCTGGAAGCCAAGTGAATACACTGTCAAAGTATTTATCACTTACAACTTCTTTAAGCCCAGACTTTGCTCTGAAGCAGATGAGCACTCATGATTTGATCTGATGTGTAAGTAGTAGGAAATAGTTGATAATAACATCCCAGGTCTAGTAAGGTTTACATACGATGTCTAACGCCACAGCGTCATCTAGAACTCTCATGGATACCCAAATGCAACTATGGTACAAGCAAATAGTTTAGCCAAAGAGATCAAGAGTGGATGTTCATGATGACTTTCTTGTATAAGCTTGTGCTATTTTTATTCCACAGCCCAAGGCAGATGACCTACCTCTTTGGGTACCCCATCTTTGCCACAGCTCTCAATGTGGTTTTCTTGTTTGTCTAAGGGAATCTTTCTAAGAATCACTTCTGCTCTTTCTGGGCTTACCTCAAGTTATGGCAGAAGGAGACGGTAAACCTAAGGGAAAGCAGGCGATGTCTGGAAGATGAGACTGATGCTGGGAGCATCCCTAGTGGTCAGCAGCCTCCAGGACCTGGGACTCGCTGAGCCTGTGGCTTGCTTGCGTCCTCAATTGTGCATCCAGCGCTGGAGTGTTACTTTCCTGACTCATACTGGAAGGCCTGAGCTGAGATGCTCTTGGCATACGCAACCAGCAACACTGGTAGTTGAGGGTAGCTCCGAAGGCTGATGCACAAACTGAGATTTGCTGACAATGTTAAAACAGTCATTTAGGATTCTGCAGTAGCCAATGGAGAGAGCCCAGGCTCTCCAGAGAGCACTCATCCCATTTGAAGATTAATGGGGTGTGTAACCTCCCCTCTGGAGCTGCATGTATTAGTCCATTGACTGGTGAAGAAGCCTTAATTGGCTGTCTTTGGCTAGACATCTTACTCATAAGTTGTTTTTACTAGGTTAGGTGACTCCTGGTCTAAGTACAGAAGCTGAGAATAGACTGCTCTCAGTAACACTTGCATTAGAGTAGGTATTTTTGGCTTTAACTTGCCTGACTTTCTGTTCTAGAGTATTAAGTTGCAGAAGTCACTTTACATAATATTCAGCCAAACAACATCTCTATGAAGTCCACACTGTATAGAAGCTGTTCTGAGGCTGAAAGGCAAAAGCTCTGTAAGCAGAAAGGGGCTTCACAGGAAGAGCATAGGTGGGATTGAAGAAATGGGCATCCAGTTCCCGGTTGCGTTACAGACTCTCTTTGAAAATATAGGCTACTCTTATTATAGTGCTGCCTTAAAAGGACCCATGGGGCTTCAGTTCAGTGTGTAGAGCCTTCAAACCTTCGCTTTCCAGGCTTTGAAAATTGGTCTACTTGGTGTGCTTAGGTTTTTGTTAGAGAAGTTTTAAAAGGTCAAATACACCCTTCAGACCCAAGAACAGTGCATGGGGCAAAGCCACATACATGTAGTCTTGTACATATGTACTTATCGCTGTTTGTGTTGTGATTTTTTTTTTTAATGGGCCTGAAGATGGGTGAAATGCATTAACCTGAACATATTTAAGAGCTGAGTGAGGGCATAATGAGATACACTGAGAAGAAAAAGATTCAAATGCTCAAGCCCTGCCCAGAGGAAAAGGTAGTTGTGTGATATGCACAAATACGTGGCATACAATAGCAAAGATGTCAGGTCTCACCTGAAATAATGTAGATGGTGTTGGTCAATGCCATTCAGGGAAGATAAATCCTAGTTGGTGTGGGTAGCAAAGGGTTTCTAATGGGAAAAAACAGTCTCTTCCTTGGCAACCTACTAGAAACCCACAGGTGGCAAAACAAAGGCTCAGAAGAAATTTGGTTATCTGAAATACATCTAGAGATAAATCATTAGGAGCTAGAGCTACTTCAGTTGAAATACAGTGTCAGCATAAAGATTAAGAACTGGCTATGAAGAAATATAGATTGGAAGTTAAAAATGCACAGTAAAAACAAAACCTGATAAGTTTTTCAGACCAGCTCTGTAGAGGTTGACTCTAGAAGAGGAACTCACCTTGTTGATGAGGGATCGCTCCCCACAGGGTCTTTTAAATGAATACTAGAAGAAAAAAAAGATAAATTGAAAATTGCAAATGGAGTTGGTTGCAAACTGCTGTTTTATTGCACTAAGATTACACTTGCACAGGTGCAAATCAGGTCAAGTAGCTCAAATATAGCTCAATACATCATGCGACTGCGCTGAGGAATGCACAGATATAACCACAGTAGTGATGCACGCTTGCAGACTCCACACCTTGTATTGGGCCTCTAGACTCATGGTATGAGTCTGCTGAGGCCATCACCTCATAAATGTCAAATTAATATTAAACAATCATTATATGAAAGCCAGGGTTTTCAAATTGAATAAGATGGTTATGGAATGTTAATTACTGCCCCACTATTAAATCATGCTTTGAGTTATGACATATTTATTCTCTAGTTATTAACGTTCATGTTTTTTTAAATGAGGGTTGTCTCAGTGCACCATTAGCGTTAAGTTCTAGAATGCTAAATTAAATAGAATATAAGCTGGAAGAATATTGGAGGTAAGCTTTTGGAATACTTTTATGTTAGGTTTTTCTTCGAATCTACACCTTTTTCTTGCGACAGGTTTAAATGCCACCGGCTGTTTCATGAAGTAGAGGAAGTTCAGAGTTTTGGTGGGAACTGGCTGCTGCTTGTGGCCTACTTGGTGTGGGATGTGATAGCTGGGTGTGGGTATACCAGGGAATCAGAGCTCAGACAAAAGTCATAGATAGGTCTGAGATGTACGAGTACCAAGCAATTACAGAGGTCAGCCCTGCTATGGGCTTAAACAGCCACTTAATAGTGATGGGAGGTGCTGCGTCTGGTTAAAACTGTCCCTGTTCAGGACGGCAATGATTCATGTGCAAGGCTGCCCAGCCCCTGCTAAGTGCACAACAGAAGGGTGGTACCAATGGATGAGAGATGCAGGAGGTGCTGTTTGGTGTCAGCTCCCACCGACCAGAATTCAGTAGGAGATGCTTTGCTTCCCATATATCAGGTATAGACTACCGGGATTCCCAAAGTCTTGCAGAGCAGAGACTGAAGGGGGACTTGGAAGACAGGAGTACATAAGCAGACAAACTTCATCTAAAAATTGAGAGGCAGTACCACCTGAGGCAGCTGGCCTTGTGCAAGCACACAGGTCTGCTCATACAGAGTCCATTCACTGCTTCTAACGGGAAGCCACTCCACTTCCAAAGCACTTCTTGTATGCAAGTATGGGATACATTCTGTAAGCCTGTTACTTTGAACTCTTATTTCTGGCATAATTCTGGATATGCCAGTTCTTGTACTTACATACAAGATTGTTTTCTGGCATGCTCAGGTCTCATAAAAGTGGTCTAAGGCTGGGCATTGCCTCATGGTTGGGACAGAGAACACAAGAAGTCTGAGATCTCTTCCTAGCCCAGACAGCCGTCTGCTAGAGGACTCTCGACTAGTTGCTTTGCTTTGCCAAGTCTCACCCTCACACATGTGGAAGAGGTGTGCAATGACCTTTATTTGCATGGATATTTGCTCTCCAGTGATAGTCACTGTCATGAAGTGTCTTCAGAGGGGCCAAGAAATCTCTCTGCCTCTAGGTATGGTGGAAATTTCTGTGCTATCTCGTTCTTGTCCTTACAGTAAGATCTTTCTAGGACTTCTACTATTCCAAAGCAGTGCCTATCAAAGCTAATTAGTGCTCAGACATAAGTCATCTCAGGAGTGGGACTGCTTAGCAATGAGCACCCTGTGAGTTGCTTGCACAGCTCTAAAGACAAATAAGAGGTTTAATCAGTGAAGCATTCAGCACTCAGATGAGAGCAGAGCCTCTGGTTTATACCACTTATGGGCAGCACTATATTCTTTGTGAACTCTTGCCAAAAAGAGCAAAGCAAGGGAAATGTGCCAATCAGTGCTAAACTGGAAATTAGAGGTGAGTTTGAGATGAATCCTTCTCTTAGCCTGTGTCATAATCTAGGTGTCCACCTAACCTGGATAGACTTCTATCTATATAGAATATTTTCTGTAATACCTCCTCCTTGAGAAAGGGAAGGAAATATTTTCCCAAAAGCTTGGTAGGGAACCCTTCACTAACCTCCTCCTCCAGAGACAGTGGAGGAAAAGGCTGACCAGACAACCCTTCCCTTTGTACATCCACATGCAGTTGCTTCATTTGACAGTCTGCTGGCTCCAGGAACAACGTTTCTTTTACTATATAGTATTTCTTTGGCAGCTTGGAGAATCATCCTTATCACTGCAATTATAGTTATCAAAAGCTTCAAAGAGAGTTTTCAAAAGAAAAAGTCCCAGCTCTGCTGGGATCTGTTTGTGGGTATGACAAGTGATTTTTAGAGCAATTGGGTTGATGGAAGGAAGCATAGGAAGGTAAGGAGAAGAGCTAATGTAATAAGTTCCTTCCAGATCTCTTTTAAAGCTGAGTGAATAATTCACAATGAATAATTTACTTCTTGGCATCAGGCTTTTATCTTCTTTGGGGATATGCTACAAGCAAAATGTAGGTCCTCAAATTTGTCTGTTCAAATTATGTGAATATTTCTTTTTGTGTAATTCTCCATACCTTGGTT
This sequence comes from Strigops habroptila, assembly GCF_004027225.2. Lineage (NCBI taxonomy): Eukaryota > Metazoa > Chordata > Aves > Psittaciformes > Psittacidae > Strigops > Strigops habroptila. Next base: position 7,734,237 of record NC_044279.2, on the reverse strand, counting down.
AAGCATCTTAGACATCCCAGCTATGTTGCTATTTACAATTTGTTGTATGAAGTGGTTCTTCCTTTCTGGATTAAAGCAGAAGCACTTCTGCCATGACCATGCATAATGCAAGTTTTTTTTCTGTGACTAGCACATACTTGAAACTAGTCACCCAAGTTCCAGCAAGTAGTTGAGATACATGAGGAACACGTGAATGGCTGAAGGAAATTCAGTAAACAGGAACAACCTTTCATACTCTCACACCATCTATTCATTTTACACCACTGAAAGCTCATTGTCCTTTGAATTTAAACATTTACAAGCATGGCATAAACTTTGATATATCTCAAGTTCTAAAGATGCTTATTGGGTCTTCCATTGGTTGCTTGGATGGGTAGATCCAATATCTTCCCTTCAATAGGCAATATCCAACATCTTCAATGTCTGAAGGGGCCTACAAGGATGCTGGAGAGGGACTCTTCATCAGGGACTGTAGTGACAGAAAAAGGGGGAATGGGTTCAAACTTAAACAGGGGAAGTTCAGGCTGGATATAATGAAGAAATTCTTCACTATGAGGGTGGTGAGGCACTTGCACAGGTTGCTCAGAGAAGCTGTGAATGCTCCATCCCTGGCAGTGTTCAAGGCCAGGTTGGACAGAGCCTTGGGTGACATGGTCTAGTGTGAGGTGTCCCTGCCCATGGCAAGGGGTTGGAACTGGATGATCTTAAGGTCCTTTCCAACACAAACCATTCTATGACTCTGTGGGTAAGGGTCTTGTAAATGGTTATGTCATTGCTTATGGTAGTACCACCAACTTTAACTATTTTCCTGCTAAAAAAATAGCAGTACTTGTTTTATTAAGTCCTTGTAAATTGAGGTGAAAACTTAAACTCCTCTTGATCAAACGTTTTTCTTTGTACAGACCTTTGCTTAAATAAGTTACCTCCTGGCACTTGTCATATCACTAGACAACATTTCACTCAAACACCTGTGGCACAAGAAGACAGATCAAAATTCATATCAGGATTTTTATCACTGATGTTACATGTGACTTTTACTGGTAGCAATACATGGTAACAATAGATAGGAAATTTACATTCACTTCATGGAAAACTAGAGCTCCCATTTGCTAAATTAAAAAAATTAATAAGAAATGTAAGTTCTGTACCAGCTGAAACAAAGTCTTGCAATTAACCCTGAGCTCTGTATTGCCTTTGTTCATACCATTAATAATGCCACCGCCTTCTTGGCTCCCAAAGCAATGTGTTGAGGACAATAAGTGCCTATCCGGTTCTGTATGTCCATAAACAGACAAACAATGTGCTTTTAGCAAAGGGTTTTCATCCTACATTGCATTGCCAGAACCTCAAATCACAGCACCAACAACCACCAGCTCCAATGATAGTGACCCACCATGGCACATCTATGCTGTTAAAGTACTGCCAGTGATAACACCGGAATTGGAGGATCCCTCTATATATACCAGTCTGCAAGAGGTTTATGTCTTCTTAGTGGTATCAATTTCTCTATTAATCTAAAGTTTGTCATAATAGGTTTTCTTTGAGTGATTGTAAGCAATTACTTTATTAATCAATTGTAGCATTTATTTATCTTAAAGAATGGGGGAGAGGGAGGAAAGACAGCTAATAAATCCTTTTCTTTTGCTAATGTCATAGCATTAGGCCTTGAAAGAAAACCACAAGTTAGTAGTTTTGACCATCTACCCAATAAGTTCCTTTTTTAGATTGTTTTTATCTCTTGACAACTGGCAGTGAATAATGATCTTTTTCTTTTTCTCCTCTTGCACTATAAAATTTATTTACCTAAATATTAGAAAGTGGCAAACCTGTAGGTAAGTTTGAAAGTGTACCTTGAAGCTATAGATCATATACCTGTGCACAAATGGCTCCCTACGTATGATCATTACCCCAAAGACTTGCAGAGCTCAGGAAAAACCTAGGATATTTCCAAGGACACCACAAATCACAGCTAGCTCCTAGTGTCTGACTGGGATTTTACCCGGCTTAACTGTAGAATGAATTGATAGAGGTGGGAGAGACTTGCACTATTCCAGATTCTTCATTTTATCCGAGCCCAAAACTGTAGGGATGGTTCTTTAAAAACACTTGGCAAAGGAGAAAGCTTGCTTGTCAGACTCGAGAGCTACTGAATGTGTTGTTTCTGCAGACACCTCCTTACAGCACTTCAGAGTGTGTTAGTGTAGGGAAAAATGTAATAGCCTTGGGATATTTGTCATGGTACTGTTGGAAAAGATTTAGTTACATTTTTCATAATTTGATGCCTTGAGATGTTTTTTAAAACTTGCATTCATCTTTTATTCTGCATATTTTCCCCTTTCAAGTGACATTTAAGTAGCCTGCTTCTACACTCCTTGTAACAGTCAACAACCTGTTCATCTTCAGGGATGAGGACAAGCCTCTTCGGAGGGAAGGAAGCAGATCACATTGTATTGTAGCTCGTAGCTTTAGATGACTGTAAGGTAAAGAATAACCCACTTAACCTACTGCAGACAGCCAAAGTGGGCTTTATGGTTAGAAAGCACTGTGAAACTCTGCCTCAGCTCCCTGGTTTGATTGAAGAAAATCACTGAAGCCCAGAGCTCTTTGAGGCTCGGGTACCTTAATGCGTTTGAGAGGCTGAGCCCCCATTCTCCGTCAATGAAGATGATTTACATCCAAAGTTGGAGATGAGTGTGGCTGGTGGGAGAAGCGTGTTTTCACAGCTGTGCCCACTGCAGTGAAGAAGGTCAGCTCTCAGAAACAAGGCAGTAAATGGCACCCCCAAGCATGACAGAAGGGACTGTCTTTGAGTGTTGATGTCTGAGAACCCAGAATCAAGGAGAGGGGACCCCAGAAGATGCCTTCCTGTGTGTGTGCACATAAGTGAGTCTACATTTTCTTGGAGAGATGTCTCTTCTGTGTACAAATGGCTTCTGCCTCCCACATCTCTTGGTGGAGAACGTGCTGGGAGAAGGAAGCCCTTGCCATCATCATGCAACACCCAGCTTGGTGCTGCAGCTTGCTGGGGTGGGGAGGATTTCACTGGTCTATGCATTTACATGAAAAAAACCCCAAACTTCTCTATATACCACATGCTATACATGCCTTATGAGAAAGGTGGTCCCCTGGCTCAAGAGTAGTGTGCTGAGAGTATGAGTCTGCCACAGATGTCCTGAATCAGAGAATTGTTTGGGTTGGAAGGGACCTTCAAGGGTCATCTAGTCAAACCCCTCTGCAATGAGCAGGGACATCTTCAGTCCAGGTCAGAATGACCTTCCCAGGGCAATGCCTGCAACCTCCCATGTCTCCATGTCCTCTTTTCTAAAACATGGTGATAAGTGAGCAACAAGAGGTTAGGTAAATACATCCAAGCACATACATATACGTGTGTGTGTGTGTATATATATATATGTATATATATATACACACAAAAATAGATACAAATACTCCAGTGTGGTACATGCCATAGCTGACCTGCCAGATATAGTTTATGGACCGCAAGGGCTGGATTACTGCTGCCCACCTTCATGGAGACAGTGATTTGATTCTCTCTTCTGCCCTGGTGCCGGTTTCTATAACAGTTGCAGGAATGACACGTGTCAGAGAATTCAGCTTTGCTTGAATTTGTCTGAAACTTTTAACTGGGTTCCAAAATCACGGAGGTGGAGGAAGAGGGGAATGTGCAGGTAGGAGTTGGCAGATGAACAGACATTGTCATTACACGAAGCCTAACATTTTAGGAAATGAAGCCAAAATTCTGCTTGTTCAGAGGGGAGGTGCGAGAGTTGATGCACTGAGGATTATGAGCCCTACAAAACAGGGGTCCTACAGGTCTGGCAGGACACATCTAGGTGAGAGTACTGGCCTTCCTACCAGGATGCTCTATTTTTAGAGGCTTTCAGAAAGCTGTCTCCCATTTACAGCTCATGTTTAAACAAGGGACTTACTTTCAAGGCTAATTTGTCGTTGTGTCTTAACCGGCCCCATTTTCCCAATTAGCTGTCTCCAGCTCCCTGAGCCACAGGAGCTCGGCGGGGGATTGCAGCATGTCTCCTTGCAAAGGGAGGGAAGGGGGGGGGGGGGGGATGCTGCCTGGCTGCCGTTTCCATGCGGTATAGGCAGCGTGATCAGAGCGCTAACACAACAGCCTGTGTAATTACATGTTTCTGGGAAGTGTGTTAGCTCCACGGGGAGCTGAGTCCATTTGGAGAGGAGGAGGAAGAGACTTTCCTTTGGTGGTGGTGGGGGTGTTGTAAGGTGAAAAGGGTCAGCACGTTAACCCAGCTCTTGCTTGAATATGATAACGGTAATTGTTGTTCTCAAGTGAACGCCGAGTGCTTCCTGGTTCTGGCTCCTCTCACTCGTTGCTCATGTCTGTATTATGCAGGTGTCTGCTTTCAAAACCAGGCGAAGCAGGGCTTTGCAAGAAGAGAGAAGAGGTTTGACCCTGTTGGAAGCGGTACGTTGTGATATTTGACATTGTTTCTGCGCTAACATCGCCAGGGCAGGCAGGGAGATGCAAAGTCAGGGGCATGGCAGTTTTATGCTACATAGGCATTTGCTTAGGCGGAGGAAGGAGAGTGGCAATTAACAGCAATTCATTATAGTCTGTGTGCTGGGGCAGGGGGAGGCTGGCTTGGACCTAACCTGTCATGTAGGTGTTTGATACGTGTCCTGTGTTGCTGCTGCTCACTGTGGCGGCGTGCACCTGAGCTTTAAATATCCTGCAGTTCCCGATATCTTGTTCCTCCAGCAGGCTCTCCATTTCATTTTCCTCTTCTCTCTAGTGTAAAATTTGGCCTAGCTTAAGCTTCTTTCCCTGGCTGAGAAGGTTATTTCCTTCCCTCCTCTCCTCCCCACCCCCTCATCCATCCTCTCCTCCTCTTGCAAATGCTCTCCGACCCTGATTTGGGGTTTCTCTCCCTGCAGTTAGCTGTGGGCTCTGTGGATGCTTTGCTGTGACGGAGGGCCGAGGGCTGAGTGAGTCGTGGGGAGGATTTGTACATAGGAAGAGAGGAGATGGCTGTGCAGCGTGCTCCCGAATCTGCTCTGAGCTTGCTGATGGTAAGTGCTCTTTAAAATCCGTTTGGGAAGGGGGGGTGGGCAAGGGGAGCTGCACCGCACGGATTCAGGGCACCAAATCCATGGGAGGATTTTGTATGAACCACCACTTGGCTTTTAGAGGTCCCGGGGAACTTTGCAGATGGTTTGTCTGGTGCTTACACAGAGACATTCTTCCAATGATGGGTTTTAATGCATCTGGACCAATGTTTAAAGCAGTGTTTTGAAGTCACCTTTCTGGCAGAGCTGGCACTTGTATTTGGGGTTTATCCTGAGCTGTAGCTTTTATTTGTGTTCATTATATCAGTGTCTTGAATCCTCATGTCCTTCTGCTTTCTCCTGCTTTTGCCCTTGCTGGCTGTGAGACAACTTAAACCATGAGAGGGAGAGTTTGATTTCTGTTGGTTATGTTGTTAGCTGTGACCATGTACTCAGATGTTGTGTCATTTGGGGAATGATCCTCTAATGCAGTGAATCGCCATGCAACTAGCTGCAGAGTGTGTTAGACCTGCCACTGACTGCAGACCACAGGGTGATGACTGGTATTTATCCGAGCTATTTGCTGCAACATGTTGAGCCATTGACCTACTTCTCAAAGTTCTGCATATTTATAATATTTTAAAGAAGATTATTTAGCAAAACACGTGGCTGAGTCCAGAAACATGCCATTGTCATGCTGCAATTAAAATTAACCCTTTTGGGGGGAAAATTATTTGTTTAGCTTTACTGAGTTATGTTTTATTCCCTTTCTTCTACTCTTGTTGCCATTTTCTATGCACAGTATCAGGGATGTTTTTAATGTAAGAAATCTGATGGATATTTTTCTGCCTAAATGTCACTGTAATGTTTCCACTGGAGAGTTGTTAGAAGCAAAGAACACGTGTGCGTGCACGTGTGTGTGTGTGTGAATGCAGAGATATAGATGCATTGTATATGTATTTATATAATTATTATTACTGATCTCTCTGCTGATTGTATTAGGAAATGGTCCCTAGCACTCAGGGACATGATGAGTTTAGTAAAGGGAATGCTGCAGGATAATAGCCCTGTCATGCCTAAGGTTGTTAACAAAGGTCAAGTTGAGAAAAGCAAATTTTATGTCCATTACTCAAAATGCTAAACATGCTATTAAGCCTCCGCATGGTTTGTTTTATATTTGCCAGTGACTGACTTGCTGCCTAAGCTCATTTTATTTCCTCTTGCTTACCTCCGGCCTTCCTGCCTTTTTAAATGGCCTCTTTCTATTTCTCCTTCAAAGATAAATTGATGACTGCTTGTCACCCCTGTGTCACTGTTTGGTCTATATATGCTTTTAGTTTCACTAACCTCTTAATTCTCAAGTTAAACCTCTCCTCCCCCAGCCTCAGTACTCCTTGAACAGACCTTGTCAAACTCTGGTGTGGTGCCAAGCTGCCCACAGATTTTTCCTCTTAAAATATGGCTTTCTGTGGCTACACGGCCTCATCCGAGTTGTAATTTTGAGGTGGGTCAGGTGTTTCTACAGCTCTGGCCTGTAATCTGGACCCCTCGAGTCTCATCACCTTGGCCACAGCCTTGGACAGGGCTGCTGTGGTCTCCTAGCCCTGTGAGGATGGACTGGGTTGAGTTGGGGGTCCACAGCCAAAGGAGTCCTTGACTTTGACCCCATGGATGGTTGGGGTGGTGGGGATGTATTTCTGGATTGTGAGAGGACTTGTGTAACTCTCTGGGATCTGCTTCAGGATGGTCTGGTGCTAGAGGCTGGTTATGGGTGTGGAAAAGGGGATTTTGATGTGTAAAATGCTCCACTTTGAAAACTGCTTCTTTTGCCTTAAATTTTTCTTGAGTTGTGAATCAGATTAGTTAAGTATGGAAACCTCATCCTTTTCCCTCTGCTTTGCCTTGGCTTTGATTGCAAGCTTGAGCAGGATCCCCTTGAATCAATAACAAATTCTTGCATAATGCATCCCACAATGAGCAGCTATAATTGCATCTCTTCTAAAACTGCCACTGTCCAGAGATTAAAGGAATTGGATGTCTTCAGGAAGTCTGCAGAAGTAGCTTTTAATACTCTGATGGACTTTTTCCATTGAGAGAGTTTTGTTTTAGCAATGAGGAGTATTTCAGTACTGCATTCCTCCTGCAATAGGATGCAGAATGTGCATCCAACTATCCACTTTTTATGAGAACCAATCACCAGCAGCATTTGGCAGTGCTGCATCATACTTAGTCTGAAAATATCTCCTCTCAGTGGGGTACCTCAAAGCACTTTGTGTTGCAGGTAAAGAAACCAAGGTACAGAGCCATTAACTGACTTCCCTGGAACTTGATGAATTGAGTGATCCAAAATAGGAATTTGCTCATCCCAGATTTCTTTTTGGTCAATTAAGAAAGATGGACATGTCCAGGGTATGGGGTTTCCTTCCTATAAAAGGACCATCTATAGGACATAGGTATCAAGCATCAGTATGCCCCAGCAGCTAAAGCTGCACAAGGGACCTAGCAGCATTTCCAAGTGCCAGCTATGATGGCAACTCACAATGACTTACCTGTGCCTCCTAAACGCTACCCAGGACACGGAGCTGATGTGGCCTAAAGCAGTTCGCAGACAGCAGGTCAGTGGGGAGATGCACATTGCTTCTGCAGCCATTAGCACACCAGTAGGTCTCACTAAACCTGCAGCCTTAGGTGGGCAGATCCTGCTTCAGTTTAGTGAAAAAAAAATTGACCCTACAATGAACTAATCTAAATTAAATCTGTTTTTATTTTGATCTTGTTTTCTAGGCAGCTTTATACTCAGGTGTTTGGGGTTTTTTACCTGCTTTCAGTGATTCTTTTTCCCTTTTTTTTTTTTTTCAGTTTTAGGCCAGGGAAAAGGCTCAATGAAGAATTTCATCTTAAACACATATTTTCCTGACATAAATGTGTTGATTCCATACAAAGACTGCAATCTGCAAATAGAACCGCTGCTTCTCCATTCTGTTAAATGACTTGTATTACAAATGATTCTAGACTGTGCCAGGTCTGTAAAACTCTTGCCTTTACCTTGCTGCAAAGATCACAGTAGATGAGGGATGTTGCCTGGTTCATGGAGGAAATTGGGCTGAACTGACCCCAAAGTGGCTCTGCCTGTAGCATTATCAAATCATTAAAATAGAGCTTCCTCAGCTTCTGTGAACCAAGAGGAGGGAGCATCTAAGCATGAAATAGCAAATACCATGTCTTGTTAGGAATGATAACACCTGCTGTGTTAAGATCATTAATGCTGATGGGAGTAAGTGAAATACCAGTAAGATTTTATGCCTCTCTTATTAGTATATTGTAAAATTTTAAAGCTGCAGACATATTGATTGCACAGATTTTAACAGCACAATAAGTTATGATACTTGATGTCTCCTGAGATGACATTACTGCGTCTCATGAAAGCAGATCTTAGGAACTTGACCTTCAAACTACGGTAGGTCATAACTCTAACACTAATTAATGTGTGTTAAATGACAGTGGAGGTTCAGGTGAGCAAGGTATACAGCTCAGCGTATACCAATTAATCTAGAATGATCTTAAAACAGTAGGGAAGAAGAGCATGGATTTCTGTTTCCAGAAAAGCTGGAGCTCCAGCTGGCTCCTCTCACCCCCTCTACCTTATTGAAGTATTTTCCGTGTTTACAAACTGGCTTTTCTCTCCCGTCTGTATATATAAATCTTTCCTTGAAGAAATAACAATCTACCATTTAGAAAACAAGTGCACTTGTAAATTAATGATAACTACTTGTGTTTGGAAGAGCATCTTTCATTTCAGGGGACTGTGTGATGCTTTCACACTCTAAAATTCATTATTTTGTGTCTGAGTTGCATTCACTGAGGCTGGAATAGAGTTGCATGTGAGATATCTTAGGTGACCTTCACTACATGACACTCAGTTATCTCTGTTGTTCAGAGAGAAAAAGTTGCCAACAGGGAATTTGGAGCATTAACTCAGCCCATGGTGTTCACAATGCCCAGGACGAAGAGTGAGCAATTAGCCAGTCCACTATCGGGGCTGCCAGCCTTGGTGTTTCCTTGTTCTATTGGTTTGAAGGTATTGCAGTGGGTGTCTAAGGCAGACACCCTCAGCAGGAAGACATGTGAGAATTGCTGTTTCTAAACCTTAGCATACATCTGAGTGTCATCCACTGAAAATCTCAGTTTGCTGCTGTGCTTCTTTCAAAGAGGGTTCTCCTGAATCATCCTTGCCTCCCTCAAGGTGGAGTCCTCAAAAAAACCAACATAATTCTGGATCTGATTATTATTCTGAAACACAGCACTGAACTCTGTAGGATTACCCTTCAAACACACTCAGATTTAACTGTATCCTTTCTAAACGCCATGAGGGCCATGCTCTGCTTGATTGGCTTCTGAGGTGTTGGACTTGACAATGTTCTGGGTATTTCATAAATTATTTCACAAATCATTTCATATGTTTGACTACTAAGCTTTTATGGCTGCAGCCTGCCCTTGTGTCGTGGTTTAAACCAGGACAACTTTTGAAGGCCAATTTGATAACTAAAAAGACATAGAGCTTCTAAGCCCCATTTAGACCTAGGGCTGACCCTACACACCATAAAGCTATGTTCTGTCCCACTCAAACCCCTAGGCAGATTGCAGCAGCACAGCTCAGCTTGGGGGATCATATTAAAACCTTTGGGATCAGCAAGGTTACAGTAGAAGGATGAGGTCATTTCCTGCCTCTCTCATCTCAGGCTTAAATTATCTCTATGTTGACAGCATATGCAAAAGCCCTTGACAGTCAAACCTCCTTGCTGCGACCTCATTTGCAGACCATGTTGACCTGGAAGGGAAGCTACGCTTGGCATGCTTCTTCCATAAAAACAAACCTCACTCATTCCTTACCATTGCATGGTATAGAGGTTAATGCAGCTCTCATCTGATGTCGAAGCAGTGTGACATGTCAGCAGTGCATGACCAATACATGGGTCTGAGTGTAAGCAGCATTGCATGGGAATGAATAACCCCTTCCCACAGGAATCAGCTGCATTGTTGACATCTGGCCCTCTTCAGCTTCATGCCCAAAATGAAGTCTGTGGCGATACTTGAATATATACAAGGAGCAGTGATTACGCAGCCCTCTCCATGCACATGTTTCCACTGTGCAGGTGTGAGGGTCTCATCCACAGCCTTCCCAGAAGGTCTGGGCAGGAGACAACCATGCACCGTGACACCTGAGGTCACTGGGAAGGAGCTGTGCCAGCAGGAATCTCCCTTCCTCTGTGGCTCATTCCTTGCTCCAGCCAGGCAGTAATTTGATAATGGGCTTCACAAATAGCAATAGCTGAGCTGTGCTGGTTGCTCTTTTAGAGAATGGGATGGGAGTAGCAAAATCCTGCTTGGTGCTTTGTGGTTGCTCGCTACTGTGAACCGGGAATTCAGCCATTTCTTGTTGATAAGTTCCTCTTTAGCACAGAATTAGATCTGAACTTTCCTGTATGTCTCCGTAAACTCACAGTAAGACTTCAAACATGGTGATTTAATTCAGCTGAATGAGATTAAACACTCCCTGGAATTACTCTTGGCTTCCCTGTGGTGGATGTCACCTTTTACCCATCTGAGCTGCAGGACTGCAAAATCATTATCGCTTTGATTCTACTCCAGTGCATGCCATTAATTTTCCTTTCCTTGTTCCTCTGTGGAAGAAGCAGACCATAATGTTTGCGCATCTGAATTCTCCTAATTATTACTACGCTTTAAAACAGGAGTAAGAAGGATAACTGGTTTATTATATATATTTTTATTGTGAATATGGCTTGTGCCAGCTGCTCATTCTGAATGACTGACAAAATTATTTCATCAGAGATGTGGCTATTGATTTTTTTTCCCCGATGCTCTACAGCATTGCTATTTGCACAAGGGAATTAGTGGGCACTTGAATAAATGATCATTATGATTAATTGGAGTCTTTCTACAATTAGGAGGAAAGTAACATATTAACAGATTGAAAAGATTACTAAATATGACAACTCCTTTTGACAATATAAAAAAGAATAACGTCACTCTCACTTTTCAAAAATAAAATGCATTGGAAAGCTTGACTGATATCCCTAAAGCAAAACAAAATGTTAAAAATGCTGTAATTGCCACAATTTAAATGCGAGGCTGTGAATAGCTACTAATACACTAGCAAGACTTGTACCATTGGGCTTTTGCAATTTTTCAATTCTTTGCCTTCTGGTTACAAATGTCATACTCCCATAATTACTGTACTCATAATTTCTCAGTATGGCAACAATCCAGACCTCCGACAGGCTAGTGTGGTTCGCACATCAGGGCTCAGAGATGTACCGAAGTCCCACACGGCTTCTTCCTCAGTACATCCCATGAAAAGGCAAGGTTTTGTGATTTGGTGCCTATAGGTGCCGTGCTCAGGTAGACGATCCTGTGGGTACTTATGCGATGGCCACTTCACTTCATGTGTCTCACTGAAAACAGAAGCCACCAGCTGGATGTGGGGTCTGTCAGAGGGACTGGACTGAGGTTTGGGCTCTCCCCAGGCAGCATGCTGTCCCTGGCTCTCCGTGTCTCCATAAATGCAGCTGAGGAATGGGTATTCTCACCTCTGCCATCACTGGCAAACCTTGGGTAAACATTTCCCCTGCACCCCTCCAGGCAGATGCATTTATTTTGCCCCACAATTCTCTCTGCTTTTAAATATCAACAGGCACAGAAACTTGCAGAAGTGAGTTGAAATCAGTCATTTCACAAACAGGTTTTAATGGCACAGAGTATCAAACTAACCTGAACCCATCATCACCTTCAAGTGAGATGAATTTTCTTGTTTAGGTGAATTCCTGTGTTGGCCTGAAGCTGAAACTCTCAAAGCACATGCAGCAAGGTTCCTGCTTGCCTGTTTGAAAGGTCATATCATATTGGGTAGTTCTACTGAGAGCTCTGCTAACAAACACACACTTGTCCAGCAGAGATCAAGTGGCATTTCCAAAGCCCTACTGGAAGACATTGCAATACCAGATCTTTCTTAAGAAGCCTCCTAGGCATGAAGAGACATACAGAAGTGTCTATCTGTATTTGATGGAAACAAAACCCATAGTGAATGCCAGAAACCTATTTAGAGGAATGGATCTGCACACAAAATTTTATCAGTTTTTTACATCCTTCATAGTATTAAAGCTGTTAACCACCAAATTAAAGCCAGCACCTCCTAGTGCTAGTTCTAGTGCCTGGCCTTAGCCTTTCAGGTCTCTGATGCTAATGATCCAAAGCTAATGATCATGCAATAATACCAACAACTAACCAGGAACAATGAGACTTGAGCCCAAGGTGCTGTGGTCTCAGGGCATGTTGCAAAAGCCTTGCTGAAATAAAAAAATGTAATGAAGTAAACTGTGAAAGCATGAATCGGGGTGCAAAAATAATCTACCCTGATATTCTTTGTAAATCAGTTAGAGAGATACTAGGGCACCATGGAACTTGGTAAAACAGACTATCCCATTCCCATCTTATCCTTACCCGCCTTTTGTCAATGAAGGGTTGCTCTCTGCAGTGCATCCTTTGCTATCCTCTCTTCTCTCAATCCATGTACAGTCACCAGAGAGCTGAAAATTATTTGCAGGGTGCAGAAGCAGAATTCACACTGAGCCCTGCTCCACAATATTTTCCTATCTGTGGGCAGGCTGTGATAATCCTCATACTGCAAGACGCTAGGCTTTGGCTCCCCATAATTTGTGTAAAGTAATGGAGGAGTGTGGTAGAACATATGTTTGGCTTAATATAGGTTCAAGGTTTTTTTTTTTAGTTCAATATAGTAAAGTAAAATCTAGGACAGCTTCACAGTAAATAAGATTGAAATGTTTTTCATTTTTTAATACTACCAGGCTAATCTAGCCATAGTGGTCAAAACTCATTGTATTTCCTGGTAATTAATTGCTGGCTGTGATAGTTAACTGCATAAAACTATGCCTTGGACCATTAACCCTAGGTCATTAGTACTCAAAGAAATATCTGGTGAAGGTCATTATTACTGCTGTTATATGAGCTATTGTAATAGAAAGAAGTTGGAATGAGCTTTTCAAAAACCCATTTTCCTTGTCCTGGTCTCGTTTCAGAGATCTGAGAACAAAGGCTGTCCCCAATTATTCCACATTTACATTGATTTTCAGGGGATTAGATTTTAGCCACTTTCTTAACAGAGACCAATCAATTGAAGTGTTTGAGAGGATGATGATCTGGCTTTATGTGGTCAAAAATGTTGGCCTTCCCAAAGGATTGGCACAGGTTCTTACTGGCTATCCCAGGGGCTGGAAACTACTGAGCAAAACCCCAACCGATCCCTCTTGTTGTCTTCTTTAGCAGCAAGGCATGGACACAGACTAAGGAAAATGGGGTGGTTGCTGCTACATGTTAGACCATGTGTTTTGTGTCCTGATATCTCAGGCTTGGATTGAGTTTCCAAGGTTTTGGTGGTGGACCAAAATCAGCCTTCTCACGAAAACCAGCCTTTGTTCTAGTTATTCTACTGCCTCCAGAAGGGATTCTAATTTCTACATCAAGCAGGAGCTATAAGGAGGTTTGCTTTTGTGCTCTCCATCAAACAGCTCTATAGGTCAGAGTCCCCAGAGCAGCAAGGTGATGTTTCTATTGAAAACAAGAGTTAAAAAATGAAAGTTCTAAGAATATTAATAATAATACACTTATTTACTATATTAAATACAGCTTTATGTTGAATCCTGTTTTCTCTAATCACGTGTTTAAAATAGGGTATTTAACGTGGACAAAAGTCCTTGAATCAGTATTCTGAGACTGTTGGCTTTAATGACATGGCAAGGAAGCACTTCAGCTCTAAATAGACAAAATTGCAGACAGCAGAAAGCACAGTTATGGCACAAGAAAATGATGGGGAAGTTTTGTAACTTGCTGAAGTTCCTAGCAGTGGTTTTTTTTCCCACTTTGAAATTTGTATTGGAATCAGTAGTTAAATAATTCCGTATGAAGAGACCTGTATTGCCCTATCGATTAATATAAAAACTCAGTTTGCCTCACTGCAGTATATAAAGAAAGGCTTATTTGTTCAGAGTCCTTTACCGATGGATTGTTCCTCTTTAATTCTCTTCCTCCTCTGTGTCTAATATCAGAATCAGTCTCTGCTGTCCACTTGCAAGAAGGAAAAAACTAAACGTGCTGCTTAGATTGCTTCCAACACAAATATTTTTGTACTGTGGGTATATTTCAACTGATTTTTTCATTGAAGATCTACTTCTTTGGCCAGGTAGTACTTAGGTTATTTTAGGGAGTTTCTTGAGTTTGGATGCACAATATAAGTTTGAAGAGCTAAATAAAGAATCATCCATGTGAAATTTCCCTGTGAGCTTTGATTCACTGGTAGGAATTAAACCTTAGCTGCAAAGGCCAGAGGTGTCTGGTGTCTTGGACATGCATCCTCTTTTGAATGTTCCTGTTTGCTTTGTCTTTGTGTAGTGATCTACCTGAGATACCACTTATAAATACAGATTTTGATAATTAACTTTCTACATTTCTCCCAAGAAATTGTATCTGTCCTCACACTGCAAATAAAACATGTCTGTTGTGGCTAGCCCCACATGTATTTGCAGAGAAGAGGAGGAAATGAGTGCATCACTTGCATGATGAAAAGTAAACTGATGTCTGAGACCTACTGGACATTTTAAGACTTTATGACCGTGCAGACAAATGAAAAGCCCAGTTTTGTATATAATGGGAGTAAAGAAAAAATCCTATTTGAAATCTGCATTATTGTCCCTGTATAATAAAGCAGGTGTGGCTTGACAACAGCTATGCAAACAGAATAATATATAGTCATCTCTGAATAAGAGAGCACTCAGTTTTAATTTTTAATAATCTTTAATTAAGTGAGCATTCACAACACTTCTGGTATTTGTGCATTAACACAACTGTCTCTGGGTAGCCAGAGTCATTCTTTCATACGCAGGCTGGTGCCAATTGATTTTTCTGTGGTCAGTAGCTGTAGCTGAGACTGTTTAAGTTCCATAAAACTTCCCCCGTTGCAGAAAACCATTGATGTCCAAGGGAGAAGGACTTGATATTTCTTCTCTTAGGATCAAGCTGGGAGGAGAGTATAAATCCATATTATTTCACTTATCTCCATGACATTTCCAATTTCTACAGATGCAATCTGCTCATTGATCTTCAAACTCTTTGACAATTTCGCACTCTGAGATGAGTGGTGTGACCCATACAGTTGCCCTATTGCTTTTCATCAATAAAAGTTTTTACCTAGATGAAGACAGTACTTATGAATTGCTGCATATGAGCTATGAATCTTGGAGATTATTATTGGTTTACTGGTGGAATATTTATTTCCAAACTGAAATGAATTCTTAGATGAGTCATTGTGCATATATCCTGCCTTGATATTTTTAGGTGTTGAAACCACTATTTCAATGAGACTGGGGTGAGGAAAATTGTCCATAATGTTTCGGATGTACAATTAAAGTGCCATCTGCCTCTGCGATGCAGCAGATGTATAATTGATATTCACTGCTGATTTGCCACTTGATTTTCTGCAGACATTGAATGCTGTAATTGTTTATACAGTATGATCCTAAATACCCATGTGAGAATTTTCCTCCTCACGTGTCCCCTACCAGAAGCATCACTACCGTCCCTAACACTCGGAACGTGGATTCATTAAAAGATTATTTACAGTTAGCTAAACTAAAATCATATATGAATCCAGAAAGCGAAAAACAAGCTTTCAAAAAGAGTGGCTTATTCCTGTAGAGTCAGAGTTTAATACAGAAAAGCTTGTTGGGAAAACATAAAATGCTGTTGCCAAACCTGGTTAATCTTGTGCACTGATTTAAATGCAGGATGTAGGTGGGATTAAAGGAAAGAAGTTGGATTTATTTTTCCCTCCTTTTCTGCAGAGATGGGAACCTTCTTCAGGGGAGAAATGTTATGTAGAGTAAACCCAAAAGGTCAAAGGAAATATTTTCTCTAGGGCAAAGATTATTTAAATAAAAAATACCAGAGCAGTGAATTTTGGACAAATGGGAAAACAGAGATGTGCTACTATTGGTGTTTTTCTTACATTCTCGTTACTTTTAGGAAATTCAATCACTAAAATCCCGATCAATCAGCAGTTGTTAATTTTGCCCTATGACTGGCTTCTAAGATCCTCCTTCTGAGAATGCTCTAGATCTGAATCCATTCATGCTGAAGTAAAAGCAAATGTGATCAGTAAGTTCAATGGCAATGAAGTCAATGGCTCGATTTTGTATTGTTGCCCTTCTTTTTGACGGCAGTGGCTTTTTAGCACACTAGTTAAACTCACGATGAGGCGGTAGTGATTGTCCAGGGCTTTGCATTCGGCTCAAAAGGAAAGAAAAATTGGTGGTATAGAATCTGAATCTGGCTTCGTTGCAAGTGACATTTTAAGTAATCATTTCTTGAGCCAGTGCCTAGCTCACAGGAAAAGTCAGCTCTAGCTGCGCTCAGAGAAACCAAGGTCCATCTTTTTGCAGCTTGCTCCTTCTTCCTGAGCCGTTTCCTGTACATGGCACCCAGACTAATCTAAAAGGACCCCTTGTGTCTTCCCAAAGCTGAACCTTTGCTCTCATTTCATGTTTCTAATGGTAATACACTAATTATAAATAAAGGACATTATGGCTGATGGTTACAGCATGTAACTCGGGTGGAAGCATAAGCAAAAGACCAAGCGAGGGGCTAAAGATGCTGTAGAAGGAAAGCACAGGAGGTGCAGGGGAGTGCTTGAGATGGGGAGTTGCTGTCAGATCTAAGGAAATGGGGTGCAGTGCACTGCAGATCAGTCTGATTCAGTTCAAGTTTTCTTTTACATCTCTATTACTGTCTGAAGAAACCCACCAAGTTAAAGAGAAACAGAGTCAATGCAGGAGAAGCTGTAAATCTGACTATGTTAATGCTGTTAAACATTTGAAGTAGGGAGATAGATATATTGGTTTTGTCCATGAGACATTTAGTCACAGCCATGCTGGGTGCTCTG
Organism: Strigops habroptila; assembly: GCF_004027225.2. NCBI lineage: Eukaryota > Metazoa > Chordata > Aves > Psittaciformes > Psittacidae > Strigops > Strigops habroptila. The sequence goes on along the minus strand of NC_044279.2, from coordinate 7,717,169 downwards.
TGATAAACACAAACAGAAATCTAGCTACAGCAAAACGTATGGTTAATTTTACCCATGTAACTTCTTGTTGAGGTCTAGCTGGGCTCTTTGCCGTGGAGACATGACAAGATCTGAAGGAAAGAAATTTCACACTGTTGTTTGTGTGTTCTCGTGGGTTTTATTTTATTATTCTATTTATTTTAATTTTCTTATTTCCAGTATCTTTCTCTGATTCATGTAACAATCTTTTGTATATACTTGTTGCATAAAGATGCGTCTACAGGTTTGATTTGTACTTACTGAGAAGATGACCTGTGAAGGGGAAGGTTGCATTCTCACAGCACATGTAGTGCGTGAACAGCACATGAACATATATGTTCGTGAGAAGCCTTTAAAGCTGTTTTGATCCTCCACAGCACTGCTCAGTTTATTATTTTGTGTGTTAACAAACTGCAGCTTGTGATTCCCATTGGATCTCCAAAAATACGTGAGCAATCCTAGAGGATTAGTCCCTTGCTCCTCCAGGCAGTGGGCTGGAAGGACCTCCTTGTGGGAAGAAGCGAGTTTTCCCTCCTCCACGTCTCTTCCACTATAGCTTTACTAGATTCAGTTCTGGTTCTGCCAGCCTAAATAAGAAGGCAGCCTCCCCTCAGAGAAGCGTTCAAAGCTTCACATAAAGTGTCTTAATTTTTATCGTGTGGTGCTGTTTGTGGCAACTATGAGCTGCAGCATTTACAAAAACACAGTGCAAGAAACCACAGCAAGGGCTTCCAGAGCACAACATCTGGTGGGGGAGTCTGCCATGATTAGAGAAAGTGTTATGTTATTCCCAGAATCCAATTATCTGACAGTGTCCTGCTGGTAAGCAGCAAGTATGAGCTCTACTGAGTCCTAAATTGGTGACTACAGGAGAGGTGGTATTAGATCTTCAAATCCCTTTTTGAGTTAAGTTGGTTTCATCAATATTCTCATCTAAAAACTAATACAAAGTGTCTCAAAACACAGGCCACTGCTGAAACAGATTTTATTTTTGCTTCTACACACGAATATTATGTTCCCCAATTCTGGGGACTGTTTCCCATCAGAAGTTTCCCTTAGGAGTGTAAAGGGCTTTGCTAGGAAGCAGAAATCGATGGCTCTCTTGTCCTGGGAGCTCTCTGTCTTTCTTAAAAATAATCTTTTCTAGCTGTGGGGAAAAAAAGCTTTCTCAGGACAGAAGCCGAGATAACTGTAGCTGAAAATTAAGCTTGTGGGGAACAAGGGATGGCAGCCTGTGGGGTGATCTTTGCCATTCAAGGGATCAGCCCAGTGTAGGCGGTAACTGCATCCCAGCTGAGATGCAGTAGCTGGCAGGGTGGATGCTCCCCTTCTGCTTTTTATACTCTTCCTTGACAGTCCCAGTGAGTTTGCTTTGCTTTGCAGCAGATAAAATTTAACTTCCAGGTGTCAGGGGAAGAACAGTAACCTCAGCTGCTTCAACTCTAATGGTTAAGGTGGTCTTATCATTCCCTATTGCACTATTAATGCAACCATCTAACAAAACAGAAATGTCATGTTTTGAAGGTGCACCTAAGCTTTTAGCACAGGATGGGGCATCACTGGCAGTGGTAGATGGATTTGCTTTCTTTTTCCCTTACAACCAGGAATCAACCTCCTGCTAGGAATTCACTGCTATCTCCTTTCCCACATCCCTATAATCAGCTGGGATCATCTAAAACTTATTTGCTTGGTCACAGTCACCCATCTATATGCTACCACACCGCTACTGTGTTTGTGTTAGTATGGCACCTAGATCCTCGTTGGAGACAGGAGCTTTATTGTAACAGCAGCTTTGCAAACTTGGTGAAAATATACAATATTTCCTTTTCATCCTTGAGTCCAAATCATTGTAAATTGGACATTTGTCTCCCTTGGCTGGTAAGGATGAATGCATCCTTAGCGGGTTTTCCTCTGGGGAAATTTATAGTAAGATTTAAATATGAAGTGAATAGTCCCCTTTAAAGTTACATATGCTAAAGGAATGTGACTTATGAATCCTGTTAGAAGTAGTGGCTGCATGAGAATATCAAACACTTTGTCAAATCACGGTTTTGCTGTGATGCATCTCGCACTGAAAGAGTAGCTATAAATTTTGTACTGCGCCAAACGTTTTTATGTACCTCAAGTATGTGGGTTGTGTTTGATGCTTATGGAAGTTGAGTCTGTTTTGCTTTTGTTGCTGACTACTGGAGAAACATGTGCATGTGTTTGTGTAGCTGAACAGAATTAAAACTCCTCTGGATTTCAGTGCTTACAATAGAGAATGCTGCTGCCTGCAGTAAAAACAGGAGATAATATTGAACTGCAAATAAACCATTCACCTTGCACTGGGAAAAACAGCGTTATTCTCATAATTTCTAGTGGCCAACACAGGTGGCACCTCCTGGATAGAGCAGATTCAGTGGAGAGCAGCAATTTACTTAAAAATTGCCTGTACGAAATATTCATATAAAATTTTGCTTCATGCAGGGAATATTTGAACAATTAAGAGTCTGTTCACTGTCGCTTTCTGGCCTCAGGCTAAGCCAGGGGGCTGGCTTGAGGATGGTGGTGTTTGTAGACTGCCAGCTGACTGGTACCTATGGGATCACACTGGAACAGATGGGAAGACCAGCAAGCCTAGAGGACTGTCGTGGTTTAACCCCATCCAGCAACTGAGCATCACACAGCAGCTCACTCACTCCCCTGCCCCAGCGGAATGAGGGAGAGAATTGGAAGGGTAGAAGTGGGAAAACTCATGGGTTGAGATATGGACAGCTTAATGATTGAAATATAGTGATAACACTAATAATAACAACCACAACAACCTTAAGCTCATCTAGTTCCATCCCCCCTGCAACAGGCAGGGACACCTTCCACTGGACCAGGTTGCTCCAAGCCCCATCCAACCTGGCCTTGAACACTGCCAGGGATGGGGCAGCCACAGCTTCTCTGGGCACCCTGTGTCAGCGCCTCAGCACCCTCACAGGGAAGAACTTCTTCCTTATATCCAACCTAAATCTCCCCTGCTTAAGTTTGAACTCAGGGATAGCACAACTTAAGTATGGCCATGGGTCCAAATATCACAGCAAATATATTCAGGGCCTCTTGCAGGAGGATGTGTTGTCACAGCTTCCCAAGTCCCTTTTGAGCAGGGGACGTGGTAGTCCCATGGCTGGGGGCAGGCACATCTTCAGAACACATATTTGGTGACATTTTCTTGTGTTTAAGCAAGACAGGCAATTATACATGAAAAAAACCCCAACAAAAACAACCGAACAAAAAACATAAAATAGTTTTTAGGATTCCTCGGGGGTAGCCCCCCTCAAAAAAAGAAAATCACCCACTTTTCCTCCTGAAATGAAAATAAAGTAAATACAATTTCAAGTTTGTGTACTTCAGCAGTCAAATTCTGCCTGTGCAAATTCCTGGAGCTCTTGTTCCTTTTACGGCTTTATTCTTTTTGCAGAAATTCTTTGTCTGAATGTCATACTAATTGCTTGACCACAGCAGGGCTTTTAGGGTTTCTGCAAGGTGTGGGAGCACCAGAGTGATCGCAGGGACTCAGCCTGTCCCTCGGCATGTTTCTGAGCTGGGGCACAAGCGTGCGTGGAAGTTGTCTCAAACTGCCTCTCCAATATAAGACCATTTCACAATGAACCAGTGAGGTCACTACTCTTGTGCTAGATTTGAAAGAGGTTTTAAAACCAACTCACCAACATGACTTTAAAAAATCATGATGGGAAGCAAAGGGCTGTGGTTTCACTTCTTTATTTGTTTTCCTAAGCAGGGCTAAAGGGTCCATTTCTCTTGGGTTGCCCACTTGAATCCCACTGAATCAGGACAGAAAATTACTGAACACATGAGGAGAAAGCAGCGATCATTTGGGGTCAGTGAACTATAGATTGCAATATTCGGCACAGTTATCATGCGTGTCTGTGAGCCACAGCCATGTCCCTGCTCCACCCACCGGCAACTGTGGGAGAGGAGGGAAAAGCTGCTCTGTGTTTCGCTCCCTTGGCCTTTTCCATCGTGCTCCCCTGAGCCTTCAGCCTTTCCTACCTGATGAAGCCTGTCATGGTGCATTATTGATTATTTTTAATCAAAGGGATCAGAGTTATTTGCCCCAGTTGTCAGTTTGGTCCGTGTCACTCTGCTGATTATTGTGACCCACTTAGATGATGAAAACAACCATCCAGATCATGAAGTTTAGAGGTAGAAAACCAGACTAGCCAAGGTAACTAGTCTTGTTTGACTTGATGTTTGATTTTTTTTCACCTCTGGCTCTGTCTGGATTGTATGAGGTATTTTACTTTTGCTTCCCCAAGGCAATCTACCAATAATTTAGTGACAGCTGCCTGCTCTTACTCTTTGGTTTCTAAGCCTCTGGATACTATGCTTGAATTCTGAGGGCCTGTTTTCAAGCATTGGCATGCATATTCTGCATGCCCTCTGGCAGTCTCCTTCACTTCTCACTATATTCTGGTTTTGTAAATGGGCTCAATGCCCTTTTTGCAGGACCACTTTGTGCATCTCCCGTGTGCTAGATATTTTGGCAGTCCAATAATCCAATAATGAGAGAGAAGGGAAATAAAACAGGTTGCTGACTATGCACAAAAATGTTCATATAGCAAAAAAGAGCGAGACTGTGCTCCAGTAGATTCAAACTCGGTCTTCTCACCAAGGGAGACTTGTGTAAGCAGAGGTTCATGCCGCAATGGGCAAGCCCCAGGCTGACATTCACTGTGCTAGTTGTGACTCCTAAACCCATTCATTAGTTGGAGTCAAGAATGTCAGTGTTCCTACCATGACTCAAGCTGTAACAGCAATGAGAACTTTCAAACTAAACTTCATGACCAAACTCTGCCAGCCTACTTATTAATGACATGCAAATTATAGAAGTTCAAACATTTGCATTAAATGCTCATAGCTGTTTCTTTGATTGCTAATGATGTTGATTCATAAAGAAAAAGCTTTCTAAAATAAAGAGACTATTTCATGTACCGCACCAAAAGCAAATGAAAGGATGTTGAATATAAAAAACTTTTTTGGTCATGTTAAGCCCTGTCCAAACACCTCAAGACTCATAAATTAGGTGGAAATAAAATGTGAATTACCAGCTAATGAGCTAGCCTTTAATTTTTAAACAGAATTCTGGCTTAGAATAAACAATAAACATGCACATTTAGTCGTGAACTTCTGTCCTGAATTTTACTTTGTAGTTGTCACAAATCTTTATTATTTATTCATGTTACAAGATCAGCAGAATCACTGTACACTTCCTAAAATGCTCATACCCAGAGCAAGTTGTCCACCTATAAACTTGTGATATGAACTACCTTTGCTACCCATCCTTGCAAACAGTGATTGTGTGAGGGTGAAAGGCAAGATGCCAAGCCCCTAACATGGAAAAAGGTCCTTATGACCTTTACAAGAAAAGTATCATTTTTTCTGTTGAATGGCATTTTCAGATGGACTTTCATCAAATCTTCCAGCAACCATTTTCTGTTGCATGTGTGAAGGTGCAGAGTGTGAAGGTGCAGAGTACCGTTTAAAAGAAACGTATAAATAAGAATTCCTTTTTGTTGTGTGCTTAAATAGGAGCCTAATTCTTTGGAGAAAATCTGATTTTCAGTGCCCCAGCTGGCCTACAAAAGTGAATGAAATTGCCTGACTGGTTCAGAGTTTGGACTATGAACATCACTCAACTCTGTATGGGACATAGGGTTGAATAAGAAGACTGATCAGCAGATCTTGATGATACAGCTAGGTCCTGTTTGCCCACCTATTGTATATTATCAGGAAAACAGAGGAAAGTTTTATCCCCAGAGATTCTTCTTTAGAGGCTCTACAAACAATATTCTACAGCTGAAATAAAATGATGACACTCGGGACTAGAAGTACTGATGCTATTACCTAAGAAATGCAACTGCATAATTTTTTTGCTATCTACCATATAGAATTTTGCTTGGAAATTCAGAACCATTTTGCTCTTCATAATATTGTCTTTGTCTTTTATGACACTTCAATCTCTTTGTAACACTCTATTTTGCTGTGAAGAGGCTGAAAAACTGCAACACTAAATATTAATAAATGGAAACTGGACCAGGAAAGTTGTCATGGCAGACAGCCAAGTTTTAAAAGATTGTCTGCTTTGACTGTTAGACAATGCTACTGAGAAAGGTACTGTATAAACTATTTTATGGCTAAAATTAAGTAGTAATCTCTGCGTCAGCTGATAGAAAATACCATCAGAGTTGACTTGATTATTTGGGGATTTAGTCTTTTTAAATCTACCTTAACAAAGAGAAATGATGTCAGACTTGTAAACAAGGACTGCAGAATAGCATTTCTTCAGTGGTTTTAAGCAAGATTCTCATAAATAAACTCCCAAAGGAAGTGAAAGTCACAGGCAGCCTCAGTAAGATACATATTCTAGTGACAGTAAGCAAGATGCTCCATTGTGCTGTAGGAAAGCTGCTGCTGTTTTGGCAAATTACAGCTTTTCTATAGTAGAATAAAAGGTTTACCTCATTTTGGAGCAATTGTCTTGACGTGCTGAGATACTGAGCACTTCACCCTTCTGTTCCTCCTGAGATCTCCCTGGCAGAAATGCCTGGTTCAGATTTGTAAGTTGACGTGTCTGTGGCCCTCAGTGTGCAGAGTGAGGTTAGCTGTCAGCTACTAAGGATGCACTTCACATCCAGCGACTATAATGTATGGACTGATTTGAACACTTCAGTTCTGTATGCAAAAACTTCTCAGGCTACCTGCACACTCCTCTTGTTTGCATTTAGATTTAATGTTGTTTAAAAAGAGTGTAAGCAATTGGGGGGTGGGGGTGGAGGGTGTAGCAATTACTGCACTGTAAGTTTGTTAGTCCAAACTCAAGAAATATGCATCTGCAGAATACTAATAATTAATAGAATACTAAAGAAAAGTGAACAAATCGTCAGAGATAATTTTAAGTCTCCAAGGCTGGGATCCGTGTCCCCTAAGATGCAGTTTATAGATTCAGATGCTCCATTAGGATACCTCTATGTGCAGTACAGCTTTATGTTATTACTATTAGTGGTGATCTAGACCGTGGAGCTGAAACATGGTCCAAATAGGAGGCATCTCCTTTAGGTAGAACTGAATCCCCACTGATGGTATTGACTGATGTGCAGTGGGTGAGATTTGGTGAACTAGTCATAGGCGTCCAGTTCCACTTTAGGTGCTTTAAGATATCCAAGGTGCCTGTGTCTGGTGGATGTGACCCAGGACCAGAAGGACACCTCCAGACCTCTGCAGTAGCAGCTGGTGGGAGGGAAAAATCCCAAAAGGCAGCTCAAATGGACCTATTCTCCTGTGTACAGGCACCAGGGCTGTGTTCAGAGGGTTACTGTGTAGTAAAAGGTGAGTTGAGAAACCTCAGACTTACTCTTAACCATAAAAAACATAGGCTTTGAGGACATCCTGTGAGGTCTGAGTTTGCTGGCTCTAATCTGCATTTGCTTAGGTTCTGCAGGTGCATTTCTGTGTCAGCCTTGCCTTTCAGTCTGGGCCGAGGCTCAGGTCTGCATCCTGGGGTCCAGGACAAGATACTAAAGCCATTCTGACAGATCAATAGTGATCCACATCTGTGAATCCCAGTAATAACTCAGGGCAAGATTGCATCCTGGTTCTGTGCAACCACATAGGGCAGGTCTACCTTATGTTAGAATGAAGACTTGACTATGGGGACAAAGGATGTGGTTTACTCTTAAGGGAAAAAGTTGTGGATAAAGTGATGTTTCTAAGGCTTAGACCTCCACTGGAGCAGGGCAGCTGAATGCTAGCTCTTTCCTGGGGAGGCTGTAAGGAGATTGTGCCCAGCAACACAACCCAGCCTTTGTGAACAAGCACGAGCTACCCTAACTGCCCTCTTTCCTAGATTATTAATACTTTTATATGTGTGTGTTTGTTAGTTTTGAAAGCAGAGGCTGTTAGTAACAAGGAACACGTGGCAGGAAAACGGTAGCAACTGACAGAAGTTTTAAAAATTGTGCTGAGATGTTCTAACTTCGTTGTACTTTTTAAATCATTTCTTCCTACCATCTCTTTCAATGCTACAAGTAGGACATAGCCGCAACATTACACCTCCAAGGCACAGAATTCGTGTTGCGTTGGTGTGAGCAACTAATAGGATTCCAGTACAAAGCACTTTAATCCATTGCTAAGTAAGTGACAGTGTAGTAATATGATTTGAGGAAAGGACATGGCTAACATGCCACTTCTGCTCTTCAAAGACTTAGTTTTATAATCCTCTGAAAAAGTCTTTGTTCAGGTTTCTGGAAGTATTTTGTAACTGCCCACACATGCCTTTAAATATTGTCTCAAGCCCTACAAATGTATTTGCTGCAAAATTCCATCTGTAATTAGTTATGCTTTCAGCCTCTGAAGCACCATACAATGGCATGCTGTGTTGGAGCTGTAACTATTATCTTTAATATTTCAGTAGATTAATTGCTAATGCAATTTTAAGGACCAATAAAGTTGTCACCAGCAGATCAGTAATTTTATCATCAGCGCTAGAAAAAAGCTTCTGAGCTTGAATATGACATCTGGTCACGTATAGTGTGTCAGCCTCATCTCTGAGTTAGGGGTAATGGATACTTGCAGCCTCATTTTAATCTCACAAGTTTCAGTGTTGGTGTGGGGATATATTGGCATGCTGTCTGCTGATCATGCTGGTGCTTGTGAGCTGGTGGATTTTTCTGGGTTTAAAGCCATATGTGCTTATGTAGCTGAGGTCTATTGTGGTTGAGGACTTAACACTTTCCTCACCTTAATCTTATACTGGGTCATTCAAGCTGGATAGGTTTAATCCTTTTCTGTACACAGTAAATCAGACTTTAGTTGTTTGGAACACTCAGGGATTCATCTGAAATATTGCTGTGCCTACAGGATATAAATTTAAGACATCCTAGGATTCCTTTATAATAGAAATAGAGCTATTCAAATACAGACTCTTGTCAGTGCAGCCTAGGTTTTGGTAGATGATTTGCACCCAGAACTCCATTGATCGGAGTCTCAGACAATTTGCTCAGGTCTACACTGTGGACATGTAATCTGAGGTGACATAGATCCTATCACTGATAAGATTACCAGACTGAAAGCTCTTTCTCCACCATTAACTCATTAAAACTGCACATTATTACAGGATTGCATAATACAGTAGTCCTTGTGTTCTGTTGAAAGAGGTCCAGCACCTTTCCATCTTTCCGTAACAGTTTCTATATGACCTATCTGGATGCCAAAATCTCAGCCTAAAGAAGACTTTGAATACTGCCAAAAAGCATATTCAGAACTGAGGTCTTACACAGTGCTGCTGAATGGGCACATGCTCAGCATCCTTACTGTAGCGAGACTTAACCCAAGTGTCTCAAGCATGTAAAATCAAAGCTAGGAAATGGAGATCTGGAGAAACCACTTTGCTGAAGTGTTGCTTTCATTTTCTGATCTATATGAACTGTTAAGCTGCGGGGAAGGTGTGTATGGCAAATGGACAAAAAATCTGATATTGTTGTATGAAAAATGCATGTGCTAGGGCAGGCTAGAATGACACCTCTTCTATTACTCTGCCTCAAACACGATGGGAAATGGGCTATACTGCATTGAATAAAACACAGCTTCATCTTGTTTCTTGTTCAGAGACCCTAGCAGAGCCACTGAGTGCATGAAGACGAACATCTCTTCTGCTCACAGCTGTGTCTTTGCATGGCCAGATCTTGGACTGCCAACTCGTTATTCTTTTCTGCAGTATCAATAATGAACTATAAAGGCTGATACTTTTACAAATCATTTAGAAACCTTATTTCCTTGACTCTCAAAGAAAATCAGGCTGTTAAAGTTCTGTATAGCTCATGAAAATGTTGTCCCTTCAACATTAGTGAGTTTAATTAAGTAAATATCCTGGAGATGTTAGCCTTACAGTCAATGGGACTTTGGCTTCTAAATGCCTTTGTGAGTCCACTGAGATAGGATTTGTAGGACGAGTTAATATCTTTTACTAAAGCAAATGATATCTGAGGAGAAGAGAAGAGACTTTGGGGCATACAAGCTATTCTTCAGGTTATCTGTGTTGTGAGTCTAGACCTTAGTTTCAAAGTGATGTACGAGCCCTTCAAAATGTCACTCAGTGAGATTTACGATGTCAGACTTCTTTCTCCCCCTCCCCTTTTTAGTGCTGGTGTAAATCAGAAGTGGTTCGGTGGAGCTAGACTGTGTCAAACTCTCCAAGAGACATGGGCTGTACAGTATATTACTGGTACTTGCTTGGAGAGAAACAGTAACTCTTACCTTTTCAGCACATCTTGGACAACTCCTAGCTCCCTGTCATTTTCCTTTCCCTAGTGGTCTCAAATCAGAAACCAGTCGATAACTCTGGCAGTAAAAAAAAAAGTGCCCTTTAGCTGGAAGATGGAAGCTAAAACATTTCTTTAGAAATGCTGTACACTGCTAAATAAGGCCATGGCTATTTTTACTAAATACTGGGTTTGGAAGCTTAATTGTCTTCATTCTGCTCATAGAAATCAAAACAATACTTGTTGGCAAGATGGACCTAAAACAAAATGTAGTTGCCGTGAAAAATTTACATGAACCAACTCCCTTTTTTCTTTTTCCTTTTTTTTCCTTAAAGCAATTATAGATATGTTCCGTGACCTGCCCTCATCTTTCTCTGGCTTGTCTGCATTCTGCAACGCTTGTCACAGGCTGCATGGGTCTCTGCTAGCCATGCATGCAAAGCCTGCAAAGCTAAATGCAAGCTCTGAAGCTGAGTCCTATCTTGTTGCCAGGGAACAGTGACAAAGAAGTGCCTGAGCTCAACTAGAATTTAGGAACTGTCTTTGCAATGAGCTGCTTCTCTGACCTTGGGAAGGAATCTGTATGGGGTGAGATTCCTCTCTTCCAATGTCAGGCTCTCAGTTACTAAGACTTTGACTTTGGTTTGATGGAGGATTTTGCATATGGGAGGGGAGAGCAAGAGAAGGAGACTGGTCCCTTATTTTAGACATTTTTATAAAAATGGGACAAGCCTCCCACTGGGGACATCTGCTTCTCTCCAACTATAGTATGAGCCCAGATGGCTACCTTGGACCAACACCTAACATCTGGACTTCTGTGTGACTGCAGAAGTGTTCAAACTCTGTGCTAATGCCGACCTGACCCAGATAGAACCTCTGAAGTCTCCACAGTTCTCACAAAGACAACTCTCTGTGTTTGCTGTTATGTGACATGTAGCTGCAACATCAGCAAGATGGTTTTTTGCACATTCTTAGATTTCTAAGAGTTGTTGGATGTTAGCTTTGAAGGAATGAAGAATTCCTCCTCCCTCTTCCTTGCTGTACTTCAAAGTACTTCACAGTTGTGGTTGGTCCTTATCTCCAAAAATTGCTGATCTGACCAATCCTCTGAGGATCCTGTTCTTTGAATGTGGCAAGAAGGGAACTTTATCCAGAAGCAGTGATGAGGTGTTAGTGGATGGCTCATGGCACCTATCACCCAACAGTGTCAGGTGCCGAATAAATCAAGATGAGTAACAACAAGCACACGGCCAGTCTGTAGCAGAAAGCTTATTCCATAATAAACATGGTGAAAATCTGCCTTGAGGACCCTGGAAGATGGGACCTGCAGATAGAAAAACTTCTTTGCAAAATCATTTCATCCTGGTGGGATAATTCTACAGCTATAAGCATGTGTTCTATATGTAAATGTGTGCATCCTGGTCTAAAGGATTTAATATATTCTCTTTCTTCAGTGGTGAAGGCAATTCGATACATTTGGGGTGAGAAAGTGAATGATCAGTTCACAACTTTTGATTTTGGATCAAGCAAGTTTTCCCCAGTAGGAGAATTAAGAGACTTCTTTCCTTATAGACATTTCATTTCAAATTCTCTTCTATTTGCTTTAAACTCGTTTCACTCCACCAAAGGGGAAATGCTTTTCTGGTCTCTTCTTATGAAATCAAGCTGAAAGATTTCTTCTGTTGATGCTTTGACAGTTTTCTGAAGCATCTACCTTAGCTTTGATCTCTTCTCTCCATTAATTTTTAACACTTGTTAAAGGATTTGTTCTATTTGCGAGTTGTGAGAGGGTGTCTTAATTTATAGACAGCTCAAGTATATCTTGCTGTAATTTCAAAGTGTAAATTTTTCCCCTTCAATAATTTAACTCAAGTCCTCAGCTACCAGACTCTACATAACTACTTTAAATCTTATGAAACTCTCTTGGTATGCACCTGACAAAGCTTCTGGCCCTATTAGTTATAAAGTTTAGAGCGGATTTCTCACCAAGAACTTCACACCTGAAAGAGTCCTCTGTCAACTACAGAAAAAAAATCTTGGTTTTCATTAAAGGAAGAAAAAGCCCCACATTTATGTATCAAGAACTGGGATTGCAGGAAATACCAAAACTAACAATATTCAAATAGACAAATTAGTAATTTTTATCCAGAAAATAGACAAAAATACAACTTTCCTTTTAGAAAACAGCAACGTTTTCCACCAACCTCTCAAATACTGTGCTTTTGAAACATTTATTACATGTTTCTCCACAGCTAACTGTTTTACTTGTTGAGAGTGTACGAGATTGCCTGGGATGCTAGTGGTAAACATGAAAATTAAATGAATCCACAGTCCAGGCTTTACTGTGACCTATGGGAGAGATTAGCACTATTAGTAGTAGCATTCCTTAGGAGAGTCCTGAGTTTATTTTTATCTCCTTCTGTAGATAAAATAGCCAGATACCTGTCTCCTGTCCCTACTCTTCAGTAAAGATGAGAAATCTGGGAGGGTGTTTTTGTTGTTATTTTGGGTATTTTTCCTGTTTTTCAACTGAAAAACCCTGCAAATCACAGGACAAGATGCAGGCACTTTTGACCATCCTAACTTCAATAAAGCCAAGAGAGGGATAAAGGGGTGAATGGGATGCACTTTCAGGCTGCTCTCTGAAGGGTAGTCTGCTGCATTTTTAGTGCCAAATCAACCTATTTTTGCTGGAGAAAATATTTTTTGACAAAAAAATGTATTTTGTGATGGACAAATATCTCCTAAAGTTCATCAGCTGAATGAAAGACCACGATGCTGCTGCAATATCTTTTTGTAAAGCAGTGAGGATAAATGTGCAGGTCATGGTTCAAGAGACCATGTGTCACATCCCATGGGAGGAGGATCAGAGCCCCTCTGAGAGGGTCTGGACTGATTCTGTGCTGCCAATATTCTCCTGCAACCCAGTAGCCTTTCTCAAAGGAGAATTTGGCATTTATGGGTAACCTTTGACATGAGGTGCATTGCCTGGGCAGTGAGTGTAGGTTAAAACAGCAGGAGCAGACTATCGCCCTGCCACGTGCTACCTAATAAATGGCAGATCAGAGATGTGCTTTAAAGATGCTTTTCAGCTGTAAAATTCACACCAAGACTTCACCCGTTCCCTTGCTCTCTTCTGCCCTCCCTTCCATTTTCTTTTCTCTCTCCACCGCTCCACCCATGCCTGTGATATTTTATATCAAAGAGCCTTGGTTGAAACGAAGCTTTCATTCACACCTTCAGCCTTTGCTTTTTTCCTCCCCAAACTCAGGACATTGAATGCCCACGCTTTGCTCTGGGGACAAGGCACTTGCTGGTGTTTTGTTACTAGAGCATCACAAATGCATGATTCACCCATCCAGGGCTCTGTTTGCTTTGGCTCAACTTAGACATACCTGTCTGGTAGCCCATTAACCCTCTCCATGTACTCTGACAGGCTCTACAAGGGTGAAAAGAAAGAGCTTTAAATATCCCAGTGTATTGCCTCAACCCTTTCCCTTGTTTGACATGTTTGAACCTTCTTTTTGGGGGGCAGAAATTCCTCTATCAGCGTCTATTCACAAAAGGTGTCATTGAGATCTAGCTGTGTTGCTCTCTGTGCTAATCTGGGTTGCAAATTAAATCCTCCGGAAGATGCTACAAATGTTCATGCAAATACTTATGCAGTATACTTGTCATTGCTTCCACAAACATCTCTCTTTTCTGCTCAGCAGAGGCACAGGAGAGTCTGGGTATAAAGAAACCTTCCACGTGTTTCACTGACTTTCCCTCTTTTCTTCTTCAGGCATATTTTGGCAGTTTGAGCTGGATCCTCTTTTGTGGCACAAAGGTTTTTTTGTGTGCACCTCACAGTTCGAACCCCCAAGTAAAGTCCCCTCCAATTTACTATTTAGCTACAAAAACATATGGTTTCTTCCCACTTCTGCTCAAAACTTTGTGTGTCTCTGCTTTTGCTTTCTTGTTTTGTAAGTCCTTTCTAAATCTTCATCTCTGATGAAGTCGTCTGATGAAGATGTAAGTCCTTTCTAAATCTGTTATCTCTGTTTTTTTGCCCTACATGACGAATTTCTATTGCTTCATAGGGTGGGGGAAGAGAACATAATAACTATTTTTCCCTCATACAGATCCTTCCAAAACTGCTTGTTGTTGGTCTGGTCTCAGCACAGCCATGGAAGTTAAGTCTCTGCTAATTTGAGTTTAAAATTACAGAAGTTGAGTTTAAAATTGAGTTTAAAAATACACAATAAAAGTATATAAAAACTGAAGTAGACACATTTCATAAACCTACAGTTTTCCTAGAAAGAAAATCTTCATGTTTCCTGGAATACACCTATTTTTAATGGATCTGTTTCCCAAATCATCACATCTGAAAGCATAAAAACTTTTGTTCTCATACCAAGCACAGTAATGCTCCAAGGAAATCCCAACAATTAGACATTGTTGCAGTGAGCACATACATGCTTATTGACAGTTGCTAATTAAATTTGTTCAAACAAGCGAGGTATACCCTGAAGAAGGTGCAGAGTAAATGTGGGCTTGAGAGGGAGTAAGTGTTGGGAGGGATTAATAGTCTGAAATATGATAATTATTTGTTTCTTGTGATCTGTTTAAAAGGCAACTAAAAATAAAAAAATTGCAGAAGGCTTTGAAATGCAAAATGTCCTTATATCAATGGCTTAAGATCTAACCTGAACAAGCAGGAGAATCCCAGCCTTGTGTATCCTGAAAAGTTAAAACCGCGGGATTTCTGAATTTCAGCATGGGTACAGAGTAAGATGTATATTGGCAAAAGCAAGCTGAATCCGTTTATATCATCTTTCACCAGTCGGAAATTTCCTGTTTCTTGTGATGTTATTATTGATCAGCAATTTCGTATCAAAACAATTTATAGTAAAGCTGTTCAAGAAAGGGGCAGGTTTGATTGCATTTGTTGCCTTTAAATATAGCAGTGAAATATCCCTTTTCAGTGTTTCCATAAAAGAGGAAAAATTCTTTCTTGGGTATGACACTCAGCTGAGCGAAGTGCAATAGCACTTGCAGATACAAGTCCTCCTTTGTCTTACTTTCAAGTATTGTATCTTTTCCCCCTTTTCCCTATTTTTGCTCTTCTCACTTAGATATGAGCCTCTGAGTCACCTGAAATAGCTGCTCTGGCCTCCCTTTATAGATAACACAAATAGGCAGCTTTGGAGCACAGGTCAACAATTTTATGTCCCTTTTTAGGATGAAATGAATTTGAAGTCCTATTTCTAATTAAATGGGAAGCTAAATAACAGCCATTTACATGTGGGAGTAAGTGGTCTGATGGATATTATGCAAGTTGCCTTTAACGCCCTACCATCCAGGACATGTCCAATATAGTACAAGATGTAATTTCTCTTGAACTAGGCACTGGTAGTTGGTGCTTTTTCAAGTCCCTTATTACCTCCTGTCAATATGGAGAGTCAATATCATTTATGGCCCAGAGAAATATTTCCTGTGTGACAAAATCTGTATCTGACTAAGTCTGTGAAGCCTGCTGTCTCTGAACTAGGACAAAAGACATGTCAGTTTTAATACTAACACATTATTAGAATGTTCCCTACATCTCTAGTGCTGCCACATTTTACTAGCTTAAGCTGAGTACTTCAGGTTCATGAAATTGCTGTCACAGTTGCTGTATAAATTTGCCTTTGCCCATTCTAGAGATGTAAAACACATCAGATGGATAGTACCGAGAGTGAGAAGAATTTTTCTTGACAGGCAACTACGCTTCCTAATTTGGGGCTATTGAGATTTCAAAGCAGTGTTCAAAATGAGACAATAAGAAAATGGAAGGGGTGGTTGGTACCCCAGAAGGGTTGTGCTGCCATTTGGAGGAAGGTCAACAGCTTGGAGGGGTGGGCTGACAGGAACATCACGGTGCTCAGCCAAGTGAAATGCAGAGTCCTACACATAATAATAACCATGGGAATAATAACCATGCGCCAGCAGTGTACCCCTGCAATGAAACAGGCCAGCAGCCTCCAGGGCTGCATTAGGTGGAGTTGCCAGCAGGTCAAGGGAGGTGATCCTTCCTCTTTGCTCAGCACAGGGGAGACACATCTGGAGCGCTGTGCCCTGCTCTGGGCTCCCCAGTAGAGGAGACACATGGACATACTGGAGAGGGTCCAGCAAAAGACTGTGAAGCTGATGAAGGGACTGGAGAATGGGATGAGGAGAATCAGAGAGGGATGGGACTATTCAGCCCAGAGAAAAGAAGGCTTGGGGAAGGGGTCTTACCAGTATGTGTAAATACTGGATGGGTAGTATTTACTCCCTCCCACACTGATGGAAGGGACTGAAGAAGAGGGACCACTCTTCTCCACTGTTCCCAGTGACAGGACAAGGCAAAAAGCACAGCTCTGTTTAGACATAAAACTTTTTTTGCTGTGGAGGTGATGGCACAGGTTGTCCTGAGAGGTTGTGGAGTCTCTATTCTTAAAGATATTCAGAACCCAACAGGACATAGCCCTGAACAACCTTTTGTTTGTGACCCTGTTTTGAGTAGCAGGTTGGACAACATCATCTTTAGAGGTGCCTTCCCACCTCAAGCATCCTGTGACAAGATGAGCAAAGCTCAAGGTGACACGCTGAGGCCAACCAAGCTCGTGCTTCAGATGAAGAGTGCAAGGCCTGCCTTTGGCAACCTGCTGAGAGCATATGCTGACACTGCTTCCCTTTTGAGAGCATCCTCCTGGGGCTTGCACCAGCAGTCCTGCCACTCTGAGATGCAGGACATGAAGTCAGGTGATTTGACATATTTTGGGCTTCCAGCTGTGGGTGAAACTCTCCGTGCATGTCAAATCTGTGCTCAGGATCATGTTTTGCAGACTGCAGATGCCTTTGCTGCAGCAAAAGACTGAATGGAATCCTCTTTTCATTGGACTAAATACAATAGGTTTTGAGCATCCCTTTGGAAATATGTTTAATGCAACTAGTGCCTAGAAGAAAACAATCCCACCATGTGGCAGAGGCTGATTTATACATTGCACATAGCACTGCGCTACCTGTAACTTACTTCATTGTTTTAACTCCTCTGCAACATGCCTTCAGCCGGTCCTGCTGAATGTGCACTGCATAGCAAATCAGTCTGTACAAAGCTTTACATTTCCACAGAGACAGAGGCTGTAGATATTCCAATGCATAAAACAATATGGACTTAAACTTTTCTCTCCACATATTAGATACTCTCCATTTTTTCACTAAAGCTCAGAGTGCAGCAGGTGGTACAGGGAGAACTCCAGCAATTCTCAATGCCATATTCTTTTATGAAGATTAATGAGCAGAGAAGTGAGCGGGAGAGCTCAGCAATCTGTTAAATCAGGGTGTTCAGGCCTGTTTGTAACAAGCAAATATGTCCGGGGACAAAGTGATACAGATGAGAGGTGTTAAGATATGTTCACTGATTTCAGAGATCTGCAAACAAAAATCCTGCTGTAATCTGTCATTCATTTTGATTATGGATTACAACCAGCAGTAGAAGACATCTTTGGAGGGTTTTCTTTCACTGACAGGGTGAAATGCAGACTCTGTGGACTGAAATAAGCTCTTTTATTTTAAACATGGAGTGAGCAGAGGAGAATCTTTTGGAAGCTTAGGGTTTTGGGGTTTCTTTTACTTTATTTTTTGCAAGCACTCTTTAAAGATTGAAACTAGGTGAAACATGAGCGCTTTTTAAGAAAAGGTCTATTTATGTGAAATGTCTAAATTGTTTCTTCATGCTGAAAACCAAACTGCTCGCTTTAACATTTGCAAGACCAATACCTGACATGTTTGGAGAGTTCAAAAGGTTGCAATTGAAATAACGTATGTAGTGTCTCTGACACTAAATATTTCTTGCTTAGCTTCTGGCAAGAGCTGTGCTTAATAGTTAACAGAACTAAGTTATACTTATACATGCTGGAATAATGCCAGACCTGCTTAATGAGAATTTCCTGAGTGATTCCCACTGCAGAAAGCAGTGGTGGAGCTGGGCAGACAGGCCTTCACCCTCCCCTTCATCTCGCTAGCTCCCAACCCTGATGGAGATCCATGGTGACACTGTCCATGTATAAAGCCCAGGTCAGCTCTCTTGGGTACTGGGCCAGGGTGTTCCCACCACCTCAGTGCTCTCCCTGTCTGATGAACTCCTCAGTAGACACAGTGGAGCGGTGTGGACAGCAAGAAGTCCCATTAGAGCCAATGGCCAGGCATGGGCAGTAAAGGGCCATTCCTCGATTACACCATATAAATGGAAGAGGACTGTTTTTTCACCCCAGGATTAGGCTAGGAAGGGGTAGGACAGTCGTTTCTTTAAAGACTATTCTATAGCAGAAAGAATGGGACCCCTACCACGTGCATGTACAAGGCAGTTTGTTCCTTTCGTTAGATGGTCATATTTTGGGTAGAATCACATTCTGAATTCCAAATTATTAAATTCACTAGTTCAGAGACAGAAGGCATATTAACTGATGCCTGGGAATGTGAAGGTTTCTGGTCTGCTCACATCCTCCTGTAAGCAGTTTCAAAGGACACACAGCAGTGTCTGTATCTTTTCTCACTGGCGAATAGATGCCCCTTTTCTTGTGAATTTACTAGGCTGGTTTTGCCCTCCACCTTTCAGGTGAGGACCTGATATTAGGGCTACCATGGGCCAATGTTAGCTCATGTGCTGCTTTTCAGCAACGTGGTGCAGATGTAACTGACTTTTCTGCTTCCCTTTTCTACAGAGTGAACAGTTATTTTGGCAGCTGTTTTTTTATCATTCAGTGTTCATAATGTTCATAGTAGAAAACGCAGACAAACTCTGACATATGTGGCTTATGACTGTTATAGATATTGCTTTTGAAAACCACCTCTTGAAATAAAATCATTTATATGGTCAAAGAAACATTAGTTTCATGAGGTGGATGATGGAAATCTTCCTTTATGGCACTTCACTTCAGTGGCACAAATATATAGACTAATATATTTATGTATGTGTAGATGCTTCTTTCAAAATGAAGAATTTTTACTGCCATCTTTACCAAAGCGATAAATTAAGGTTGTAAAATAAGGAATTAATCCCATGTAATTAATTTTTCATTGTCTGTATGTGCATTTATGTGCTTCATTGCCTCTCTGGTAGGCAGAAAAAAAAATGTACACAGCTTTACCTATGGGCAATTCAACACAGAATGAGGCTCTTCAGGTATGAAAATGCATCTCACTTCATTCTCACTTCCTGTCACATGAATGAAAACCAGGGTATTTGTCTGTAATTAGCTGTGTATTGTTACCTGTGTTGAATGACGTAGCTTTGGAAGTAAAAAAAATCAAAGCACCCCTTTACACCTGCTTGAACACTGGACTTCTCTAGACTCAAGCATCTCTTTTATGTTTTGACATATATTATATATAGATATGATGATTTAGCATCTCTTTTATATTTGTTGATACATATTATATATAGATATGATGATTTACAAATATGATCTATTTTTCATTCCTTTGAGTTCACATCAGATTATATATTTCTGGTTTTTTACCTGTAGCAAGTAATGAATGGAGAGAACTGTGAATATCTGCATTAATTGCTGAAGAGAAATGTTGTTCTGACCCATTTTATAAGAGATGCATCAAAATAAGGTCACAGCAGGCTTGGGTGACCTATGGGAGTCCCTGTAGATTGGACTGTCTTTGCTGACTGCTTTGAACCTCATACGGTATTGATCTGAATGCCATCTTCAGTTTTCACATAGTCTTCAGAAGATAATTTAACTTCTTCAATAATATTTTTGTGTTGAGAGCAATGCTTAGCTTCACAGAGGAATCATTTTGCACAGAGAGATGGCAAATGTTAACCTTTAGAAGCATAATGATTTATTCCCCTACTTCATTGCAAACTTCTGCTGATTAGCACCAGGGGCTGATGGAGCTGTTATATTCATAGATTATTGCTGTTACTGGATACCCTGGTGTTTCTAGACACATACCCATGGGGACTCGGCACGAAGATAAGTTTGTGGAGGTATATTAAGAACTCTCTGTGCATGGTCATTCCTACCTTTCTCTGATGTGTCTGGTACCACACACACTGAACACAGTAGGTTTACAGTATGATCGATGATTGATCTTAACAAGCAAAGTGCTTCCAGTTTCTTTTGTTATTCTCTTCTTTCGCTGAAGAAAAGGCAATAATGCTGTACCTACTGTAAAATAGATCAACATGGTTTTCAGGTTTAGCTTCCCTGAGAAATTACATAAATTTCTTGTTGTCTCTAGCTGTTGCTTATAGGAAATCTTTGAAACAAATTTAATGTTGCCGTATCATCTGTCTCCCCCTGAAATTCTCCCTGCCTTGCTGCAGACCTCAGATGCAGCGTTGCATGTTCCCCAGGTGAAGGGGGCTGATTCCAAACCATGATCATATTTACATTTGCACTTGTAAGATGGTGGTTCATCTATCAATCACCCCCTGCCACCTTGTCTCTCTTCAGAAGTCAAGCCTTTGAAACCTCTTTCCAAGTAAGCCCATGGGAACTCTGAAAACCCTTCTCTGAATATGCCCAAAGGATACTTGGGCATATTGAGCTTCATATCTCAGATGAAAAAGCCACCTAACAGATGATCATATACACCTTACACAGATTACTGACTCTGATCTGCCATTCTCCACTTTCATATGACCTTTTCAAGAAAAATCAGGATGTCAGGAACTCTAATGCTAATAGCTAGGGGTCTTCCAGCAAGTGGGCACAACGTAATAAGCTATTAGGTAAAGTGCTTATTGCAATAACTTTTATGCAGTCGTGACAATGATTTAAACAAATTCTTCTCTCCTCATCATATTCCTACCATTTGGATGTGCTAAATAAAGAGAACAAGTCCATTAGAGAAAAAGGAGGCAGAAATCCAGGCTCCTTCAACTATGAATAAAGTCTGTGTAGTAAATTGGAGTAGCAGGAGGAAGAGAATTCCAATTTGATTTGCAAATTGCCTCTCTTCCACTCCCATTTCCAGAAATAAGGCCCATATGCCCAGTAAGCAATTGCTGCTCAAGGTAAAGCTCTGCACCACAGAGGGTTTCTTGGCAGCAAATGAAAGGAGCATTGCCACTCTGTTACGTATGCCAGCTCTAATAAATCTGTGGATTAGTTTCCTGGCTGTCACAATTGAGCCAACTCAAAACCATATGGTTCTCCTTTCTTAAACATTGCCATTTGAAAGGAGCATGACCGCTTCCCTTTCAGACTCATTTTTGTTCTGAGGAGAGCTCCACAACAATAAGGAATCATGAATACAGTAAAAGTCTGTGACTTTATTTATCCCTGTTGCCTAGTCCGGCTGATGGTATGAGACCAGAATTGCATTTTATTGGCCTGCTTGCAATTTCCTTCTGTTTACAGTCTGCCCTCTGGTTCTCTTTATGAATTGGAGTGTGGCACAGCATGTTCATCTGGCTTATTTTTTTGTGAGGAAGAGTCCCTGGGATGTATTCTGAATCATATTTGTTATGAGAGTCTTATGGAACAATTTCGTGGTTCTTGGGCTGAAAAGGAGATTTTGGTTTGGTGACATATTAATTTTGTTTTTCCCAAGTCTCAAAGATACGCTCCTACCTGTTAAGCACTAATCTGCTTCTGTAAATGTGCTGGGGCCTGACCCAGCTGCTGTTCTCTTACAGATAGCTCTCACTTCTGCAAATAGTCTTCATGGCTGATGGGACATCCCTTTTGTGTGAGTGAGAGAGACAGGACAAAGCCAGAGGAAAAGGCTGAGTTACAATGGGGGATGGTTAATCTGTTCACCTGCAAGGCAAGGTATACCCTCCCTTTTGAAATAAATCTTTAAAGTCTCTTATAAATTACAATACTAAACTGAAGGGTCCCACTCTCATATGTAAGTGGATGCAACTTAGATGGTCAGTGTGGCTGTTACATGGGCAGAGCCTTTTGTCAGGAGTTTGAGCCTCCCATTGGGACACCTAAACAGAAGATACGTTCACTTTTGAACTACCATAGTTTTAAATCTTTTGTGCTAACGTTAGTAGAATTGACAATTCAAGAACTAGAAAAAATCTGTATTTAGTCCTGGTTCTGTAATGGTTTAACTTTTTTGGGTAGTGCTTGAACTACTTTAGTTGAGCTTCTTCTTTTGCTTTTTTTTTTTTTCCTCAAGTAAGAAAAGTTTAACATAAATCTTGATACCAAGATAATCTCCAGACTGAATATAGCTATACAGGAAAGTTACTTACTCTCCTTTCCAGATACTTGCATTTGAAATAAAGCCTCTTTATAGCAACATAAGCATCCCCACGTTGGAGGGCTTGTACACTTTGACCTAAATCAATACCATTAAAGTAGTTCAATGCTTTTATGGAGACAAAGGCATTCTTTAGTGGGGCAGCGACAGATTTCATTAAACTCACTGTATTTTCACCAGGTAATCACTGTACAAACCATTTTCTGGTTTACCAGGGTTGCATCTATCCTCTCACCTCTCATTTTGTGGTCACTGATTCTTTTTCCCAGGCTGATCTGGAGGCATCACTCCAAAGAATTCTTTCTCTCCTTAACATAGTAGGCAAATAACTAGATTTCTATTTTCTCTCCCATCTTTCACTTGTGGCTTTGTCTATGAGGTAAGTAATGACTTAGCTTCTTTCCAAATAGTGTAATAGAGTCTGAGGAGTCTTAGAACATGAAGTGGAAAAAGACACACCGGCTTTGATTCTTCTGGCAGACAATTTTACTCATCAGAACCTAAGCTCAGCACCCAAGTCTTCCTTCTGATATACAGTAGGTCTGTACTTGTCCAAAGCCCTCAGTCTAAAGTGTGCTCTTTTTCCATCAAGAAATAGCTTTTTCCTTTTGTTGTTGGATATGATCTCATGAACTTGGGGCCTAGACCCACCAGATCACCTTCAGCTGTACAGTTGTTTGCATTTATGTGGTTTGTTTCTGAACTCACAGTTTTGGACAGTGCTACAAAACAGTGATGCGTTAAGTGAGGATCCTGCTGGCACAGGAATGAGGAAGAAGTTCTTTACTGTGAGGGTGGTGAGGCACTGGAACAGGTTCCCCAAGGAAGTTGTGAATGCTCCATCCCTGGCAGTGTTCAAGGCCAGGTTGAATGGAGTCTTAGGTGACATGGTCTAGTGTGAGGTGTCCCTGCCCATGGGAGGGGGGTTGGAACTAGGTGATCTTAATGTCCTTTCCAACCCAAACCGTTCTGTGATTCTATGATCTTGTGCTGAGGATGCTTGGATGGGGCTTGCAGGAATTCCTGTTTCTGCCACCCAATGCCTGTATGGTCTTTGTCAAATTCACATTAGCTATGTCCTTTTTCTCTGAATTTGTTTGTATTAATTGACATTTTTCTGCTTGTATTATAAACCTATTTGAGAAACATTTGCTTACTCATCTGTGAGTACCTTGTACATGCAAGTCTCAGCTGTGGGTTCTACAAAATACACATTATAGATTTAGATTTGCCTTTACTATTTCCCCTAAAATGCCTTGGCAGCTTATAATTAAAACTCCCAGCAAATTGTTGCACTGCAAGGACTGAAACTGAAATCTAAGATGTCCTGAACTTCCGTGTCTTGGACACCTCAACGGGAAAAAACCCAAACTAACAAAAACACAAATAAGGGGAGCTTTGATGAACTGAAATACAGCAGAAATAGATAAGCACATAAAAGGTGGGAGGACCGTACAGAGAAAATGGGAGAGATTGGTCAAATTGCTCTGGAAAAAGACTGGATCTGTCCTTACTGGGTGGCTTTGCCAGATCTGTGGTTCCCAGTGGGGCCTCACCTTCACACCAGAAGCAGACCTGGGACAGAAGTAGGCATTACTTGAGGCCCAAACTCAGTTTTGCAGACTGTTCAGTTTTAGGTGTCCTTATTTCATTTCCAGGTACAGAGGGAATAATGAGACAGACAATGTGTGTATCTCATGGCTGCTGTTGAATACAAATTGCTCCTATAAAATGGAGCATCCCTCTGCAAACCTGTCTCCTCCAGAGTCCTTTCCTGCACCAATGATGCATCATGTTACTTGGTTAATTCAGATAGCAAGGTACCAACCCTCCCCCATTAAGCACATCAGAGCTGTTACCGCTTCCACAGGGACAGCCTAATTGCTTTGGGCAGACAAACTCTTTAAGGCAAATATATGGGACCGAATCCATCCCTGGTGGAATTCTATTGAAGTCAACGGGGTTTTACACCTGAGAGAGATGTGAAGCTTATTGCATAAAGGCAGATTTTTTCCCCGACTTCCTTTCATTTACCTCTCTATGAATTTGAAATGAGCTCCTCTGCTCATGACTTATTTATGTTGAGACATACATTTAAACTCTGGGGTTTCTTTTTTTTAAACATCATGTCCTTTTACACTATTGTTCCTACTGGAAATACTCAGATGATTAGCCAGCAAAAAGAAAACATTATGGGACAGCATCAGATGACACTCTCCATTCTCCCACTGAAGCACAATAAAGCAGCTCCATGGTTTGGATTTGTTTTCACTCCTTAGCTCTCCAAGGAGGAAACTTTCATCGTTGATGGAGAGGTGGTTGTATGTTAAAGGGGAGCAGCATCCTGCAAAGCTGTTCTCAAAACTCGAAACACAGATCCATCCTAGCACCATTGAAATCCCCTCAGCTGATCTCAGAGTGTATTTTTCTTACTAGAGTGGATTTTGCGGGTAAGGCAAACGGTTGTGGAGACACAGATACAGGTTTAAAATCAACCTTTAGGCCTCCTGTTATCTATGAATTTGCAAAGCAGGAGTCTTTCATCCCCTTTTCCTTCCATCTAAGCTCACACAGATATTGGCTTACAGAGGAATATTCCTCTTCAACAGAAGGATCCAAATAAATATTGAACAGGAGTGAAGATTGGGGAATATGTATGAATATAAGGAAAGGCTTTTGGGTAGAAGTACATGGCTTTGCGTGGGTGCGATCTCCTTGATCTGCGTGTAAAATCCAATTTCAGCACACTTCTCGAGCCAAGCAGAATCCCATAAACCCTCTCACCAACCCTCTCCTCTCAGGAACCAGCTCATTTTGAAGGATTTCTTTTTCGTGCTATGTTTTTCAATTTTAGAAGAGGTGTTTCAGGAGGTGAAAATAAATCCCAGCATTTAACTATGCTCCAGAGCCATAAGAAATGTTGTGTCTTTGTCTGGGAGTGCCCCAAAGGTACCATTTGACTCAAAACCTTCTTCTGAAGATGTATGTCCTGAAAACTATCAGAGCAGAACTGATGTCTGCTCTGATGGTGTGTGTACTGCCTTTTATAAACTGGCCCAGATTCACCAGTGTTTCAATAAGCCTTGGTCTGGTTGTTGACATATGTTACTTGTGTGTTCTAGAGATGTCGAAACTCTTCTAGGTGTCTCTTAAACAGTGGTGTGTGCCCTAGGAATATCACACCATAGGACCACGAGGTGTCTGCTGCTTGGCAGCTATCAGGAAAGAGAAACAACAATTAAAAGAGGGGGTCTTTTTCTGAGCAAATCAACCAGTGTTGCTATGAACAGCATGGCAGGAATGAGTTCTTGAGATGTATAAGCCAGGATGAAGGCTTATCAAATACATTCAGGGTTTTAGCAGAGATGTGATGCTTTTTAGCAGAAAGTTGGGGTAGACAAGAGCAGAAACTTGGACAACCAGATGGAATGAAACTTGGGAAATAAGTCAAGTAGGAAGACAGATTTCTACAGAACTTCAGTGTTTTGACCAAAGCTGGCAGCCTGGTAACTCCTCTGTTAGGTTTTTATCACCAGTGCTTAGCAAGGCTCATTTGGATGCTGAGCAGGGAAATCACAACCCACTGCAGTCTCTACAATATATATGCTTACATGTGAGCTACTTGTCTCAACACCTTGTATTATCAGAGGAGAGAAACAGATGTTTCAAGGACCTGACTCATTTCATCCCAATTTACCTAAAATAGGACAAGACAGTTCATGACCTAAACATTCCTATTCCCATTAAGAGAACAGGGAGCTCAGGCAGACTGCTTGAATCAGCTGGGAACATCTCTTTCCAGACTTGTTATGAAATTGTCTTTTCTTTATGCAATAAAATTTGCAGAGAAAATCAGGTTATGAGTATCCTGCCTTGTGCCATATGCCACAGAGGCTGGTTTAAGTGTGCACAACGCGTGCTTTAAATAGTGACGTTTGTATTTACACGACTCCGGGAAATAGCTTTATCTCATCCTTTAAATGTCTCTCTCTATAGAAGCTGCATCTTTGCTGATAAAGAAAAGATTTAGTAGGTGTTTAATGTAACTGATTATCTGCTGATTCAATCAATTATGTGAACCTGGAGCCAAAGAGAACATTAAGTGGCTTTATGCTGGTATTGCAGCTGCTCTGTTACTTGACCCTGTGACATGTTTGCTATCTGGTTTAAATATTTGCATCTGTCAGAGTAACCTGGCCTGTCCCCTACTGCCAAACTGTTCTGCTACAGAGACTGAAATCCTCCTTATTAGTTTGCATAAGGGCAAGCACAACCTGTTCAGAATTCAGGTGGAATAAACTGAGTTGACAAAAAGAGAAATCTGTGAAAAAATAAATGCCAGGTCAGCCTGAAATACAGCTGGAAAGGTTTCCAAGGCAGAGCCTATTCAAAGCCTGCCCTTGCCTTTAGTGGCCTTTCTGTTCTGCCTTTACACAGTTGACCTTTTGTACTGAAGTTGTTATCCCAGTTGCATGGATGTAAAAGCCAAGAAAATGAGGCTGACACTGATCCTGTGTGGAGGAAATTGCAAAGGCAGATATCGATGGGGAAAATGACGAGCAATTCTGCATCAGAAAGGCCTTGGGAAGTGAAATTCCTTCTCTGCAGCAGGTCATTCTGTCCCTGCAGAGTAAACAGCACAGCCATGCAGGGGGTCCAACCAACTGCATCAGTTATGGTGACCTTTCGCAAGCGATGACTGACACTGAGGCTTTAGCACAGCAATTCTTGGTACGTTTCGTTTCAGCCGCCTGGAGAGTGGGGGAGAAATAGTCATATACAGGCTACTGCATAAGCTTGCTTCAAGTGGATCACCCATCAAACAAGAGCATGACCAAACACGCTTCCTTCTGAAGCCTTGTTAACATCTGAAAGCTGAGTTTGGAATAACCACATCTTGGCTGTCCCTTCCACCTTCACCTGGGTGGTTAAGGGTGAGGATGAACCTGACCTCATTCTCCTCGCTGCCTGCAGAGCAAGCTTGATCACAGGAGTCACTGCTCTGTCCCAGATGTCCTTTCCAGCACTGCTGGGGCTCTCTGACGCTCAAGTGATTGCTCCATATACCTTGCTCCTGACAGCAGAGAGAATGTGGCACTGGCACAATCCGTGGCAGGAGGAATGCACAATCTGCGCAACACGCTCCCGCAGAAAGGACCTCCAGTGATGTTGGAGGCACAGCCTTTAGGAAACAATGTCCCTGTTTTCCTAACAGAAACAGCAGCCTCCAGGACTCACATTTCCAAAGCTCTGATTTCACTGGCAATAACATCTCATAGCAGTTCATTAAGTCCAAGCAAGGAACTTGTTTGGAAGAAGTGGCTGTGCCTGATGGAGATGTGATGCACGGACTTGGCGTACCTTTGGGTCTGAGCAAGCAGCACTGGGTGAAATGGGACTTGTGCTGTGGGCTGACAAGGCACAGCTGGCAGTTTTGGCAGCTCACTGCTGGCAAATGGCTGATCTGTTTGTCTCTTGGTTCCTCAATTCTGTCTGTCTGCCTGCCCTCGTAGTGTCTCACGCTGTAAATCCTTTAAGAGAGGAAACACTTTGAAAAATAGTATCTTTTTGTGTCATAGCAGCATGGCAGCTGCTCCTAAAGACTGTGATAACATAGATAAATAATTGAAGTGTGGGGTCACTCTGATATAAATGGGGGCCAAAATCAGCATCTATCTTAGCTCTGTGTCTTAACCGGCTTTGCTTCTCTATTACCCTGGGGAGACTGTGAGAGAGAGAAAGACAAACCCCACAGTGCGACTGTTCTAATAAGGCTGGTTTATTGTAAGGACATACTGCATTAGTTGTCATAGACTGGGAAGAAGGGGTCATTCTGTGTTTAGAGTTGAATTTTTAATGCTCACAAGCTGACAAACATAGGTAAATGCTAAAGAAAGTCGCATGGCAGCACAGCCTGGAAACAGACTCCTTTTGTGGGGATGTGAGAAAGCATAAAAAAACCCCTTAGCACATTGGGTTTTAATATTTGGGTACTGGGGGGTACAAAATAGGAAAGCATACATAAAAAAGACATCTTGGGCCTCAGTACTTTGAAAGATCCTTTGAAATAGTCCTTTGTTTTCCTTTTTCTTTTTTTATGGGGACAAATTATTGCTCAATAAATTTTCCGTGGGAACAATGAATTGTTCCAAGAGACTTTGAGCTCTTTGGGTGAAGAGAGGTGACATTCCTGAAGGCTCTGGGGTGAGAGCCTGGGATATTTGCCTCGAGCCCCATGTCATCAGGAGGACGCTGTAGACATTAATAATGTAAATTATTAATTCTTTCAGTTGAAAGAAGGAGTCCAAGATCCACCCAAGACGGAGCCCCGGTGGTCTTATAAATGTGATGTTGTTACTGGTTTTCCAGCAGTTACTGTCGGACTGCAGACATGGCTCTGATCACAGAAAACGTAATAGTGGGGTTATACATGCCCTGGACTAAAACCAGACCAGCTTGTCTGGAAATATGGCTGAGATACATATGTGTTTTCAGCACTTGAAAGAAAGGTTTGGTCTGAGAAGCTCTTGACTGAAAAAGGATGATATCTTCTCTCCTTTCTGTCATGAAACCTCCTGGATGATAAAGCTTCTTCTTTCTGGCCTTAAAATCCTAAAATGTACATGGACCCGCGATGGGACAGATGTTTCTCCATTCTTTCTCAGATGTGAGGAGGCCCTGGATACAGCCTCTAGTTTGCAGTGCTAAGCCATTGCTCATGAGACTAACATGCAATGAATGTAAAAGTGTTCATTGAAATTCTCTGCCATAGCCAGACTTGGAATCCAGATCATCCTGGTATAATCTGATATAAAACAAAAGGGAAGGGGTTTAGATATTAGTCCCTTTTAATCAATGAACCCATACTGATACACTGAGTATTTGGAATTGCCTTAAATATCTGAGTGCATAAATAGATAAAACCAGGTTTACCTGCAAAGTCAGGTCTATCTGTAGGTTTTTCTCCAAAGCTCTCTGTTCTAGTTCAGCTACGTAGTCGCTGGCTCTCTCTGGGGTCTTCTTGCCTCCAGGTTGGTCTAACAGCACTGTAATCTATCTAAAAGGGGTTTTGCTGTGATGTCCAAAGGGGTCACTGGCCCATTGCCCTTCCTGCTTCTCTCCAAGCATCTGTTGTCTCTCTAGCTAGTTTGGTTGGATGGGAGAAGCAAGGAAAGCTGAAACTTCTGCCGAGGAGAAAATGCCCACCATGGGAAGCTGTCCTGGCTAAAAGTGTGGAAACCATAAGAAAGAGCCCAGGTGAGCAATTAAAGTCCATCTGCAGATGTTCAGCACTCCATTTCTTAAGTGCAGAAGTAATGACAGAGGATCACTTGAGGAAACATAATCCCATTATATGATAAAAGATCTCTCTCATATGGTTTTTCAGGTAAAACGTTGCCTTGACAACATAATCCCCTTGGCAGGGGTCTGCTGTCTGTTCACCAAGGCTGATCTGGATGCACCTGAGTGAAACCTTTCACCACAATTTCTGCTGCAACACATGCCTCTGTAAAACACTTCAGAACTGCCAAGGGAAAGACAAGAGAGAAAAGGGATGGGAGTGGGAAGGAACAAGACTGTGGGATCCCTCTCATAGGAGATGGGTGCTATATGCAGGACTGGGTACAGACCACAGCTCCAGGCTGGGGATGCCCAGCGCTGGTTTCAACTCCCCTGACACAGAAAGCCTAAGGTGCAATCTCACGTTGGAATCTCAATTGGGTTGGAACTAGATGATCTTAAGGTCCTTTCCAACCCAAACCATGCTATGATTCTATGTTCCCCTGCTATCAGCCTGGTGCAGAGGGTGAACCTCAAGCTGCC
The DNA here is from genome assembly GCF_004027225.2 of Strigops habroptila. Lineage (NCBI taxonomy): Eukaryota > Metazoa > Chordata > Aves > Psittaciformes > Psittacidae > Strigops > Strigops habroptila. The sequence continues at coordinate 7,686,777 of NC_044279.2, read as the reverse complement.
ATATGTGGCTGTTTTCTATTGCTTTTAAGCTGGCAGTATGAAGGCATGCTAAGTACAGACACATTTGTCTGGTTCACATTTCAGACTTTGCTTCCTTCCCGTGCATCTTAAACTCTGATTGCATCCCCTCACTTGCATTTCAATGGTCTTCACAGAATAAATTCTGATATTTAAATATTTTTACAACTTTAGGACAATAAAATAATAATTGCACAATATCAGGGCAGTGCAGCCTCTGCAGAAAACCCTTTATCATAGTGAGGAAATAAACAGTGATTTACAAGCTGTCCAGAGAGGAGGGAGTATGCGGCATTTATTTGGCTGTTATACACTACCTGTCTAATTACCTCGTATCCTAGGACATCCTTAATGTTTTACAAGAGAAGCACAAAGAAATGAAGGTACAAGGCATGCTCCTACAGCTTATGTTTTCTTGTTGATAAACACCTAATTTTCTCTGTGAGTCGATTTATGCAGCTGTGAATATTTCGTATGAAGTGTCTATTCAAGTTTCCCTTTAATTTAAGACATGATAAATGCAGCTTTGTTGGCAAAGTTAAGAGAATGGCATACAGAGTTTGGTAAATGGGGCTATAAAACCTACAAAAAGCATGGCGAAAATCACATCTTTAGTGAAGACGTGTAGGTCATAGGAAATTACTCCCGCGTAGCCCATATACATTAGGTCTTTGTTCCTGTCTTCACTCCAAACATTGGACATTGAAGTGTCCAATCCTTCAGAAAAATCTAATATGGTTTAAAGGCCACAGCTGACAGAGAAATTCATCCTTGAGTGAATTGTTCCAATAATTATTCTTGTTAAAACTATGCATCTCAATTTATATTGCAAACCTCAGCTTTCAGCCACTGGATATTGTTACAGCATTTTCTGCTAAATTAAAAATAACCCTCTTGAATAAAATCATTTATGTTACATGTATTCTTCAAGATGATCAAAGAGATGAATCATGGTCTGTTGATGGGTACATGGTCTGTTGAAAGGCTACAAAGAGAAGAAAATAGCAAACACCATGTTTGAAGTTCAGTTTGGTTGAAGTTTTCTGAAAATGGAACTACTTTACACAGGGCTGTATTCTCCACGCAGTTTCTACTGGATGTATGTTCATGACATTGTGTACTCCAAGCCTCTAAAGAACTTGAATTTAGATGAAGTAAATCCAGGATTAATTTCAGCACTGTCCTTTACAACTCCATTCATTCATTAGGGGTTATTTGTCACCTGAGGTTGCAAGATCGACTTAGTTGTTTTGGCAAAGGACCGCTGTTGCTTTGGTACGTAACAAAATGATTGTCACCAGCATTTGCTGATGGTTACAACAGTCTTGGAGAGGTGCTGCAGTTCCCTCCTCCTTGTAATGGAAATTACCTGTGACACCTCCATCCCACAGCACAGTGATAGCAAAGGCCGACCATGCAAAAGCAACCATTGTTTCCACCACAAGCCATCAGATTCACAATCTAAAGGTAGAAGATAAACTAACGTGGATGTAAAAATGTCATATTGCAGCCTGTTCTTTGGTTTACTTTTTTTTTCTTCTGCGAGGTTAGCAGTCAGAATGAAATTGCTTTTTATAGCTGCAGTTAATCACATTTATTGCTGTAATAGCTGTAGACCAACCTAGTCCCACAACCCAACAGGGTTTTACTGTGACTGACACTATGTATGTGGAGAAGACATGTTTGTTAAAGGCTGTCTGTATTTCATGACAGAATTTGCAACCTTATACAAGGAGCTAGAAGCTAGATAAAACTGTCATTTGGGGGCTCCTCTGATAGCAGGAGCTGTCTATGTCTCCATCCAGGCTGTCACTGAGCAATAAGGCAACCTGCTACAGTGACCGACAGCATGAGATGCTTCAGGACAACCCCACTGCCTGATCCATCCTGTTGGCTTGTAGACTATGGCTGTATGTGACGAAGTTTTTGTTGCTTTCCTTGGGTATGAAGACATCCAGTTTGGTGGCTGGAACCCAAATCAGTAGCTGCTACCATCTTCACTCTGCAGTTTTAGCTTGGCTGTGGCCACTAAAGGACTTTTATATCTGCTTGCTCCTGTATCTGTTTGCATACTGAGCTGGAGGTTTTGATCTGCTTTAACACACCTGCTTGTTTTCCCCATGACTAAGAACTAAAAACAGTTCCTTTGTCATTACATATAAAGCCAGGTATTGCTGGTGGATTTTATGGCCATTCTGCTATGCAAGGTGTAACTATAGATCAAGTTCAAAGCTTGCCTGGCTTGATGCTAACCGGTTTTGTACTGATAACAATGAAATTGTGGGAGCCATAAATCCCTCCAGTAGAGAGCCGGTAGATATTTATGCAACTGGCCTTGCTGATATCATCTTTCATCTGTACCTAGTTTAAAGTTTTCTCAGGTAATTTTGTGAGAGTAAATTTATCCTGTTTGGGATTCAATTCAGACTCTGGCATTTCTGCACTCTCAGGAAAGCATATACTGCTTAATTGATCCTCTCAGAATTGAAATCCATATTCAACAATTAATAGTCATCTTTGCCTAGTTTTCAAATCCTTTTTGAGGTGTTATAATTTCTCTCAATACATCACTATTGATCCTGCTTAGTGCCTAAAACCAGAAAGATGCCAGAAGGTGTCTGCACACAGACCACGTGCTCATACCCATATCAAGCCTGAGTGGATGCTGAGCTGATAGTGAACCTGCTATATATAGTGTCTATAAACCATATATCCTGGAGCAGGCTGCCCTGGTGAGGTCTGATGGACCTCAGTTCTTATTTTATCTTAACAACTGCTTATTCAACTCCTGTTTCAACTGGAGGAAAAAATTACTCTTTTTTTAGTGTGCTATTACAGTATTCAACGTCAGCTTCATCTTCACTGTAATTTTTGTAACTGCTGCAGGGAATTGATCAGCCTGTCACATTCTGTTCTTGCAAGATAAGGTCTCCTCCTCTCAGCGCCTCAGTGCCGAGCGCCGCAGGGGATAAGGGGAGTTGGGTTTCTGGGTTAGCCTCCTCCTGTATTTTGTACAAATCTCAGCAAGTATTTCTCCACTTGCTCTGTTGAAAGGAATTCCCATGCCTAGTGTTTCCAAGAAACCCAACCAGGCCCATCACTCTGTACTACAGAGACTTGACTGTTGAGGCTCTAACATGAGATCCCTTTTGAATAGCCTATGTTTTTGTGGCTTTGTCTCACCTAGCCAAGAAGCTTTGAGTTTAGTGGACACTGTGATGCATCCACATCTCCAAAAGCCTGCTTATGCGTCTGCTACTATTAGCTGCCCTAGATACCAAACATGCTGCACTGGCATATGGCAGCAAGCCCTCCGCACCGTACACTGTGTGCATTGATTCTTGCCTTCCTGTTGACCCATCATCGTGCATCAGTAATCACAGTATTAAATACAGCTTCCTGCAACAAATCCTGGGAGATTGCTGTTGCCTCAAGAAACTCTCTTATTCTTTGGCTTTTAATACAGTAATTAGAAAAAAAATGGAATGTGTAATATTAAGCAGTGCAGTCATGCACTTGAATGTTAGAAAATGCTTTGAGCAACTGCAGAAATAACCTACACAGTTGTGTCCTGGTGTCACCCTGCCCTGCTGGTGTATGCTCCTGTACTGGGTTTGCATGGCAAGGTTTTGGTAGCGGGAGGGCTACAGAGGTGGCTTCTGTTGGAAGCTGCCAGAAGCTTCCCCCAGGTCCAATAGAGGCAATGCTCCAAGATGAACCCACCACTGGCTAAGGCCGAGCCCATCAGCAATGGTGGTAGTGCCTCTAGGATAACATAGTAAAAAAGGGAGAAAAGCACTGAAGAAATTGCAGCCAGAGGAATGAGGAGTGAGAATATGTGAGAGAAACAGCTCTGCAGACACCAAAGTCAGTGCGGAAGGAGGGGAGGAGGTGCTCCTGGCTCTGGAGCAGACATTTCCCTGCAGCCCGCGATGCAGACCATGGTGAGGCAGGCTGTCCCCTGCAGCCCATGATGGTCCATGGCAGAGGAGGGAGATACCCAAAGGAGGATGTGACCCCGTGGGAAGCCCACACTGAGGCAGGCTCCTGGCAGGACCTGTGGTCCCGTGCAGAGAGGAGACCGGGCTGGAGCAGGTTTGCTGCAGGACTTTGCTGACGGAGGACCCACTCTGGACCCACCTTGTCATTACCAAACTTAATGCAGTCTAGCAAACTATTTTCTTGCAAAGATTCACAGTTTAATTGAGGGGACAGATTTCCACGGAACAGCAAAACTCTTCAGTGTGATTATGGTGCACAGATCATGCCTAACAACTTTCAAGTGTTTGCTGAGTGGCCTGAGGTTTTTACAATTCCACAGGTTACTGGAAATACTGAAAAATGCCTTCACTACGCCCCCCTCATTGCCCTCCCTCTTACTCTCATAAACAACTATAACTTTTGCCTGAATCTACGGGGAAGAGAGAATAATCATTCATAATGGAAATTTCAGCCTGAATTATTAAACCTGAGAAAATCATTGGCAAGCTGGAAAGAGTTTTTCAGCTCAGGAGGAACACACACCCTTAATAATGTATATCTCCATGGTGGTCCATGGCAAAAATTATTCCTGACCTGCAAGTATCCATTTATACCAAATGTTTGTTGTTCCTTCCTCATTCACCAAATCCAGCAGCAGATTTTTACATGTTGTGTTTTACAGATTAGCACAAATATAGGTATTTTGAAAGACCAGTGATGTCTTTCTGGGCTTTTCACACCAACAGTCTCATGGTCTCATATGTAAAAGGAATCCATTTGTGTCAGCTATACTTTTTTTTTGAATACAGTCAAGCTTCTTCTCTGTGCATTGCACTTTTTCTCCATCTTTCCAGGACTACTTTCAGCTCTGCATGAATTACACCATTTGTTTTCACTTTCTTTTTATCCTCTTGTACTGGGGAGGGACTCTTCATTAGGGACTGTAGTGATAGGACAAGGGGTGATGGGTTCAAACTGAAACTCAGGAAGTTCATGTTAGATAAAAGGAAGAAGTTCTTTACTGTGAGGGTGGTGAGGCACTGGAACAGGTTCCCCAAGGAAGCTGTGAATGCTCCATTCCCAGCAGTGTTCAAGGCCAGGTTGGATGGAGTCTTGGGTGACATGTTTTAGTGAGAGGTGTCCCTGCCCATTGGCAGGGGGTTGGACCTAGATGATCTTAAGGTCTTTTCCAGCCCTTACTGTTATATGATTCTATGATTCTCTTCTGGGACATGTGTTTCTTCCAGCATTGCCCTAAATCATTAATGATTTAGGACCAGTTACTTTTTCCTCATTCCATACAGGTTTGACATCGTAAAAATCTTTACTTTAGAGCCTTTTTAACATAGAAAATCTCCAACCCAATATTGAATTTAAAATAAGCATTAAAAAAAGCTCTAGGACTTGCACACGAACACCATGCCTGAACAAAGTTCTCATTTGCAGATAGGAAGAGATGCTTTAGTATGGAGTAATTAGAGCCAGCACCTTTGTAAAGGAGAAGCTTAAAATAATTAGTCTTTAGCCCTGCCGGTATGATTTTCACATTGACAATCCAGGTGAACATGGAGAACACTCCTGTATCCAGCACTGAATAATCAGATCACTTCATAATGCAAATACCAGAGAAGACAGTAAAAATGAGTGAAGAATTTATATGTTTGGAAGCTGTATGATGCACTCCTGATAGTCTGGAAGGCTTAGCACATTAAGGAAGCAAGATCAAAAGCATGGCCAGTGAGCATTTTTCAGTGTTAGCAGACCATGTCTCTGTTAGACTTCAGCACTCTCTCAGAACTGTCTGGTTATTTCCCTATGAACCTGCATTGATTTTCTTACAGATTGCATTAGTTCCAGTCACAAAAGAAATTGTATCTGTTCTACAGCTAATGCAAACTTACAGCTACAATTTTCCTGAAGGCTGCTTTTTCATGTCAAATGCAAGAAATCAAATACATCTGGGAGCATTCACTGCCTTCTAGAAAGAACTTCCACATTAAAGATACCAAGGAGATGGTACCAGTTAGCGCTGACAGTACTAGTCAGTCTAATGTGCACAATATTAATCATTGTTTTCTCAAACTTATTCATATCTCGGAACTTCAGAAAAAGCATCCTTACAGTCTAATTCAATCTGTAGGTATGCTTAATTGAGAAGGGTAATTGAAAATAAAGAAACAAAAAAACCTACCTGGGGATCCTGTTGGCATCTAGAGACAAGTTATTGTGTTTATAAGAAGAGGGTTGTGGGGTTTGTAATGAACTATAGTCTTTCTTCCTCCTATTTATTTTTCCTTCCACTCTCCCTTCTAGATTTCTTCCCTCCTTCTTTCCACTCCGTTCTTTCCCCAGGACTTAAATTGCTTTGTAATTAAGGCTGCACAAATCTGTGATTACCCTATAAATAACCAGGTGACTCTGATCTATTGGAAGTGAAGATCATGCCTTTCCGTACTCCTTTCAGTTGCTTATGATGTCCAGGGGAAAAGGGGTTAATCACTGCTGCTGCTTCCCACCACCTCCACACTTTGATTTTTCTTAGTATCCTAGAATCACAGAATAATTATTGCTGAAGCAAGATGTTTTTTCTTGGGTAATTCCTCACCCTCCTTTGCACAGGAGTCTATGTCACTGCAAGGTGCTGAGTTCATCCCAGGGGTCTTGTTGGAATAGCATGTAGAAATCCTTTCCAGGGGAAGGCTGTACAGAGTTGGAGGTGGTACAAAGACACCCAAGGCACTGTCCCCTCACAAAAGAGCTAGGACTCTTAAAGGCAAGACAAAAACTGTGAGAAAAGAAAGACATTTCCATTTTCCAGATGGGAAAGGCTGTGTCTAACCCTAAATTGCTTGGAGAATGTCACACCACAGCTGAGATTTAACTTTTTATCTTCTGCTTCATAGTCCTGCTTTTCATCCTAGCTGGAGAGTTTTGCCTAAATGTTTACACCTGAATGTCAAAAGGCACCATCATCTCCCTTTATATCCCATTCATCCCAAGAGTGAGTTGCTGTCATTCCTTCCATCCACTCTGAGAAAGGGTTGAGGGACTGGCTCAGAGTTAGGTTATAACATCTACATTAAAGGGCTTTAAAATTAGTTGAGAAAATTCCTTGCCTTAAAGTTTCTGAAAGCTGTGAAGAGGGGATTTTAGGTTCATTGCTGTATCCTGAATGTCTGATGAGGACTAAAGGCTGAGGGATACAGAAGGTTACTTAACCAACTGATGTTGAGCAAGTGAGGTTTATTCCAAGCAGAGCAGAATAATTCCTTGTCCGACAAACAGAAGCTTGACAAAAACCTGACTAGCTCTTGTGGGAGTGAGCAACAAGACACTCATGATTCAACTCTAGGATAAACAAGGAAATTCAAATCTAAGTCTGACATAAGATCCATAAATCAACTGGCAATGCCAAAGTATTATGGCAAATAGTATTTCATCTCCTGCACTGATCTGACAGCTGTGCAACTGCTTACAATGAAGAGAGTGTCACCCGCAACTTTGACGTGTCTTGCTCTTTTTGGTTTGAATCTAAATATTACTCCAACATTGGGCTTGGGTTAAACTTGCAAAATTTGCAAGTTTAAAAGAGAGAGGGAAGAAATTGTTCCTAGAAGACAAATACAACATAAGGAAAATAGCACACTGCCTAATGAAGTAATTTAAATGCAAATGAAGAAAAAGGTATGTGGAAATTGTTGGGAGCTCTTTAAAAGAAGAAAAGGTTGCCATTCATGCCAACATTGTGCTGTGATTTCAGGATAAACTTTTCTGATGCCAAATTTCAGACCAGAGAGGGGTTTGTGTGTGTGGGTTTTGGGTTCATTTTAAGGCTGAGATGTCAACTGCCTCAGAGCAGGGGTTTTAGAGTGAGTTGGCTGACAGCCTTAAGGACAGCAATGGGAATAGCAACTCAGTAATTGATTTGAGATGAAATATTCATATAATCCCCAGGGAAGAGGCAGCCCAATACCCTTCTCAGCCCATATCACAGATGTCATCATTAAAGCTGGCGTTGCTCAATGCACACTTTGGTTTGATTGGCATAAGATCCCCATCACTTTTTTTGGTTGGATTTTACCAGATTTTATTTTCTTCTCCTTTAATCCAGACAACCGTTTGGTTTTGTGGCATGATCTGGAGAGCCCTGCTTCAGAAACACTGGCTGTGTTTCCCACTGAATAAAAATGGCATCCTGTAAAACCAGATGAATTGTAGCAACTCCTCTTGTGGGGGATGCTCAGCAATTAGGAGATGGCATTAGGCTACAGTCGGAATAAAAAATTAAAGGAGCATTAAGATCATGGCTGCACTTTACAGGCATACACATCACGCCACAGCTCTGGAAGTGCATCAGTGACATATCTCAGCAGGGGACTAGTAAAGGGATTTCTTTGTACCACATTACAGAGGTTCCCTAGCCCAGTTTAAAGACAATGTAATGAATTTTAAGCAGGCTGGGGAGAGGACAAGGCTGTTGTGATCATGCAAAACAAGCTAACAGCCCTCTAGTGCCATAGGAGACGGGATACGCGTCAAGTCCAGAATGGCTGCTTGGATCGTGCTAAACTGATAATATTTAATAATTGCTGAGCCTTACACACTGTGCAGTGAGTCTCTCTCGGTAGCATGGATTTGTGGAAGGGGGAGGGAAGCTCCCTTTTCTCTCAGGTATAGCTGGAGCCTCCATCGTAAGCTGGTGGATGCTCGGTTGCTGCTGAATTCGACGAAAGATGCTGGATGCTGGTGTTGCCCCTGACAACCGTTGCTAAGAGACTTCTGCTGGCATACAGAAGGATTGAAATCGCTGCAGATTATGGCCCTATTTATCATAGTTGTATGAATAGTCTTGTTAAGGGAATGCATGACATACAAATTTAGCACCGCACATGATAGAAATGTAAAGCACACGTCACGAGAGGAGACTGTTGTAGCAGGATATTAGCCGGCTTAAAAATAGTCGTCTCAGCCCATACTTCTCTCTTACTCCTTTGGTGGTTTCTCATTAAAACTTTTAGGAGACTCTATGAATTATAAAGCAGTGCCTAACTGCTTAACAAATTGGCTTTTTATAGAAGAGTCTAGCAGGAGCAGGGGGATGAAAAATACTGACAGTGTCGGAGTAACATTATTATTAGGTAGCAGCGAGTGACGTATCGTGTTGGCCCAATTCTGCCGCCAATTGTTGCAGCTTGGGTGAGGAGCGAGTCCCTCAGCATCAGCATCTGATCTGGAGGATCCAGCCTCTGCCAGCCTGGATCGTAACTGGCCACAAAATGAATGGCTTCTTTTCATCATTAGATCATTTTATTAGTAAATTACTGTAGCTCTTCTGATATAATTCACTTCCTGGGGTGAAAAGGATTTATGCCAAAACTTGTTTTGTGTTTAATGGATTCATTATGCTTTTCATCATAAAATTCATCAATGTTAATTGAACGGATTAGCTAAATGTAATTAGAAGAGGGATATGTAAGGGGGAGGGAGTGTGTCTCTATGTCTCTACTTTCTCCTACAGCTCTTTTCTTTAACTACTGCCAGAACGTTAATTCTCTTCTTCCTATTACCCTTTCCAATTTGGCTAATCAATATAATCTCTGCATTCATGTCAGGGCTCATACGGTGTGTTAAACTGCAGGTTAATTCAGGACCAAATGAAACATTATTGACCTTTTAGGGACAGTAGGTTTTTCATGATGGTGAGGTGGGTTTTTTCCCCCTAAATGTCCTATTTTGTAGCAGCATCTTGGTTAGAAAATTATGCCAACTTGTCAGAAATGACCATGCAACCCAATTATTCCCTTTTTAGTTGCGCAATGGTTGTTAGCACACCTGATAATCACTTCCGAGTGTACAGAGACAGAGTGCCAAGAACGGTTTCTGAGTGCTCTGGGTTTGTCCGGCTATAAGTAAATTAAGCAGTGATTAGGTTTCTGTAGCCACTTTTCCTGCAGATAAGATAATTGAAGCTGCAGTAGCTGCCTCGGGGAGAAATGTCATACCTGCCTCACCGTTTTCTTCATGTCAAGGATGCATTTATGTCACATCTTTATAGGTCAATAAACAGCTACAAGGGAATTTCAGCTGTGGGATGTTAAAGTAATGGAGCTTCCATCCTCACAGAACATTAATGCTTCCAAATAGGCTAAACCTGGTTGTTTCAGATCTCAACTACATTTACTCAAAGATAGGAAGGTAGATCTCGGATCAATACTTGCAAGGCAAAGATCACAGAAGAGAAGAACCTTGGCCTAAGTTCAGTAATGAAATTATGTGCTTGAAATGCAAGTGTTGCAGCTGCAAAAGCAGAGAGACCTTTGCAATCGGAGTGTTAAAATGCCTTCAGACTTAAAGTCTTTAAACCTTAACTGCGCGGTGGTTGCACAATCATACGTGGACTCTGAAGGAAACCCTGTGTCAGGTCACTGGGTGTCAGAGCAGGACACAGCAGCCAGGAGAGGTTGAGCCAGCATCCTTGTCCTCGGGAGACCCAGCATCCTTACATCGGGTGAGGGTGCCTGGGGCATGAGGCTGTTTTAGGGATATATGGAATCTCTTATGTCTGTTGAGCTGGCAGAGGAGCTGTCATGTGTCACAGAAGTGAGATTACGAGCAGTGGCAGGGCTGTCAGTGCTGTGTGAGGCTGTGGAACATGTCTGCACATAAGTTTCCCTCCACACTGGTGGGCAATAGCGGGGTCTAAAGAGGAGAATGGAACTAGCCTAGATTCCTTTGATGCACACAAAATACCTGTGTGCTTGAATAAAGAGGTTTTGCTGTTGCAGAAGAGACATGGCATCCTGGATCTGGTGGCTTTAGTTTGGCAATGTATCCTGCCCTTCTCCCATCCCTTGTGTGAACACAAACCTATGACTGGGGAATACAAGGTGGAGTTTATCTCTAAGGAGTTAACATGTACCGGTATTTGATTTCAAATACCCATTTATGATCACTTTCATTTTTCACCTTTACAACAGTTATTCATGTTCTTTTCTATAGAAAGCATGAGAGTGATGTTTTGTGTGAGAACAACTCCACTGTGGGCAATCAGGAGTATTTTTATTGTCAGAGCCAAGCAATAATCTCATGAAAAAAAAGAAAAGATCTATTGCTATAATCTTCCTTCTAACACCCAGCCAGTTCTGGTGAGAAATTCTGTTTGCAGCCACCCGTGGACACCTCAAGGTGTGTTCGGGGAGACCTTCCCCAGCTGGGAGCTGGAGCAGACATCCATCCTCTGCCAAACAGGAGCTTAGCTGAAACTCACCTTTGCAAATGAGAACAGGAGGTAGTTGAGGCACAGAGAAGGGCATAGTAAGGTAATGCAATTACTTAGGTTTACTGGGGAGCCCACAGGTGTGCTGGGAAATACTGATTCCTACATGTGCAACATAATTTGTGTTTGGAAGGAGAGTTAGATTTTTCCCAAGTTTTCCCATGCTGAGGCACAGCACTCTCTCCTAGGCTGATCAGGAAGCATGAAGCTGCTCCAGCAAAGAGAAAGACAACACTGATTTGGAAGATAAGTCCAGTAGAAGGGTTAAACATTTTTCTAAGTCACCATTCTCTGTTACCTATAAATGTGGGTTCCATCCTGAAAGGGGGCTGGCTCTTCTTCACCAAGTGATAAATCCTTAAAACTCACAGGAGCAAATGTTATTGTTCTACAATCTCACTTGTTATACCGGTGATATCATAGGCATCTGCATGCATACATCTGCCTATGAACCTCCACGTCCCCTCACGATGTGTTGTGGGCAGGGTTGGCAACATCCCCTCCCTGCCTCAGCCTCTGTACTTGGACAGTGGAGGGTGTGAAGGGACGATGCTTTTAACCATCCAGAGGAGGAGCCCGCAGAGGGAGCTGCGGCACACACTTTCCCAAAGGGTTGCCCAGCTCTCTGAGCCAGGAGCACACCCAGGTCCTCTCTTTACTGTTCCTGCACAAGCAATATGTGCTCTGTACCTGCAGCATTGTCTTCTCAGGACGGCGAAGCTCCACCCTGCAAAGTCCTCTTCGGAGCCCAGCATCCGTTGCTGTGCCTGTGAGCATGGGCATCACAGGCATGGAGACAGCTTGCCTGGGGCGACAGACTCAGGTGGGACATGCAGTGAGACGACACGGTCTGCCCCTTCTCAAAGGCAGGAGCAAGATTTGGCCTTGAGTTGGAGGTGCCTCCTTGGCTGCACTGCTTTTTGGGGTCTCTGTTGCTTGCCTGTGAAATGGGTGACTAGTTCTAAAAAGTTAGGAGGGAATCTGGGATTCTGCCTGTATCCATAGGTAGTCTATGGGAGCAGCTTTTGCAGTACCTCCCAGCACTGATAGACTCTTGTATTGCAAAGTGTAAACGTGGGGTGCACTGTGGGTCACCCCAGAAGGTGGGTTATGGCCAGCACATGGGGATGTGAGGCAATGTGGGAGCTTTCTGACCAAGCTGGGGCAGGTGGCTTCATCCCCAGGTGTTTGTTTCATCAACCATAAAATCAGGGGAAGGTTATTTACCTCCTCTGAAAAGTGTGGTGAGGTTCTCTGCTGAAAAGAGCTGTGTGAGAGGTTGTTATTTATGTTCTGGACCTGTTATGGGAACTTTTAATTTAACATTTCATTGCTGATGTTCAGTAATAGACCTTTTTCAGCTTGTCTTGCAAGATCTATTATCAGTGTTCACTGGACCAGATCGAAGAGAGAAACTGATGCCTTATCGCTTGATCTATACACGGTTTGCTGCCTGGGAAGATAAAATATTCCATGTTTGTTGAGAATCTGCATTATTGAGAATAGTATCAATGCTTGTTTTATGCTTATTGACATTACATTTCAACTGGCTAGTTGACTGCTGTGTTGCATTTGACCAAGCTTAACTTTGTTTCTAGGTCACGGCAATCTCTTGTCCTGATAAAAGGTAAAGGAGGGAATTTCCTATTTTAAACACAAAATAATTATAATTTAATTTTTATTTTGAGATATGCACATTGATGCATACAGGCCTTGATATTTGTGCAGTCCACTGGGGAGCCATTCTGACTTTGAAGTGCAGAATTGTGTTCATATTTAATAATGAGTTCTTTTTAAAGTGAGGCTTAATGGAGGTTTGTTGATAATTATTCTGCCTCATTGATAAAGATCCCAAACACACAAGAGTTTCAAATTATTTCACAGCTAATTTAGATGCACAAAGCATAATTAGGACCATGTCATTTCCTTGGTAGTTTGGTTCTCATTGGAATATAGAAAAAATATCACTTAGAAAAACTTTTATACTTTGTTATTTGACTGACACTGAAAAATCAAATATGAATTGCAACAAAAAAAAGGTATAAAATGATGCACACTATTACTGAATGCTATTGAAATGCTGCTTTGAAGGCAGGATTATAAATTGCCTCACGGGTGCTTTTAATGTACTCCCTACTATGTATTATCAGAAAACTTCACAAATGTCAGCTTTATAAACACCTCTCTGAGAAGGGAAGATGCTATTACCACCATTTTACAGATGAGGAGTTGCAGTACAACAGACTTTAAGGTAAAAAATGTCCACTCAATTTAGCTACAGAATTGGAAACACCTAGAACTTGATTTTTCAAAGTGTTATACGATGCAATATATACTCAAAGCACCACTAAGATGGACTTCGGTACTCAGTATTATTCCAGATCAAATTCCAGGATTTCCTCTTGATTTCAGCCTGAAGAAAGAGGAAAGCACAAACTGGGAGAGCTGCAGATTAAGTGAGGTGCTCAGTGCCATGCAGGAAGCCAGTAGCAGAGGAAAGGGCAGAGCCCAGGTCTCTCCCAGGGTGTTTAGCAAGATCTAACTAGGAATACTTAACAGCGGTGTGAAAGTGTGTCATGATCAGGAAAATTCTGGTTAGCTAAAATGGAGTTTTTTGTAGAAAAAAGGCAACGTTAACGTATTTCCTCATTGCAGGGAAAAAATGTATAAATGATTGAAATGGCCATTTGTAACATTTTCATATGAACAGTTTCTTTTTCCTTGTGAACTGATATTTTTGCTTGGAAAATTTTCTTTGTTTCTAGTGAAGTTAAAATCCAAGTTTATACTGAAATAGTGATAGATGCACTGGGGGGAAGGAAGGAGTGTTTTAATGACCAGGTAGCAGCACTTTTCAGGAACTTGTCTCACCATCTTGGCATGGGATGGAAACAAAATCCAAATTTTGACCTTGTGTAAGATAGAAGCCCTTGTTCAGCTCTCTGTATAACTGCCTGCACTTGCAGCAAGCCTAAACCACTGTTGAATTCCCATACCTCTCTGCCACACTCTTTGCCCACTTCCCAAACTCAGTTGGTCTGTGGGCATCATCCTCCTCAGTTATTCACCCACAATTCATCCTCAGTGGTTGATCATCCTGAATCCTAAATGAATCGACAGTCCTCCAGGGAGGAAAAACCAAACGTGATCATGTAATGAAAGGCTGTTTCATAATATATAAGTACCAGGTGTGGGATTGAGCCTGCCTAATTTCAGCTCCCAGTTTGTATCTATAATTTAAGTGCCTAGCAACCCAGCCCTGGGAGGGAGGGCAGAAAATCCCTGTGCGATCGGCAGGGAGAGGTAGGTGCCTTTGGATGTCTCCGGAGGGAGATGCAGGCTGCTGCAACTGGGTGCTTGTGGTAGGCTGGTAGTAGAGGTGGCTCAGCCACCTTTCCCTGAGTTTAATATCTGATTGTCTTCTTTGCTCTTTGGGGTCCCTGGATGGGGCTTTGGTTTGGACATTGATACAACACTCCTGGAAATGCACATTTCCAGAGCTGGGCTGGGACTGCTGGTGATGCGCTGCTCAAAGGCGCCCTGAAATCCCACATGGGTTTGCTCTGCCCACACAAGCACATCTCCTATTTCCCAATTCTTGGGTGAGGAAGCCAACCAACCTGCTGAAGTTGCTCAGCCTGGGAGAGGGCGTCCAAGCAGTTTACATAAGACATCATTAAAAGCCACAAGAAAGCAGGGTTTTATGATAAGAAAACAGGATCTAAATTAAACAGTATGTACAGGGAGCTGTGCATTTGTTTATAAAATACATTCCTACTCAGGGAAAAGGAAAGGTCTTAGTACATCTCTATCTGTGATTCTTATCCTAATGTGCTTGGGTTAGACTGTGTACAGAGAGACCTCAGCAGTGACCCCTTCTCTGTTATTCCTAACTCAGTGACATTTGTCTCTTTCTCAGGGGCGGATGGAATTAATTTTTCAGTCTCCACTGTGGGCCCCTTCTGGCTATAGATGGTCTGTGGAATTGTTGTGGGTTGTGTTACGCAGCCTGTTTGACACCTCGGGTCAGATCTGAACCACGGGCAGAGTGAAATTGAATTTTTCCTCCTGAACTCCCCCTTTCTTATTTTTCTGCGGGTCTCTATTGCATTCAAGTTGTGCTCCTACCAAGTGTCATACAGAGTCTAACACTGCATGTACATTAACTGTACTTCCACTTGCAGACAGATGAACCATCGTATGAGAAAGGGCTCATTTAAATTCTGGAGTGCCACATCCATACACTCAAAATCATGAGTCATTTTCCTTCCCTAATGGAATCAGTTAAAAAAATACATTAGCAGAAAGGTTGTGTTCTGTTGTGTTTTGGTTTCTATTTTATTTTTGTCATCTGCATTTAGGAATTTCGCATTTGGAAGCTCATTCCTCAAGAACAAACATTGGGAACTTTAATCCCATGTCTCCCAGAGCTTGGCTTTTAAAAAGAGGATCAGGCACAAAGCTGAAGGGCCCAGACAATGTGTTCAAAATACAGGTAATTTCATACTGCTGTACATTTCACCAAAGAAAATGCCTGATACATGCCGTATATATTCATAGAATCATAGAATATTTAGGGTTGGAAAGGACCTTAAGATCATCTAGTTCCATCTCCCCTGCTTTTTTTATGCTATTCTGTTCCATTATGGAATGTATGGAGCTATCACAGCTGTGTCAGGACAGCAGGGGTCTCAGCTCGTTAATGAACCTTCATCTGCCACATATTTTAGCCCAAGCCCTTATTCACCACCCCATCCTTCACTTAGTTCTTCAGTTACTGAAACCAACATTTTCTATCATCATGTTCATCAGTCAAGAGCACTTCCATCTGTTGATATCCAGACCTGATTGCCTAGTGCGACCTCTGAAACCTTTGGAAAGTCCTTGACAACTTCAAACATGTATAAAGCAAAAAAAAGAGAGAAGTGTGCACTACTTCTGTGACAAGTGGGGTAAAAAAAGAGCAGAGAAGATGCAGTAACAAATGGTTTATCATTTGCCAGCATATGAATCTGGGGTCTTTGCCATGATAAGCTCATGAGCATCTCTCACATGCCAGTGAGGCTGAGCTAGTACAGATTCATTGTTTTATATTATTGCATCTGTGTTTTGACTTGGAAGAGCTGGGATCTTTTTCTCTGTACCAGGGGAAAATTGTCTTGTAATCAGACCATTTAATGATGTCACCCTATCACACAAATAATGAGTCTTATGGCACAGTGGCAGTGTTTGAAGCCCTTAGCCATATTTCCTTGGCAATTACTGTGACCCAACAGCAGCAGGTCTATAAAGTGTAACGGTTGATGCTGAGGATCCCTCTTATACGCTAAAGTCTTTTCAAGGCATTTACTCCAGACTACCTCTAGCCACATCCCGTGAACCATCTGGTCCACCAATGTTTAGAGCACATTAGGTGTGTTTCTGTGATGCTTCTGCAGCATCTTGCAGTTGAGGTTCACCTGGAAGGAATCCAAGTCATCCTCTCCAAGACCACTCTGTGAGGTCAACTACACAGCAGTAAGGGGAGACAACCAGAAGATTCATTCCAGAAGAAGAGCATCCCCGTGTAAAATAAAACATGACTTTACACACACTCCTTGTTGGCAAGGCGCAGTGGTTGGTCTGGGCAGAGAGGGCTGGCTCCACACTTGTGCTTTCTGTCAGAGCTGCAAGGGTTGTGCTCCTTTCATTTGGCAATACCTGTGTTGCTGGTCCTTGGGCTGGTTAGAGAGGCTGCTGTTTCCTTCTCGGGATCTGTCATGAATTGAGTGGTTCATAGCTTCACAGATGAGAGTTGCTAGAGCAGAGTGTCACTAATCAGCAGGGATTGTCCCACACATCTCAGTGAGAATGAGACACTCAGGTACTTAGAAAAGTTACTCAGATACTTAGAAAAAGATCATAATGGGCTAGAAACAGACAGGGAGTCAAATCAAAGACAGGAGAAACCGTGTTGGTCGGTCATCCTAATTGAGAAAACCCCACAAGTTTCATCCTCTGTTCTAGCTGTGACATTGGCCATGTAGTCAGCCAAGGGGTATAAAACAGGGTAACTTGCATCTGAACTGATAAAGACCGGGATCACCGAGGATGGCTTGATTCATTGGTAACACCTTCAGGCTGCTGCGAACCTTAAGCTGACCTTGGTGTGGAGGAGCATCCTTTCTACATCTACTCCAGATGTTGGTATAGGTCTTAGCACCACCATACATTTTTCAATAGCCATTATGGTTCTGCAAGAGTTATGATTTCATGAGATTTCTTAGGCTTTTTGCTTTCCTGAGTCAAATTTACAGGCTGGAGGAAATAAATAGGTTTGTTGTAATCTGGCTTGCAAATATGTTGCTTCCACCAGTCAGACTGTAAACATGAATGGACCTTTGTCAGTGTTTTATAGGATATGGATCTTAAAGTTGTGGACATTGAAGTTTGTTAAAGACACAGGGTTAGTAAGGTAAACCCTACAAGATAAACTTGTATAAACAATCTTGTAAACACTGGGACAAACTAATAGTCATAGGAAATGGATATTCAGAGTTTGGCAGTGATTTTCCAGAAGAAAAGAAGACCGATTCTGGCATGACCGCTTTGCTAATTTGAAGGTGGATGTACTCTCACAGATGTAATCTGAGCAATTTTATGATGTCTCTACTGTTGTCGGTCCCTACCCCCAATCGCTGTTGCCTTGACAGCTCACGTGAATGCCCCTAGACCATTTCAGTATGAACTCAGTCAGGTTTAATAACCTTTTGCCCCATAGCAATCCTGAGTTAGCCAAGAGTTATTTTTAATCACACGTGGTGCCTCTCACCACAAGTGATCCATGCAGCCCCAATGATCAGCAGGCATCAGTCATCTGCAAACCACTCAGATACCACATGAAAAATGTAGCTCATGACCTCCTGCTCCCTGAAGAACAGTCGATATTAAAAGCAATCCCACCCTATTCAATGGTACAGGCAGAGGTCAGATCAGACTGGCCCTTGCTAATGCACTGTGTCAGTATTTCTTTAGTGACCTCATCAGTCCTCTTAGAATTATCTTTCTTTAAAAGATGTCATGTCTGTCTCCTCATGAAGAAAACCTTCTAGATGAGATTTGATCTTGCATGTTCCTGTGTCTAAAGAGGCAGAATCGTGGAAGAGACATTCTGACCCCTTTAACTCAGGGGGATTTTAACGCTGAAACGTAATGATACTTTAATTGGTACCTGTCCTTTAAAAGAGAGAAATACAGCCATTCTGGGCTCTTAGGGAAATAGCAGGACATGTACATGTTCAAAAATGCTAAAAACATGTCTGCAAGCTTCTGAGCTGAGATTCAAGAGCAGATGGTCTTCTATGAGAATGAGGGATTGGCAACTGTGTCACTAAGTCAACGAGTTCAGTCTTTGTTGTAGTGAGAGTGATTTTCACTCAGCTTGTATTATTCATCAGAGAGTGTGTATACGTGTGTTTTTAAATAAAACATGATTATATTTCCTTTGGATTGGTTTTGCATACTTTAAAGCTGAGTATCTTTCACCAGTTGATTTGGCTTTCAGACTTTGGCATTTTTACCAAACCAAATAAACATTCTCAAACTTTCCTAAATGTATATGCAAAATTGCTGAAAACGTTAAATTTGCCATAGATCTCATCTTTCCACAGAGGTTGACGCTACCATTTTAATTTTGCTATCGTGTATTTCAAGCTGCCAAATACCACATAAAAATCCTAAGGGAAGAGGAGAGTGGGTAGGAAATAAGTTTGGAGAGGGTTAGGTCTGTTTATTTGCCGCCTTCTATTTGTTTGGGTTTTAGATTCGTGCAGTTATTTTCATTGTCTTCCTTGTAACAACAAGACATTTATGTCTATAAAAGTAAGCCTTGTATTCTCTGGGGCTTTCAGAAAAGAATATGAAATGCTGTAAGATTTGCAGTACAATGATAGAAAGTGGCAGTTCTCAAGTAGGATGAAATGATTTTAGTTTAGTCTCCTAGTCTTCTACCACTCTCCCTTAGAGTCAAGTATTATCTGTGCTTTTTCTAGTGTTCCTCTAACACTTTTGCTCTCCACTTGGCAAATGCAATTGAACTATAGAGCAGAGCAGAGCTGATAAATTAAGATACTTAGGACAAGAGTTGATTTCAGAAAACAGGCAGAATTTTGTGTGGTTTTCAGACAAAACCCATTGAATTGCACACATGACTTTGCCAGATCATTAGAGCAAGGCTGTGGTTGTGGGAGAGGAAGCAAATTGTTGCGCTCATATTCCTGTCATTGTATGATTTGGATTTCCCCCGCAAGAAACAGTCTGGAGTTACTTAATTACTGCTGATTACCTATTCACAAGAGAGGTTCTTAGTGGAAACACACATCTTCATGCCCTCTCCTACAATATTCACATTATGAAGAAATAATTGCACAAAACAGCTGCTTCCTATTTCCCGCAGGCTGGCTGCTCTTGGGAATGGCAGCTCTTGAGAACAGCCCCCTTTGCTCATGTGACTCCCATGGATCTGAGCACAGCTCTGTCCCTCACCACCCTGAAGACCAGGACATTTTGCAATCCCACATGTTCAGATCAGCCTTTCTGCTCCACCAGTGGCCCATGATTTGCTCTTGAAGATCTTCCAAGGATGGCCTTTGAGGTCCATGGACCTTATATGTGCTCGGCATGGACCCAGTGGGTTGCTGGCTCCTCCTTCTGGCCCTGAAGGGGTGGCATTAGTCTTTTGACTTGGAGGCAAACCTTACAGCAAGGGGTCCATAGGAAGAGCCCAGGTTTCATTTCATGCTACTGGAAGTGACTCTGAGTTTTTTGCTCATATTACCCAAGGACACCGCATTCATCACCCCTACTGTAAGCAGGAGTCAACAGCCTTGAGCAAACTTTGAAGTCCACAGAGATGAGAAATCCCCACATGGGCAGCTTTAAGGGCAAGGCATCTCAAGGTACCCGTAATGAGGAGTTACTCCTGTGATCAGAGTGGAAACTGCTGGGTAAATTGAGCAGTTGCATCAAGGCATTGTGAGCCACAGAGACATCCAATGCAGACCCATCATGTCATTTATTTAAGCAGGCTTGTTCATGGAAAGTGGCTTGATGATTTGGGGGAATGTTTTGTACACTGTGAGTGTTAAATGACCCCTGATAAATAAGGAAAGCCTATTAACAGGCTGCTCTGAAAGCAATCAGCCTTAATTATCTCAAAATGCAGGGTTTGCCAGACTATAAAACCCTCTTATTTATTTTTAAAGTTTTGAAAACATCTGTAAGCTAAATATATTTGAATGTGTATTTATATAGTTACATGCTCATGTATGTGGTGATTATTCAAGGAGAATGGATTTCTGCTACTCATTTCTTCTATTTCTCCTTTTTTTTTTTTTTTTGCCTCTGGATATATTTTCTGACTGCAGCAGTTAAATGCTTGGTGTCAGCAAAATGCACATTCTTTCCCTGCCTTTTTGGTCTTTTGAAGGAAGATCTGTTCTCACCCTCCCGAAACAAAATCCTCACCCACAATCTACTTGAAAAGTCCTTTGATGTCCACTTACTCAGTATAAATAAACAGGATTCTAGATCTCAACCCACCCCTCTTTGCCAGCCCAGGCACTAATTCTTCCGTCTAATAAAACTTTGTAAGAGGGCAGAGTCGAATGCCACATATAATTATTTATCAGACCATAATGAGCTGCACATATATTAGCATACTCGTGCTTTTATTTCACTGTGAGCACCTTTCTTTCTTTTCTTAGAATGGAGGACAAAATGTAGCATGCTTTTTGTTGGTGTTACCAACTGCAAGGAGTGGAATTATTTCAATTCTTAAGAAAAAACAACCCCAATGCTTCCTTCTCCAGCTGCAGGATTTGCATACACAAAATGAAAATTCTTATCTGATGGTTCATGCTGAGTGCGGCATTGCATGCAGTCATTAATGATCAGAATCTTCCTAATTCAGGTGTTAAATTTTAAGTGACGGTGCTGATTAATACCAAATAACACAAGGCAGGAGTGACTGCATTTTGCTCACAAGGGACTGACTGCTGTGGGGATCTAGTGGTGTCAGAGCACCCTCATTAAATGTAGCTCAGCTGTGCTGCATTACCTTCCGAAATCCAGTAGTGAAATCACCATTTTCAGCCTTACATACCAATTTGCCCTGTATTCAAAGCACTGTCCCCTGTCTTGCACAGGAGTAGCTAAATGGGTTGTCAAGCTTTATCTTTCTTTTTGTTGTTGCTGATCTGGTGACTGAGAAACATTTCACGTATTCCTAAAGGTGCACAAGGTAAGGATGAAATAGCTACTGCTGCCGTTTCCATCCTCTGGACTTCTGATGATAGATACTTTGCCTGAAATCATACACCTCTTGTGTCACTAGCATTTATTTTGTTAGCAATGTCAATCCCAAGACACAGGTCAAGACCAGCACTGAAAGCTGCCACCTCAGCTGGCTGCTGCTCTGGGTCAGTAGAGGCCAGCAGACTCCATGCTCCCCTTATTTACCCATCCGCTTGAGCTGCCGTCTAACTGGATTAAGTGATCCAATCCATCATGTTTGCAATAATCTCACTGAAGTAATTGTTTGGGAAAGAACAGATTAATGTAGCCCCATGAGCCCCACTTTGCTTTGGGTCATGATACAGTCACTTGCTCCATGGCTGTGGCCAAGCCTTTTTGAGGCTGTGGATGTTGAGGCTTGCTTCTTACTCTCTTCCCACATGCTGGAGAGCTTTCCAGGCTGACAGCGCTCTACTGGAAAACACTGCTCTTCAGACGCTTATCATTGCTAGAAATAAAAGATCATGACCCTGCACTTACATTATCCCTAGCAGCTTCTCTTCTGCTGCGTTGTCCACTCTTGGTGCTCTATCATCTTGAGATTGCATTCATTGGATAGATCCCCAAACTAATGCACCCCATGTGATTATATATCGTATATAATATATTTGATTATATAGTCTGGATCCACCACCAGAGGTCATTCAGGTTTGACTCCCCTGTTGTCCTTCCCTTCATCCAGCTGCCTGTTGCCACCACCCGCTTTGGTTGCGCTCATATCCCTTGAGCATGGCCCAAACATTTCAGCCCTGCCCATAAGTACCGGAGGTGATTTTTCTGACCTAGTATAGGACATCTGAAAATAAGACATCTAATTCTGGGCTATTCACTCTACTGTCTCCCTTTAGTCAATGAAAACTAGTAGGTGCCTCCAACAGGCGGTTCATCTCATCCTAAAATTGGCATCTAAGATCAGATGAGTGGCCTCTGGACACCTGTGGCTTGAAGGAAGCATAGTGTAGGGTGACTAACTTAAAATTAGGCTTCTGATTTTGACATGTCTGAGTTCGGATGAGAGAAATCCTTTCCTTAATGACTATTTTTACGCAGAGTAATCCTAACTCACACCTCCAGCCTGGACTCGCGAAAGCTCTGTCTTGGATGTCTGGAGTCCTTCCAGAGCATATTAGGGTTTTTCTCCTAACTAGATGATGACTGTCTCTTGTTTTGGAAGGAGTAAAGGGAGGAGAAAGTTTAGAGACCTGCCCCTTTGCCCCACGGCAGTGGTGGGTCACAGAGGTGAGGG
Organism: Strigops habroptila; assembly: GCF_004027225.2. Classification (NCBI taxonomy): domain Eukaryota; kingdom Metazoa; phylum Chordata; class Aves; order Psittaciformes; family Psittacidae; genus Strigops; species Strigops habroptila. The sequence goes on along the minus strand of NC_044279.2, from coordinate 7,663,924 downwards.
TCTGGGAGGTCTGTCAGTGTCTCCATGAGGAAGGAAGATCCCTCCCCCAGATAAACTGTGAGGTCCCTTGGTGCTGTGAGAGGCTCCTTTCTGACACACCGCATCTGTAGAGCCAGATGGCTTCTGCCTGCTCTGTGTTGGCACTGTAGATCAACTTCACCGTCACTGAAAAAACAGTTTGCTGGGAGCCCCTGGGCCGTGAACTTCCTACCTGATAAACAGCAATGACAACCTAGGTGAGGCAGCAGCTGTACCTGACTTAAGTCTAACACACGTGACTGCAAGAGAATTAATGCCAGACAAGTCCCACAGCACATCGTGTGGAGCTGATTATTCGCTGTGTGTAGCAGAACAGGTGGCCTGCTGTCAAACAGAAGGACAAGTGCTTTACCCCCCCCAGAGGATGAATCCAAGAAAACACATTTCCTTTTCTTTGGCTGCTCCGACAGAAAGAAGGGGTTTCTGAGCTCCCTTGGGCACTTTGGAATCAGAGACTATAGTGATCCTTTGCACCCCTGATGCTTCCTCCAGTGCGGAATACAGCCAAGGGTCAGTGTTGTCCCAAGGGTGGAAATGGCAGCAGCAAGGGTGGAAGAGGGCTGTGTTGTCTGTCCTGCCTCTCCCCTCTGTACAGCAAGCACTGCACAGCATCTGAGTTAATGCATTTTTACCAAATGCAAGAGGAAATATGGGTGAAAATGTTATGGCTGAGAGCTGCTAGGCTTGCTAGTGTTTAAAATTGCAATGGCTTTTAATGTATTTTTTTGTCCCAGTATTTAACTTTCATGTGTTGAAAGCTGCCAGGAGAAACTACTAAAGGTGCAGTTAGTAGCTATTGTTAAATTGTAAATCAGGTGGGAAAATGAGCATGGGTCAATAAAAATCAATAAGAGGGATGGTCCCCTGGGTGGCACAGAAAAGCCAGTGCTTTCGTTTGTCTGAAAATTATGTATTTTTCCAATAGTCAAGGATATTTCACTATATATTAAAACACAGGTGAAGCAATAGTTAAGTGACTTAGCCTGAAATTGCTCCTTGTCCAGTGTTCCAGAGTAACCGCATAAAACCAAACTGCTACAAAACAGCAGACGAGGCTCTCCTGGTGGCATTCTGGGTGCTGCTACGCACTATCCCCTGATTGAAACATGCCACACACAGGAGCATCATTTCCCCACAAACCTCTTATTAGCCCTATATGACTTCTAGAGATTCAAACTTCTTAATAGTACTTACCTTCCTGTCCAGGTGGTCTGGTAACAACACTGGAGTTACTCTTCTCTAACTAGAGCTCCTCCAATCCCCATGCAAAACTTCACACACACCCCAGGCTTTACCTCTGTCCCCTCCCAAGATGAGATGTTGGTTCATGGCTCTCGATGTACCAGGGTATACTCCCCAAGCCATTTTTACTCTTCGGTGCAGACAAATTTGACCTCTGGCATTTAAAGATCAAAGGGTCCTGTCTGACACCATTGTATCGTCTAACTTCCACTTCATTTGATCTGTTTATATGGCCACTATTTTCCACATCATTGACAAGGCACTAGGTGGGTGATTCGTCACGAGGTTGACAGTTATAGACCGTAATGTGTATAAATAGCCCCTGTTTTTTAAGGTAATCAATGGAAAAATGAGGCTCAAAGTCTGAAAGGTTACGAATAAATGTATTTACTCCTGCCTTTTGCAGGCACAAGGGGCAGGGGTCTTCGCTGGAAATGTTCACACAAAACATTTTTTTCATGGGCTGCCCATGAGCCAAGACCACAGCAGCTCTGTTGGTGACACAAGGGCTGTCTCTTTATTTTGCCATCACAGAGAACTGTGCTTTGCAGTTGTGCTACCTCCATAGGATAGGGGCTATAAAGTGTGCAGGTGTATGAGGCACCCCACAACTATTGGGCAAAATAACAATCAAGCCCCGTGTACAACATCCACAGATGGTGCTGACAGAGGGGAATAAGGATGTACATCATACTGCTTCCCAGCAATGAATACATTTTCTTCCTAAGCTAAAAGTTGAAGCCAGACCCTTGTGTTTAACAACCATGAAAGAACTTAAGCGCTCTAAAATTAGCTATTTCCTTTACCTATTTGCTTTTCAATCACTTACACCTTGGGCTCCACAGTATCTTTTAGCAACAGATTTCATTTTAATGACATACCGTATGAAAAGTGCTCTCTTAGGTTCATTTTAAACTAATGCTTGATGATATCGCTGTGTGCCTCCTAGTTCCTATATTATGAGAAACAAACCAGTACTATTTTTCTATTCCTCTTTGACGCACTATTTCTGTTTTTACAGACCTCTGTCTTTAGCTCCTCTTTATCACTTTTCCAAGCCCCAGAGTTCTCTGTTCAGTTTCTTCCTTTATGAAAGCCCTTCTACACCTTTGATCATCTCTGCTTCTCATCTCTCTCTTCTCTGGTTTTTCAAGATGAAGTCAACAGAGCAACACAGAATCTTCAAAATACAGGTGCACAGAGATTTCTGAAGGGCTATAATGAAGTCTGCATTTTATTCTCAACCCCTTCCCTTAAGTTTCCTAATGTTCACTTTGCCTTTTTCATCACCAGTCAGTATGAGGCAATGATGTCTCCAGCCTCTCTTTCATGACTGATATCAGTACTTTAAAAGCACCATCACGTACACGTAGGTGGGATTATTTTTCCTCCCATGACTCTCTTTACACTAATTGACACTGAATTTCATCTGCCACTTTAATGCTGTATAATTCAGCGCCCCAAGATCCTCCTGTAGCCCCTCACATTTGGCTCTGGAGTTGGCTCTCCTTAATGACTTGCACCACCTGCAAGATGTAGTACTTGTGTCCTTTCTGGGGTTGGATAAGAGAAAGGCGAATAACATAGGTGCAAGCACAGACACTGCCATTGCTGTGAATTTGGCCTCTGGTTTTCTCCAGCTCTATATACGGGAGGCTGGGTTTCTCCAGGAGGTTGGTGAAGGTTTGCTCAGTGGAGACAACAAAAGGGAAAGTGGCACTCACAGCGTGTGGGCTGCAAGAGGAGCTGTTACATATTGCATGCACACAACGGGCTTTTTACGGCCTCATTAAAGTCAATGGGAGCTTGCCATCTGCTTCAGCAGGGGCAACCTCAAGGTATAAAAATATTACACACTGTTTAGATGGTGTTTTTTTCCCGAGAATTGTCTGATCCTTGCTGCGACCCCTGAACTAAGTACAAGCTATGACTTAGAATCACAGAATCACAGAATGGTTTGGGTTGGAAGGGACCTTAAGGCTCATCCAGTTCCAAGCCCCTGCCATGGGCAGGGACACCTTCCACTAGAGCAAGTTGCTCCAAGCCCCTGTGTCCCACCTGGCCTTGAACACTGCCAGGGATGGGGCAGCCACAGCTTCTCTGGGCACCCTGTGCCAGTGCCTCAGCACCCTCACAGGGAAGAATTTCTTCCTAATATTTAATTTAAATCTCCCCTCTGGCAGGTTGAAGCCATTCCTCCTTGTCCTGTCCTTACATGCCCTTGTATGAAGCCCCTCTCCAGCTTTCTTGTGGGCCCCTTAAGTCACTGGGAGCTGCTCTAAGGTCTCCCCAGAACCTTCTCTTCTCCAGGATGAACAAGCCCAGCTCTTTCAGCCTGTCTCCATGGCAGAAGTGCTCCAGCCCTCAGAGCACTTTTGTAGCCTTCTGTTTTTTCAGGAGGGAAAACAGAAACTGTTTGTAACACAGAGATTTCAAAGATCGTGACTGTCTCTCATTCTGTCCATATGTGTCTGAGCAGAGGGAATGAGGATCAGACAAGGAATTCTGTCAACCTGTCTTATGGGACATCCCCCATCAGCAGGTCTCTATCTTTGACTGACTTCATGATCTCTTTTTCTCAATCTTGCAACTCCATCACTTCACAGCAAGCTGGTAGTCTGCCGGGAAGGTTGTGAGCTAACTAGGTGACAGTGATAGTGAGACACAATTGCAGAAGCTGTAATAAGCAGTATTGATTTTGAATAAACACGTGAGTAGTATTGACTTGGAGAAATTGTCTCTTAACAAGTGGAAGGACTGACTGGCTTTAAAGGATGGATAAGTGGAAGTTCCTTTCTGGAACTGGGTAAGGCAGGTTTTATTCACAGATATGAAAGCACAATCTGTTTCCAGCATCCTTTTTATCAGTCCTGTTGGCACAAAAGGGCATAAGGACCTTTATGTGCCAAAGGGCTTTGTAACCAAATGAAGGATGAAGAAAGTGGCTTAGAGTGAATGGTAGAAGAAGGGGGACAATGAACAGAGCAGTGTAAGCAAGTGGTGAGTGAACCATGTTTCAGTGCTTGAGAAGGGGTTGACATCTGAATGACACAGAAATGTTAAAGAGAAAGAAGACAGATTTTGGTGAAGCATAGCTGTGAGAAGCTGGGAAAGACAAACAATGAAAACTTAGGAGTGTGATTTTCCAGCCATGGTTAACAAAGTGTCCCCTGTAGATCTATGGCTTATGGACGGATCCCCAGTCATGCGCCATATCTGAATAGAGCAGCCTGGATGCCCCCTCCCAGAAATTCTACAGCAGTTTCCCTTCCTTCCCATTTACAGTGCAACAATCTTCTCTCTTTTATTCACAATGGCACATGCCATCAGTTCCCACAATCAGTTGCACAAGATTCCAGTGGTGACACCATTCCTGGAAAAGGAATATGGAGGCAATGTTTGTAGATATCTTTACATAATGAATGAGCAGAACACATGAGGATAAATTTGCTGCCTGTGATCCTGGGTGGTGCTGTAAAATAACTCTGGAAACTTGCTCAAGCCCCAGAGATCACGAGTGGCCCATAGATCTCAATATGGGACCTTGTCACCCTAATACCCTACGGATATGGGGATTATAATATGTGCAGTAATGCTACTGGTGCATTGACAGAAATAAAGAAATTGAGCTCCTTTGCATAAAATCACACAGAAAGCATAAGTAGGGCATCTGGGAGGCAAACCCCCCCATTTCTTACAACTCCCTAATTGTTCTTGCTGTTTGGCAGCAAGGAGGCTGCTATATGCAACAGGGGTCTGCTGAAATGAGGGCATTCCTTCTGCACATGCATATGCAAAGACTAAAGAGAAAGCTTTGAAATATTTTCAGAAAAGGGGTCAATTATGTAGATTTTACATGGCTTGTTATCAAGGCCAAAACTCACATCATTTTCACAAGGGCTGGAGGATACCAAGGCACAAATGTAAAGGCCACAGTCCAGACTTGCCAGGAAGAAAGGAGGGAGAATCAAAACATTGTTAATTATATCCCTCAAGAGAGGACTCATGGTGCTAGGCATTCATCCCAAGAGGGTAATTTCAGGGCTACAAGTTGTAATATTTATTATTGCTGGTCTAAGAGCAGGGAGGAACTCCGACTGTGGCACCTTTAGTAGCTTTTTGCATGGGGACTCTACTTGTAACTTGAACAGCCTATTCTAGGAAACATGATATTCTTCAACCTATCTGAAGTCTTTACCACCAATACAATAATGACGTGAAAGAAAACCGGTCAACAGTAATTTCCTTGGACTTTGCAAACTCTTTGATGAAGTTTCTTACAAAGGCTGTTAGGAAACCAGAGACCTTTGGTGAAAGGTAAAGTATTGTGTCATTGATTAAAAAACTGGCCAGGGTATTAAAACAGAGCGAGAATGACTGGTCAGTTATTACAATGCCAAACACCTCACAAAAGGCTATCAGGGGGAACATGTTAGCCGTCTTTTCATGCATAAACAAAAGACTTCATTTAAAGGAATTAAGACTATTATATTTCTTCAATACCCAACTAAAACTCCAGAAGCATTATTTTTCTCAACTAATAGGTTATTAGAAGGTTACTAAAAACAGGTTCTCCTGAAGTAAAGAAAAGGTGAATTTTATAATTTCCTGTTCAGGGTTTGATGTATTTCTCGAGTCTGGGAAGGAAGGCTGGGTCTTGCTGTTGGAAAAGTGCTTTTGTGTACATACTTTGCACATGGGAAAAAAGAGAATGGAGAATGGGTGGGAATGATTAATACTTTGTACCTGGACCAAAAATTCACTGTAGGTACAATGAAAACATTTGGGCCCAGCCAGTGTCTTTCAGAGAAAACTGTAGCACCTTATGGTGTACACACCTTACATCAGAGAGAAAAACATTTTCTGATCACCTTTGTAGATCCTATTGTTATTATTCCTCGTTTCTTAGCATGAATTAGCTAGGAGCACAGAAATGGTGGGATAGTGGCACACCACTTTTTTCCTAGAGATGTCAAAACATTTCACAAAGGCTCTTTAGCATAGGAAGACTGAGGAGAAGAAGAGCTAGAGGAGATATCTAAAGCCAGTGTGAGACCCTGGAAGGGAACCTGCACATCCTAACTCCCCATGCAGGTGCCCTTTCCAGTAAATTATGGGATATGTTGTTATCAAGTGAAAAACTCTGACCTTATCTTTCAGAGTTGGCAAAAAGAGACAATGAATAGTCACATCTAGAAAGCTAACTCTGACTTTTTCTGAAGAGGAATAATATAGGAATGACCATTTCTCTCCAAATTGAATCAAAGTCTATACAGCTCTGCGTGAGCATTGTTATTTTCCTTTATTAGCGAGGCATTGTTTTGTTGCATGAAATCTGTATGTTCAATAGATTTGATTTTCCAAGCAGCTGGGTTATCTTGCACTGTGAAGGCTCTCTCTTAATCTCAATTGCTGTGCTTTTCTCAGCGCCGTTCCCAGCTGCTCAGAAATGAGCACGGTGCTTTCATCCGTCTTTTCGTGCTCTTATTAGGTGTGACACGTTCAACAATACCCGTATGTAGGAAAATATGCAGGTTTTAATTTGGTTGTTAAAAATGTAATTGTCAAAAAAAATACAGGTAGAAAGATGTTGCTTTTTAATAATTGAAGTCCTGTTGTGATCACACACTAATGATGTATTTCCTTAAGAAGATAGGTGCTTTCTTCAGTTTGCTCTAACACATAATTGCAGCCAAATCTTATTTATCCACAGGAGACAAGGGAAAAGAAAAGAGCTGAAATATGCAGAGTTGGGCCATAGCTGCTTTTCAAGAAATGGTGACACACAATTAGGATTAATGTATGTGTTTGATCATCTGGCTTCTGGTAAACGTCTTTCGAGAGACAAGACTGTTGATTATCCACTTTTTTCCTGTCCTGTAGACATTTTTTTGTGTAAAGAAACCCTCCCCTGGCATGAGGGGGACATGATTTTAGAGAGCATCTGTTGGCATGACTGAAGTACCAACACAACAGGAGAGAAATGAGGAGCAAAACTACTTGGGAGGATGGAATGCTTCAGATGCTTTTGCTCTGAAACCAAATAGTGTTCAATGTTACAAGCAAATGCTTAGAAAACCAAGCTGGAAATGACTGAAAATTAGTGTCAGCCTCATAGCTATCCTGGAGGCTGAGCATAAGCAATGGGAGAGACAGATTTCTCTGGCTTTCAGCACTCGGTGTGTTGTCATTTCTGCTCAAGTTTGCTCTCTTTCAGTGCAAAGAAGCATTTCACAGCCTGGCCCTGTGAAGGCAGTACTGACAGTTTGATTGTGCAAAGAGGGCCAATTCTGCTATATCATGAGATATGATAAAAGTCATGGCCATGCACAGCCTTAATCCAGGTTGTATATGGCCATTATTTGGTCCATTTCTTCATTTGCAGTCTGGGGAAGAGAGCATAAGGAAAAGGGATATGATGAGAAGCAGGAAGCAGTGTCTTCAGGAGGGAAGATTATATTTGCAAATGTACCCATATTTGCATTTCCTACCAATAGTTACAGCATGCAAACCAAGTTCCTTTTCACAAAGTTGCCTGGGCTGCAGTGTTGTCAATGGTTTATGTTGGCAGGCTGCACTTAAATCAGGATGAATGAGAAGTCATAACCCATCCAGCTCTGCCAGCCCTGCCATAGGAGTGATAACCTAGGGGCCAGAAAGTCCTTGGCCGACTGCTCTAAATCCATCAGATCCCAAACAGAGCTCTGATAAAACTAGCGTCACTCCAGCATTATAAAACAAGAGGATGGTCTCTTCTCTGGAGAAGAGACCACAATCACTCTCCCATCTCTGTAAAAACGTCCTTGACAAGGAAATCATTATATTTATGCAGAGAGAATGCACATTTGCTCTGGAAATGTCATTATCAGGTCTAAGTTAATGTCATTTGGATAAGAGTGGACTATTCACATCAGCTGGAAATGTTGCCAGCAAACTCAGACAGACAAGTAGGTATGAAAGCAGCCTGCAGACTGTTCACTTTGGAGTGTTTTCCTGTTTTCCTATTGCAACCATGTTTATGAGATGCTCACTGAGTACTGAATCACTGCAGACTGTTTCAACATCTAACCAACTGAGTTTTTGGCCTCTGTGTTTTAAAAGATGTAGTGATACTGAAGTTTTACATACCCGCAGCTACCATAAGGACTGTAAACCGTTTTTCTTTTCTACGTGAAACTCAGCTAATCTGCACAATAGGCTATTCCACATTATTAAAGGCTTATTGGTAAAGGTTTGATCTACAGCCCAACCCTCCTGGGTTGGGCAGCCCAGGGCAAAAGAGGTCTTTGTCTGCTGTAGTCTACTGAAGTTTTCTAACAAAATAGATTACCAGCAAAAGCCAGTGCAAGTGTGCCTAAAGACTTTGCCTATATAAGAAAAAATGATCTTAAAAAACCCAATAAAACCAACAAAATGCAGTAAGATACTTCTCATCAATGTTCTGAAAAAAATTACAACATTTCAAGCAGAAATAGGAGTCCTGAGTAAGACTTTCTCTAGCAGCAGATGAAAGCCTTCCCATTCTCACGGCTGTTTTCTCCTTCTGCTGTAACTTACTGTTTGTCACAGGGCAGATAATATAAACCTCATTTATTAATTTCTGGGGGTTTTCCTTGAATGTTTTTTCTTTCAGCTGAGATTATTTTTCTAATCCAATATCTCCCACACAAATAGTGACTGGGGAATGGATTTGGGTTCAGGAAGGCTGAGATAGGACAGGAGCCCCTTCACTTACTGCTGCTAGATAAATCATCACACAAAACCATGTGTGATGTAATGAAAACCACTAGTGTAGTGAAAACCATACTCCATGTCTGACAGTAGTGTTTACAGACTGCGGTGCAACAGGATGAGTCTTCCTTGGGTGAGATAATTTTACCTCCCAGGTGGTTATCACTAGTGGGTAATAAATTCAGTGGTGTTTCTAAGTGACCTTTTAAAAAGAGGGCCACTTAATTATCTATGAGACACTGATTTAGAGTAAATCTATACAGTCAGTACATTTTTTTCAACATCTGAGATGTTAAAGATGTTCTTAAACTGCATTAAAATAATAAATTTTTAAAATCCTTTAATAAATTTCCAGATTACTTATGTGAGGTCCTGCAGGAATAAAATGCACCTTGAGGAGGAACTATAGCAATTCAGCAGTGGTCTGCTCTGGCAGGAAAACACACCCTGAAGATGAGGATGAAGGCCATGGTGCAATAGCCTCGAGGGGATGTTTCCAAGCCCAGCCACAGCAAGGTCCTGGAGACCCTCTAAGGAACACACCAACAAGGTTACTTCAAAGGATCATGGCTGAAGGAAGAGTAGCTCCAAGCGAAGAAGTAGAGATTTATTTTAGGAAAGAGGAAGGCAAGGACAGGAAGGAACCTCTGGTTCTGGCTTTCCAAGGACAGATCCATGTAATAGCAGTGATTAATAATGGCAATGGGACAGCATCAGGTGGGTGTCAATGTTGTAGTATCAGAGCTGACCTTGCTGGAGTCCACTGCCATGCAAAAGAGCATGGAGTCCACAAACATCTGAAGAAGATGTTAGCAGTGATTGCAGGCAAGAAGTGGTTCAGTAGCTTCTCCATTGCTATTGCTATTTCATTACTATCAAGAACTTACTGCTGATAATATTTCCTGTAATATATGTGCTCAGGTGACTTAACCCAGCAGCAGCATCTGTCTTCTTAGCAAGACCTTGTCCATACCTGATCTTATCCAGGACCCCAGGAGTGCCAAAGTCCATAATGTGGGGTCCCCTTTAGCTCATCCCAACTTTGAACACCAGCGGCAAGTTTTCTGCATCCTGGTACAGGTTTCTGCCTGGCTTAGGTCCATGTCTATGACATAGACAAGAAGAGGTTTCTGTTCTGTTGGATATGCAGCATTAGCCAGGCAAACTGGTAACCTGGTACCGGGACAGGCTGGGCTGCCCAGATGAGGGTGCTGAGCCCAAGTGGCTTCACTCCCACCTTTCCACAGTCAGCTTGAGCTGGGATCAATATGGATGTCCCATTAACAGGTTAAGCAGGACTATAAGGAGCAGCTTGCTAGTGATTTTTAGTTAGGGGTAAAAATAAAGGATCTAAAAATGTAATTTTGCCTGGCAGGGTTGCTCTGCAGAACTAATCCTTTGCATTTCTTTTGCATCTTCCATCTGTGATTTCATGGTTAATTGACTTATCCATGCAATGTTCCTCTGAGGTATAGATTATCTCCACTTTCAAAGTGATAAAACAGCATGCGTAGGGGTATTTGACATAACTTGCTCTAAACCCTAAAGGGATAACAAGGCAGAGGACACAGTAGACTTGGGTCCCTGCTCTGCACCCCCATGGTGGGCTCCCTCTTCCCATGTAGACACACAAGATATGGTGCTCCATGTGGGTAAGAGCTCATGCCGTACCCAGGGGAAGGCAGCACTGACCAAAATGTTCACCAAGGACTTGATGGCTCTGGCCAGAGCATGAAGCATGGAGCTTCTCTTGTCCCACACGTATGAGTCCTGAGGCACAAGTCAGGCCAGTGCTCATGGAGAAGTGCTACAGCCACTATCATGCATTGGTTTTTCAGCCTGGAGTAAAGAAAGCTATAGAGAGACCTTACTGCAACTTTTCAGTTCCTGAAAAAGGGCTTATAGGAAAAACAGGGATCTCAGAGCAGCCTTTCAGTACCTGCAGGGGGCCAACAGGGATGCCAGAGAGGGACTCTTCATCAGGGACTGTAGCGATACGACAAGAGGTGATGGGTTCAAACTAAAACAGGGAAAGTTCAGGTTAGATATAAGGAAGAAGTTCTTTACTGTGAGGGTGGTGAGGCCACCCAAAAGAAGTGGTAAATTCTCCATCCCTGGCAGTGCTCCAGGCCAGGTTGGACAGAGCCTTGGGACACATTGTCTATTGTGAGGTGTCCCTGCCCATGGCAGGGGGTTGGAACTATATGATCTTAAGGTCCTTTCCAACCCAAACCATTCTATGATTCTATGTAGTTAGCTTTCATTTTCAGTTATCCCAGCATCAATAACTGCACCGCAGCACGAGCTGTATTGATCATGTTGATGCTTTGGAGATCAATGTTTGCAACAGCCCTGGCTACAGCTCTTCAGGTGGATCAAAGCTCAGTCTTCCAGTTGTAAGGCTGAACTTCATCCCCCTGGAAGCTATGGGAGAATTTTACCTGTTATGAGTTAGAGGGAGACACAGGCTATATACATGAGGTTATGTCTGCGTAACTCCTGTAAGGGCTACTATAGGACAAGCATTGGCCTCCTTTGAATCAATAGGAGACAACTCCGCTGCAACAGATTTCTTTCTTTGACTAAATGGAATCCTTCCTTAGACCTTCAGTTGTGTGTTTCCAGAGTGATGCTGCCTTTTAAATTGTTTTAATAAGCGAAGTAAATTAAAGAGGGATGGATAGTGAAGAAGTGGTGGTGACACTGCAAATGTAGTACCAGATAAAGAGCAGGTGAGGAAACACACATAAAAATAGGGTGTCCAGCAGTCATTAATTTAAGGTGATGGTAAGACTTTAGCCTGAATTAGCTGATTAACTTACTGAACTGCTTTGCAAATATCATATACAACAGGGATGTTTCAGACAACTGGTACAATTTGACCCTCTCTCCTCCAACCACAATTTCTGGCTTTTGTCCCATATCGTAGATCAGCTACCATTATTTTTAGAAGCTCAGATCCACCGGCACATGACTGCCTTTCTTACTGCATGCAAGATAACTCAGATGAGCAATTACGGTGTTAGGATAATGAGGACAAACCTTAACAAGGTCTTGTCACTCTTATTTCTGCCAGAACTGTGGCATGGGAAACACAAAAAGTGCATTCTGTTAGGCAGCTAGGACACGTGTCACCTTATCCTAATACAGGTCAAGGAAATTAAGCCTTAGAAGTGCCAGTTCACTCCATTTGCTATAAAGAAATGGTAATGAAGCAGCTGAGCTGGAGCCAGCCACACCAAAGACATTTGAAGTCAGCTGAGATGAATCCCACTTCTGAAGATGGACCCAGCTCAGTGAGTTTTGTTGTTGTTTCCAGATGAAGAAAGATTGGGGTCCCTGAATTTTAACAGTGTCTAATAGTAGCATGAATTCCAGCATCAAATATTAATTCAGATGAGGCTTTGATGTAAGTGGGGATTGTTGCTTAGGCTGAAAACAGGCTGGTGATATGTATTCATTATATGTAGAAGCTCTCCTGTGCCTTCCTGGGGATGCCGTGCCAGCATCATTGTTTTACATCTTTATTGACATTCTGGGAGATGAATAAATGTCCCATTAGCTGGTAAAGACGGAGAAATGAGACCACAGGGAGACCTAGGATTGGAAATATTCTTAGAAGAATATCTATGTGATTGTGGTTTGTGTAGTGAGAGGAGCACCCAAAAGGGGCTGGCACCTCTGCAGGCACTTAGAGCCCCTGCCTGAGAGAGCTGAATCCAGGCAGTGAAAGGGTTTGAGAGGACCAAAGGTTTAAATGAGCTGAATGGTCTCAGAAAAGTAAATGATCAAGAAAGCAAGAGGTGACCTCCAACCTCCGAGTCGCCTTAGCTCTCATCTTCTTTCCAATACTTGCTCAGAAACCATCGCAGCTGGGACATGAAGTGACCCATAGCTGGCCAGCCAAAGAGAGGTTTGGAGCTCACAGGGGATGGTAACCCAAGGAGGGGCTCACAGGCAGCTGCTGAAGCAGGTGCCTATGCGTAGCTACAAATATCCATTACAGCATATGGCAACAACATGCTACTAACATCAGCTGAATACAGCTTTTATCCGGGAAAGTGAGAGGGGCCCCAGTTGAGCTGAAAGGGTGTACGTCCTCTATGCCAGAAGGTAAATCTAATAAAGATAGACATGACTCTGAGTTTATAAACAGTTTATGGGTGCAAGAGGGTGGGATTCATTAGGGGTTGAACAAACCAAGATCAAAAAATATACATAAAATGAAAAACCGTAGGATAATTATGAAGGAAAAAAGGCTATCATTTGTTTCCCTGAGTCCTGTTTTCAGGCATCTGGTCAAGTTCTGTGAGGCAGCCTGCCTCCATCAAATAAGAGGCGTGGAGGACCTACCTCACACTTTGTCATCCAGGTGACCCTCCTGCATACAGCGGTTTATCTTTTCATGCAGATGTTTCTTCTGAGAGCTGAGTAGCTCTAAGATTCTCCCCGAGCTTTCACCCTCAAACTGCATGAATGTTTTGGAGCAGAGATGGTCACTGTTTGCTTTTCATTTGTGGTTCTAATTTGCTTTGAAACTAACCAAATCTTTAAAGAATCTCAGCATGAAATGGTATTTTTCAGGACTGCTTTTGGGCAACCCCAGATTATTATTATTGTTATTATTCTTTTGTACTTTGTTAACCCTTTTCTTCCCCCCACCCCTGCATTCTATTTCTGCTTTATCCCAAGCATTGCTATTCATTCCCTCCTCACGCCTCTTCCCCAGGCCAAAATGTCCACAATCCAGGATTTGCTCAGTTGTAATGACAGTACTCTTCAGAGAAATCACTATTTTTCTCTTGTCTGCCCTGTGAGAGCAGGGCCTCCTCCCCCAGTACACACAGAGATGTGTCTATAGAGCATCAAGTGCATTTATGAGCATTTGCAGAGCATCTGGGAGTCACCTTCCATCAGAGGTTGTGTTTTTACAGGCATAAAGTGGCTATAATCAGGTTTCTAACTGAGAGCTTAATGGCCATGCTTTAGCGGAGTTGTAGCTTTGGGAAACAGTGTTTAATTTGACAGAGATATTAATGGGTATGGCAGAGGAGTCCTTTGCATTGGAAGAACAGCTTCTGTTACCCTGTTCCGTCGATTTATTCTTGCAAACCAAATACACTCAGTGTTTGTTGCTTTCTACATTGTAGTGAACATCGTGCCCTGTTTAGTTACTGAAGTGGATGAATAAATCATCTATCTGACTGTTGAAAATGCACACATAGACCTAATACTGTAGTAAAAGGTTTTCTATGTGTTATGACTGTTAACATCCAGAACGGCAAATATACCTAACAGTGAAAGGAAAATAAAGCTCCAGTTAATATTTAGGGAAGAAAGCCCCATTATATTTCCAGCACACATTTTGTCAGAAGACTAAACAGGATGCTCAGCCTTGCGGCTGCACCCACTAAGAGCCAAGACAGCCCGAGGCTGTGTTCTCTGCTGGGGCAGAGGCTCTGGACAGCAGCTATTATTTTGAGTCTGTAAGCCTCATCTACAGCTCCCATTTTTCATCTATAGATCCTCAAAGCATCTATAGATCTTCCTGATGAGCTGGGACAGAGGTGAGGAGAAAGAAGGCAGTCAGAGCCTTGCCCAGGTCATAGAGCCTGGTCCTGAGGACCCTGCTGAGCTGAATGAGCTCTTCTTCAAATACACCGGTCCCCACCTCCGCTGGGGTGGTTTATTTGTATGGTCAAGAGAGGTTTGCAAATAGGCTGGGTGCATACAGCTTTTCCTTCCTAAACTACCACACTGACTTAACAGCAATCATGGTAATAACAGCTGAGATCATTGATGTGTTGTAGAGATAAATGGCTTTCAGTTGTTGGGGGAAGATGGACAGACCCTGATGGCTGTGCTAAGCAGGTTAAGATGCTAAACTGACTTTGCTGTAGGTCAGTCTCACAGCCTTGTACAGAGACCTATGATCTTCAGACATGACTTTTTTATGTCTGTCTTCTAAATCAGGAAGGAGGCTAAATCAATCATCTTATTAATACATTGATACTTAAATATTCATCGTATTGCTTTGATTTTGTGGAAAAAGCATACCTGTTCCCAAAAAAGCAGAGCCTTAAAGATGAACTCCAGAAAACTAACTGGTGTTTCCAGCCCTCACTAGAACTGATGCCATATAAGGGTAAGTTGGCAAATGATTTTGACAGCACTTACTCGTGCAAATGCTGCATCAGTAGAACAGCTTGCAAAAAGCGTGAGTCTGCCCCTTGTTTACTTCCACAGAGGCAAATCCCTCTCCTTCTGAAGCCATGGGGCGAAGGACTGCACCAGCAATCTTGGAGATGAAAACCCTTCTCCATTTTGTAAATACACCCTACACCAGCAACAAATAAACACAGCTCCAGTTTCTCCGTGCTGCCAAAACAGCACACCCAGTACAGCACAGTTCCTCCCCTTGCATCACTGACAAAGCCGCCAGCTGAATTGCGCCTGTATCCTTGGTGCCTTGGAGTGGTACCAAGCAGGAAGCACATAGATAAGCTTTCAGGAACCCAGCAGCTTTTGCAGGGCTTCTAGGCTCAAAAAAGACCCCAATGCCTTGCCAGTGTCCAGTGAAAAGAGCACATTTCAGTCTCAAAATCATTGCTGAGAATCTGGCCTTTCTGAGAACAAAGCTTTATATATGCCAAGAGGTGACTTCAGAAAGAGATCTGAAATACCACGTTTTTTAACCCTGTATATAACTTAATCTATACCTGAAAAGAAGACTGGAGAGGTGGTGCCATCCCTGAAAGGATTCACCCAGCCATCAGCACAACCCACAAAAGTAATTTCAGGACTTTTTCTGGTGTGTGGTTTTCCTGGATGAATGAAACAAAGTTAGGTTTATTTATTTTTATCCACAACACAGATATTTAATTGTTGGAAGCAGCTATTCTTAATGAGAAATAATAATAATAAGTAACAAAGGCTCTAAAAGGGGCTGGTTCTTTTAGGACATAAGCAAATCTTGCCCATTTTTAGGTAACCCATGAAGACTTTGCCTTTGTTATCGTGTCAGTAGACTTGTAGTAAAAATCACAACCTAAACTCAGCAGAGCCAGGCTGGGAAGTTGGAACACACAAACACCCCAGTTCCCTCCTCAACCCCCTGACCTGCTGTAGGCATCAGTCCTGATTTGCAAAGGCTACTTTTGTGAGGGCTGTGTGCTGGTGCACACTTTCATTTACAGAAGAGAAATGAAAAGCAAGGGGAAACGTGGAGGAGCGGTAACAAGAGAAACACAACAGCAATATTATTCATACTATTTGGAGGTAATGTTGTGCTTATGGGAAGTATGCAACAAAAATAAGAAAGCAAGCACGAGAGGCACTCCGGGTGTTAAATATTCATTAGTATTCCCCGCGCCGCCTGTTCTAAATATAAGATACGTTTCAGCCAGCCCCTGTGTGTGACTGGGATGTTTCCCCCTCCTTTATATGATGCCTTAGCCATCCGGATGGCAGGATGTCGCCATGGCAACACTGTGATGCTACCTTTTGTTTGCTGGATGAGATGACCAGTTGTGAGGTTGGCCAGCGCATGCATGCAGGATACAACCAGGCTGCAGCAGAGCCCATCCCATTGTCCTGGCCACTGGCAGCTCTGGGGTGGGCAGGCAGGAGGTGATGGCAGGCCTTTGCGACAGAGAGCAATGGAGATGGAGTCCAAATCCAGACTTCCTCCACTTTCCAGGACTGGTACAGGTGGCACAACTTGGCTCTTTCATCCCCACCCCAAAGGTTAGGAAGGGTTTCGATTTACGGAAGTTTTATATCAGCTTGGATGCACTCACATTGAGCGAACTACAGGAAAACTGAGGGTTCAAATACATATCATATTGTTTGGCTGTTTCTATGGCACTCAGCCAATAGCATAACAGTGAATGTAAGGGGGTTTTTTTGGCCATCTTCCCCACTACTGGATCCAGCTCCAGAGTCAGTCACCTAAATTCAGCCATTTACATCTGCTTGGCTAAATGTCAGCAGATATCTCTGTTCTCATTCTGGTCCATGGAAGACTGTCAATGCAGTCAGCAGAGCCTAGAAAAGAGATTCAGCTTTAAGACTGAATCTAGGTAGGATCTACTTGGCTCCATAAAGACATCTACCTTGGTCCCCTATCTAGATTCCAGCAGATATTTAGCTTATGACAGTACAAGGGGTTTCAAGGTATCTATCTCACTCCCATGATTAGTTAAGGAGCCAAGAGTAATTATATTTCCATCCTAAACACTTCTAAGATGAGGTGGGTTGAATCCATGGCCGGATGAATCTCTGCAAGATCTGTGAGTAACAGACAAGCGGGTCCTCTCTTCTCCAGATAAAGAACTTGAGATATGCTGGGTGTAGCTGACCAAGCTCTGAGTCAAATGCTGCTCCCCTCCCCAGAGAGAGAATGATAAAGCAAGTGTTCACATGCTCCTTTTGCCTCTGTAGTGCCTTTGATCTAAGAATCGCAGGAGTGGAGGCTGTTGAACAAGTCTGTGGTAACTTGGGCATTGCCATGAGTTGCAGCCTAGGGGAGGAGCGATGTGTCAGACCATGGCACGCACTATCGTGGCACTGCTCTCCTGGCTACAGCAACTTAAACTTTCATTTTGAACTGAGAATAAACTTCTCTGGCCCCACAGTTGTAAAATTATTGCTCTGGTGTGAAAGGGGTTTACAAACAGGCTGGATGCATGCAAAAGGTGATCATCCTGCTCCCATAGCACACGGAGGACAGGTTGGTGGCTGCACAGGCTAAAGCAGAGTATATGCCTAGATACTAATAGAGCTCAAGTCCTACCTGGTGCCTGGAGATTGAGAGGAGGATGATGTATGAAGTGCAATCCCCATCCATCCACTGCTACTCCATCCCTCACATTTGCTGGACATTGTCAGCTTCAACACTTTCAACCGCACTGACATCTGCCCAGGCAAAGCCAGTTGAGTTTCCTGCCCCACTGGTGAAGGCAGATGTGGACAGACCTCGCTGTCACACACCACTTCAGCTATGGCTCACAGTAATGTTATGTGGAGGCTCCTAACAGACCCAGGGGCCCAGAGCATCCTCCAGGATGCAGCTGGGGGTCACAGCCTATGCTCCTCAGATGCGCAGGCTTGCTGCCAGTTCACAGCCATGGTGCTGCTCAAACAGCACCATCCTCTTTCCTGTTCCTGCTCATCCTGCTGAGCTGGGCTCTGCTCTGACTCATGCAGTATCAGCACAATTCCCCAATCCGTTCAGATCAGAGAAGCTTTGAGTGCTGCTGAACCAGAAAGGCCTCAGCTTGCTTTTCTGGTCCCAGACTGAATTACTCTTTTGGCCTTTAGGAAAACTACCTTATTTTTTTCACTTGTAAACAGAGATAACACAGGAAACCTCATGAGGCACTGTGCTTTATCCTAGTTCAAAGCAGAACCGAGATTTAAAAGAGAACTGGGTTTTCATATGCTACCTTGAGTGTGCTATCCACATTATCATATTGCATCAGAGCTTGACCACATGGTCTGAGATCTATAAAACTCCCAAATGCTCATGTCTTCAGCCAAATTCCCCAAGTGATTTGGAGAAGACCATGTTTTGCAGATGCACAGACATGTAAACCTCATGTCGGAGTCTGACATGATGTTGTAGAGCAGAAAAATCACAACGGTCATGTTTTACTGGAGCCTGGAATTCCTGATGCCATTTATTCAAAGTCTTATTAAAATCTTGTAAATATCAACAGCAAAGCATATTTCTATACATCCAGGAAGAAATAGATGAGCCTGCCAGCATTGTGCAGTGCCCTTTTAGCTCCAGAAAACCTATCTCTGCCTTCAATATGATATGATCAGATTTGTTCACATTTAATAAGGGCCTGAGTTTGGCTGAGAACAGTTAATTATCCTTGAAATTAATATTAAACACTGTAGGGGGCACCTCCCTTCCCTGCATTCACCCCATAATGAATAAAAAGAAAAATGCTGTTAAACTGCATGATCTACGGGGTTGAAAGATCAGGAGAGACAGAGAGGAAAAAGGATGTGTGGGGTCGAACACCCTAATCTGTGTCACTTGCTGAGGCTTGCCAGAGCAGGAGTCATGTCTATCTCTGGGTTCATCCCAGGCTTTGCACCATGTATCCTCATACACCACCATGAACATATACCTCTCACCCTATCCATCTCAGTGTAGCTATCCAGGAGCATAAAAGATGTACATGGTCAGAGATGGTTCCTGGCCTGAGCAGCCAAAGCATAAAACCACAGCACGGAGGAGTGAGGAGCCACAGAGGACCTGAGGACAGGATTCTCTTTGGCTTTGGGCATTGGAGTGAATCACTTGGGGAAGAAGCCTATCTCTCTCATTGGCTTTGTGGGAGTTTTAGTGGGTGTCTCAGACCAGAGGGCAGAGTTTTAGCTGGTGAAAGCTAAATGAGGTGAATCCCAGTGGTCACCCAGGGAACACGTGGCAATGTCGGCAGTTTAACCAGATCCCAGCTCAGCGCCTTATTCAGACAGTGACTCTCCCTGAGTGTGTAGCTTTGGGGCCTCAAAGAAGAGCTGATGTTAAAGGGCGTCAGAAATTTCCACCTGTGGTATGCTCCAACCAGCTTGACAGCGATTTTCTGACACTGCAAATCAGGTTCTGGTAGTGTAACAGGATTTTTAATTTGATCTTTGGACAGCATTCGGGTACTGGTATGTGGAAGGTTATCCCCTGGGCAGGGGAAAGGGAGCCTTATTTGTGTCTGTTTCTTAATAGAAATGGGGTGGCCCCAAGAGGAGCTGGCGACCTCTGGAGCAGTGATGGGCAGCTGGTGCTCACTGGATGGTATTTCAGAGGGGTTTTAGTTTGGACTGATCTGCTGTGACCCTATGGACCAAACGCTGGTGTGTTTGCAGGTCTGAAGCCCATTTTCCTGTTGGATTTTTCTCTCAAAGAGATTCAGCATCAGCATCACTTTGATGGAAAACCAAAATGAGGAAAATGGGAGCAATTAGGGAATTTTCCACCAAGGCATTTTCTGATCTGAATTAAAATGCTAATAGAAACACATTCAGCAAGTATCTTTTGCTGACCAACTTTGCAGGACTATATTCCTTTTGTTTCGCTCTCTTTTCTTCCTTTCTCTCCCTCAATTCCTGGCTGACAATTGACAGGAACTCCCTTTCAGCGTGGGTTCGGTCACTCGCTGACAGCGAACGCGCCCAGCAGAAAATGCTCCAACTGTTGGTGTTTCCCGAGAGGGGAAAACCAAAGCTCGGGATCAGGATTACCCCCCTTTAAGTCAATCCCAGGGAATCCGCAATCTTTCCACGATGACGAAGTTTTCTCAGTGCTTTCTTAGCTAGCACAGAGAGCTGGCAAGCGCAAGCCCCGCACGGGGGGATGTTACTAGATTAAACCCAGCGGCACAATAGGCAGGGCAAAGTCCCACACCTTCCTATCGCTGCCACCGACCGGATCCCCGCAGCTGGGCTGGGATCGCTTGTCCTGTGCTGAATGCATTACGTAAGGCAGGGATCGTTTGTCAGCCGCGATGGTACAAACATAGCTGCAGGCAGATTATGCAGAGAGAGAGAGAGAGGAGGGAGAGGGAGGAAGGTCTCTCCCTCCAGGAACGGTGCTCCACGCAACTGAGGATTGCAAGTTGGCAGGTTGGCGGCTGGCCGAGCTTCCGTGAGGGTGTCGCTGGCGATCCCTGACATGCTCTTGTTCGTGTGGGATGCTTGAGACAGGGATGAGAGACTAAGTTGGGGCACGAGGATCGGCATGCAGATTGGACCAAAATGGAAGGGCTTCTGTCTCCGATGAGAACGAAGGTAGGGGAAGATGTTAATGTCATTTGATTCTGTTTTCACCCGAGGAAGGGAAGGGGAGGTGCGGGGCTAGCTCTGTGAATAGGGGGCTTGCCGAGCTTTTGTCTCTTTTCTTTTCTCTCTCTTTTTTCTCTCTTCTTTTTCAAAACTACTCTCATGAATGTAACTCGGTGGAGGAGCGACAGCAGTAGCCTCCAAGAGGGGAGTAACCCATCACTCTTCCTCAACAGAGATGACCTTTGTAAATGAGTTTGCCTTTTGGAGTAGACAGCCATATTTTTGTTTGAATTTCCAGTCAGAGGCTTTCATTGTGTCTGTGTGTCTGTGCATGCTCCCCAGGGAGCTGTACGGGAAAGTGTACCTGCGGCGTGGGGAGGGATGCTGCCAGTGGGCTACCCCAGTATGGGGTATTCAGCAGCAACGGATGCTGGACAAGCAAAGAGGGTGATTTTGTGTCTAAATACCCAGCCAGGGTGGGAGACCTCTTGGTGTGGACCCAAAGCTGTAAAAACAAAAGTGAGTGTGCAGACCTAAGGAATTGCTGCACTTGTCTGCTGCCTTCTGGTGCTCCCAAGTCTCTTTAAAGGTTTGCCATTAATCCTCGGTATTAAAGCAACTTGAATTCCAGCAGGGAAAAGCCAGAGACAAATACATTGATGTTTTGGTTTGTAAAATCTCCTTCCGTGCTATTATTTCTGTGTCGTCCTGGGGGATAGACTGAATCCTGATTGTATTTTATTTATTTAGCCACTGCCTCCATCCCATGTGATAACTGCCTTGGGTAAATCTTTCTGATTTCAGTCCATCCCCACATGCAATCCAGCCCTATGCTATTGTATCTCAGGACTGGGAGAACTGGAATTCAATGACAATTCTTGCTGGCAACAGGGTGTCTTAATATGTCTTAAATGCAGTTTGGAAGGTGTAGTCAGACCAGAGTCATTTCATATAAATGCCAGACTAGGAAAAATTCTGAGAAATCATCTGGTTCAGTCCTTGTGCTGAGGCAGATCAGCTAGTCTGGTCTCCTCGATTACATGCTTGCCGTCCACTATCCTAAATTAAAGGCTCTTCAATGATTGAAAGTATTTTCAATATTAAAAGCTAGAAAAGTGATTTAAATAGTAATAATTTGTCAGCAAGTGGCTGTACTGTAGTTCTCCAGGGGAGTAATTTTTTTTCACTTTAATTCAGCTCTTTTTTGTCTTGCCCAGTAAGTTGGGGATTAAAAAAAGGACCTACCAACTTCATATAGATCTCCATTACCAAGAATAATGCTAACGGGCAGTTTATAGAATGAAAGATTTATAAGGGGTTATAGACCCAGCCATTCATACCTCTCATTACTGAGGAATACATACATTAGTGTTAGTCTTTGTAAGGCATTTCTCTCTCTTTTTTTTTTAATCAGAGAATAGGAAACAGAAAGACTGCCCAATAGATCTCATTTCCATTATTAGAACACGTAACTTTCAACATTTTAGTTGATGATTCCATTCTGCTCCTTTAACCAGGCTTGAAAGGATTGCTGGAGGCAGTCTCTCCCAGAACTGGTGTGCTATCAGGCTGACGCGTGGATTACAGTCAGATGTGTGTACTATCAGCACCTGCAGCACGCGGGCAGCTATAGAAATGACAGAGTAAGGGAAGTGGACCGGGACTTGGTATTATGTTTGTTCGTCTGACTTGCTTCGTATGGAATGTAAATCCTAATAACGCCGTTCATAAAGTGGGACTATTACCACTATTGCATTATTTATTGATGCTATAGAAGAATCTGCTTGTATAGACATGATCCTTTGGATCCCAACCTGTTCTAATACCAGAGAATGGAGGAGATTCTGACCTGCTTTGTGTATGGGAAAATCTTCTCAAGCCAGAGCCATGTGACTTTAAACCATTGATTGCAATGATGTAAAACTGACATGCTTCTTCTGACCCAGGTCCTGACGTTGGTGTTACGTTTCTGTTAATCTGGAGTAGCTCCATGGCAGTTGATGGAGATATTCAAATAGACTTTGTATAATAAAGGTCAGGATTTGGTCCTTACAAAGAAATAACAATGAGAAGATCACTTGAATAGATTCGAAAACTAATCTCATTTCCAAGATGCCTTGTAGCTGGCAGCAGCTCCCTGTTTCCTTGCCAGAAAATCAAGTGTAAAATCTATAATTCTCCACATACAACCTTAATATCTGATTCCTACAAAAAAACCACTTGACAACAGCGAGGCTGCCGATGTGCCGAGACCCCTGCCTGTCACACTCCCTAATATTACCTCATTTTTCCCCCTCTACTCCCCCGTCTGTCTGATCCCATCTGTTGTCACTTGTTTTACACTTAGGCTGCAACTGTTGGAGGCTAGTTGGAAGTTTTTTTGTCCTTTGGTTTGTATGGTGAGATGAAGGATGGTGGGCTCCTGGTCATCTCTGGCAGCACTGCCTGGGGTGAGCCTGGAGCATCTGTGAGCTCCAAGACTTTAACCTGTGTGAAAACATCTCCATGTTACAGTGAAATGCAAATAAACACTCAGTTTTATCTTCAGTGTCCCAGACAGTGGTATCGAGTCTGCTTAAATGTAGGCAGAAAATGAAAAACCACCCAGTTTGCTTTGTTTCCATGGTTAGGAGTAAGGGCTGACTCTTGCGGGCACCTCTGGCAGTCTCTCACCAAAGGGTGAGGACAACGTGCCTCTGCCTCTCACAGCCAAACATGCAAAGGTCTCTGTAATTAAAAGAAGGTGCAAATCCCTGCAGATGGGCTTGGATGAATCTCGTGGTTGCAACTGAAAATACAATTGCTGTCAGCTCTTTGGTACCCTTTGCTTGTAGAGGTTTCCACCCCACATCAGCACTGGCAGAGGGACAAGTGGGCACATCTTGACTTCAAACCCCCAATTTATGGTGCAGAAGGGCTGGACATGGGTACATGCCCATGCAGGGCAGAGACACGGGCACTTGTGCTCACCTCTCCATCCAGCTCCATGGCAGGTCTTGCCAGCAGAGGGCTGGGAAGACACAACTAAAAACACATTTCTTAGGGGACCTGTTTCCCATTCCACAAAGTGATAGCCTATTTGGTTACTGGTCCGTGCTGGGTGATCATAGAGTGGGATGCTTAATAACTTAGAAAGTTGAAGTAAATTAGGTATCAAACATTAAGTGCATTACACCATGTAATGGACTCTACTGCAGAAAGTCATGGGTGATTAATGCATCTCTACTTTTGTATAACTGGGATGCACAAATGCAGGAATTTAAGGGAAAGTGGAGGAACACATGGTAAAATGGGCTGGCATATCAAAATTGAAGCAGTTAAGTGGAATGCATTGAACAGAAAACTCCCTGCATTTTTGGAGTTGATTAAACATCACATGACAAGAAGTAATTGTGGGTTGTAAATATTTGGTGGGTTAACGGTGATACTGATAAATATTACCAGAATCAGTTGCATTCTGTAGCCTAGTACATCTGAGCCCTCTTTTTAAGAGCAAATGAATGTACACAATAGCAATGTCCCCATGCCACCTTAAGAGCCTGTGAAGTTGATTGAGTACCACGGAGTGAAAATCATGAAGAAATGCATAAATATTGCACTCCTTTTGTTAGCCTCCATTTTAATTTGTTTTATAATCCTCAACACATGCACAATTTGCCGTAACCCTCAGTTCATCGCCTTCAGCAAATTACACTGGCATAAGAATTTCAGTCATTTCAGTTCCTCTGCCGCTGACACTTGCCAGTGCATGCTACTGAATTTGCAATGAGCACCTGGCTTGAACCACACAGAAACTGGCTAGCTGCTCTCTTTCCCTTTGAGAGGCCCGTGTTTGGTGCTTTTTTGTTTATCAAAGCACTGCTTTTCTTTCAGACTGGCTGAAAGAACTTTTTCAATGAACTTTTCGTCTGTTCAGAAACACACACAGAGGGTAAATGGAGATTAATTACCGTTGAATTTACTAAGCTTTGCATCCAAAGATAATGAATTTGGAGTGTTCCTGTGTACAGAGAGTTCAGCTTGGGAACTCGGTAAATAATGTGTGCAATGTTTAGATAGTGCTCTTAAAACGTTAATGGGGCTGTTCTCTCTTACGGAATCTTATTAACTTTATCTGTTTATTATAGATTTTGGGGATTAGCACACTCCCATGGTGTTATTGTTTACTCGTTAAACTCTGTTGGCTCTGCTTTCAAAGCAGTTTAGTTTTTGACCACTAGGTCTCTCAAAAAGAGTGGTTAAGTTGTCTTTGTGCCTTACTTAGAGAAGTTCACAACAGCTCAAAGCTGGGAAACTTTGGGAGATACCACATCTCCTGTGAATCTTAAAGAGCAGAGGGTTGTGGCAGCTGGCCTTTGAGGTTGCCAGCGGAGGAAATCAGAAGGGAAAATTACCCCAGAGAAAGGGAAGTCTGGAGTCTGCATTACACCTATGGATGGGTTTGCTGTGGTCCTTAACCCCCTTGGATTGTAACTGAAAAGAGGTTTACATATGCCATCTTTTTATCATAGTGTGAAGGTACATCTAGAAAAACATTTGAACAGATTCTCAACTTATAGCTCACAAGCTGTCCTGTAGAAGTTGAAGTTAGGATCCTGCACTGTATGGAGAACTACACATCTTAAAATCCTTAACACCTTACAGTACTCTTGTATAGGGCGAGATGCAAAGTCCTTTGTACATATTGTGAAAATGCTGGTTTTTTTAATCAGGGCAAAAGACCAAATGGCAAAAGGGGGCACCTGTCCTCCAAGAAGCATGCACATTCCTCCTCTGGAACCTCAGTCCCTGTTTCAATACTACTGTGTCTTTAATTCCCATTTTGAATATCCCATTGAGATAGACATATACAGGTGGTAATGACACTCAGATACTGGGATTTCCAAAGTCATTTTGGTGACTCAGACCTCTCAGCTGGAGTAACTTCACGCAGACAGTGAGCACCAAAACCCTTCAGGTTCCTGTGCAATCACTCATGAGCTGACACGGCCACTTGAAGTCCATATTGAGGTGTGGGAAGTGCCAGTGCTCCTTTGACAGCCCTTCCACGGGGCACTAGCACCGTCTGCCAAGCAGCTGAGGGGGAACCTCGTCCCCTGCCTTATTAGCAGTTTGACACAGAGGTTAATGAGGCCATATATAATTCTCTGAGCTTGTAGACCGTTAAAAAGAAAGGCTATTCAAGAAAAAATGAAGTCTTGTGTCTGCTAATGTTAATCATAGTTTTATAAATACCTGTGAGAGACGATACAGGGGCATAACTCAGCGTGGAGTTTGGTTTTGGAAAAACTCTACCATAACGTTATGCCTCTGGAAAAGCAGAGCCCTTTCTGTTCCATAACATTTCCAAAACCCATTCAGATTTAAAAGCAATATATCACTGAACATAACACTGAAAGGTTATTTTTCCTCCCTGGCTGTGTTTTGTATCAGTGCAGTGAGACACCATGCCTGACCGGGCCCTGCCCTCACACACGGTTGTAGCAGGGGTGGTTGTTTATTGTACAGGGGGAAAGCAACCTTCTATCCTTCCATATCATTCTGGGCAGGAGCTGGACACTGTGCCGTTAATGAGAATTGCATTGTGGTAGCACCAGGAGGTTAAAGTCCAGCACAGAGATCCACATGATTACCGAACATATGATGACAAGACAATCCCTGTCCCCAAAAGTTCCCTTCTGAAGTTTGAGAGGAAATGAGGGCATTCTGCCGCTGTTTTTTAAGGAGCAAGGATTGCAGTGCAGATTCTAGTATCTTACCCGTGATTCAATGGCCAGGTGATGCTGTCCTTTCTCAGCATCCTCAGCAGCACAGCTGAGTCCAGACTACACCATCATAGCACAAGGCACCCTTGGGTGCACACCTCATTAAGCTGGTTCAGCTCTTGCTGAGCACTCCCATGATGACAGCCCTTGAGATGGACCAGGATGGCCATAGTGCTAGGATTGCTTTGCCTTTCACAGACGGTATGGTCATCTGGTTGGGATCCCCCTTCTGCCATCACCAGCTGAACATAAGGACCCACATCACTGGGAGATGCAAACAGGCTTAACACCCTGTTGTATTGGAGCCTGGAGTGATCTCAGCATACATTGATGACCAAAGCTCTCATATTAAGTATCAAATACCACTATGTCCTTTCAGGGGATGGAAATAGGAACTTCTCTGAAGTGCCACTCATCTCCGACTGTCCAGACACCATGTCCTAGCTCAAGCCAGTCTGCACCCTGGCCTCTATTCTCCATGTCTTACTCAGCCTCTGCAAAGCCCAGGCTGCAGCAGAGGTTCCCAGGAACATCTCAAGTCCCCAGAACCTTCCTGCAGCTGGAGTTGCCTGAAAGTGCACAAGGATCTTCTCTTGGGTCCCAAGAGACCTCACAGAAAAGCGTACTGGGGGCTATGTAAAGACCACAACGATACCAAATTGAAATTAATAATAGCAACATATAAATAATAGCATAATAATAAATAATGATAACAATAGTGAGTTCTAAAATGCATTAGGACAAGGCATTATGAGTATAACGCTCGCTAGGTTGGTGTGTGCATTACAGGCTTCAGGGGTTTTTAATAAGTGCAAAGAAAATGCACTGGTGAACACGATCTTCCTAGTCATTTCATTGAGCAGTTTGCTTAATAGGCAGCTGTTGGGGAGGCAATTGGCCATCCTTTCAAAAGCAGTACTCAGACAGAGCTGTCCGCTGATAGCTGTGAATCACAGGTTGTATCCACTGGGGAAAGTCATAAAGTCTTAACTGCTGTAAACATAGGAAAGCTGAAAAATGGGAAAGTTGCGAGTATGATTATGAAACAAAAATGATGATTGTCCCAAAATGCCAGCATAGTAGTTATCTATGGAGGAAAACAGCTCTCCTGCACAGCTGTCTGATCTATTGGGTCATTCTGAAGGCAGTTATTGGTAAGGACTCTGTGTTTAATGTTTGGGACTATATGGAATGCAATAAAGCACTTGCACGCTGCGTATTTCACATACAAACCGTCTGATCCATGACCAGTGCACACCAGCATAGCTTTAAGCACCTCAGCACACACTTCAGTAGTGATCAGCTATTCCTTATAATATTTTATCGGTTTGAGATGAATGTAAAAATATGCATACAGTTGAGCACATGGGCTTTCTTCCTGACAATGCACACTTTATGTACTTTAACTTTCCCTCCATTCCTCTTTTATCTACACTGCAATATAAACCCCACCAAATCTATGAGACAAAAAGTCTGACCCCATTTGGGATTCAACCAGCAAGCCAAAAATCTGAGGCCCTACAGGTTGTTCCAGTTCAGAGGAGACCTGAGGACAGATACAGGTGTCCTTTTGATGTAATTTATAAACATATAATAATGTCAATAAACATACAAAGTCTTGTTTCCCTGAGCGCAGCAGGTATCCAACAAACAAGAGGGCAGTTTTTCTGCTCAACATGCCCTCTTTCATGCAACACCCATCCTCACCTGTGGTTTTCCTTGGTTCCTTGGTCCTTCACTTGGTTATACTATGAGAGAGGAATATTCCCCTCCCTAACACAGTCACAGGGTATCACAGCACGTGGCAGACCACCTAAGGGAGTCAATCCCTTCTTCTCTTCAAGTTCCAGGTCCCCATTTGGTATTTTTAGGCAAAGCCCTTGTCCCTTCTGTGCAGGAGTTCAGCTTTTGTAGAGGTGTTGTGTTGCAGCAAAACCTCTCAAAATGCAGCTTTCCCCAGGCACAGCCATTGACTTGGGTCACATACCACCTGCTGAACACCTCTATTAAAGGCTGATTTAATATTAAAGGCAATATAAATAACGATAATAAAAAAGCACCGCTCCATCTTTTACAAAATCTTTTCCATGTGTCTCCCATGCAGCAATACCCAGCGGAAAGCAGTGGCTCTTGTGACATGCCATGGGGTCCCCTGGGCTACAACATGGATTAGGCACAGCCCAAAGCAGCAGCCAAACCGTTTCCACCCTCTCTGAAAACTGGCAGATATCATCTCTCTTCTGCTCATCCTGGGCTTGGTACCACAAACACTTGCAAAGCTTGACTCTGCTGAAGTAACATGAAAGGTAGAAGCAATCTCCTGCGTAGACAGCACTTAAACCACTCAGGGCTTTGAAGACAGGAGGTCAAAAACAATATATCAAGTCAGTTATCAGCCAGTCCTGTCTTCCCTTCCTCCCCTCCCTCTGGCTTAGAGCTGCAGGAGCTCAGGTCCTTTGATGTAAACCTGTCAGACACTTCGGTCTCTCCCCTGCTCTGCCCTGCCCTATTCTTCTTCCACATACACATTTGTGTGAGATTTTAATTATAGGCATGATCATATTGGTAAGAAAACCCTTCCTTAATTACATGCTCAATTAATTCTAGTAGCTTAGGAACTGAAAGACAAAGTTAGGTGAAATCATTACTGCTTCATCTAAAGCTGAATCTCTCCACAGCCAGGTTTGGAATAATACTGTGGAAGTCATTTTTTCTTTAGAAAAATGGATTTCATTTAGAAGAGATTAAATTATTTTGGATACAAGGAATTAGAGTATTATCTGGTGCCACTGAAACTCTTTTCCAGCAAGACTAATTACTTACAGGACTAATCTTTTCAGTAAATATTCCATGCTCAGGCCCAGGAACTATATGCTACAAAGAGGGCAATAATTGGCCTCATTGCGGCTGGCACAAATGCTCACATAATGTATTGTGGTCTTTAAAGAGAGATCAGGTGAGATGAGAGATTAAACGTGTCTTCATCACATCAGACACCTCTCCATGGCACCAGTGCCTTGATGTTCTTCCTCACACCCTTGCTGGTAGTTGGGTAGAACATATAAGGATACCAATAGGTATCTACTGGGGTAGAGATGCCTGAGAAATATCCAGGCTGAAACCAGCTTATCCCAGCTTTAAGTCAAGATCTGCCCTTGTCTCTATTAGATCAGTGACTCCCAACACGTGGGGCATCCCTGTGTTACATCCCCAGGATCCCTGCTGACACCCACAGCAGCATGGAAAATAAGGCACAAGTACAGCAGAAGCAAAATCCAAGCTGGAATAAACAGTCAAGGAGACAGGAGAGGTTGTGGACAGGCGATTAGGGCTGGAGGAAAAAGTCTGAGAAGTGGCAACCAGGACTAAATAGATGATGTTCAGGTGGTGGAGGGCAGAGATGAGGTGGAGGACTTGTGTCTGTGGCATGGAAACCTCCTTCAGCCCAGCCCCTGCGTTCCAGCTGGATGTGGGTGGCAAAATGCACATGTGTAAAGCTGCTTTGTAAAAAGAAAACACCATCAAGATGCAAAGCTGGGAAATATCAGAGCAAGGGACATCCCTGCAGCCCTGTCCCATCTAATTATGCAGTCCCATACCATTTTCCCACATGTTTCTTCTCATCTTGTGCATAAGATGGACAGTGCTCAGATAATGAGTATCTATTCCTGATTTTGTATTCTCCTCATTTCTCAGTAAGTAATCCTAGGTCTTATTTACTGAATACTGCCCTGAAAACAGAATTATTCATTTTCTCATATATTTTTTTCTGTAGCACTAAGTGTAGCAGTAAAAAGTTCATCAAAACCTATAATCATACTCTGTGTTTGTCCTTGTTTAACTGGTGCAGAATTGAGCCATGAAGGAATCTTAAAGGTGTCCTCCAGTTTTGGACTATTTCTGACTTTTTGCACCCTTAACATTATTCACTGCTTTCTGTGTTCATTGTGCCCCTCACCATTTGCCTCTGGGAAAGCCCACGCTTTCTTCAAGTCATGTGCCAGGGGTGTCGCTCACAAACCTGAAAATAAAACTTAGATGTCAGGGATCATTAGTAAAATTTGGGGATATGTGGATCACCCATCACCAACTGTCTTCACCCAAAGACTATTTCATCTTCTGCAGCTCCTTGTGCACCTTCTGTCTGCCACAAATGCCAAGGAGCCCTTTAGAAAGCAGACACCTTCACTGATTCATCCTTAAGACAACTCCACCCTACACGAGGAAGAAGGAAATCATGGGGGCAGAGGTTAGGGTGACGGGAGCATATCATCATGCAATTAAAAACCACATCATAAAACATCCACTTCTGCCTGGCATTTTCTAACTTTTCACCCTGATATTCACCCAATGCAGTTTCCACATGTATAATACCAACAGACACATGACTATTGTCATAAGGCTATTTTTACTTAACCTCATGTTATTAATTCTAAGAGTTCAAGCAAATTGACTGCAGTCAGTCATTCCTCCTTGCAGCTTCTTGGAGTAACCCTGACTGACAAAACAGACAGTCGTGGGAGTAGATGTGAGCGGAGCTGAACTGACTCTACGAAAAGGCCAGGCAGCTTTTGAATGCGCAAATCAAAACACAGCACTGTGGCAAAACCATATGCTGAGGGTGGGGAGTGAATTTGTGTCCTTCCACTTGCATTTCTCTATATGCCATCTTTGCCTGGAATAGATGTCTTTGTCCACATGAAAAGCTGCATCTGATTATTTGTCCTCATTTGATAGGGTGGTAAAAAAAGCTCCATAAAATGGGAGTGACTTTTACAATGTGTTGCAACTCATTTTTAGAAATATGTGTCTGCATATGCCAGCAGTTACTCTATTTTAAATCACTCATTTACTGATGGTATTTGCAATCTTCTTGAGTGCAGTTTTTCTAATTAGTAAACACAGTATTATTAAGGTAGATTGTCAGGTAGATTAAGAAGAAAACATTAAGCAAAACGTATTTATATATTTATTTAATTTCCAATCAGCTCTTTCCAGCTTCTAAATACATTTTCTTGCTTACACCACAGTTTTGTCACATATGTCTGGGTTTGAGGGGTTTGTTTAAGATCCTCTTAAATGGGTGATAACAGTGTTCTGGTGCTTCACCAAGTACAAGGGGAAATGACAGCCAAATGTTTCAAACCTCTCCCATAGGCATCACAAACCTCCCTCACTAGCATTTCTCCTGAACACAGCAAAAAGAAAAGGGAAAGGTGGCAGAACAAGCAGGTAACTGAGATTACATTGCATAAGGTCAGAGTCTCTGCTGGCACAACTCCTGAAACTTAGTAGAGAGAAACTGTAGTTTCTCATACATGCAACTGAGTCGCAGGCTTGTTTATGAGAATGACTCATGTTAATATGGGAACATCGCAGATGCACAGAAAGATGGTGAAGCTGTCTGGGAGGCCATCAAAGGCTGGAAAGCAACAAATACCACAGGAAAAAATGAAGAAAATACAACATTTTTCAATCTGGACAGAAAAAGAGAAAGGATTTCTTTACAATTTTTGATATTTTTTTCTGTGAAAAATAAGTACACCATTAAATCAGCTTAAGCCATTAATCTTCCCTGGGAGATATCACTCATAGTACAAACAGGGAGATAAAATAAAGCTACGTCTCCTATTACGTATGTTGCAAAAGAATTAATGTCAGAGGAGAAAAGACCAAACTCAAAGGGAAGGAAACACAGGGCAGAGACTGAGCAATGCAAACTTGTGTTATACCACCAACCTTGAAGGAACTGTGCCAGTTTGTATTCACTCAGGGATGTGGCCACTCCTTTGTCTATGTGATGCTCCAGACAGTGAAGAGTAAGGACCAAAAATTAGGAATTCTTTTAAACTTCCACTTCTAGAGAATATTTGCACTGGTATCAACAAACAAGCAAAGTCAAACCAAACTGAAACTCAGAACCAAGGAAAGATTCATGGTGATTCACAAAATGAGAAATCTCAGAAATGTTTCCCCAAAACCTAAGGAAATGGTTAAAGACTCTCAGGGGCAAAAATTAATGCTGAGCGTTAACATTCATTTGACAGAATTTATCTACTCTTCTGCTCCATAAAACCTAAGTGCAGTACTTAACCTGCAACCCCCAGCGATGTCTGGTGTGTGTTACTTCCTAGCTCCAGCGGTGCTCAGGGACGTGCTCTGGAATGCAGAATGAAGTGTACGGTTGAGTCTGTGGGCTGAAGGGAAATCATTATTACACAGTAATCAATAGCGTGCATCTTGTGCGGCTTCTCAGCTTCTCTGACATCCTACCGTAGCTGTCAGAGGTTGGGATTGGGTTATTTTAGTGATTTGAATAAGGTCACAGTTTGTTTGTGGGCTTTTAATTTGAATTGATTTCCTCCCTTTTATGATGATGACAACACTCTTAAATTAGCCAGTGGCACTGGGACCTCAATATACATCATTTTAGCACCCGGGGGACAAATGCACTGGTGGTGGCGGGTGAACGTTATTCTCTCAAAATCAGTGCAGCTGAAAGTGCAGTATTTTGAATTAATTTATTCCATATGTTTGGTGTTTTTTCGAGTGTAGGAGTGAGACAGGGAGAAGGGAGTGGGTTCAAGTGTTTTCCTCCCTATAATACATTGATAAAGAGGATAGACGCAGTCCTGCCAATGCCAGACTTGCAAAGATAAAGCCTTTTACCATTCACAGGTGGTCCTAAGGATGGACCGTCTGGACACAGCTTGGGATGGACCATGACGCCAAGATCCTTCTGCCAGAGAGTAATAGGATTCACTGAGTCTCTAAGAGCCACACAGAGTGGAAATCAGGCTTAAAATTTTCCTGTCAAAGGTTTTCCAGATAGCTTGCTTCCAAGATGTCTTGTTCAAAACATGTTAACCACAGACTTTCTTCAAGCCTACATCAAGGTTTCAGTAGCATCCTAGACCACTCGATGGATTCCCCAGGGCCAGGGGCTCTGTGATTGCCCAAGTAAGCTCACCCACAGACTTCCTGCATCCCACAAGTTCTCTGGTGGAAAGAACTAAGCATGGCAAGGTCTTGGCCCTGGTCCTTTGGAGCTTGCAGGCCCTGAATCAAGTGGCCTTGCTGTTAATTGTCGTGGTTCCTCCCCAAGAGGGGTGAAGACCTTGATACCCTTTCTGTATTTAGGACTTCACAGGGATGAGTCTTTTGCTGGGACTACAGTTTACAAACACTCTGAAGAGTGCAGGTAAGGTCCTGGTGTCCAGGTCCCAGAGGGAACAGGCCAGTAGGGAAAGTACTCCAGTTCAGCAATATCAGTGCCCCGTTCTGTCTTGTCTTCTCCCAGCAAACAGGGACTTAAAAGATTTCCACTGTGGCCTCAGAAACCTCTTTGTGTTGGCTCCCTGCCCAGCTCTGAGTCGTCCTCACAGATTCATAGAAATACTGTTGAAATAACACACTCCCATGGATAACACCCTATAAACTTCTGCTGTGTTCTCCCACTGCACTTACTGCAAGAAGAGAAATGTTAATGCCTCGAGGGCATCCTCCTAATTGCATGGCGCCTGTCCAATGGAAGCATATGTACAAATTAGCTGCGATTGCTGGTGTGCACAGTGGTAGTGCTGCTTGGGAAGATCTCCTCTGGTATTAACGCAAATACAAGAGGTAATTCCATAGAGAAGTCAGCCATGGTTTCGTATTAATCCTCAGGCACAAGGCATAAGGATTTTCTGGCTTGAGTGTAATGAAAAAGAAACCATGATAATAATAGCGTCCTCCAGCCAGATGATTATGAGAGATTAATTAATACCTAACAAAACATGAGCATATTCCGTACCTTATGTAGAAAGTCAGAAGAAAGTGGAAGAATATTTTGTGAATGAGCATGTGTTAGTGAGGAATGGGGGAAAAGTATTGAAGTACATCTGTATTATTCTTAATGTTATTGTTCCTAGTCCCCCAAGGCCATGGATATCTTATAAATGGATTGGAAAAACAATGAAGGGAATAAAGAAAAAAGCGATGGCAGTCAGTCTGAAGTGATGTCAGTGTTGTGCTTGCTGCTTTGGTGGGCCAGGCTTTCATTTTTAAATGTGCTTCTGGCATGCTCAGAGCAAGCAAAACTTCACCAAAAACTCACAAAGGACCAGCCCTCACCTTATCCCAGCACCATAATGAAAGTCAATTAAGTCCTAAAGTCCTTACAAGGCCAGGCTGGATGGGGCTTTGAGCAACTTGGTCAAGTGGAACATGTCCCTGCCCATGGCAAGAACTAGAGGATCTTTAAGGTCCCTTCCAACTCAAACCATTCTATGATTCTATGATTCTAAAGATTGTTTATTAGCCTTTGAAACTGGTATTCCGAGCTGGCCGGGAGAGATTTTTTTCTAGGCATTTGTTTCAGGGAACAGGTCAGACAAGCAACGAACAGTGATACATGTGCTTTTGATGTGTGCTGGCCACACCATCTTCCAGGTGAGAAAGCCACCTCTTCTCCAGTCCCAATTAGGTCATGGTCTGAGGCTTTTGGTACCAAAGGTTTGGTGGTATCGTTGGTGGCAGCCTTCTGCCCACTGGGGCAAAAACATGGGTCACTCCTATGCTTTATGCAGCTCAGCAGAGCTTTGATAATAGGGTTGGAAGGCTGGTTAGCAGCTGTATTCATCAGTAATTAGGCAGCTACAAAGGCAAGGTATGCCATTATTAATGTGGTGACTAGCAAAATGCTCAGGAGGAAAAAACAAGGAAGCTGCCAGGCAATTGCATTAAAATAGAGCCAGATGAAAAGTGAGCTCCAAAATATAGATGCTCTGAGAAGGAAAGGGTGGGTGTGAGCTGCCAAAGATTGATAGATTCAGAAACACTTGTAGTTGAACCTTGCCTGACATGCTTGCTGCTTCCCTGGCCCTAGGGAAGTTACTTACATCTCTGTTTTAACCTCCCCCAGTTTTCTAAACTGAAGTTGTAATACCTGCCCACCTACTCACCTTTCAGAAGAATATTCTAAAGCTCTGTCTGTTTGTAAACTTCTCAGGAAATAACATGTGCCAAACTCTCTCTGTATATAG
Organism: Strigops habroptila; assembly: GCF_004027225.2. Lineage (NCBI taxonomy): Eukaryota > Metazoa > Chordata > Aves > Psittaciformes > Psittacidae > Strigops > Strigops habroptila. Next base: position 7,628,328 of record NC_044279.2, on the reverse strand, counting down.
CAAAATCTACTTTAAAAATAGGTCTGGAAGGCATTCGGGCTCAGAGACAAAATAGGCACAAAATAATTCACAGGAGGAATCAGCCCAAACTGTTCTCAGTGTTCTAGCATGGGAGAGTTGACTCCCAGGTAACCAGCTCCTCTCCCAGTACTTAACTAGTCTTATGGTTAAAGAGGGATTCCTAATGCCCACTTCTTTTCTCCCTGCAGAGTAAGACAGATTGCAACTAATCCTTGAAGTACCTACCACCTTTTTACAACAAATTGTTTCACAGCCGTCAGACTTCTCTTTTCTGGACCACAGAAACCTACGTCCTTTAACCTTTCTTCACATTTTCTAAACTGTAATTGTTCCCATCGACCTCTTCCAGAAATCACCTAATGGTTTCTTAGAGAAGGTGTGCAAATGTGGACGCAATCTCCAGGTCACAGAGTTGTCTGCTACATCTTGAACACATCCCTCAGATGATATCTGCCTTAAAATCTTTATTATTTTTCTTGCAACGTAACATCATTCTGTTGATTCATATGCACTTTGGGATTCAAAACACTACAATATGAACTATGTTCTACATGGCATGGAGATTTACACTACTAAGCTGCTACTTTTCATTGTTGTCAAACCTTTCACATCTTTTCTAATTTGCCAACCTCCAATATTTTTCTCTCCACACATATCCACATGCCAATTTTTATTGGCAAAGTGTTGTAAAATTTAACAGAAAATGCAATTATTGCTCCAGGTTTACTTTAACCATCCTATAAAAATTAATATAAAATAAAAGCCCTGCTGTAAAATGCTTCGAAATCCCATGAGCAGAATATTCATCTCTGTTACATTTTATAGGGTTTTAGAGTGACTCAAACAAACCCCTATGAATTTAGGGCTAAATCTTTAGCTTGTGTAACTTGTATCTGCTTTGATTTCATTATAGCCATACCAATTCACAGCAAGTGAGGAGCCAGCCTTTAACCAATACTGCAAGCCATAGGAACTGTGCTTCTTAGGGCTAAGAACTGTGCACTTTGGACTGGGTCTTCTCACAGCTTGCAGACCTTCTGTGTGCAAGGAGGTAGCAACATAAGCGGTGGGAGGAGATGGCCTTTTTGCACCTCTGAAGTGTGACCTGGATTTCTCTTTTCCAGGACAAGTAATAAATCTGCACAGAAGTGCAGATAAAACTCCCTCTTTTTCAATTATGAAATAACAGAGGTATTTTCCAGGTCCTCAGCGCTGTAAGTAGTTACGCGAGATGCTGATACTTCAGTGCTGACCATCAGATCCAGGCCTAGCTTGTAGTCAAAGACTGATTCCAAATCGCTCACCAAGGCTCGTTGCAGACCTTCTCATTATGCTTCCAGTGGCTCCATTGCACCCAGCCACAATAGGACCCAACATTCAGTCTTTGATCCAAGCCCAGACTGCTTGGCTCATGGTGAGGCATTGCATGGGACATATAGTCCTTGCTGGATAATTAAGGGAAAAAATGGACACAATTTGGTAAATCACCCATAAATTAAGCCCAACACAATGGCTCTTGGCAGGTTGCTAGTGTGACACTTAACTGAGGAAAATCTGGCCCTCACCACTGTTCTATGTGAATCTACCAAGTACCTTGCATAGTGATTACTTACTAATCAGGAAATGTACTTTAGGAAGTTTATTCCTGTACAAACTTCTTAGGCATGCAGATGCCTCAAAGCAGGTTACATTGCTACCAATTGTATTTTTAATTGCTGTGTTTAGAGAGTCTCATTGATCTAATCAAAGCTAAATAAGCCCCATGGTACTTCCCATAGTAAAGTTTACTGAGGATGTGTTTCTTTCATTTGCTATAATGAAACCTTCTGCTGTGCTATCACTGGACAAATGCAATGCCAGCGAGCAGAGAGGGACGCTCTATGCTTTAATACATTTGTTGTTATTTCTGCAGTTCAGAAATCCCTTCACCCAGGCAGTGGGAAAGCAGCTGCGTGACATTATCAGTAATTGCTTAATATTGTCCTTGCATTTGCTTACAAGGAAAAAAAAGCCACAGACTATCAATCAACCAACAGAATATTCATAGTCTATGATAATAGTAAGTGCTTTTTGAATGTCATGGCAACAGTCACGGAACAACGTGATCTTGTACTTGATTACTTCCTGCTGCATTCCTAATAGTGTCTATATTGCTCCATTAATTTTGCTTCTTTTAAAAAATAATTTCATTTCTGTTTTGGAAGCATGCAAAATAAAACAGCACCTTTTCCCAGAGAACACCAGTGAGCAGGACCTCTTGGGGTATCTGTAGCTCCTCTTCTGTAGCCTAGATTTGTCCTGTACAAGCTCTTCTCTAGCCTAGATATGTCCTGTACTTGACCCAGCATTCCTGGGCGCATTTTAGGAATTATGTCTGGATTATTACAGCAGGTAATCTCTGAAATCAGATTTGAGACTGACTTTTGTGAAAAAGGTTTAGAATAATCTCATTAAATAATTTGTTGGAAGGGCTTTGCAGACATGGGGAAATAAATTGATTTGTCTAAGACACATCTGGACCTGACTCATTCCTCATTTTTGCCCTGGTAGCCTGTATTTTTCAATTGCTTTAGCTCATTTAAGTTTGTGAGTTCATGGCTTTTAAAGGCCAGAAAGCATTATGAACCTTTATTCTTCTGCATCAGAAAATCATCCAGTAATTTCTGTATCGAGTCCATAACTTTTGAAAGGGCACTGACATATGATTTTAGAAAAAGCAGTTTGGAGGCCTGCAGCTGGTCAGTAAGATGCTATATTCACTAGTAAGTTGTTCTAGATATTAGTAACCAGTCTTTTTAAACAAAAACAAGGAAAGAAAACAACAACAACAAAAGAAAACAAAGAAAAAGCTGAAATCTTTCTTTGCAGTCTGAATTCTCTCAGCTTCAACTGTTGTCCCTTAGAGCTCATGATGAATTTTAATTCAGCTTGAAGGGCTGAGTCCTGTATGAAATCTCCTCATGCAAGTGTTAATAGATTGTTATTGAGTGTGTTAATAAGTCGTAATTGAGTTCTCTCTTAAGCTTCCCAAGGACAAACTACTTGAGATAAATTGGTTTAACAAAAGTGAAAAGTTCTGCTGGGGTGCAGGTGTCTGAACTCGTATTAGCTTCTAGACTACTGTTTGGCCTTCATTGTGTTTCATCTAAGGACCATTTCTAGTCCCACAATGACCAGAACTGCAGGGACCCAAGAAGTGTACTCTGCCAAGAAGGTGCAAAGCAGTGGAAGGACCACGAGGAATGGACTTAGAGGCATTTCATTAGAGCACTTGAACCAATATCCCAGTTCAGCCATCACCCACCACAAGCGAGTCCTGCTGATGCAAATTTTCTAGCTCAATTTGCCTTCTAAATGTATCAAAAGTATTTAACTAATTTGATAATTCTGTTGTAATACCTTTGTTATTTTCGTCTTTCTTTTTCACAAAAAGAAGAGAAGGGACACACAATGTTTGACCAGGAAAGGAAGGGGAATAAGTATCTCGGTCTACCCTGAAGGAAGACAATTCCAACTTTCAGTTTTACCTTTTCTTTTAATTCCTAGCTCTATTAGATCCTCGTTTATGTCATTTCTTATTTAGTCATCACAAGCGTGAGTTTCTTGATCATAGTGGAAATAACGGCGATGTCGTGGGCATTTGGTCCATCCCTGTAGACATGGCCACCTCTGGGGCAAGTGACCACTTGCACGATGATACCCAAGCACTCAGCTGCTCCTCTGCCAAAAGATTATTTGGTTGTATTATTTCTAAAGTGCTTTGATAGGCTCATTTACCTGGAGCTAAATAATGCCAAGGCCTTTGAGGGCTGGATGCTTGTCAGACACTACTACATTAAGTCTACATGTGAAAATCAAACCACCTGGCTTCAAAGAAGTTTGGCTGGTGTAAATTAACCTGTATTTTAGAAGTTCTGGAGCAGATGCCATACTTTGCCCTGGAGATCTCATTACTGCTTAAATGTATGCGCAGATTTTGCCACATTAATAAAGCAGCATGGCCCCCTTCCCCCACAAAGCAGGATTAGCTGCTGGTGTCTGTAGTTATTTTTGTCAAAAACCTTTTGAAAGTCTGTGCGCAATGAGGAGGAGGGAAAGTTCAGAAAAAGCCAGTATCTGTCTTTATTAATTATAGGATGATTAATTATTTAATCTGCACAGATATCTGTATGCACAACTCAGCTGATTCTCATTTATCAGGCTTTCAGCACCATTAATCAAGGGAAGTTTTAAATGTGAAGGAAGACAGGCTGATTTAAGATGTTGTGTGGCAGTGTGCATGCTGCCCGACCTCGGTGCCATGGCCATCAATCACAGCAAAGGATAACCCTGCCTCCTCCTGATGAACACCTAGCGTTTGTGCCACTCTGTGATTTGTTTCAAGTTCCTCTGGGCTACTTCTCCAAATTTCACCACTAAGTTTGAAACTCGCCATAGGCTGAAGTGAAAGCACAAGCTACATAACAAGGTAAGGTCTAGAAACAGCATTGACTTAGGGCAGCTGAAGAGAAGTTGCTTCTCTTCAGATGAGACCTTGATGGTAGCTCTTCTGGAGCCATTTTCTGGGGTGGTGTGAACTTCCAGGAGCGCTGGAGGATGCCTTAGCTTAATCCTGCTCCGTGGTGGTTCATTACCTTCAAGAAGTACATGCAAGTTTCCAACATGCATGCAGTCACTCAGGAGATCCTCAGTACTTTGCCATGCTGCCACAAGGCTCATCATATCTGCTCAGTTCCTGGAGTGCAAATCCAAGCAGAAGTAATTTTCTTCTTTAAACTCTTCCACAAGACCCAGGTCTGGGGTTCAGGAGGAAGAAGAATAGGCATGCATGGATAATAAGGCATCTTACTTTGCCAGGGTACTCTTCTCCATCTGAATGAAGGCGTGAGGAAGAAGTAGGTGGATGTTAGCTCCAACCTGGGTGCAGAGTAGTTTTCCTTTTTTTCACTCCCCACCTTCTGTTTAGGACTTGGAAAGTGCCAGTTCATGATACTACAGTTGCCAACTCCCATAATTTTAGAATAATTTTAGAATGAACCTTATGTTATTGGAATTGTTTTTAGATCCTTAGTTCCCAGAGTTAAGTTATACTGGAAGTCGGCTGCCAGATTTAGTTTTAAAGCACAATTTAGTTTTGTGATTGTTAGAAGAAGCTTAACAGTAAAACCCTGAGGATTACTACAGGCGTAAAGGTCAGATAGCATATGCAAACTTTAATTTTTATTTTTCATGTACTGCTTTTTCCTGATTTATGGTGAACATCGATGACTTAAGTTATGCAGAAATATTCATAAACAATTGAGCCAATGTAACTGGAGCACTTGCACACTCCTTTTTCATGGCAGAAGCTTCTCATTGCTGAGGTTGTATATTCTCACGCTGCATAATTTCTTTGCTTGCCACTGTGTGGCCATATCTGGCACTGGCTTTGCCAACCTCTGGAAATCATTCACATTCAGCTATTTCAAGAGCTGGTTAGAAAATAAAATATAAAATCAGTGTTCAAATTTGCCTGAGCTGAACTGTTCAAAAAATTTAGCTGAGTAACAAAGAAATCTTACAGATCTATTCAGTCTTTATTTTAGAATAAGGAAATTGATGACTGATTTGAGATGTAATCATTTTTCCAACCCTTGGTGGCAGAACACAGACATACCTCCAGTCTCAAACACACCTGCTCTGCCACCTCACACACAGATTGCTGTTACTGGAGGAAAGACAAGAGCCTCAGACTTATTAGCCATAGCAGTATTCTACACATTAAAAAGACACATAAAGCCAGCAGCAGAAGGACGCACATCCTGTCATTCAGGAGGAACAAGGATGATGTTCCCTTCTAAGGAGGGTTAAAGATCACCTTTGATTAGCACACTAACAGCGAGTTAGGTGTCCTCCTATCATAATGATCAGGGAAGGGCGGCTGGTGTCAGCCAAGGATGCTGTAGACCACAAGATTCCATTACAAAGGATTCCCGGGGACTTTACTACACCTTATTATGTTTTACACTTTGCTTTCTAAGGAGAATCTTCCTTCTCCTGCACACATCCCATTTTCAGGAATGACTGGGCATTAGTCATTATTGCAGTGTTATTCCACTGAAGCTAGCCAAGAGTCTCTTCACCACCCAAACAAAATGCACACAGCTCTTAAGATGCCATGCAGGCAATGGCATAGCTTCTACAGTTATGGACAGACAAGAATGGGTCTCCAGCAGATACCTGAATATAGGTTCTCACCTCCTCCCCATTCCCTCCAGTATGAAGTGGCCATGGACTATTTCTGCAGATCTGAGTTCAAACCCTCACCTAGTCCACAGAGATTTATGTAGGTCCATAGAAGAAAGAACAAAGAATCGGAATTTACCTTATAATGGTACACCAAGCTAAGAGCCAGGTAGGAATTCTCTTCCTATTCCTGCTGCAGTTTTTGGCAAACCACCTAATTTCACAGTTTCCCATTCCTGTCAAGGGATGATTGCACTTTTTCTCCTAATTTATATTTTATGTAGGTAAATTTTCATCTTCACTCTCCAGATTCCACCTCTGATGTACATGCTTAATACCTCATTAATAGGACCTAAATTGAGCTAGGAACTGCCAACCAATGGACAAGCATCAGAACATGTCTGTGGAGTATTTATTGACCTCCCTTTGCTTCTTGTGTCTCAGCGATGGATTTCTGAGTCACAGGACTCACCAACAGAGCCTCTTCCCATCATAAAGCTGTAATTGCAAATTAACCTTTGGTTGATTCCTTGTAAAAATGTTATTGTCCCTGTAATTGAAAAAGAAGTGAGTGCAGTAAAAAAGCACCTGTTTATTGCTCAGCTTTCTCTGAAATGTTACGTTAAATGTTATGTTATCAACTGCTGCCTAACTAGTGAACTAATTCAAAATAGTTCTTTGAATAACATAAGTAGGTAGAATTCTTATGGATTCTATAAGTAATAATTGGACTACCTTAGAAATGCTGCTTTTGCACGGAGCTAGTACATGTTTCAGATTATTAGCACGAATATACATTCATAGCAATGAGAAAGGAAATTTAACTGCTTGTAGCTAAATTATCTTTTGTTATTAATCATTTCTTTACACTGACATCAGTTCACTTGTCCTAAAAACAGTTAAATACTGAGGACTGGTTTTGCAATTTCTTTGCATGGAAAACTCTCTAGTGAAATCATTTGAGGTTTTTATGCACCATCAGCTTGCAGGACATTGATAATCTGATGTAAAGCCTTGTGTAACAGTGGGAAGCCTCCTATTGTTATCAGTAAGTTTTTTATCCAGCTGTAATTGAAGACAGAGACGTTTTTTCTGTTGAAGTTGTTTTGTATGCTCCAATAGATGCCAGTAAACTGAGCATGCCAGTTCTTATGGAAAGAGCAGAAAAAAGACTATTAGTTAGCAGGGAATGATACCCAGTGTCAATCCTGCCCCTTTTTGTAGGCTGAAGTCAACATGTTTCATGATTAAAAACATCTGTGGGAGCAAGTTTTGAGTCTGGTGAGGAGAAAAGAAGTATTTCCATTGCAAGTTCTCACTGCAATAAACAACTCTTTTCCTGAGTCTATAATGGACTAGATCAATAAAACAATTGACAGTAACTATGGGAGAAGAAGAACAACAGCCTCGTTTAACATTTATAGACTGACGCTCCGTAAAGGCTTTCTAGATGCTTTAATTAAGCATCACAACAACCCTATGATGTACAGGAAGAGTTATTATCTGTATTTTACAGGTGCAGATCACACAGCAGGTCTTTGGCAAAGCCAATAGCGGCAGTCATGCTACTTCACTCCCTGCCATTTACCACAAACTTTGGAGGTCATCCCCTCCTCTCTGTGTAATGTCCTTTATAAGCCAACCTTGAGGGATGCCTGTAGATACATTTGGCACTGTCCCGCACAACATTCTTGTCTCTGAATTGGAGATACATGGATTTGATGGAAGGACCACTAAATGGATAAGGAATCGGCTGGATGGTTACACTCAAAGAGTTGTGGTCAACAGCTCAATGTTCAAGTGGAAACCAGTGCTGAGAGGTGTTCCTCAGGGGCTGGCGTTGGGACCAGCACTGTTTAACACCTTTGTTGATGAAATGGATGGTGGGATTGAGTGCACCCTCAGCAAGTTTGCTGACAACACCAAGCTGTGTTGACATGCTGGAGGGAAGAGATGCCATCCAGAGGTACCTTGACAGGCTTGAGAAGTGGGCCTGGGCTTGACCTTATGAAATTCAACAAGGCCAAGTGCAAGGTCCTGCACCTGGGTCAGGGCAATCCCAAGGGCAAGTACAGGCTGGGCAGAGAATGGACTGAGAATAGCCCTGAGGAGAAAGACTTGGGAGTGTTGGTTGGTGAGAAGCTCAACATGACATATCAGTGTACACTTGCAGCCCAGAAAGCCAACTGTATCTGAAGCTGCATCACAAGAAGCATGACCCATGACATCAAAAGAATGGTGATTTCTCCCTCTACTCTACTCTCATGAGACTCCACCTGGAGCACTGCATTCCACTCTGGGCCACCAATAGAAGGACATGGACCTGTTTAAGTGAGTCCAGAGGAGGGCCATGAAGATGCTCAGAGAGCTGGAGCAGCTCTGCTATAGAGACAGGCTGAGAGAGCTGGGCTTATTCAGGCTGGAGAAGAGAAGGCTCCAGGGAGACCTTAAAGCAGCTTCCAGTGCCTAAAGGGGACAACAAGAAAGCTGGAGACGGGCCTTTGACAAGAGCCTGTAGGGACAGGACAAGGGGGAATGGCTTTAAATGGAAAGAGGGGAGATTTAGATTAGACATTAGGAAGAAGTTCTTCACCGTGAGGGTGGCGAGGCCCTGGCACAGGTTGCCCAGAGAAGCTGTGGCTGCCCCATCCCTGGCAGTGTTCAAGGCCAGGCTGGACACAGGGGCTTGGAGCAACCTGCTCTAGTGGAAGATGTCCCTGCCCGTGGCAGGGAGTTGGAACTGGATGATCTCTAAGGACCCTTCCAACCCAAACCATTCAATGACTCAATGATTCTGTGATCTCTCATGATCATTTTCTGACTTGTCCAGAGGTGTCCTCAGATAGCACCCACTCTCCATTGTCCCTGGCGAGAACACCTCACCACATTTGCCTGGAGAGAAAGGGAGCACTCAAGAGCAGGAAAGGTCTTCTCCCAGGACCTTGCCATTATTTTATCTAATAATGTTCCATGTAGAGTGCATTTATTCTCAGGGTTTAGAAATACAACTGCAAGACATATATCCCCAGATGCTAGATTGGTATATAGCAAAACTGGGCTCCATCCCCAATGGGAGATTTTCTGTGTCTTTGGTTTTCTTTATCCCTCATCCTTCCATACCCCATCTATGAAACATGTCCAGTTCTCTCTTTTTCTGCCCCCTTTTTCTTACTGAACTAAATAGTAACTTCTTGCTTGGATTTACTCTTGGCAGATTTTTGCTGGGTTGGATAATGGGCAACTCCAAGGGAGTGATGTGTTATGAAAATAAGTAAGAATGAAGCACTTGCAAATGCAGCATATCAAGTCTACCAAGGACTAGAGCCTACCTTCTGCTCTGGCTTTTCCCAGGCTGCCTTCATTTACAACTTTAATTCTTTGACCTTAGTTGGCCATGGAAGCTGTGGAGGAAACATCTATGAATGTACTTCTGTGTATGCAAAGATGTTTTTCTAGGCAGAGATCCTAAAACCCACTCATGAAGTGCAGCATGAGCTTAAGACACTAATTTATTCAAGGATGTTTATGGCATCTTCCATTACAAGCACACATGTGCCCACAGAACTAAACCACGGCTCCTTTTCTACACCACAGCCTCATCTCTGGGACATCCAAAATGAGCTTCTCTTGGAAGTATCTACAGGTCAAAAATCATGGCTGTGTCAATGCATCCCCTGCACAGTGTGACACACATTTGTGTCTTCTGGAGTTGAATTTGGCCTTTCAGATGTAAGACATGAAAAGAAACACTGCCCCTTTACTATGGCTTAAGACAGGTCATCTGTTTGGCTTGTCTTGAAATCATTTACTGACTAAACGCAACAGCTTCCACAACGTTATGCTATGGGACTAGCCTATGGTTCAGGAGATTGCTAATCAAATTTAGGCTAAATTTTGGTACTGAGTTTGGCAGATATCTTTCTTCTTCCCACATCTTAACTAAAAATTGCTTGGACCCATCATACATTTCTTCTCTTTGATATTCTGCCTCTCATAAATGCATATGTGTCTTCAGACTACAGCCAAACCCTTCCATTATGGCATATAGTCACCACCTGGGCTATGGGCCTTAAAGTTCCCTCTCCTTGGCCAGACAACTTAGTACCTGATGTGGCAGCTATGTGCAAGCAGTTAAAGTCCCATCCTTGCTGTTGTATCAAGGAGAATTTCTTTTATACTGATCCTTTTTTCCTGCTAGGAGGCATGGCAGCCTCTACTTAGAGAGAGAAAAGAGAAGCTGATGAAGGATTTTTATTTCCCCTGTATTTTTTATGCAACCAGTACTTGGAGTGGATTGCATTTACAAGTATCATCATTGTCTGAAATGCTTTTACCAAAGTGTGCCTAGTAAAAATGGCTTCTTGTTCCCCCCCCCCCCCCCAGCATTTTCACGTATCCCAGTGCACAGTGCATATTTTATCTTTAGGAAAACCAACCAAGAGATGGAATTTTAAGCAGGGATATTTTTTTTTCTGTTTGTATTTCTGTTGCTGCTGTTGTTAGTTAGTTGGTTTTTTAATTTATAAGCTAGTTTTTAGGGTTGGAGAAATGTTTTGACAGAAAGCGATGATAATAATAGATAATGGAGTAATCTATTTGTGGTGGCTGTTTTACCACTGAAATTTGTATACATTGGAGACCACTAATAAAAATGGAGCCATTTACACATAATTTAGTTGATTCAGTTAGTTCTAACTCTTTCACAGCTGCCTCTGAAGTGCACAGTTACTTAAGGTTATCATTCTGAGAAGGTTTTTAATTTAGATGGATGCCAGAGATGCAGGCTACTCTTATTAGGAGACATTCTGTGCTGTCCTTGTACTGTGCTTTATGTAATTAGTGCATACTTAAACAGTACAGCTATTTAATAACCCCTCTGTGTGTTCCACGTAATGATTATAATTATGCCAGTGACTGAAAGCAGAACTACAGTATCTGACAGGATGTCCTTATGATGCAGAACCGCATGAATTTTAACCAATTCCTTACCCGGATTTGGCTGGGAGATTCCAGGCACAGGCTACCAGTTTGTGCAACCATGCAGTGCTCAACCACACATGGAAACAAAGCTCTTTGTGAGGCCCTTCCAAGGACTGACTCTTCTCCCAGTCTACAAGCCACTTGAATACTGGGTATATTCACCCTGACTGCAGAAAGCTTTGGACTGAGTACATAGACAATAGGAACTGTAAGTAAAGTTATCCTCTGGCTGAGTAAGTGGTGGCTAAAATCTAATGCTTGCTCCTCAAAATTAATGTTTTGTTTTATTTTTGCCGTCTTATTAACTGCTCACATATCAGCAACACACTGCACATACTTCTTGGCAGAGATTACTCTGCAAAGGATTACAGATAAGAGTAAAAGCTTGGAGTTCATGGGTCTACATGAGCCTACAGGCATTAAAAACTAGCCCACAGTCCCTCCGATTCATTATACATTTCTCTGCAAGCTGCATTTCAGCAGCTGTCTGAGTGGCATTTGAGCCAAAGAAGGGCAAGATAAAAGTGTATTTAATAAAAAAAATTATTTCTTATCAAGATTATTTTCCTACTAAGAAAATCAAGCTCACAGCCTCTAAAAGTAATGCTCTGCAGGTCAGTGTGGAATTTACAATTCTTCCAAGTCCGTAGGTTGTTCATAAGCTGATCTGCCCATTTCTAATGTAGGGTATTGAAACAGTTTCCTGGCAGGAATCATACTTAATAGCAAAATGGTCCAGCAGGCCCCACCCCTTCCCTCTCTGCGTTTATGCTTCCTGGTGCTGGTGACAATATTTGGCCAGTTGAAAAGTCACATTAGGAGCAAGAGGTATCTGAAGTTCTCAGTGCTGCTCAGTGCCATCGCTTTGAAGTCATTACTAAGGATAAGCATTTACAGTGAAAAAACAGAGCAGGTGAGCCCTTCTTCACAGCTCTGCCCATTATCATGGGCAGCAGCATCCTCTAACTGCAGTGCTCTACTTGAGCTGAGTGTATGGGGCTGAGGTAAGGAGGCCACTGACCAAACTCAAGTGCCGTCCATCACTTCTAACACTGTTCCTGGTGCCAGATCTTGCAGAGAGATCTCTGTTCATCCTCTGCCAGGTGGATGCTGGCCATGGCCAGGGCACCATAGGCTGCTCTTCCCCACAGTAACACATTACTTATGCCCAGTTATTCACCAGTTTATGCTAACGAACCTCAGTTGGTCAGTTGTTTCTAAGTTGTCTCACTCCCATCACAGGTCCCACTGTGGTGAGAAGAAATGCAGCTATTTTGCACCAGTGGAGAATCTATCTTAAAAATGCTGACATCCCTGATTTGCTGCAATAGCCTTTGTATTTTCTCCTTTTGAAAAGGAGAGTAGCAAAACCAAAAGAACTTGCAGAATTATTCACGCTAAACTTCTTCAAAGCTCTTAGATATTCACATTCACAAACAGTTTTTAGCTCTTGGAACATAAAGAGTAATCTGATGATGAATCTTTCAGTTTACCCTCTTTCAATCCAGTCTGCTCCCTGAGTTACTCCCTTTTGCATCAAAATCATTTCAGTCAAACTGTCTCTTATGTTCGTCATTGCGAACGCTTTGCTTGTTACAGCTTGGGTTGTCCTATTCCATTAACTTGCTCATAAGAAGGAGGACATTGGCACAGTAATTTTAATTTCTTTGGAATGATAAAATAGAGCTCTAGATAGATTTCTAGTGCAGGTTATTGAGCTGGAAGAAAATCATACCTGCAGGAACATGTACTGAGCTAAATGTATTCTGGTGTTGTACACTTTCACAAAACTTAGACCTTTTCCTGCCTTGTACAAATGTAGAGCTGTTTGAAATCAGGCTCCTCTAAGTTAATGGAGAGACACAGCCCATCGCTCGGTGGTTTCTGTCGTGCTGTGGCGACAGCCATGCCCTGGGGTGGGGAGGGATAAATTTCTGTGCTGAGCACGTGAGGAGCATCAGAAGGCTGTATTCTGGATTTATCACAGCTGTTATTATCTGAAACAAGTAACTGAGAAGTGCTGTCTGCCCTAGGAACCTTCTATGCTCCATGGAGAAAGTAGCAGGGAGGGGAGCAGAAGTCAGGCTGAATATCATAAGTACTTCTTTTTTCAGTATATTGCTGCTCAACTTGAGACTGAGAGCTGGAGTGAAACTGATGTAGGTCTTTAGCATCTTTCAAACCTACACCACTATCACTACTTATTAACTCTGACTACCTTGAACATCAGACAGCAATACTCCACTCAACAAAGATGACTTTTATTCTAGGAATGACAATAATGTTGAGGGAATAATAGAAGGAAAATTTGCTAAAATGCACTATCCAACTGAACAGAGAAAATGTGTTTCATAGGTCAGCATGTTGCCTGTAAGCAGATCTGACAGCTTAATTTTCTAACATGGTACATGGGAAACTTGAAATGAGCTTTCCAGTTAAGTGCAGGACACAGAATGTGTCTCCTCAGTGTGTTTAATGAAGGCTTTCAGCCATCTCTCTCCTCTCACTGCTCTGCAGCTTCCTTACTCTGTCTCTTTCCTTCAGCAAGATGCATTTCCAGATATAACTGCCGAAGAGAGCATTTCTGTCTCTGTTTGTTGGCTTGACAATGGCATAGAGTGGACAGGGATATCTTTAGATGCTTCTTTTACAACAAAAACCTTCAGGACCTGAATTCTGGCTTTCAGTGTTAGACTTATGACTATTTCTAGCTGGGAAAAATGATGCAAAACTACTTCAGCACACATGCAAATAAGATGCTATAGTGGAGTTATCTTAGCATTAAAACACACAGCTAGTTTTCATATCCAGGATGTACAAGACTAGTCAGCATTGACACCCTTGTTCCTGTAAGGTAGGGAATAAATGGGACACCTCTTCTTGGCCTTGGGAGGGGGAGACATCTGAGGATTGCATCATCTAGCATAGGGCATGTGTGGCTCAAGGTACAAGGTAGACATCTAACTGCTGTACATTGTTTCAGGGCAGCAAAGTCTTGCACAGTTCCTGGAGGAACAAAACCCAGAGACCTGGACATGTTTAACATTGTGCTTACCTTACACTGACTTACAGCAGTTGACACTGCAGCACTTAAAATTTTACCTACTACAATAATGACATGAACTGTATGTCTCAACTGAATAAGCAGTGACAGCACATAGTGTTGCAGCAAAACATATCTACTGTGATCCAGAGCATTCAAGGGAAAAGAAGGAAATCCAAGCAGGAGTCTCCAGACTCAGCAGACCAACGGCAGGCATTCCAAAGTGCTTGAGAGATGTTACAGAAAGTCCTTTGCATAAGACAGATACTCAAAAAGCAATTCTGAAAGTGGGCGTCATTTTTTTCCACCTAAATCACGGGTGTGCAAACATTTGCCAGTCAAATGGTTGCTGATGCATGTAAGTTTCCAGCCTAAAACACCCATGGGCTGCAAACACGAACCTTATTTTCTGTGTGTGTGAGGGGGTGTCTGTGACAAAATGAATGAGACTACAGCTCACTCCCTTCTTGCTTTGACATGCTTTTGGTGACCTGCATATGATAATGCCGAGGACAACATGCCTGAGTGCCACTGCTGCATGTGAAGCCACATGAAGCTGTCGCAGGTGTGACAGCAGATGTTTCATCCAGCCCGTCCCTTTGCCGTTGTCTTCTCTACCATAGAGGCACAGACTTTTAAGGCTGAAAGGTCTGTTTTGAAAACCAAGCTGAGTGGCCTCTTGGTTTTCAGGCAGAAGGCATTTCTGTAGCCTGGTTAATGGGGAAAGAGAAAAGTACATTTCCCCAGTGCATTACTTGCTCACTAAAGTCAGATGTAGGCTAGTGAAGACTTTGATCTGAATCCCTGTGTAGCTGACGAACAAGCATCTCCATCGAGAGTTCATGCTCTTTTCTCTAGGAGAAGCCACAGTGATCTCTGTTAAAAATAAGAACTTAAAAATGAAGCCTCAGGTGCTGGCAAATCCTCTATACAACCATGGGAGATCCATTTGCACAGCCAGCATCCCTGCCAGTCAGAAATAAGTGCCATGGTCCCTGTCTGATGCTGTGTGCCTGCCATACCCAGCTGTTGGATCTGTTCTCTCAGCCCTCCACTACCCTGAACCTTTCTTCCCTGCAGACCAGTGGGTCATGCTGGTGCTGGCTCCTGACACAGACACCATTTTCCTCAACTCCTTGGGCTTGCTGCATAGCTTAGAAAGATGCCAGTGCAAAGTGCTATAGGAGTGGAAAGTGTTACCACTCTATATTGGAGGCCTGAGAAGATTATAGCTGAGTTTCTGGCTTTTTTTTAAAGCTGGCAGAGCTCTAACTTGCTGCCCAGAGTAATTTAACTTTGCAGACTATGAAGGAAGAATGCTAAAGTGCTTTTGACTGGGAGTTAATCCATTAATTCCTCCAAAGTACCTAAATGTGTCAGTCTTTGGCTGCAGCTTTCAGCTTCTAATAAATTGTCCAGGGACCCAATTTGGGTGTTGCTTCAAATGTGAGATGACAAGATGAGGAAAGCAACCACGAAGCTTATTGCAGGAAACATGGTTTTTAACCTTCATTGTCATCTTCCCCATCTGCAGGATTTGGGGTGCATCCAGGAGCTGATCAGGAAGGGAGCTGGGCTGGGGAAGGCTGACCTGTGCTTTCCCAGCCTTGGTGACCAGTGCAGGAAAGCTTTGCAGCATGCAGAGCAGAGCCAACCCTCCCAGTATACATTAGGAAACCTTAATTCTTATTTGGCCAAACTTCTCATTATCCCAATGACTTCATCAGTGCAGGAGTAGCCAGAAAACAAAGCCAACTTCAAACAGCTCTGACTGCATTAAAGTCCTTTAGAAGAATGGGGAAATCCTCCATGGGTGTCTTCCTTGTCTCTGCCAATGAAGCTCTCAGGGCCTAAAGAACACTAAAATTTAGCAAAAAACCAAAAAGCGTAGGGGGGTAGGATAAAGTACTAGAACACTAGAAGTACTTAGAAATATCTTTGCACAGGAATAAATGAAGCAAGAATCACGGCTTAATTTTGTCCATCAGGTCAGTTTCATTTCTGGTTTCATTTCTGAAGGGGTTTGACCCCTTCAGTCTAACGGCCACTGAGATGAAACCAAGCTGGAATGTCGTTGTGTGTAAATTACGGTTTCAGGTACAAAATGGCTCTTGTATATGTGGGAGAAATGGATGTAATGCAGCATCTGTGGAGGCGCGTGTGTGTTTATAGCTCATAATAATTGTTTCTTTAATAGAAGCCTGTTGCTCTTTAGGCAAACTGTGATTTCAAATGTCATCATGGCTTTCATGTAGCGTGAACACTGAAAAGCTATTAAGAACGTAAAAATGACTTGTAGACCTAAAGAAACCCAAAGCTAAACTTCGCTCACACAAACGTGCTGTGCATGTGAACCATTGGTGTTCAGTTAGAATTACACGTTACAAAGAGCTCACTTACATACTGCTTTTGCCCACCACAGCATGAAGATGTAAAGCTTTTTATTTTCTTGTTGATATCTATCCCAAGGGCATGCCTTATCTTACAGCAATCGTTCCCAGTAGAGTTTAGCTCCTGCAATCTCATGTCTCATGTTTACACCAGAGTGACAGTTAGCATCTCAGTTCTGTTTTGTGCCATTACCACTGCTTTGGAGTCCAATCCTGCAGATTGCTGAGCACCTTCACCTTCCATGAACATCAGGGCACATTAAGAGGCACAGTGGGAACCTAGTACTGAGTAGAATCAGGCTGCAATGCATCAGTATTAAGGTCAGACTTACAATCCATTAATATCTCTCAACAGAAATATTAGCTGTCAAGAAGCTTAGAATTGTTCTTTTTATGGCTTAGGGAACAATATTATAGCAAGAACGACGGGAATATAAATTCAGAGGGTGTTTACAAGGTGGGAAAACAAGAGTCCACATAAATGGGCTATTATCTGTATTCAGTATTGCCTGATTCTCAGTGAAATGAACATGGACAATTTGTGCTGAGTAGGCTTTTTCAAGGTTAGTGGAGACAAGGAGTTGTTCCCAGGGGAGGATGAAGAGCAGCCGTGATGGAGATGAGCTGCAATACAAGACGTCAGGTTTTGCACTCCACAGCAGTGTTTCCAAAAGCAAATGATGGAAGATGACTTTGGCACTGATGAAGCCATTTGCTTCATCGTGATCTATGAAATAGTGTCTTTCTCCCCTACCCCAAGCCCCCAGCAGATCTGCAGAGGTTAGTGGGGTCAGCTCCTTCTGTCAAAAATGCTGTGGCTTGCCAAAAAGAGGTTGAGATACTGCAGAGGCAGAGATGAAATGTCTTCAGACTATTAAAAAAGAAATGCTTCCAGAATGGCTCCAAACAATACAAATCCTGTAAATTCATTGTGGACGTTGCTTTTAGAGGTGTAACACCAACACAGAAATACCTGTCAAGAATACCAGAGGTGAAGCTGCAAGAGGCAAAGAGGTGAAGACAGCCTATATCTTAATAAATGTATTTATAAACAAATATTTTGATCTTAAGCACCCTTAAGTCCACTGGTGACATCAGCTCTTCAAGTATGTCACATAAAGGGCTTCTCAAGTCAAAGGAAACATACTGGGCTGGCCTTAAAAGGGAACAGTTTGAAAAACTTTTGTCAGATTGGAAAATGTAATGAAACACTATGAAGTTATTACAATATCTGTTTTGCAGAGGCAGCAGTGAGCCAAAAATCGCCCATCATTGTGTATAAAGAAAACCTGAAGTAAATACTTGGCTTCAAGGGCCGCGTGGGGCATGCATATGGGTGTGCTAAATTGCAGTCAGATATCAGCTTCTAGTTCAAAAATGGTTCATTCAATCGGAAACATTTTCTAATTACCTACCACAATTCCAAACGAAATCGCAAAACATTCTAGCATATTTACTACTTTTTCTCCTTTCTTGCAGATAAACTTCCTCATTCAGTTCTATCCAAAATTGCAAATAGTTTTGATTATTTTTCAGTGATGCTTAATCAATACATGTTGTTACTTTACTTCCAGGACAGGGTTTTACAAAAAGGTTATAAGTTGAATATCAAATGTCTTGGAAAACTTCTAGAAAATATTTCCTACAGAAGATTCCAAAATGGTTCTGTGGGAATAGGAAAATCTTGTTATCTGTGGTTGTGCCACTGAATTAATGTAAAAATGGAAATAGTCTTTGAAAGCAAGAATGATGAGGCTAAGTTCTATGAGATGGTGTGTACAGGTCATACTAAATAATGAAAATTGTCAAATGCTAGCCATAATAATCTATAAATACATCCTTAAGGTATCCCAGGAATGCAGGCATTCTTCTCTCAAAAGCAATTTTACCACATTGG
Source organism: Strigops habroptila (assembly GCF_004027225.2). Lineage (NCBI taxonomy): Eukaryota > Metazoa > Chordata > Aves > Psittaciformes > Psittacidae > Strigops > Strigops habroptila. The sequence goes on along the minus strand of NC_044279.2, from coordinate 7,609,772 downwards.
GTTTTTCCCCCCTCTTCCTCATGATAAAATGTCCACATTCCCAATACATCACAATATTGCTATTGTGTCCAATTTAATCCACCGGTAATCGTATTATCCTTCTCCTCTATATTGATCTGGATGAAGCACTGGCTCCAGCAGCTCCCTTGGTGCTTTTAGGCCTCACTGAGGGGCAATATCTTCAACCACTGGAATAAAGTCTGGTGTAATTAAGGACCTGATGTACAAGTCAGCATGCTGGAGACCACTTCACGTACCTAATTGGATAGCACACTCAGTGCGCACACATGCCAAGGATTATTCTTTATACAGAATCAGACTGTAAATGTATGGGCTGGTACTAAAACAAAATTCTGTGACTGAAGAATCATAGAATCACAGAATGGTTTGGAATGGACCTTAATATCACCCAGTTCCAACTCCTTGCCATGGACGGGGATGCCTCACACTAGACCATGTCACCCAAGGCTCTGTCCAACCTGGCCTTGAACACTGCCAGGGATGGAGCATTTAACACTTCTTTGGGCAACTTGTGCCAGTGCCTCAGCAACCTCACAGTAAAGAACTTCTTCCTTATATCTAACCTGAAATTTCCCTGTTTAAGTTTGAACCCATTACCCCTTGTCCTATCACTACAATCCCTGATGAAGAGTCCCTCTCCAGCATGCTTGTAGGCCCCCTTCAGATACTGGAAGGAATGATTCTGCAACATGCAAAGTACACCCCAGTGAGAGTGAGCTGTAACAGGACTGAGTCATGGGGCTTGGCAAGGTTGTAGGCATTTGGCTACAGCTGGGCTTTCTGTGCATCTTAGCGTAGCGTGAGCTTGCAGAACCCTTCCACCATCTGGTGATGGCTCTCACAGGTGCTAGATTTGGAAAAATATTATCCTTCCTGCTTCATAGAAACTCAGCATTGAAAGTATGTTTGTGGCACACCAACCACATTTATCTACGTATTCATCTACTCTGAAAGCCCATTTCTGAGCACCCTTGACATTGCTTAAAATGACAGAAAAAAGCAAAATCAGCAACAAAAACTTGAGAAACCTTCAGCCCAACATGTCCTAATTGGTAGGACATCCACAACAGGTAATTCAAGCCCTCTACCTCAATGGCGACCACTTCAACTTGAAGTCAACTTGGACTTGACTCTGTGAAAACATGAAGTTTTACCCCAAAACCTTCAATTCCAAGATCTCCAGACTTGGGCATTTCTTCTGAGACCACAGGAGACCATATCTTCTCCCTGAGCCCTCCTATACAGCTCTTACCTGACTTCTAAACAGGTCTGACATGACCTACCCACATGAACATCTCCTGGAAGGTCCTCAGTATCTTCAACTTCCTCTTGACTTTTTGAGGCTAGGTTGTTCCTGTTTGGCTTTTTCATCTACCTGAAGTTCATCTGTTCCACCACTTTGGGCTAATACATCATACAGCTCTGCTGCAGTCAGGACAGTTGTGCATTATGCAAGACATGAACCTGATCAGTATTTGTGGAATAGTATCACTGGCTGTATATTTTGCAAGCAGGGGATCCCCTGGTTGTTTCCTTGCTCGGAGGAAGGATGGGATCTGAGATGCCCCAGTGCTTTTCATGGAGCACATGAGGAGAAGAGAACTGGCACATGTGCGGCTTAAATTTCAGGATGTTTTAAATTCAGTGGAAGTTTTGGTTAGAAAGGCCACATTTCTTTTGTTTCTTTCACATCTAGATATCTCTTATTTGATGTGGTAAATAAATATATTTTTAGATGTCAGAAACAAAGCATGTTGACTTTAATGATTTAACGTAGCTTACCAAGCTCTTTATTTATAATAAAAGCTTTCTGATTGGGAGCTCTGCATAATAAACATCTCTTTCTGTGTTCAAAGAGATGAATTTCTGGGTATCTTCTAACCTTCAGCAGGATGGCATCCCTGCTCGCTTCACACTGGTCTCTTGCTCCCAGCCTGCAATTCCTTGGTTCAGGTCCAGCTGTTGCAGACCTTAGTTCAGCACACAACAGCTCGTGCTTCTAGCTGCCCACAGCCCTCGCCCAGATCCCCATCTTCTGACCTCACTGACATCCGTAATTGTATTCTAGAGCTTAAAAACAAGAAAAAAAGAGTTCAACTCCGTCTTCCTAACCCGTTTTAAGACAACAAACTACTTTGACAACTCCCCTTCGCCATCACAGCCCCACACCAGGCTCTCCACGTGGCTCAGTTAAATGATCCATAGCTTTGCCTATGTCAGAGGAATCCACAGGGATGATCACAAGAGCAAAAGCCATGCAGGGTGGCTGGTTAAACTGCTCTTTGATCTGAAATCTTCCTGTGGAGTCAGTAAACCTTTCAGAAATGGGATCAAGTACAAAGCATCTTCCTACCTCTCTGTGTCTCATCTGCTGCTGCACACTGACTTGCCTGGAACAACTGTTGCCTGAAAGGATATCCTACTCATTTTAATGTGTTTGCAGTGGCAAGGGGGAGGACTTAATAGTTCTCCCAGCAAGCTTCACTAGATGGCAGTAAGCAGAGGCAAATGAGTAGAAACCCCATTTTAGAAGGACTCAGCAAACCTCAGAGACCAGCTGCTTACTCCAGCATTACACCCCAGAACAAAAGGCTGCTCCTGTGAAAGAGCATCTTCCGAAGACTTCGGGATTTATTTACAGTTAATGTCTCTTCAGCCTCTGTGAAGGCTGTGACTGTCATAGAATCATAGAAAAGTTAGGGTTGGAAGGGACCTTAAGATCATCTAGTTTCAACCCCCCTGCCATGGGCAAGGACACCTTGCGCTAAGCCATGTCACCCAAGACTCCATCCAACCTGCCCTCTGAGATGGAAAACTCCTGCTTTCACCGGCTCTTCTGCAGGGATGCAGAATCTTGCCTCCCATCTTCTCCCTCTGCAGAGTTGGTTTGACAGGTCATTGTTCTTTTTTCTTTTGGGGCCCAGTTTTGCTGTAACCCCAAAACAACCTCAAAAGGTCTGCAAAGTGCTAGGCCATTGCATGCCCAGTACCCTGGGAGCCCCGCTTGCCACCCCCAGGGCATGGATGCATGACCCCCATAGCAGCGTTTTCAGTGCCAACAGAGTGGTTTGGATTTCTTCTGTCCATCAGATGCTCAGCATCTGCCATTTGGTTTGAATGGGAAACCTTCAGCTGACTGGTGGCTGTAACCCTTTGATTTGAAGCTGGGCACCTGGCTTGCCCCTCTCCTTCCTTGTTGTCAGGGTGGCTGGTGGCAGTGCCCTGCTCTACACCATGTGTGCTATCTGGAGCTGCAGTACTGCATCAGATGGCATATGGGGATATCTGAGATTAATCCAACTCTCGCTGTGTTGGACTAGAAGGTGCTAATTGCTGCCAGGAGACTTTTCTCTGCAGGTTCCCCATGGACATTGTCAAAGCAGGCTGAGGGGAGCCAGGAAGGAGTCACTGTGGGATGTGCTGTCAGAAATGACAGATTGTCAAACCTGAATTTGTCAGAATAGCTTTGTTTTAACAAAACTCTCCACAGGAGACTTCCCAGGCCAGCAGTAGAAAAGAGTGTGGCAGGGTAAGTAGTCAGTAAGACAGCATCCTCAAGCTCCCATCCCAGTCCAGAGAAAACTTGCAATGCTGGCCCAGGGACACCCCCTCTCCAGGCTCCTGGGGGAAGGGCCAGAAGTTTCTCAAGTTTTTTTTCTTGGAGAAAAGCAACAAAAAAAACCTAAAACGAAATTTAAAATCTCATCTTTCTTCTCAGAAGGGAATTTTCTGTCTTTTCTTGTTTTCTGGCCAGCTTTCATCCCAGGCTCCCACAGAGGCGCAAACCAACCAAACCCTCTGTGCCATAAAGCACCCAGCTCTGTGTCAGACCCAGGGAACACAGCAGGGTGTCCCTGGTGCAAATACGAAGCTTGAATGTCATTTTTGCAATTAGCTAAAGCTGTGTCAACACAAAGCTCACTGGAGCAGAGACAAGGAGGACTTCTGAGCTACAGAGAACATGATAGAAATGACTGCTGTCATTTATATCAAATTTAGACATGACCTAATACAGATTCAGAGGACCAAGGTCTGGAATATAACAGCACTTCTTGTTTGTCCCCAGCATTTCCAAATTGAAGGCAAGAGTCCCTCTTACTGTCTCTCTTGCTGAATCTCTGGCTCTTTCGTCATGACCAAGGGAAGATGCATCTTCCACAGGATTGGAGAGGGTGTCTGCATATAGAAAGCCCAGGAGCCTGATGGTGAGAGCATTCCTCATGGGCAACGACTGCAATGTCCCTCAGAGAAGCCCTGGAAGCCAAATCTCCCAACCTCACAACCTGTGTCTCTAATGATAGATGACAGCGGTTAAAATCAGGAGACAAGTTAGTTTAGATGGAGGGTGCTACCCGGGAGGTGAAGGTCTCTGGAGGAGTTACTTTCTCTGTTGGCTTTTGGCGGAAATTAGACTCTTATTCTAGGAGGTCTGAATGACCTGCTTAAGGCTAATTATTTCACATTTCAGTGATATAATGCATGAATGAGACAGAATAGACCCAAAACCCAAAGCTATATGTCTCATATCAATCTCTCTTATAAACTGAAGTAGCATGGCCCAACTCTCCCTGGCTTTATTATAGCACTCCGAAGTTGCTTTCACTTGAATTTCATTTCTAAAGTGTAGCTTCAAATGAAATATTTGCTGCTTAGATAGATTTACAAGTTAGTTAATAGCAGGGAGATATCTCACCCTTCAATATCTTTCCCTTTCTGCAAGACATTGGAATGTCATGCAGATGAACAACACAATGCCGTTTTCAGTTGTGTAATATCAACCTTGGGAGGTAATATCCACCAAAATGCATCTTAGCTATTCCTGGGGGTTGGCTGTGCAAGATTCTATATCAGCCTCACTGACATTGAGGATGACGATCCCATGACTTTTCAGTGCAAGTACTGAGAATGGGAAATTACTCCTTTTTGTCCCTGAAGCCCACTTAGAATTAAGTTTCTATAATGAAATAAATATATTAAACAGAGCTATTCCTTATACATACTTCTCATGAAACCATGAGATGTTGCCCCAGGAAGCCTCAGCAATCTTTCAATCTCATTGCTATTAAGCCTCTTAGAATTACTACAATCAAGCAACACCAGTGCTTGGATTTGTTGGGAGAGGCAGAAATGAACTTTCAGCAATAACACTGATGTTGATAATATCAGACTCCTCAGTCCTGGGCATGAACAACCATCTTCTGCTTATAACCCATCAGGGACTCCAAATCTGCATCAGTTACTTTGAACACGAAGCTTTTGAAAGCACCAGCTGTGCTGTGTTAATTTGCTACTACAGAGCTTAGCAAAGACCAGAGCACAGAATTGCCCGCAACGCTTGTGTTATTGATGTGGCTGATCAGGAGCTTTCAAAGTTGATTTGAGGTGATGTAACCTACACCTCACTAAGAAGATTAAATATGTTGAAGTGAGGTTACTGCAAGCAATGGACTCCTGCATCTTCTGCAAGACTCTGCTGCTAATTGTTTCAAAGCCACTGGTCTCTGCTGTGAGGATTGTTTCAGCCTTTGATTGCACTGGTTTAGGAAGCAAAGAGGTATGTGGTACATTTTAATACCCCAGGTAAAAAAGAGTCCATGGAAAACTAGCAGAAAACTGAGAACACAGCTGAGAAATGGACAGCATCATCATTTCCTTCTATTCATAGGTGTCCTTAAAGCAGCTGTTTTCTAAAAGCTTTTAGGTTGCCACATAGGAAGATGGAAACATGGCCTGCTACTTGCTAATGAGATTATGGACTCTAATGCCCTCCAGAGAGACCCAAAATCCCTGTTCAGTGGAGGACTTAGAAAACAGGGAGGATGATTAAAGGTGAGCTCTTACACAGCACTGTCACGGCAATGCCTATACCCCCGCAGGGACAACCTACCGCACACACCAAGGGATACCTGCAAAGTCCTTATCCTACTGTGGCCAACCACATTGATTTACTCATACATGCTCTTGAGAATCTATCAATTGCTACTGGTTTCATGGGATGACCTCATTCAGTGGAGGAGGGCAGCTAAGATGGATTTTAGTCTAGATTTTGAGTAAGTCAAACTCCGAAGTCCCTACTCTCTGACACCTCTCAAAAAAACCCCAAAAAAGCTCTCTTAAAAAACCTCAAAGAAGTAAGTTTATGAAAAAAACAGCAGAAGCTGCCTGGGCCCTGGATTCTCTTCTTCACCCCATGTGCCGCATGCTCCAGGTCATAGCCGCTTTAGGGCAGGATGTTCCTACGTGTTTGGATGACACAGAACAAGCCTTTAGATGACACAGAACAAATAATTCCATGTTTCCCTCCCAATTAATGCCAGTAATGGCACTGCTTAGTGAAAGAAGCATTTCAACCTTGATTTGGCAGTGGCATTCACTGCAACATGATGGTTGAGGCTGTTATTTATCCCTGTGGTGATACTACTGTAATGTGTGGGAGCATCTCTCTCTCAGCAACTGACACTAAAAAGCTGCTTCTGCTGTGCCGGTAGTGCAGATCAGTTCAGTCTGTCTCAACACACGCTTACCCTGAGCATCACTGAAGAGGAAAGTCTATTTGTCCTTGTATTGGAGCTTCCAGTGTTTGCAAAGGGAGCAACTTTTGGGCCCATGTTGGTTTAGCTGTATTTATTTCAAACATATAGGTGGTCAAGCCAAATGTGGTCCAGTGTAAGATAATGATTTCTACAGTACTATGAAACCAAGGAGTTTTACCAGTTTGCTCAAAGTACTGTGACATCTGTACATTTCTATATGTGAGGGGAGAAAGATACTGTTGGTATCTTTTAGACTTATAACCTCTGATAGCATATGCAAGAAGAAAGGGCAGAGTGTTACTAAAAGAATAGCTTATGGTGAACTACATTGCTTATGGCAGCTATAATTATGAGAAGTTCAAGGAGCGGGTTCATCTCTCAGGTCAGACTTCCAGGGATGGGACCTGAAGACTTAGTCCTTCCAGCTTTCAGGGACAGGCAGCTGCAAATGTGGAGCTGGGTCTCCATCTGGATTGGATCTAAACCAGTGTAAGTCAGTGGTTTGGATAACTTAGTCCTGCTTTTTACTGCTGTAAATGAGAGATCAGCCAGGTCCTTTGTATCCATAGTGGTTACACTGATCTAAATTCATCATTATTTGAACTTAAAGGAGCAGGAGGCTGTCCCATGGAGAAAGAAGAGCTAGGGTTTGACAGATCCAATTCCAATTCCAATTCCAATTCCTCTCAGCTTCAGTTACCCAACAATAAAATGGGGGAACCATCCTGCTCCTCCAAAGGAGAATGACTGTATTACTCGGACTATACATCTCTGACCTATTGGGTCCATTGACATCATAATGTGGAAGAATTCCACCCAAAAAGAAGTAGGTGGACTGATGATATTTAATATTCCAGAACATAAGAAAAGAGGGTACTTCCTGCACTGAATCCTTGTGGTGGTGTTCTTGGGATTACTTGTCCAGTTCTCATACCCTCTGTCAGGAGACGACATTTACAGCTGAACTGGTGCAGGCCAGAACTTGTCTGCACATGGACATGGCTGAGCTCTGTTTCCAAAATGCTTGGTAAAACTTGCCCTGAGAATATTTGTTCTCTTAATTTTATCTCCATAACATTTTCCTCTTTCTCTTAGTATCACTTTATTTTGCCAAAGCCAATATTTCAGGTGTTGTTTGCTTTTAATTTGACGTTTATTCCCAGTGTTCAGATTTTATTAATTCAACGCCTTTTTATTATTGTTTGTCAGAATTAATTCAGGAGTGTATATCATTTCTAGGTGGAGTAATGTGACTACTAAAAGGCTCCCTGACATAATTTGCTGCCCTGTTAACAGCAGCAATAATTTGAGCAATTAGCAAGGCCTTGACATAGGCTTCAGCTTCTCTGTTGCATAGGAATACCTCCTCAGTGCAGCCTGCCATGCTATTTATACCCCCACCTCGTCAAGTCCCAGACTGAAATAGTGCCCCAGGAGAGCAGCCTGTAATCAGTCCCTTCACAATGACTGACTGGATGAGTACTAAATAAGTCCTGGCCTTGATTATATTAACAAAGCTGTGTGGGGAATGCCATCGGAAATCCCCTGGCGCCGTGCTGATAGAGCAGTGTGTGTGCTTGCAGCATCCTTCCCCCTTCTCCTGCCCCAAGGAAATCCATGACAGTCCCTTTGTCAGTGACCATGGCTTTCATAACAGAAGGGTTACTTCAGCTCTTGGGGTCTGAACCTGCTGGGAGCCTCTTCCAAGAGAAGCTGAAGCAATGTCCCAACTGCTCATCTTAGTCTTGTCTGGTGGGTCTTGGCACAGTGGCTTTGTCCATGAGGTTAAACATACCTCTATGGCCTCTTATATAAAGTGCAGGGTGGCAACGTTAATGGGACTCTCATACACCTGTAAGCCCTGTGCAAACTCTTGCAGACTGGCAGGGCATTGCAGGTACAGCAAAGTGGCACACCACTGTCTCGGGGGGCACCTCCAAGAGACATAGTCGTGAATTTTACCATCCACGAGGATGATCAAGGGCTGGAGCATCTCTGATGCAAAGACAGGCTGAGGAAATTGGGGCTGTTCAGCCTGGAGAAGAGAAGCTGCATGGAAACCTCAGAGCAGCCTTTCAGTATCTGAAGGGGGCCTACAAGGATGCTGGAGAAGGACTCTTCATCAGGAACTGTAGCAATAGGACAAGGGGTGATGGGTTCAAACTTAAACAGGGGAGGTTTAGGTTAGATGTAAGGAAGAAATTTTTCCCTGTGAGGGTGGTGAGGCGCTGGCACAGGGTGCCCAGAGAAGCTGTGGCTGCCCCATCCCTGGCAGTGTTCAAGGCCAGGTTGGACACAGGGCCTTGGAGCAACCTGCTCTAGTGGAAGGTGTCCCTGCCTGTGGCAGGAGGTTGGAACTGGATGATCTCTAAGGACCCTTCCAACCCAGACCATTCTATGATTCTGTGATCTCTTATTTTGGATGGGGAATTGAGGCAGCGATTTCTCATACAGAGAAAATGAAAACTCATGATGGAGCTGGAATTCCTCAGACCATGAGGTTACCTCTGCACCCTGAGACCATCCATTTCCCAGCAATGCAGTATTAGGACCTGAATCAGAGGAGCCATGAAGAGTAAACCAAGTCCTTGACTTGCCAGTCAGGCGAGATTCAGTCCATGGGTCCCTTTGGTGCACTGTGACACAAAAAGAGATGCTTTATCTCTAGGAAAGTACAGCTTCATTAAACGCTCTGGAAAATTTCACATGAAAAAAAACTCTGTGCAACGTCAGAGCTTAAATCCACCACTTTAAAAGCTCTATTTTTGGATCTCATTAAAATAGATACAATCTGTGCATAAAATAAATTACTTGCCTTATAATTTTCAGTTCAATCAGAGATTTACCAGTAAAAGCAGCAATTAACAAACTTGTTCTACTTTTTACTATCAAGACTCTGATTCAGCACAGGGTTTTGGTGAGGTTTGTTCTTGGCTGAGCTTCCCTCACATGGCAGAGGGCAGGTCACAAGCATCATCCTAGTCCTGTGGGGTGCTCCCATCTGCCTCTGCTCTGCAGGCTTGGAGGGCTTCACACTAGGCAGTGCCCCACAAGGTCAATCACCCACACCTCAACCCTTATTTCAGACACCAAGACCCACTCAGGAGGGTTTGAAGCCACCTTCTCACCTCACAGAGGCTGGGATGCAGTGGACACACAGTGACAATATTTGCAGGTCCCCATTCCTGAGGGTTTCATGGCAGATGGCTGAGATCCATGCTTGTTAGCAGTTTGAGCCAGAGGCAAGTTTGAGCTGTCTTACAGGTATCTAATATACCATGTTGATTAACTATAGATTAAGTGTTTGGGAGGGATCATTATAATCAGCTAATCTGCCCTGCAACACGACACAGACCTACAGCCTCACTCCTGCATCACCAGCTCCAAGGATCAGTTTCACAGAAGAGAGGGTTCTTGGAGCCAGGCTGGAGTTGCTTCCTAGACTTACCCTTTCCTTTCACTGAAGTTCATAATCAGGATTCCAGTATGAGCTTAAAGCTAAGCCAGGTCAGATGTGGTGAACTCACACCTAAAACAGGTTAGAGTCTGTATTTCACGAAACAGACCTGAAGATTGACAGGTTGAAAGACGGCATAAAATACGAGCAGAGGAGACAAAAGAGTGCAATCTGCTGCTGCTTTAGCAAGCAACTGGCATCTGCAACTAGGAACAATTTCATTCTTTTCCTGTGAGCTGCTGCGTGACGTGATCAAACAGGAATAAGTATCTGGAATTAAAGGCCAAAAAAATAGTGCAATTGAATTGCTGATTTCTCTGTAAGGCTCTCTGAGATAAAAGAGTTGTCCTCAGGGAAAAGAGAAACTGGGGGAAAGCATGAAAGGCACGGTTGATGTCTTTTCTGCTTTGCATATAATCCCCTGAAAATTGGAATGTCCAAACCCTTGCAACGACACAACCGGGACTAATACTCTGGGATCACATGAGCAATTATCTGATTCACAGGTGAAGATGGTAATAAAGTGGCTGAAAAACCAACTGCCAAGGAGAGGGCAAGAAACAGCAGGCTCGCTTGGTTATGGCTAGTGCCGCAAAAACCTCTTGAGATCAAACAGTAAGAATAATTAGGGTTGGGGAGGCAAGGATTGAGGTTCCCAGATGGTGCAGGCGACAGATAAGGAGTCATCCTTTTTATCTGCTGCCAGGCCATCCGTTCATCCAGTTCTGTGGCTGACTCAGATCTCATGCGGGGCTCGGTGCCGGTGGAGCTGTCAGGGCAGTGCTGCTTCCAGCCTGGATTAAAGGTTAGGCAAGCTGTGTCTTGCTTTGAGGTCTGCTTATTTGCTTTTGTGTGTATGCAATGGAGAAGACAGAAACTCTTGCCAGGGTGAAGATGGGTTGACACCCCTTTCTAGAGGGCTAGCAGCTGGGAGCTGGAGGGTAGATAACCAGGCTGCATCATACATGACTACCATACAACACTGTGTAATGCCAGATGTAGAAGGGATGACCTTTGCCAAAGCTGTGTCCCTGCCTGGGGCTTGTGGAAGCCCTGCCCGAAGAATAACTCCATCCTTGTTTGCTCCTTTGTCACATAAGACACACAGTGGTTATCCCACCACAGCCATGACGATCTGCAAACCAATCTGCCTTTCCTTTCCAGGTCAGCCAGTGTCCACATATTAGTTACAATTTGCCCACACAGAAAGTCACAAATCGTCCTTTATAGCTCCCTATGTATCTGGTTTTGTGCAGGAGGTCTGGCTTTGGGTCTAATGGTGCATCTGCTCAAGATCTTTGTTGAGGAGCATGTAGAAGGACCATTCTCTGCTTTTGAGTTTGCATGAATTAGCACTAACATTTACACAGGCTGCAGCAAAAGTCTCTCGGGCACCTTCAGCCTCCAGGGAACAAGGTGATCAACCCCGAGGTCAGGAAGAAACACTGTTCCTTGAGGCAGCATTGCACAGCTAGGACTGCTTTGTAATTCCAGTGCTTTCTTTTAAAGCACACAGTGCTAAGCCTCCAGCAGTCAGGGTGGTAGGCTTTCCCAGTGTGGAGATGTATCTTAAGGATAGATCTTTGAGAGCGGATGAATAACAAGGCTGGTCAAAAGTAGATGCCTGTCATAAGGTCTGTCTGGGATACAGTAGTCAGAAGCTGCCCATTAAGATACGCAGGTCTTTTCTAGATGTACTGATGATGGCAGAGCAGAGCAGATCCAGATTGTCTTGTGTATTCACATTAGGGTGCTTGTGATGGAGCCTTTCTCTATGTGTCATGCTGATAGCAGGGAAGTATGTGGGCAACACTGCCATTGCGGACACGTATGACCCCAGCAGCAGTGTAGAAGAAGCTGGGCTATAGTTGAAAGGATGCCAAGCTAAACTGACTTGAGAAGACGTTTTATGGGTCTGTTTTATATGCTGTGTAGTGACATGCTTAGTACTATGTTTCAGATCAGAACTGGTCATACCAAAGTGCGTGGCCTGCGCAGATAAGGTGCAGGAAGGATGAGGAGTGCCAGGACCTTCCCATTCCTTGCACCTCCTGCAGTAGGTGATGTTCACAGACACCTCCTGCTAAGTGCTCACAGAGGGAAAGGAAAACCTATCCAAATCCCTTGCAGTGCCTGTGAAGCAGACTCCTTCCCAAGCGCACACTGCTTTTGAATACATTCATGCTGTACAGGACTGCGTAAGATCCTCCTTCTTTGGACAAAGAGGCAAGAGGTAGAAACCAAAGGCAGAGGTATAAACCTCTAGAGGGAAGAAGAAAAGAAACTAAGGTTACAGAAGGAAATCCTGGTTTTGCAGGAGCTTGGTAGGGGTAGCATTTATAAAGACATGCCCATGAACCATCCATCTTTGAGAGGCAGTGAGAAGCAGAGGGAACACTAGGTCGTGCTGTTTCCCCAATTTCTTGTGCAGCGGTGCTGGGGCTGGATTGCACATTTCTCGCAGGGACTGAAGGATTTTTTCTGCTGGGGGTTAGCAGAGAACTTTGATTACACTCTTTGGGTGTTCTTGCTAGGAAATTCATTGCATTTGCTGCCTGAAATGCTTTGAGCACACAGGCAAAGGTGCAGAGCAGGTCTCTATAAGGAACCAGAGCTCCTGAGCTCAGACGTGAGATAACACTGCTTATATTATAGGGAAGGAATGACGAACAACAGCAGCGGTTCAGAGGCTTTAATTATCCTTCCTGCTATTCCCATCAAAAAGGGAAAAATAAAGTGGGAATTCTCTCAGGATACGAGCTCAACCGTGTGCACAAATGAACGCCATCTGGGTTGGGAAGGAGGCAGCTCCGAGTCTATTATATTACTTTAAGTGTGTTGAATACTTGAATTCAGGCTACCTTAAGGCTGAGCATTTAGGAAACTGCTGCAAAGTAATCCCGCGTCTCAGTAGGGAAAGAGCTCAAATGAGTGGTGTATTGGCTTTGTTTCCCTTGCATAGTAAAGAAAACTCTGCTCCCAAAGAAGAGTTTCTTTGTGTTGCCGCTGTTAAACTGCGGCTTGTGGCCCCCCTAAGGCTTTTAAATGAATACATGAAATCAGTGCGGGGATTTTGAGCTCTGTAAAATGCATTGCTCTGTGAGCAGCACACAGGAGCTTTAAGCATTTTCCTTCAATTTAGCAGGGAGCTGTTGCAGCTGCTGTGGCACTTCAAAGACCATTCTGTGTGTTGCTCCTGCACCTGACCAACACAAGGCCATGGCGTTGTTAAACCACCAGTGTGGAGGGAAATGGCTTTGCAAGTAGTACCACCTCATGCTCTTAAGCCTGGCTATAGCTGTATCATGTCTGTGTGTGCTACCCCATCACTCCAGTCTGGTCCAGTTAAACCAGCTACAGACCAACTGGGACCATCCTGAGCCTCCTGTCCAGTCTCCTGCCTAAACATAGACCACCTTTGCTGGCTTCTGTCTGCTCATGGGGTCTCTGCAACACTTCCCATTTGATGAGGGTTTGGATATTTTCAGGGACAATGTTTTTTTGCCTGCAAATCGTGTGCTGAGGGCTCTTCACTTACTAGCAAGCATGTTGCAGATGTGCTGGGACATGAACCATGTTCTGAGATAGAACCAAACCACTAGCCTTCCTTAACAGCGCGCTACAAACCTCACATGGCTTCAGAGCCACAGAATGCGTGTTGCGGATCTCAGCTGAGAAAAGATGAGCTCTATAAATAATGTGTGGATGATAAATAGTGGTAGCTCCCCAAAAGCCACCTGCTGGTCCCAGAGCCAGAGAGTCTGATCAGCAGCCCTCACAGCTAACCAAATAATTTATATGCAAATGTAATATTTACAAATCTGTGCTCTTGTCTGCCTTTTAAACCCCATTCCTGAGCTGATGCCTGGAAAATAGCCATGAGATAGATAGAATAGAATATCTCAAATTGCAAGGGACCCATAAGGATAGAGTCCAAGTCCCTGCTCCTCGCAGAACTACCTGAAACTAAATCATGCTGCATTTTAAAGGAAAAGCAAAGACTATATGCAGCAAAAAACCCCCAAACCAAAACTGACAGCAGACTGGTAGGAGAATGAGAGGTTTCTGCTGTTTAGGTCACCAGGCTTTGTCCTATCTGAGTTAGTAGCAGACAACAGATGTTGGTAAGAAGGCTTGGTCACCTGGGGGCATGAGGCAATTATGAACCTGGTCCATCTGCCTTGCTGGGCAAAGCAGAAGTAGTGACTCAGTAATACTGACCAACACATTTTTATCTGGTTGGTAAAATAAACATAAAGTGAGTGGATGGATTCAGCCTGTTGCCTGTGAAATGAAAGCTGTGGACCCTGTGAGAGTAAGTGCAAATCTATGAGTAAGCATGTGTTAAGGGACCTGCACACACTGCCCAGTAACTGTCTTGGAGGTAGCATGGCCACAGTGCACTGACGGAAAGAGACGGAAAGAGCCATGCTCAGGATATGTGCTTGTACCGCACAGGAGGTTGAAAGAGACCTCTGGAGATCACCTCATCCAACCACCTGCTCAAGGCAGGGTCACCTACATACCGCAGATTGCTCAGGGCCATGTCCAGCTGGGCTTTGAATATCTCCAAGGATGGAGACTCCATACCTTCTCTGGTCAACCCGTGCCAGTGCTCGGTCATCGTCACAGTAAAAAGTGCATCTCCAGCCAGCCCTGCTTCCACCACCCTCATCCCAAAGGGCACACTGCACAGATTTCCTGCTTCCTGCAGCAGAAGGCTGGGACACCTTGGCAAGACAGGTATGATCCATTTTCTCTGTGCTGTACCTATTTCACAAAGAGAGAGAAAACTTCAAATGCCAAAGCAAGCAATTCGGCTTTTAGAAGATCCTCAAAATAATGAAAAGCATCACTGTTACAAGCAGCAGATTTAAGGCTTTTTTTATCCCTTCATTTATCTTTTTGCTCTCTTTTTTTGGCTCTATAATGAAAAGGTTGAAAAAAACATAGTTCCCCATGCTTCAACCCAGAAGTTACCCCTTACCGACAGGGGTTAGGAACAATGCTTTGCTTTTACTTTTGGGGGAACTTTTGGTACAAGGGGTTGACAGAGACCTGGATACAGGATATTGCACTGATTTCAGCCTTTCCTGCCTTCCTAAGCTGTGTTGTGGCCATTTATACCTCAAAGTTACTGAAACCAGGGTATTTGCTTATTACAAATGCAGTCATATCTGTCAAAGACTGTAAGTCTGTAGTCCCTTCTGTGATGTAATAACTGCACAAACAGGCACTGAGGCTCCAAAATAGAACAGCTTAATTGGTTTGCTTTCCCAAGGAGATATTGCACCAGACAATGAACCACAACAGCTTAAATCTATGCTTAACAATAGCTTTGTCTATAAATAGGATATTTTTAAGCAATGATAAGAACATTTGGGGTAGAACAAGATAGCATTTTTCAGATGAATAGTTTATTTGCTAATAAATGCAGTTTCAGGCTGACTGAAACTATCCACAGACTCAGGCTGTATTCTACTAATGCTTTCTGCTACAAAAGGGGGGACTTTATTTTTCATGACAAGCCAGAAAAGCTCTATTCTAACATTTCAATATGAAACATTTAAATCATTCACTTACTAAAACTCTTCATCTTAGAATTAACCTTGATTTTATTTCTTTATTTTAAAAATTATACTCCCAATTTAAATGAATTTATTTTATTTTGGGTCCATCTCAGGTAAATTCTTTTAGCTCTATAGCAGGGAAAACAAATGATTTAGAAGGGACTTCCTTAGTCTGTTCCCACAGGTCTGCTCTGGGGCTTTGCTTTTTCCAGTGGCTTTGGAGTGTGAACATAATGTACAGCTGCTGAGCTTGTCTTTACAGCTGATAAAGCGAGTTACACCAGAGTCATGTTGAAATGAACCCTGGATACAGGTCAAGTACGTAAAATAGAGTTCTCCTCCAGCAGCCTCACGTTACAGACCTGATTTATGTTTCTAGCACTTGTGGTTCTGTTTGGAGCCTGGCATGGCTACATGCAATCTGCCCAGCCAAGCTTGAAAGCTCCCCTTTTCTCACCTTGCTCATATAAGGTGGGAAAGATAAGAGGTGTAAGAACCAGCTTTAAAAGTCAGAGACTGATGGAGGCACCAGTAGGTTTTGCTGCATTGAATGCATTCGCTGTCTGTAATCTGTGGGAAGAAAAGTTTTTGATACAATTCTTGCAAACAGAGAAAATATACCTTTTCCAGGCAATCTAACATTTGAAAAGCCTCGTTAATAATGGTTGCAAAGTGTGGAGAAACCATAGCTTCTACCTATGGGTCACAAGGCATTTTGCAAGTATTATCTGAGCATCAGAAGATAAAAGGGAAGAAATCAATCTAGGCCTGATTTTCATAGAGGTTTTGTGGTGGTGCCTGGAGAGATTGTTAAAGACATATAAGCAAAGTGCAGTAAGTACTCTTGAAAGCGATGGAGTTCAGACACTTAACTTGCTATTGCAAATCACAAGTCGGAAAAGGGGAGATTAAAACTAAGCTACTCCAGGTGTCTAACGCATGCACTTAAACAGACTACGATGTCCCTGCATTGCTGATGAGTGTGAGTGCCTCACACTCCTGCTCTGAATCATGCTCAGGAGGACTCATTCTCTCTGAGATAATGTGACCTGTGACATAACATTACAGTTCTGCTGTAACTGAGGTTCTTCTGCCCTAAAACCCAAACTCCAACAGCAGCCAGCCACAAACACTGAGGAGAAGCATAAAACAAGGCAAGTAAGGCAGGATGCTTCCCCAGTACATCCTCCCACTGCCCAGGTGCCGCTAGTTCAGCCACTTCCTGACTTCATCAGATTTAACAACCCTTTATGAACTTTCCCTATGTGGATTTGCCTAATTATATTTCCAACCCACTTATGCTATTGGCCTCCCCTGCATCCGCTCATGATACTTTCCCTATTTTCATGATGAACTTTTACTCATTCTAAATCTGAAGCCTCATCATGTCATTGCATAGTCCTGGTGTTATAGGATCAAATAATAGTTTTTAAAACAAGAAAAAAACCTCCTGTATTCACCATCTCTGTGTCCTTCATGGTTTTATGCACTTTGATTGTATCTTCCTTCTGTAATCTTTCCTAGCCTGAACGTTCCTTACCTATTTACACAAGACACTGTTTCCTACCTATATAGAGAGCCTACGGTTAAAGCTTAACATGGGTTGCTACACCAGTCAGGGAGGATACATTCCCCTTGCCCAATACTGAACTACAGATACCTTTGAAGTACAGATACCGCAGCGGGCAGTGGGCTGTGCCCAGTGCCACGGCTGAGCAGAGAAGTGAATGGAAAGAGTTGTATTCACCTGGCACTGTGAAGGAAATATGTGAGGCAAGAAAGTAATAAGCCAGTTCAAATACAGTGTCTTCTGGATATGCATTTCTGGAGCCAGAAATGCTGCTTCTCTGGGACTCACAGATCACAAAAAGTCTGCAAAACCATTTAGGAGAAGCCACAGATCTTGTTTCTTAGAAGCCATGTAGACCTATTCTGATGAATTTAGACTGCAGTCCATGATGCGCTTAGTGGTCACAGCTCCCATAGAGGCCCTTAGGAAATGTAGTTTCTCAAGATTTACAATAATCAGTCCAGATATACATGACAGTCAAAATGACTCCAGGCTGGCAATCACATCCACAGTTTGGGTGTGCTTCTCATTCACTTCCCTATGCTCAGGTGTTGTTCTCAGAAGCTGGATTTCTAAAACTGGTCGAGAAAGGCTTTCTTCAGCAATCCTGCACACTGCCTTTTCCCATCCCTTTTCATTTTTCAAAGTTGTCTTTCACACTAGAAGGAAAATAAATAACTAAAAATAAGTCTTTCCTAACTTTAGGAGGCAGCAGCTAAAAAAGGGGGACAGAATAAGAAAAAGCAATGGGTTGCAATAAAGAAACGAGTGACAAAGCAGGTCCTAGAGAAGTGTGAGAACCATACTCAAGATTGCCACTGCTGTCCTCCTGTGCTGTGCCTGCTTGGGTGCTGAGGCACAGATTTCTCTCCTTTTTTGACAAAAAAAGTCCTGTTCTGGTCATAGAAACCATCCCACCACAAGTTTATCAAAATTGTTCATCCTAAAACTATTAATCTGCTTTCTGTTCAATATATGTATTTCAGAACATCATAAAAATATTTTTCTAGGTGATTGGGTTATCATCATAGATCTACAATGGGAAATTCTCCTTGTATGTGAATGTCTCCCTGTTCCCTGAACCCAGTGAGAATGGTCACATAAACTAAAGGGTACGCAGGGATGCTTGCAAGTGACTGAATTATCACAGATTAGCAAGTTACTACCATTAACTTAAAGTAGTATGTTTTCTGTTATAATGCACTGGAAGCATGCAAACATCTTCACGCTCATAACTAATAATATGTTAAGCCACAATAAGTTCAGCTCATGCAGTGCATCTCCCTTCTTGAAGGAAAAGCTGAAGTGTTTAATGCTGGTTTAGGCAAGATCAGTGACTGCTGCAGTGATATAAATAAAACTTGTATGTCCTTGATGTTTGCGTCAGGACACTCCAAAACATCCTTTTGAAATGAAGCAGACCATATATTTTAATGTCTGTAGACACCATCAAGATGTTCCTAAGAACAAACCAGTGATTTTCTTTCCTGATAGTTAAATTCTCTTCATGCCTCCCACCAGCCACATCCAGGCTCAGTCCAGTAGAGGTGCTGGTGAAACCCATCCCAGATCCTGCCCTTGGTGGGTCTCATGTATCTCATGCACCTTCCAGAAAGGCTGAGCAGTTTTACCATGACTGCAACCATCCTTTTGCAGATGTTAAGTGGGATTTTCAGGCACCTCATCTGATTGCTCAGGTGGCATTGAAGGCTTTTGCCATGCAATCCCAGAGCAGCAGAGAGCTCCAGGATTGTGATCCCAGCCATTAGGCTGCTGCTCTGAGTGTTTTCCTCTTGCCTTTTAGTGCACGTAACATCTCTGTGCTGGATGGTTTTTACTCTTTAGAGGTCTCTTACCATCCCATGCCACTAATCTTCCCCTCTGCCTGTCTGAGCCCTTTGATGAGGGCCCTTTGCCCTGACAAACCCATCAGTATCAATGGAGATATGGCTGCATTTAACTGTTTGGGACCTCTCCCATCAACACTGATGAGCAGCTTGATTTCCAGGCCACTTTTCCCTCCCTGTGGCCCCCTTCCCCTCATGGTGCTGTCCCTTGCTTTCACCTGGGGCGTGAAGCATGTCTCAAAGCAAAGCAGCTCTCCAGGGCTCGAGCTGAACTGGTGAGCACCTGTGAGCAACGCGAGACAGTGCTCCTTGGGCCACCCTCTCCTTCCTGACCTCCAAGCAGATGAGAGAATCATGTAGGGGAATATAAACATAAAAGTATATGGCCAGGACGCTGAAAAGAATGGGGATCTTTTAATTTTGTTTTGGTCGCTTTCCTTAAGGTGATGAATGAATCAAAATCCCATCTCATACCTCTACGTCTGCCTGTTTTCCTCAACAAAACAAGAGTCTGCAAGTATTATATGTGATTCCTGTAAGAGGAGGGATGTATCAGCAAGGAATGTATTTCATCTCCAAAACTGGTCAGTGCCCCACAGACTTTCTCCATTTCACCAGATTAAGCAGCAGGACATCTGGGGCTTGTTTTACAGTATGCAAAGTGTGCAAAGGCACAGAAGCAGCAAGAAAATCCTTCTGTAGGTGTTTGTGTGACACCTCGCACCAGTCTGCCGAGTGTGGTGGAGTCCCTCCTGCAAGTGACTTAGATGTGGAAAGAGGAGAGAGAAAGATGATGTGAGTGAACATCACAAGAGAGGAGCTTCCAGAGAGACTGTGCCTCGGCAGGGAGCATAAGCACCTTCACCTATTAATAACCTTTCTTTAAGGAGGAAGAGGGCCATCTTATTGCTGTCTGGTGTCTGGGCTTTTCCCCTACTTTAAAGAAGGGCACACCACTGTTAGAAGCATTTCAGAGCTGAAGGAATTAAGGATCCTAGCTTGTAACTAGAGTTGAAACAAAAATTGCTGTGGGCTTAAACCTGTTTTTAACAAGAGTATGTAGCCTGCCAGATCTGATAAGAGATTAGCAATTCAATTACACAGGCCTTGGCTTCCTGCTTTCCACTAAGTGCCTAAAACCTTTCTAAAGAGGCCCATTACCTTGCCATTTTTTGCTCTTGCATTAACTAGGCAGTTCAGAGTAACATAAACACAGAAGCAGGGCAAGGAATCCCTTGCAGAGATCTCGGGGGTTTATAGCTGAGTGCCTCCTGATGGATCTGTCAGAGCAACCCCTGAGAGCAAAACCTGTCACTCCCCAGAGCGACCATTAGCTTTATCTCCTGCAAGCACTTTCCCTTTGTCCCCTGTTGAACTCACTGAGGAGAGTATCGGCTCTTCTCTGCAACTGTTTTGCATTCCAGCACTGACTGTAGAGCATTTTCAGACAGTCTTGCTTCACAGATGCTCTTCTGGGATGGGATTGGTTGCTTATTCAAGTCCATCCATGCACATAGCCAATGCAGTCCCCATGATTTGCTAAGACTGTATTGGCATCTCTGGATTCAGCCCTGTTCTTCTCTCCCAAAACCGCTTACATCCCCAGCAGCCACACGCTGATCCACAGGGTCTGGTCTCACCATTGTACGTAGTAGAAGCTGGTTTTGCAGCAAGGTTCCTGCTAAGGAGTGTAGGGAGCAGAAAGCATGTGCTTTTGACAGGTATTTTCCGATAAATGCCCTTATGACTCAGAAAAGTAGTGATTTCTGCATCCCCAATGCCTTTTTACATCCACAGGGCAGAGCTGGAAAAGGATTAAATCCCAGAGCACCAGCTGATGCCAGAGATGTTAGCTGTCTTTTTTACCTAAAATCACTTAAAAACCCAAGCAAGAACATCTACTCTACAGGCAGCACAAGAAATCTTGCAAGGATGTAATGGAGCGTAATCAGTGACAGATTTGTCATCTCTATTCCATCACTGTGGCATGGAGAGGAATCTCTGCTGATCATTTCAGCCAAGCACCACGATAGAGGAGACCGCTGCCTGTTCAAGCTATTTTTATGTCATGCTAAGCCAGGCTTCAGTTTCTGGGACAGAGAGAGAGAAATGCATTTCTCCTTGATCACTCATTTATCTCTGGGGGTCAGCCCACTTTGAGGATTGTGCTGGGGTAGGGAGAAGATGTAACATAGGGTGCATTGGCACTGCTCAAGGTGTTACACTCTCCTTGGTGCCTGAATTGCGTGATCTAACACCTTCAGAGCTAAGCCACACTCCAGACTTGGGATCAGAAAGTCATTTCCCCAGATCATATTGTCAGGGATGTTGTGACTTTACCTGCTGTGGCTTCCAGTCTGATCCCTGGAACCATCCAGGAAATTCGGCTAGTGCATCTTATGGTTGTGCAGGGGCATTGACAACACTTGTGCCTCCTGCCACAGCTTCCAGCCTTATGTGCAACAGAGTGTTTGTGGGTTTTGTGATGATGCAGCCATGAGAAAGAGATGTCCTCTGGCTCTTTCTAAACTAAACATCATTCCTAGGATTACCTGCAGCGGTAGGACCGCGAAGTGGCTGAGCCAACCAAGATGATCCTTCCCATCTGCTGCTGACCCTTGCCAGGCTTTGAGGAGGGGGGTTCATCCCACTGAGCTGCCAAGGCTCCCTCCAGGAGTCAGTGGAGGGAAAGACTGAAGGCTCACAGTGTGAATGTCCTCTTCTTGGAAGTGCTTGTTAGCCATCTTTGACCATGGAGAGCCATGTGAGGCCTGTGTTAGCCAAGACACCCCACTGTAAGGAGCTCAGTGAGCGGGAAATGAATCTGGGGGGACCATGTGCCAGGTCATGGAGAATGGCACATCCCCCTGGGAGTCCCACATTCCCTGAACCCTTCCTAAAGCCTTGACTCCTCCAACCAAGTGATTATCTGGCAATGCCACACACGGTCAGAAAACGAGATTTTTTACCCTTCGCCATCCTGGGGAAGAACATTAAAGCACAGGGAAGCTTGACAAAACCAGGATACAATGAGAAAGAGCCCGAACAGTATTTTCTTTTTTTGAGTTCCATAGTTGGAGGCTTTTTTTTTTTTTCCTTCTAGCAAATCAAGTCATGCTGAGGACTGATTCATGGTTTTTTAATGCCTCAGAAGTCTGCAGTGTCATTCTCCTGGTTTGGCATCCTAATTCAAAGTGAAATACGTAAAGCCAAAAGGAGTGTGTCAAGGAGTTTCTCTAGCTTTCATCATCTTTTTTTCCTTCCATGAGCAGACTCTGTTCTTTTTTAACCAACTAGCAGTGTGTAAAAAGGAATAGAGGGAAGGGCTTGTTAGTAAAATGTTAAAGAGGTTTTTAGTCTTATTTTCAGTGGTATCAGGGTAGTCTTTATGTACATAATATCAGCTAAACATTCAACAACTGTAAACTTGTTCTTACCACGCTTATAACAAATTGCTGCAGCATAATAGCAGTGTCCAGCTATTAGGACAAATTAACAGCTATCAATAGATGCTGTCAGCAACTGGATACGTACCATAAGAGGAGCTTTATCTTTAGCACAAATTAAGGATATGAAAAAATACACGAGGATGAGGCGCAAGCTCCCGCGGTTCTGCAGACCCACGCGGGTACCAGCCGAGCTCAGGGTTTGCACGTCCCTGCCGAAGGTGAGCTGCTGGTACTGGGGTGCTGGGGAATGTGAAGGGGTGGGATGGGGCAGTGATGGGATAGAGCTTTATTATGGACTTCTGTAGGAGTTTCCCAAATCCAGAATCTTTTGGAGATGTAGGAGGGAGGGGGATAGAGTGGGATGGGGAAGTGCGGACCCCTTCCATGAGAGGTGGAGAGCTCTGGGACATCCTTTGGCAAGGTTAAAAAAGAGGTTGCTTCACTACATTAAATATCTTCAAATTCAGGCTAAAACAGCAAGTGGGAGCACACAGGGGCTGCTGAGAGTGGTCAGGTTGGAAAAATGTCCTCCCTAATCCCCATCCACTGTCATCCTGCTTGCATATGCCTCTGGAGAAAACTGCCTCTTGCTGACCATGTGCAGAGCAGTTGACTAAACAGGAGGGTTAAAATGACTGAAAATCTCTCTGCTCCCTTCCACCCCCCATCACCTCTATGTTTTGTCATGTGCATAATTTAAAGTTTCAGGACATTGCTGCTTTTTGAGTCATCAAGTCATCTGCTATCCAAAATCCCATGCATCACATAGCAGGAAACACTGCAAATGTTTCTAAATGCCCAGCCTTACAGGAAGTGTCAGGGAAATACCCTGTCAGTGCCTAAGGATAATTCCTGTGATCTGTGTTGGATGTGAGCTAGAGGAGGAAGGAGGCAAGGGGATGTGAAGTCTGGTGGGTTGAGCACTGGACATGGTGTTGGTACTTTTAAACTGCATTGGATTCCTCTTTGCCTCTACGTGTCTCTGTGTAAGTGATAACATGAGCTGAGAGCATCAGACCAACCACATCAGGCAAGTAAATTCACTTCTTCTTGCAAAATACCTGGAATCTCAGAGTGAGGCGGTGGGGGTGTCCCGTGTTCATTGTGGAAGACCTGGGCAATAAAACCCTTTGGCAAACAGAATGTGATGGAGGGGGGCTTGGCTGTCCAAAGCCCCTCTTGTGTGGACTTCAGCAACACAGGTAGCACTGAGGATGAGGACTGCTGTTTGCATTGCCAGGGCCCCAGACCTCTTGCTGTGTCAGACTTTGCAGAAATACTAATAGCAGAATTACATTCATGCATCACCAGGGGACTGTAAATATCATTTTTAATTAACTGGCTATTCTACAGAGAAGACTTTGTGCAGTACTGCAAGACATGAGAACAAAGTTCAGCCTGTCCCTGTGACAGAGCTCCAAATTTCCCCTGCTCTTTCCCGACCCAATGCCAGCAAACAGATGTGCTCTGTGCCTCCTATTTATGTGCTCCCAAGAAATTAGCACCCCGTTAAGCTACACAATGGAGTGCATTTATTTTTATTTCACTGTGCTACAGCTTTTCAATGTTAACTCCACACTATTTCTTATTGGAATCACATCCCGACTACCACCAAGAGCTGCTTAAATCAACATCTATGAGGGTCTGGATTTTGTGCAGAAGGGTTATTGCCTACAGGTTAAGATAAAGCAGCCCTCAAGCTGCAAAGCCCAAAGTTTGATACAGGTCCAAATGAGAGAGAACTGAGGAGGAAGATTTAACTTCCAAATACTTGAAGCTGGGACTGTGATTTGTCTGCAGACCCATTTTAAGACAACAAATAGCTATATTTATATCTCCTGAATGTGCCTATTATTTCAAGATCTCGCCCAAACAAGTGAAAGTGACATGACAAAGCAGCACTGTAAGGAGCCAAAAAACGTATAAAAAGCAATTGATCCATTATAGATGCAGTCTTGGGCAAGCTCAGTCTATTTTTAGTCATTTGCTGCAGCTGATTTGCTACTTCAAGGATGGAAGCTGAAGAGGGATCCCTCCCAGATGCTAAATAATAGGCTCATGTGGCTCAGTGGCATCTGGGCATCTCCGAGAGCGTGCGCAGCAGAGCGATCTCCCAGGGAAATGGTATCACTGCAGAAGCCCTGCCTAGGAGGTCACCTTGAGATATAGGAGACCCGTGCTTTAGGAAAGCAAGGGGAGAAGCTAGTGGGACATTGAATTGTGGCAAATAGGATTAGAAAAGGGGAGGGTTTCTCGATAGTATTTATAAAGTGCATTTCTATTGCTGTGATTTGGGTAGGTGAATTGTGTTGCAGAGATTGCTGCCATGGGAGGCAGATTTGGGTACACATAGACTAACCAGGCTGGGGGAGTCTTGATTCCTTCCTATTCTCCATGATCACAGCCCTCTCTCTCCAGCCGAAACAGCCAAGACTCATTTGAGCATCACTCACTCAGCATGCTTGTGCCAAAGACGAAATGTCTCCTCCATCCTGGTTTGTTTGGCCTTGGGGGAAGTCTGGAAGAGAGAAAACTTGAGGTTTCCCCTCCCTTTTCCATAGTGGCCTTTAAATGAGAGTGCATGTGAGAAGGACAGGAGACAGATGTCTTCTAGACAAAGGATGGCTTTCAGGGCTCTCGGTTAAATCATGAAAATAAAACAATGTTTTAGTTACAGAGAGCTGTGTGAGGCCATCAAGGAAAAAGGGACCACCTATGAGGAGAGAGTAATGCAATGGGGACAGTGAACAGAAGTCAGACCACAGCAGCTGTGCCCAGGAAGGAGATAAGATGTTGGTTGAATATAGTGACAATCAAATAGAAATGATAGCCACGAGTTTTAAACTTGAAAGCTGAATTGTCTACAACACCTGGGACTCTTCAAAGGCAGGATGATGCAGGACTGCCTTTCGCTGATGCTAAGCTTGCTTCATAAACCAAACAGAAACGTCCCTGTTAAAGGCTGTAAAAAGGCTGGGGTGAGCCTGGATGTTAAACCTGCCAGGGCAGCGTGACTCCTATCTCTGTAATACCTCGGGGCTGCTGGCGCTTCCCATCTGGAGACTTCCTTATAAAAACGTTTATCTTGTTGTCGTGTGGAAGCTGCATTTTTCCTCTGCTATGGAACTGTGTCAATCCCACTGCGGGTGAGAGGTCAGGAATGGGATTCCCACACTCATTCTTCATCTGCCCCAGCCTGGCAAGCCTGTCAGCTGCAAGCAATGACTTCTCCGTCCCATTGCCAGCCAGGGGATGGACAGACACGTGGGATCTCAGCTGGCCAGTTGAGCTGCCCTCAGATGTGCTGTAGCTTTGCCTGGCAGTGCACTGTGTACCTGCAGGCTTGGCCCACACAGCTGAGGATGGGGAGCTGCTCTTGAAGGAAAGGCATGTTTGTAACTGAGGTTGCATCAGCAGTGCTCAGCCCCTTTCTCCACAGATGGTCTCACGCATCAGCTTTGCCAGCAGCAATACATCTACAGGTCAAATTAGATGCCCCTCCATGGGGCGTCATCACTTTAGGACAAAGGTAAGACTTATAAATAAAAGGAAATAAATACACCTTTTATAAAAAATAAATAAAATTTAAATAAAACATATCTGCTGTGAGAGAAACAAGTAGCTCCTGTTCAGTAGATCAAGCTATAGGTTGATTAGGCCATTGATCAGCAACCAGTGTCGCACCACTTCCATGGTTTCGACATGCATGTACTTTTCTTGCAAGTCTAGCAGTAATATCTAAAGGTCTGGTGACTTCACAGCATCTCTGATATATCTGTCTTTTGGGGGGTCAAGCACTTCAGGGAGAACTTTGTTTTGCAGAGTCTGGAATTAGCTTGGACGTTTGGGAAAATTCAATATGAGTTTGGGGTAGCTTCTCATATGGGACTGAAATCTAGGGGCAGTCGTACCACATCTAAGTGAAGGCTCATGCAATGTCTCATCTCCAGCAGTGGGTATGAATGATGCAGAGAGGACAGTGGAAAACAAACATGATACTTTCCCTGGATATTCTCCCACATTCCACATGTTTTCAACTCTGGGACCACCCTGTTGGATGTGGCCTCTAGCCCAGTATTCCTCTAGGTATTTATCATCCTTTAATTTTTCCAGTCTTTTTCTGAACTCAGGTAAAGTTTTGCATCCTTGCATCCTTTGGCAAGGAGTGCCAATTATCAGCTGTGCTTGAATTGCTTCCTTTGATTTGTTCTGAGCATGGCTCCTGACAGCCTCATTTGATGAACCCTTATTATTGTTCTGTAGATCTCCTTAATTTCTCCTTCAAACATTTTTCTTTTTTTTCCTCCAGACAAAAGACTCCACTTTGCTTAGTTAGTAATTTCTTTATAGGAGCCATTTTTCTTACATTTAATCACTTTTATTGCCTTTCCTTGAATCCTGTCCATCATCTCTGTACCTTTCCTGGAGATAAAGGGGTCAGGGATTCAAGATGTGAGCCCTGGTTTGCTTCAGTGGCATATTAATATTCTCTTTGGCTTGCCCCATGGTAATTATTAATATTTTATTGGCTTATTCCACCACTACTGAGCAACGAACTGACATTTCATATAACTATTATAATCCAAATATCTTACTCCTGAGTGAGCACAGAGACCATAATTTTATACGTGAAGTTGAGAACATTTTTCCTGCCATGAACATTACTTCACATTTGGCTACATTAATTTGCTCGTTTATTGCTCATTCACTTAGTCTCATTATATCTTTCTGCAGGCCCTTGTTCTCACTATCCTGAATACCACAGTATCACCTGCAAACTGTCGTTCCTCACTGCACACCCCCTTTCTCAGGTTGTCTATGATCAGATTGAGTAGCACATGTCCTCACCCATATCCCTGGAGAAAACCAAAAAGCCATCTCCTCCTTGCCTTGATTGCACAGATTCAGTGTTTACAGGACTCTTCCCCCGGAGATACTGTGTCATGGCTACATGCCTATTGTGTCAGAGATCAGATGAAGTTTTTGCATTGCATCCTGGAGCATAGCTTTGAGGTTGGGCCATAGGTCTTGGATGCAGCATTAGGTTATTGCATTCATTGAAAAACTATCACCAAGGCCTTCAACTGACATTGAAAGCTACTGCAGGATGGGGTTGACTTACAGCATCATGAACCAAGGTGAAGGCAGATGGCTGTGCCCTGAGCCAGCTGGAGTCTGCTAAGCTTCACACTTAGCCCCATATTGAGTGAATTACTGCAGTCCAACCTGGAGGTGTCACGTTGGTGAGTTCCTACATTCACATTTTTGTGGGGGAAGGAAAACTGGAGGTAGAAGGAGGGTTTTGGAAGCTGATGCTTCCCTGCCATCCAAGTTTACCAAGAAGATGGGACCTCCCTCTTAACCTTCCTCAAGGAGAACAGCTTCACACTTTGTTGCAGCAGATCTATTATTTGCTCTCAAGAGGAGAAGGCATAGAAAAACTTGTGCAGGATATCAAAAAGACTCATCTTTAAATCCTCACTTCAATCATTAAAAGCAGAAAAGGTCATAAAATTTCTCTACTAGTTAGTTAGAAATATGGCCCAGGTTGCTGCAGCTCAGTTGCCATCCCATCCTGAGTTTATGGGATGGCAAACGCACTGTCTCAAATGAGCTTTCACCCATATCTGTCATACATGTTCATAATCCACAATTACTGAGTACTTGCCCTCTTGGCTAAACCAGGGGAGATGAGCCAGGCTCCCTTTTCTGGTAGGCTCCATGGCCCAGACATGTATTTTCCCTCAGACAAGAATAATCTGCCTTTTCTTCTCCCCAGGCTCCTCAGCTCCCATCTTTGCAAGCTGGGATGGTCCAAACATAGCATCCTGGGACTCATTAGGCTTATATGTGCTCTTTAACCCTTTCTTGTCACCTTTTGGCTTTACTCACTAAACTTTGTGCTCTGTTTTCACACCACTGTTTTGGAAAGCCAGCCCTTGGCGGGTGACTTTTTCCCACCATCTCCAATCACCTTCACCCCCAAAACTCCCCTAAGAAAACAATTCTGGGACCTAGTGTGTCTCCACATAACATTTCAGCTTTTGAAAAACAGCATGTTTTGCTGAAATCTCATTTTGGAAAAAATGTTCCATCAGTCTCCATTTCTCAGCTCTTTTCTGCTCTTATTCCCAAATGGCAGAAGAAAACTAGGAAGGAAATGAGGGGAAAATGTGGGTGTAGGAGAACATCCTGTTCTGCACAAATACCCTGGTGTGTTGTCAGATGGATGCTCTGCTTTAAATAGAAGAGGTCTCATGCCTGCAAAGGCCAAAATAATAAATTCTCAGGAATTAGAAAAGATGGAAGTAATGATTTAATAAAGAAAGTGTTTGGACTTACTGCACTGAAGAATAAACCAAGTTAGAACTTCTCATTATAGCATGCAATCTCATGTTTATGTGTACCTATAATGCACATGCATACGTGCACAGAGGGTTTGGGAATAATCCCTGGGGAACTCAGTGAAATTTTGTTTCTTGTTTATTGTAGTTGAGAGGCTATTTCCGTAAGAGAGGTCATACGGGGTAAGCAATGTTGAAGTGAGAGTTACATGAAAGCCAATGGGATAGATTCAGAGGTCTCCAAGCTTTGGTTTGTTTGAAGAAGTTCTTCTGCTTAGATCTGGTTTTGTGACTCTGATTTCTGCTATCCACCTTTTGCAAGGGGTTGAGTGAAATGCCTTTCTGCTCTCTGGTCACCTTTGGTTTTTACCATGAGTATTTTTTTACCACAGCCACACCAACTGCTTCAGTTATCACTAGAACAAGGAGACCTTTTTTTTTCTCATCTTCTGCACATTTTCTATATTTTAGAACTTTTCTTATTGTGCTTTGCTTTGAATCTGAAATTTTACTGCAATTTGAAGGAAAATTGGAAAGAGAGATACCCCTGGGTACAAAATACCCTGCAGTCTAGGACTTAAGAAAATTCCACAGGGCTTATTTCAGCAAAGCAACTTCTTACATCAGCAGTATTCTCCCCAAATCTCTGACCATTTCTAAAGGCAGTTAATATTGATCAGTAAGAAAACTGCTAAGCTAAATATTGCAGCTTTAAGAGTCTAAGAGCTGGTATATCTCATATATCTGCTACTTATTCATGTGATAATGGAAGTCTGGGCCATGTAAAGCTGAGCCTTGTGAGAACCCGTCAACCCATTCATCTTCCTTGCAGTCGCTGGTGGAGCACGTGGTGTTTTTAGTGCCAGGTGTTTCTTGAGCAGGAATCAGGGAAGCCATTATGTGTTCCCTTTAAGCCATTTTCTTGCGCCTGACACTATTTTCTCCCGCAGTTTTGAAATGATCTTGAAATTCATCTTTGTAACGACAAAAATGAGCCTGTGTTGGAGTCAAAGAGCCTGTCACATGGACACTGCATTCTCACCCTGGAAGATGTCTCCTGTTGTTTATCTCTGTGGTCAATACAATACAGCTACTGGGACTGTCAAGGGACACGAGTGACGTGGTTGCTCCATGTTATTGCAAAGAGGGATCCTACAGAAAAGGATCTTTAATTTCATATTTCAGTATTTAACACATTGCCTTTGTGCAGTCAATGGAGTGGGGAGGGGAGAAGTGATCACATGTTCTGTTCCAGTACAGTTCTTGTTGTGGTCGGACTGGTTGGACAGTGGTATCAGTTAGAAGCGGACAAACACATGATTCAATCCTGGTGGACGTTTGTTGGCTCAGACTGGCACAGTCTGAGCACTGCTTGCTGCGGACCAGAGACGGGGACCTGCAAAAGGTCAGTCAAGAATCCTTGTACCCAGCCTGCTCTTGTAGCTTCCTGAGATCTCTGAATTTCCATGTGTTCCAGAGGAGATGAAGGCTTACCAGCAGACAGGTCTTCTTCCTAGAGAGCACAGCACATGAAATCCTGTCTGCAGTGATACCCACATGGCCTTGTGCAGCAGTGAGCAATGCATGCTAGCTCACTCATCAGCACACTGCATTGTGGTTCCTCGAGTTTTGGCCACCTTCAGTGTAATACCCTCCAAATATGCTTCCTTGGGGTTTGATCCATGCTCATTAAAACATTCCTCCACTCAGGATAGTGAAGACAGACACTTTGTCAAAGCTTTAATGAAAGGGCAGCAAGTGGATGATGAACAATATTTCTCTCAGTAGACAAGCTTCCCATGCTGGGTTTATTTCTGGAGCAGCTAACCTATTACCTGATGCAGGGCCTTGTGTGAGTGAGACCTGGTCCATCCGGAAAATGAATTACATGCCCTTCTTTGCTATTGAAACTATCTATCATATCATGTCCCAAATGGTCTATCATGTTGCTGTCTAGTAAAACTCGGCCATCAGAGGCAGCTGCTGTTCGGATGCTGATGCTAGATGTCTGAAAATGTGATTTCAGCTATAACTCTGAGGACGTTTAGTTGGAATTTATGACTAGAGGTCCCTCTAAGCTCCATCAACTCTATCCATCTCACACCTTTATAAATAATACTGGTTGTCAGTTTCTGAATCCTTTAGGGCAGCCTTGTGGTTTTTTCCAGTGTCTGGAATACATTGCGTGCAAGATTTCACTCAGTTTTCAAACTGTGTGGGCACATATAAAACAAATAAAATGAGTTTGGCTGAATAACGTGAACATCATTGAAGGCAGTTTGGTGAACTTGGCATTGTCTAGGATGCAGGAAACTTCGGCAGCACCCCTGGCCATACCAAGACTTTCAGTATTTCTCCTTTTTGTGCCTCAGTTTCCTTTCTATTTGGTTCCCAGCTAAACATTAACCAAATTCTTTGAAGGATCCCCACTGGGTTTAGCTTTAGTTGGATCAGGTCCACCAATACCTTTACACTACATGTGGTGCTGTTAGAGCTACAGGTAAAAAGTGCCATGTGAGCACAAATGTCACCTTTTCTCCATTGACTTAAATAGGAGCAGATGTGCAGAGGAACAGCAAGAACTTAGGATCATGCTTTAAACTTTCCATAAATGCCACAAAAAGAAGGGTTTATCCCCGAGAAGTGCTTAGCATCCTGGATGGGGATGCTGCAGAGATGAAGGGGTTGAGTGGTGGGAGGTCATTTCAGAGGGGGGGCCAGGGTGTTTGCAGAGTCAAACCCTGTAGGATTATTTGAGGTTATTCCCCTTCGTACATAACCTCAGCAGTCACCACTGTAGTTCGATGTTTTGGGGAGTGGGTAAGGGAATCTATTAATACACTTAGGAAAAAATTAGTATCCAAACAACTTTTGTTTCCTTGTTTTTTACACGTCTGTGCTCTCCTCTGTCACTAGCTACAGTGCAGAGCCTGATATGCTTTGACAAAGAGCTATTGATGGTGTGCTTGTGTGAATTGGCCCAGCACTGGTCACAGCCAACTTCTGTGGGACCTGCTGCCCCTGTTTTACAATACGCTCCAGTGTGCTGAGCCATTTGTGAAAGGTCAGAAATGAACAGAGAAATGGACTGGAGTCAAAAACAAGTAGTCCTATAAATATCAGTCATAGTCAAAGGCAGTTTATTCCATTCCTTCTCTCTCTCTCCCTCTGTGTGTGCATCTCTCCCTCCCTCTGTTGTGGTTTCCCAGATGTAACTCCATGTTTCTGACTGGGGAGCTCTGAAAGGAAAGCAGCACGCTCATTGCAGCTTCTGCTCCCATCTTGCACACATGGAATAATCCTCAGTCCCGCAAGCAGGACTGACAGCCAGCACAGAGTCCAGGCATCATCTGGACTCAGATGTTAAGTTTTGATTTCTCCGGTTTTCTTTATCTGTGAGAAACTCCTTTGCTACGGTTTGAGAACTAGCTTTGGCCACAGACGGTTTGGATTGGGACTCCTGAGGGCTCTTCTCTGTCCGGAGCTAACATTTGACTTCACAATGACTTTAGCAGCTAAATTAGAGGATATTGAAGTGACGCTGGAGCACCTACTAATGGATGTGTTCGTAAGTAAGCTACAATTTCCTATTTAAAGTGAGATGTTAATAATCCACAAGGCACAGTACAAAGTTAATGGTGTATCCAACTGTTGCATTGACTTAATTCCTTTACATTTCCTGATAAACTGTGTGTCCAGCACTACCAATGTGTTCTTGTATAGCTAAGGCATCTACTGCAAGTGGTAACATGCAAAACTGGAGCAGTGTGACTCCAGGGCAGGGTATATTCTGCATTGGCTTTGTGTATCATCTACAATTTTGATGAAGTATTTTAAAAAGAGGAGAGATTTGGTCTTTTTGAGAAATATCTCTGTAAAAGAAGTGTATGAACAGAGCATTTAAACTGTGTATTGCTTAGCATCAAGTGTCCTTGGCTTTAAGATTTTGACAGGTAATAGATTACAGTCTTTTACCACTTTGACTTCTGAGTTAGTTTTGTAAGAGAGGGAGGAACAAGAAAAAGTAGTAATGTTTTCAAGAAAATCAGGTTTATTCCTCCTGGAGATATCAAACACAGTGTTAATCTGTAATTGCTTCCTTCAAATCATCAAAGCTCAGTGAAGCAATGTACGATTTGCTTCTGCACATCCAAGATATGAATCTCTCTTATCATCTTTATTTAAAAGTTTCTTAAAAATATCAAAACATTTCAAAACAGATTCCTGCTTTTTCCAGCACAACTTGATGGGTTTTGCCTAAAGGTCAGAGATATCCATGTTTGGGAAGCTTTTTGGGAGGTGGGGGAAAGACGATAAGGGATTGCCAGATCATTTGTCTTCTTCAAAGAAAAAGCCATGTCAAGGTGATTTGTACTCTTTGAATTTAGGCTATAGGAAATAAGATGGCAAGTGCCATTCTGAATTTTCAAGAGAGTTTTTTGGCATCTCTTAAACGAAATGCTTCCGATTTCAGGGTCTAGTGATGAGGGATCTTAGGCATCAACCACAAAAGTGAAAAACAGGAGATCTTGCCAGCTTCCTAGCCTGTGGTCCAGTTCCTTAGGTGCCCATCTGTGCTGTGAAATGGATTCAAGTCTCCCTGGGCTGGTATCTTCCCTCAGCACTTTGGGAGCGTCCTGTCTCCTTTCACAGGTTGCTGAGATAGAGGGTAGAGGAAAATAGTTGGAGGCTGCCCTGTCAAAGCCTCTATGTAATATTGAAATACTCTTTGGGTTGTAAGATTTGAATCAACCTAATGATTACTTGCCCCTCTGGGTTCAACTCCTTTCCCTGATTCTGAGTATCATGAATCCTAGAGAAACTTCCTAAGAGTTTAAATTCCCATGAGAAGCAAAGATGCAACATCTGCATCTCAAGACTACAACATACTGTGAAAGTTACTCTGGGTGGGAAGAGGCTGGTGCTTTCCTTGAACTACTTGCAGTTGCTGTAGAATAAATTTGGCACCACAGTCTCTCTTGGTATGTTTGTAGCGCAGCATCACTTCACTGAGCTGGGTGCTTGACACCTGGGAGACTAAGAGCCTCACAGCAGCCTTCCAGTATCTAAAGGGGATCTGTAAGGATGCTGGGGAAGGACTCTTCCTTAGGGACTGTAGTGGTAGGACAAAGGGTAATGGGTTCAAACTTAAACAGGGGAAGTTTAGATTAGATATAAGGAAGAAGTTCTTTACAGTGAGGGTGGTGAAGCACTGGAATGGGTTGCCCAGGGAGGTTGTGGATGCTCCATCCCTGGCGGTGTTCAAGGCCAGGTTGGACAGAGTCTTGCACCACATGGTTTAGGGCAAGGTGTCCCTGCCCATGGCAGGGGGGTTGGAACTAGATGATCTTAAGGTCCTTTCCAACCCTTACTATTCTATGATTCTATGCAGGTGTCATTGAACACTGAGCTCTTAAGGGCATTTTGTTGCAGGGTAGCTCCAAGCAGTACTTCTGAGACTGCCGAGATCTAGAAAGCCAGGGTTGACTGAGTTGATTGAGGCTGAAGAGTCCTACTTGTGTCTGATTGTGTTTGAAGGGCATGAAAAGCCTCTTGCCCTGCTGAGAACCACCCAGCCCTCTAAGAAAGGTCATAGCAAAGCATTTCTTCTCAGCTCTTCATGTGCCATTATGAGCAGTGTTTTGGAGCTGTGTCTAGGCTTTGTCTATTCTTATGTCCATCCCTTGCTTCCATTCCAAGTTTCTTTCTCCGGTTTTTGCATTTGGGTTGGGTTTTTTTTTGCAGTGAGGGTGACAGTAGACAAAATAAATATGGGCCTTATCCTCCAGAGGTGCATGTGTCCTCAGACTGTGAAACCAATGGAGCTCTTCTCAGGTTGTGTTTGGAACTGGCCCCTCAAAAGTGTAATTCCAGAAGCCCAGCTGGAACATTGCAGTCACAGCTGAAACTGTGATACAGGGACATGTCTATGTGGTGCCATGCTGTGCCATGCTGGAGCCCCAGCTGGCTCTGGAAGAGCTGGTGTGTCCGTGCAGCATTGTGCAGAGGCACACTGTAGTAGTGTCACAGCTTCACCCGTCTTGTCCCTCTGCAGAGCCTGGGACTGTAAGAACGGGTAACATGTCCAGGCTTCACGGTTCACTTTGAGTATCAGGATTGTAAATCTAATCTAGGCTCTCTGCAAATAAGTCTTCCCTGATGAGCAAATGTGTTTTCAGCTAGCTGGGCTCTTCTGAACACTGCCTAGGAGCTATGGCAGGAAGAACTTTGGATAATCTAGAACAAATATTCCAAATGCAGAATCATTTTTGCTGACACTATCAGGCACAAGGTTCAGACTTTACTCATACATCACCTTGCCTTTTGGCTATGTTTGATCTTAAACCACCCACCCATTAAGCAGTGCTGAAAATAATCTCTCCTACTTGATAGAGAAAAGTAAACATGAAACTCAATATGAAGGAAGGGCAAAACATAAAGCTCTGGCTGTTACAGATCATTCTAGCAGCCAGGTTCATCCAAGGTCATTAATCTGTTACCAAGTGTTTTGTTGTTACCAGCAAGACTAGTACTTGGGTGAAGAGCATGGGCCCAGACCAGCCGGGCTGAATGGGGGCTGCCAGGTAACAAGACTCTCATGGGAATGATCCTGAAGTCTGTTCTGTGCCATCCATCTTCATCCGTGTCAGGTTTATTGCTGAAAGAGTGAAGCCACCTGTCACCATAATACTCCCAGTTCTACAGTGCCCTTCACTGCTCCAAACCAGGTGATTACATACAAACTTTGGAAACTGTGGTCTATGGAGCCTTGGCTTGTCTTTTCCTTCTTTTGAAGAAGCCTAGTTTTAATGCCTGTTGGACTGGAGGGACAGTAACTCATTCGCAGATCAGTGGACCCTGACAATGCCCACTTCAACAGCTTGTACCCAGCCAGCAAGCCCATTTTTTCATATTGTAAAAAGGTTATAGCAGACAGCAAATGAGAAGCCACCACAAGTTTCTAAAGGAAACTGAGCCCTAGTTCAGCTCAGACTAACCCAGGAATATAGACTGAAAAAAGGCTATAGGATTGTGCCATTTTTAATCTGGACAAGTTTTTTAGCTAAGTTGTCCTGTAGGAACTTACCTGGAGTGAGTTCAGCAGAGTTTCACAGGGAGGATGGCAAGCCTTGGCAGCAGGTATGTTTAACACATCCTCTGAAAAGCTAATCTTACACCAGAACACTCTTTAAAACAGCTTTTTCAGATCAGAGAATCGCATCTACATGGCATGAGCTGCCACTTCCTTCCAGGACATGGTGTACTTGCTGCCCTGTCATCCCGCTATCAGAGAAGCAGCTGTTGCTGCACTGACACTTCCTTTCCCCCACTACCAAAGGGCATTGGAAAACTTCTCTGGGCTCTACGAGGCGAGATAAAAGGGAAGCCTCTGAAGTGACATTTCATAATTAGCCGTCATCACCGTTGGGCTGCCACTGCTCTGCTTGATGAACTGGGACTTGGCTGCCTGGAGGAATCCAGACAGGAGGCAGGGGACAAAGCAGGGAGATGGTGCAGGGACAAGCTCAGCAGGTCCCTCAGCTCTGCTAAGGGGAAAAGGAAGTCCAGGTAAGAAACAAAGGCTCTGAATCCTTGTTTTGCTGCTTGCAAAAAGCATCCCTGAACAAAACCCACCTTGCCTCTGGACAAGCTAATTATTCTTGTGCAGTCTGTGAAAGGAAATCTTTGAGGTACACCTCAGGACTTGCCTTGGGCACAGCTAGAGCGAGCCTCCGAAATACACCATGTGTAGCATGCCTGGGGCACTTTGCATGGGATGCCTGGGAGGGTTCAGGGCTGTAAGGCCTGTCCCACTGAGGGATGCTTTTCCTTGCATTATGGATGTGGCTTTAGACGTGGAAGAAACAGACTCTCAAGCAAACAGGCAAAAGGATAATAATCCTGGTGGAAAAGTAGGCCTGAAGCAATCGAACATCAACTGGCTCCAAAAAAGGCACTGATTTCTGCAGGCAGGAGTAATGGAGCTGTAGTGGTGTCCCAGGAGAGAAAAAGAAACTTAGATGAAGTCTTTAAACCATGAACACTATATCCCGGGCCCACTCCAAATACCACCTGAGAAACAACATCCAAAAGCAACCAAGCCTGCCAAATCCACAGTACATTCTATTGCTGCTCCTACATTCCTGCAGACAACTATTTCCACAGCTGGCTCCTCAGCCTTCCTCTCACCACACTGCACAAATAAATATATACATATGTATGTATGTGTGTGTATATATATCTATATTGAAAATATTAAATATTTATATGTGATTTTTAAAAGATTATTTTAAAAATATGTGTGTACGCATATACGTATACATATACATTATACATATACATACGCATATACATACCCATATACATACACATACACATATACGAGACTATCTGATGAAAGTGACATTTGTGAGGGCTTCCTGGCATGAGGAGGGGCTGTGGTTGGTTTGCCCTGAGTGGATGTAGCAATCCAGATTTGCTATGCTCCAGCATCCCCCATCACCCTGAGAAGCAGCTGCTCTTCTCCCTCCCCACGTTGTCAAGTCCTGGTAGAGTTTACACCAAAATAGCAATGACATGAAACTTAATCTCTGTTTCTAATACCATAACAGTCAGAGGAAGTCAGAGGAAATTACCCGGGATGCTGCAAGTATGCTGGCTCATTCTTCTGCCAGCATTCTTCAGACTGGGAATTAAGGCGTGAGTCAAACTCCTGTATCCAGCCAGACCTAAAGCTGGATATTTGAAGGAAGATATTCAAACCTTACACTAAAGAGGCCAAAATGAGGGTCATGTCCCTTGGCCATCGGTGCCCAAGGAGGCTAGGCTCCCTGACAGAGCTTGGCAACGGGGGTGGCACCATGAAGTGGACAAAGCCACCATGTCCTAGTAAGGATCTGGAGTGGTGGCAACTAATGTCCACATATTCCAGTTCCTAAAACCAAGCTGCCAACAGAGAGGCATTGGAGTGACCTGGATCTTTATTAATAATAGAGAAATGGCAACAAAAGCAGCAGTGATCTCCTCGTCATTTTACAGATAGGGAAACTGAGACAGAGGGGCATGAAGCCATGGGAGCAGCATTCTCCTCCATCTTCCAACTTAAAAAGGAGTAGAAATCTGACTTCCAGAATCCAACTTTGATGACTTGTTCCCTCCAGATTATAACAGTCCACCACAATCACACAATAATCCAACCATCAATGTCCGGAGCACAGATCTCCAATACCAAGGATAAAGTGTGCTTTTGATCTAATCCTAGCATGCTCTGGCACAGATGGGTGTTATATTTGTCCATTCTTAGGGCAATTACACCATTAACCTTCCTGTTTTCTCATGCCACCAACTCTGGTAAACAGTAGCCATTCTCATAGGACAATCTGGAGAAAGGAGGGGAGCAGAAAGATGAATGTGATGAACTTGCTTCAACCACCATTTGCACAGAGAGCCCTGCACACAGCAGTCTCCATCCCTGCTATAATCAAACAAACATTCTTGCAGTTACTATCAACTCCTGGTGTCTGTGTTACATTTTTCTTAATAACCATTGCAATAATAAGACATTATCAACATGTAAAGTGATCCATTAACCTCTATAGTGGCAATAAATTGTGTGGCTTTGCCAGGCTGCCAGGACTTGTTAATGGAAGAGCAAGCAGCAAGTTCGTGCTTGGAGCAGTCACAAATCATGCATAATGCAAAAGCGTGGGTGCTAACCTCACCCTCTGCAGTATAATGGGTAATTCCATGTGTTTATTTATCAGTGAAATCAGTTCTTTGAAGCAGCTCTTAATGAGTTTCTCTCTGGCAACAGCAGCATCCTCCAGTTTATCCTCAGCATCCAGTTTGCAGGAGATTTAAAGCCTCATCCTTCACTGCTGGAGTTAGCCTGAGTTTTGCCAGTATAGTGGGTATAAGCAGAATCAGGCCCTTTGACCTGCCCTAAAAGCTGAGGTTGCTCAGCATGATTGTGCCGTTAAAGAGATCCAATTAGGAGGCTGTTTGTCAGGTTTTGTTCACACACTCCTGAAAATGAGAAAAAAAACCAATGTGGAACTAGATGACCTTAAGGTTCTTGCCAACCCTAACTAGTCTATGATTCTATGTACCAGGTCTTTTCAATGAATGACCTAGTCCAGCATCGTGTCTTGAGCAGCAGCTGACATCAGGAGCCTACAGACAAGTGCAAGAACAGGGCGAGTACATAACCACAGTCCCCACAGTTATCTTCCAACCACAAGCTCTTTGCACTTGGGGTTTTCGTGACCCAGAAGTGGTGTCTTTGAATTTAGCAGCCCACAGTAGATGTTCTTTCATGAATTTGTTGAGTCATTGTTTGAACCCAGCCCAGGGACCCGAGTTTCCAGCACAGCTGCCATGAAGAGTCCTGAAGCAGAAGAAAAGCCACAGTGTTGTGCTGCAGCCCTGCGATCGGTGTCATCAACCGCAGATAACTCCATGCTCCCATAAGAGTCAGGTCATGCTGTTGACCCTCAGAAAGCCTCTGTGGAACAGAAGAGCTTTGTGGAGCAGCCTAGGCTTGCTCACCCATGCTAAACAATGCACAAAAAGAAGATGGTGAGAATGCAAAGCTGAGAGTGCTAATGCCAACAGGGATGTTAGCAAAAGCAAGGTAATTAAGTACAGCTACCAAAGGACACAGCAGAACTTCTGATAGCTGGAGAAGTAGGGTAAGAGTGGCCAGTTATCAAGCTTATTTTATAATCAGCATAGAAACATAGACACCTTCAGGTACCATTCACCCCCTAGTAAAGTAGGCAGCTGAAGCATGTCTCGTGTCTCAAACTTTGCAAGTGCCCATTTCTCTTCGCTGATGACAAAAGAAATCCAGATGATAAGCTCACATAAAGGCAACCAAAGTTAGGAGAGGTAAATGTCACTCCAGATGTCCTACAGCTGTGGGAGGGTGATATTACAGCTTGGCAGATACAGGAGAGCTGAAGCAAAAAGATAAAAACTGATAGGTATTACAGGGAGAGACTGCAAGGATGAAGATCAGAGAGTCAGACAAACTTTTCACTTTTCTTAGTCTTCCATATAAATCCACAAAGAGCATAACCAAATCAGTTTTGTATTTTGCCAATGTTAGCAGTTCTTCTTTCAATTTTGTGCAAATACAGTTTTCTTCTCACTCACAGAAAAGCCATCATTATTGCATGCTTGAGAGGCTGTTTACCAGGTCTGTCAAGGCTTAAAACATCTCTCAGGGGTCTTCTACTTCCCTCCTTTCTTTAGGGACATGTTTGCCTCTCTGCTATCCATGCAGCTTTCTGTAGTGGCAACATAAACTCTCTCTCCTTCCCTCACATATGCTTTCTCACAGTATATTAAAATTAATCAAAGCAAAGTGTAGCAAGGATGAAGTTTTAAAAGGGAGAAAATTACACAGAACAAAGACACATTTGTCTTCCCAGTATTTGACATAGTCCATATGTCACATATCCTGTTTAAGGCTTAAACCTAGCTCAAGGCTGAGTACCTTCCATGCCATGCTGAGCAAACCCCTATTTCTTCAGGAACTGAAGCCAATCAGCAGTGCTAAGGAGCAACCTACTCACATTTAAGATGCACCAAGTATCTGAGTGCTTCTTGCAGTCACCGGGATTAGACTTTAGACCAGATCCCTGATAGAAATAGTGCACAGTCATACCGCAACTGAGTGCATGACTGTTATTGTATGCATCGCATCCAGCCTCTGCTACACATCCACCACGTGGGAATGTGGTGCTGCTGCCAAATAGCTCTTCTTTTGTTTATATAAACCCTGGAAGTCAGAGGTGGCCCCTGCAATCCCTTCGTGATGTTTACAGGGGCGTCTCCAGGGCAATGGGGTCAGGCAAGTTCCCTCCTTCATTAATTACTGTCTCCCTGAGTTATGTGGGAAAAGAGTTGACCTACCGGCACACTAAAACACAAGGGAAATGTCCTTCCATCTAGTAGAGGCCCCACTTGCCATCTGCTGCTGTTCTTCTGGACAGGGTTTTCCAGGAGCTTGTCTGCCTGGATGCACGGAGGCTGGGATGCTTTCCGCAGCAAGGACCATAGACGGGATGGAGGGTGAGGAGGAGAACTGGAGATGGGATGGAAGCTGCTCCTGCAGAGTCTGCTTGGTGGCAGTAGGGGAAGAGAAAGGGTGCAGGTTGCTCTGTCCTCTTTCTTGAAGACATTTGCTGGGGTGTCTACATCTGTGCCATGACTTTCGCATACATCTGTACCATGGTTTTCACTAGAGGCTGTGCCAAGAACTTGCTGGCTTGGTGGACAAACCAGTTGATGGGTCTATGCGCTTGGCTAGAGGCAGGCTCAGCAGGTAACCCAAGGCTGAGTACAAAAAGCAACAGATGAGCAGCCATGTGGATATTTCATAGACTCACAGAATGGTTCTAGTTGGAAGGGACCTTAGAGATCATCTTGTTCCAACCCCCTGCCACGGGCAGGGACACCTTCCCTAGAGCAGGTTGGTCCAAGCCCCTGTGTCCAACCTGCCCTTGAACACTGCCATGGATGGGGCAGCCACAGCTTCTCTGGGCACCCTGTGCCAGCGCCTCAGCACCCTCACAGGGAACAACTTCTGCCTAAGATCTCATCTCAGTCTTCCCTCTGGCAGGTTAAAGCCATTCCCCTTGTCCTGTCCCTACAGGTCCTTGCCCAAAGCCCCTCTCCAGGTTTCTTGTAGCCCCTCTAAGCACTGGAAGCTGCTCTAAGGTCTCTCTGGAGCCTTTTCTTCTCCAGGCTGAACATATCCAGCTTTCTCACTCTGTCTCCATAGCAGAGCTGCTCCAGCCCTCAGAGCATCTTCGTGGCCTCCTCTGGACTCTCTCAAACAGGTCCATGTCCCTCTTGTGTTGTCAGCTCCAGAGCTGAATGTAGGGCTACAGGTGGAACAGCAGTGAATGAGGAAATTTAGTCACATCTAACATTACATTCTGAGTTAACCTACATCAGTGTGCATCAGATATGAACTTCTCTGGGTCCAGAAGTGCTTGGTTCTAGTTTTCTGTTTAGGCTTATGCTACTCAGACCTACTAACATGTCTATGAACTACAGGTGGTTAAACAAACAATGCAAAGTCGTCACAGGAGCATAAATTCCCAGTCGTCTCTATCAGTACAAGTGATGGACATTCTGCACATGCATTCAAACACCATGCTGATGCCTGCATAACCCAGAGCACCAAAACAGAGTAAAACAAAGCAAGAACCTCTGTTCAAGTGTGGGGCTGACCTTCGTATTCAGCCTGGATTGCTGCATACCAGGAAAGGCACTTACACTCACTGCTTGCCAGAGGAGGTAGGGAGGTGACAGTCTGTGTGGCCCCCAGATGTGGCATAGCCTTGTCACACACAGGGAAGTCCCCAGGCTTTCTGTGGCTGGGGACCATGGACAGCCTCTTTCACCCTAGCAATCTGCTGGGTTATTGCCAGCTCTGATGTAAAAGGCTTGTACGGGAATGGAGCTCCACTCAGTGTGTTTTCCCACATCCCTCCCCAGGCTAGAGTGATCAAAACGTTTCTCTGTAAAACATCATGTAAGACTGGAAAATTGTTTGGTTTTGTTTTTACTTTGAGGCAAGCTGGATTTGCAATGACAACCTGTGCTTATCTTTTACTCCCAACCAGGCAGTTTCCTTTACAGTCTGATTCTGGGTGCAATAAAACATAAGTT
The DNA here is from genome assembly GCF_004027225.2 of Strigops habroptila. Classification (NCBI taxonomy): domain Eukaryota; kingdom Metazoa; phylum Chordata; class Aves; order Psittaciformes; family Psittacidae; genus Strigops; species Strigops habroptila. The sequence goes on along the minus strand of NC_044279.2, from coordinate 7,567,295 downwards.
AAGTCACTGTAGGGACTGAAATCCCAAAGCATTGCCCTGTTCCCCTTGTCTTCCTATTGCTTTGCCATGCACTAACAAATCAGCTAGGGAGGATTTCTTGCAGTGGGAAGTAAGAAATTCCACCAAGATTAATAGGAGCTGCTAAAGAGCTCAACTGCAAGTGGTTTACCTACCAGGACTCCAGGGAAGGATTTGGCTTTGCTACAGATAGAAACCGTAGATATCATCCAGGATGGAAAATACTGTCAGGAGCTGCAAGTTATCCTTGTTCTTCTCTCATTCTGTTGCCATACTCATGGAGTACAGAACTTAAGTGGGTTTTTCTGGATGACTTTTCAATTTTACAAAACCATGTCTTATTGATAGATCTGAAGGATACCGCACACCGCATTGCAGTCTGTGCTGCTGGTGTCACTGGTTTCCATTCACTGATCTCCGCTGGGCATACACTGACTTGAAACTTGACTCCTCCATTGCAAATAGAAGACACACTTTCCAGCAGTAAATGATTTCTCCCTCCTTTTCATTAAAGACCAAATAAGAAATTCTAGTCTAAATAGCAATCTATTGGAATGTACTTTCCTCTGATGCATTGTTACCGCAAACCACTGTTCCTGGCAGCCTGCTATTAGTACTGAAAAGCATCCCTTGCTTTGAAGAGTTTTGTCTTTCAGCAGTTAGTAAATATGGTGTGTCTCTTTTGAGGGTCTGTGGTGGTAAGGTCAGGATGTTCCCTTAGAATAGTTTGGCTTTTATTTCCTACTGTGCTGTTTGGTTGGAGTTTGCCTCGGCAGACAATGAGTTGAATGAAGCCTCAATGATGAGTCTGGTCATCTTAATGTGCATCTGAAGTCTGCTGCACAGAAAAGGGGGCTCTCTAGAGGGAAGTTCAGAATTTGATGGGCTGAAGTACCCTTGGATGTGCTTACATCTGCCACAAACACCTAAACTTCATCTCTGCGAGCAACTAGAAAACCTCATGAGAGCATGTTTTGCATTACTTATCTTATAGGCAATCTGTCAAATAAATCATAGAATCACAGAATAGTTAGGCTTGGAAAGGACCTTAAGATCATCTAGTTCCAACCCCCTGCCATGGGCAGGGGCGCCTCACACTAGACCATGTCACCCAAGGCTCTGTCCAACCTGGCCTTGAACACTGAAACAGATGGAGCATTCACAACTTCCCAATACACTTGCCTACCAACGCGCCTTGAGCAACTCTAAAAATTAAAAGACAACATCTTATTCTTCCGGATGGTTCCCACAGTTTGGATGATTAGGGTTTGGCTTTCTGTCTCCAGGTTGATACCTTCTGCAGTGCTTCATGCTAGTACCACTAGACCGTCTGCCTCTGGTCCCAAAACCCGATTGCTTATAGACACAGGTGGAGATGTGTATTATGGCTCTTTGTCCCCTCTAGTGGATAAAGTCCTATCTACAAGGCTGGTCTTTCTATGTGCTGGATGTTGCTTGCTGGAATATGGGAGCTTCTGGGGAAGGGCCCTGGCATCTCCCCATCCCAGGGCTTCAGATCGGGTGAGCAAGGAGATCTTCGCTACTCTGCTCTCATATGAAGCACTCACCTTTGAGGTCCTGACTCAGACATGACTCAGTTTTTATTGAGGCAAAGCTGCCAGCAGGGCAGGCTGCAGTTGCCTTCATCCTCCTTCTCCACCAGTAGATCCCCAGTGGCTCTGCTGATGCAGGTGAGGGTTCACTATGGAAATGTCAACTTGAAAAAACAGGTAGGCAAGCTGTGAGACAGCAGGGGGGCATTAGCAATCATAAAAAGCTCTACAAGAAGCACAGACCCCAACTCTGCACCTATTCCACATAAAGAACCTATATAAGTCAGTCATGCTTAAGATATTTCCATCTTTTCCTGCCTCTCTCACTGTCTTTGGCAAGAGACATATGGAACTAATTATGAACAAAGGCCGATTGTTTTAATATTCAGAGTTTCCCACATCAAGCTGCTGGGGTTTTTTCTTTGTCTGGTTTTAATGCATGTGCATATGCTGACCAGATACAGAATTTCTCTTCTTTATTTGAAACGGTTGATTTAATGTCATGTCCCTAACACCTTCATCCTGGCTTTTGGACTTGGATCAAAACAAAGTATTTTTGGTTTTGCATTAAAATGAGAACAATACATGGGAGGAAGGGACTGGATCCACAGCTCAGCAGATTTTGCTCTCCCAGTTAGACCACTCCAGGGAAAAGAGTGTGGGCCAATATCTTTTCCGTTTTGCTAAGCAAATTCAGGATACCACAATGGAGTTGGGTGCATTGAGAAGCTCCCACTTTGGGCACATTAATTCCAAACTGGATCTGGACCAGTACCTGTAACTGAGCATGGAAATGAAGACAACATCCAAAATAAATATTTACAAAAGCACAGAATTATACCTGGACAAATCTTGGTGCTGCAGGAAGTCTGTGGGAATGGGAAAAAATATATTTTTCTTATTTCCAAATCACTTGTGTACAATCTATAGTATAAATATAGTTTCAAAGTTGTGTTCCAGACAAAGAAAATATCATTGTCTACTGGTGTCTCTAAAGTGGTTTCATAAGAGGAAAAAGAAGTAGATGTTGAGACTGACATTGTGAAGGCAACACTTCACAATTATAGACTCTGATATAATAATATTTATAAGTACACATAGAAGCTGTAGGCATCACTGAACAGGCTTTCACTGACACGTGTGAGTGGTGATGTCTGTTCTTTGTACTTACGCATGCACTGCTCTGTGCCATACAGACCACATAGCCTGAATCGGTGAGTGCTCGTGTTCCACTGAGCAGCCTGAGGATCTGTTTGAGCCCTGTGCCCTGGGGTATGTGTTTCCCAACATCTAGGAGAGAGGAATATCTGGACGTAGGATTTAACATTAATCTCTGCACCAGATGGTGATACACCAGATATTCTTTTTAAGGTGAACATGTGATCTACTGTACAGCAAACCAGAGGGGTCTGCAGTCACATGGCAAAATGTATAATAACTCTGATAGAGCTTTGATTAGACAACTGACCTGGTTACCATCTGTAGCAACAAGAAGCAAGCTTGACATGTTTGGAACATTCTCCCCAGAAGCTTTATTCTTCCACCTCTGTGGCACAGCAATCCTGCTGAGCAAACTACACCGAGAAACGGAAGCTAAAGATACTCTGCTTGAAGCATGTTGTTAAGGTTACAAGGCTTGGGTTTTCCTTTCCTTTTTTTTCCTTTTCCCCTTTTCCCCCCTCCTTCTTTCAAACAAACCACATCTTGACTCATACGGTCTGATGTGAAAACCCACTCAGCTATTTGATAGTTGGGAAATCTAGATGAGACTGTAAGTTATTTCAAAGGAAGCCTGTGTGTGCTGTGAACTCTCTCTTACACGCAAGCACACACACACGAGTTAGCTCTGCACTATGGTAATACAGGCAGCTGTGACTCCGGGTAGGACCCGAAGACTCTTATTCAAAATACCATATGGATCACTGAGGAGACGCAGTGTGGAAAGGGTAAGCCATGATTTCTTTGTCCTGAATGCATGCCCAGAGGATGAGGAGGGTACCATTTGATAGCAGTTGTCTGCGCTGTTAGTAGTCAGAGCTAATAGGGCTTATGTCATGGTGTGGAGAAATTACTATTGGTGTATGGCATGGTGTGGAGAAATTACTATTGGTGTGTGGCATGGTGTGGAGAAATTACTGCTGGTCGGATCTGTATGGTGATGAATGTGAATTAATACTAGTCAGACCCTGTGTGATAACTTAGGGTAGAAATTGGTGCCAGCAGGAACAGTAAGATAACATGCAGCAATTAAAACTAGTTAAAGGCTCTGTGATAATGCTTGGAGGTAATAAGTTCTGAAAAAGATCATTTCTAATAACCAATACTCATTGAGAAAGGGTGATGGCATATGGCAGCTCCGACCTGTAGCAGTGGGGAGTAAACAATTCTAATGTCAAATAATTAATAGCAGTGGAAAGCTCAGGGTGATGTGGAAAGGCTCTGTAAGTGAACACAGAGGCAAATGCCCACTAGAGTTTGTCCCAGCTGAGATGTACAGTGAGCTGTGGCTGCACAGCGCAATATGGGCTACACGGTGCACAAAGCATTGCTCTGGTAGGTGCCAGACAACATGACACTGTGGGGCTGTCAGTCCCTGGCTAGCTCAGGTGATGCTGTTGCTTCCTTGCCATGGCAGGTGGAACAGGGGGATCCAGGGATGCTGCAATTATGTCATTAAATCCCTGGAAGCACTTTGCTTTAGCGGCAGTACGCAGGGGACCAAGGGCGATCCCATTGCTTTGGTCATTGACAGGCAGGCAAAGAGGCAGTGGCTGGGGCACAAGTCCCAGCTCAGAAGGTGATGCATGCTGTGGAGCGTGCTTCAGCTTGCACACCCCTGCTGCTTGCCACTGCTGATATCCCTGTGCTCAGCTGGAGGGAATGGACATGTTCTGCACACGCACAGCCACAGGGGGTATGGGTAGAGTGGGCAAGGGGTGCTGCACCCACTGTTCCATGGCTGGTGGCACGTGTAGAAGTTCTACAAGCCCAGAGCGGTTCAGAGTTTCTCTGTGTAGGATGGAGCGAAACCTTTGCTTGAGGCATCTGTATTGCTGAAAAGCAGGCTTGTGGCAGCTGAAATAACCTGTGAGTTTATTTTGACTCTGCTGCATGTGTCACTCAAAAAAAAATAAAATTTCTTCTTGGACTTTTCGAACTATTTTTTTTTTTCTCCTATTTTTCTTTCAAACAGTGTAATTTCATTTGGATGAACGCCTTCATTTTTTTAATGGATACAAAAAAAGTCCCCCAAAATTAAATGCAGGTCGGAAACTGCTTCAGTTAAACACAAAGCCCTTTTTCTGTTGTTTGTTTGCTTTTCTTCCTTTTTTATTTGGCAGAAGGAAAGCAGAATAACTTTGTGTCAACCTGGAACATATTTTCTTTGCCTTTCCAGTCCGTCAAGCAAACCAAAGATAATCAATTATTCACACAGCTTTGGTCTGCTATTGTTTGATGGCTGTTTGTTGCTTTGGAGCACAGTCAGAAATGGCCCTCCTGGTAAATTTACGCTTTGAGTTTCAAGATGCTGCTTCTGAGAGGGGCTGGGGGCAGGTTTTATTGTGTTCCATCTACAGTGCACAGCACTGCTATAACACTGGACAGTGTTCCCCCCTCCAGAGAGGTACTGCTGCTGCTAACCCCCATCCCAGCAGTCTGGTGTGCTTTGCAGCTGCTATTGCAAGTGTGGGGAGGCAGAGCCTGGTGTCTGCTTCAAAGGCAGCTTTCTGCAAGGTGGCAGATGATGTTTTGGCCAGAGCAAGCTCTCAGCTGCTGTGGGGCCACCACCCTCTGTTGCTACTGGCCACAATGAGCCCTTGCCCATCTGGAAGGGCTCATGCTTTCACGCAGACCATACCTGAGACTGATGAGCTAAAGACAAGTCATATAACAGTGTGGAAAATGGGAAAGCACTCTTTTCCAGGTGCACACACATCCCCTTTGGAAACATGCTATCCCTACCTGAGCAACAGCTGCCCAAGTCTTTGCTTTTCTGTGTGCATTAGTCAATGTGATGGAGAGGGGTAAAAAACAGCAATACCCTCACAAGGTGTTTCCAGGAGCTAACCCCATTGTGGGGTGAAAGGAAGAACACGAAGATACTGCAGAAGGTGTTGGAGAAGGTCAGTATTTATATAGGAGGCAAGAACGGATACAGTAAGGATGACCTGCACTGCAGGGGACTTGGCCGTGTGTACACACTCAACAGCCCCACGCATAGCCAAGTCACTAGCCGCTGTCAGGGAGGGTTCTATTGGTTTATTTTCATTCACATCCACAGTTTATTTCTCTCCTTCCCACTTCTTGACCTAAGGCTGGGGTGGTTTAGGCTTCTTGTCAGGCAAATGCTGGAGCCTTACTATGATGGTTGGCAAAGGATTTGGTAGGATCGTTTTTGCAGCTGGCTGGTTTTGGTCCTAAATCTCTTACCTTTGCCATTATTCTCTCTACATCATGACAGAGCTGCCCAATAAGGCACCTGGCCCATGAGGTTGTGGTCAACCTGCTTGAAGCATGCATCCCAGTCTCTCTTCCTCTAGCTCCCTATCAGCTGGGCAGGTAGCAGGGCAGGTCCCCTGCACTTGGGGTTCTGAAGACACACAAAACCTGTGTTTCTAAGCTCAGAGTCAACAAAATCCCACTGCAGGAGTGAAAAAGCCCAAAATATGGTCCCAAGTGTGCAAGTTTCATGTGTAAAGTCCAAGATGTGAGAGACCTGTGCAATGCATGCCATGTACCTAGCAGAAGAGATGGTTTTGCAAAGGCTTTTAGAAGTCCAAATAAAAAATGGCAGTGCTAAATATTAGTTGGTATAGCACAGAGAACACCAAACACGTCCACTGAGGCAGAATTGAGTTTTGTGCCGTGGCGCACACCAGTAGCCACTGTCAGGACTGACAGATGCGTTCGGTTCATCTAAGCCAACACTGAAGTTTATGACACATCTTCATCCTGGCTAGCACCTAGGGCTGCCTTTGGGATCACTGCAGAGGTAGTCAACATACTCTGCAGGGGTAGCAGAAGTGGTCTTTTCAACCCCAGCCAGCTATCCTTTAGCCAGCATATAGAGGGACCGCTTGGTCAGAAGAGCACTCCCCCCCCCCCCCAAATCAAGAGACATGAATCCCATTCCTAAAACAGTATTTCTCAACATAGAGTCCTCCCCATCAGATCTTCCTTCTCTGGGTCTCCTTTCCCCACCAGTAAACATGCATGTTAAATACATAGTCCTTTCTCTCTTTGCATTATTAATGTGAAATGGTTTATGCCTGCAAGCTATCTTTATTATATCCATGTGCTGTGGATGTGTGTGAAAGGAAGATGAATAGTCTTGCTAATGTCTAACAAATGCCTAGCACCATTCAGAGATCTCTTTCTGCTGTTGCAAGGCACTGGTAAAGAAGAACACATATTTACTCCTTCTCTCAAGACCTCACTGGCTATTTTTCAGCCGTAGGAATGTTTCTCACCACAAACACAAGGCATTGTTTTTTGGAGTTAGAAAGCCGAGGGAAAATATGCAGCCTTTCTGTATTAAAAAAGAAGTAGTCCACCCTCTCTTCTGCCTTCAAGGCTCAAATGATGGTACTACAGATGCTGTATAGAAAGGAAGGCCACCTCCAGACTAAATGAAATGCTGTAAGAAACAAATCAAGCTGGGAGAGATATGGCTGGAAAAGCCATTTTAAATTACGTCTTGCGGTCTGCAACCCAGCTTTAGGTCCCAGCTCTCAGCTACAGTAAATTAAAGGCCCTGTGCCCACTTGTGTCAGTGGATGTTTGCAGCTTAGCAGGATTTCAGCCCAGATTGCTTTTTTATTTCTTGTGCCTCAAAGAAGATAAGCTAAGATTAAAAATGCAGCCAGAGCCCCAAGCCAGAACTCCACTGTCCATTACACAAGTGTAAACCTACACCGGCGTGGAGCTGGGACTGGTATTTACCTATGACACTTCCTCTCTGAATGGATATCCATGAGCACTCATTTATATCATGACTTTAAAACACACCAGGCAGAGATAAATCTGTAAATGGATATTTATTGCCATAGAAAACAGATTGCAGAAGACAAAGCTCCCATGTTCTTATCCCAAGCTGCAAGCACGTTAAGAATGCGGCAGGAAACGTCATTCCTCCTATAAATAAATTTCTCTTCAGTAGAGAGAGCCCAGGGCTGAAAAAAAAAAAGTCAGTCTTTCTGCTCTGCAGGCCAAGTCTGAGGCAGGTTTTCCCACGCTATTCTGCAGCTTATAGCGACCTTTGCTTTTGGCAAGGAGGAGGTTGCCTTCAAGCAAATCCAGCAAAAGAGTTTGGGTATGTCTTGCTGCTGCACAAATTTACCAGAGCTTTTACTACTCTGAGTTATTGATTTTCTACCAGACAAAGCATAATTCAGCATTTGGCTTGTTATTAATCATTTTTCCAGCATGGATTGAAGAGGAAAGTGGTTGGAAACCTCTCACACCAAGGACTGCAGTACAGGGTCTAACGGGGTGGAACGAGACAGACCTTGCGGCTTTCATGGTGGAGTGGTCCTCATTTGTTAAAGCCTCTCATGCAAGCCTCTGTGCTGCGAGCACTCACTCTGACACCACAACAAAGAGAGTGCATCAAGGGAAGTTGATCTTTCCAGTTCACGCTATTTACTTGCAAGCTCCTATAGTGGCACGCAGGTCCTGCAGACTTTTGGTTAGTACCTGCAGTGGTGTTTTTTGGACAGGCCTTTTACCTTGACAGCATCACTGCCAATCTGATAGACTGCTGAGGTGACAGCAGAGTTACTCAGATACTGTGGATAACAAAAGAACAGCAGGCGGGCTGAGAAAGTTGGGGCTGTTCAGCCTGGAGAAGTGGTGACCTCAGAGCAGCTTCCAGTATCTGAAAGGGGCCTACAAGGGTGCTGGAGAGGGACTCTGCATCAGGGACTGTAGAGATAGGACAAGGGGTGATGGGTTCAAACTGAAACAGGAGAGATTTAGGTTAGATATAAGGAAGAAGTTCTTTACTGTGAGGGTGGTGAGGCACTGGAACAGGTTGCCCAAAGAAGTGGCAAATGCTTCATCCCTGGCAGTGTTCAAGGCCAGGTTGGACAGAGCCTTAGGCAACATGGTCTGGGGTGAGGCATCCCTGCCCATGGCAGTGGAGTTGGAAGTAGATGATCTTAAGGTCCTTTCCAACCCAAACCATTCTATGATTCTATGATTCTATATTTGAGTGTAGAGGTTGTCCAAGACAGCAGAAACCCTGAAACAAGGAACTCCTGTTGTCTTAGCTTTTTTCCTGGAACTTACTCAAGTTGCAAGGTGATGAAACAAATACACAAACTTAAAGCAATGGACAAATAAAGCAGCATTTTGCAAAACACTTTATTTTCAAGGAATTATTCACCAGCCCCATAGACAAATAATTGTGTCATTAAAAAAAAGAATAAGAGGATAAACTTAAGTAGAAAAACTGTCACCTGTGTAATTCTCTGATATAATCACTTGTGACTGCCAAAACATCCATTTTATCTACTTCATCTGAGCTTTATCTTTTCTGACCTGTTCACAAGTATTTTGGTGGAATTGCTTTAATTTGAACTCTACCTAGACAGATAAATGCTTGGTGCACCCTCTTGGGTGTCTGGAACTTGTAATATTTTGTGACACTTCTAAAAGGTGTAACAAATGAGAACAGACTTTTCTGTGAAATGGATCAGGAGCTGTGCCAGACTTTATCCCCCCAAAATGCATTCAGGTTAGCAGTGCAGGAGATGAGAGCACGGCAGAGGCTAATGGATAGTGACTGGTGAACTCCACAGAGTTCAGAGCCAGGATACTGCTCAAATTGGCTTTCAAACAGTTGAAGCTTAACTGAGTTATTGGAAGCTCCCAAGGCCTGGAGACCTCACGAGCAGAGGCTCTGCTGTGAAATTTCCAGTGCTTCAGATTCTTATTTTGATCAGAAAATGAAAAGCTTTCTTCATTACAGTTTGGCATTTGTTGCCTTCGCGTTGGCCAGACCCTGGGACAGCAACGATAGGCCAGGGGACAGAGCAAGGGCAAGCCAGAGGACAGAGGCTGGGAGCCAGATATGAGCCAAAAGTTTTAGATTTGGGTAAAGGGAAAGAAGAGTCATGTGAATCCAGTTGTAAAGCTTTGGAGAGGGTGGAAAGGCTCCTGCAGTTCATGGACCCTTTTGGTTTTCCAGCTAAGAAGCCTGCTCAAAAGGCTTTCTCAGGTAACTAGTGCCATGCCCAGATCATGCCCCTACCAGCAGTCCAAAGCTTAAGAGATATGATGGTGTAGCACCAGAGTAGTTTGCCTTGATGTAGTTCTCTGTAGCCCAAAAGGCAAGAACTTACCACCCCTACAAGGAGCTACCTGGAAGGGCTTTTCTATACAGAGACTGTGTTTCATGCTGGGTCAGCAAGTAATACATAATGCAGATTGATAGCTTGAGTATTTGAAATGTCTTCCAAGCTTCCCCACCCTGACGACCTAGTTCTAACTCAGCTCCTAGCCAGGACTTATCCATGGAAGGGCTTAGATATGCCTTCAGCTGGGTTTTAAAGTCCAGAGACAGAAAGCCTCTAGACTTTATCGATTCGTGATCCATACAAGCGATTTCTTACATGTTGCTTCAACAATTTTCTGAACTAACAGCATTTTCAGACATCAAGAGCAAAGTACAAAACATGCCTTTTTTCATTTCTTTATTTCTTGATTAATCTGTTCATCCATTTAGATCAGGATACCTTAAATATATGGGGGAAAATAAAAAACAACAATAAAAAAACCCACCCAAAGAAGTGGTAAATGCTCCATCCCTGGCACTGTTCCAGGCCAGGTTGGACAGAGCCTTGGGTGACATGGTCTAGTGTGAGGCGTCCCTGCCCATGGCAGGGGGTTGGAACTAGATGATCTTAAGGTCTTTTCCAACCCAAACCATTCTATGATTCTACGAAAAAAGTGGATGAACAGCAAACTTAGCCTTCATAGAGGCTTTTCTATTTTCAGTCTTGAGACATCTTTGGTCCAGACCAGGCCACCAACACAAGTCTGGTTTAACACCAGTTCAGAAAGCTGGATTTAGATTTCAAATACACTTCCAAACTTTCTGCCTGAGCTTAGCTTATTTCCTGAAGTATATATTATCCTCATTGTCTCAATCATTTCTAATGGCTTCAAAGAAACGGTGACTTTTCATCCTACCAACAGATGGATAAGAGTAATTCTTATGCTTTTATTTTTCTTGTTGGGACCAAAGCACCAAACTCTCCAAATTGCACAGGCAAGGCTCGCAATTAGTCTCCACTTCCCAAAGATACCACATGAAAAGCTTTTGAAAAGATAATGGGCTGCAAATGATGCCATTTAGTCACCGCACACACTCTACAATCCAGCTGTACTTCTGGAATATATTTAGAAGGTGCAATTAGGGTTGTGCATGTTTTGGAATAAGTGAGCAAGTTTCTTAACTGAGGTTGAAATTCACTTTAGTTTCCAGCACTACCTCTAGAAAAGCCACCAAGTCTTGACGGGATGGGACTGTGGATGTCTATTTTCTCTCCAGGTTTTGCATCATCATAGATTAGGTGAACTCCATGTGAAAAAATAGCTAAGGACCAATAACCTGCAATTAATGTTGATGCATTAAGCATCTGCCCTTTAGAGATCTATGTGCGGAACAAATACCATTTTACTGTTTTACCATTTTAGTTCAGAATAGAAATCACTGCAAGAGTGAGCCAAATCAGCCTTAACTCAAAAGTTTCTGCCAAAGGGTGTTTCCACCCTGCCAATTCCCAGCAGATGAGTGATGGCACGAGATGTGTTTTGGAGAAATCCATCTAAGAGAGATTAAAGGTAGATTATGTTCCTGTTAGTGTGAATTTCCCATGTCAGCTGCCTTCTACTAGTACCTTCAGCCAGCCTACATTTCCAAGTTTGTCATGCAACTGTAATAACTTTTACTGCCATTTTAAGCTTCTTCAATAGTCAAAGAAGAAAAAGTAAGGTGTGTGACAATTCATCCTAATATCTTCAAAGACAACATAGGATGGGATGAATTGTCCTCTGTGTTGACATCCATCTTCCATTAACTGTAGAGGGAACAAAAGCATTTCTAGTTAGAGGAGATAAACACCTCTGACATATCTGCTCTGCATACTTGCTCCTGGAGACCAGGTCCAGATGAGGCATCCAGACTAGCCTAGCTCAGATGTGAACATCCCCACAGCAGAGATCTGACCCCAAGACTGTGTGCCCACTTAGCTCTACACATGGCCCTGTTTATCTCTGGTTTATCAGCCCAGGGTTTGTCCTGGGAAGCCCTCCACTACCACCTCTGATAGCAGTTGGACTTGTGAGAGAAGTTGCCTGTCCTCGGAGGGGAGTTCTAGGAGAGCATGTGCAGTGCAAAACAGATGGGCTGCATTCCTCTTTAGAAAGATATAAATCTATTTCACAGCCAGGAAAGCAACTCGGTTCATTCATGTTGGAAATACTGTATACTTCTCACTCTTTTCCTGTGTGGAAGATCAGATGAGCAAGGGTTGGCACTGTGTAGTTGTTCCTTTAGTCAAGGCTTGCAAGTACAGTGCAAGCCTGGATGCTAACAAAAAATGTGCCTCTTGCAATACAGTTTATTGGTTTTGCAGCAAACTAGGTAGCTACCATTGGCTCTGCTGAAAGATGTCAACGGTGCCATCTTTCTGGTGGCCCTGCCCTCACGGCACTGGTGGGGTTCTGTTGGTCCTCTAAATCAGGCTGGAAAACTATAGCATAACGTGATGACCATATTCGGGCAGAAGGCTCTCCTTTCTTATTACTGTAGATCTCCAGATCATCATGTAAGTCCCAGCACAGCTAAAATTTGTGTTGCAAGGGCAGCCATACATGCTCTTGGCCACCATATGGATGACTCCACCAGATGTAGGGCAGATGCCAAGCAGCAGGCTGCTTGGCTCCAGCCCCATCGCTGTGTCCTTTAGGTCATGTTTTCAGAAGCAGCCATTCAATTTTAGGATCCTCTATGTTTAAGTCAGTTTTGGGGAGATCATACTCTTTGTTTCCTTTGGAGACATGTGTGTTCAGACACCCTAAGGGAATGTCTGAAGGACAGCCCTATGGCTATCCTCTGGGATAGTCTTCCACATTTAAGTGCTTGCAGGTTGGAGGTAGGGCCACCAGAAGTAGATCATGGAAAATGCACAGGGTAGCTTTATGACTGATGGCTTGATAGAATGTCGGATACCCCACCTGAGTACAGAGCAGCTGGGTAGATAAAGAAGGGGCTGGATCCTGTATTTGCACCCTCTCCAACTGCCTATCTTTCATTGCAGCATAGATATCATCTGATATTCAATGCAATATGTATCTCTTATCAGTTTCTCTGCATAATGCCTGTATTTGGAAACAGATGCTGAGATCTGGCTGGGTAACAATGCTGTCAGATGCTCAGGGGAAGAGCACAGGCTCAGTGCACTCATCTGACCAGTGTGATCCACGAGAAACTATCACTTTTCAGAGAGGAGAATGCCAATGTCCTTTTCCTGCTCCACAGCAGTCCGAAAAACTCTCCAACATCTTGCTTATATTAATCCTTTTGCTGTACATCCAGTAACCACAGTATGTCTGTAACTACCAGGCTCGTTCTGCATGTATTGTAATATTATCCATGATGCTTTGGATCCTCTTAGGAAGCTGAATGTGGATGGCAACAAGTGACTTTCTGCCTTTCAGACTTCCCTTAATCAAACCTAGTGCATCAGCAGACAGCGGGGAGGATGGGGAGCAAGGTTAAAACCCCACAGGTAGTTTGTCCTCATTAAAGGTCCAGATTTTCACAGAAACACAAGAAAAGTGAGTTGCAAACGTTTCACAGGCTCTCCTTTCCATAAAGCTGAGCTCAAAGCTGTTACTGTTGCCTGAGGGCAGAGCCTGGAGTTCCCAATTTTCAAAAATACCATCCAAGAAAATCTGTCAAGGCTAATATGATGGATGGGCTATTGCAAAAGGAAAGCTTGGCAATCCTAGGTCACGATTTAAAATGATTCCTTATAATACATCAGCCTTTACATATTACAAAGGCTCCGCAGACATTGATCCTTTCCAGAGCTCTTTAAGACCCAGCCAGTGCCGTTGTTCCCACTTGGCAGCCAGGATGCTTTCAAAGTAAAAGCCAAGGTGAACTGCCGACACCATGCAAAGCTGGGTGCATTTGAAGCAGGATCAAACTTCAGGGCTCCCATTAGCTGGAAGTGCACATCCACATCCCTTTCCTCTCTCTCCAGCATCTCTCCACCCAGCCCGCTGGCAAACCACACCAGAGACTGGGAGGAGGCTTTCTAATTTTCAAAATTTCCACTCTGAAATGTTGGAAAACTTCCTTTTTCCATCCTGGACTTTACTGTAATGCAGCCATCTCGTATCCTCCTGTAAACTTTCAAATGCACCAATAGGAGCAGTTTCCTGCAGATGAAAAAGGGTTTGCTTCAGTTACAGCAAGTGGGAACCTGGCCAAGAAGAGTCATAAAACCAGAGGACACTGCTTTTTAAAAGCACAGTTATGTTAGTGCATTCCGATGCACCCAATCAGCCACCAGAGAGTGGTTAAAGTGGCCTTGGGACCAACCTCCAGCTTCTGGATGATGTTGTCAGGGGAAAGATCAGCAGGCTGCTGCCAGCGGATGACCTAGCGCCTTTTCTTTGTCATCAGCCATAGCAGACTGTGCGGTGCTGGCCAGACTATGGGTTGCAGCAACATTTTGCAAACTTAATTCCTGAGCTTTGTTTTATACTAATCCACAGATGCTGTTATCCATCCTAGAGTGGAAGGGAAATTGGTGAGAGATTCAGGACAAGGATATAGGCAGCAGGAATGTTTTTCTGCAAAGGTAAAGAGATGATGTGAGGTCTCTGAACATCCCCTGTAGAGCCCAGCGCTGATGTTTTCTCTGAAGTCAGCACCTTTTGTTCCCCAAGAATCCTCTATTTAAAGGGCTGAAGCGGAAAAAAGTAAACATTTTGGAGAGAAGGGAGCAAAGCATCTCTGAAAGTCAGTACCTTTTAGATAGATTCCAGGTGGAAACCCACAAATCCAGACACCCTGAATCCCTTGAAGATGGATCAGGCATCTTCTGCAGCCCAGGGTATGCACCACCACTCTCTTGAATGCAGCCCCTCTCCCATGAGGTCAAGAAGAGACTGCAGGACTGCCCTCACATTCCCTGAGCACTGGCCTTCCAGAAACCTTCTGTTGTTTGTGTTTCATAATGATTGCCCATTGGGGAGGCACTGACCATCCTTCCCTCCCAATTCCTAGCTTACAAAGCCAAGAAATACCAGCATGAAAAGGTCCATGTTCTTTTATCCTGGAATGAACTGACCACGTCCGGTCAGACAGGGACAAAGCCGAGAATACCATCTACGTGGGCTTTTCTTTCCCATGACAGTTTCCCAATCAGAGCTTGAGTAAACATGAGGTCACCACTAATTTATAATTGCTGAGATTTATGCTTCTCCTGATCACATTTTATAGAAGCAGCAATAGCCTTTCATTCTTGCTATTTTGCCCATATCTTAATCACTCTTCTGACAAAAAAAACCCACCCTATTTTGAAATCAAACAGATTCACAGAGGGCATTCCCTGCCAAGGCAGTGATTCTTGTCTGACTGGACCACTGCCCTGTACAGTGTTGATCTTGGTGGGCTTCAGACATAAATCTTCCCAAAGACCGTTTCTCTCACTGCACAGAATAACAGCCCTATTGTTACAGATACAATGCATTTGAGACGTGTCTCCATTGCTTCTTAGACCAAGGCAGCCAATGAGGCTGTTCTCATAGCTGAATACCCTGTTTCATCTCCTTTTCCTGATGGAGCAGAGCAGTGCCAGGCACTGTACCTGGGGAAGGTGAGGGCGATGGGGCTGTTGCTCTCTGTTCCCAATTTTTGGCCGAGCAGTGGCTTGGAGAAGTGTTTATACCAAAGGCTAGGCAAAAGTGCCACAATGGAAATGTGCAGTCCTTTATGTCCCTCCTCAATCCTGCAATATCCCAAAATAGGTCAGTCAGGACTAGCTTTCTCTTCAAGTGCCTGGTTCACACACTCTGACACCTTGGCTTTATAGAGGAAGTTTTATTTTGCTTTGCAAGGTTGTGGCATGGCTTTGTCAACTGATGCCGGTCCATAATGAGGTGAACCCCAGTTTCTAGACCTACTGTCAGGGCCCTTAAGAGGCTATTCTTCAACCCACATGTGCATGGCTTACTAAGCAGAATGGACTATGCACTGCCAGTACTTGTCTGTGGGGTGAAGGGAGTGTTGCAGGGACTAAGAGCAGGTCTCCAGCCTAAACAGGCATGGAGTGGGAGCCAAATCAAGGCAACACAACACCAAGAGCCAGGAGAGCAGATCAAAAGACTTTCAACCCCATGGGAGCTTCATGTCTGGGTTGAGAACATGCTGTGACTGGGTCACATCTGGAGTTGCACAGGGTATGTGTTGTGTGGGACCTACAGGAGAGGGCATAGCATGGCATTTTGTGCTGGCACGGAGGGACTGGTGGGAACTGCCCAGAAGAAATGAGGGCAGTCTTGCATGTGGTTCAAAAAGAATTGCATGGATAGAGTATAGGGCCCTAAGCAATGGAGAAGTGAATTTATTCCAACCACATAAAGCTATTTAACTTGTGAACAACATTAGCTGCGTTTTGATCACTTTTTTTTCCGAGCTACTGTGGTGCTTGGGCAGAACTTCCAAGTTCATCATTCTCTTAAAAGTTCCTACATTTATTTTCCTTAGACTTGAGACTTCTTTTTTTTTTTTTAAATAAAAAAGAAAATCTGCCATATCCTTCAGCTGCAAATGATTTAATAGTTCTTGGCTTTGTGTGATCTGAATATTTTCTTGTTCTCTTGCTTTGCAGCTGTGACCTACTTAATTACAAGCAGGAAACAAACCCCAGAATCATTAGACATTCTGCCTGGCTCGAAGAAGGGGAAAAAAATAAAAATCTCATGTTGTTAAATACTAGGATGTCCTTCTTAATAACAGGAAGTCAAGCTCCAGATAGCAACAGTGAACATTTGAATTCTTTGTGCATCAAGATAAGGACAGCAAAGAGCTTATGGGTTTTAGGTTTTATGGCATAGATGTTTTGGGGGCAGGGGAAATGGCAGCCATTTCTAACAGCCAAAATCAGAATGAGTCATAAATTTCTAAATCAAGACTGTAAATCCTCTTTGTTTTAACTTCTGATCTGATTCAGCCTGCTGTCCATAGAGACAATGACTTGCTGCTTCAATCCCGCAGCTTTTGATCCATTTATCCTCTTTTCAGGAGGTATGAGCAAACAAGCTAGACAGTGAGTTTGGATTCCACATTGCAAATCATCAGTTTGGAAAGCAGAGTGTGGGGGACTTTGATTAACTGCTCTCCACCTCTGCAGATGGAGTCTGGGCTTCTATTTATACCTTCTAAAACTCAGCACCCTGTCTGGATCTGCTGGTGGGTATGTGGGTGTAATAGTAGCTATAGAAAACAGCCAGAGAAAGGGAAAGCCACGTCTGCCAGCCTCTGTGGCTGGGCTGTCCCAGCACTTCAGTCCTCTTGTCCCTCTTTATCCACAGCTCTGGTAGCAGCTCAATAATACAAATCTCTCAATGCACCATGAGGCAATAGAAGCTGATGTTTGTACAGGGTTTTAAGCTGAACAGCAACAGAAGTGCAAGTTATCATCTTCTGTCAACTGTGCATGCATTATCACTGTAGATGGCGTGAATCCAGCACTGTCCTACAAAGCAAACAGAGATTTTCCATTAGCACAAGCCACAGGGGTCTGTGTTTCGGGAGCAAACAGGGTAGAGGTCAACTCTTATGCTTTGCTGAGAAGGTCTAACTGGTCCCAGCTGGGGAGATGTTCTCAGCGTGAAGATCTGCTGCAGTACAGTAATCCCCCTACGTTGTCTCCTGAGTTTCCCATCTGCAGACTAATTGTGCTGTGGCAATAGAAACAACCAAAACACCCCAGTGCAGATGCCATGAATGGGTGTGCACTGCATTTTGTGGTGTTAACAGCTCAGCATGGCCTAATCTGAGATGTCTTTAGCCATAACCTTCATCCATGGCACCCTCCCTACAAGCATTTAGCACCGCCTGGGTGTATACAGCACTATTCCCGCAGGGAGCATATGTATACATAACCAGTGCTCACCTCAGGGAACATTTATTTACCCACAGTTATGCTCATTTTGATAATCAGTGCAGGAGCTTTCAACAGAGAGGGTACATTATTGATCCAAGCTATCTGAAGTATTTCTACTTTCTGCTGCTTAACTCCAGTGGAATATGACCACTTGACTTTCTAGCAGATTGAACACATATTTGCTTTTTAATGTAAAACAGTTCCCCTGAGATTTCACAGCACCTGGCAAATGTCAGTGAATTAATCTACTGAGGAAATGGAGACCCATAAAGTTATGTGACTCGTCTAATGTTGCTCAGAACTGATGACTTTCCTGCAACAGGACCAGATTCCTCCTCATTTCTACTCTGAAGGTTATATTTGGCATGCTTATATTATGTCTTTCCTCTCTGTTCAGTGACAATTACATCTTAACCAGCAAGACCATATTTATTAGTAATGACCATTTATAAGGATCTTCAGAATAAATCAAATATATGCACTTTAGCTTAGGCAGGAGCAGCCTTTCCAGCCCATAAGCAAGATCATATGTGAGAAATCTGGACCATTGATTTTCTAAAATATGTTCCCTTTGCCCTCTTCCTTTTTAATGAAATGCTCAGCCCTTGTCTGTGAACAGAAAGGACTTTGTATTAGTCATTGAATGCAGTGAGTGTTACCACTGGGTCTGAATCAGACAGACTACTTAAATATATCTGCAGGATAAGCTGTAAAAAACGTTCTGCTGCAATGGGCCATTTGTGCTGCATGTTGGCTTGTTTTGCATAGACAGCAAGGCTGCCCTTCCTTAAATTACCCATCTTGCCGTGGGGCAAAACTGCAGACTGGCTTTTTATGAGCCACCAGATTTGTCCTCTCTCCCAAGCAAGTAGTGGCAGTTAAGAGACACCTGCAATGTGAAGCAGTGTGTCCTCCAGACCACAGCCCACAGCCAAGGCCATTTTGACAGTTTGGCCGTCATCTTGGGGTGGGAATCACGAGCTAAATGTATAATTTAATATTATATGAACACAAGGGTACAGGGGGACATCTCATAAAGGCATGTCATCTCAGTCGCCAAAGAAATAAGTAAAAGCTTGAAGCAAAAAAAGTGTAACTGAGCAAGTGCATGACTCCTGTGAATAGTCAGGTGTATTTGATCCACAGCCTGAAACTTAGTGCCCACCTGATGAGCACAAACACGGGCTTGTCTCAGATTTGTATTTCTTCACCCCTGAACCTTGCCAGAGGCTATTTTAGAGGCAGTTGAATAACACGGAATGAAAACAGCTCAGCTGCTGGACGAGCTTTAGGTTGCCCCCTGTTCATACCTGCTTCCTAAGTAGGCTGTGATTTTTTTCTGTTTCCTTCTGGCCAGGAATAAATCTCCCAAGCATTTCTGCACATAATAGCAGGGAGCAGTGTGGTGATGAACCTTGTGGTGATGGGCATGCGCAAGCACGTGCTGCTTTGATTGGACACCCTGGTCACAGGACATTACGCTCCCCAGCGGGATCAGAGTTAATCATAAGCTTGGGTTTCCAAAGTGAATAATCGTATTTAAAACCTTGCCATTCACTTTCTGCGGCTGTTCTGCACTATTTACTTAATACGTTATCCTGACCTACATCCCCTCCTGCAGACTCATTCACCACAGTGTTTGTGGAGAAAGAGGATTGAATAGCAAATCTCTGCTCAATCTCTTCCACTTTTCCATGTGGTAGAAGTGAAAATCACTTTGGCTGGTGGAATATTAGGGACAAGTACAAGCCCTGCTTTATAGGATTCACCTACTTTTAAACCTTGTTAAATTGCTAACACAGCTTACTTTAGGAAATGAAATGCATGTGATTTGAGGATATGACATAGTCTCTTGTGTCAGTCAATAGAAAACCATTTCAAGTGAGAACACGTACAGCCTCACACAGAAGGAGCTGCTGTTCACACAATGATAATACTTAGCACTACTAGAGCACTTTACATTTTCAAAGAGCTTTAGAAACGTTATGATCGAGGTGGATGACTGGAATAGCAAATTTTCATGCAATTATTACTGTGAAGCAGCAGTTCATTTCATTATGGAACATTTTAGGCCATATGGATGCATGAGAACATCTTAAGGAAATTGGCCAGTATTTCCAACTCCTGATGTTCATCCTAAAATGTAACCAGCATAGAAGCCTTCAGTTTCTTGAATCTTCTCTACAGCGGGGTTGTAGGATCTGTCAGTGGTGGCAGACCAGGGGGTGAGGGGTAGAGGCTGATTAGATCTGTGGGTTTGGTAGCATGGGATGGGTGAGAGTCAGAAAGTAACTGAAGGGGTGCAGGCACAGCCATCACATTTGCATGGGGCAGCAGATCATTGGGGAGATAGTTCCAAGTACAGCTTCTTGACCTACAGCTGCAGAGAGCTGAGCTAGGGGTGTTGGTGCCACCTCTACAAGTCTGTGAAGGTTCAGACATGGTCACTGTTCAGGTACTGTGGCCCAGCCAGAACGAGGTCATGATCTTTCGGCAATCCAAAATGGTTACAGGGTCAGCAGACCCTTAGTTGATCAAAGCTTTCAGCAGACCCATACTTTATTTTCATTCCTTTAAATTCAGGTGAGTTTCCTTTGCTAGAACATATATGTTGTAACCCTAGCACTCAAAGTCTGAGGATTTGCTTCTTCAACTCAAATACCATTCCCAGCTCCTTTAAAACCCTTCCCTCAAACCTTTCCTTTTATGAACAAAGTATAAAACCTGGCCAAGGTACAAGAAATAAAGTCAGTAGTATTCAGTCCTTGCACTCTGGGAAGCTCCCACTGGACACACAGAAACCCTCCATGGTCCCTCCTTGGGTGGCAGCAAGGGCACTTTTCGGAGAAAAGACAAGGAAGCCAAAATGGATCAGCATGAGGGATGACACCACTTTGGTTGGGGTGAGAATAGGGCACTCAGAGGCTCAGTTTCCCAAGTGGATTTGGTGCCCTACATCCATTTGGAAATCTCATCAGAGTTTGTGGTTCAGTGTAGTTACAGGAGGGAGGTCACTTCTGTAAGTCCCCACTGAGGGCTCTGTGTAGGCACATGTGAAGTAAAGAGGGTGTCTCCTTCTCCATGTGTTTGATCACTTGGCAGTGGGTCATGTCTAATTGTTCCTATCATATCAGCCATGAAAATTATGTGCCATTAAGACATGAAGAGAAAAATGCAACTAGTTAAACATCTCAAAAAACCATCTCCAACATAAGAAAGCATGAAACTGTTACATGAAAGGGAACTTCAGACAGGAAGATCTAACAACATTAATCCTCTTCCATTATAGAGAAACAAAGAACAAAAAGGATAATAGATTTGAAATAAGACCTAAAAGACCACTTTTTATTGGAGCTTCAGGGGCCGTTGGGGGCCATATGTTGAGCAGAAGCAGGATGTTTCTGGTATGTCTACAGCAAGCTCAAAGGAAACCGCCGTCAATGAGCCCAAATACATCCACACCCATTGGAAAGCTGTGGGTAGAGATTTACTCTAAAGCACTGGAAAGGGATGCTGGAGTCCTCCTCCTGAGGCCAGCAAATACAGTCATCTGCCTAAAGGCAAAACACGGACTCGTCTCTGGAGCTCTCTGAGCAGGCATCTTCTGCCTACATCTTTGACAGCAATGACTGCCAGGTCTACAGTCAGGACGAGCTGTCTGCTGGGGTTGTGCTGAGAAGTCCACCCCCAGCCTTCAAGACTCTGTGACAGTCCCATGAAACAACACAGCGGCCCAAAGGGTGTGGGTCTTTTTAATTCTTTTTTTCGTGGGAAGCAAGGAGCTATTTTTATACCCCAGTAACAGCCTTTGGACTGTCAGTAAAATGTGGAAGGCTTCATAGTAAATGTTTTGCCTGACATTTTCTCAGAAACATCGAGAAATAATCAGTGCATAATTGGAAAGGCTGTGCTGAAAAGACCTGCAAATGTCTATAGATCAATGTAGAGTGCAAAAGGTACCTTTTTCTCCTAAGTGACCTTAGTGAAGATAAAGCTCAGCATGTTTTATAGAAATGCAAGATGATTTTATAGAAATTACTCAAAGTGTACACCAGCAGAAGAGCCAAGTTGTTGATTATTGGTAATTTTTTCTCCTCTCTTCTGCCATTCCCCATAACAATGACCTTTTCTGTCCTTTCGGGATAAGTAAGAGCACCTTTTGCGGTGTCTCCCTGGAAAAGAGCACCTCTGATGGTATATCCCTTGGATCTGGAGGGGATGGGCCATCTTTGCCTGAGAAACATCTACAGTTGCAATTCCCTCGGAAGCTGCAAGGTGGGACGGGCAG
Source organism: Strigops habroptila (assembly GCF_004027225.2). Taxonomy (NCBI): domain Eukaryota; kingdom Metazoa; phylum Chordata; class Aves; order Psittaciformes; family Psittacidae; genus Strigops; species Strigops habroptila. The sequence continues at coordinate 7,545,243 of NC_044279.2, read as the reverse complement.
CTTTTAACCTCTCAAAAAATAGTATGTGTCTAATCAGCAGGAAAACCTCCGCAGGAAACCAAACAGTCTGCTTTAATCATGAAGGTAAATGTACACACTGAAATGTCCACTGGGCCTCCTATAGATTCAAGTGGCTCCTAAGGAGACTGCTCTGGTCCATCAGTTAAGTAAATACATAGGGAAACTGTTCTCGGAGTGTCTGATTATGTCATCATCAGAGTGAAAAGGTTCCTTCATCTGTTGAGTAATTACCAAGTTGGGACGGGGGGCCGATAGTATCCTTTCGAGCATACGGAAAGACTCGACGCACATGTTGAGAGGCTAATTTTAAAACTGTGGCATATCCTCCATTTCCTCTCCTCTCCCCCTTGCAGAATACCAAAGGGGTTAGGTCACATCCCAGAGCAATCACTTGCTACGGTTTCCTTTCCCCCCCACTCTGTTTTCCTTTATCAAACACAGTTCTTTCTTTGCCTCTCCTGTGCTCCCAGGCAGAGATCTTATACACCAGGCTGTAGCCTGGAACAAATATTGTCTAATCAAGTTATATTAGAAAAAAGAATACCTTTCTTCCAAACGAGGTTTTATAATGGAGACGTTCCTGGTCCCTTGTCTACACCACTGCTAACAGAAGCAGTACCTAGTTTACAGGCAGGCAGAGAAATAACCGTGAGATGATGAGCGTAGGGAGACTAACGGCAAAGGCTGAACTCTAAGAAAGCAGCTAGGCAGGGACAGAGAGAGGAAGAAAGGAAACTACACTTTGCAGAATGAATAGCTTCTAACAAGTTTGAAGGAAATATTATGATGATTTTATTACCGTATTTTATGATGCCACTCTAAGAAACGAAGTCCTGAAGAAGCAATTAAGTTCAGAATATGCATTTTGCAGCTGTATTTTCCTGGCCCTCCACCTGCCTGTCAATGAGCTGATGAGCATCCTTGTGCTGTTATTGTAAGGCACTGCTCGCTTCACGTCCTCCAGTCCTCAAAAATCAAATTATGGATGGGGTCAGGGTGGGACAGACCTGCGAAAAATCAACTAGGGATTAATATTCACACTCCTTCCCCATCCAGGGAGTTAAATCAGAGAAGACATCAATGCTTTTGGGAAATGATGGGTTCTCAGCTCTGCTAAACCAGCAGCTTTAGAGGCTCAATGCGTGCAGGTCTCTCATGATTTCAGCTCAAAGTGGTGTGGTCCTATCTCTAAGAAGTGCCTCCATGTAGGCACTTCTAACTGCCACCTGCCCTTTCCAAGTCGTGTTGACTTTTTTTGTGCACGTTCCTCTGAAGGGAGGGTGAAATAAGTGAAAAATAGCACTAATGGGCAGCTGTCTCCAAGGGCACTGGTTTGCTCTGTGCCTTTGGTAAAAATACTTCCACTTCAGTTTCCCCACCCGGTTATTAAACTTTAGCCCATAGGTAGAAGGACAACTCATGAGATTTAGTTGGAAAAGCTGTTGCAATTTAACTGCATGATTTTGTGGTGATTTAACCAAACTGCAAAATCCTTGTGTTGAAAATGTATTTTCACCCTCACTGGACCAGTTCCCTCATCCCATCATAGGTGCTGACCAAACTGAAGTCTCCACCCAGACAAGCTGCTCCTGGGGAGAAAGGGGCTGATATCTTCTCAAAACCTATTTTAGGAAGGTTAATATCTTTGCATCCATAGACTGAAAAAGGTGTTTTGGCATCCAGCTCGGATGTATTGCATTCTCCTGTGCTTGTTAAGATAAAACCCAATCTTAAAAATGCAAGGGTTAAAAATATGCCTACACCAGCTGAATCAAGCTGATTTTAAATGGTCATTGTTCAATCCATGCAACTTTCCAAGATACCACCCCTTGGGTAAATAAGGTGCTTTGCAGACTATTGCATAAGTCTCACATGAAGTCCAAAACGTATAAAGGCTCCAGAACAGACAGTTGGGTGGAAAAAGGACTGGATTGTAACTCTGCAATGGCTAGTCAACACATGAAGGATGAAACCTTGCATGGGGCAAAGCTGTCTTCTCAGATGTTCTTTGTGAGTGTTTGAAAGAGTTAAGCCCAATACTGGAATGTCTTGGGAATGTTGGCAGAGGGAGAGCGAGCAGCTTTTTCCTCCCTCTGGATGGAATCCCAGGACTGAGCTTGCAAAGTGATGACTTTGGATCTGAGTTTGCTTCGTGGTTCTACAGCGGAGAGCTGGGAAGTGATGCAGTGTAAAGAAGAAGCCGTTTGCAAGGGATGTGCAATTGCCTTCCTAAGTCAGGAGAAGTATTTTTACCTCTTCCCTGCTCATCCATGGGTGCAGCAGAACTCACGTTGAGAAGATACACAGAGGGAGAAACCACATCCTGAAGGGCGTGTGCGAAGGGAGAAAGACACATCCCCAAACAGTTTATTTTGGCTGTTGGTTTTTGTTGTCGGGTTTGGTTTGGTGGTTAGGGCTTTTTTTTTCCACCTCCTTTTCTTTTCCTTCTCCTTCTTTGATGGAAATTGCAGTGACTTTTTAACCTTGCAGTTCAGAAGGCTCCTTGGGATTAGCTGATTGCCTCCGAGCAGGGAGTCCGGGGTGTTTCACACGGGGAGCTGGCATGGCTGCTGTGCTCTTTGGCTTTGAGGATCTGCTCTACAGCTGGGACAGCCTGGTGTGGAGCCTGACGTCCCGGGCTCTAAGGACTTGCCGCTTTGGAAACCTGAGGGTCCTGCAGCTCATGCTGAAGCCATGGTGCATTTCCAGAGCCGTTTACCAGGTAGGGTTACAAAACACCAGGCCAGACCCTCAAACCCCAGTGCTGCAGAGGGGAACCCATCTGGGGAGCCGCTCAGGGTCCTGTCCTGTTACTACCAACCACTTTGGGTGCCATCACAGGCGGCGGGACAGAGGAGACACCATTGGCAAGGGAGGTCTGGGAGGAGAAATGCAATGTTTGAGGATGGTGGTGGGGTCTCCTCCTCAAGGAGGTCCAAACTCTCCTTCCCACAGAGCAGACGGCAATAAGTGAATGCAAATTAAGGGTCACCTTGCTATATCCCCTTTCCTTTAGCTGTATACTTGTAAGTACAGCCTGCCTTGGCTGTTCTGCATCCTCAAGCTGTCCCTGTAGCTGCACAAGAGTCATTTGTGACTTACCCATAGAAAAGGATGCCTAAAGACATCTAAACTGTGGAAAATGGGCAAACACGGTAGGTTTTAAACTGCAGTAGCACTAGTTATCCCTACTTGACTCGTGCAATGCCTTCTGACTGCTTAGTCTTGCAAAGTTCAAGGCATCTGCTTGTCTAAAACTTTTGTTTTACTTGGTGTGTGGTTTATGTATTATAGGGAGGTTTGGGGCTTGGTTGACTAGCTTCTTGAGAGTTATGCTAGCTCTTTGCAGCTTGAAGTATAACAATACAGCTCTAATAAACTGTGTGTGTTTGTGAGACTGGCTAAACTGGGTTAAATAAACTGAACATCACAGCGAATGCACTCGAACTGGGTGCCCCTTTGAATAGCGACTCATTCCAGTCCATTGGTGAGTCCAGGTTGAAATGATGCTGTAAACCAATCAGTATGCAGCTCGTCTGCTTTTTAAATCAACATTAGATGACGGAGGCTAGACTCTGCTGCAGGGACAAACCCATTAAATTATTTATCAACTTCACAAATTGGCTAAAGCCAGACTCTGGATTGACTGACCGGTGTTCGCGTTTGGAAAAGGCATTTTCTGCTACTCCCATTTGCTTGGTATTTTGCTTTTCCTGTGCTTTCAAAGTCTCCATGTGTGAAGCCAAGTTATACAGAAGAGGCCAGATTAAAAGCCTGTAGAAATTGCATGTGCTGCTTAGAGGGAGACCAGGGTAAGCCTTTTAGTAATTTTAGCAAACTGAACCAGCTTCAAATCATTCTCTGGTTTCAGCAGAATTCAGAAATAGATTTTATGGCCTTTGGAGTTTAGCAGCCACGGTCAGCGTGTTTATTCTAAGTATTTGTTCTAAAAGATGCCTGCAGCCAATAATACAAGCCTATTACTCAGAAGAACCCTTTGTCCCACTGATTGCCCTGGTGGCCCCAGGGCATGGCTTTGAAACCCCATAAGAAATATCACAGTGATGGTGCCAAGTGAACCAAGCTGTCATCCGCTCTCTTCAGCTTGTTTTAGGAGCCTGAACCTGAAGCCAATTCATTCATTTGGGCTGGGGAAAAGGGAGGAGGAAGCAGGAGGGCTCAATACTGAACCCCTTTTTTACACTCCACTCATGTAAAACCATCCTCAAAAACTAAGGAGTTAGTTTTCATATGTGTCCAGATTCCAGTTATGAATAACCTATCCCAGCCCACACACCATGCACCAGGGGATGCTACTGCCCGTGATAACTCCTAGGATTGATGGTCTTTTCAGAGATTTACTCTGTTGAGAGCACCGAGCACATACACAAGTGAACTTTTTCCATTACAACACACACACATCTTCAGCCATCCCCCACGGCATTATATCATGTTCCTGGCATGTTATCCCCTTTTACTAGAGCCACCAGTGAAGTGGGACTGCAAAGGTGCCTCCCTTCCCATCCAAACCAGCATCGATGCAGCCTGACACTCACAGGGCAGGGTGGACTTGAATACTTGTTGTTTCTCAGACAGAATCAGTGAACATCTGCAAAACCTCAGTAAAACCACGTCACTTCATTTGTCAACGCCCATGAGCTTCTAGTTCTTTGGAAAGGGCCTGAAATAGTGGGTCAGGTACCAGGAGAGTTGCTGCTGGGTGGAGGTTTGCTTGGGAAAGGCATCTTGTAGCTCATCACCGCAGAGAGCCAGCAGCAGTGGTATCATTAGTGGCCAGCATGAGCTGATAGCTAACTCTACACTTACATATATTAATCATACCAGCGTTTCCTCCAGTAGCCAGCATCCTCCAATTTAAATGCTGACTGGGTATTTTAGTAGAATAGTGCTTGGACGGAAAGCCTGCCAGTTTAATCACTTCCCAGAGACAGAGACTTCTTCCACTGTTTATTATTTAGATGAGCAAATAAGCTCTTGACCATGCTAGTTTTTCTTGCTGCTATATATTAATCCCTGTTGCTACTGCATCTTGAGAGCAAAGCAGATCAGCTGTAGGACCTTTGCATGGTACCAGAACAAAAAAAACACTTAAAAAAGAAACGTTAGTCAATTTTGTAAAATTAAGCAAAACTTTTCACACTCCAAAAAGTATGCTTCATGCTTTTTTCTTTGAGTTAATCACATCTCAGTGCATTTGTGGCATTCTGGAGCCGTTTGCTGGCTCACCCTTGCTAAGCCTGGCTTGGGGGTACCATGGCAGGGTATGACACAGCCAGGTTCCTTGATTCTGGCTATGAATACAACACTGGGGAGGACTCAGATCCTCCTTTGTGCCACCAACCTAGATCATGGCTGCTCAGGTATTTCACTGACTTGGAGAGTTTTTTGGTATCCCTTCCGTAGACTGCTGTCTCCACCACACAAACCTTGAAAAACATCTGTGGGTTTGGTAATTCCCTTCTGCTGTCCCATATACAAAATACATAAACCAAAGCCAATACAGTACAGAGGGTACAGCTCAGATTTACTGCTAATGCAACAGGCAACAAGGTCTTGAAAAGAAAGGTGCTCCAGGCATCAGCATAATCAGTGTAATTCCACTTCTTTCTGACAAGTGAGACTTTGCTTTCTCAGCTCTTGGGAATTCAATAGCAATGCATTAGCAGAGGTAGAGGGAATAGCAGCTTTGGGGTGATGCTGGCTGCGGTGGCAGGGATGTGATCCAACTGCTTGAGATTTCAGTCTTCAAACTGATTCAGCAATCAGAAGCCTGGACTGCCCAGGCTGTGCTCTGAGCAGTGGTTGTTATATGTAAGTTAAAACAACCAAAAATTGTTCCTTCGTTCTTGGTCTCCAGACTGGATTTGACTCAGAGATGCTGAGTAATTCCATTCCTCTTTGTCTTTAAATGGTGCTGTGGCACTCAGGAGATGTGAGAACTAGAGGCTTTTGGTACCCTGAAGCAAGGTATCATCATCTGTCTCAGACCTTATTTCCCTTCCCAGTAACTAAATCCTCCTGCAGGTCTGCTGTGGTTCCCAGGGATACATTTGTCTGCACAGTCTGAACAAACCACTTGCCTTACTCTATTTTCAGTGGGGTTAATATTCACCACTCGTAATACTTTAATTGCAATGAACACTTGCTATATTTTAATTGTGTTTTGTGATCCACCATGAGGCTTTCTGACTGCATGGTCAAAATTCATCTGAAAAAGGAGATTATCAAATAATAAGCTTCCAGTTGAGGCTTTCAGTCAGTCAGTTGTGCGAGATGCCACAGAGCTGTCGGATGTATTTTAACAATGCCCAGAAGACGTCCGACTGCTCTGACCTACTGAAATATGGCCTTGTGAACTAACACAGTGCCTACTTTGGCAGAAAGACATTTCAGTAAGTGCTGGGGGAGGGCTGGTTTATTATGGGGTAGGCAGTCATTTTTGCATTTTAACATCCTGAAGATATTTCACTATTTATTTAATCTCCAAATCCATCAACAAATGTTTGAGTTTCCCAGCTACGTCTGTGCAGCGTCAAAGACCATTAGGCAGGCGAGGACCTACCTCTTCAGCACAGATGTGTTTATGCGTCTGTCTGTTTAAAATCCCACCAACTGCTCCTACCAAGTTGGAGCTGGACCACTGGATGCAGAACAGTCTCTCAAGGAGCTGTAACACCAATCACAGGCATTTAATTCTTCACACACTGTACACAGTAGTGCCGTATACTTTTTACAGGCTGCTTCTTATCCACCAAGTACTTGGAAAGGTGGTTAAGTAATATCCATAGAAACTGAGGCAGAGACACAAAATTACTTGCTTTAGGCTATAGACACAAGTGCAGAATTGTCTTCACTACCTCATTGCTCCCTATATATCCTGTTATAGCTAATGAGATTATGGAAGGAGATGGGCTGTAGCATTTAGGGGCTGGATGTTAATGTGAAATGAGGAAGAGAGTTTCTGCCATGCTGGCAGCAAGATAAAGGCCCAAGGAGCAATGGCAGGAACAATGTCCTTGTCTGATGTCTTATGATGAAGGAAGGATATCTAGGGGCTCTGGGCATCCCCATCTCTGGGAGGGAGCTGCTGCTGCTGCTCTGGAAAACTCCAGTTCTTGCAAGGCAGAATCAAGTCACAGATCCTAGCTCAACAGTTGGTTTTCAGCTGTGAAAATCACCTGTGACTCCTGGCCCCTTAGTATTGAGGCTGTTTTAGCAGCACTTTGACTCCCTGTCACTCCTTTAGAGCCATAGCTGGTAGCTATTGCAGGCAAGAAGGTGGGTTTTCATTTACATACACACAGACATACTCAGCCATGTGAGCCCCCAAACCAAGTCCTCCCTGGGCCTTCTGCTCTGCTACTTCATTACCCCGATTTTTCCCAATCTTTCATTTTTATTTTCCTGTATCATAGAATCAGCTAGTTCGGAAAAGACCATTAAAGTCCAACCATTACCCCAGGACTGCCAAGTCCACCACTAAACCACATCACTTAAGGTGTGTTTCCCACACAATGCCTGCTGCTGGCAATGGGGCGCTAATTGGTTTTCACCCAGCTGCTATGGGCACTGGAGAGTTGAGCTGAAGAGCTTTGGGGCTTCTCCTCCATTAATGTGGGGGGTTGCTAGCGCCCTGCTAGGTATTGCATTGATAAAGGGACAGGCTGTTATCCACCTCAGGGTGGTCTCTGAAATGTAGAAATATAGAATCATAGAATCAACTAGGTTGGAAAAGACCTTTAAGATCATCAAGTCCAACCATTACCCCGGCACTGCCAAGGACCACCCTAATCCATTTCACTAAGGGCCTCATCTATACCTCCATGTACCCTTTCAGGATCATGGTCTAGCTCCTCGTAAAGGAGCCATTTGGGAAATCCATTCTTGTTTCAACGTCATTCCCCACCCTGCTTGCCTTGAAGACATCTCATTATGGCTAAGCACAATTAGGAATTCAGGAGCAAGAGCAGCATTTTGCAAGCTTGCCCTGCTGCCTTAAAAGGCTGTGAGAATCAGTGTTGAGCAAGAGCGAGGAAGGAAAGGGCTGAAATGTTAAACACATAATTTCAGATTGGTAAAACTTCCAGGTTTTGATTTATAGCTTCATCGCTAAGTAGATTAATGAGGAATTCAAACAGAACCAGCTCTTTGCTTTCCTTTCAGGCCTGACGTATTAACATTTCCCATTAATCTAGTCAGCTCCAGCACGATGAAGGCTGCGGAAATGGGGGATTAGGCATGTGGGAGTGTTGGGTGGGTAGGAGAAAAGAGACAACAAAATTTGCTTTAGCTAATTAGTTAAAATAGAGAGCATGGGCCTTTATTTAGGTCTCAGGTTGTAGCTGAAGCTCTTTCTGACTCCAAGTTAGCAAAACCAGGTCCCTTCTCTTCTGGTTTTGGGCAGAAGGTTTTTCAGTGAGGCTGTTGATTTTCTACTCATGACAACAGTGGATGGAGCTACCAGTGCCACTCATAGAACCACATTTGCAGAGCTCTTTCCTGGCAGCTCCTCTGTCGCCAAGAGTTCCATGATGCCAGGGTATAACTGGTGTTCAAGAGGCTGCAGGCCCCCTAAAGCTATCCCATGATCTATTGCAACAGGGTCAGGCCCGTCCGAGCTTTCAGCCTGCCTAATTCCCACTTTTAGTGGGGGGAAACTCTGAGTTTTTTCTCCCTGCACTCTTTGCTGAGCAAATCCACAGGCTCTGGATCTGCCCTGGAGACTTCTCAAACTTTATTGCTACATATTTAAGCATTTATGAGACTTGAACTGCTGCCCTTTAAAAAAATAAATAAATAAAAATAAACAGCAACCAACACAGATCATCAAAAAGAGAGGAAAATAACCCTCCACCCAAAAGCCCCAGAGCTGCAGGAAGGGCTAATGAGCCTCACATGTTTCTGAAAGCTGCTTGGGAGCCTTTGGCTTGCGGAGTTGCTCACCCCATCTTCATTACAGGCAGAAGCAAAGAGGGATAGACAAGCAGGGGAGGGGGGAGGACACACAAAAATTCATCTTTGCCAGAAAACATCCAAACAGACAGAAAAAATCCTGCTTCTACTTGAGGCTTTTTGGAGAACATACAAGAGGTGTTCCATAAGTTCCTATCCTCAGGTATTTTTACAACACACTGTAAAATTGCTTTCAGCATTTGATACAGAATTCCCCTGATTTTCTAGAGCTGGGAAGGACAGGGGCAATCTGGTAGCATTCATGTCAGTGTCACCAGCCCCACCGTATGCCCACGGAGCATTGATGTTGGTGGAGAGGAAGTCAAAGTGTTAACATCGAGCTAGACATAAGTGCTTATTCCCACACTGGGGCATGCCAAATCAGCCTTCCCAGGGCTGGTCTCTGTCCCACACTGTCTCAGGCAAGAGAGCAATAGCAGCCAGGTTCAGGCAGAGCTAGAGGGCTACTTGGGATGTCTTGCCCTGGGCCAAGGATTCAAGGTAAAATGTCATGGTGGAGCTCACCAGAGGAGCACGGATGGTTTAGATACCTGGGAAGTTTGGGGCAATAACTGTTTTTCCTCTTGGACAATCACAAACACCTATCTCTTTTTGCAGCTTGTTGCATCTCATCTCTCCTTCCGCTGCCCCAAGGCAGCTGTGGGTCAGGGCAAGGGGCATAGAGGTTTCCTGGAGGGCAGGGACAGGCACCAGAGGTGTGCTGGGCAGTGGCTGAACCTCGAACTATTTCATCACGTCGGGGGTTGCTGCTGTTAAAGCTAACATGGAGCTGCACCAGGCTGGGGCTTACACTCACTAATCATTTGCAAACACAATACTGCAGCACTTTCCATGTGCTGTAGCAAATTGTCCAGCTCTGCTAGAATATGAGGTAGACTTTAAACCCACATTGACCCTCCTTTCTGTATTTACATGAACTATTAGGGATGGTAGGAGGAGACTGAGTGGTCAAGTCTCATGACTGAGCTTTTTCTTGTTCAAGAAACACAGCAGCCTCTTGCAAGGGGAGGTGTATTTGGCTTTGTTTTGCTGTCTGTGGATTGTTCCAATCTGCCTCTTTGTGAGAAACATTCAATCTCCAGTGTGAGTTCATGAGAGAGGAGTCTGGCTGTCCCCGTTATGAACATGGGCAAAGACTTTCATGGTGTTAATTCTAGCCTACTAATAAATGGGTTAAGATTACCAGCGCAGCTTATACAGGCCATCAGCCAAGGAGTAAACACAAGCAATGCTGAGTTGTTTCTACCCTGGGATAGATTTGAATCTGTCCCAAAACTGAGCTCTCTTGAAGTCCACCACCAATGGCTTGGGTGTTCCGGCCCCTATCTTTGCTTTGGGCTGCAAGGAATGAAAACTATGCTCTCCACAAGGAATACAAACTGTCTCAAATGAGAAGCTCACCCAGCTTATAACAGAAATGCACCTACCAGCAAGGCAAGGGAAATACTGTTTGATCCCCTGGGTTTGCAAAAGCCAGGTCTAAACTGCTTCTTCCAAGGCTTAGCTATTTTCTGCTCAGTGTCTTTAAACATGACATGGGATGCATCTCACATTCCTTTAGCTATTAAAATTCAGGCATTTCATCTATGTTGGTTCCTTCCAAGATTGGTGTCTTGGTACAAATCACTCTCTGGAGATGCCTACCCTTTTGTGCTGAAACCGTAAAGAGTTGAGACTGCGAAACTCAACTAGATGCCAAACTATTAAACACCCACAGACCTGTGAGGTAGAGCTCGGTCATATTGTTCTAATTAAATACATGTCATCCAAGGCCTGGGTGGAAAATGCTGGAAGCTCTCAGGAAGGTTGGTATCCATCAGGACACAGTGCCCAGCAACCTTGCAGCTCGAGTCATCCAGCTTCAGCTGTTACAATTGATAGAACATTCTCTGTAATAGGACAGGCGCCCAGGAACCTGCTTTTGGTGAAGAGATTTGCCTTCCCCAGAGAGACATTTGTGAACAATTCAGTCATCTAGAGTAATTAAAAGCAGCTGGGAGTTTTGCCTGAAGAATTTTTGTCCTATTCAACCCCTTCTCCCTCAAAGAGAAATCTGTCTTGAATATATGGCTCTGAATAGCCCCAAAATAGGTCCACTCCCATTGAGCTTCCATGTGTTTCTTCTCTTGCATAAAATAAGATGATCTTAGGGGCAAAAAAATGCTTTTCTCTTCTCTGTTTGCAACATCCATTTGTTGCTCCTCCACAAGCTTTGTACAAATGATGCCATTTCTTTCAGATGTTCTCCAGGAGCATAGGTAGAGCTGACTAGTGCCACTGACGTGATCCTGCCCTAACTGTGTTTGTAGCTGCATTTGCATTTGATGCTGCCACCAATCATCTACACTCTTGCAGAAACTCTCTTCACATCCAACCAACAGCATCCAATTGTTTAGGTAAAAGCAGTTGGTCTTGGGCATGGAAGCTTTGGGAAAAAAAAAAACCCAAATTATGCACTGAAAGATTAATCTCATGTGATAGCAAGAAAAAAGACAGAACAAAGGCTTTCAATGCCATCCAGGTCTCAGTACCAGAAGGCATTGAAGTCAGGGTATGTCCTGCCTATCCTTCCTTCCCTCTGTCCCTCCCAGGCTGGATTGAGGAGGATATTAACCCCCTGCAACTTTCATACCCACAAAGGGCTACGGTAAGACACTATCTCTTCTTTTACCAACATGTGCACATAGATTTCTTCTGAAGTTTAGATATAAAGAGCCATTTCTAGTGTCCACTCATTCTGATTCATCTATAACACAATTTAAATCTCCTATGCACTGCATGCATTCACGTGAGCTCACAGCAGAGGAGGGTTGTTGTTTTCCTAAATTGGAAGCTTATGGGCCCAAGCTGGAGGAAAATTGTCATGGAATTTCAAACCCTGCCTGTTTTCCTTCCTCTCGTTTCAGTTTGGGAGATATTTTTTTTAACTATGTGAGTCCACTCAGGACTCATATGATGAAGCACAGCTTTGGGACAGTCCTATCCCCTGCTCCTGGGGAAGAGCTCCGCGTGACAACCAGTCTCAAATACAAAGAGTTATCCAAGGTCAAATTCCTCTGCACTGTGAACTTCCATCTGGCTCCCCAAGAGGGAATTAGTGTCTGTCCAGCACCTGGCAGGAGTCACCCCATGTCTGCAGCATTGCATAACTTGCAAACCCCATTGCGCACAATTACTTGCTAACTTCACTGGTCACTGCACTGCTGGAGCCGCCAGCCGCTGGGACTCAAGGGGGTCTTGTAAAGCTCCAGGAGAGCAGGAATGTGGGTTTTACAGTCATTGCAAACCCACTTTGCTCCACTTCCAGGGGGCCCAATCTCAATTTCTATGTCCTTAGGGGCTTAACACATTTGAACAGCCATTTCCATGCTGGTAAAGAAGCAGCTCCCTGTAGAAAGACCTGTTTGAGGGCTGGGAATTTTTATGTTACTGTAAATTGCTGTACTCGAGTTGACCTCTGCTTTTTTCTTTCTCATAATGTTTTTTTAATACTCTTTAGAGCCCCACAGCCACAGGAGCCTAGAGTCGTGCGGGTCCTCATGTATGTAGCCACAGCTGAGACAACAACTTTGAGTACCCTGAGCCGGGCTTTGCAAAACCTCAGGCGATCAGTCAGGGCCTTTGCAAAACCAGACTGCAAATGGGGAACGGCTTGTATCAGAGCAGCCACTGGGATGAGGAGGTGGTAAAGAAGGAAGGGGAATAAGCAGCACAAGAGTTGGATAATTTCTAATTAAAGTGAGAATAGAGTCACTGTTCATCTTAGAAAGAGAGGTTCTGGGAAGTTCGCTGCACCGCATATTCTCAGGCATTCATCATCCGAAATGTCTCTTAATTGCCACTATTATATCATATCACAAACATTCCCGTAATTTATCAGTCATAACCTCCTACAAAGGGATTCTTTCATTCAAGCTGTTTTCACAGAAATATTTTCCCCTTGGATCCTGTTCCTGTAACACAACTCAGACCAGGAATCTGAAAGTGGAACTGGGTTTTTTGCTTCTTCTTTCTAAACACTGATTGTTGCTTTGCAGAGAGTATGTTTCAGTAAAGGACTGTGTCCCGTTTTCAACCTCTTTCCTCTTTGTCCCAAGATAATCAGCTCTTAACAGCTCTTCTTCCTCTTATGGTAAAAGCTGAAATGTAAATATTCAGGACATCCTAAGTGTCAGGAGCCAGCAGAGTGCTGCTAGCCCAGATGAAGGGTCCCCACCACGGGGCTGCCTTAAACATTTGGCTCAGCCGACAGACTGTGTTTATAATCTAAACTCCCCTTGTCAGTTCCTAACTCCTGGCTCCAGTTTGAGAAAATTTAACATTCGGGGGGTTGTATTTTCCCACCACTTAGTCGAGAGCCGAAATTTTTCCTCTCAGAAAACACACTTGTGTGTCAAAGGCCAATGACCTAAAAAATATCAATAGTTTTGCAGTCTAAATATAGCGCAGGACTGAAATCCTGAATTCCTGCTAAGCAGCCAGTGTAAACAGCCATCGTCTGTGTGACCAGGGAGGGGTAGGCTGCAGCCTGGGGCTTTTTCTTCACGCTATCTCATGCTGCAGCGCCTGGATGTCCCGGCATGGGTGAATCATAGAATGATTCGGAATGGAAGAGAACTTACAGATCACCTAGTTGGGGAGCCCTTTGTGCAGGGACCTTCTGGCCAAAACCCTTCCCATCTATGGGCTTCATTATCCAGCATCAGCAAAAGTCACATCACTTCACAATCACCTCAACCTGAAGATGATGTCCTTCCACTGGTTTACACCTACTTCTCATAAGGGCTTAGTTTTGATGGGGGAAGCCCCAAGTTCAAGTGCTGCCACTGACTTCGTCAAGGAGTCACATCACAGTGATAAGCCATGAGGACAATCACCCTTATGAATGCCAAAGCAACCAGAATGATTAAGCCTTGACCCATCATTGGGTGTTGGTGATAGACACTGACTCCAAGAAGTAATCAACCTCTGTCCCCTGAGTGGGAGGCTGTGATTTCCAGCCACACCACTTTATAATAACAAAACTAATCGTGTATTTATCTGTGGATGCTTTAACAAATACAAACTCATTCCTGTGATTCATTTCATCTTAAAGTTCATATGTAAGATCTCTCCTGCCTGTGCTGGCAACAGCTGGGGGTGACCAGGAAAGATGAACCCATCTGCCCTGTAGAGGTCTAGGACTGCACAGGACCATCTCCCACCCACTCCACCTTCAGCCTAGGCCAACATCTATAACTCATTAATACACGTAGGTAATGTCTTAGCCATTAGCTGGGGATGGGGAAGGCATGATACCCTTAGAAATTCCTCTCCCTCTTGCATCAGACTTGAGAGGGTTGGAATTAAATGAAACCTGGCCGGGAAAATGCAGCGGGGAATACAGCATGATCGGTGTTGAAACAGTTTGTGAATGCTCAAGGGTGGGCAGAGCCCATTTTTGTCAGAGCTGATAACTGTCGGTTTACCTCACCCCCTTTCATTTCACTACCCTGACTCTCAGTGGATCTCATTATCCTGGAAGTTATTCAAGAGTCTCCACGTCCTCTAACAGGGCTCCAGACACCTTGCAGGTCTCCAGAGATTAATTTCTATTAATATAGCCCAGATGTAAGATTTCTCAGTGGGGCATTTGCTCCTGTGTCTTGCAAGTTTGTTGTGTTTTAGGGATGAGCATATCTGGATGGTCCTTTGGGATTTCCTCCAAAGGTTTTTCCAAAGGAAATATCTTCTCCAAATCTTTCTGTTCACTTGCACCTTTTGCTAGGATGTGCTGTTCCTCTATCACTCTTAGCCGCTATTTGCTTTGGTGCAGCCAGGCTCCTGCCTGTGATGAGAAGCTTGTGGCCTTGAAGACTTGCACTGCCCTTGAAAGACCATGTATCTGCGCTCTCACAGATTCAGGCAGACTTGTTTCCCTTCCATCTGCTGTTTCTCCTCTTGCTTTTCAGCATTTTCGCTCTGGCTATTCTTGCCAGGAGCTGCACCCCTATTTCCACCCTATCTCCCTTTCATAAGCAAATCAAAGTACTTAAAGATGACCCTGCTTCTAGTCTCCTCTGAGGCAAAACCCAAATGCCACTTAGGATGCCAAGTGCTGCTTCACATGTCTATGGTGCACCCCAGGAGTGAGTGCAGCTGAGTGATTGAGAATTGTAGAACAGCAGCTGTGGAGCACAGGACCAGTTATTTCAAGAAGACTCCTCTCTAAGCCATCACTGACCTAATTTTGATCACCCAGCAATATGCTCTTCCTTTTTATGTCACACTACCCAGAAGGTCTTCCTGGAAAATGAAACACACTCAGAAAAATATTCTGAAAGGCTTTTGCTGAGCCATTTAGCAGTTTGGGAAATCTGCAGAATCACTGATCCTTTGACAGTTTTGTAGCTATGAAAATAAAGGGAGCTTTAAATTAGTACTGTTACAGCAGTATGAAATCTGGAGACAGACTGGGACAAAGCTGGATCTCCAATCAGCACTTGTTCTGATTTGAACAAGTTTGGTTCTGGACTGGTTTGGAGTGGAGGAGGCTTTTGGAGGGTAGTTGAATGCAGGGAAATGCTGGATAAGCTGCTTCATTTTGGAGGGAAGAGGTAAAAGACAGACATTAGCTATGGTAATTTAACAGGTGAAATTTGCCTCGGGTTTATTTTCCTGACCTGAGACAAGGACACAGGGCTCTGCTTTGCCACAGGGACCATAAGATCTTGGGGTCTTGCAGTTTTGCTTCCTATGCATCTGTGTTTCCTCCTTCTATTGTTCAGACCTGATTTGGGACAATCTGAATTTATAATAGTGCACTTCACAAGAGACTTCAGTCAACCTATAAAAGCTACAATATATGTAATAAACAGATATCTTAATGACAGACAGCACAGTCGTTCAGCACTGAGTTCATATGGGCAAAACAGTCTGTGTCATGGGCTTGTCTGTGCAACAGACAGCTTTCACACCATGGAATCATAGAATCATCATAGAATGGTTTGGGTTCTTAAAGCTCATCCAGTTCCAACCCCCTGCCACGGGCAGGGACACCTTCCACTAGAGCAGGTTGCTCCAAGCCCCTGTGTCCAACCTGGCCTTGAACACTGCCAGGGATGGGGCAGCCACAGCTTCTCTGGGCACCCTGTGCCAGCGCCTCACCACTGGAGCAGGTAGAAGCGAAAGTCACTGTACAGGGTTGAGATCATACATTGGGAAGTAGAGTTGGATTAACAACCTTTTTTCCTGCACAAAACATGTACAGCAGGACCTGGTGTGGAAACAAGGGTAGGTGTGTTATATGGAACTGCTGCCCTTGGACTGCTCAGGCTTTCTTGCACAAGCAAGCAATACCCCCTTTCCCAAGTTCTTTTGAATCCTTTGAACATGGATTTTTGCTAGAAAGCCAAAGGAGTGCAGTGAAAATCCAACAACCCTTCTCTGTTGTCCTTTCCCAGGGGGTGGTAGGACCGATAAAGATCTTTCAAAGAGCCAAGTGTTTCATTAAAAAAAGAGAATCAAAGATCTTTTTTCTTTCCCTGTTTTTATAGAACCATCCCTGGTTTGTTTAGGTTTTCCTTCCCTTTCACGAGCCTGAGCATCTGGAGATGAAAGATGTCATAACCCACCTCCAAATGGCTCAGCGAGACTGCATTAAGCACGTGCCGTTTGACAACAGAAACACAGATCAGGCACTAGCACTGAACATTAGCAGAGTCAGAAGTCTTTAGTTGCCTTCAGCAATAAATGTGCGTAAAGTCAGGAGGACATGAAAGGACTTGAACAGGTTCCCTCTCCCAAAACACAGTATTTACCAGCAAAACATCTAACCCAGGGGATTGACAAACACAGGAGCAAGGAATTAGGAGAAGGCCTGAAGCTGTGATGCACAGTACCACCTAGTGACAGAGCCCAGCTATATAAGAAAGGTAACTGCATTTGTAAAGTTCAGGATCTGTTTCCCCTTCCAGTCTTTAATCCCATTTCCCAGTGATGCCACGTGTGCTGCTGTATCCCCTGGGTGAAGAGACAGCACCATTGAAGCAACCCTGATTTGTTTTCCCTCCTTTTCATGGTTTCCTGTTCACAAAACAGACTTGGGATGCAATAGGTGGGTTTCTTGTGTCCAGCAAGAGGCTGCCAGTGGATGCTGTTGTGATTGTGGGATGTGCAGGTTAGGCTGGGCATCGCCTGCTGAATCACCCACAAGGAATTCCTCAGTGCATTGTGCAACTGGAGAAAGGGAAAATGCAAGATCCAGTGAGTAATGCAGCCTTCCAGGGCATCTGAAATGAGAAGAAATGCCACTGACTTGTTCCATTCCTAGTAATGATGTGAAAGAGCAGTGTGACACGCTCAGCTCAAGAGAGGGCTTGTAACGTTTTCCGTTAATTTCCCTTCAAAGAATTGCTTATTGAAGGTTAAGCTGCTTAGAGGCTGAGTATGTCTTTGTCCTTCTATTATTACTACTGCTGCTCCTCTCCCTTGTTCTCTCTTTTAAGAGAAAGCAGTTACTGTACATTGGTGGTGTTTCTCTCTCTGGTTATCTGAGACAAGCACAGCATCGAGATGGGAAATTTGTCACATTTTGGCAATGGTGGGATTGCACAGAGCAAAGTGAATTAGAAGAAATCCAGATCTGTGGATTTTCCCCATATTCCAGCCCACAGATTTACCCACAATCCAAGCAGCTGGGCTTAAGAGGATTGGATTTCTTCTCCTCGTTAAGGTCCCTTTACACATATTCTTGAGTGAGACTGAAAAGGCTCCGCTCAGTCTCCGTGTGTGGGTGAGTGAGCAGAGGCAGTGACTCGGTGTCTGGGTACCGTCCTGCAGCTCATAGGAGGAAGCAAGAGAGCACTGCACCTCCCTGCAAGGCCCTATGCACATTTAAGGCTTCTTCACACAGCCTTAAATGTCTGCATAAATTACAGTTGGGTTGGGGCCACAACTACGCTCTGTGCTTTGCATGAGCAGACAGGAGGGGTGTATGTGTAAGGTTAGAGTTAGGTTTAAGGTTAGGATTAGGGTTAAGGCTAGGGTTAGGGTTAGAGTAGCCTTTTCTTCCTCTTACTCAGGAAAAGGCTCCCGAGAGAAAGGATGTTCAGACCCTCTCCTGGACCTTGGCTGGAAGCTGCACTAGTTCATAGGCAGTGCTTTGCTAGTACACCAGGAAAGCTGAGATGGTTCCCAATTCAAATCAGTATCCCTTCCTTGTCTTCAGTGGGAGTCTTCTTCTAAAGACTGATTGGGAGCTCAAACGCCAACGCTGTGCTTCCTTCAGTCTCTAAAATTTACTAAATCACCTGAGTGCCCCAAAATGGCATATTTGTTGGGGCCACCAGCATGATTTTGTCCTGTAAAGGTGATGCACAGCACTTGCTCACTGCCAGCCAAGGGTTGAGGCCATCTCATGCACATGGCCACCTCATGCACACAGCCATCTCATGCACACAGCCATCTCATGGTAAATATGGCATTTCCAGCAGGATTTCGTCCTAGGCTTACCCTTCTTGAGCTTATTGCTTTTCTCTTTCCCACAATCCACGGTGCTACATCCAGCTCCTGAGCCCAGAAGAATCTCCGGCAGCTGGGTAAACACGCCTGAGTGAATAGGGCCCTTCACAATGGAGTCACCAGGAAATCCAAACACTGTAAAGGCCAACAATTCAGCAGGGACAAAATCGTGTCTTTACAAGACAAGTTCCTCCCAAGCACCAGGAAAACACAGCCTGAACGCTGCCCCACAGAGTTGCATCTCAGACAATAGGTTTTATACCCCATAGGTCTCCAGGAGCAGCTCTTTCTGTCTTGTCTTCTTTCAGATATTCATGGTGGCAAGAAGGAAGATGAGTTTCTGCAGAGAGATATTAGGATCTTCCCTCCTACCTGGGATGTTTCAGCTATAACAGGGTGCACCAGCCCCATTCCCATCGCAGGCCTGAAGTCAGTCTGGGGAAAGGATGGAGGGATGATAAAAGGAGAAATATTAACAGGCTAAATCCTGTGTGTGGTTATTCAGGGAAAAAAAACATATTATGACATTGAGCTTACTACTGATTTACACTTTGCTTTTTACACTTTGCATTTGTCTGGTGGCTTTGCCCACTGTGGTCTCTTGTGGGTTTAGGATTCGTTGCTTGGACCCATGCAAGCTCCCTTGTTCCTGGATCTACTAATCTTTTATGTCTTCCTGAAATGCAATGGTTAGCATGCAAAGCAATTCATATTAATCTCCATCCATTGCTGCGAGGCAAACTTTCCCTCTCTGTAAATTGCAAATTTACCAGGACCTGACCTTGAACACAGAAGCCAATATAATATGTGCTGATATGGGCAAACTAGCTGTGAGTCTCAAGCGAGCATATATGCAGTCTCAAGCCAAATCCTGAAGTCAAGAATTAGGAGCTTTATACTAACGGAGGAGCTGGCTCACTGTGTTATTGGCATACGTGAAAATTAATCATATCCTGCAACAATGTTCACAGGATGCATTTGATTTATTACTAATCCTGTACACTATTGCAGCTGCTGATCTGCTGCCAGAGGGTATCGTAATGATGCAGCTGGCACCCCTGTTGTGATGGCCATCAACACAGCCAACAGCACATACTGGGTCAGTCATCCTCAGCAATACTATTGCATTTGCTACCTGAGCTGAAACACCAAGCCCTGTAGCTGCGGTTTTAAGTTTGTCTTCAGTATAAAGAATAAGAATATAGTATTATATATTCTTATGCAAGAATAAGAATGTTTAATGTGCACAGACGGGGGAGCATGTATAACATCTGAAATATTTAAAACATTAGAATCTGCAGAACAAAACTGATTTTGGCTCAGACTATGGGAGTTTCTATCCCCCTGTGCCAGGCAGTCAGCAATGGAAGTGTGTGGGGAAGTTGTGCCTTGCCCTAAGGACGAGACGGTTTGTGATCAAGAATGGAAAGGCACAGCTACTGCAGTGCTGTCTTCCTGAAACACAGCTGACCCTCCTGAGATTAGGAAAGAGGAGATGGAAGAAACAAAATTCTCATTCTCTGAGGATTTCTTGCCTTGTTTTCATACTGGGTCCTGCCTCGAATAAGACATTTAAACCTAAAACTCACCACCAAAGGTTTGAGACAATTGAAACATGTTGTTTGACAGTATTTATAGTACTCTAAAGCTTTAAAAAAAAAAATTTCAAATTAAAGATATTTTTAAATTATTTTTTTAGGGAAAGTCAAAATAAATTATTAGGAATTTTCCCACTTTTTCACCACGACTTTTAGTATAACATGGCTTTGCAGGGCATTTTGGCATGAGTGCTTTCTCTGCCAAAAACTACTTTCAGCAACGTTTTTCCAGTGTATCAAAACAATCCCTTTGCCCAGGGGCTGACCATGCAGGCAGCATTAAACGTGTCTGTTGACCAAGGCAGTGTCCATCCTCACACCAGCAGGCTCATTAGAAGTACCCGTGGAGAAAGGAGAGTAGATTTATGCAGTTGAGCTCGTTCCCCATGGAAGAACCTGCTTTGTGCAAACAAGGAGGGTTTCATTTTCAGAGCAAGAGTGGTGTATTTCCAAATGTGAAGGTGAAATGTGAGGTGAAGATAAGTGCTCAAGAGGGTCCCACTAAGCTCAAGATTGAGTCAGAAGACTTTACTCCCCTAAGATGTACAGTCATGTCATGAGTTGGGCCTTACTTTAATTCCCCCAAAATCAGAGATTTAGTGGTAAGGCTGGTTTAAAAGCACATAACCCATAGCCCTGGACATCAAGATAGAAGCCTTTACCTGTGTTTTTAATTCTGAGATAACATTTTTGCTTGGCTTCCCCATCTCCTTCCACCCTGGCCAATAAAGCACAGGAAAAAGGGTGAACAGCAGAAGACTCCTGCAGCATCTGAAGACCCTTCCCCAGGGCAGGGTCCTCCTCTGGCACAGGCAGGACATCTGCCACTCAGTGTGGGTGACCCTGGGGCAGAGAGCCTAGTCAGACATCATCCAGCCAGGTCTCTATCCCACAAGGAAAGGCAACTGTCTACACAAACTGTGAAACATGAGGGCTGTCAACATCAGAGGGGATTCACACTGGCGATGACAGGCATGACCTGCTTTTCTTGCTTTGTTTATTTATTTGGTGACATGCTGTCATTCCATGAATAATCTGGAGTTTTCCTTTCGGGGGTTTCTCCCTTGTTCCTTTGGTACTGAGGATAACCAAGGTGGGGATGGGGACAGACACCCCGCTCCCTGAATCTGGCTTCGGTGGACTTTATACTGAGGGGAACCAAGTGAAAAGGGAGCAGGATGTAGTCCCCAAAATGCTGGGAGAAGACTAGGGATCTCCCATCCACCTCAGGGGAGAGCAACGAAGGTGGCAGGACTAGAGGAATCCTATCCCATTCTCCTGCTCCGTTGTCTCTAGAACTAACTTCTAGCATAGCGGTCACTGCATCCCATTCATCCCAGTGCGAGCGCCACATGGTGCTCACCAGGAAGGGCTTCTCCCACATCGCTGCCTGCTTTTCACTACTCATCTCCATTTAACGATGTAAAGAGCGGGGAAGGAGCAGTTCCACAACTTCAAACACCCCAAACACAATCTGTTGCAGCTGGGCAATTCTAGTCATCCTGGACTCACAAGGTCTGATTAAACTGATGGCACATAATGCGCAGCACCTTCAGGATTGCCTTTAAAATTGCTTCTGCACAGCCATCCATTAGCCGTGGTTCTTGCTGAAACACATCCATCATTAAAGCAACAAGCATATGTTAATTTTGCACATAAGCATATGCATATGTACAGGAAAGAATCTATAAAACAAGCAAACTGCCAGCCTTGACGACATTCAAGGAGGGGAAAGTGGGTTCTGAGTTAAGACATTTCTTGTTGTGCCAAAGATGGAGATACTTTGAGAGTTAGGGCCCCTGGCTGCGCCTATGCCTGTGCCTGTAGCTCCTGTACCTTCATTGAACACTGTATCATTCCACAAGCATTTTCCATGCCCACATAGCA
Organism: Strigops habroptila; assembly: GCF_004027225.2. NCBI lineage: Eukaryota > Metazoa > Chordata > Aves > Psittaciformes > Psittacidae > Strigops > Strigops habroptila. The sequence continues at coordinate 7,523,242 of NC_044279.2, read as the reverse complement.
TCCAAAATGCAAGGTCAGCTCCTCCAGCCTAGCCAATGCTGGATGCAAAGCACTCTCAAGCACTTTTTGGAGTGATTTGAGACACAGCCATCCTAGATGGTATCATCCCTTCACGAAACCTCAGGTGGCTTCAGGTACCAGTGCTTCCCATAGCCATGAGCTCAGGGAAGAGCAGGAGCATCATGGTTGCTCAAAAGAGGCAAAGCTGAGGGAAAGCCGGGTTATGTTTATGCCTCTGAAGTGGGCTGGCTTCCTTAAACACACCCTAAAAATGCTGTAGCCATACTTCTGGTCCTTAAGCTGCTGCCAGTAGATCAAGAGCATTTGGTTGAAGAAGAGAGCAGCAGGGCACAAGCCACCTGCTCTCATCTCTTTGCCAAGAGCTGTTGGTGAGACCTAAGGAGAGAAACAGTCCCATCTGCATGAACATCCATCTGCAGAGGGCTTGGTTTGTCATATTTAGGCTCTGCTGGTTTTGAGTAGTTCAGCTCCCCGGTGCTGCTTTGTAATTAAGTCTAAATGCCACTTTTCATTCAGAGGCAACCAGAGGCCACTGCACATTGCACTGGGGGTTGGCCATGACCTTCAGAAAACTATGGAAAAATACACTGTGTTCACTGCCCTTTGTCAAAACTCTAAATCACAGCCCTGACAAAGTTGGTAAATATTCCACTGAGGGCGCAGGAGGCCACAAAGAGCACGTTTTAATAGTCTCCAGTTTTCATCTGGCAAAGATCCTGTTCTGCACCAAGAGCCACATGAGCTTTCGGAGTCAGCATTGCATCTCGAATGCATTTGTCACGCGAGCTCCTTGTTTCTAGAGATGCCATTATCAACAGAGGACGGGGGTTTATTATTAAGTAGCAAATCAGTCTGGCTATGCCAAGCGCAATCCAATTATTGCTTGTAGTTACTGTAGGCTGAAGAAGTCATAAATAAATGAGCACACTGGACATTCATTCATTAGCATTTCAGTCTCACTGTAAGAACCCAGCCCCTTGTTTCTGCTGCTTTAGTTGCTCAGGTTTGGAGGGATTTTGGGATGGTGTGGCAGGGCGGTATGGTCAGAGGGCAGGTCGTGGTGCTCCTCAGGCCCAGATGATTGCAGGATAATCGGGGATAAATGCAGACTCCTTTTGTCTTTTGTTTCCAGGGCAGGGCAGGGGCCTCTTCCTTCTCTCACATTCACCCAGCGGGAGAAGAGCAAACACAGGCTCGTGTGTCAGTCTATAGGTGCATGAAAGACAAGGAAAGGTGCTTTGCAAACCCCCAGCCAGCTCCTGAGAGTACAGGGATGAGCCCAGTGCTCACTTTCCTTCTCTTACCACTATTCCCAAAGCACTCCAGCTGCTTGGTTTTGGGTTTCAAACCTTATTTTGAGACGGTTTGGGTTGTTCAGTGGAAATAAGGCATCTTGCAGTGTACAGGCACCTAGTTACTCATTGCCTCGTTAGCACAGTGATGTATGAACAGCCACACAAGTAAAATGACGCTCAGCTGCAATATAAACACAACCACTGCTAAACAGACTCATTTTAAAAAGTATTCCTTACATCTGGACCTCTTCTGGGTTTTCTCTTTCTGCCTCTTCTTTTTCTTCCTTTCCTCCAGACTGGTTTTCTACTTCTGCTTATTAGGATCATTTTGAACCGTCCACCCTCAGTTTATCACAGTCTAGGGGCAAGCGTTGCAAGGAGGGAAGCTGTCCCCATGCAGGCAGCTGCCACATGGAGCCCATGGCCATGCTGGTGACCATCCCCAGCCAAAGAAGGATGCACAATGAGCTCTACCTATGCTGAGCTAACAGCAAGGAGGATGTCAGCATTTGACTTGCGCACTTGTTAACTGCAGGGTCAATTGAATCATTTTTTCCAAGCTATTACTATTACTGTTACTACTACTATTACTATTATTATTATTCACTGTTTCTGCCAGGGGGTGTATAAAAATGACATTTACAATGCTGCACCACCATTTATGTGGTAATGTTCCTGGTCACTTGGTAATGCAGAAATCAGTTGTCTTCATTAGTTTGGGAAACAAAAAAGAAAGATGATTTTGCATCAAAGCAGGCAGTGTGGCAGCTTCTAAATTCTGTTTGTGACAAGCAGCAAGGCATCTTCGGCCAGTTTAAGGATTTTGTTTGGAAGGAATAAAAGGCTGAGAGGGAAATGGGGTATTTCCTATGGAGTGCCTTGTTTATTTGCTTGGGCTTCCTTGTTTCCCGGCAAGGGGAAAGCAGCAGGAAAAAGAACTTCTAGTGAAAGGGGATGACTTCCAGACTTCTCTCCAGATATTTCACACATCTTTACATAAAATATTTGGAAAGCTGCTATTGAAATCAACTTTTCTCAAGGGTTGGTGCTTTCCTTCCTAGACCGGAGCAGAATAGCCTGTTGTGGGATCTCTACTCTTCAGTTCTGGGTGTTGTCTGAATTTTAGCTGAAATAACTATCTGAAACCTTGAGATATGCCATCCTTCTTCTCGAGACGAGCTCTGTAGCCTTCTCCTCATTCCCATGGACATGGTACCAAGGAAAGCCACCAGGCCAGAGACCAGCCACATCCTGATCTCCAGAGCTTCTCCTGTGGGGTTGAAGAGCAAAGTGATGGAGAATCAGAAGCTAGAGCACTCTTCACACGTATGCAACATATCATCCTTGAAAGTTAAAAATCTAGTGACATGACATATTTCTAGCTAGGCTCTAGCCAAGAGGCCTGAATTTAGAGGTCATAAGATTTCTTACTTGATTGGGGAAGTGGAAGGATGCAGGTTTCTGTGGAGTGTGTTGGCACAGTGCTTGGACTCTATTGAATGTCTGCACCAGCTCAAAACATGAGCCTGTGTGCTCTTCCTAGAGGGCTCATTTATTTTGGCCACATGCAGGCAAAAGCACCAAACCCAGCCCTGGCGGCTGCAGGAATGGTGATGCTGTAAGTGCTCTTGGAATAAGTGTGTGGGGAGACAACCTACATGATCACCAGCGTAAAAACCCACCATTCACCACCAATTATCACACTCAAGATCTCAAGAGAGGCTGCAATTATTCCCTGCTCCAAGTCTAGAGCAAATCAGCATTTTCCCAGTAATTGCAGTGTAGTAACTATTGTAGATGTTGACTTTTTAATAGCAAACACTGCTCAAGCATTAGATTTACAGTCGTGTTAGTTAGCTTTAGTGACTTGGGAATCAATTACCTTGCTGTACAACATGACCAAAGATTATAGGGTAGTCCATGTAATAATTTATACTGCCATCTAGGAGTGAAACTGTAACTTCAACTTTTCATATAGAAAGACACTCTGCACAGCAATAATTCCAGTAATAATAGTAATAACCAGAAAAAGGGGAAAAGATGAAAGCAGTGATTACAAAATAAGGGAAGACCTGTGTGCAAATAGAGCACTGGAGGGTATTGGGAGCTTTGCCATTCTCAATTATTTTTCAGGATGATAATAGCAGTGGCATTTTGTTAATGAATGTGTTTTACGCTTTCACTTGGGTCAGCAAGTGAGGCTGCATGGCTCTGCCATGGCAGAAGGTTTGTTTCAGCCCAGTCCTTGGGACACACAACCAGGATCATGTCATCAGCAACACAAAAGCTGCTACTGGCCCCTGTTAACCACTTGCTCTCCTGGTTGATCACTGCTGATTTCTAGGATCAGTTTTACATGCAGCATTTCCTGGTTTCTGCCCACCTCTCCCTGCCAGCACTTGTTCCCACACTTGACTCCTTTCTCCTACTTGGGACAGGAAGAACTTACGTCTATTTCTCCAGGCTCCTCTGCACAAAGAAAACAACTTTCCTTTAACTCCTTTGAAACAAGACCACCCAGGTCAGCTTTTCAGTCTGTGTTTCCAAGCAAATTATAAAGAAAGAACATTAATTAAATGTTTTTCCTCCCGCAAAGAAGTTGACACTGTGACCCTTTAACTATAGGCTTTGCCTATTTTCCTCTCATTTAGTTCCCATTTATTTCAGTCTTTACTTGAAGGTGGCAGCTGAGCTTTTTGAACCTTCCAAGCACAGTGGTCCCTCATAAAACAATGGTGAGTGTAACTATATGAAAACTGGTTGTTGTCATTATAAAATGGGACAGGGTCTCCCATATGCAAGTGTTTGTCACCAGACAGTAGAAAGTTTATACTAATATATCAGGCTACCTTATAGAATCATAGAATCATAGAATCATAGAATCATAGAATCATAGAATAGAATAATAGAAGGGTTTGGGTTGGAAAGGACCTTAAGATCATCTAGTTCCAACACCTTTGCCCATGGGCAGGGGTGCCTCACACTAGACCATGTCGCCCAAGCCTCTGTCCAGCCTGGCCTTGAACACTGCCAGGGATGGAGCATTTATCACTTCTTTGGGCAGCCTGTTGCAGTGCCTCACCATCCTCACAGGGGAGAACTACTTCCTTATAGAATTCTTATACCTCCTTGACTCTAACCAGCAAGGCATGCTTCATTTTTAAAATTGCTAAAGCTCAAAAATATTAAAACTGCCTTAAAATATTTGAATTAATAAAATGCATAGATTTGGTCTCTCTTCTCCTTCACCTTCTGGAACCAGCCCAGAAGAGCAGGTTTTCAGACAAACGTCATCTGTCATGAGATTTGGCATCCTTGTGATCTCAGATCATAAGGTCACTGTCACTGCAGGAAGGCAGCCGTCTCTGGAGTGAGGAGGAGGGGAGAAACTTCTGCCCCTGAGCCAGGGGACAGGCAAATTAACATTGCTTTAAACAAGGAGCCTGAGCTGTAATGGGGAAATAACATCCCTGCCCTTCTTTGATGGTCCAAACCCACTGGGGACATGCGACCCTGCTCCACTCACGTACCCATCAGATGGGGCATCCCAGCCATGGTCCACAGAGATCAGTACAGCCCTGCCATAATCCTTTGTGGAGGCTCCCAAGCAACCTGCAGACAAGGCACATGGGAGCCTTATATCATTAGTTTCCCTCGTTACAGCTTGAATGTGCTATGGATAACGTATGAATGCAGTTGGCTCCTCACAGGTCCTTCTCCCTGTTTTGGAGGTGCAGTTTAGATGTATCCTGCAGCTAAGCAGTGATATTACAAACATCAGGGACCGTGGGGCATTTGGGATGTATTTCCCCTCCTTCTCCCATGCAAAATCCCATGTTAACTGCTGTGGAAATTCTTGTTTTGCGTGAAAATATGCATTTGACCGACCATGATTGTATTTAATCCTGTTCAATTGCTTTAATAACCACCCTTGCAACACACTTAATCTGAAAATGTTTTCAATGTACTCAAAATCTTATAAACAAAGATTGCAGTCACCATCACAGTGTTCCTGCAAAGCCAAACCACAAACATTAGTTGGTTTGTTGTATAGTTTAACAGCCATGATCCTATCTGACCAGTGGCATATGCTGCTATAGCTAATCTATCATTTGTCTCCCTTTTTTAAATGAAATGAACCCAAGGAGTCATTGTAAAAAGTATGACCTTAGCAAGATCTGACTTTTGTGTTATGTCTGAAGTCTGTATTCACCTCTCAGGGTTTAATGAGTTACACTTCACAGTCCTCTTGAGAGAGAGAGAAATGTGTTATGATCAAACTCAGGTTATAGGTGAGGATAGAGGGATAATGTGAGGTGAAATGTCATTTGGAAATGGGTGCGAAAGAGCAGATTCAATGATAAACGCATCCATCCTTCCCTGTCCTAAAAACAGGCCCCTAGTTTTCCATAGCCCAAAGACTGCAACAACCCTATAATGCTGCAGAAATTGGCATGATAATAGCCAAAAGGTACTGGGTTTGCTGGTAACTGAGCGGTTGATGGGGTTGATCAGTCTTCAGAAACAAAATACTCCTGCTTCCCACTTCCAGGAGTCATGGGGAAAAGGTGCTATGGTGCAAGTACCATATCTTGTCTCCAAATCCCAGCTCTGAGGTAGTGTCAGACAGGTTAGAGATACTCTCAAAGTGGGGACTGGATGTTTAATGCTGACTTCTTATGAATCAGCACACTGCCCAGAGGCAGGCACCTCCATCATTCCCTGCAAAACTGGGGCAGAGACAAAAAGTTGAGCAAGGGGAGCGTTCTTGAAGGCACAGCTAGTAGGTGAAACCTTCATCTTTTTCATGCAGGGGCTTGTGGTTTAAGACCTCCCTCAAGATGTACGAATTTGAGCTTCTCATCTCTTTTTTTTAATGGGGGAAGTATCAACACCACTTGCTCTATAGCCTCGCTTGTGTCTGCAAGGCCTGTTAGAGCCATTAGGTGAAAGACATGAAGACTCCTCAAAGCAGGCATCAATACCCAAGACTCTCCCATCCCAAACAGCAGCAACCAAGGACTGAGAAGTCCAATCAAGCCTCAATAACTTCCAGTCCCTCCTGCCCTTTCCAGGGCTGGTCTCTAGCAGCATTGGGTCTGTGTGGCCCATTGCAAACACAGCTGGACAAGCAATGCTTAGAACACACCATGCAGACCACGGGGTGCTCAGAAACCAGGCCAGCTCTGCGTGCAGAGGGGAAATGAGCAACCTTTATGGAGTGAATTAATCAAGCATTTCAATCTCCTTAGCCAAGGGTTAATAGTCTTGTGGTGACTGCCCTGGGCAGGGTATCAGAAGAGCTGGGGTTTATTCCTGGTGTACTTCAGTAATGAAAAGGAAATTGTGTTCAGACAAGCAATAGAAGCCCAGAGATGTCCAATACACAGCAATTAGACTCAAGTTAAACAATAAATCAAGTAACACTGAGCCTTTGGATCTAGCATAGCACCATTATGACTAGTGCTATGTTTATTTAGAAGACGCTGAGCCCATTTTAAATGTTTTCACATTAAATGTGATTTAGGCATTTGCTATTGAAGCAACTGACTGGGCCTAAATGTAAACATTATTGGTAAGATAGATATTTTCTGGCAAATAAGATCTGTTCTTTGCACTTCTATGACATGAGGGTTTACTTGCTCCTAGATTTATTTTGTGTTTGCTTCCTCTTTTTGCAAGGGTTGCCTCATAAAGATTAAAAAGCCCAAGAGAATCGAAGTGTAAAATAGAAATCACCGATTAAACTGTCAGAAATGGAGCAGCCTTTGTTAATCACTGATTCATCAGCTGGGGCAAGAAGAGGGGTCTTGAGTTAGCACAAAGGCTTTGGTGTCACAAGGCTTGCGATTTATTCCCAGGTGTCTCTCACTCCAATTTGATAATGGATCATTCCCAGGTAAATTGATCTCCCCATGACTCCCTTTTCCCATCTGTTCAACTTGGGTAATGATCTTGCCTCACAGAGATAGTGAGAACTTTCAATAAGAAAAGGTTACCTGAAAAACCACACCTGCATCTGAAATTAGGCTACCCCCTACTCACACCTACAACAGCTTTGGCTAGAACAGCTATTTCCTACCACAGCCAGGAGCTCTCCTTAATGTGGTTTTATGAGCAAGCAACAAAGTAAAGAAAAACATTTAAAGATTTAAAGAAGTATGACCAAAAAGTGACAGAAGTTGGAAATTAAGCTTACACCAAGCTCTTTTTTGTTGAGTTTTTTTAATTGCTAAAATTGTCATTTGACTGTTACTTTAGTGTCTCTTAAACCCTTTTATAATGTTGCAGTAACTGAAACATTGTGTAACTGGCTTTGGGTTTTTGTTAAATTTTTTTGGCAAAAGCTGTTAATAATTATCTCAATGCCATTTTGGAATGTTCTCAGGACTTTCTGCAGAACGTGGCACTTTGCAATAGAAAGCTTTCCAATCGGTGTAAGTTTTGGAGTCCTCAGTAGAAGGCAGTGTAAAACTGCAAAAATATTCTTCAAATCATGCAATGTACAAAGGCTACTTCAGTACAAAAGCCAAACAAATGGCAGTTAGTTTGGTTTATTCTTCTATACAAGAGAAAGTACTTCATTATGTAGCTCCATGCAAGATTTTACTTAACAGGAGGCACATTTCTGGGCTTGGATCTCTCAGCTGACTCATTTGATGTCCTTCACAATTACCTGCACTGCCTTCTGTCATCCAAGAAGGCTTTTGGGTGGCTCTCAGCAGCACCAGTCAACTGCAACATCTGAGGGTGGTGCAGGGAGAATAACCTCACCTTTCTCCAGCCTTGTTCTCAGGTTCTTGCCATTTAGTCATTTACCATTTACTCAGCAGCTCCCTTTCATGGATGAAGTTGGTTCATTTGCTTTTGGAGAAATGAGGCTTTCTCTTATTAGCTGCATTTTATTTCTATCTGCTCTGTGGTCATGTCAGTGGTCTGCAAGCATCAATCCAGGTCTCATCCAGCCAAACAGTGCCCTTTGCCAGCAGCCCTTCCTCCTCCCTCCCCTTGGGGAAAGATCTTCCCATCTCCCACCACCACCCAGCCCTCTTTATGGATGGAAGGGGCCTCTCCACATCTGCTCCTTCCAGCATTATTCTGCTTTCAGGCCATTGCAGGTGAAAACGGCAATATTGTGTGAACAGGAAGAAGTTCCTGAGGTAGAGCTTTACTCAGCTTTGAAAGACAATAGGGTCCCATGTGTCCCTTCTGCCTCATGGGAACGTAGAAGGGATTGGTGAGGACCTGACCTCCAGCAGATAGAGAACCTCCCCCATCCCTCCTATTCCTCCTGCAAGGACAGGGATGGCTCCCAGCACTTTCCATCAAGAAGATTTCCTTCTCTTCCCATTCCAAGATGGGTTCAAGGTGGGAGGGCTGCAAGAACATCCCCTTACCACAGCATCACTCCATTGAGCGATGGGTCACCCAGGGAGGGCTGGTGGCATATCCGGCTCATCTTCATCCTCTTATGCACACTTCAGCTGTTTGCTTTGTTTGGCTTCTTGGATGCTGGGATTACCCAGAGCTAACTGGGACATGAGTGACTTATATGTGCCTCCTGTCCCTCTCCACACCAGCCCCAGGCTGGAGCTGGAGGCAGCAGGCAGGATTTGCCAGCCTGCAGGTCATAGCACCAACCAGATGGAGTTGGCTTGTCCCCACCATCCATTCCAGCTGCCTTGCAAAGACCAAGCTTTGTTTGCCTGCAAAATAATCCTGCTGGCATGCACTTTCTTTGCCTAATGAAAGGAGGATTTATTGCACCAGCTCTTTGGGAATGTTGAGGTCTTCTTACTTCCCCCTTCAGCTCTCTGAGATCCTTTAAGCAGAGTCTGTGTGAAAATTAATCAGATGCCCTGGAGGCTTATTTTGTCCAAAGCTAAAGTCTTGCTTCTCCCTTTCCCCCCTCCTTTTGTGCCCCAATTACTTAAGGGATTGTCCTGGAAATTAATGAAAGCATGGCATGGGAAATAACACCCACGGTTCATCTCAGAAGTGAAATGTTTCTGTGGAAGGCTTAACTAGAAACATCCTGTGGTTCACTCAGCAAACTTGGAGATCTTCCCAGTTTGAAGTGCATTGAGTATCGTTTGTCTTATCTCCTAAATTGTTTGCAGGTCCAGATCCAGGTATATGAGTCAGGTCCTGCTCTTGAGTAATTGCATTTTACTTCTCTGAATGAGATCCCTGTGGTTTCCACTTGGTTTCCAAAGTTCTCAGCATGAATTATCGCAAGGTCACAATTCATTCCAACCTGTTATAAGGGGGAAATGAGGTGATGAGGACATGTTTGGTAATGGTATATGTAACCTTCCATCTCTCCCTTACTGGCCTTGGTCCATGGAAGCAGGTGAGGACAGCCTGCTGGTTTAGGTGACCAGCTGGGTCACATCAGTCCTGTTTCTGATTCCCAGCATTGAGGCATTTTCAGTGCATGGAGGATACACATTATCCCAGATGAGAAGAGATGAGGCCACTGCTTCTTCTCTCAGCCAACCTACATCAAAGCGGACATGACCATGCTATACCATGAATTATATACCACACGAATTAACCCATAGTGTAACCTAATGCTTTGTTTTGTAGGGCTGGCTGATCCTTGTCATGGTTAGAATAAGCCAGCTGCATTGATTTACAGTGGGATTCATGTACCCGGCAGCTTATACAATCTCTGAAAATGGATTTCAGTTCCCAAGTTACTTAGGTCCACGTTACTTTAAAAGTTTTGGGGCTTTTTAATCTTTTACTGCCACTCAAATATTATGAGTTAAGAGTTGTGCAATCCATGGGAGTGAGGCCCTTGAACACCTCCCACAGGGAGGTAGGCAGTTAGGTACCTTCAGCAAATCCTAAATATTCTTTGAAAGCATTTTCCTCACCTTCCATGGGTTTCAGATGTACCATACGTGGGGAAATGACATTGACTCCTGTAAAGCACTGCACCGCTTATGGATGCAAATCGTTGTGTAAGTGTGAATATTGCTTCATGACATGACATCTCCTCCAACCCGTTAGTGCTAATTAATGCAGTTCTGGGATAGACAATATTCATTAAGCTTTTCTGAAAATACTATAAATGTTCATGTAACAGCTCACACATTCTGATGGCACCCACAGTCCTATCACCACGTTCCCTGTAAAGGATTCTGATACTTTAATCTCTGCTAACAAGAGTGGAAATGAATTGTCAACAGCAGTTCTCCAGCACAAGGCCATGGTGTTTCTTCCCTGCTTTTCCCTGCTTTGTTATCAGGAACCAACAAAAAGGAATCAGAGCGTTGTTATTTTGGAGCAGAGGCATCTGGTTGCTGGAGGCTTCCCTCTGTGTATGTCAAAGTTAGATATTTGGGCTACTGTTCTGGTTTTGGGACTTGCCATGATAGGAACCAGCTTGGAAGAAATGCAGATATTGCCTGCTTCTAATCACTGCAATGACAGCAGCTTTGCTGCCTCCAGACTAAATGTTTGTTACCAGGCTGTGTTGTTTGGGTATTGGCAACTCCAGAGACCTTGTGGAATTACAGAAGCTCCTTGAAGGATGCTGCTGTTGAATTATAACTAGGAAATTTAGAGAGGAATGTCCATGAGGTGAATGGCTTTTTTTTGTTTCCTGAAAGGATGCTGTTGAGGAAATCTGATTTACAGCGTGTATGTCTGGGAGAGGAAGAACAGGAGAGCAGACTCCTGGAGGCAAACTCCTGATGATTGCACTGCAATGCAGCCATCCTTCTGCAGGCTTTAATGTTGCTGGTAGGGTACATCTAACTCCTGGGGTGGTGGCCCCAGTATATTAGTTGGAATTCCCACACATTGAAGAACCCTTATTGCCATTCTGCACTCATTCTCTGCCTCCCTGTGAAACAAGGCTGGCAGCTCTCCCCAGCATCATGGAAGTGCTGCAGGGCTTGGTTAACTGAGGCTACAGAGCTTTGCAAGTGATGCCACATCACTGCAGACAACAGTTGCTCTTCCTCCAGGAGGCACTTTAACAGCCTCTGCTGCCCCAGCTCACTGATTTACCTGGAACAGGCAAGACTGTAAGGAAGGAAAGATCCCAAAAGCACAATCTTCCCTTTGAAGGCTTTTTCCACTCTTCCACCCTGGATAGGTTTTCTTATTGTTGAGGTCTGCAGACGCTTTGAGAGCTTCCATTCCTCTCTCCTGACAGACCCCAAATAGTCTGCAAATGTTGGTCTGAACCCTCCACAGACCATCTCTTTCACTCTACTCTGCTTGTAGCTCAGGGCACCATGCTGCTACCAGGGAAACAGCCCAGATGTAGCCAGGGTTTTTCTAGGAAGGAGGTGTGTGGTGAACCAATGAGAAGATCTGGACCAAATTCCTTGTCCAGTTCTGGAGGAAAAAAGCTCTTTCTGGTTGAGCTTTCATAATTCACTCTTGACAGGGACAATGCTCCACTGCCTTTCCGTGTTACAACAGTCCCTATTTCTGAGTTCTTTGTTAGTTCCATCAGGCTCCTAGTAATAAATTACTCAGACCAGTAATTTATTTTTATTACAAGTGTTGTATCATGAATTGGAGGATTAAGGAAATGTAGCAGGAACATCTCCCACCGTTGCAGGAAACGTTAAGCTTTTGTACCAAATCCTATTGAACTTCCTTTTGGGCAAGTGTTGTGCATGTAGTCCTGGATAGGTAGGAAATATATGGCCTTACAAGGGATCTGCTGAGGATGCATCTTGTGGTTTCCCAGGTATGATGATCCAGCTCTCTTTCTGCATGATGAGTCTCAAAGGCTGCAGAGGTGCTAAACCATTGCACCTGGGAAATCAAGGATTTCCGCTTCCCTTTCTACCCCAGTTTCCATGACATGACACATGTCAGTCAATTGGTCTGTGACTCAGGCCCTTCCCTGTGGCATAAACCAACTGATACCCCAAAGATGCTGGAGGACACCATTAGGATCACACACTGATGGGATGCTCTTTGGGCTCCTCTGGTAGACAATCCCTCCATAACACGGAGCACAAGAAAGGATGCTTTGCTGCTGTCTCCAGACCATCCAAACCCATGACTGTTTTGTGCCAAAGGAGGAGACTGGCCTGTTGCAGGAAGCCCATAATTTCAAGCTACATCTACTGAAACTCCGCACACCTGCACTGGAAGCTGAAAATTGCAATTCTCAGCAGAGAGAGCTTCGCTTTCCAGTTTTTGCTGCTATGCATGAAACAAATTACTCTGCAGTTAGAGGCTTCCAATCTCTGTTGCTGCTTATTAAACTCACCAGGTGAGCTCTTTCATCACCTGCTGAATAGTGCTGCACCACACCTTGGCTCTGCTCTGGTTTGGAGGCAGATCCTGCCAGGAGAGGATGGGCAACATGTGCCACACAGCAATGGGTGGGGAAATTGCCTTGAGGCTTTGCTAGTTGAAGGATCATCCCACCCCAAGGGCAAAGTCCATTGCCTTGGCATATTCTTACAGAGCAGCAAGAACAAGCAGGCACCTGCATGGTGAGTGCGCCTTTGAAGCAGCTTCACCTCCTGTTTTTGTGGAAGTCAGCCTGGGAAGGTGATGTTTCATTGTTAGTTCTGAGCAGGGCTGCTGCTGGGGTTCAGGCTTACATGTTCTTTGCCACCTCCACTGAAGATGGTAGAACCTGTTTGAGATATGTTGTGATGTCTGATGAAGGAGAAGTGCAAAACAGAATTTAGGAGCCAATCTGAAGCTTTAGTCCTCTCTGAAATGATGGATTTGGACTTACAGGAGATTTTGAGGTTTGTGTGTTGGTGGTTTACCCCTTGGGGGTGCTTCAGCTGCTGGATCTAGATGTGGGTTAGATGCACACAGAAAACCCTGGTCCTTACCCTTGCTATGTAGCTGTGGTCCCCCTGCTTTTCCTGGGGCAGAGATGGGTACGTTGCTGCCTCTTGCCACTATGTCCTGAATTTGGGATTATCTCCAGTGCAGAGTTGAGCCACCTCAGCTGCTGGCTCTTAACCCTGAGCAGCCAAAGGCCAGAACTGCCTCTATATTTATCCTCTTACTCAAAGCAAGCCCCTTGGGTGGAGTGAGCTGGGCAGGCAAGCCTGCCTGTGGCTGCACACTCAGCTCCATTCTTATAATGTCTGCATCCTTAAAGGCAGGAGAGGGAACTGTGCTCATGCTTTAATATTTGGCTATTATACTCAAAAGCACTTTGCAGTCCACTGGCCTTTCAAGTTGTAGAGAAGAGGACATCAAGGCTTGTGGCATCTCCATGCTGGCATGGTCTTGGCTTTCAGTCTGACAGCATATCAAAACAGCTGAAGTCAGACAACCAGCTCATTCATCACCACCAGGTTGGGTGAGCAACTGTCATGTAAGCCCCAGCTCCATCCTCACCATGAGCATCCTTGCAGTCACATAAATGCCAACTGAAAACAGACGAGGGAAGGGGCTCACCTTCATACCTCCCCTCCCAAAGCAGACCTCTTCCTGGCCAGCCTGGGCCAGAGCATGGCACAGGGACACCTCAGGGGTTTGCCTGATGGGAATAACCCCAGCTTCAGAAAGAGGCAAAGTGGTGGCAGCAAGCCAGAGCTCTAACTGCAGGCGTTGTGGTGTGGGTGCTTTGTGCTGTGCTAGTTTAAATCAAAAAAACAGCACTTTTTGGAGGCCCACACACACGCTCTCCTTCTTGACTGACTTAATGATTTAATAGTACTACCCTTGCACGAGGGCTACTGTTAGTGCAGTATGTAAAGATGCTTTATGGCCAAGCACCCTTCTCCCAGCCAGGAGGAGGGAGGAATCACCAGGGAAAGGGAGGGTGTCCCCATTCCCAGGGCACAGCCTGGCAGGAGCCCCAGGGATGCTTGGGCCCTTGCTGCCCTCCTCTTCCTCCCTGCCAGGGCTGCGTGAGCGCTCGGAGCATCCCCACTGCTCTCTCTTATCATCTCAAGATGTGGGTCGGGGGAGGTGATGAATCCTCTCTCCATCCTTCATCCTCCTCCCAGAGGCAAGGGGGAGCCCAGATGTTGGCAGGCCCGAGCCGGGTTCATGTGTTTCACATGACCCGGCGCCAACTGCTGCTCGCTGCCCTCCTCCCGCCTTCCTCCTCCTCCTCCCTCCCTCCTCCTTCTCCTCCTCCTCCTCCTCCCTTCCCGGCTCCAGCCCCGCGGCTTCGCGGAGCTTTGCGGAGCCGGGCTCCGGGGGCCGGCGGGCGGGGAAAGGGAGAAAGAAGCGGGGAAAAGGGGGGTGAGGGCATCCCGGCACAGAGCATGGGCCCGCCCTAGGACCGCCCGGGGAGCGCGCCGGCAGCTGGGCGGAGGGAAGGGCCGCGGAGAGGCGGGCGATGGATGCGGTGCGCTGAGCCGCGGCCTGCCGGCGATCCAGCGGGATGCGCTCGTCCCGGGCTCGGAGCTGAGGAGCCGCCGAGGGAGCGGGAGAAGGTAACGGGGGTCTTTGTCTGCGGACGGAAGGCGAGGCGGGCAGGGGCTCCCCTTCCAGTCGGCCCCGCGGGGGAAGCCCAGCCGCAGTGTGCGGGAGGCTCCACGCCCCCCTCCCTCCATTGATCTCCAACAGAAATGTGGGCAGCATCTGCTTCCCTTGTCCTTCCCTAAAAGAAAAACCCAGCCCCAGGATCCCCAATTTGGTGGGCGAGGAACGGGGACGCGCTCGGCGGCTGGGCTTTATTGCACTAGAGGGAAGGAGAGGGTGTGGGGCAGAGGAGCTGGTGCTGTGATTTCTTCTCCCCCCACCACCACCACCTCCCTCCCAGCAATCTGGATGCCTGTCCCCACTGACTGCTAAGATGGACTGCTCCTTCCCTTTCCAAATGGCTGCAGCAAGTTTAATGCAGAGCTGGGGGGGCTTGGCAAAGGGTAAAGCCCCTGGCTCGCTTTTCCTTTCCCCTATGCACCTTTTCCTGAATGAGGGGTAGAAAAGTTGCTACAGATTCAGGGCTAGAAATGACAAATAAATCGCTCTGTTCCCAAACTGTGCCTGTATGGGTGTATCTCTCTGCATGCCTTGCAGACATGCTCCTGTAAGGAGGGTTTCTGGCCACATTGTTAGCCCGCTGGCTGCTGGGGAGGGCATGAGAAAAGTTGCTTCCAGCCTCTATATACAATTTCCAGGAGAGACAATTGTTTCTAATAATAGCCCTGGCAGCGGTTTAGCAATGCAACACACAGATGCGGGAGCGAGCTCGCAAACCTCCTCTCCGAGGCAAGCCAGGTCACAGGGACAAGCCGAACTCCCAGCTCGTTGGCTTGGTTTGGGATTTTAGAACGTTGTCCTGAACAAAAACCCCGGTACCGCTCGCCCCTTGCGCTGGGAAGGGGGTGTGGTGCTGTGCCTGCATGCTGCACTTCATGGGCACGGCTGAGCTGGGCTTTCCTGGTACCTTGGGTATCGAGAGGGGCTGAATCATGGCTCTGATGGATATTGGGGTGTCTTGGACTTGGCTCTTTCTAGATTGGTCCCCGGGGTCTGATGAGAATCCCCCATCCACGCGTGCATGGAGGTGGCTGTTACCGGCATGGGTGTCTGTGCCATTTTCCCCACCTAGAATCGCCTGCCGGGCACCAGAGAGATCTGAATGGAGCTAAAACTATCCGATTGATCCCCTTTCTCCTTGCGGTGGTGGCAGAGGGCCCCGCAGGAGGGCTGCTGCCTGCATTGCTGCCTGCACACTAACTTGAACCCACAATGCTAACCCTGGCCAGGCGATGGGGCACCAGCTTGGTGTGGTGGCTCAGGGCTGCTTGTCTTGACCTTCCTGGCACAGCAGTTACTGGTTTCTTGTCCTCTTCCAAACGCTAATATTATTAAGGTGTTTTTAAGTACCGGTGTCATCCAGGAACATACCTTGTGCTGCAGGAGGGAGAGCTGCTCATGGGGCAGTTCCTGCAGCCCAACCGTGCCGCTGAGTGAGGGGAGCTGTGGCAGAAGCCATGGGGAGCTAAGGATATATTGCTTCTTATAATGAGAGTGGCTATTTCAAAGATGCTGTGAGGACCTAACAGGCTGAAGGAATTGTCATTGGTCATCCTTTGCATTGCGAGTGGCCCCATCCAAATCCGTTCCCACAGTAGGGATAAGTGTGCCAGTGGGGCATAGCATGTGGATTTATGCACCTGTAAGGTAAATAGTTCATTCTTAAATGAATTCTCTTTCTGACCCAGGCTAGAAATATGGGTTCTCTGCCATTATTTGAGCATAGATACACTAGTGAGCCACTTACAGTGAGCCACTTACAACCCTTTGGGGCAAGCTACCTATTTCTCCTGGGAGATGGTTTCTGGTTGTCCCGTTGCTTTGTTTCTGAACTGGTTATTGCATTAATAATTCCAGTCAATATCTGGTGATACCTGTGATCAGAGCATTGGGTCACTCAGGACCATACAGCAATGCAGCATCACTTGGTGCAGAGAGCATCTTCAGTAGCGATCATGTCATACAGCTTAGCCAAGTCAAGAGCTTTGGTTAGTGCCTTTGGTGTTGTTAGTAGGGATGTAAAACTGGGAAAGACTTCCCAAATCATGGAGTCTAGTCCCAAGTATCACAGGTAATCACAGTCATACATATCCCCTTTGTTGCTACTGTTGCTTGCTGTGTGAATAACAGCAGAAGGTTTGAATGCAGCTGAACAGAGAGCAAAGTAAAACTGCATGGTGTGGTTGAGGCAGAAAAAGCTGTATTAAGGAGAATTTGAAAGGGGCTGGGGAGGGACTAAAGTCTCAAGCTCCAGTCTGCTAGGACTGCAAGGGAGAAGGAAGTGTCATGCATTGCAAGAGAGGTAAGAGAAACAGGGAAGGTATAAAAGGAGTGTGTTGACCCAGCACCAACAAAATTTGGGGTCAGGGCTTAGTGGTGTCCCCTGAAGATGCAGTAAGTCACTGTGTGACCCACTTCTTGTGAACTAAGCAGGAGCAGGCTGGATGCTGGGGTCGCTGTTTCATTCAAACACTCTAGGTTTCAGGCAGTCAGTATTCCTGCACCCAAAATCTCCACCTAGCTTGGAGCCATCCCGCAAATGCCCCATCTCTGGGGACCATGGGGAGGCAGTGCTGTGGGGTGAAGCGTAAAAGTAGGTGACAGTGGTTCCTCAGGGTCCCCATACTTCACTGCAGGATGCACTCTACTTAGGCGCACAGCAGGATCCCAAGATCACACAGCAATGCCAATCTCCAGCCATCCTTGCTGGCTTGCTCCTTTCCAGTGGCTGAAGGTGCAGATCGCTAGGAGCTCCAGTGCAAGCCCAGCAGGCAACAAGGCCTGAAAAGGTTAAGCTGTTGTTGAATTGCTTGCAAGCCTTCTCTGGCTCCAAATCCCAGTTTGTCCCAGCCTTTCCCAGGCCTTTCAGTCCTCTAAGCCAGCAGTGGATTGCCCAACATGGCCCCAAGTATTTCTTCTCATATAATTTTAACAAATTAACCCCCATCCCTCCTGTAAATCTCAATACGTGCCATTCCCTAGAAAGCCACAAAGAAGTTTTCTGAGGCTGCACAATGAGTTGGAGCCCCTGTCTTCTGCTCCGGAGATGAATCCCATCAAGGACCAAAAATGACTTTGCTTTTCTCTCTGATCTGACACTGAGACAAGACCCCAGACAGATATTTGATCATCTCCAAGCTTCCGGGAGCACTTTCATGTTGATGAATTGCAGACACGTCAGGTTTGATCCTGCCTCCCTCTGCTCCAAGTCACCTTTGCGCTCCATCTACTTGCAGGTTCATGGCAGCCTGAAGGTTTATTCCTTGCCTATGTTGAGCTCTAGTAGGCTGCCTGCCAAAATAAGTAGAAGGGCCTGCTATACCTCCCCTTCCAGTGCATCCCTGCTTCATGGCTGTGTTATACATCTCTGTGGCCTCATGTGTGGTGCCCGAAACCCTGGATGCATCTTCATGGGATGAGGTGGGACTTCAGCCCTTGCCCAGCCCTAAAGTGCAAAGCTGGAACAGGGACCATCTGATTTCCAGTGCACGATGTTCTTGCTTAGAACCCCCTCTTGTTCCTTTCTTAACAGGTAGACCATCCTTCTGCTCTTGTCCTGAGCTTCTGTGGGACATTTTCATGTGGTGTTAAACAGTTACTGTGTCCCACCCTCAAGAAAAGATCACTAGTGGGTAGCAAAGTGCTCTTTTCACTCTCTATCTGCACTGGTGGGATGTGGTGTGATGCACATGATTACTAGTGTATTAATCTTTGGGAAAAGTCCTGGAGGGCATTAAAAAGGGATGCAAATAGACCCTTTTTTACTTAAATTCACTGTAAAAGGGCCCACTGCAAATGTCCCAGAAAGCTGCAAACCAAAAAGAGGTTGATATTCCCATTTTGGCTACAGAAATCCTTTGTATGTACACGTCCTCATGTAACGTGTAACATGCTGACAATGGCTCTTGGGTTTGCCAACCAGTGAGGCTCAGGCTCTGTGTTTAGAGTATATATTTTCTTCTCTTCTTAGAAGTTCCCACATCTCCCAACCAAAATAAATCCACCCTTGTTTGAGTTTCCTGCCCACGTGGGACCAAGCGTGGCTGCAGCTGTACCACACAGGCTGCAGGCGCTGTTGGCATCCTATCTATCTGAGCTGAAGTATTTCACGCTGGGAAGTGCTTTGTAGATAGTGGAGCAGCCATAGGCTGACCCTGCTGCCTTCACACCCGGTTTATGTGGGGCAAGACAGGGGTGGAAAGCTGCCACATCAAGTGGCACAAAACCTGAAGCTGACACATGGCACCTGTCCTAGAGAGGGGAGCATGGATGGAGCTCTTTCCACCTTTTTGTCCTTGCTCAACATCTCTCCTGGCTATCCCCAGCTAGGGTCTTGTGAAGATGCCCATCATCTCAACACGTGGCTGCCATGTGTGTGCTTGTGTACCAGCAGACACACTCATTTCACAGTGAAATGAGGCACTCAGGGGGACACGAATGATTTAGGGGATGTGTAATCAGATACAGTGCTTCCTTTGTGTGCACACACACACCCCAGCATGCAAGCATGCTGGAAAATCAATTTGGAAGGTAACATATGCTGTCTTCTGCAATTCGGAACCGGAAAGACCAAAAAAAGCCCTGTCTGAAGTGGCTTGGGCTCCATGGCATGTTTTGCAGCCCTCAGGGTGGTGATGAGGCCATCGAAGGTGTCATAGAATCATAGAATGGTTTGGGTTGGAAAGGATCAAAGGATCATCTAGTTCCAACCCCCTGCCATGAGCAGAGCTGTCCCCTGGGCTTGTGCTGCAGGAGGTGATGGGAATGGGGGGGAAGGAGACTTGTGCTTCACCAAGACCAGGGAGAGCTGGAGGGAAGCACTGAGTCTGCTTTGCCTTTGTGTGGCACCATGGAAGATACTTTCTGAAGTGCTCTGGGAGTGCTGATGGCGATTCTGGGGGGTAATCTGCAAATCTAAAGGTTCTGGGAAGTGTCTTCACTTTCTCAGTCCCTTCTTGCAGGCACAACCGACCGCGTATGTGGCAGAAGGCTGCTCCAGAATGGGTGTTGAAGCCTGGGAGCTTAGGGCTCAGGGGTATCAGATCCAGCCGCTGAGTTTGCAGACATTGCATCAAGTGGTTCCCTCTTCACTTCCCATCCTTAACTCTTCTGCATCGATTCTGCACAGTACTAAAGAGCTGCTATGTTTTCTTCCAGAAAGGAACATACTTCCCTAGGTCTTAAAAGGCAGAGACATCTGCTACAAGGACAGGCTCAAGTCAAGGCATTTTTTCCAGATTCCTCCTGTGCAGAGGTTACAAGATGCCCATATCTATTATGTTCTGAGGTGCCCTGATGCAGAGTGGACCCGGTCTTGCTGCACCAATAGCCAAAGTATCCTCAATAGAGGTGATGCAACATCCTGGCATTATTCAGAAGATGAATGGGAGTGTAAAAGCACAGGCTATGTGTCTTAGAGGCAGTTTTCCCTTCTTGAGCCCAGAGTGGGGCTAGTCTTAGCTCTAACCCTCACCAGATGCAGAGATGGTCAGCATCAGGAGCTATCAATCAGGACAAGAGAAGGCAGGTGGGACTTCTTTGTACTCCTCAGCTATCTATGTGTGCAGGCAGAGCATGCCCCTGTCCTCTAGCCCCAGTTCTGCCCTGTTCAGCACAGATATGAAGACAGGCTGAGAAAGTTGGGGCTGTTCAGCCTGGAGAAGAGAAGCTGCATGGAGACCTCAGAGCAGCTTCCAGGGTCTGAAGGGGGCTACAAGAATGCTGGGGAGGGACTCTTCATCAGGGAGTGTAGTGATAGGACAAGGATTGATGGGTTTAAACTGAAACGGGGAGATTTAGATTAGACATTAGGAATAAATTCTTCCCTGTGAGGGTGCTGAGGCGCTGGCACAGGGTGCCCAGAGAAGCTGTGGCTGCCCCATCCCTGGCAGTGTTCAAAGCCAGTTTGGACACAGGGGCTTGGAGCAACTTGGTCTAGTGTGAGGTGCCCCTGCCCATGGCAGGGGGTTGGAACCCAAAGATCTTAAGGTCCTTTCCAACCCAAACCATTATGTGATTCTATGAGGGTGAAGCAGGAGCAGAAATGGCCAAACCAGACTTCTGCATCCAGGGCTCATTTCTGACAACACCTGCATCTCTGGGGGTGAGTCAGCTGCTCTGCATCTCCCCCCTGTCCTCCCTGCAAAACCCCGTTGGGGATGACATCCATCCAGCACCAGCCCTGTCATTAGGCAGAACCGCTGGCGGCTGCCCAGCCCGGGCACCAGCCACAGCCCTGGCTCTCGACATCAAATGTGTGTCAAACCCGCTGATTAGCGGTGGCTGGAAACAACCCTGTGACATACTTTTCCACTGGAAGCATATCAGTTCTTAGAGCGTTATTTAAAACAAGAAGGAAAAACCAAAAAACCAAACAAAACCACACTTTTCTGTACACATTAACATTTTACTTTGGGTTTTTTCCACATCTGGAATGACTTTTGCAAGTATGTTTTCTATTATGTGTTATATATACCACTGCTCAGTGCTATCTATTGACCTGCTCTTTTACAGAACAGCTGAGTGATGCACTGCCCAGTGCCTTGGCTCCATTGATCAGGGCAATCACTGCTCACACCTCCAAATGCTTAGTGATACAGTAGATACAAAACACTCAATGAGCGCTTAAAGGACTCTGAGCCATATATCTTAATTTGTCCTTTGCAAATATTTCACACATACTGCTGCTTTCACTGCCTTGGGTCACTCTGGTCATCTTCCTATGAACCTACATTGATTTTTTTTTTCCTCCAGCAAATCACACTGGTTTCAGTAGCAAATAAATTGTCCTGTTCTCTTTAACTAAACCAAACCTCCTGCAAATGTTTTCCCAGAAGACGTGGATGCTCTCATATAATTACCACCCTGTCTGCATGCACAAATGAGTGATATCTGGAAGAGTTTGCTGAAAATATGCCATGTTTGAAGTGTGAAACTGTACAAAAAATTACACTTTTATGTATGTTTACAAGGAAATTAAAAGCTCAGATGTAGGAGAGATTAACTGACATGCTCACATCTTTGGGAAAAATAATAATACTCATTTATTGCTATAGTCTTTTGTGCCACATGGTCATTGTCATGAGGAGGATTTACAGTACTTGCTGCCGTACGTAGTGGGGAATGATCCAGAAGGTGACCAAGAGGCCCCGCAGAGAAGCTGATGTGACATACAAGGCTGTGGAGTCCATCATTGATAAAGAATTGCCCTAGCAGATAATTCAGATCCTTTTCCCTTAGAAAATGCTGTGACATTTCTGCAAAGTGAACGGGTGTGTGCAGAGCATAAATACAGAGCTCTTCCAGGGGAGGTGAGACCCTCTCAGGATATATCGTGGTTTTCGTGAAGCACATCTATGCCCAAAAGTTGATGAAGCACCTTGTCCCAGGACCAAGCTGCTTGTCCTTGTGCTAAGGCACCAGAGATCCTTTATCTTCTTTCCTATTGAGCATACCAATTCAGTTCTGTCACCGATATTTGTTTCTTTGGGCTGCATTAGGGACAGGTAACCCAAATGCTGCATCATGGCGCTTGTATATAATGTGCAAACATAGGATGAAACTGCAGAACTTGCCTTAAAGGGATTATTATCTAGAAAATAAATTCACCCTGGCAGGAAAAAAAGAGAAAAGCTCACAAAATAAAGATGTTCTTCACAGCTGACTTAGCTCAGAAGTTGACATCCAGGGCAAGTTATATTCAGAAGCTGGCAGCAAGGAAGATTGTCTACCTGTGGTCCTACTAACATAGGGGAAAGGGGGGCTTACTTTTTTGCTGTGTTTTTTAAGTGACAGTGGCACTTTTTCAGCCTTTGGGAATTACTTCTGGTGTCCTCAACATAAAAAGGACATGGAGCTGTTGGAGCGAGTCCAGAGGAGGGCCACGAGGATGATAAGAGGGCTGGAGCACCTCCCATATGAAGACAGGCTGAGAAAGTTGGGGCTGTTCAGCCTGGAGAAGAGAAGGCTGCGTGGAGACCTCATAGCAGCCTTCCAGTATCTGAAGGGGGTCTACAAGGATGCTGGGGAGGGACTCTTCCTTAGGGACTGTAGTGGTAGGACAAGGGGTAATGGGTTCAAACTTAAACAGGGGAAGTTTAGATTAGATATAAGGAAGAAGTTCTTTACAGTGAGGGTGGTGAAGCACTGGAATGGGTTGCCCAGGGAGGTTGTGGATGCTCCATCCCTGGCGGTGTTCAAGGCCAGGTTGGACAGAGCCTTGAGCCACATGGTTTAGGGCAAGGTGTCCCTGCCCATGGCAGGGGGGTTGGAACTAGATGATCTTAAGGTCCTTTCCAACCCTTACGATTCTATGATTCTATGATTCTACTTCGGCATATGTGTGAATAGTCCTAAGGTCCATAAGGTGGGATGAGGCCGTAGGCTGCCCTAGCCACCCTCCTTCCACTTCCTGTAGGATGCCCAGGTAAAAGTGGATGAAATAGCTACAGGTTCCCAGTTTGAAGCAAAGATTTAAGAGCTCTAGCATGTTCTTGACCTAAAAACATTGGTCTGAAGCTGGTGTCCATATTGGACCAGCTGCACAACTGACTAGCTGAGTCAAGGTTTATCAAGACACACTTTTCCTGTGTGCAGAAGGGGTTGCAAATCTGTTGGTTTTAAGGCATCTGTGGCCAACGAAAATAATAAATAATGCAGAAAGTGTGTCACCTTCCGGTGGTCAGCCTCGGCTCCAGAGCTCCAAGGATGCTCTGACCAACCACATCGAAACTCCACGCTCTCCCACTCCTGCCTTGTAATAGTGGGGATTAGTGCTTGGAAGCTGATATATTTTTATGCTGGTAACCAATTTGTTTTCTGGCCAAGAAAGGGAATTGAAAGAGTCAAATGTAGTGAAAAGAGGGCAAAAGAGTCAAATGTAGTGAAAAGTATGCACTGGGAATGCCCTCTCCTCCTGCACCAACATCAGAAGGCGGCAGGGAGGGTGAGAGATGTTCTGCTTCCCTTTGTATTTGAAAAGATTGAGATCTGTATTATTTGTAAGAAAGAAAACAATACGTGACATGAACCAGCACAACCTCCATCCTAGTGAGGAAGCTGGTCTGTCCAGGAAAGGACTTTCTTATCTCAGGATATAACTGAAATCAAGCCTCCAAGGCTGGCTGCTCTCAGAGCAGTGATTTAGGCATCTGCTGGGTAATACCCTGCTTGGTTTAAAATCCAGCATTGGAATTAGATTTAATTCTAACTACATGGCCCAAGCACCAAGTGTTTCGAGGTTAAGATGCGGCATTCCCAGCTTTAAAGTTCGCCTGAGAGTTATTGCTTGGTGTTGTAAATGGACTTAAGGACCGTGGGAGACGGTTTTTCATTTCAGCCCTGATACAGTAAGCCACTTAAACACTTGCTTATGTCACACTGAAATAAAAGGGATTTATGGACACAGCTATGTGCTTTGCTGAATCAGAGCGCTTTTGCTGAGCGCTGTTTAGAGGAAGCATGAGAAATAACCTGTGCAGATGTCCCCGGGTGATGCTGGATCCCGAGCAAGGCTGGAAAGCGCTGCATTGAGGAAGCGAGGAGCCCCTGGGCAGGCCAGGAACTCTTTTGTCAGCTCTCAAGACAAAACAGGGAAGTCACCAGGTCACTCGGCCTTTAGTTTGCCTTAATTTTTATCCCATCACTCCCCATTGGCATCCACACAATGGCTGGGTTGTGCCTTTCATGGCGTGACAACGCAGCTGACACCGTTCCACCTCCCTTCTCAAGGAGGACTCTTGCTTTCTAATTACTAAAGCTGAGTTTTTCCTCTCCTGACAAATGAGGGTTTGCAGAATTGATCATAACATTTGTTGCAGCCCCTCTTAAACACATGCCCTGTCCAGATCCCCCTTGGGATGGGTAACATCAAGCTCCTCCAAGGGACAGCAGCACTCCGTTCCTGCAGGATAGAAAAGGTTGTTAAGAGCTGTATCTGTAACCATGGTTTCAGCTATTTCATCTTCATTCCCTTGTCCATGGGTAAGGACATTGATTTTTCGAGGAGTGGGATTAAGAGGCTTTCAGGGAAAGCCAAAGGCCTTGCACGTGGTTCTTCCCGTCCTACCAAACCTGTGGGAGATGCTGCATCTTTGTTGATCTATATTTTCTGGCCTATATTCAATCCAGCTATGGACTGTGTATGTGTTTCACAGAGCTTCAGAGCACTTCCATAACAGGGAAACCCACACTGCATTAGAAGGTGGAGTCTAGTTATACATCAGCCATCAGCTACTTCTCTTTGCATGGCTATTATCCACACCTACAGCATCTTTTGTAGGTCCATCTTTTCATCTCCAAAGTTCCACTTGCCACAAAGTTCCCTTGAAAGGGAATGCTGAAAAGGATGTTCCTGTTTCCTTGAATATGCAACATCTTCATTCTCCTACAGAAGTATTGCTAGAAGGTGGCAGATGCCTGAGGATATGGGTGGGATAACCTTCCCAGGGAAAAAACAACAAGCTTACCGATAACCTTTTCTGTTCCAGAGCACCAAATAACCTTTCCAATATAAAATCATCACATGAACAAATTTGAATGGCAGAAGTGTTCTTTAATGGGTTCCTTTACATTGTAGAGAGAAACACTGGTACTTAAGTCTTGGCTTCTTCCAGAAAGCTCAGACTAGGATACGTACTGTGTTTCTGACCTTTACAGACACGGCAGGCTGCATAGACCTGTGCTCCCTATACCAGGAGCCTTATGCCAAATTTAAATCATTTTTCTCCCTCTTGAGAAAATCATTATAAACCAGACTTTCTATTGTTGGTTGAGGAAAGACTCATGGAAATAAATGGTAGAAATGAAGGCTGTATTCAGAAACAACAGTTTATCCTGAGCATCTCCCCATCCTTAGAACCTCAAGCTACAAAGGCTCAGGCGGAAGCCAGCCTGCCTGAATAAAGCCCATTCTGGTGAAGAGTCACCATCACTATTACTAAGTGCTGAAGCAGACCAGCATCTGGGGAGGATGCTCTGTGACCGCGTGGCATGAGAAAGAAAGATAGTCCATTCTTTCAGGATCTTGAAGAGTGAGGGTAGGACAGGAGATGAGAGATGGATGCAGGCATGCAAAGAGGCATGGTCAGTGCAAGACCAGCCCCGATTCAGCAAAGTGTAGTGCTGCCACATGTGCCAAATAAACTGTGAAGGCATCAAACCCACACAGCTTTTCTTCCCTCTGTGTCCCCTGCTACAAGCTTAGGAGTTTCCAGGATGAGAAGGCAGTAAGAAGCAGTCAAGTGGGAGCAGGATGTTTAATCTAATAGTTCGCTGTAATCAGCGTGCTGTCATCTCTCCCTATCTGCTTTCAGCGGGTCTGTCCAATCCCAGGCAAAGTGACACAGGTTTTTGGGCATTCAGCACAGTGATTGCCTCCCATACAGGCAGTGAGCGCTTAGGAAATATTCTGCCTTCAATTACCATTTCTGATTTGAGTCATGGAAGAACACACCATATTCCTCTCTATTCCTGCAGTCACCAGCTAATGAAATGTGTTGCAGATATTTATAGGACTGTCATTGTAAACAGCATTTGCATTTGATGTCTTTGAGTTATTTAGCGTGACAGCGCTTTCACTGGGAGGGTTTTTTGGTTTTGAAAAGGAAAGGTTCCCTTTGGAGCTGTTTCCTCCCATCGCCTTAGCTGTTTGTATTGGATGGAGCAGTTCTGTCGCTGATAATTCAGTGATGAAGTGATGGGCACATGGGGATAAACTGAGCACGGTGTGGGTTTTTGGGCTGTGTCACAGAGAGTTTATAGGATTCTCTGAGACAATGTTACAGCAAAGATGGATAGAAAGGAGAGCAGGCATGTCACAGATTAAAACAATTGCCAGCCCGCCTTCCCTGCTTCCCTAGGAAACCCATTGTGTAAATATTTATGTAGGAGCCTCCAAAGAGATTTAGTTTTGTGATAAAGGTAACTAAAACGTCCTTTCCTTGAGAAAAACATCTACAATTCCTTAAGAGCCCATGAGTAACCACGAGAGAGGTTTGCTTTCTGTAGCATCCCTGTATTAGAGTGAACAAGAGTGTATGTCAGGTCTTCTTGTCACTGATGTTCCGCAAAGGAGGTCAGCACCAGTTTTCCCATCCTCGAGGTGCAGAAGCCAAGGAGCAGAGAAAGCACTCATGCGTTGTGTATGGTCAGCCTTCCTGCACACTAATCCAGCACCTCATCCACACAAACACGCTGCTTCAGATCTACGTGTGCCTTACAAGCACTGTCTGTGTTTGTGTATTGAAGATGTATTATCCATAGTCTTTACGCACTCATGTATGTAAATGACAGAGCTGTTTAAAAGCACTCGTGTTGAGCTCTTCAAGCGCTTGGGGTCATGCTGCATGTGCAGGCAATGAAAGAAGTGGCAGATTTGTCAGAAAAATGTGAGGTTCTGAGCTGTTTTGGAAAAAAAGAGAAAGAATAAAATCTGTTCTGTATTTTGGTGCATAATCTCCATCTGAGTTCGTGATGAGTCTGGCCCATGAAATGCACGTGACCTGTATTCACACCCGGTGTGTGCAGCTCCCTGCCATATGGATGAACTGTTAGCGCTCAGGAGTGTGTAACACAGTCCCACCTCTTTGCATGTCTTCAGAAGCATTGGGAATTTGAGGGGTTGATGTAGATACAGCATCCTGGCTGAGCAAGCAGCAGGTGTAACTGTGGAGCTCACCTAGGAACTGTCTCACCTAACTTGAAATGCCTGAAAGTTCTCTCTGCTTTGAGTATCAAGGGCATCCCAACTGCTAGGTTGAACTAGACACTTCAGCTTTTACTTTCTGGAGTTAGGACGGAGGGCTCTTGCCCTCCAGAAGAAAACTGGGTGGCTGTGTTTGCGCATGAAAACTCACTCACTGAGCTCATAGTGAAACCCAGGACTTGATCAAAACAAAACTCCCTTGCTTCCCTGCCACATCAAGTGTCCTTCTCTTCTGTCAACAGCACTGCTCAACCACTGCTTCTTGCCTCTTTGCTGCGATTTTGCCTTTCCATGGTGAAGAGAAAGCCATGCTTTTGTGCATCTTAGTTATCAGTTCCCCCTATCCTTCTCTGAGTAGGAGCCTTGGGAGAGGAAGACCTC
This sequence comes from Strigops habroptila, assembly GCF_004027225.2. NCBI lineage: Eukaryota > Metazoa > Chordata > Aves > Psittaciformes > Psittacidae > Strigops > Strigops habroptila. Next base: position 7,495,396 of record NC_044279.2, on the reverse strand, counting down.
CATTCATTGCTTGTAGTCATCCTCCATCCAAACTGTGGTGCTGCTCAGCTCATGCTTAGTGACCTCTTGCTTCCACATTCCCATCTATAGTGCTTTGGTGTTGATTACCTTTCTCTGGTTACACAGGGAAGCAGAAGGGTTCCCTGACTTGTTGCCCAAGAGCTGGCCACAGCCCCATCCATTGCAGAGCAGCAGATAGCACAGATCAGCCAATGTGCAAAGCAGCATCTTTCACCCAGACAGACTGTGCTAAATCAGTTCCTTCTCACTGTGCTTTGAAACGCTCCCATTTCTTGCTGTGACAAACTAGCAGAGTTTGCATTGACATGACGATGCAAAAAAGCATATCGTGTGGGCTGCAGACACCTGGTGGAATAATAAAACAGAAAGGAGGGAGGGCAGGACCATCCATATTTTAGCTTATATCAAGTAGGAGGTCTGTCTTCTACCTTCTTTTCTCTTGCAAAGCATTTGTTTCTAAGGGAAGTGGAAAGCCCCATATATTGTGGTCGCACACGTCTCCAGCCATGCACATTGTGGTCCGAGCTTCAAGGCATCAGCCAAGACAAAAACAGAAGCTCCTTCATTGTCTGTGTTGCCACCTGGGGTTGGGAGCAGGGGCCAGTGCTGGGTCTCTTTCTCCCTGCCGAGGCTCTCCAGCTCCTGCAGCAGCTCTTCACCCTCTCTTGTGCAGAAAAGCCTAGGTAGAGGCAGCCTGCAGGACATCAGCTGGGGTCATTAGCCTGTAGCGTGAACCTTCAAAGCCCTGAGAGGCACAGAAACAAGGTAGCACTAAAGAAATGCAGTACATGCCTCGCTGTGTGCTCACACACTGCCTGACCAAACCGTAAACATGGATCGTGGTCTTCGACAGCCACTTTGCTGATGGACAGAATTGCTGGGGACAAGCAGATGTGAAAGCAGTGTGCTTTCCCTCCCCCCTTTCTGCAGGTGATGTTCACCAAATGCCTTGCAATCAGCCAACCATCATGTGCTGCATTTCAGAGCTTTTCTTCATTCAGATACTTTATGTTACCAGCTGTTTGCATCTGGGATTTCTTTAAGCAGTGAAAGCACTAAGGGGATATGGGTTGGAAAAGTGTGGAAAGTTGAGAAGCTGCACACAGCTTTGCCCAAACACTAAAGCACGAAGCCAAACACCTCAGAAAATTTTCCTTCTTCCCCCTTTCACCTTCTTTTCTTATTTCAACTTTGTTATAACTGATGGAGCATGGACTGCGTTTCCATCCCTGCCATCGCATGTTATCACCACGATAAACTTACTGCTTTTACCTCTTGCCTTGGGTAAACTCATATTAAAACTGGAATATCTCTGCATAATGATCATCTTGGGAATGCAGCAGATATGTGACAGTGAGAGGATGGAGAGATGCTGAAGCAGAGCTCAGACACTCAGAGTTTTAGCTGCTGGGGAAGCCCAGCAGGCTTGCGGTTCCCTGTGCCCATGCGATCACAACCCACATAACTCTTAGTCCAAGTGGGGCAAATCATTGCAAAGCCCTTCTGTGAGCCTCTGGAGCAGCTTTACAGCTGAGCTGAAAGCTGTTTGATACTGACTTCATGGAAAAAAATCTCACTCACCAAGTAATACACGTTATGAGAAGCCATATTTTGCATAACATTACTTACAGGATGAAGCCCTTGTAGGAAGATAATTTATTGCCATGGCAGTAACTGGTTGACATTTATGAGAAGACTTGTTTTATAAGGCTTTCCTTCGGCTGCAGTGCCAGGGCTCCAGTTGTGCTTATGGAAAACGAGAAGGGAAGCAATGTTATTTAGCGTGCACGATACTCCAGCGGCGTGCTGGTGTGAATAACAACAAGGATAAAGTCTGCTTGGATCGCATGGGATTGTGCATTCCAGGATTGTAACTTTGGAGTGAGTTGAAGGGAAAAGCTCATTTTGACTGAAGTTGTCTCATAATAAACTCCGTATCTCGCATGGCCAGCTTGAGGCTCAATAGAGTTTTTGGCACATCTGAATTTTTGCTATAGGGAAGAGGCCAGGGCCAGGGTAAGACTCAGTCTGCCCTGGCCTCAGGAAAGGGGGAGATGGATGTGGGACAGAGCCAGCAAGAAAGAGGACAGGAGTACCCAGGCAAGCTGAGAACTGGCAGGACAAGAGAGATGCTGCTGGAGATGGTCAATGTTGCAGATGGCGTGGCAGTTGCTCTCGAATGGGTGCAGTTGATGGGCACCAACCATCACATGGATGCCAGAACATCCAGCCCCATCAACCCACAGGAGCGGGTGACTTTTAACCCGCGGAGCTAAAGCAGAAAGCTGAGCTGTCCTCAGCTAACCCCCTGAGCCCAAAGCAAGGCAGCTTTGCACTGAGGGCTTAGCTCAGCTGGCCCTGGTGGGGAGAGGTGATGAGTGAGGGCAGAAATGCAGTGCTGTGGCAGCCACATCCCCAGCAGCCTGTACCTCCCCTGCCAGGCTCTTGTGGACCCTCTGCTCCCTTCTGGTGATGCTTTAGGACTCACCATGTCAAGAAATACCATTAAATGAAGCTGAGGATCCCTGCAGTGCACAGGAAGGCGCCATGGCTAGAGACTGGTGGGACTAAGCCATGCTGTGGGGCTGAGCTGGGTCCATGCTGCCATGGGTCCACATGTGAGTGCCATGGGGCGAGCCCACAGCAGGGGGGATGCCTGCATGCTGCCTAAGTCATGCTGAAGAAGGGATTTCGAAAAGCCAAAGAGGCTTAGTCAGTCCATATCCCATTAGCAGATAGTGGGATTGTGCCTGTGCGCGCTGAAGGGCTTTGCAGGGCTGAGTTGGGATCTGTAACTGCAAAGCAAAGTTGCTCCTCGCTTACAGTGCTCTCTGCAAAAGGAGAGCCAGGAAAATGTTTGACCAACTGTAGAGGAGCTTCCTCAGGCCACGGCTCATTTATTTCTTAGAGCCCAATCCACAGGAGCTTGGAAGTCTTATATAAGTCTTCTATACCGAAAAGTTTTATTGATATAATTTGTTAACTCTTGTAATAAACTATACTAGTTTGGAAGCACTTTTGCACCAGTATAATGATATATAGGACACTCCAAGTAGGACAAGCCCATTTTGGGATTCAAGGCCAAAGGAGCAGCTGGTGCAACCCCAGGGAGCACTGTCAGCATTGCCCAGGGAAGAGCTTTGCTTGCTCTGCACTACCTTGAATCATGGCTGTTGAGGGGCTTGGGGACACTTGCCTGGATGTTCCCTCTCCTGGCCAAGCTGGCTGCGAAGCCAGAGGCTGTGGTACAAAATATTGGGGCTCTTCTGCTGCAAACAGCCCCATTTTTCACACTGGAACAGCCTCCTCCTGGCAGCCGCTCCATGACAGCTACCAGGGTGGCTTTTCTTATGCTCCTTCCAGCCTTTTCTTTCCCCAGGGCCAGAAGGAGGGGGATTAATTAATGGAAAAATACCAAAACCAGAACACAAACCACAGACTGAAAGCACGGTGGTGAATGAAAGCCTCCACGTGCCGGGCTGGAAAGCCGAGCGCCCTGACACACGTGTCTCTTCTCTCTTGCAGATGACGGAGGGCCGCAGATGCCAAGTGCACCTCCTCGATGACAGGAAGCTGGAACTCCTCGTTCAGGTAGTAACTGCACGTTTGTCCATGCAATTATTTGCTGTGGCTGCCTGTTCTTGCTGGGGCGGGGAGAGAAAAGGGTTTTCAGCTGGTTTTCTTGGCAACTTCACGCTGTGATTGCCTGCAGAGCTCAGAGAAGCTGCACTAGCGCAGGGTGGGAAGGATCTGCAAAGACATATCCGTGGGAAGGACTAATTCAGGACATATTTCGCTTTATTCTGTGCCAAAGCTGTCCCAGTCACTGCCAGTGGGATAGAAAAGCAGTTCTGGTCATTTCTGACACTGTTACTATATCACTTAGCTATTTTTTGAGGTGTTGCTTAGCTTTGAGAAATGCATCTGTTTAAAATGCCTCCAGAAACTCTTCCCTGTGAGGGTGCTGAGGCGCTGGCACAGGGTGCCCAGAGAAGCTGTGGCTGCCCCATCCCTGGCAGTGTTCAAGGCCAGGTTGGACACAGGGGCTTGGAGCAACCTGCTCTAGTGGAAGGTGTCCCTGCCCGTGGCAGGGTGTTGAACTGGATGAGCTTTAAGGTCCCTTCAACCCAAACCATCCTATGATTTGTTTTTATCTATCTTCTTTACTTGCCATCCTAAATTGCTGGGTGTGATGCTGGTCTCCGCATCAGAGGTGGCAGCCAGGAACACAGCCAGCAGAAGGGGCTGCAGTGTTGGTGCCACAAGCAGGCATTGCTTGAGACATTACAGAGATTGTAAATCACGTGTCAAACACAGATATGCTTTAACAGAAGTCTGTGCTCCATCTGCCTTATTTTTTATTTAAAAAAAAAATGAAGGAAAATTAGGAAAAATGGGAGTTGTGCTGGCTGTGTGATGATGGGCTGATGGAAGCTGTAACATCCTGCGCTTTTCTTGATAGAATCATATGTGCTTAACAGCAGAAATAAGTCTGTATCTTCCTTGATAGAACCATAGAACGGTTCAGGTTGGAAGGGACCTTAAAAATCACCCAGTTTTTTGCCAGTTTTGTCTCATGTCTCCGAGATCACCAACGGGTTAATAACAAGAATGAGAAGAATGTCTTTCCTTTTACAAACACTGCTGGCCAGCCACAGGCAGCCCAAGAAGCAGGAAATGAAACTTCCCATAGCGCCAAATCCCTCAGCTGCAGCTGATAAGCTGGGAGGGGGGCAGGATCCTGCCCAGCACAGGCAGACCTGAATGGGGATTGCTGGAGGCAACTTCAATCGCCGGAAGCACATTTTCAGCTTTGCTTTCTGGAAAGCTACTTAAAAACACCATTAACAAAATGTTAATGGGTAACATTTTCTCATGTTCATAGTCACCGAGGAGGTGAAATCCCTCAGCTCCCTGTGACAGTGCAGTCAGAGTGCCTGGATAGCCATGAACAAGCTAGGCCGGGTCTGGAAAGAGAACAGCTAGATCAAGATGAGTAATTAAAACCAAGCACCATACCAATGGTCTCTGCACCATGAGCATCCCTGCACCAGGCTCGCTGATGCTCAGCAGCTTGCCTGGGGGGAAGTTCAGCCACCTTCATCGCAAGGACGTAGCACTTGGCTTCCTAGTTCATATAAATGCTTTTTCAATTCTTCTTAGTTCAATTAAAAATGAATGGGCTGTTGGAGAAAAGCTCTGCTAAAGCACTTCTCGCAATATTAATAATCACAGTTTAAAATATACTGCAGGAAATCTGCCCTGGCCAACCTGCTTATTCTGGGGTTTTAACAACGCAAAAAAACCCACAGTGAAGATAACAGTTGAGGAGGCTGGTTTGGGAAGCTCCATGTCCACTTCTGAGTGAGCAGAAGCAGTATTATGTGATATTAGGTGGTTTTAAGTGTCTGATCACACCTTTGACAGGAATTTCTCGTAATCAATAAAGGAAGTGAATTGCTCTGTAAATCACACTAACTAGTTTGCAAGTGACCCATGGTTGAATTTTATTTGTACAATAAATTGTTTTGCTGTTTGCAAGTAATGTATGAATGGGGAAAGCCAAGAGGGCTGCTTACGAAAAATTCATGCCCAGGAAAAGCAGTAACCTCTCTCGCGCGTAGGTTGACCTAGATCTCTGAGTACCACTGTGCCCCTATGTGTATAGCATCATCCACTGAGGCATCTCAGGTGCTTTTCCAGTTAAATGAGGCTTTCCAGTGCTGTTAGGTAGCCTTTACTCCGGGCAATAGTAAATAAATCACTTTTGGGTGGAGCAGCCAACAGAGGAAGAGGATGTTTGGATTCAAGTATGTCTCCAATATTGATACTCTTTGTAGACCTGGGCACAATGCTTTGGTTTGCCTGCCTGTAAAACGTGGGCAAAGCCACCAGCTTTGGGGTGGTCCTAGGGCTGCTCTGCTCAGGGTCCTCAATCGAGCAGGCTCCCTCCAGGAGCAATGTGCACTTTGCCAAGGGAAGTCTCACCAAGTGACCCGTATTGTTTGTGACTTGTGGTGAGATTTCAGATAAAAGTTGCTTTGTAAGTTCTGAGCACTGCTATTTGTATTATTGCCTTATCTCATAGCTGAAATGAATAAGAAGCTGTAAATAAAAAGTTCATCCAGCTCCGAGCTCCTGGCTGTCACTTCAAAGCTGTGTTTTTCTGTGGGTATCTTGCCACAGGCTGAAATAGAAGGATGATTTGCTGGTTTATGCCATAAAGAGGTTTCTCCATAGCTGTGTTGGGCCTTAACATCTAGACCTGCATTGGCTTGAGTCATCTGGGAGTTGAGCTCTTAAATTCTCATGTGAAATTTCACCTTTCCCACCAACCTAGGCCTTTCTTGGAAGCTTTTCGATAGCTAGTTTCACACTCCAGGAAAGACTGCTGGGAATCGGTAGAACTGATTTCTCCGCCATGGGTGAGATCAAAATAACATCCTAACCTGGATCTGGCTTTACACAGCCTTGCAGCTCTTGTGTATGTGTGATATCAAGTGCTCTGCTTAAAGTAGGGTTTAGGGATCCTGCTGCTGTGCTTTGGTGTGGAAAAGTACAGCAGGAGCTGGGTCTGATCAATGGAGGGAGACGGGTAGAGCTCCCTTGAACGGATGCAGGAGAGCTCCTGAAGCATCTTGAAAATGCTTAGGCCGGTGACTCTGGGGAGCTGAAATGATTTCCTCTCCTGCTGCCTCCAGTGCTGCTGGGCAGAAACAGATGCATCTGGGAACAATCACGGTGTTTGCAAAAAGCAGTGTATTAAGCAAATGTACTCCTTTTTTGGTCTTCAAATTAGCTGTGATCAGGCTCAGGGGTTTATGAATATGTCGTTTGAAACATATCAATTGGCGAGTAATGAGGACCATACCGCGGGCTGCAGGAGGACAACAAGTGGTAGCTGTGCTCCTGTGATTGCTCGCAGGAGTCAGCCTCGGCTCCATGCGACAGCTCCACGAGACCAGATTAAAATGCTTCGACACCACAAATTCTCTCCCAGAACTACAGAGACCCCTCAGATTGGCCTCACAGCTATTGCGAGTGGGACCCCACACATGCATATGTTTTATTTGCATTACTGAGCCCCCAAAGTAAGATTTTGGCTCAAAAGCAGCATTTATAACCCCTTCTGTGAATGCTGGCTTGCTTCAGTGTTGGCACGTAATGCAAGGGCTTGGGGTTACCACCACCAGGAAAGTGATCTTGGGTTTAGTCAATCAAAGGGTCTTGACTAAAGTCTGTTCCTCCCAAGTTGAGCGGCTGTAGAGCAGTAGAGCAGCAGCTAAGGAAAAGCAGAAACGCAGGCTTTGCGGATGAAAGCAAGCCCTCCCCAGTGTGTTTTGTCAGATAAATGCTGAAATTTAGAAGGACTAATCATAAATGGAGACAGAGGAGGATCATACGGAAATCTCTTCCTGAGGGTCTGAAACTCTAAGCATGTTTGACTTGGGATTAGGAAGAAGAGTTGCGTTTGGTATGTGTTTCATTTGATAAATGCCTGTTGACGATCTGGTGTGTGTGGCAAGTTTACATAGGAGATTTCTTTGACAGCGTTTTCTTTCTGAGCAGGAGCAGAATGTGGCTCCCTGGATCTTCTTACTACCTGGGTTTTTTTCCTGTTCTGTTTGATGCGTGTTTAGTTTCTACCACAGTTTTTTCTAAAAGTGTTTGGCTTTATCCAGCTAATCCTTTCCAGTGAGCAAGTCTCCTCTCTTGCTTCTGGAAAATGCATTTACTCACATTCCCTGCTCTCAGCCTCCCTATCTGTTATATTATTTCCCCCCGTATCACTTGTCTGCTGCACATGAAAGATTTGCATTGCTTTATTTAAAGACTTTTGCGTAGCTGGCAATTCATTCCTTTTCATGTGGGTTCTTATGAGCAGGGCTTCTTTCTGGGCTGGCTGAATCAGGAGGCCTGGATCGCTCCTGGTGCCTGTTATCTGGCAGCAGCTCCAGCAACTGTCATCTGAAAGTGTTAAGCCTCCTAATTCCTTCTTTCTGGAAGAGTTATTGCAGAAACGGAGCTCATCTGAGGCTCATAGCAGAGCTGCCTGTGGGGTCTGGAGGGCTCTGAAATTTGATTGTAGGAAATAACTGGGCTTTTTGTTTCTAAGCTTCTCCCTGAAGAGCACCGAGTCCGATTTGGAGGTGATGGGGAGAGATGAAAAGTCAGCAATGTGCTTCTCCGTAGGTATTTGGGTAGTTAACCCACTTGGATGTCCATGTCACCAGTTCTTGAGCAACTCTTGCTACCAAGCAGTTCAGGGCAAGCTAGGTAAGCTTGCAGGCTTTCTATTCCCCAACTGCCATGCAAGTGCATCCAAAACCACAGCAATCATAGAATCATAGAGCCAGCTAAGTTGGAAAAACCTTTAAGATCACCAAATCCAACCTTTACCCCAGCACTACCAAGCCCACGACTAAACCATGTCACTAAGGGCCTCATCTACACGTTTTCTGAACACCTCCAGGGACGGTGACTCCACCACTGCCCTGGGCAGCCTGTTCCAATGCCTGAGCACCCTGCTGGTGAAAAATTCTTCCTAATATCCAGCCTAAACCTCCCCTAGTGCAGTTGAGCCATTTCCTCTGGTTCTATCACTTATCACCTGGGAGAAGAGACCAACCCCCACCTCGCTCCATCCTCCTGTCAGGCAGTTGTAGAGAGCGATAAGGTCCCCCCTGAGCCTTCTCTTCTCCAGACTAAACCCCCCCAGGTCCCTCAGCCGTTCCTCATCACACTTGTGCTCCAGGCCCTGCACCAGCTCCATTGCCCTTTTCTGAGGTGTCCACTCCAGCACCTCAATGTCTCTCTTTTAGTGAGAGGCCCAGAACTGAACACAGGACTCCAGGTGCAGCCCCACCAGTGCCCAGCACAGGGGGATGTGTGTATACATACAGCCAAATGAATGGGATGTGCAGAACATCCTTTTCTAACCTTTTTGCCTCATGTGGCGACTCTGCTTTTAGTGAGTCAGGATTCCTTCAGGAGCCCAGGACTTGTCTCCAGTGTGTCTGCCATGCTTCAGCATCTCATCCCAGGAACTGCCTTGTGGGAGCCAGGTGGGAGATGCCAAGCTGGCGAAGTGCCTGCTAGGCTGGTGACTCACTGCCACAGGGATGGCTGTCACCAGGGTGGCCATCCCAGTGGAGATGCTAAGGTATCCCTTGCTCCTCCAGGCTGAGGCACACTGTCCTGGGGAAGATACAGCATCTTTTGAGAGCAGTAACTCCACTAAGAATGGATAGAGAGAGAAACAAAATGTTCCACTCTCCTCCCCCCTCTCCTCCCAAGATGCTGTTAGAGCTTTTACTGTATTTTCAGTGTTGTTCATGGTCAGGGAATTGCAATTGCTGGGGTTAATTGCGTTTTCTTGCTGCCTCGTTTTTGTATGCCAATAAGCAGAGTGGTTACCTGGGCTAGCACAGAGGAAAAACCTCTTAAGATGCCTTCCATCAGGGAGAAGCTGTCTAACTTTGGACACAGATTTCTCATGAGGACCACAGCAGGACCACAGCACTACATCCCATCCTCAGAGCAGGATAAACAAGCCCCAGGATTGACTCAACCTCCCCTGGGAAGTCACAAAACTTGCAGAAAAATGGGGTCGAGCCCTGCTCCATTGCTAAAACCAGGGATCCCTTTAAAGGCACCAGCTCCAGGGCTGATGCAGACATGCAGCCGGGCAGCTCTGACCGTAAATGGAGACGTTTGGGTGCCAGTGGCTGTCCTCTCGTCGGGGAGGCAGCTCGGTTCCCTGCAGTGCCTGCAGGCTCTGCTCCAAAAGCACTGTAACCATCTCTGCAGCAAGCAGCAGCAGCCAGCGCTGGGCTGGGAGTGAGCAGGCAGGAGCAAGCAAAGGGTGAGTACTACCTGAACAGGGTTGCTTATAGGGCATGACCCATAGGGCAGGTCCCATAGCCCTATGGGATGGGCTGGTGATGATGGCCTTGGCAAATGCCCGAGGAACCCGAGGAAGAGTCCCTGCACCCACTCTTCTCACCCAGCCTCTCCATACCTGCAATGAAGCAGCTTTGTCTTAATTCAATGCCTCAGCATTAGTTTGACAACTGTCCTCCGAGTGGCTTTGTAGGTTGTGGGTTGGTGTGTTGCTTCTCTCCAAAAAGACAAAAAGCATGTTTTCTGTAGGGCAGACAAACAACTGGAGACCAGGCTGAGCTTGAGTGGGGTTTTCTGCTGGGAATCTGGTAGGATCCAGTCCCTTGCACTAAGAAAATATGTAAAAATTGGATTTGTTTCATAATTTAAAATGGTTGGAGCTGAAGGGGTGCTCAGATCTGCCTTCTGGAAAGGAAGCTTTATTTTTCCTAACTGCAGTGTCATGACTCTGGTATAAGTCTGATCTCAGAAACAAATCCTGATTTACTACAGCAAGAGTGAGACTAGTCCAGCTCAGCAAAGTAGAATTTGGAAAATTACACATTAGATCTTTTAACATCTTTGGCATTAAAATTTACTGAGATTCACAGTTTTGGATCAGCTTGGAAGCCATAGGAGGATCCTGCCAAGCAGTGTCTGAGGTGGGATTTACATCACCAGGACAAACCATAGAACTGCCCCTCCACAGCCTGTGGCTCCTGGAGGATGAATGGTGTGAAGCCACCTCTCTCCTGCAAGAAAGACTCCTCCTGGCCTCTCACTGTCAGATCCCCATTTGAGAGTTCTGGTCATTCTGAGTATGGATGCAAATAGGACAAATGTACATCTGGTTTGGTCACCATGGGATGGAGGAGAGATTGCTCAGCAGAAAGGGAGGTGGGAGCCCAGACTCCAATCCCTGTCTGTGCTCTCACTGAGCAATCACTGAGCAATGAGTCAAGGGCTTCTCTGCTGAAAGTTGGCTCTTTACCAAAAAATAGCCTGATTTTTTGGTAAAATACATCTAGCATTGCTCCAAGGGGAATATGGTGCTGGGAGCATTGTTGGCTTTCCCAGCCAGCACACCTCTTGCAGACAAAGTTGCTGCACAATACCTACTTGGCGTCTTAGACCAGATAAATGAAAAATAGACTGGGAGAGCCAGGTCTGCTCCCAAACCTGGCCTTTCAGCCTGCAATGGATGACTCTGTTGAGCTGCTCTGAAGAGCCTCACTAATTCCCTCAAAGAGCATCCACCACCGGCCATCCGTGGCCTACAGAGCATCTGGTGTCAGGCTGGAGGGCTCTAACTCTGGGGTTCATTTCTCAGCTTAGGCTCCAATAAACCCAGAAGTCCACAGAAGTCAAGCGTGGAGGGGAGAGTGTTTGCTGGGAAGAGCACAAGGGCAGAAGAGAAAGAAATCTGATGCACAGAGGTGGGGAGTGAACAATGTAGCTTAAGAGCCGAGAGGGATCTCAGGCAGGGTGAAGGTGGCAAAGCGGATCCGCTCAAGGTTGCCTTCAATTATAAGGGCAAAACTGAAGGGATTTGGGACAGGAGGTGGAATGAGCATCTCAGAAGGGAATCCTGAGCTGGACTCAGAAACGAAGGTGGATGAGCCTCTGCTGTGCACCCTGGCTTGGCTCCATCAAAGCCAAAACAGCAGTGCTGGCCCCACAACACTAGTCCAAGCTGAGCAGCTCTCAGGTGTGCTGGGGGCTCCAGGCCCTCTGAGCTCACCATTGATGACCATAACGCTCAGTGAGAACGGACAGAGCTACAGACAGCACTCAAGGGATGGATCTGCTGGAGGAGAACATGCTCTAAGGTCAGCTATCAGCAAGGCAGGCTGTGTAGAGTGAGTTGGCAGGTCATGCTAGTCAGTGAGGTTCACCAGGAGCAGGATCTGAAGAGATGCAGGAGAGTACACAGCTCCAGGGCAGGAGTAGAGCATCAGTGAACCCAAATGGACAGGGAGCATGGAAAGCCTCCATGGGGATCTGCAATGCAGAGAAGGTCAATGTGGTCAAGCAGCTCTAGAGAAAGCGAAGCTGTGTCTAGGAAAGGTAAGACTGGAAGTTAATGAAACCCAGCAGGGATAGCTCAGTCCCTCCAGATTTGCTTCTCAGCTGCCTGCAGGTCAGTGCAGGCATGGGAGGAGCATCAGCGGAAGATGGGACAGATGGAGGCAGGGGGCAATAGCTGCGGGGAGCAAAGTGACCCTGAAGGATGAGGCAGGTCAGGGCTGACCCTGCGTATGGCAGAGAGGTACTTCTGTGCCCTGAGGAGGTTAACTGGAGAGGATGATGCTTCCCTGGCGCGGTAATGCTGCACATTCCCCTCTTTCTGAGCTGCCCGCTGGATTCCAAGCTGAGAGCAGGTTTCATTCGTTCATGCCCTAAGACCCCGGTAGCCAAACCCTGCACGTCTATCAGATGCCACATTAGAACCTCAGGGAACAGGATCCCCCAGCAAAGTGCCTTGTAAGAAAATAAACAGAGAATGGCAATCATGCTCCTCCATGGAATGAAATGATGGTGTGATTTCCAAGGGCCTGCGTAATCAATATCCTTTTTATCAGTCTTCCTGAATAAATTGCATTTAAACTAATACAGGCTGGGGAGCTATCCATGAGCTTTCAGGAGAAAGATAAGCTGAGGACATATGTTTATTCATACCGTATATGCTGAGAACTGGATATTCTTTACAGCTGGCCAGATGTGGGTGAAGATATTCAGTATTTTGTTTCAGTTTGTTCTGCTAAAATTTGTCAAATATCCTTAATTTTGAGAACATGGATCTTTTCAAACCTGGGGGGGAGCTGGTCACAGTCCCAGTAAAACATCTGGTGGTGGGAGAAAGCTCTTTCCAGTGAGTTAACTCCTAAAGTTTTGTAGAGCATCAGCAATTTAAATTGTCCTGGTGGCCTCCCACCACATACACCAGTACAGAAATGGCACATCCAGCATCTAATGTCTCTGTTACAGAGAAAACCTCTCACTCACAATTACTTGGGAGAAATTCAGAAATTCACTATTGTTTCTGCCCAGCTCAGCTGCTCCCTGGCTTCAGTGGAGCTTTTGTTCATGCCTGGGCCAACCTGCCAGTGGCTGTGAAATACATCGTTGTATCCATGAGATGCTGCTGCAGCCCTGGATAACCGAACATCCCCCAGCCTCATGTCCCTCTTTCCAAGGCGACTGCAGGGCTCATCCATGGAACACTACCAAGCACAAAGGTGGAAATAAATGAGGTTTAACAGCAGGATGATGAGGCCGAAATACATAGAGCTCCATCTGCTCTCTGCTACTGCTCCGTCATGGTAGACCAGTCTTTGTGCTGGTGCCACATCCCATCTCTCACCTCCAACCCTGGCTTCCCTGAGTGCTTGCCTGATTCAGTCCATGACAAGCAGCGGTGAGATTCACCTCATTTAACTCAAGGCTTGTTCAGTGTGGGTGTCTGTGCCTGAGCTATGCTTTTACAGGCAACGGAGAGAAGAGGGCACTTGTAGGGCACAGCTGAGCTCATACTAAAACGGATCATCTGAAATGAGCCGTGCCCTTTTCTCTCCTTGACTACTAAAGGGCTCTGCAATTAGCTCTTGGGTAGGTGTTTGCGCTGCAGAGGGTTATGTGTGGTCAGATCAGTCCTGCCTCAGCTCCTCCTTTCATGTCCTTCAGGCTGGGCAAGAAATCCAAATGGTAAATTTGGGTAAGAAAGTGCTAAATGTGGCCCAGGGTAGAAGCTGTCTCTTGTAAGGCAATGGAAATAGAAATAGAAAAGTATTTTTATAGCATGGTCTGAGCAAGCAATTTTGGAAAATAATAACGTATGTACCAGATGATTTCAGGAGATATTGAACAGTCTGGAAGACTGTAGCTCAGAAGACATTATAAGCTAGGCAGCAGAGCTGATTTGCTTTCAAGCTAAGGTAAAAAATGTGCATTTCCAATCCGAGCCAGCATTTCTGATGGAGCATTTACCCTTATTGCTGCCATCAGACCGCACAGTACAAATACTAGGTTGATAGTGAACGAGAGATGCCAGGCTTGATTGTCTAAGCTACATTGCTCAGCTCATAGAAAATTGGTTTATATTCCCCTTCCTTTCAGCCATAAGCGAATGCAGCTTAGACAAAAGTTCTCAATTTCCAACCAAAAGGCTCTTCCTTCAACACAGTGAGAGCCTCGGCCACCAGTGAGGTTCCTGAGTTCAGGGGTATTGTATGTAATGAGCAAAAAGGATCTTAAACTGTTACCATCTCATTAGAAAATGGTTTCCTTTCCCTTGCTGCAGGTAACCATAAGTGGCAGCTGGCTGTGGCTGCATGGTGTCAGGTTGGAATGGTTTGCCCTCAGTGATGCATTGGACTGGTTAGTCACACAGACACGGGTTTCATCACACCCGGCAATGGCACTGAGTACAGCAAAGAAGAGCTGGATCCAACACCGCAGTGCTACCAGCAAAGGTTGCTGGGCTAGTTTGCCTCGGCATACAAGGAAAATGAGACATGTGCCACCACACAGAAGGGGCAGGAAGCTAGTGATGGGCAGTGTGGGGATGTGAGGACACCACACTGCCCTTCTCGAGGGAGGCCTGGGTGCTGCCCAGCCCTGTCCACCTCACCTCTCCCTCTACAATCATAGAATCATAGAATCACAGAATGGTTTGGTTGGAAAGGACCTTAAGGTCATCCAGTTCCAACCCCCTGCCATGGGCAGCGACACCTGCCACTAGACCAGGTTGCCCAAGGCTCTGTCCAACCTGGCCTTGAACACTGGCAGGGATGGAGTGTTCCTTGGGCAACCTGTGCCAGTGCCTCACCACCCTCATAGTAAAGAACTTCTTCCTTATATCTAGCCTGAACTTGCCGTTACTCTTTACCCCATTACATTAAACCCATTGCCCCTTGTCCTATTGCAGTCCTCATCCATTCCCCCTGCCTTTGGAGTGTATTTTTTTGACCCAGTCTCTTTCGAAATGATGCAAAATGCCATCCCCAAGTGATAGAGCAAATCTCCATCCCCCAACCTTTGCTGTATATCCAGTGTGCAGCTTGTCAGTCCTTTCCATCTTTATTTCATGGCAGTGCCTCCTACTTATGAGGAAGCTTTGGGCAATCTGATGTCGGAATGGATTTGTCTCTCTTTCGTGGTTTATTTTCCTGAAGTCCCCTCCTCCCCAAGGATGCTGTAGCTTGATGAGGGCAGGATGCTGTGAGCTCGGTGCCTGGAGAAGGAGCACCGCAGGCACCGTGCCTGCTGTGAGCACAGGAAGGCTGTCGATGGCATTTGTGTTGGCTGCAATAGGGGATGTCATCACAAAACCCATCAGCTTCTCTAATTTTCAGGACAGAGGAGATGGCTTTTGGATAATAATTGGGTCAAGCTTTAAAAAGAACTGCATGACCTCATCGTGAGCAGCAAGACAAGTGCCCGTTCTCCCCTTACATTCCTGTCCTGACCTCTCCCGGAGAAGCAATCCTCTTGGATGAGAGGCTGTTATAATACAGATAGGATGTCTTTGACTTTCCCATCCGTCTGCACTCAGAGATGGCTCATCACCATTATGTTTGAATGAAAACTTCCGTTATTACCTTTGCTGGGAAAGTGCCCATATTTGGGGAGGAAGACGCACAGATCTAAGAGCGCCTTGGGAGGAAGCTTCAGTCTCTGTCCTGACTTTGAAGATGACACTATCTTGGTAGCAGGTCAAACCAGATGCTTGAAGGTAGAGGCGGCAAAACATGCCAACGCTGGAAGGTTTTTATCTTTGAGAAAATTGATTTATCGTATAGATTTTCGGTTAGTGATTCATTTCTGGTTTTGGAGAGGAGTGTCCTCTGTACTGCCTGTCTCCAGCATTCCTGTTGGCAGAAGAAAAATAATCCCTCCTGTGCAAACAGGCAGCAGGTTAGTCATGCAGCCTGGTCCCCATCGCATCTGCCTTCAGGAACCGCCATCCCTTTCACACCCTGGAATAACATGGGATGAGGGGTACAGGCATCCCTTCATCCTCACATGATGGCACATTTAGGCCACTGGGATCAAAAGGCTGCTAAGCTGCAGAGGAACCTCTGGCTCATTGCTGGGCAAATAACCCTGTGGTTATGGTGGAGGATGGAGAAACAAAGCGGGGTTGGAGCAGGAGGTGCAGTGGTGACTAGATGTGACCTGATGAGCCAGTGAACAGGCCAGCAACGTTCAGCTCATCCTTGCCCTCCTGGTTTGGCAGCACAGACAGTGTTAGTGACTTGGGCTTGTCAGAGTGGATCTTATAATGTCCCTAAGTTACACTTGTCTGCTGGGAAAGAAGTGAATTGGACAGACTTGCCTTTGCCCTTTTTAAGAATAAAATAAGATCAACCAGCCAATCCATTTACACTTCATTTCACCTTCTCACTTTGGAGCTGGTATGAGCATTTCATGAGCAGAGTTGTTCTGACCCACATGTTGATGTGGGCAATGCCATTGCTCATGCTTGTGACAGTCTCTAGACTGTCTCTCTGATGTTTATTGAAGGAGACCACCCTGGCAACCATGCACCAGCCCCATGTATCAGCCAGACTGTTGTATGGGGCAGCCTAAAGCTGCTGAGCAGCTCAAAGGCAAAAAAGGTTGAGGGTTTGGGCTGTGGCATTGGGCTTTTCTTGGTTACTAGGAAGACTGATTTTGGGCTGAATTTAGTTCTCTTTTGAGGATGTTTCAGCAGTCAATGCCTAATGAGAATCCCTTTCCACTTAGAGTCTGCTTTTATTCCTTCTCCATCCCTATTACCAGTGCGCAGGGGATGAAGAAGCTCATTTCTCGAGGTTCAGTTCAGGCTTATCTTCTCTAGTTCTTTGATTTTTCTTGCCTTTTGAGCAACCAGAGAATTTATGCAAATAGGTAATAATGTGCTTTAAAGAGGAGGAAGCACCATCCATGCCCCTAACCTGGTTCATCTCACGGGGACTGGGTGCCCATTTCTCCTCACTCTGCTGTTTCCCTTCACTCTTCTCATAGACAGAGCCAAACTGGGACCGCAGGCAACAATTGGGATAACCCTCAAGCCCCAGTGACTCCAGTGTCCTTTCTCTCTGCACCAATGTCCCATTCACCAGCCTCCTGCTGCCCCTTTGGCAACCACAACTCCATCAATACAAACATCTGTGTGCTCTGGCACAGCTTTGGGTCCAGGCTCTGGGAGCATGGGGTGAGATATGACCCCATCAGGACACAATATACCCTAAAGATTGAGACCTCGGAGCCAAGTGTTTCCAGAAATGAGGGTGGTCACTTTTATACGTATCTGAGATTTTCTCAAATTATTCAGCAAATGTCACTGGGATACAGAGACACTGATGGTCAGGCACATTCAGTGTGATTCAGAGCTTGTCACAAGCATTTTGCACAGCTCTAGCTCTTGGGCTTTAGCAAATGGTTTTAAAGCAGCCCCTTCCCTGAAAAGCATTGTGGAGGCAGATACCATGAATTATTATTTGTTTTCGCTGTGTGGACAGTTGATCAGTGACAGATGTTTCTAATTGCATTAAGCAAGTGGAAATAATGAGAATTAGATAGCAGATTCTCCAGGAATTTACATTTAGATTGAGTTACAATTTGCTATTAAAAAGGCAAATTCAATGTAGATGCACTGGTTCTTCAGCAGCAATGGGAGACAATTACTTTTAATTATTATTTGATTATTTAAAAATGAGCTGTGTTACTGTACTTACAAATATCTAACTCCAGGGGATGATTTAATGTGGGTGCTGTATGTCTCCAGGAAAAGATACGGAACAATGAAAATGTTTATCAGCAAACATCTCCTTTACCTCCCCATTAGGGTCATACTATAAGGCAGATGGAAACCGGCAGCTGCCCCAACCCTGTAGCACAGTGCTCGTGCAAGGTTTGGCTGATGTTGGGATGGTGGTGACTGGATCGGGCTCCCCAAACCATCTGCATCCCTGACAAATTGAATTAAGTTGCATTGATGGAAGACAAGCTGCATCCCCCCTTAGACACCACGCTCCGCTGGGCTTGGCAGGGATTTCAGGTTGATTATGTCCATGCCATGCGTTGCGTGTAGCTGATATAAAGCCAGAAGAGGCAGAGCAGAGGTGGGTGCAGAGGATGGAGCTGGAGCAGGGTGGGGGTACGCTCAGGGCTCTGGCATGCAGCATCTGCTGCCTCCAAATGACACATCCATGACAGCTATCTCCCAGCGCATGCCAAGAGGAAATGAGCTGCGGTTCGAACCGCTGGAGGTTTTCCTTTCAGGACTCTCTCACAGCTTTCTTTAATTTTATTTTATCTCCTAGATTTCAAGTTCAGCTTCAGACACAGAAATGTGTGAGTCCCCTGTCAGCAGAGAGGGGGTTTATGTGAGCGCAGAGCACAGTATGTCTCTGTTTAGCACAGAATCCAAGCTATAATATTTTTTTAACTAACTAGCTGGCTCAGCTCTTAATTATTTCTTCTCCCCCCTTTTGCCTAATGAAAGCCTTATCCCGAACTCCTTGAAGTCAGAGAGTCTGTCTATCAGCTTCAGTAGGCTTTGGATCAGATTTCAAATCACTGATTCATTATTAATTACACATCTGGGACTCCCTTTTCAAAGAGTTCATTGTTAAATAAATTCACTTTTAGACATTACAGACTTCACATTCTTGTGCATTTAATAAAAGTCTGGCAAAGCAGCAAAGAGCCATAGGCCAACTTCTCTTCTGGTATTGATGGATGAATCTCTACTGAGCAGCAGTGGTTTACACTACAAGGATATAACATATCTCTTTGCTCTCATATAACCACTTTCTGTCTGAGACCAAGTCTGTGTTTGGAACTTTTGGCTTTTTTATGATTTCTTCTCATTTTTTCATAACTTTTCCCTACCAGCAAGAGTTCCTTTGTGGATTCAGCCATTGCAGGGTGAAATACCTTTGCTACCTAGTTTCTTTTCTCTTCAAAGAGATACTGGCATCTTCTTCCTAGGACGAACTGCAATAACATCTTCAGCACCTCCTGGGAGAGCAGACAGGCAGGCAAAAGTTTTCCTGATCCCTATGGCAAGTGGAATGGAAAATGTCTTTCTGAAGATATATAGTGTTTCCTGTAGTCGTCAATAATCTGACTCCAGCCACTGAGACATTAAAGTGACCAAAGAGCTGGTCTGGAAGCTCCGTTTACACAGAGGAATAGTTATTTGGCAGAGAAACATGTAGAATAAAGATTTTCCTACTGAAGCCCATGTAACAGGAGGCCAGAGCCTACATGAGAAAGCAGTACAGACTACGTTGGGATTTAATGGCACAGGGTATTCCCGCGTTGAGCTGAAGGCTCAGAGACCAGCAGCCCATATAGATGTTTCCTGTGCTGCAAGCAAGGATCTGCTAAGCTTCACTCAGCCCATCCTTTGCTTCTTCAGGGCTGCCTAGACGCTTTGGGAAGGAGGCATGGGGCAACTCCTTTTTTCTTCTTATGATGCCAAATCAGAGTTTAAAATGGCTGAATGGTCCCAGTTAATAACAGTGTCCAAATAGATTGTGGGGATAGGCTCAGATGACAGCCACCCAGTTTCCAAACCTTTCGCTTAATCGACAACTCTTTAAGTTATTTGGAAAGGAAAATCAATAAGAATCACAGCTCCCAACATTTAAATAATGAAGCTCTGAATGCTTATCAGAGACAGACACCTACTGAGTCCATGGCATGTTTTCAATGGAAGGTGTAAAAATCACCACACAGTTTTGGAAGGGACTATGAAGAGAGGATTATGACACTGCGGTGCTTGAACCTCAGAGTGGTCAAAGCTAATTCCCCACTTCAAGCGAGACATCTCTCCTGTTTTATCACAGACAAGTACAAAAACCTTCTTCTTCTGCCCAAATTCACCCCTCTCAGTTCTTCAGAAACCACATTAAATATTATTCTCTTCACCCTCACATATGAAGTGCAACTCCTTCCACAACTGCAACCTTTCAGCATTAGAAACTATAAAGGCATTTACTCTTTACAAGGAGCAAGTTTTGGGGTGGGTCCACAGTCATCTGGTAGGACATCAGGAGGGAGAGAAAGATCTGTCACGCAGGCAGCGTGAGCACTGGCTGGTCAGCAGAGTTGCCTTCAGTTCCCACAAGGCCGTCAAGATCTACAGCATCATTTACTGGAAGCCTTTGTGCTTCCAGCATCATCATCTGCCAGCGGCATGACTGATCTCTGGGCTGGCCCAATGCATGAAACTTTGGCTCTGTCACTTGAAGGAATGGACTGGGATCAGTTTCTCTCTGTTTTCCCTTGCCTGCAGTGCTGCTTTAGGATCTGCTCCTGCCCGTCTTTCTCTTTGGGTTTAGTGAAAGTATGAACAGATATAGTTACTTAGTCACTTCAGTCTCACTTTGCAGTGAGGTGTCTGGTGAGATGCAGAAAGACTTTTCGAGTGCCAGCAGAGAGGTTTGACTCTTCCTCAGTGAAGAGGAAGGGCTCCAGCATCCCTCATGGGCAGGCCACCACTATCCTGTCCATGAGGGAAGTGTGATCTCAACACCAGTTGTGGTGGAGGACATAGGTCCCTGGGTCTGCACAGAGAGGTGTGTTTGGGTTAGTGGCACTGCTGGGTGCATCCTTACACAAGGAGAGAGGGTTAGCTGCAGTGCAGGGTTTGGGTTGAAGTCACACCAAGCCATCTTCCCATTCCTAGCAGTGCTGAGCAAGCTTTTAGGTATTTTGAGGGACAAAGAGCTGTGCTACCCTTGGGTTAAAGCTGATGGATTGTGCGCTGTGGTAGTATATCTCAGACCCCACAACTACAGCTGGCTCAGCCCATGGCTAGCAGCTCCCTGTGCCATGCCAGTGCATGGTGTGCTTGGTCTGCTCTTGGCTCCTCTACAGTACTTCTGAATAGAAAATGCTTCAGTCCCATCCCTGGGACACCCAGCCTGTGGGCAGATACATGACATTTTAGTTCAGAAATAAGACTACCTTGAGAAGTCAGTCCCAGTCCCAAACCAGTGGGTAAAGACCACCAGGGCCAGTTACAAACCCTGTTCTCAACCTTTATTCTGCAAAAAGAAAATAGGGCAGCCAAGGATTCTCTGAAACAAAAGCTCATGGGAAGAGAAACAGGTATGATCATTTCTGACCACTGTCCCTTTCGCCATGCTTGGAGGCACTCCAATTTTCAAGCATGGGAAGCGGTGGAGCTGCCATAGTTATCCCTCCCTAGATCCCTTTCTTCAGCCGATCTTGTACACTCATCCTCCATCCCTCTTCCCACAGACATCATACTAGTCATACACTGTCAGAAACCAGACTGCCTTTGTTCACTTTCTACCCCTCCTGCTTAGAAGAATCCTCCCCAATCCTCCATAAAGTCTCCAAGCTTCTCCTTCCACAGTTCATTACATTTATGGGCTAATTCTGCTATCGCCAGTTCATGGGTCATCACCCACATTTGTATGCGTTTACATCTTCAATTATTGCCTTAGTAGCTGTTTATCACTAATAGTTTTTCCCCTGCCTGAGTTCTCTCCTAATCGCTCTGACTTATTTCTTCTTTGTTCTTTCTTTGCAGAGAAAAAAAGATGTTTTGTTTTTTAATAAAAGACACACACTATCTCATCTGGTCACTCATTTCACTGTCCTACTTTTAAATGGGCCTGGTTTATCACCAGCACTTCTTTTTACAAACATCAGGGGAAATAAGCCTTTCTTATCCCCCATTAATTCCTATGGTGAGCAAGTATTATTTTGCTCTCTTTTCTTCCGAGCTGTGGCCAATTATCAGTACTCTCCATTGCCTCCTCCTTTATTTATGGGGGTTGTTGTGTGACGATGCTGATCCTACAGTCAAGGAATGAAGCACAGCATCCCCTTCTCATCCACCTTGAAGGTGCCTTAAAGGGCGTTAGGAGCAGAGCTGTTTAGAGGGGGTAGGACCCATTTAGGCTTCAGGCAGTCCTGACATGCACCAGAACAGTCCATCTACTTTAGCTGCACCGAGTTTTAGCATTCCCTGTGTTTGTCCAGCAGATATCACAGGACAAAACTAAGTTATTCCCCGTGAGGGTGCTGAGGTGCTGGCACAGGGTGCCCAGAGAAGCTGTGGCTGCCCCATTCCTGGCAGTGTTCAAGGCCAGGTTGGACACAGGGGCTTGGAGCAACCTGCTCTAGTGGAAGGTGTCCCTGCCCATGGCAGGGGGTTGGGACTGGATGAGCTTTAAGGTCCCTTCCAACCCAAATCATTCTGTGATTCTATGAAATAACTGAATGTCTAGAAGTGGAGGCAGGACTTGCCTGTACACAGGATTTCTCCATTGCAACTACTCCATGATATGCCCTGTCCCTCTTGTTCTGTTGATTTGGGTGACTGCTGGATGTGGTGACTGCTGTGATTACAGAGGAGACCAGCTGAGGGGACCCAGGCAGCTTCCTTGGTGTGTCCCAAGGCTTCTAAGGCACACACACAGTCAGTTGGTTGGCTGCATATATGTATATATAGGCTCCCTAGGGAAAACTGCAGATAGTGCTTATATTAAGCATGATGTTAAAGAAAATTCTCTGCCCTGGGTTTGCCTCAGCAGAGTCTCAGACACCCGGTTCTTAGAGAATAACTTAATCGAGTGGTCCAGGAATAGGAGCAGCTCAAGCCGGGTGCCTCTGGGAGGGATCCAGAGCAAAGAAACTCCTCAGGTTTTATACCCTTACATTCTATGCATCTGACCACCACACTGTTCACACGCCTTGCACGCACCTCTTGGTCCAATGGTGAATTTTGGCCTGGAGTCTCCTCATCCATCATTGGGTTCTTTCCTTGTCTCCACACAGGCCATAAATTCCTTCTTATCTCTCCAGTTGTTGCTCCTTGCTAACAGATGAAAGTTCTTTATCTTCCAGTTTGCATTGGACTCAATTTCATTTACATAAATAAGTACAGGTTGTAAATTTAGTTCAGTTTTCTCCACTTGTGGCCTAAAGCTCCAGCAACTTCAGCTACCCATGCTAAGCCACTACTCATGCAAAGCAAAACCATCCAGTCAAAAGTTACAAGAGTCCAAAAGGAATTCAGCTAACTAAACTTAATTCACAACAATGAGTAGCTGAAGGCAAAGGGAGTTTCTGTCCTTTTGTAGATGACAAGTTGATGACTTTTTCCATTCCTTGTCAAATAGCCATGGTTTCATCACAAGCCTAATCCTTGATTACATTCAGCACCTTCTGCTAACTCAAGAAGCAAAGACTTCCTTGGGCTGCTCACCAAGAGTGAAGGAGACCCTCTCTTTTGCAGGACAAGGTGCGTTAGACCCTGTCCCATGGCCTAGGAGAGTGACGGGCTGGTCCTAGCCATCACTCTGGTGAATTTGGAGTCCACACTCATGCACAGGAGGCTAGAGGCCAGACTATCAGTGAGGATGTAAGTGGACTAGTGCTGATTTAGTGTGCCTTGGGAGCTGGACCTTTATTCTGCTTCAAGGTTAAAGCAGTTTGCTCGGCTCCCCGTAGCATCTGAGCTTTGCCACTGGGCATTAAGCAAAGTAACCAACATCTGGCAAGTGAGGTTCAGCCTCTCTCTCCTGACCTTCCCAGGGGAAGAACTGTCTGTCTGATGTGTAGTATTTTCATAGCATGCTTTGCGTTTGAGTGTTTTAAACCAGAAGCTTCAAATCATTGTGGTATGTTCTTAATACGGCAACTGAATGTGTGCAGATAATTAAATTGATGAGAGCATCCAGGAGGACCAATACGCTTCAACTCCAAGCTCTTTAGGGAATGGAGTATCTAATATTGTTGTATGCATGGAGAAGCTATCAGTGAAGTCAGCTACATCCCTAAGTATAAGTATGGATAAAGAAAACGAATGCATAAAAGCCTGTGCACCCGTTATGCTTCTGAAGGCATCTCTCTTCCCCAGTCTCAGCACATGAGGATGTAGATCTCATTAAGATTAGTTAGTTTCTCTGCACTCACAAACGGTGTGTGGGGTAAAACAGGAAGACCCTATTCTATGCAGCAGACCTAGCACTATTATTGATTTTATTTACTTTTATCGACATTAGATTTGCTAAAATCTGGACTAGCTTATCACAGCTCATAAGATGGTTGTGTGGGTTTTGCATGGAGGTTTTCTTAATAAATTATTTTAATTTGTTTAGAAAATGTGCTACAGAAATAAGCATTCACTTTGCTTATTAAATATTTCCAGCAGTGAAGAAGTGACTGAGTCAGGGTGGAAATAAACATCCTTATTCAGGATTGATGTTTAAAAAGCAAACACAGTGTAAGAATGCAGCTAAGCTAGTATGTCTTGGGAAATTCTTTTTCCTTTTCCACATCAGCAACAAGAGATCAAGAGCATTTCCAAGCATCAATTTCTGTAGGCTGGATGGAGATGGAGATTTCTACAGTTGATTTGAAACTGGATGAACTAGAGCGCTTCGGAGGTTTACAGTTGAAAAGATAAATGGATTGTGTGTGAGCTGTCCAATTTCATTATATGCCCCGGCCAAACTCTTTCTTTAATGTTTGATAGAATTATGATCAAATATTTCAAGATAAAAATGCTGACCTCTGTAGGAATTGTTGTTGACCTTGTCAAGGTAGCTTTAATGCTTAAAAAGAATACCAACAATCTCTCAGTGATATAAAACTTCAACAGATGCTACCAAATCAAAATATATATATATAGAAGGCAGCTGGTTATTCACACTGGCCGAGCTCTTTCTTATCAAACCCTGTTGTCGGCTGAGTGTGAAATGGATTCCTGCCACAGAAAGTTGGCTCTGGAGCTCGCTTCATGTTCAGGGTTTGATTTGCCACATGTGATACAGTCAGATGATTTAAAATACAATTGACTTTCTTGCAGCAGTTGACTACCCTTTCTCAAAATTATACAGATCTGCAGAAGCTGAAAGGCAAATGCACATGAAAACCCAAAATACTTTAAGCCAAACATTTATGATAGAGATTATCTGCATACATTTGCAATGTTGGAAGCACTTTCTTAAACTAGGCCATATGACTTTCAACCCAGCAGGCTGCAAAGAATACTGTATCTTGAGTCTTTTCTTCTTTGCTTTAAGACAAGGGTTTGAACCAAAGCCCTGTACACGAACCCTCTTAACTCCACAGCACGTGCAATTTGCATCTTGAGCTGCTTCAGTTTGTATCAATTTAGCACCAATCTCCATTTGGAGAGCTCCATCTAATCTGGTCTCTGTATCCATCACTGCTGTATGTTACGCACAAAGGAAGGTGAACAAACCTCTGCAGACTCCAGTTCTGTGATGAAAGAATGAGATATGACTCTCACTAATATCTTTGCTTGCTTAAATTGATTACAGATAGTGGTAATGAAATTGAGAATTCACCCAGTGTCTCTGTTAGCATCTCTGCTGCAGGAGCAACTTCCTAAACACCTTTGTGTTGCAAAATGAGTTTTTTTTGACTCTTTACAAGGACAAGGAAAAGAAGAAGAGTTGCCTGGTTACACAGGCTCCTTCCAGGCCACTCAAAGATATCAGGGTGAAGCAGCATGCTAAAAGAACAGCTATACAGAGCAGAAAACTGGGTAAGCCCAGTAACAAAGTCAGTTGTGTTATGCCAGTGTAACTCAGAAGGTCATCATACCCCTGCTTCACACCAAATCTAGAGCAGAATTCCTTTCTCTCACCTAAGACAAGTTAGACAAAAGAGAAAACAGCTTGAGTTTCTCTTGTATTTGGGGAGTCCATGACTAAGGACTGAAGCCAAACCAGCATAGAGGTCTGATGCTTGGCTGAGTTGCAGTGACCTTCACCATGCGGCTAAACCTAGGGGAGGGGACAAAGCCTTGTGCTCTGCCCTTTGGATTAAGACGTCATTGCATGAGGCTGGCTGGCCATGGCTGCAGCTAGATGACAGGCAGAAAGGATGGCACATGGCGTGTTCACCTGAGCTGTGTCTTGTAATCTGCGCAAAACATTGCTGCAAAACCTGCTACTACATGAGCTAATTCTTCTGTTTTAGTAATAAGTGAAATCTGGGTTTGGTTCGCAGAATCACAGACTGGTTTGGGTTGGAAAGGACCTTAAAGCTCATCCAGTCCCAACCCCCTGCCACGGGCAGGGACACCTTCCACTAGAGCAGGTTGCTCCAAGCCCCTGTGTCCAACCTGGCCTTGAACACTGCCAGGGATGGAGCAGCCACAGTGTCTCTGGGCAACCTGTGCCAGCACCTCAGCACCCTCACAGGGAAGAACTTCCTAATATCTAATCTAAATCTCCCCTCTTTCAGTTTAAAGCCATTCCCCCTTGTCCTGTAATTACACACCCTTGCAAAAAGTCCCTCTCCAGCTTTCTTGTAGGCCCCTTTAGGTACCAATCAAGTCTACCTGATTTGACTATTGACAGCCAATTTGGGTACATGTTTTCTCTGACTTGGCTCCTAGGGGAGGAAAATCAATAGCTTAGTGCTAATTGAAGAAACAAGTCAGAATTTGCTCACCAGCTCATGGACTCTGCTGTAACCACCTGGCTAAACTCTCTTCTTGAATAAGATAGACATCCATACTGACATTTAAAAGTAGTTCTTGTCCCAAGCTATCCCCCAAATGGTGCTCGGGTGTTGTCTGGGAGAACGTTAGCTCTCACAGGCTAGCACTGTGCAAATGGTGCTGCAGTCTGAAGACCATTCAAGTCCATGCTATGTCCCTCTTCTGGTTACTAGTACTAGCATAGCTAGTGCTGCTAAACCACGGAGATCCGAGCACCAAATATGCCTAGTCCCAGTTATCTGGAGATCAGGTGAACTGAGAGATGCTTAAGTGAGTGTGACCTTGAAAACAGTGTTTTGCTTTGAAGCACAGATGATTATCATTAAAGTCTTCTGCTTGTATGAAACTGATGGTCTTCAACTAGGGCAAAGTTCTCCTGCATGTGGGTATCTTCCTTCTGTTCTGCTGATCTACTGTGCATATTCTTCTCATTTATACCTTTTTTGTACCAGTCTTTCTGAGTTCGCACCTCATACATTTGCCCTGAATTCCCTGAAAGCTCAAAGAAAGTCTCAGCCAAAACTGTCAGATTTGGGAAGTAGTTTCATTAAACTGCATTCATCCATGGAATGCAGCTCCTGACAATACTATAAAAACTCCCATGGAGTCCAGAGTACTCTCCTGAAAACATAGTGTTTGCTAGAGTAAACTCAGAGCGAAGTAAGCAGCCAGCCAGGATTGTCTTCAGGAGTGTCTTGTAAAGGACAACACAGATTTGATGTTGTGTTAGG
Source organism: Strigops habroptila (assembly GCF_004027225.2). Taxonomy (NCBI): domain Eukaryota; kingdom Metazoa; phylum Chordata; class Aves; order Psittaciformes; family Psittacidae; genus Strigops; species Strigops habroptila. Next base: position 7,468,249 of record NC_044279.2, on the reverse strand, counting down.
TTTTGGGAGAAACCCAAAGAAAGATAATAGCTGAAGGATCTGCTTCCAAAAACAAATCTAGGAAGTTTAAATAAAGAGTAATAAAAGTTGTGTGCGCAAATTGACTCGGGCAACTTTTTAACTTGCTTCAGTGATGTTTTCATGGCTCATTAGATGAGCCGGCAGTGACCTTGGCACTGCTACAGAAGCAGTTTTTACATCAGTCAGCATAAGGAAATCCACACTTCCCATCAAATCCCTCCTAAGAAGATGCCTGCTTGCCCTTGCAATCTGGGTTTGCTTCTGCAGTTGGCCACATCTTCTCACTTGGTTCATGCTCCTGGCCACTACTCAGTTGGAACAGACTCAGGGGTGGCTGCATAGGAGGTTACCCTGCCCCACCTTCTTTACTGCCCAGAGAGATTATCCAAGGGAAACATCAGGATTTTGACCACTTGCCTTTGATTCTCAGGCCTCTGGAAATCCTGTGCAAAAAGAGCTTCTTGTGCAGGCACTGATCAGTGCTTTGGTATATGGGAGGTACACTGGGAGACAGTGGACCTGGCCCAGGTGCTCCATCTAGCCAGCATCCATGTGCATCTAGCCAGCACATCCAGACTGCACGGTGCAGAGATGCAGACTCATGGGGGATCCCAGGGAGAAATACCTTACAGTGTGCTGTTCCTGCTGGCACCCCAAGTAGCAAGGGCAGACCAGGACATCAGCCTGAATGCCAGGCACAGCATCCTTTCTCTCTCCCCAACCCTGCAGTGATCCAGACTGCCACATGGGATGTAGTACTGCAGCAGCCACCAAATGTCCTTGTGCTTCGGGTCTGTGGATGAAAACACAGGTACACAAAGCAAGGGCCAGCCACAAAACTCAGCTCATTCTTCTTCCATCCTCAGTGCATCAGCTGAGTCTGTGAGCTGTATGTGGCGACATTAGTGTTCCCAGCAGAGACAGAGGAGGGATCGAGCAGGCAGATGGAGAAGGGAGGAAAGAAGGAAGCATTGAGGCTTTTGTCTTGCAGAAAGCTCAAAGCATGGAGCAGTGAAGAGGGGCAGATTTCCCATCCCAGCACCAGCAGCAGCTGGCTGCTCTTTGAATGAAGCCACCTGAAAACTCTGTTGGAGTCGTGGGACGATACAGAAGACAACAGAGAGGATTGGGGTCACTGGGCATCTGAACGGGGGAAGCGTGCAGCTGCCTCTGTGCCAGGCAAGAAGGGGAGGAGGGATGCTACAGACCCAAAAACGTCTTTTTCCTCCCACCAACTGCTTCTCATTTTGGCTTTGACATGAATCCGCCGTGCAGACTTGGCTGGCTCCTGCTCTCTGCTTTCTCTGAGTACAAAAATACTTAAGCAGATTCACATTGCTAATATGTAGGGGAATTAGAGAGTGTCAGCAATGGCTTCTGACTTAAGATACGGAGTGTCAGGTATAAGCTGAACGCAGAGATGCAGCTATCTGTGAATATTTCTAAAGCAACTTCTCAGCAGGGTGTTTCTAATCCTTTCGCCAAACAGAATTCTTTTAAAACTTGGGAGGTTTTTCTGTCTTTGTCTCTCTGACCCCAATAAATCTTATTTCCCACAACCGGTGGGTGTCGACTTCCCAAGAAAAACATCCACGGCGCTCTGCCACCACCCTCCACGTTCCCGAGGAGGCTGCTGGAGGCAAGTTCTCTCATTTTCCTCTGTAAACGCAGGAAAGAGACTTTTAGAGCCAACCAGTGACTCTAGAAGAGAGATTCTGTGTGTGCCAGCATGAGCAGCGCTCCCACCACCGGTCCCAGCACTGACAGTTCAGCTGTTTCGTGATAAAAACCAAGGCGTTCCCTCCTCACGCATCTTGATTTCAAGGATCAAGAGGAATAATGTTTCTCCCAGCGACATCCCAGCCTGCTTTGATTATGTGCACTCCATATATTGACACAGTAACGTGGAGCTGAGGAATGGTGGATCTATACCGTAAGGGGAATTGCAACCCCTTAGAGCCTCATGGCTTCAGCCTGAGCGGTTTGGGACAATGTCATTAAGTTGTATTTGGATGAGATGACAGCTGGAAGGGCTGTTATGGGTAACGGTTGGACCTGATGATCTTAAATATCTTTTCCAACCTGGTTGATTCTATGACTCTGTTACTATGGTGAGACTGTGGATTTTTCTTTTCTTCAAAGTGCTTAAAAAGGGTTAAACAACAGGATGACAGAGCTGTTGGCAGAGCTAATTTGACAAGAAGAGAACTGCGAGTGAGTGACAGTTCAGTGGCCCCTGGATGAGAGATTTCCGTGTTTCAGGCGCAAGGAATCAGGGGTGGGAGGTATGGTCAGTAATTATTGTGGGGTAATGTACTGCCTAATGCACACTGCTGTAAGCGTGTGCTGGCCTCCAGCTGCTGCCACTGGTTAAGCAATGCCTGGAGGAACAGAGTGGGAACACAAAGGGTCTATATGGGCATCTTTACTGCCCTTATCACCGCTGTGTTGGAGCACAGCTTTGTGGCTGGTTTTAGCAGATGATCTAATTCAGAAGGGGCACCTGGAATTTGCTTCCTTAGAAAATGATGATAGTTGGTGGAGGGGAAGATTTGTGTGCAAATCACCGTTTTCCACTTTTATTTCCTCCTGATTACACTGCCCAAGGCTCGAGATGGGTGAGAGGAAGGAGTGTTGTTCCCTGCTTGGCAGTACAGTGCTGGGCACAGCCGAAGCAGGAATTACTCTCTAGTCATGCAAACAGCTCCTTTTTCCACCTCACCTCTCCTGCTGACGGACTGGCCGCACTGCACACATCCCACAGCTTACATTTCAACTCCAGCCACCAGAGAGATGGTTTTCAAACATCCAAGTTTCTAATGCTTAGCAAAATTGGACCAAGTCAGTAAGACTGGAGAGGCTGGTTTGAACTAGACACGCTTCATGGTCTGTCCTGCAGAAACTAAACCTGCTTGGGAACTCGGCAGACAGCATCTGCTGTGTCTGTGCTCATAAATAAAATAGGTCAGGGCTCCCTGGCTGGGCTGGAAGCCACACGGCACAGCCTGGCTTGTGTTCCTAGGGGTAAACTCCGTCTCTCCCCCAAGGATGGGCAACCACCCTTGGGACTGTGTCTGATCTGGGCTGTGCCCTGGTGACTTCGGCATGAGGGTACCAATGGGCCAGCCTGCACCAGCACATGCTTACAGGTAAATTAAGCTGAAAGAGGGGAGATTGAGATGAGATCTTAGGCAGAAGTTCTTCCCTGTGAGGGTGCTGAGGCGCTGGCACAGGGTGCCCAGAGAAGCTGTGGCTGCCCCATCCCTGGCAGTGTTCAAGGCCAGGTTGGACACAGGGGCTTGGAGCAACCTGCTCTAGTGGAAAGTGTCCCTGCCAGTGGCAGGGGGTTGGAATTGGATGAGCTGTAAGGTCCCTTCCAATCCAAACGATTCTATGATCTATGAAATACCAATGATTTTAGTCCTGGAGCCTGTGTCTGACAACAGTTGTGTTATAACACAAAATCAGTGCAGGCTGAGCACCGGTACTTCAAACAGTCTTTAGCATTGCAGCACTTGGCATAGCAGTGTCTCATCTCTATATTTTCATGATATATCTCACTGTAAGTCCCTCCAGCAAGGAGACAGTGTATGGCAGCAGTCTTTCTAATTTAATGAAGAGAGACATTTCTAAGTGTGAGCTGGTTACCTGATTCCCACCGTTCAGTCTCTGTACTGGATGCATTCGGGTGGTGCAGATCTATCCATATGTTGAAACTATGCATTTCCCAGAAACCTTCTGCCACAGAGAATTAGGGAAAAGCTATGAAATGGGGGAGGGGGAATAGATAGGCTTGTTTGACAGTTAATAAAACAATAAAATGTACTCTGTGTTTGCCTGTGTTTCTAGGGACATGCCAGCAGCTGCTAATACCATGTCATCTGGTTTTTATTCATGGCACTGCTGGACTGTGGATAGATAATCTCTCTCTATAACTCACTCATTTCTAAGCTTAATGGGAAGCTGTCACTGAGAAACATGCTTCTGTGCCAAAAGTGGGCAGCCTGTCTTTCCACTGGGGAAACACATGACTCTGGAGTTCCTCAGGCTGCTCAAATCCCAGTAACATTGTCTTTTAATTAGATTGAATATTTAATAGTGGAATGCTTGTGTTTCTGCTGGATTTTCCACAATGCCTGGCAGATGATCTTCTGAAGCTATGGAGAAATCCTTGCACTCCTCCGATTTTGCTGATTGAGATCTGTAGATGTTTGCTCCCCAAGCACCGAGCCAGCTGAGGTGCCTGTGCCCTGCTGAGATGAGCTCCCAGTTGCTCCCATGGTGGCACTTGGGCTACCTGGTTTGTAGCCCCCAAGGAGCCCTTCCTCGGACGGCAGCACTACCCTCTCATGGCTGGAGTCAGGTTAGGTATTTACAGTGCTGATCCTCAGCTAAGTCAATCACCATGCCCTCCTGGAGAGAAATACCTATTTGCAGGATTGTATTTGGGATGGGTTTAGAATGAGATTAGTTGCCTCTAGTAGCTTATGGTAAATTCATAGAACGGTTTGGCTTGGAAGGGGCCTTTAAAGGTCATGCAGTCCAACCACCCTGCACTGAACAGGGACATCTTCAACTCAACCAGAGTCCTGTCCAACCTGGTCTTGAATTTACAGCAATGAGACATCTACCACCTCTCAGGAGAGCCTGTTCCAGTGTTTCATGAACCTCATCGTATATGGTTTCTTCCTCATATCTAGTCTGAATGTATCCTATTTCAGTTTAAAAACATTATTTCATGTCCTATTGCTACAGGCCCTACTAAAATATCTGTCCCCATCTATCTCATAGGCCCCCTTTAAGTACTGAAAGGCTGTAATAAGGTCTCCCCGGAGCCTTCTCTTCCCCAGCCTGAACAAGCACAGTTCTTTCAGCCTTTCTTCTTAGCAGAGCTGCTCCAGCCATCTGATCATTTTTGTGGCCTCCTCTGGACCCACTCCAAAAGTCCATGTCTGTCTTGTACTGGGGGCCCCAGAGCTGGATACAGGACTGTAGATGGGGTGTCAAGAAAGCAGAGTAGAGGGGGAGAATCACCTCCCTCGACCTGCTGGTCAGGCTGCTGGGGATGCAGTCCCAGATACCACTGGCCTTTAGGACTGTGAGGGCACATTGCCAGCTCATGTCCAGCTTTTCATCCACCAGCACCCCCAAGTTCTTCTCCATAGGGCTGCTCTCAATCTATTCACCCCCCAGCCTCTATTGATACCAGCGGTTGTCCCAATCCACATGCAGGTCCTTGCACTTGACCTTGTTGAACCTCACGAGGTTCACATGGCACCACCTCTCAAGCTTGCCCAGATCCCTCTGAAAGGCATCCCACCCCTCAGGTATGTCAACCACATTACACAGCTTGGCATCCAGATTTCCCCAGGCTACAAGATATTTTTCTCCCCAGAAGCCCTCTTCGTCCTCCTCTCATGCTATGGCCAATACATGCCCATAACATATCAGTATCATCACTAAACTTGTGTGACAATGACAATGGCTGGATTATGAGGTACCAAAATGGGGTTTGCATGTTACCTTGTGATGCATCTTACCTCGTCCTTTTCCTCTCTGCAGTGCTGGGGGAGTCTCAAATGAGCAGATGCCAGCCTGCTCCCCAGTGGGTCCAGCAGCTCATGTTAAGTGGGCTCATGCATCTAGAGCTCATCCAATAAATACATGGAAAAGCTGTGATACTTAGGGGTTTTTGGCATTGAATCAGTATCACTCCTCTCTCATGAGGGGTCTCTGCAGCTGCCCAGGCAGCGCACAGTGCACTACGGTCCAGCTCTGCATCATTGAGGACATGCTTCAGTTTCTGGTTTGAATGCCACCTGTTATTCCTGATCTGTGCCTCATTCCTGATCTATGCCTGTGGGATTCACAGCTATCTTGCTGACCATCCTGCTATATCGGATATAGAAGTTCCAGGGCCCACTTTCTATTGATCTCCCTGCTCTCAGAGAGCAGTCCCCATCTTCTTCAATGTGTCTGTGACAGAAGTTTTATTAATGCAAAATGAATATCCCTCTGGAAAACGAAGTCCAAGAATTAATAATGAATTAAAACAACTTGCCACAGGCATTGCTAATGAGCTCTTTGTCTGTGTGGCTCACATGAAAGGAGGTCATTGCTCAGCCGTTCCCATCCCGAACGGCAAGCAGATTAACTGTTAACACTGAGCACACGGGTCTCCCCTGAGACATGCGGAAAGGCTGCAGCTCAGCTTGCGCCTGGCAGGATTTTCCTGCCCTTATCCCTCCTGTGTTGGCCTGTTTTGAGAAGTCTTTGCTACCTGGAGAAGACACCTTCTTCCTCTCCCCTCTGAAGACTCAGGTTGCCTGTCTGTGTTGGGAGGACACGGGAAAGGAAAGGACAGTAACCTTGCAGAGCTTAAGAACAGAGCGGAAAGTAATCTTAAGCCCCACTTGGACTAGTGGGGCTTAACTTCCCTGCTGTAAGCCTCTTCAGGGGCTCTGGTCCAGCAACTAACCTGGCACCGCCCCAGTGCTGGGTCTACATGTATTGTTCTTTTTGCTTATCTTGCTAGGCAAAGGGTTATCCTGCTTTATCTGCTGCTTTGGAGGAGGTGCCATGGCAGGGCCAGTGGGTCAAGGGCAGTGGAGATCATGCCCCTGCCAAGCCCTGTGGGCAGGAAGAGGTTGTGCTAGAATAGGAGCAGCCACCACTGGCCAGTAGAGAAGGGAAAGCCATCACCATGCTGACCATCAGCAGCCAGGTCTCACTCAGCAGTCATTCATAGAATCATAGAATGGTTTGGGTTGGAAAGGACCTTAAGGTCATACAGTTCCAACCCCCTGCCACGGGCAGGGACACCTCACACTAGACCATGTCACCCAAGGCGCTGTCCAACCTGGCCTTGAACACTGCCAGGGATGCGGCATTCACAGGCAAGGCTGGCTGATGGCTTTCTTCCTTGCTTGGTAGCACAGTTTCTCATTTCTCAGAAAACTGAGTCACTCCAGGACACCCCAGGGGTGAAGAGAAGTGTCTGAGGAGTCTCCAAAGAGACTGGTATAGTTGGTATGGTTGTTGCTGGGGTCCCTGAAGGGACTCAAGGGGACAAAGGACATGATCATGGCCCCATGACTGGTCTACTCATCTCCGAGCACAATTCATGAGCTATTTCAGGAGTCCATGAATGGCACTGCAGCAGGCAGTGTAGACACAGCAGAGACACCAATGGTTGTGCCTGAGAAGTCTGATTTGGGAATTAAAATCAAGCTAGTTCCATCCCACCTATTTGTTATCCGCCAGGCTGTTCCTCCTACACAGCAACTTGTCTCCCATTTGGAGGCTGCTTTAAGCTACTGCTGCATTTAGGCACAGCTATTGCTTCTTTCCTTGCTGGCGTGACCTAGAAACCACCCTTGCATTGTGTGCACGAAGAAGCAGTATAGACATTGCTGGGAACTGCACTAGTACATTGCTGGGATCTCTGACCCCAGCTGTGCCAGTGCTGCTGTAACCATTGCAGTTCTGGGATCTGGGGCTATCAAAGGCTGTAGCATCACATGCTGCATCTACCTGGATCCTTTGTACCCCTGTTTGCTACCAGTGACAGCCAGGACAAGAGCTCTGTTGTGGCCAAGACTTTAGTAGTCCAGAAGGAAACAGAGGAACTCAGCAGAGCTGGTGTAGAGGCAGGAGGAAACATTAGACTTAAAAGTCAAATAAGGCTTTGAAGAAAAGGTAGTAATGCACTGTCTCCATATGGAATGAATAGTTTCCCTGAGCTTGGCTTTCACACACCTACAAAGGATATTTTGAAAGTGTGTGTTACTTTCCTCCCTTTCCTTCCAAGTGCCTAAATTTGAGGATATATCCTTATCTCTAAATGACAAGCCATGCTGAATGGGAAACTATTTTGTTCTGTCATTTACTTCTCATTTGGTCCTGTCACATCCTATCTTTTGGCACTATGTATTTTCTTAGTGTTATGAGCGTATATCTGCGCTGCGTGTGTGAGAGTGGGTGTCTGCAATGTGTTTGCAGAGGTCCTTGATAAAAAGCTTTAACAACTAAAATTATCAGAGAGGCAGGAGGGAGCTGGTCATGGTAGGTCTGAGCACTGGCAGGCGGTAGGTCATCTGTCTGCAGAAACATTAAGCAGGATTTTAGTATTTCCTAGGAGGGAAACTACTGCTCATTTCAAGGAGTTAATGTTGCTTGCAGCTTCAGCTTGAACACCAGCAGGAACATAAAAGCAATAGCAGTGGGGTACATTCAAACATAGTGTTTCCCTCCAGAAGCACAGCGCAGTTCTATCCAAGTTCTCCTCATTAATCACTTCCTTTCATTCTTGTTTTCCAGCCAAAGCTTTTGGCCAAGGAGTTGCTTGACTTGGTGGCATCTCATTTCAACCTGAAGGAGAAGGAGTACTTTGGAATTGCATTCACAGATGAAACGTAAGTGCAAGAAATCAAAGACCTAAGAGGCAACTCTTAGAACACAGGAAATCTTGGTTTTGTCCGAAGCAAAGTGAACAGCACAGAAGATCTGTGTCCTAAACCAAGCTCTAGGGAGGCATGAACCTCACATCAGAGTCTGTCCTGAACTGCCTCTTCTTCAGGGGGTTGAAGCTTCTCATGGCGAGTTAAGCGTGGCTGGAGGTGTACAGAGACAGTAGCAATCCCTTCCTAATCCCATGTTCAAAGAGTTGGTGTCATATGGAGTTGGTGAAAGGTTAGCTTTAAGCTCTCATGGGTTTAAGATCCACTCACTATACAAAAATATTACCAGACTGGCGGAACTGTTCAATTGAAGTGTTATTCAGTTTATTCACTCAAGCAGCCTTAAAAGTAATGCTAAATTACTGCAAGGAAAGAAATAAAACAACCTCACAGAATTACTCTGACGTTTTAGATCTCAGATTAAAGTTTCTTTAAAAAGAGAAAGAAGAGAGTGTGGGAAAGGAAGGGATTGCCAAATTAACGCGAATGACAAGTATTTTTAAACATAAAATTTCCATGTGGGAAGGATCTGACCTTACCAGGAATCCCACAACAGCATTATGGCTGAGCTGAACCCAAGGATGGGACCCTGACACTGCAGTCACCCCAGGCAATGTTGGTTGTTCTCCTTGAGCCCCAGCTCCCAGAGTTCTAGTGTTACCACAAAATCTGAGTTTTTGTCTCGAGATAGGCTATTTCTACCCCCTGTTTGAAAGGCAAGTATAAAATTAGCACTGGAGAAACATCAAAAGGCTGCCAAATGCCATAATTAGTCCTAGACTGTGACCTCTCAGTGCTTTTTCTTCAGCTGCCTGTTTTTTCTTTATAGTTAGACCATCCTGGGCATATGGATTGTGTCTCATTTGCATAACCACCACACTCCATCTTGGTTTGCAATAAGGGGTTTTTTTGGTATATTAATCAGAAGGAGGCTTCCTGCACCTATATTGCTTTAAAAAAACAAGATTTTCAAGCCGATGCTCTGTTCCCAGAAAAGCTAACTCAGCAGTATTGCTGTCATGAGGCAGCTCTGCTCTCCCGCTGGAATAATGATCCAGGATCAGGTAATCAGAGGCTGTTGGACAACTGCACAAACATATCCACATTCATCTCATCAGCGGTTGCCCCTCAAAGCCAATTCCTTTGGCAAGCACCGTGGGCAGCCTGAGGGTATCTCAGGACACAGCTCCCAGGATGGAGGAGCTCTTGCCATCAGGCACATGCAGAAGCAGGACCCGAACCAGAGGAGATCCCAGAATCCATCTCACTGACATGAGCAGCTCAGCCCTGTAGGAGATGTCCAACCGAATACAAATTGATGAGGCTGGTCCTTACAGGAGGAACAGCAGGAGACAGTGGCAATTGATAAAGAAAGAGGAGGAAATGGTTCCTCACCAAAGTGTTATTTCTTATTGGAGAGAGCCAAGTTACTCAGAGGGTGCTGCCTGAGGGGTGCAGGGAGGCCATGCAGTGAAGCTAAAGCAGGCTAAGAGATGAAAATGTTCCCTTAATAGTCCTAACAGCACAGGTTCAAAACAAGAAACACATGTCAGACTGCAACCAGATAGCAGCTGAGCAAGCCCCAGCTCTCAGCTCTGCTGAGTGGGCACAGGGCTCCCCTGGGAGTGCAAGGGAAGCTAATGAGGAGGTGTCAGCAATTAGAGAGAGCCCAGCCTCCCCTGGGATTCTGGGTTTACATGGAGAAGCATGAGCAAAGATCTGGGTTAGCGACGGGAGGAAGCACGGGAAGCAGACAGTGGCTGTTGAGGCTCTGCTCGGAGACGTGCAGCGGATGCAGATGGATGCAGGCTGTCACACAGGGTGAGGTGATGGCATCCACTCACTTGCTCACCTTCTTGACCTGTAGTCAAGATGTAGCAGGCTGCATTCTACGAGATACTCAATCATCAGCCAAGATGAAAGATTTGGGGACAGTCTCATTAAATGTAACAAACGCAACCCAGAAACATGCCAGTAAGCCCCAGCTGATCTGAAGCTTGGTCTGCAGCCCTTCTGCTGTCCCATAGTGAGTCTGACTTTTGCACTGAGGCTCTTTCAGTGCTGTGAAAATATCATTCACAAAAACATTTCCTCTTCAGTTGTAAAAAACTTTGAATAGAGTTAGCACAAACAGTAATTGACTGAATATAGCCAAAAACATATACTTGGTGGGGTTGGTCTTTGAAATAGATGTCCCATGTTACCTTCAGAAAATCAAATGGGCTGTCTGTGATCTTAACCTGCAATGCAAAATGGAAGTTTAAACAAAAAATCCTTTTTTCAAAAAGTAGGAAAAACAGCATCTCAGTGTGTGTTTGCGGAGCACCTAACACAGCCCTCTAGCTGATACAGACCAGGCACACAAAAAGAAACCCTTTAATTCTGTGGCACAGGCCCTCAGGGATTTTCTTTTCTTCACCCTTCGCTGAGTTTCCGTGTGGCTTACTTGAAGCGAACACGTAACCAGCTAAACCAGAACAAGCCTGGTTCATAAACGTAGTCTGGAGTTGGCTAAATTGCAAGTTTAGAAAGAAGAAAAGCCACTAAAGTATTAAATCAATTCTTCTATTTAAGAGTAAAAGCTCTGTGAGAGTAATTTATTTAGAAATTATTTGGACTGGGGATTTCCATTCATTAGTTGTGCTCTATCATGACAACCTAAGAAGAAAATCAATAAGAACAACCTTTGCGTTGGCAACTTAATAGTTTCTTGTGATAATATAGGGTCATTACTGCATTCAGTGTGACTAAAATTAGATTGTCAGACTATTATGGAGGAGAGAATAACGCCTCCTATTTTAATGATCATAGGAACACTTTATGGTGTGAGCCATTAACTGCAGAGAGCACAGGTCAAAAGGGTGTCCCTGTACAGCACACGGAGTTAAGCTTCACGCGAAGCCAGAAGAGCTATATGCTGCTTGATTAAGAGTAAAAAAGAATGGGGAAAGGGCATTTTTTTCAGCTCAGCTGTTTATAGAATCATAGAAACACAGAGTCAACAGGTTGGAAAAGACCTTTAAGAATCATCAAGTCCAACCACTACCCCAGCACTGCCAAATCCACCGCTAAGCCACGTCACTAAGGGCCTCATCTACATGGTTTGTGAACACTTCCAGGCACGGTGATTCCACCACTGCCTTGGGTAGCCTGTTCCAGTGCCTGAGCACCCTTGCAGTGAAGACATTTTCCCTAATATCCAGTCTAAATTTCCCCTGGTGCAGCTTGAGGCTGTTTCCTCTTGTCCTCTCGCTTGATACTTGGGAGAAGAGACCAGCCACCTCCTTACTCCATCCTCCTTTCAGGTAGTTGTAGATAGAATCTATGAATCTCCACTAACTGCCCTCTCCTTTCGCAACAGCTTTTCCAGCATTCACTGAGAGCAAGTGGTCAGGATTGCCCTTCTGTTTGCTGCAGAAGGATAATGCTGCCAGTCTGGGCCACAGGCAGGTTTTCCACATCCTTTATTTGTCCTTAGATATGGGCCACCTGCTCCATGGAGAACTACCAACTTTTGCATCCCACAGCTCCTCCTCTCTGTGCGTCCAGCCAAAAGCTGACCCAAACCCTTTTGCTCCCTTGCCAGAGGAGAACCTACAGAGCATCTTCTTCAGCTAGCTAAAATATAGGGTAAACCTGCAAGGCATTAAGGCCCCCAGTATTTGTGTTACACTTGTGCTAGAGACTGTACTAATGTGACAAGGTAATAACATAGAGTGCCCTTGCTCAGCCCAGGATCTATGGCCAAGGGGATGGCAAGGAAAGAGCAGTGTACCACTCTTCCCTGGAATACTCTTTCATATCTGGGAATGGGAGGAAGCCTATTTCCACTCTGCAGCCATGTGGCAGAGCCAAAACGAGGGATCAGGTGTCCCATGTCCTGGTTGAGCAGCCAGCCCAATGGAGGGTGCAGCTCTCAGAATATCATCCTGCTCTGGCGTTACACCAGTTCCTTTGTCACCAGGTCCCCCATTTTGCAAAAGCTGTACAGTTAAACTCATATGGGTCCTCGAGCTTTGCAGCCCCTTCAAAAGTATTTCTGTTGAAGGATTAAGACCTTAAATGAGAAAATCTGTGAGTTTAAAGGGCTTTTTGTTTCTGTCATGATTGATGGAGATGAAAAATTGTTTATATGGTTTCTATTATGTGAATTGGTCTTTCTCAATGCCCATTCAATTCAACATGAGTTCGAGACTGAAGGGGTGTGATTTGGTTTATTGGTCCAAATATCTTTAAAACAGAGATCAATGTGCATCCACTTTTCAGAAAACTGGACACTCACCAGTAAAGCTGTACAAACAGAACCACCTGGAGGCAAAGTATTCATTGATGTACCACTCTTTACTGAAAGCCCTGACAAAAGAAAACAGAACAACTGCATGTAATCAACAACATGAACCCTGAGCACCAAAATCCATACTCAGTCTGTAACCTAAATGGACGCAGTTTCTTCTAAAAGCAATTATGTATTTGCTATCTACACACTAGTTTAACTGCCAACATGAGTACAACCAACAGAGAAAAATGATCTGGCTTCCAATATTCCACCTCTCTGTAGGTCACCCAAAACTGTTTGCACCATTATTAGTGAATACACTGATATAAACACCCAAATGAACAAATCGATGGTGGTAATGAAACAAAAGCTACTTTGTGTCTCTAAATTGAGCCGTGAAGGAAATCCAGCTAGACAGAGGCGTGTATGAATGGTTTAGTGCAAGCTGCCTAAATTGGTCCATGAAAACTGTCAGGATTACTAGATGCCTAGGGTTATATGCCCATACTTTTCCCTGTCTTACATGGGATTGTGCTCCATGAATAGTTCTGAAGACAGGAAGACAGCTTCCAGAGCAAAGCATTTTGTGGTGTAACGGCATTGGAGTTTGGCTCCCCCATAGACCACATTCATAGGCAAATGCCAGTGACTGCTCACTGCTGCTGCTCTCTACATGCCACACATGCACGCTTGGAAACAAGGAGTTAGGTGACAATCTGCAGTGCAGAAACCCTCAGCGATGAAAGATTGTAAGTGGTAATTGAGTACAGTGAGCAGTTTGCTCCTGGCAATGATTTGAGTGACCTTCCTCCTCTGAAGGAGCTTTGGATTTAAGCTCCACGCAGATGAGAGTAATGAAACTCTTCAACTCCAGAACTCGGTTGCAATTAAATGAGTTATTCAGTATGCACAACCGTGTACGTGTGCAACATAAACATTTAACCTGGTATGCATATGTATATGCATATATTCCTTTTTTACTGATTATATCAACCAGTTTCTCAAGTTCAGATGCAATGAGAATGAAAAGAGCAAGTCTTTTCAAAATAAGAAATACCTTGAAGTGAATTATTGTTCTCTGCAATGTGGCTTCTCAACCCTTTGCTGTACATGGTAGAGAAACCCAGGCATTGCTGTTGAATAAACATAGAGGTAGACAGTAAGTCCATTGTCAACAAATAGGTCTTGGAGGGAAACAGTGTGTAATGCCATCAGCTGCTGGTGGCTGCTATTTTGGTGATAGAAATGCAGCTGGACGTGTTCAGGATAGGATGTCAGGCTTAGTGTGTCTTTTCCTTGCTCTGACAGTGTTTTGTACCTTGGCCTACATGGTTAAATGTTTATTTTGTACTTTGGTTACGAACGGGTGAGCACGTCTAGTTTCAATCCCCATGCGTACTGTCGGCTTCGCAGTTAATTTCAAGCTTCCTGAGTCCTGTTCGAAGAAACATAACAGCACTTAAGGACAAAAAAAGAATTAGGAAAAAGGACAGATTTCAAGAAGGGGGATGCAGTGGGAAGTGTGGACACTTCTAACTTTTGGATGCTGAAGCTGATAATCTTTCAATGGCGCTTATTTTCTAACAGCCTGGAGCATCTGTCTTCTAAAAACCAAACCTTGCCTGTGCTGAACAGGGCACGATGCAGGGATCCAATGCTAGTGCTGGGCGACTGCATCCAGCAGCAGAAATGATGGAAGGAGAACCCACCATGCTGCATGTGCCAAGAACACAACCAGTTAGCCCATACACCCATCCCAGTTAACACAGCCACCCTTACCCCTGATCCTTGGCAACGTCACTGCACTGTCCCAGACTTGCCCTCAGCCCATTCACTGCAAAAAAAAGGCAAATGAAATTACTACTTCAAAAATTTATCTAGAGAAAAAACTGATTAGAAGTTAAAATATCTTGGAAAGAAACACACAGGTGTCTGGAGCACTAGATAAAAAAGGCTTTGATCCTTTTTGTATACCTACAGATGTCCAGGATGGGTTTGAAAAGTCCCCAACTCCACATGTATCACTTATACCTCGCTGAGACTTGGTACTCTTGTAAAATAGATGCAAAGGCTGCTTAAATTGAATACCTGACTTCTATACAGTAAAATCTGAGGTGAGATAGCTTCTATGTAAGTTAAATGTCTGATGATTCTGAACCCATTGGAGTAATCAGTGGGGTTCACAAGTAATTTTGAATCACAGAATCATAGAAAGGTTTGGTTTAGAAGGGCTGGAGGGTCCCTGAGCTGCCCATCCTCTTCGGCATCGTCATAAGCCAGGGCAGCTGTACAGAAATTCAGGTGATTCAAAGCCTCCTGAAACTGCTACTTTCCCCTTTACTTATTTTTCCAGAGAAGATGGTATGGGGAAGCTACAAATCCAGTTGAATTACTGAATAGAGGTTGTTGCTTACTTTCCAAAGTTGTCCAAAGCACAAGCACTGCTAAGGAGTAGCGGGCAGACTCTTGTGAAAGCTGAGTGTGTTTGCTGACAGGGTACGTTGCTAAGGCTTGTGGCAACCCTGGAAGTTAATTTAATGCTCTTTTTTTAAGAAACAAGACTTTTTCCCCCTTTTTTTATTTTTTAGTGGAATAAAGAATTATTCTTGAGGATCAGCTGGGGAATAGGCTCTGGAATAGAGCTCAGGACATCTGAGTTCCATTTCCTGCTTTATTTGCTGCAAGATTCTCCCCAAAATCACTTCAGTTCTCTCTCTCCTTGCTTGTCTAGACAGCAGAACACCGAAGGCAAGGGCTGCCTCTCCCTCTGGGTGAAATCTGGTCTGACTGAAATCAATAGCAAAATGCTCACAGGATGCAGCCCCAGCACCACCAAAGGCAATGGCAAAACTCCCATCAACTTCAGTGGGGCCTGAATTTAACTCTGTGTATTTCCACAATGTCTAATTTAACCGGGTCTTTATCTCAGCTGGGGAGTGAGATGCCCCTGTAATACAAATAATGGTATTTATAACATACCTCTCACGCACACACAGAGCTCTACAGTGTGGGGAACGTGACAAAGAGCAGAGCTGCTGCCCAGCAAAGCTTCCAGCAGCAAGGCACAAATGGATAAATTATAGGAGAAAATAATAGCGACAGGTACCATCTAGGCAAGAGAAAAGCAGCATGCGGTAATTGGAGCTGGCACACTTCATGGAGCAGCTGTTTTTCGGGAGCTCTCTGAAGGAGGGAAAACGAAGGCTGCGCAAAGCTATAGAGGCTATTGCAGGCTTGTGGGTGGTAAATAAACTGCCTGGGGCTGTAGAGTCAGGTTTAGCCTTGAGTGAAATATTGCAGGGGTTGAGAAAACTCTCAGCAATAAGGGTTTCTAATGAAAATCTTGACAGACTTTTAATGATACGAGTGCTCCGGGGGGTTGTAATAAAAAGGTGAAGCTCATAACATTTTGGGCTGTCCTGCCTGCTCAGCGCTTTCACCCTGACAGATTGAACTTTAGCAGTTCGATTCCCAGCTTGAAATGTTGCCAGGATGATATCGCCTCCGCTCCTCAAACATTTGCTGTGTGGTTTTCAAATACCAGGCAATAGCCAAGGGCAAATAGCATGCGCTTCAGTTCATCTTTTGTAACACCTCAGACCTCATTGCCATGAGTAGTGAGAAACCTCTTTGGTGTCAGGCTCAACACTGTCTCTTCTCTTGCCAGGGGACACTTGAACTGGCTCCAGCTGGACCGCCGGGTGCTGGAACATGACTTCCCCAAGAAGTCGGGACCGGTTGTTTTGTACTTTTGTGTCAGGTAAGTGTCTGCAGGCAAGCCCTTCCCATGGGATGCAGGTATGGACAACCTGTTCCCTCAAGGGCAGGAAATGAGGCCGTCGGTTTCTCATGCTTCAGAAACACCTTTGGACAACCAAATGCTTTTAAAGTGGTTTCTTTTGAGCTCTTTGGCTTTGATACCTCTTCTCACACAAGTCTAAATAAGCAGTAGCTTATTTACTACTACATTACTACTACACACCCATAGCTGCCCATAATGAAACCTCATATGTGGGCAAGATCAGACATTATGTGTTTACATTTTTATTTGTGAGGTTTGAACTCCTGGAAAGTCCAAGCTGGGTAGTGCTGGAGAACAAAGACCTCCTAAACACTTCCTTGCCGTTTGCTCTGGATTGTGCCCATGGTATGTGTTCTGTCAGGGACCAAATTAATCCTGGTATAGCTCTGTTGTATTTGCCTCCTGGACTCAACCACATAATAATTACCTGCAAATAGCGAATGATGGTATTTGTGGCAACCAGATGGCTTCTGCATGGGCATAGAACGTATTCATAGACTGGACTACAAAGGTTTTAATGAAGGTTATCGCAATTTGGAGGAATTTCTCTTCATCTGGGAATTTTGCAAGGAACTGTTTAGTATCTGAAATCCGCTAGAAGCTGTTCTTGTGTACTCTAAGCATTTTTGCCTCCAAGAGAGGTATATTCTTAGAAGACAAATGTGCTGCTGCAGTTTTAAAACACCCAAAGAGAGGCTGGGGGTTAGGATGACGTATGTACAGAATTAAGTTGAGGGCTTTGACTTACTTTTAATGGATAGCTCACGTCTAGAAGTAGCCTGTGCAGTGTTACTGTGTCTTTTCCAGTTAGCTTTTCCACTCCAGTGTTATATTACATCTGACATCACTCTCATTCATTCCATCCTACCCACAAAAAATGAAGACCTACTTTTGAGGTTCTTCCCCTAAGTGAAGCTTCTTCCCTCTGCATAGTGATTGTCATTCATTTAACTTCAATTACAAGGGAGGTTTCTGAAGAGAAGAGACTCTTTGTTCTATTATGTCCCCATATTTAGTGGTGGACATATCTTAGGACAAATCAAGGCTGCACAAAGCTGGATGACTGTAGAAGTGGCCTGCTGTCTCCCAGGAGAAGAGCCTTAGCCTATGTTTTGGGTGCTTCAAACCATAAAGGTAGATCCAGAGTGAGATACACTGAACATATCCAGTGTGTACAATCCAGATCCACCTGTGCTTAGAACTACACAAAACTGTGAGTGCAAAAGTGTTAGACTTATAGGCAAATTTAAAAGAGAAAAACCCTAACCTAACTCATTAAGGACATAAGAACATGCAGCTCTGTTACCAAGCATCTTGCCTAGGGACCAAATTGTCCTTGCTAGGGCAGGGATCCCATGGAAAGCAGGGAAACCTCTGGCTGAGCAAGAGCCAAGTGCAGATTTTAAGAGTGCTAAGCATGTAAAAGCCGGTGCTACTGAGCTGCTCTCACGTTCATTTTAAAGACGACTCAACAAGCATAAATATTGCCATCTGTATTGTTTCATGAAAGTTGGCAGCAAAGTGGAGACAAATTCTAGCAGGATCTTAGCCAAAAGACAGTCCATTAGGACTATGGATCCATACAACAGTTAGTAAATGAGTGACCTCTCCTGTTCCGGAATCGCAATCCACAGGGAAATCCATAGGGGAAAAGTCAGTATTCAGCATCTGAAAGGTCAGTGTGTGAAAACCAGACTGATTATGGGCTTATGCTCTTATTTGTGGTAGTAATGAGTGGATTGTTACACTGAGTTACAAACTGAATTGGATTGGAAGGCCAGATGCCTCAAGCATTAGGAATGGGCATTAACTTACCATGGCTTTTCTACTGTGTATTTCCCCTGTTGAATTTCAGACTCTGGCAAGAAGTTGAAAAAGTTTCGCAGCACGTAAAGAGTTCCCATGTCCATCCCCAAATCTGCTCTGAGCAGAAGGCAATTGGAGAAGAAAGCAACTCCAGCCAGCTGGCTGAAGTTGGAAAGGCCTCATGTATCTGTTACCCAGGAGTTTCAGTTCTGGCTTGGGAACTAAAGCAGGGGCTGAAGGAAAGGTTGTGAAGAGACCCACTTATACAATCCACATCCATACCATGAACAGAATGCTCCTTCTCCCCTGCTGCCATGAGGTGGAAAGCAGGGATAACTAATGCTGTACTATACCTCATTACAAATGTGCTGGGTGCCCATGACACCGACTATATCATTAGTAAAGGCTTGCCTGTGTTTGCAGACACCTTTCTTGCACTACCTCTCCCAAGCATTGCAGCTGACAAAGCTGAGGTTGGTGCTGGGGGTCCTAATTGGGCAGATAGTAACACAAGTGACTGGATGTGCCAGATGTTCAGTACAGAGAAATCTGTTTACTGTATCAGGATTTAGTAATCATGTGGGTTTTTCCCTCTAGTTGAAGTAAAAGTACAATTCAACCACACTGGGTAATGACTGGAAACATGAAGCTTCAGGCAAGCAGCAAATGGTAGTTTGTGAAGAGGAGACGCTACAGAGGAACCATTTTCACCTTTTATGTGACCATCAAAGTGTTTTTACCCATAACATGCCTGCAGCAATGTTGATGGGCAGCGTGCCCGTCAAAGATGCCACGGTTTTTAGGTTGCTCCAGAAATAAACGGAAGCATGCTTTTTTAAGCAAAGGCTGCTTGGAAAAACGTATTTTCCTTGGAAAAGAGGAAGTTTCACAGGCTTTGTAGAATTCTCCTCCCTTACTTAAATCTCTGCAACACTGTTGAAGCTTTGTCTTTTGACACACATTTCCTTGGGGTTGAACATTGACGTCCAGTGTCTTTACTTCAAAGACCAAAAATTTCACAGTGCTGTGTCAAAGAAGGAGGATTTTATTAGGATGTTCTTAGCATGAGTTCAGAAGAAATTGCTTCTGCCCTTGTACACTCGCACAGCTAACTGAAGCCTCTCTGACTTCAGGTTGTCACCTAGTGCTCCTCTGGAAGCTGAGAACAACAAGAACCTAGGAAGCAATCAGAACTGCTTGGGCAGCCCCATGGCTGTTGTTGTGCAATGTTATTTTATGAGATTCTGCTAATATCCGTTTACATTGCCTTAAAGCCATACATGAAAGCAAGAGGGAGTGCCCTGTGTCTTGCAGGAGTGGTGGGATGTCTGGCAACAGGATGGGAGTGATGTTATTTCTCATCTTACAATTAGCTTCTGGCCCTGGTCGCTTGGTTGTTGGTGAAACAGTTCTATCAGCATCTGCCAAGTCAGGTGAGAGTCACAGCTAAAGCCCAGGAGAAGCAAAGGACAGGGATGAAGGAAGGAGGGATTGCTTGGCTAGTTGGTTTTAGACAGGTGTTTTGAGACCAGAGGAGGACAGCAAAACTGTGCTGGTAAAGGGCAGGAACCTAAGTACAGTGTGGAGAAACAAACAGCAAGGAGGTCAGAGGGGTTCAGATAAGGGTTGTTATACTTCTGGCAGGGAGGGAAGCATTTTGCTCTGGCACACACAGGCAGGAGAAGAAGGCGAAGTTACTCCCTGTGTGTAAATCTTTGAGGTGAGACAGGACCAGAGCACAGACACGCTGTTTGTTCATGGAAAGCAAAGTCGGCCAGGCTTTGCAGTGAATTCTCATCCTCAAACAATGGCCTTGTGGGATTAGCAATCCTTAGCTAAGGAACAACCAGCATGGGGCTCATCTCTTTCTCTTCTGGATGTTTGTCATGCTGTTAATTTATATGAACAAGCTCAGCAAATAAAATTCACTTTGCTGGTGGATCTTTTCCCAGGAATGGATATATGTGTTCTCAGGGTAGCTCCACCAGCTGAACAGTGACAACACACTGCAGAAGTCGTCACGCTAAATCAGAGCATCTCTCACATGGAAAGGCTTTTCTTTCAGAAAGGCATGGCAAAAAATGTGGAATAAATCCTCAATACTCAAATGCACGGTGGGGCAGAGTTTGTATCTATGGCCCAGCACTATTCCCACAAAGGAATGCCTGCGTTCAGCAATGCCTGGCATGTGTTCATACGTGCTGGCTAGGATGAAGTCAGCATGGGAGCCGTGGGGGCTCAGGACTCTCAATACTGAGGCCAGAGATTTTGCCAGGTTACCACAGTTACATGAAGTGGCCTTAAATATGAGACCACCACTGAAACACACAGTGCAAAGCTCATGCGTGTCATTGCTCCTTTTAATCTGAAGGAATGCAGCTCTGCGTACACCAGTGGTGCTCCAGATCTGAGGCAGGGGGGACAGATGTCTGAGACGGGACTCACCACACAAGCCGGAGGTATCTACCTGGTAGGCAGTCCTATATCAGGGCTAATGAGTGCAGCCTCCCTGTATAACCACTGGAAAGAAATAGGCGCTTCTCAGGAACAATTCATCTGACTTTTCTCCCAAGTAACAAGCGATAGGACCAGAGGAAACAGCCTCAAGTTGTGCCAGGGCAGGTTTAGATTGATATTGGGAAAAACGTCTTCACCACAAGGGTTGTCAAGCACTGGAACAGGCTGCCCAGGGCAGTGGCAGCGTCACTGTCCCTGGAGGTGTTTAAAAGACATGTAGATGTGGCGCTTGAGGACATGGTTTAGTGGGGGACTTGGCAGTGCTGGGTTAACAGTTGGGCTCTTAAAGGTCTTTTCCAACCTAAACAATTATATGATTCTATGACTTGCTTTAGATGACTGCTTTTGAATTCAGTAAGCTGCAGTCTAAGATACCTACATCTCTTCTCTGACCTCAGACCTCTGCTCAGATGTAGGCATCTACTCTGTAGCTACCTCTTTACACCAGATGAATCCCCTCTGTGCTCATCAAAGGCAGCCTACAAATTCAGGTAATTATTTCAGACAGGGCTGAGGAGGCATTCCCCATCCAAGGCTTTGCCTGACAACCTGGATGGAATTGGACCAGATTTCAGCTGCTAATGAGGCCTTATGCTATTTTAGTTTTCCAGCCCTCTTTTATAGCCAGTCTTTAAACCAGTATTCCATTAGAAAAGGACTAACGTTAAAAATAACAGAAGCAGGAGATCATTTGGAAACAGCTGACCCTGGAAGGGAGACAGTGGTTCCTAGTACGGATTGTTGGTAGGGCTAGATGGACCTTACAACTTGTTGCTGAAATACACATTGGCCAGAAGACACGCAAGGGGTGCAGAGTAATGACATCCTGCTCCCAGCTCACCATGTTTGCGTGTGCCACTCACTTCCACTCAACTTCGCTTCTTTCCAAGAAATTAGATTAGGGGATGGTGATGACAGCAGCCTGCTGCGGCAGGAAGAGCAGAATAGAACCACACTAAATTAACCAGAGCAATTTATTCATCTTGCACATAATGGGATGTGTTTCTCCATCCACAGTTTTCCCCACCAGACAGGGGTATGTGGCTCTCCACTGCTTTGCTCCAGGCAGGGAATGAGGAATCGCCAGCTCCTGTCTCTCCCCTCTGAGGAGGGAGAAGGAGAAGCCTTCTCTCTGCCCATGGTGTGAGATGGGGGTTTACAGGAACTGGGGAGAGAGGCCGAAGAAGATAATCATCAAACACATTCATTTTGCAGCCAGGGGAAAGAAGTGGCAGAGTTTGCTCTCACCCGTGGATATACTTTATTTCACCTGCTAGCAGCCAGGAGAAGATGCTGAGGGAAAATCATATATACACAAATTGCTCTGCTCTTCCCTTGTCAGCTGAAGACCCCTTTGCAAGGGGAGCTGCAAGGAGAGCCCCACTTTATAATGGAGCTTGATCATCCCAGGAGAGTTCAGGGAACTGCCCTGAGGTGTTTCAGCACCTTGGGGTGCTCCGTCCTCATCCTTGTGGCTGGCCATCTCTTTGCTGAGCTCCTTCCACCTCCCTCACCCGCTCTCACTTACCAGGACTGAACCAGCAACTCCCAGCACCAAGCTCCCAATCAATTTATGCTACATATAAGGGGAAACAAAGAGCTGTCTGCTATTCACATTATATCTCTACAGCTTCATGTACTGCTGGGGTGCTGTAGAAACAACAGCAAAAAATCAGAACATTAAACCTGATTTTTAATCAACCCAGTCCAAGCAAGCTGCTTTCAGGGGTTCCCACAGTCTGGCAAAGCTGTGCCATAACCCATCTCTCTTTGTACAGCACGTGTTTTGCCGGTTGCTGTACGCTAAGCAGGAAGATCCCAAAAGCCAGCAGCCCTTCAAACCCCCTCCTCCCAGCCAGCCCCAGTGTATAAATACAGCCGCTCAGACCTTGTTTGTGCTGGAAGACAATTTATTGCAGCCTTCTCAGGGTGGCCCCCTGCTCTGTTCACCCGGGGGAAGGTGTAATAAATTGCCTGCGGGGAGGCTTTGCTCCTCAGAGTCTCTTTAGAGATATGAGAAACTTCTGTCCAGTTGGAAGATTTACTTGTGTGAAAACTGACCTTTGCTTGATGAAGGGAACTAATGGGGCTCTGCTACTTAGCACACAGCTCTGAGCTAAGCCATCCATTACACACACATCTTAATAGCAGTCTGGCTCTTGAGTCCCATAACATCATTTCTGTTTTCTGCTTAACTAGGAATGTATTTGTATAAGCGAGCTGCGCTTAGAGAAGGGGAGAAGTTGGGTTTGCTTTCCATTCAGCCACCCGAGGGGGAGAAAAAAGCAGCATCCTGAAAATGTGTTGGTTTGAGCCACATTTTGAATGTGTTGATGCTGGCAGCATTGTCTTGTCTAATTTGGGGAAGCATTTAGACAGCATGATAGGTACTACGCAGAAATGATGGATGCTGTCAGTGTAGGATTTGTACCTAATTTGGATCAAGCAGCACTAGCTCTGTCAGTGCCTACACACAGACTCTCTGACTGGGTCAAAGCCATGCAGGCATTCTTTCCATTTTCACTGCAATTTGTGCATTTGTGCCTTACATCAGTGGGTGTGATTTGCTGTCAACAGAGAAGCAAGTAGAAAGGTCTGCTATGAGAAGTCCCATCACCGTGGCATCAAAGGCGTAGAGCCAGTGAGTAAGTAAACCCCATGCCGGCTTTCACAGGCAAATCATACCTTCCTGTGCTGCTGACAACACGGTGGAATGGCTGGAGAGATTTCTATTCCTAAACTGGTTCAAGATCCTCAAATGAGAGATGCTCTACAAATACTGAGGGATGGTGTTAGGCAAGACAGTGCACCCATCGCATTACCTCTAATAGCCAAGTTGTCACTCTGGGTAAGGATGAAAGAGCAGGAAAGAGCTGGGCTGGTGCTCAGGAGGGTGTGGGGAAATTCCCCTGGTGACTGAGGAGGGAGAGGAGGGGAGGAAGGCAGCGTGCTGCTGTGATCCAGTCACTGCTCTTGCCTCACACTTGGCACAGATAACCACATCACTCCAGGCCAAGATGAGCTGCAACAGCCTTTTTGTACAAAGATGCACTTCTCTGGCAAGCTCAGCTCCACAGGATGTTTCAGAGATGGAGCAGTTTGTGGAATATATTGAATATATTGGAATAACTGGCTTGCTGCTGTAATGTCTTGGTCAGGACTGGTTCCCCACCTAGTGAGAGGGCAGGGGACTCCCTGCACTGAGGTCAGTGCCTTTCCAGATGGTGCTTGATGCTGTAACCAGACGTCAGGGAAGAATGTCCCTGCATTACCACCTTAATTCCTTCCCTTCTCTGTGTTGACACTGGAGCAGTCTGCAGTTTGTGAAGACTCCCAGGATGTAGAGCCTGGAAGAGAGGAAGAGAGCTGGTCTTTATATATTCCTAAGCAGATCTCTTAGTATTTTGTCCATGGAGAAGCTAAAGCATAGAAATGAGTAGATGTCCCCAAAACACGTGGTTTTCCAGGAGTTCAATGGGCTGCCAACCTCTTACAAACACTGAGTAAAATGGATGGGCTGTGGATAAAGGTGCAGCTTCACCTTTATATAGTATAGTATAGTATAGTATAGTATAGTATAGTATAGTATAGTATAATATAGTACAGCTGGTGGGAAAGGGAGAGGGAACAGGCTCGGGTGAAACAATATCCAAAGCTTTTCTTTTAATGTTAGCTGTAATTCCCTGTCTTCCTGGAATCACCTTCACCTCCAGTTTTGTGGCTTCTTTGCAATGAGGTAAAAGTGGGCATAGATCTCTCTTCCTTGTCCTGTCCCCTGTATACCAATCCCAGGTGCTGGGCAAGGACAGCCTGAGCATGGCACAAGTACAGGGGACAGGGCATGGGATCAGAATCAAAATGAATGCAGAAGGGGAGCTAAATGGAGCTTTCTTAGTGTGGCTGATTACTTAACAGGCCAACTATTTAGGATGACCACTCTCTGCTTTAAGTGTCAGCACATAAAAGTGCGCACCCATGACTATTAGCAAACAGGGCTGGAACATTAAAGGAGCTCTGCAGCCTGAACTGCTCAGAATACTCATTTAGCATGAGACACTGGACATAATGACGTCTACATTTAAGTCCATTATACCGATGCATGTCATTTTTCTTCTCCTGGTTAGCAAATGGCCTCATATTTTTCAAATTATCCTCTGAGGTTTTGGATGACATGGTGAGGGATAATGAGCCAGACTCCAGGATGGATGAGGCACAAAAGGGGTCTTCTCCCCTATCCATCACTTTGTAATAACAAAGTAAAAGGCAGCTGGGAAGGACATGGGAGACACCTCTGCCCATTTCAATCCTTTCTCTTGTGTCTGAGTGTGTTTCCCACCTAGAACAGGAGAAAACACTGGGGAATATGACTCCCCATCAAACCCAAAAACCTTTTGCTCCATTCTGACTTCATCCATGAAATCTGATTTTACCCTTTACTTTCCTTCTTCATGGGAAAAATAACGTTTTCATCAGGGGAAAGAAGAGCCTCTTGGGATTGTTATTCTGGAATTTTTCCCATTTCCTATTCTTAGTAGGCTGAAGAGGGTTGTTTTGCCTCCCTGGCATGCTGTCATCAGTCATGGTCACCTTGATCAGCAGCAAACATCCTCAACGCCATCCTTGGCCTCCCCAGCACTGCCCGGCACTGCTCACCTCTGTTTTGCACCATGGCACCAGAACAAGATTTTTGGAGTGTTTCTTTTCGGTAAAAAAAAAAAAGGTTTTGCTGTTGGATAAAAGCCTTTTGGACCAGTTGGTTCCTACCAGAGTCAAACTTCACAAGAAGTAGGATGATATCACTGCCCCAGGACAGATCTATACCTGAAGTAGACAAGACATCCATTTGCTGTGGTCATGTTTCGAAATATCATTGTGTTGAAGACCACAGTGAAATTCTTTTACTGTTTGGCAGGTTCTGCTTGGAAATAAACACATGGGTTTGTGATCTCAAATGCTACAACAGTATATTTGCACAGTCAGGAACTCGACTGCTCAGAGCCTGGTCCCTGTTAGGTGATTGATGGCCAAGTTCAGGCTGATGGGGTACGTCTAGGGCTGGGTGTTAGAAGCAATACTAATCATTTTTTATTTGACAGATTCTTTTGGTGGTTAAGCACCTTCACAACACTGCTAAATTTGCCCATCTGCACACACACAACTGGGTTCACATATGGGGCCGGCAGTAGCAGCAAGGGATTCTCCACCTCCTAAAGAACCAGTTATCAAACTGGTGAGTCCAGGGCACAGTCAGGCATTTACCCTGCTGCAGTTTGGAAGTAGGCCTGCGTATAACACAAGGGAGAAATTATAGTAGTGCCAGTTTCCCATCACCCAAGGATTGGGATTTTCCACAGCTGCTTCTCACAGGCACCACCGTATAAATGCCTGTGCTTGGCTGGTTACGATGGGTATTGCCATTCATCACGGCGTGAGGGGGTTTAAGCTGTCTCAGAGCAAGTTGTCAGTTAAGCAACGCTTAATATAGAGCAGTACGAGACATGGCCTCGCAGCTAAAAAGCCTTGAACATCTCAGATGCAGCAGCTTCCAAGCTACCTTCTGCAGTACTCATTATTATTTTCCTACTGCTGAGAGAGAGCAGTCAAGACAGGCACTTTGTGTTCATTACCCAGCATAATATTCACTGGTCTATTTAATTAATGCTTAGAAAATGTACTTGATGAATTATAAGTTACTGGGGGTGGGAAGGGAGGGGGAATGCAGAAATAGATTAACACTGGCTGATCTTTTCAACTGTTTAAAAAATTATTTCTTTGGTTTTTACACTCACAAAGTCTTGTGGGGTGTTCCCCCTTCTCACAGGGACCTCATTTCTCATAGCAGCAGTTGCTGGCTATCAAGGAACCTCTTGTAGGAGCTGCTTGAGGCTGTATTGCAAGAGGTCTAGCGGAGCAGAAGTGTCAGACACATTGCACTGCCTGTTTCCCCGTCCAGCCCATCCATTATTCCCTGGATCTATCAGCTTCACACCACATGGAGGAATGCTGCTCTCAAGGGAGTCCTCAACAGAAATCTGCAGCTTAAAAGTGATCATCTTGAAACATGCTGTAAGAAAGGGCTTATAAGCTTAACAAGCAAAACAGGCAGAGGACGGCAGAGGAGGGAGGAGTATTTCCCAAACACAGCACAACAGCCCCAAGCAGCTAGATGATTTTCTGAAGGTCATGAAGGAAACCCGTGTCCGAGTCAGGAATTTAACCCAGATTTTTTTGCTTGGTTCATTGCCTTAGCAGCTGGATGCTTCTGCCTGCCTCCTTAGTCACTGACATTGGCCATTGTGAAGTGCTGTTTCCTTCCCCGTTTTAGGAAAAGGTGGTAACAGGAAGAGGTCTGACAGTCAGGATCAGTGCATAGAATGTGTCTTTCCCTCCCCTTTCTGTGAATTCAGGGGAGCCTGCTCCAGTTCGGGTTTTCTGAGCTTACCACACAGAAAATCCCACAGGAGTTCTCTGCAAATCTGTTTTCTTTCAAGTAGCACCATTTCCCTGGTGCACATGGTTTGCATTTGTCTGGGTGCATGTGTGCAAGCCAGTAGCTCCCCAGACACCTCTTCACTCTGGAGATCACTTGAGAATTGGGGTTTCTTTGTGACGATGAAGTATCATGTGCAGGCTCTGTGCTTTGAGAGACCCAATTTTGTACAGAAAACGATCTGTGCATGTGCCTATGTGGAAAGCCTCGGGAAAGATCCTTGCAGCCATAAGAAATGCAATATTGCCCTCTAGTGATGGGGAGGAGGGTCTCGCTTGATCTGAGGAAACAAAAAGCATTTTGGGATTAAAAATTGGAATAAATGTTCCTGTTTTCTTCTGACCCTGGAATTAAAGCTCCTCCTGTGACAACTTGGAGAGAGCTGGTAGTGGTGACAAGCAGAGGAGGTTCTTCAAGACTCACAGAATGTGTAAAATTATCCTTTTTCTCCACGAATTCAGCAGATGGAAAGCCAGCTGCACTCGAGAGAGAACAGATCTAGTAAGAAGGTTCCTTTTTTGATGCAGCATCGGTTTTGCATTTCTAAAGCTGAGTATATTTTTGCCAAAAAAACAAGAAAGAGGTGGTTTCAAAGACAAGAGGTGAAATCCAGTGGAAACTGGGAAAAGAACCATAAGACCATGTTGTGCTTCGTGATCCCTACATTCAAATGTGGGGGGGTTTAATTTGGGGTTTATTTTTATATCTCATTTGAAGTCTTCTGGAGGGGGAGAAGGGGGGATGACAATAGCAGGAGCTCTTCAGCAGATGAACAAGAGCTCAAAATGTTCTTGTCACTCTAGTGAGTAAGAAGTTGGTTGTATCTGTCAGGAAACAAACTGTTTTGAAGAGCCTTCGGAAGACATTTAGGAGCACTACAAAGCTTTGACCTTTGCCCCCAATAAGGTTATATTTAAGGCCTCAATTCTGCAAATAGCTCAACAGGGGCAACCCCTCCAGTGCTTGTGTGAAGCCCCAGGAGTGCCAGCAGGTCTCTGAGCTGCGCTCCCAGGGTCAGGGAGTAAGGTTTAGTCTGTAACTGGACCCCGCATCTCAACCCAGATTTCTAAGGCATCTTGTTCTTTTAAGTTCCTGATGCAGACAGCATTTCACTGGCACCTTCCCTATTCTAATTGCCTCTGACAAGGCACGATAGTACTGGAATTTATGTAAGGAACATTGCTGCCACAGTACTGCGACTTAAAGATCACTATAAAAACAGGGTGGGCAGACAGATGTGTTTTTTTCCCTGCTTAAATCATTAAGCAAAATTCACTTTAATCATTCACTGAAGCTATCCAGGCTTTCTCTGTTACTACAGCAACACACAACATACTCATATGTAAGAATTAGTCATTAACTGACTGTATCCTGAGCTTTTTACCCCAAAAGGTCACAAGGCAGAGTTAAGAGCTGAGAGTCAATTCTAGCCAGTGGTAAAACTCTCATGGAGTCCACCGACAAAGGATCAAACCTTCAAAGCAGGCAGGATATGGAGTACTGAATTAATCCATACATATCACAGGCTTTCAACGTAACTGCAAATATTTGGGTAATCAGCCAGTGCAAAAAGGTGGTTTTTTCTGATGCTGAGGGTTTGGGCTGCTCAGCTTTCTACTGAGTTCTCAGATCAAATAAAATCAGGTCATTGGCATCCCCAGCATCACTACTCATGGTACGGATAGATTGCACAAGGTCCTCACCTATTGCTGGTTGATTACTCTGCAACCATTGCTGTTACATGCTGGCTACTAAAATACGTAAAGAAGCCTTCATAAAATTTGCCTTATTCAGAGCTGATGTGGACAGAGAAGGAACCCAAAAGTGGATTTCTGTCAGTGAATATTTACAAGATGCAGGACAACAGCACAGAAATGGGCAAGTTAGGTAAAGGAGTGATGGAGAAATGCCAAAATGTGATGGAGAATGGAGGGGAGTTCACAAGCAAACAGAATAAAGGATTATTTGAAGCTTTCGAACAAAACAAAGGATTATTTAGAGACAAAATCATCCACTTGATAATCCAGTTCCCTTTCTATGGTTTGGGTGGTGATGACTGAGCACATCCTGAAGCACACACAAGCCTTTCACCACCATAAACAAAGAAACTTCATTTTTAGTATACTCACCATGACACCACTGATCACATTTTTCATGGAATGAGTGCGTTTTCTTGCTTTGCCCTAGTTCCCCCTTGTGTCTCACCTCTCTTGCTTTCCCTTTCAGGTTCTACATTGAAAGCATCTCCTATCTAAAGGACAATGCCACCATTGAGCTGTTTTTCTTGAATGCCAAGTCCTGCATCTACAAGGTAAGGACTTGGGAAGCTCTGGGTGACACTGGGATGGGCTGAGACACCTGGGTCTGCTTTCTCTGCCCCAAAGTTCATCTTGGTTGCACACAGAATCCAAGGTACAATCACTGTCTCTGCACTTAGCACCAGCTTCCCTGTCAGGAGATGTTCTGAGGTAAAACACGCCTGGAAGTAACTCTTGTGGTTGGCAGGAGGGAATCTGCAGCTGCTCAAACTGTGAACTGGCTTGTTCTTAGGAGGAAATATCTGGTTTTGTGTTAAATAACGCGGCTGTTGAGGCTCCGGGCTCAGGGGCTGTCGTTAGGGCTTCCCGCCCGAAGAGGGCGCCAGCGGCTGCGGCGCGGGCGCCATCTTCTGGGGTGGGAGCGGGGGGAGGATGTGGGACCGTGTGTGTGAGTGTGCAAGGGAGTGTGAGTGTGCAAGGGATGGGTGAATGTACAATGGAGTGTGAGTGTGCAAGGGAAGTGTGTCAGTGTGCAATGGATGGGTGAGTGTGCAAGGGAAGTGTGAGTGTACAAGGGAGTGTGAGTGTGCAAGAGAACTGTGAGAGCGTGCAAGGGAACTGTGAGACCGTGCAAGGGAAGTGTGAGAGTGTGTAAGGGAGTGTGAGTGTACAAGGGAAGGGTGAGAGTGCAGGAGTGGGGGTATGCGTGCAGCGCTGAGTGTGTAAGGGGTGTGGGAGTGGATGTGGGACTGTAACTGGGAGCCTGTGCGCCTATGAGTGTGTCAGTGTACTCGGGATGTGTGCGGCTGTGTGTTTGTGACAGAGCGAGTCAGAGGTTGTGGGAGACCTTTAACCGTCTTCTGATACCTGAAGGGGCTGACAAGAAAGCTGGAGAGGGGCTTTTTACAAGGGCAGGTAGTGATAGGACAAGGAGGAATGGCTTTAACCTGCCAGAGGGGAGACTGAGATTAGATATTAGGAGGAAATTCTTCCCTGTGAGGGTGCTGAGGCGCTGGCACAGGGTGCCCAGAGAAGCTGTGGCTGCCCCATCCCTGGCAGTGTTCAAGGCCAGGTTGGACACAGGGGCTTGGAGCAACCTGCTCTAGTGGAAGGTGTCCCTGCCCGTGGCAGGGGTTTGGAACTGGATGAGCTTTAAGGTCCCTTCCAACCCAAACCATTCTGTGATGCTATGATCCTATGATGGAGTATGTAGGTATATGCATGAGTGGGGGTGAGGGTGTCTGAGGATACATTCTGAAGATCACCTTGTACAGGAACAAGCCATGCACAGGGAAATGTTTCTTTGTACCAGAAATAACCCTGCCTGATAGGCGACTGAAAACACCAGCCTGCTGTCATCAGCACTACTCAGAGCTGCCCCTTGCAAGGCACATTGTGTTCCAGAGATAAGGGTGTCCTGGCGTGGCCTCCATGCCCCCGCCACAGTGCTGTGAAGCCTCCGATGCCACAAGCACACGCACAAGTGAAAGGGCAGAGCCCAGGAGACGAAGCAGGACCAGAACCCTTTGAGGTGCAGATGTGTGGGACTGGGAAAAGCTTTTCATCAGCTGGGATTCCCTGGGACGATCCCTCCTACCTCCCTCCATGCAGGCAGAGGCCATTCCCAGTGACTCACCTCCGTCTGCTAGGGAGGAAATGGTAGGAAAAGACAGCTGTAGTTGGGGGAGTGATTGTGCCACCATCCCACAGCCCTCGGCAGGTTTGTGCCCTGCTCAGCTAACCAGCTTACACTGCCTCTGAAGCCTCGCTTCCTGACATCTCCATGCCCTAAAGTGCAGGGACTAAGTTTGCGTCTTCTAAAATGCAGGGTAGGAGATGGAAAATGCCTTTTTTCCAGTGCCCAGGAAAGAGGCAGGGCTGCTGAGCTGAGCTGTGCAGAGCTTTGCTAGCTGGCAAGGCTGCAATTAGATGTGCTTAGTCAGCCCTCTCCGGCAACAAGCTCCGTGAGCATCGCATTTTGGTTCCTGGGGAAAGTTCCTTTTTGAAGTATTGCCAGGAAAAGCTTACACTGTTGTTCTTTTTTTGGAGAAAGCTTAATAAGAAGAAGAGGAGAAGGAAAAAAAAAAAAAAGGCGCCTACAGATCTAGGTTGGTCTATTTTAGTCTGACCTCTCCTGAAACCATTACTTTGCACATTCGAGCTGACTGTCATCTCTATCCAAAAATAGCCCTGCTGGATTCCCAGTCTCCCATGCGGGTCCTTCCCCATTTGACTTCCAGCCACAGTAAGCTGTGTTGTGCTATTAAAAAAGGTGTTGAATCTGGGTGCAAAGTCTCTGCTAGGATGCAGGGCAAGCACCCAGTCGGCATCCCTGGAGGATTCCTCTGGGTGTAGAAAGGGGGATTCAGTGCCTAAGCACAGCCAGTGCTTGTCATCCCTGCAGCTAGCAGTTGGGGCTGTATGCTCCCAAACCTTGAAAGCTTCCTTGTTGCACCAGTTGTCTCATTGGACTTACCATGTATACCTTCACCTCAGAAAGAACGTACTGTGTATGAAATAAGTGTGGTTCATAATGCTATGCTAGCACCCAATACCTTCCCCTGTTGGTTCTTCTGACACACAGCATCAAATGTCCCCATGCTCAAGTTGGGCAGGAATAAAGCTGAGGCCTGTTTAGTTTGGGGCTGCTGGTCCACTGGGTTGGCAGCTGGCTCTGCATTGGGTGCTGTACTCACCGCTCCTCCTGCTGTACTATGAGACATTTATGGACCACAGACCCAAACCTCAGCACAGGACCATCAAGCCACTGTTGCTCAGAGAGGCCAAGCCACATTTGTACTACCAGATGAGGGAGGGCTTGGCATCAGGCACTGTCCCTCGGTCACTCAGGCTGTTTAATTACTAACACGTTCTGGCACGGGTTTTGGCCTGTGCCAGCAAGCCCTGTCCCAGGCATTGCTTGGGCACTGTTCAGGGATGCGCACCTGCTCCCAAGAGGCAACCCAGTGGAGGTAATCCCATCTGGGACTGAGGGAGGGAGGAAGACTGTTTAGTCATGAGCTACACTGTGCCATGTACCCTTAGGGCTCTGACCCGCTTTACCTACTTGTATAGACTCGACATGACATTGACTTGTGGTTGCAGAGGCTGGTTTGTCCATGCAATGCCTGGTGCTTCAAGACGGGAGGAGGACCAGGCACTCTCATTCTACTCTGCATCTCTCCTTGCCATGGGACATGCCTGCCTGCCCCAGCCCAGCCCTGCCTGCAGCTGAATCCTCATCTCACACCAGCCGCTTCCCTGGGCACATACACATCATTAGTGCAGGTGCCTGCGTGAACCAGGCAGCTGAGCTCAACAAGGGAAGGTGTGTTTATCTCCCACAGCAGAGCTCATCTTCACTCCCCAAGGAGTTGTTATGAAGGAGGTGAAGGAAGTGCTTATTTTAAAAAGCTGGCACTGGTGAAAGCCAAGGACACCTGGATCTTATCCTCTGTTTTGTTCCTTTTGTTTTTGATTTTGCCAGAGACAAGCCAACGCAGCGATTGTGGCTTGTAAATGAGGTGTGGCCATGACTTGGCTGGAGCGTGGATCACAGCACTCATCTATATTTAGATCACTCGTTTCTTGCCAGATGAAGTAGAATATTAAAAACAGCAGCTTAAATAAATACAACAGAAAAGCCACTACAGGAGCGAGCTGAACAGTGACCCAGTTTACATGGCCATGTACGTCAGAGCCAACATCGGAGTTCTAGTTGCAGAATAGAGGCGTAAACAGTATCTCCATAAAAGCCCACTAGCTTCCCAAAATCAGGGGCCAGAGACTCGGGGAGACACACTTGGCCACAGGATTAATGCTCATGCCTCCTGTCCCAAGCATCTTTGATGCCAGGTCTGCATTCCGCACATTTAGACAGAGCAGTGCCCAGACTTGGTTCTGTGACTGCTATCTGAGGCACAGCAGAAGAACACTGAGAGGGTCTGATGGGACCATCAGTGTCCTTCATGGGACTGTGGTGTCCAAGCAGAAAACTCACAATTTCACCTGACCCTCCAACATTGCTTTGATTGGGAGCTGGATCCTCTGAAACCAGAGCGCCCATCCTGCAGGAGGGAATATGGCTCTATTTCCTGTCAGTTTACCCTGGGCAAGGGCCAGATGAGTTCTGCAGGGGCTTTGACACAACTCAGTGAAGATAAACTTTCTCATTTCCTTGCTTCTGTGAGCCTAGGGCAATCTGTGTTCCCCTGAAGCATGGGTCGCATTTGAGGGAGAAAAAGTGTATTCCCCAGACTACACTAAATCACACAGGAAAATAAAAATTACCCTCATCCTCCCCCTTCCACCTGCCTTCTCCTCCTTTCTCCCCAGGAATCCCTTCATGCCACATCCAGTTACACTTCATTTACCATGCTATTACGCTGAATATTTGGCTTTCTCCACACCTGAGTGGGCAGGTTCTCCCTCACTTTGGTCTCCAGGAGCACAGGGAATGCTTTGAAGCCCAGCCAGGGGAGCAAGCTGGCACTGCACGCTTCACCATGCAGTAGGCAGGTGGAGATGCACATCCTTCTTATGGGAGCT
This sequence comes from Strigops habroptila, assembly GCF_004027225.2. NCBI lineage: Eukaryota > Metazoa > Chordata > Aves > Psittaciformes > Psittacidae > Strigops > Strigops habroptila. Next base: position 7,434,072 of record NC_044279.2, on the reverse strand, counting down.
CAGACTCAATTCTCTTTTTCTTTCTTGTTTTCTTCACCTTTCAAGGAGCTCATTGAGGTTGACAGTGAAGTGGTGTTTGAACTGGCTGCATACATCTTGCAGGTAGGCACTCGCCTTCTCTCTGTGCTTCCTCGTGTTGCATTACATCTTTTGATTTGCCAAATCCCAAATAAGAAGTGCAGGGGTTCCCCCAGCTGCAGAGAAAGATGTCTTTACACAGTTTTCATCATTTATACCAGTGCAAAATAAGGACAGAAGGCTCTCAAACCAGACCTCTACACACATTCCACTGCCCAACATTTTGCATACATAAATGTATATTATGTTTGAGCCGACGTAGATATCCAAGATCCTGGGGTATGATGTAAAGCCAGAGGAAATCTAAGTGATGAATGTGATTTACTAGGTGAAATCCATATGTAAAGGGTTCTTCACCAGTGACTTGCATTTGTTTTCCCAGTGGAGCTTGGCCTTCTGATGATCTCCATAAGCTTCTATATACACAACTGTCTATATAAAACTTCTATATACACAGCTGTATTCTCCAATGTGGGCAGAACAGCTTAAAGACTTTCCAAAGAACTTTTCCAGAAAGAAAGAAGTTATCTTTGAAAGTCCTGCTCTTGAGGAAGAGGGAAAGGGTCAGAGAGGAAATTACCCCCTGCCTTTGGGAAATGTGGTTCCCAAAAAGGAGTCTTTTCAGGGTAGCAGAGGTGCTTTCTGTGAAAGCTCTCTTTTTAGGAGCATGACTGTGGGAGCAGATCAGAGATAACTGTCAGATGACCCTTGTTCCCCTTTCCTACAGTGTAGTTTTAACTTTTGTTTCCCATCAGCCATGAAGGAAAACAGCTCCTGTGAGGTGCTATGTGAGCAGAGAAGCCATCTCATCAGGCTGCACTAATAAATGACAATGCCTTGCTCTTCTGTAGCACTTTCCATGTTAAAGAAGCAATTAATGCAGAGGGATTTGAATCTTCATTAAATCATTTTATGTAACAAAAATGGAGCGAGAGAGTCAGGATGGGGGACTCAATTAAAAGCACATTATAGAAATCACATACTGGCTGTTGGGGGAATACACATCAAACAACAGGCTCGTTGTGGGAAGCAGCAATAGGGTTATGAATCTTTTGTCTGCTCATCCTAATGAATAACTGGAGCACTTAGTAATTGTGTACAACTTACTGTTGCACAGCCAGATCCAGATCTGCCACTGTAGGCCTTGTTACTGTGGTTGTTTCTCGCCACAAACACAGGATGTTACGTGAATTCCTGTAGTAGTTTGGTGTGTAACTTAATAGAAACAGCCAAAACAAGCCACACCTCTGCTGTCTGTAACCAGAAATTACTACAACCCATGTTCGTGACAGGATCCAAGCAAAACAAGAGGGATCATACTGCACTTTGTTCTACTGCTGGCTTCAGCGTTTAGGTCAAAGTACTGAAGGATGGAGGATCTACTCTACGAAATTGGTTTTTAAATTCAGTATACTCATCCCTGTGCAGGCCAGAGCATATCCTCTGGGTTTTGCTCTGTGTCAAACTACAATCATGATATGATCAAGGACTCCTTCCTATGAACCAGAGGAGAGCTTGTCAGCCCTTGAGTTCACTCAGAGGGAAATAGGAAAATAGTAAAGGACTATGAACTCAAGTGATTTAGTCTGCAGCCTTATTTCAAGTCACTGTGTTACCAAAACAAATAAATTAAAGTTCCACCCAAGCTCTGAACTTTACTCCAGCCTCAGGACTGAAACACCACTGGATGCGGGCTGACAGGTTTTGTGGGTGGATGGACAGATGTAAAGACAAAAGACCTGAATGTAACATCCCGTCCTCTTGGCAGTGGAAACTCACAAATTACATACTTGCACCGTGCTTTCTGTGTAGCTGATGGCAGATGAGGTGCTTTAGCATGCATCGTATGAAATTCATATTGCCTGGGGGAAATGCAAAATGCCATCTATTGAGGAGGGGACCCACCAGATTTTGAGGGTTCACCAGATACGCAGTAAGATTCAGGTACTAATCTAACTGCTGGAGTGGAAGGTTACAGCCCTTTAACATCAGGCTATGATGCAAATAAATAGAAATATTTAGGTATATAAGTAAGGGAGCTAAATACTCCCCCAAACACCCAGGAAGGAGTTAGAAAAACCTGTGTCTGGCATCACCCCGGAAGCTGGCAGTGAGCTAGCTTTTGAAAAGTCTAAATACTAGAAAATAACCAGAATACTTGTAAAAAGAGCCAGGGGAATTGCAGTCTCAGAGGCTGCAAAGCCACTGAGACTTCAGAGATCTTCTAGTAATGTAACAACCACATTGACCCCAAGAATTAGTTATTTACCAGCATTATTTCCTGCAGCTTCTTGGGTATCCACTAGCAAAATGAGGAATTATCTGGCTTAGTATTAGGCAAACCTTTTGTTTGTTAATTTGCCCAGCTCACTGCATGTATCATGGCACTTGACATTAGGGACTGGTTCCAAAAAGTACATGAGGAATCAATTACAACAGGAAATTGCTGCTAAATGAATTCTGCAAATGGAAACTCTTGAACAGCTGTTTTCTTGATTTTTCTTCTATTTTTAATGCTAATGTTGCTAATTTTTCTTCCTCATTTTACAGGAGGCAAAGGGAGATTTTTCAAGGTAGGTGAACTTAAAAGTTTTTGCCTTTGTGTGGTGTGGGAATGAATCTGGTAGAATCACTGTGTGAGCGCTGTGACTCAGTTGTAGCTGTGTAGCAACAGGAATGCACTGCTAACATAGACATCGTGTTTCCTGAAGTCATTTCTTCACAAAACACAGCCTTTGAGCAGAGCATGCCTTGCAAACAGCATTGTTTGTGACTCTGTTGTTGACAAATCTCTTTATATGCCCATGAAGTTCAGGAAATAGACTAGTCTTCGGAAGGAAATTCCTAAGGAAGTGACTCTACAATCACCGCTCTATCACAGATCCAGCCAGAGGCAACATTAAAATTCCAGCACTACTTGATATTTCAGCTTGAATTTGGACAGAGTTCTCAAAATCACAATTTAGCTAATGGATTTTGTTGAACTTCCACTATCCCTTGAGCCAAATCTTCAGACCTGCTGTAAGAAATTCAAAGAGGTGACTGTGCTTCAAGTCTTGAATGAAATGCCCAAGAACTTTCATTGAAGTTGACAGTATCTATCTGTCAGTTACACTTTAGTAGCAACCAAAGGTCAGATGGCTGTTTCATACACCATGTGAGAAACATGGAAGTTCTTCATCTGAAACTCAAGAGAACTCCCTGTGCTAAAAATGTCACATACTCCATATATTACTTTTGCTGACCGGAACCTGAGTTCGACTGGAGGATCACAATATCCACTGAAGTTAGTTTCAGAGAAGAAAACAAGGTGTGAATGGGCAGTGAGGTTGAATTGCCAGATGAGCCTGAAGAGGTGTCTTAATTTTGTCGGCATTGAGATACACTGACAGAAGACTGTCACAGTACTCTGTGCATCCATAGCAGGCAGAGAAAAACAGGCAGGGTCCACTTTCTGGTGGACTGGGACTTCTAGCCAGCTAAAATTGGGACAAATCAGTGAAAAAGATCAATGCATTGCAAATATCGCCTGCCCAGTGTGGAATCTGAGACCACATAACGTAACCCTTGCTAAAAGGAAGTTTAAGTAAGTTCTGCCTTATCACTTCTCAAAACCTTAATCAACTTGAAAAATCCTGACATGCATCTGACAACAGAAACACAAGCCCAGTCTTGCTTCATTTTTCAGTTCCACCCGATTTGTCATAACTCAGCTATCGGCAGTGTTTGTTTAGGGGGCACTGGAGTGAATGTGGCTTTTTCGCTTTTCAGTCTGGTTTTCAATGCACTGCCAAGTGCTCAGACCAGAAGAGCCAGAGTTTTGCCATTCAAACCTGTGATAAACCACATCTTCCATGCATTCCATAGCATGGTTTTGCTACGAAGAACAATATTTAGTGTTTCTCAGAATATCTTGGACATGACAAAAACACACCCAGATAGTGTATGTTCAGGGTATGAAACATAAAATAGAAAGGAATCAGATGGTTGGAGTCATAGGACTGAAAGCATTTTATCTTCAAGTATCTTGTTTCTATATCAGAAGTGGAAACAGCCAGTGGAAAGCATCCATCTGCTAAAAGCTGTTAGATGTTCCATGTAAAAGGAATGGTTGAGTTTATCGCAGTGTATTTGTCTAGGCCACAGAGAAATGAGGAATCTTTTCTGAGAGCACAGAAGATACCTCAACGCATGGTGTTAGCTGCTTTCTCCACATCAGAATGGCAGTCGACTTCATCCCCATTAGAACAGTTAGTTCTTAGTCCTTTTCACCTGTGGATCACAGTGGTTTGAAGTGGAAGGGAGAATCCTTACATCCAAGTCAGGCAGAGAAGTGGTGGTGTACTAACAACTTGCTGACACTGCCAGAGGTCTTAATATATAAATGGGCTTTGGTGGCAAAACAAATCTGCCATATTAGTGGAGTTTAAAGCCTGTTCTCAGAGGAAGGCAGAAGAATGTTACCCCGACCCTCCCTGGTCTAGGAGAAGACTTAGAATCTCCTGGGATGTCTGCCCAGCAGCTCCCCTCTGATGTGCGCTGACAGGGGGTTATGTGCTGGGTGAGATCCAGGTGCTACTGAAGTCACCACAAGGTCATTGTGGTCAAGATTTTGCCTGCTGAGATTTGTGGTTATTCTTATCAGCAGTATAAAATCTGGGAGGCAAATCAAGCCTGGGGCCAGCCAGAGAAACTGCAGATGGAGACAAATGCTCTGACTTCTCTTAGAGTTGAAGTTAGCTTCACTGTTTGAAGTTACTTGATGTTGAAATGCTGTCTAAAACAGAAGTGGCTACTCTTTGAAACAGAGAAGCTCTGCAGTTGTGAATGTCTCGCTGCTGAGATTTAAAGACAACATGTTGTGCATGGCAGAGTACATTGCGTGAAGGCTGAACTCTTGAACTCCTGCTTTGTTTTTGAAGAAATCAGTTAATTTTTAAGGGTTACATGCTTGGAACGCAGACTGCACATTTCCCACACCTGTCCTGCCTGCTGCCACCATCAGATTTATAGCCTGTGAGTCTACAAGTTTCTCTTTGGCCTTGATCCAGAAAAGTGCATAAGCACTGGCTCGGTGGTGGTGATGGGAGAATTGCTGTTCCCCATGGGAGCCTTCCTGTGAGTCACTGCTGAGCGCCTCAGGTGCAGGCACAGGCAATGCCAAATTGCCACAATTTCAGCTGTGGGTTGGCACCTAGCCATGATGGCCAGATCCAAACCCCACTGCACCCAGGTGGTGCATCACAAGAAGCTGGTTTGGGAGTCCTGAATGCAGTTGCAAGTCTCCTTATGGGAGCTCAAAAACCAGAACTGATCTTACAAACTCCAGTGGTCAGTTTTCTACCTCTGTGACTTGATGCATCTGCAGTGACAGCAGTTCCTACTGCTGCTTTTAGGAAATCATCCCATACCTCATAATAATGACTGTGCTAATAGTACTCCTCTTTCCTTTCCCCAGAAGGGGCTCATGTGCCATTTCAAACATATGTTCTACATCCTTTGATAGCATATCATCATACCTGAGTCTCTTATCAGTGATTCTTGCCACCTTGGAGTACCACCTAACTCAGGCATCACAATGACTGCCCAGTGTTTGGTAAACCCGGAGAGCACATAGTCTGAGTCACCTTTATCTGTCTTGAGCTAAGATGCCACAATAGCCCTGACAGATCAGTTTGGCACCTAAGGGAGCAATTTGACTAAGCCCTTTTCCATTTCTAATGTGTATTTCATATCCAAACCAAGCCCATCAAAAAACCTGAGCTCCTGAAGCTGTTTAGATCAACTAAGAAAAGTATTTCTCAGTGTTTGCTCTAAGTGGCCTGGTCCAACTCAGAGTTTTGCAAACAGAATTGTACAAAGGGCATATCTCTTAGTTGATACAGATTTAGGCAGAGTGCAGTTTAAGATAAAAATTATTCTCCTTAAGTTCCTAGTCCTCTGCATTAAAGGAGAGTGGACTTTCATGTTATTTAAGAGAATCCCCAAATGCTTCAGCTGAAAAGTTTGGGAAAGATTTACATTTAGGCTGAGGCATACCACTGAATTCAGGACAATGGGGTATCCCTGTTCAGCTGATTCTCAGGTTCAACAGGACACTGAAGATTGGATCTGTGCTTTTTGATATTAGACTTCAAAGTCACAGAATCGCATGTATAAAGCTCCTAAACTAGTATCCTGCCGACAGATGTCAAGGTTATTAGCTCAAGCTAATCTTGTTTCTAGTTGGAAGCTGAATCACGCTTGGTTGGCAGAGGATGGGGAGGACAAATTTCAATTCCTTAGATGAATACAAATCCTGCAGGTGTGACTCTCTTTAGGCCTATGTAGAGGAAGGAACCAGGGTGCCCTGGCTAATTTGGGGCAGAAGCATAGCATATTGTTAAAATAGTTGAGATTTTTCCCCTAAATTAATCTTACCATGTTTAGAATCCAGTCTGACATGGACCAAAATCTTTGGGAAACTCACCAGCTGAGCATTTAAAACCAGCTTTGGTTTTAAATGCTCAGAATCCAGCTCTTCAACCTTAAACAGCATCTATGTCAAAGCAGCTGGAAATAACATCTACTCATCATTTGTCCCTTAGTTTGGGGAGGGGAAATTAAACACCCTAAGTAAAACCAAAACCTGAACCACTGCGGCTAGCTCCTGAGACAGGCTCTCTTTGCTTGATTTCTTCCAGTTAAGCAATAGGAGACAGTTCAAGTGAACTCCACGTGTCCCCCAGCAGCATCTGAAAGAATAACAAGGGTGGAAAGCAATGGCCAGTTTCCTGTTCAGCAGAATTTCACAATCATTTCAATGTTTGGGCAGATGATAATCTGACATACTTTCAGGCTGACGTTTCTTTCTGTGTAACCAAGTGACATTGAACCAGTTAGAACTTACGAAGGGGTTACAAACCCCAGGCTGCATTTTGCAACCTAATGGAGAAGATCCTAAACATGGTACCATTTAATCTGAGAATCTCAGACTCTCCATTTCCTCTCACATTCACCAGAATGAACGACCATGCTGAGAAGAGTTGATAACTTTAACCTGCAGGTTTGTTTTTCTCCTGATCACTGTTATTACATGTGCTGGAAAATGTATGGATTTCCTGAAACAGCTGCATATGTAACGTTGCTCAAAATCATTGCAGCCAGTTTGCCAAAATCTTGTTTTTCACAAAATGCTCATGAAATGCCCAGGTGGACCCTTCACTCCCATGTGTAGATAGAAATACTGACATGTGGTGACTAATTCATTTGGCCAAGACTCATTCAACAGGAAGTACTAAGACCAGCACTCTGGACTTCTGTTTTCTAGGTCCAGTCTCTAGTCAGTCAACCTTATTTCTGGCTATCTCACCAACTTTCAGGAACCCATGCAGATGTCTTTTCCAGTTCAGTTTTCATATTATCATTCAGTCTTTTAAATACCACAATTTCCACCATAGTGCAGGAATAAAGTGGTCTAGAGGATACAGAGGAAGTGTGTCTGGAACCTTTCCCCTGTGTCTTAATAGACCTGTATCAAAAGCATCCTTCCATATAGAACAACCCTGGTCACTTTGGAATATAACATAAATGCAGCACAATTAAATAAGCACTTTCTAAACACAGTAATAAAACAAACACACTGAGATATTTCATGAGTACAAACCCACTTGTGATCCTGCTGGAAACATTTTAAAAATGAAGGGGTTTAGTGCTTTAGAAGGAGACAAGAGGAAAGTGGCCACTAGTTCAAATGCAACCTGAATCATTATTTTTCTCCTTTTACTTGATTTGACATCGTCTGGGGAGTCTAAATTCATTTGTCTTGAGACAATGTTTGCCAGAAGACTGTGTGAATATATGGACACGGAATGAAATATCTTTTTGTTCCTGTAAGTGATTAACTGCAATACATTGGGCACTTTGGTGTTGTGAGTTTGGTGTAAAATACCTTTAGAGTATTTGTTGTGAGTTTTGGTGTGTTGTGAGTTTGGTGTAAAATACCTTTACAAGATTTTCTAGACACTGAGCTGAAATGCTAATCCCACCCGACAACATCACTAAGAATGTCTTTATCTCTCATTCTTAAAAGACTTTTTATCACAGTGCAGACAAGCTTTGGTCCTTGCTGACAGAAAAGACAGACCTGACTGGTGTTACCCCCTTCTTTTATGGGAACCGTTACTAATGCAGGTTTTTCCCAGACTCTCAAGGATAGTTAGTCACCACTAGTCTTGCTCTATTTGACAGTTTTCTGGGCTCAGAAAGTCCCTGTTTGGAAATTACTCCCTGTTTTCCCAGAAGAGATTTGGAAATGTCTCAACTTCCCTCTATGAGCAGCCAGCCTCAAAAACATCTTCACTTGAGGGCAGGGACTGATGCATGTGCTCTGATTGTGCTGGGTTCTACCTTTTATTCCCCCATTCTCTTTTAAAATGTCAATAAAATCAGTAAGAGCTGAGTGTGCACATGCTATGGAGGAGCCTTCCCTGGGCAGACCCAGTAAGCTCTGCAAACAGCAACAGCTTGTTGTCTAGGCTGTCAGTCACAGAACACAGCACCCAGATCATGAGATAACATGGAACAGAGCAGCTTCTTGTTCAGACTTGTGCAGATATTTACCTGCCATGGAAGAAAAAATCTGAATAGGTTTTGAGCATTTGCACTTACAAAGGAAGATCTATCTGGTGGTCAAATGACCATAGGATTTAGGCAGGAGTTGGTGTTCAAACACTCTTTGTCTGAAGTCATTTGACTCAGCATAAGAGGTGCTGCTGAGTGGCTTTCTGTGTGCTTAGCATAGAAGTGATTGCCTCAGTCATTTCTTGTAAAAGCCGTTCTACACACCTTCACTCTGCAAAATTGGAACCTAATTGAGACTTGGGCACCTCTGTCAGAGATTTGCCTTGACTAGAAGTTGTGGTCCTGGTTTAAAACTGCTTAATTTATCATCAGGGAACTACCATGATAATAAATGCCTGCTCCAGGATTTATGGCAGTGGTTTACCCTATGGCCCAACCTAGCAATTAACCTGCAAACTCCAGTTAAGACAAACCCACCTAGGTTTTTGCTAGGATGTGCTGGGATTTGCTGCTGGGATGTGCAAATGGGGGTGCTGCTGTGGGAAGGTATTTACAACTGAAGCAGTATCACATCTCTACAAGCCATCATACAGAATGTCTCAGAGACAACAGCAAAACTCAGGGGGACTTGGAATGACTAAGAGCTCCTTGGGCCTTTCACAGATGTTAGCATGGCTGGTCGGGATGCCAAGACTACCTGTCTGCCTGGTTAATGGCCCTGCTGCCCTGCGGGAGAAGCCAGTGAGGTGGGAAATCTGGAGCTCTATAAGAGGCATCTCCCTCCACAGCTCCAGGACAACGACACTTTTTGGCAGGATAAAGGACAGGATACAAGAAGGCAGAAAAAAAAAACCCTTGCTATTAAAAAGTAAGCCAATACACATTAATTCTTTGGCACCCCTCAGTGTCCTGTCTAGCTCTCTTGGCTGTGTATTTCTACAGCTTTCAAAGTAACAGCAACACTGCCTTCCTTTCCAAGCTTTTCAGGGATTTTTTTTCATGCACACACAATTCCTTATGTGCTTAGAGACAATCCCATGGTTTCCTTTCATCTGGGAGAATCTGCCTCCCATTTCATGAGCTCTCCCTACTCTCTCATGTGCAGTGATGCTGCTCCAGCTGGCCAGCGTGGCCACCAGAGGTTGGTGAAGTGGTTGCACCTGGTCCCACAGAGGGTTTTGTGTAGCAGGACACAAATTAAAGCTGGAGCCTTACCAGTGAAGGCCACGTCACTGAGGCAAGAACAACCTCTGATGCTAAGAAGCCAAGTCATTACTGTTTGCAGCATGTTGTAAGGCATTAAATTAAGGTGCTTTATTGCAGCTGAAAGCATCACTTGTGCTTCTCTTCACTTTGTTTTATTCTGTGTGTGATGTCCGTGGGACCCTGCTCAATAAATGTGACATGGTGGCTTTTGTGTCCTGTCACTGGTAGGAAGCCCTTCAACATAACCATCTGGGAGAGCTTCTCTCTAATTTTGATAACGGGGGAAAAGTTAACTGGGCTGCCATAAAACAAATAAAGAGAGAAGAAAAAGGAAACCCCAGTGCCTTTTGTTAAGGAGGAACAGATGTAGAGCTGTAGCAGCCTGCCAGCTAGGTCAGGTCATATCAAATATTGTGGTTGTTTTCTTGTAGCCTGATCCTCCTTTTGAACTCTCTTTCAGCAATGAAGTTGTAAGGAATGAATTAAAGAAGCTGCCGGCGCTCCCGACACCAGCGCTGAAGGAGCATCCCTCCCTCGCTTACTGGTAACGTATCAACCTGCTGAGTGGCTTTGCAGTGTCTTATGTAGGACCTGGCTCTGGCAAGAAGTGATCTGAGAGTGGAATTGGGATGCAGGGATTCCTGCTTTCTAGCTCCGAGCCTGGCACTGACTCATTGCATGATTCAACACAAGCAGAGCTCCCACCCTGGGCCTCAGTTTCCCCATCTGCCAAATAGCTGCAGTAATATCTGGCCAGAAAATTCACTCCAAACATGCAAGTGTCCTGATGAAATCAAGAGGCTTAATGTGCCATTTCCTTTCCCAGCACTTTGCATCTCTGCAAAGAGTTTGCCCAGTTCGAAATATCGATGTTTTGCACTGCTCTGTGTTATTGTTGAGTGATTGAGCTTCATCTTGCAAGTATCTGTATGGCATAGCTGAACTAAAAGGGATTTATTTTTCCTTTTATATGAACTAGTGATGTTTGGAAGTGGATGCTTGGGAGCTCTGTCTTTATTACACTGAAAATTAAACCCAGGGTAGGAGCAGGGTCACAATTAAGTTTGGGATGCCCCACACATAGATTCTTTGTACCACCCTGCCTATGCCTTTTATCTGTGCAAATAGGAAAGAATTTGGGGAAAGACTGTTCATTAATGGGGAGATGCTTTCACTTGATTTTCTGCTTGTTCTTCTTTCATGTCTGCCTTTAAAGTATTAGGCTATAAGCCTGGGGGTGGGAGTGAACTTCTTTATCTGTTACTCTTAAATTCTGCATCTTGGTAATCTGAGGATGGCAAGGGGAAACATCCGTTTGTAGTTTCTGATCCCGATTCTTCCCTTTGCCAGGAATGCCATCTGCTTCTGCTAGCATGGCTACAATGCCAGAATTAGCTGTACCTCGTGTCAAGCTGTAGGCAAGCTGGGCTGTGAGGTCTCCAAGTCACTTTCTGAGCACATTAGGAGATACTCAGAGTCCCCAGCTGAGTTTAGGAACACTGACACAAAAGCTGTGGATCATCACAGTCTGCTGGTGTTTCTGTCTAAGAAACAAACCAAATCTGTATGAAAAACTGATAAAATGTAGTCTGCCATTTCACTTCAAGAAGAATGGGTTCACTCTTTGGACCATTGCTTTCCTTCTTCCACAAACAAATCCACACACTGACAAGCAGTACACCTCCAGCCTGGTCTGGCTGACACACTGGTAGCTCAAGCTAAAAGCCACCTCAAGAGGAGCAGTGGGAACAAGTAGCCATGGGCAGGGAAGGCAAATCTGACCCTTCAGCAACAATATGGACTTGAGGTGCCTGCCCCCACTGCTGTGTTAGTCAACATGCCAATGTTATGGACTTCCAATGGGAAATCTCAGTGAGGTCTGGGACTGTCTCTGTCCGTAGGACGCTCTCCTTGGGCTTGAGCTACGTTGAGTCACCTGAGGCAATAAGGGCCATGTAAAAGCTCATGCTGAGAATGTATTTACAGCTACACACAAGGTACAGCACTTCTTGCAGCTGTACTTCATTTTGTGGCAGTTCTCATGTGATTGAGGAGAGGTCGCAAGTTGGGAAGTCGGTCGTTGCCAATGGGGTAATAAAACCAGTGGCTACAGTCCTGTGACTCCCTTGTGAGTAACACTTCAGTAACCAGGTCTGAGACCTCTTATACATCAGTAGTTCATTACCTTTTAACGGTGGCTTTTTCATAAACACCCTCTGAAACACTGAATGCTCTCAAGAAGAGGCTGCTGGTGAATTAGACGAAGCTTCTAAAGTACAGATCAAACTTTGATGGTGTAAGAGGGGAGGTTTTTAGAACTGTGTATAGAACATCCTCTATACTAATTTCATCCTGTTCAAATTTCATCCTGTTCTTTTCTGTCAGCAATCAGTTTCATGCTGCAGTTCTTCAGCATTATCACAAAGCAGTAACAAGTGAATTTCCAACTCTGGAAAGAAACATATAAAACATTAGGGATGGGATGGCTTTAGTTAAAAATAACCAAAAAGAACCCTGTGCTATATTTGTATAAGCTGAAATGGTCTAAAGGAGATAAAATGGATAATCAAGTAAATACTATAGTAGATCTGCATGAAATAATATAACATTTGCATCACACACCAGGAAAAAGTTGCTCCTATCAAATACAGTAAGACCAGTGGGATGAGCACTGGATTCTTAGATGCAGCAAGGGCTGAATCAGCCCAGGTTGGTGCCTCCAGCTCCACCTTCGTGGAGTCTCCTGGTTGTGTACCCTTGCTGCAGCCTTTCCCTTCACTGTAACTTCTTCTTGGATGTTTGTAGACTTCACAGCAAAGTGGAAGGTTGTAATTTTCACATCAAGTTGCTGTTTCCAGCTTTCTACAGATTAAGAAGAATCAGATGCTTGTTCTCAAGCATCACTTAGCGTCACTGATCACGGTTGAAACAAGAAGGGGCTTTTTGGTGGGTTGGTTTGTTAGGTTTTTTCCTTGTAAATGAAAACTGAGCTTCTGGTCCTCCCAAACACTCCAGGAACCAGGGACCTGAGTTGTGATTTCTCTTGCCATGCATGGAAACAACTGACAGTGTTTATTATTTTAGACACAAAACTAAACACAGAGGCTGGAGAGAACCTTTAGAAAATATGTTAACTCACAGTGCTCCTTTCCAGCCACTGTCATTGCACTTTATCTCAATTTGGATCTTCTCCAGCAAGCCAGCCCAGTAGTAGGTTGTCAGTAAGAAGGCAAGGAGGAGATGCAACAGTGCAGAAGTGGATGCTAGAATGGGATTTTCAACAGTCCAAGGGGAAGATAGACTTCTCCCAGCTCCCAACAGACTTTAAATGCAACTTTAAATTGATTTTAGCAACCTAAAGCATCACTGTTGCCAGAAAATCCGCCTCGGAAAATCACTCTTTAGTTTCTCTAACACAACACAGACCTGAGGCTCTGACCCTGAGCTTGGTCCCTTTGGCCCAAGAGATGCTCTGCTGGCTTCAGTGAGACAGTGTATGACTGCAGATAAAGACTTTAGGAAGTTCATGAATATCATCAAAATGGACAAATCAGGTTAGAAACAAAACAGCAGTAATGGAAACAGAACAGCAATGAGTAGACAGCTACTTAAAACAGCTCAGTGTGCCGGAAAGAGAGGGGGGCAACCAATTATGTTTGAAAATCTGGATCTTAGGATGAGAAACTCTGGCCTTGCAATTGCTTGAAAGTTGTCTGCTGCCTGTTTTCTGAGCTGCTGGGGCAGGAGGGAGTTCTTGGTAGTTGTAGAGATCTCTATCGGAGTTGCCTGCTGCAGTGTATCATCCATCTATCAATTTGTGCAGCACTGGGGGGGAATGTTCTATGAGCTGACAGACAGATGGTAGGGCTTCGGCAGCGTCCGTGTCTCCACATTAGTCAAGCATCCTCTGTCAGCCCTGTGCTGTGAATGAGTTTCTGTCTCACTGCCGCAGCAACGAGGCAGAGCAGGGGGAGAAGAGACGTCAGCTGGGGGTCCAGGGGGTGTCCCAGCACTGCCCCAGCTGTCGGTAGCAGCATGGCAGCCGCTCCGAGATGAACAGCTGAAGTGATAGGGGACAATCTCCATAAGCTCTGCTAATGCTCCCTCTGACACGTGAATGGTTTTGCTTGTTGTCACTGGCACATGCGGGGCTCACCTCTGTGTCCCAGAGCTGCAGGTAGAAAGTGATCTCTGTGCTGGATGATCCTTCTTGCACAGGGCAGGGGGAATGGAAAGGAAGTTCAAGGAACTGTTAGAGGAGCAACTGTCACACAGCTGAGGTGGGATTCTCTTCATCAGGGACTGTAGCAATAGGACAAGGGGAAATGGGTTCAAACTGAAACAGGAGAAGTTCAGGTTAGATATAAAGAAGAAGTTCTTTACTGTGAGGGTGCTGAGGCACTGGAACAGGTTGCCCAAAGAAGTGGTTAATGCTCCATCCCTGGCAGTGTTCAAGGCCAGGTTGGACAGAGCCTTGGGCGACCTGGTCTAGTGTGAGGTGTCCCTGCCCATGGCACGGGGTTGCAACTGCATGATCTTAAGGTCCTTTCCAACCCAAACCATTCTGTGATTCTATGACTCTAAGATTCATCTGACCAGGACTGTGTCTTCAGTGTAGACCTTCATCTGAGCTAGGCGCCCTCATCTCCCTTTGCTGTCAATGGAGAGAAGCAACAGTAACCTCCTCCCAAGGAAGCCATCTGAAATAGATTGGATAAATAGTGCTCTGGAGTTTCTCTTTGTGCCCCCAAAGTGTGGCCAGCCCAATGTTTAGAAAGGTGAAAGGCAGCAGATCCCACTCTTAAATATTCATGGCATGATTGATAAATCAGGCTTTATTTATTTGGCCAAAGAAAGAAGAAACAAGGATGATACTTACCTGGCATTTAACATCTGTAGACCTCAAAACATTATACAATGGAAAGGGAGATCATCAGTATCTTAACAGAGCAATGGAGGCATAGGGTTGCCTGCATTTGTTTAGGAAAACTGGATAGAGCCTGGACTATCCCACATCTTCTAGTATGGGTTGAGAAGATAGATAACTTCTTCATCCCACTGTTCAGGAAGGCTCCCTGACATCTGATCTGTCCTTTGAAAGAAAGGGGCCATCTATTGGCCTCCCTACCCAAGGGATATGGTCTGGGAACATATCCATCAGTTTATAAGAATCATTTTTAAGGAAGCAGCACATCTGGAATCACATCAGATAATCAGCATGTAGGCGCATCTATCCTTTTCTTGAATGGCATCAATATTAGAGCTTGATCTGCGCAATAAACGCACAGAGTGGAAACCAAAGCTATGAGCATTTTCCACTGGAGAAACTCCATTGTTTTCTGAGAAGTCACTCCTGGTTTGTTCCTGTCTGAGGCAGAGAGGAATTGCATCCACATGTAATCGTGTTTTTAAGAGGTAATTTCAAAGGGCTGTAAGCCCTCTCTGTCTATCTTTTTTATTAAGAATGATGTATTTTGGAGATCTTCCAGTACTGAACACTCATGTAATTCAGTTATTGCTCCAAAAGTAATCCTGTTTATGACAATCATGGCAGGAGACCTGGGCTCTGCCTAGATGTGCACGCCCATAACATCTGTGGTACTTGCTTGCATGAGTGGTCTGAATATGGTTTCATAGATGTTGAATTTACAGCTTACAGACCATTTCCTAAGCATTAAAATTATTCTGAGGGATCTGATGGGAGAGCTGGACCATTCCTTTCCGCATGTAATTTGTCACTGACTCAGGCAGCACCATATACCTGCTATGGCCAGCTGGTCAGACATCACTTCATCCTGCCCCAAAAAGAGCCCTTTTATTTTTGCAGGACAAGTGAGGGAAGTCACTTGGTTAGTAAGGACAACAGTTACTCTCAGACAAATGACAGGCTTGTTGGGGGAACAGTTGGCCGTGCTGACAATCCAACAGACCATCTACTTTGAACTGCTGTGCTGTCTACCCTGGGGGTTCTAGTCCTCTCCCTGCATCACCAGGGATGGATGCACAACCCTCAGCTCGCCTGTGCCAGGCCCCATGTGTACGCACAGCACATCTTGTTTGTCACCTCACAGTGCAGTTTGTCCTCCTTGTGATGCCACAGAACAGATCATCCTGTGTGTGGCCTCTACCTGTAACATCCCTGAGGGCATTATGAAGGCTGTGCCCAGCAGGGGAACGGGAACTTCCTTGTAAAAGAGATTCTGGCTCCACACAGATCTCTCTGGCACAAGGATGCGTATGGGGAAAGCAGCAATGAGCAGACATGGCTGTGTTAGCAGCGCTAGGGAAACACTTTACAGTTTTCCACAGAAGTCCCAACAGGCATCTCTGAGCAGTTGCAGTGAGGTTATCCACCAGACCACCCCTCACCTCTGTGCTCCTTCACACTGTCTAGCAATAAAAACAGCTTCAGTTCTACCTGGGGAAGGATTACCACATGGTGGACATCCATGTGGCTGCCTTTAAAGGCCCTATTAGGGGCCCCAGCTGGACCTAGGAAATGCAGGGAGGGGGGAATGCCAGTTCCCATTGGCCTAATCCACATGCAGCATGATGGCATTAAATAGACACTTGGTACTACTGGAAGCTTATGCAGTTCAAAGTGGGGAGGGCACAACAAAAGTAGTTTAGGTTTCTCTTGGACTGGCAAAGTCTGTACAGTATCT
Organism: Strigops habroptila; assembly: GCF_004027225.2. Lineage (NCBI taxonomy): Eukaryota > Metazoa > Chordata > Aves > Psittaciformes > Psittacidae > Strigops > Strigops habroptila. Next base: position 7,417,561 of record NC_044279.2, on the reverse strand, counting down.
CTAGGGGTACTCACCAGATTTCCCATCCTTGGTGTTACAGCATAAGAGCAAGAGATCAGGTTTAAACCTGAGGACTTCAGTGTTCTGTCATGCCAGTGTAACAGAGCTGGCCCTGTGGGCATGGGAGTTAGAGTAGAACCAAAGCCAGACCAGTCTGAAAGCACCAGGCTTGGCGGCTGTGATGACTTGCATGGCTGAGGGGAGGAATGTGATTGAAATCAAAGGAGAGCACTGTGAACCTTTCAAAGGAGATCCTTGGCTTTTAGTGTGCCATGCTGTGACCTTGCTAGCACAGCTGATTGTATGATCAAATAGCTCTGGCCCCATGCTCTCCTGCTACCCATTCACTGGAGAAGAAGGAATGAGATTCTTTTAAAGTGAACTTACAGATGTCTCTCAGCCTGGCATTTTGGGTCATGCTGCTCTGCTCTTGGATGCTACATCTCTACCGTATAGGAATATGTCTCAACATAGATTCTCAAAGTATAGGAGAATGTCTCAACATGCATTTATCAAACACACCCAGAACTGTTCACTGACACAGAGGCTCCCTGTGGAACAGCCTCCATCTACATCTTAGTATAAATGTTTTCACCTCTAAAGCAGCGTTGGGAATGAGCCTTGGACTATGCTAATTCCCAATACAAATCCAGGAATTGCCTGAGGGAATGCAAGTTATTATAACCCAAAACCATGCAAAGGCAGATTAGTACTTCAACAGTTAAGGGACCCAAGTTTGAGTGCCTTGGAAACATTCCCTGCCACTGTGTACCCCGCTGTTACAGACATTGCCCCTGTGGACACTAGGAATTCAAATCCTTGCTGGGAGATTGCTCCAGAGTACTTCCACTAGTGCTCCTGTACATGGCTTTGTGCAGTTGCAGTTGGGACTAATCTGTGAGGCTTAGGGCTGTTCCTGGCCACCAGTTTCTGAAAGCTTTGCTGGCTTTCAGACAATGTGGTGGGCTTGGAAAGAAGTTGCACCAGCGAGGGCAAAGCAGAACTTGAGCAGTTTCAGCACAAATCTGTTTGTCACACAATGTAATATCGTGGGCATCACTTGTAGGTAAGGAAAGTCATGCAGAGAGGGGAAAGTCTGCACAAGCAGATGATAACATGTTTTGAGTAAAAAACGTTCCTTCAGAAAACCAACTCTCAGACAAACACTTCTATTGTCAGTCTGTGAGTCCCCCCTTTTTACCCTGAGCTGCATCAAATCCCCTTGTCTAACACTTTTGCTTGGCATCTTTTGATTCCCTCTGTTGGTATCTGTGTTAGCAGAAGTATCTCTACACCTTTTGGCAAGTTTCTTAGTCTGCCACTATATAAAACATCTCATTTCTTCCTTTCCAGTGAGGATCGGGTCATTGAACATTACAAGAAACTAAATGGACAGACAAGAGGTCAAGCAATTGTGAAGTAAGTGAAATAAGAGTGACTTGTTTTATCAGGATATATTTACACTAGACTGTAAATACAATATGTAACCACGTCTCCCATCTCATCAATGCTTTTTTTTAAGTATTTCTGCACTTTATTTATTAAAGCATTTTTCAGAACATCCTCTCAGCTCCTCAGACATGTTATTCTCTTGTGTTGTTTTGCAGTTACATGAGCATTGTAGAATCCCTCCCAACATATGGAGTGCATTATTACGCAGTAAAGGTACGTGCCTCAAAAAGGGTCATTTATTGAATTAAACTGTTGTTGGAGAGAGGTACAAATAACCATCCTGCTTTCAGAATACAATACATTGCTACTAAAGCCTTGTTTCACTTCCTGTGGTAGGATAAACTTATTTCAACTGTATAGTGAATGTTTGGTAAATACAGCTCCAAAGAGGAAAATCCTGTTCTTGGAGATAAAACTCCTGCAGTCCTATTGTGCTGGACCTACTCAGACCACAAGCAGCAGCAAGCTCTGGGGGTACCAGTGAACCAGCACCAAAGAGACAAGCACATCATTGGCAGACTTGATGCTTCACCCCTTTTCGTAGTTCCAGGAGGTCAGATGTCTCCCAGCCAGCATATCCATGAGAACTAACTAGAGCCAGCCATGACCTGCAGACTGCAGCTCCCTTCACATGAGATATAGGTGGATGGATACAGATACAGTAAATCTTTTTAATTCCAAATCATTGTTTTAGACTCTTAAAGATAACACATCCCCCTCCCCAAACAGCTCTCTGCTTCTAACTATGTAGATTTAATGCAGGTATTCATTAAATCTCTCTTTTCTTTTGTCTAATGATTTGTCACCAGATCCTTCAGTCTCATATTATTATTATTATTATTATTATTATTACTTCCCAGCTGTATAAGGCTCTTAGTATTTTTTTAAGTAGAGAAATCAATAAACATATAAAGCAAGCTAGATCCACTCCCCAGAGCATATTCCCTCATCTATCACCCCTGAAGTTTTGATGTGTTTCATCATTATCTCTCTGCACAGATCGTAAGGCTTTTCATACATCTGTAATGTGTTGCACACATGGGGTATCATAAAAACACAAATATCTGACAGTACCTGAGTCATTTCTAGTCTATTCCTGCTAATGTGTATAGCATTTTGTGAAAAGCAGTAGCCTCATCTTTTGCCAGAGGGCAGGATCCCTCCAGCACCCTTTGCATCCAGATCTCTTGGACTACTCTAGATCAAGAAAGATCTGGTGGATTGGGCTGGGTGTTCAAGCCTGCAAACAACTGAGAGCTATTCCAGTGAACTCCCCATGATCAGTAGGTGCCAGTGAGCAGCAATGAGGCAGCAGATATTGCACATAATAGGTTTGGCTCCTGACTGATGTGGGGGTTTTGGGTTTGCTGCATTTTACCCTGCCATTCTCTATCACATTAACAGAACAGATGTAATTTCATTGAGGACTCCAGTTCACTAAATTGCAAAGAGGCTGGTATCAGATATCAGCCATTACTCCTTAAGGTCATTTTATTGCACACTCAGACACAAAGCAGTTGAGTCCAAGCCTGTCAAACCTTATCACTTGGTAGCTCTCAGATCCCATTACTGCTGCATTTTCAAGATTCATGCTAAAATCCCTCCACATAATTCAAGTCAGCTGGGTGATTTGCTTTCCTTTCTCTCCAGTCTCTGAGTGTTCAGACTGAATAATTTACAGGGAAGAGAAAGAGGATGCACCACAGCACAAGGGACCCATGTCAAACCTCCCCACCTCCCCCAGGAGCATTCTGAGTACCTTGGTCACATGTGATGCATTTTAAATGGTTTTATATATCATGGCCAAAACTGAAACAGATCTCTCCTAAACACCAGGGAGCTTTGTGACTTGAGGAAATTCAGCAGGGGTAAATTTAACAGCACCAGAGATATTGCTTAGAAACAAGTCCTTACCTTGAATAACAACCTAGGAAATCTCCAGCATTTCCCCATCCCATTCAATATAACTCCCTCTGGTTTTTCTTCCAGGACAAGCAGGGAATTCCTTGGTGGTTAGGACTTAGCTACAAGGGGATTTTTCAATATGACTACCATGACAAAGTGAAACCAAGAAAGGTAAGTGTTTACTTTTCTATCAAGGTCTGGGCTTGCCACACATGTTATAGCTTGATTTGAGGGTGTGATGTACAAATGCTGGCACCAATTCATGTGATTTTGAAGGATGTTGATTTTCTCCCAAACTTGCCTGAATGTCTGCAAAGAATTAATGGACAAAAGTAGCTCTTAATGTATTAGATGTTGTGGTATGGGGGGAAATAAACATCACTTAATCTTGCAACTTACACTTCTTTTATGCGTGGTTCATAAGACATAAATGGGAACTGAAGGATTGATGCTCTCAGATGCTGGAGGCCTTCTATCCACTGCCTGTGGTGGGATTGAGGGTGCTCAGCCAACCCTTGATAGTGTATTGTCAAGCCAATGATCTGAGAGAGAGAGCAGAAGAAACAGGAAAGCTTTTTCCATTTAAAAATGTCATTGTTTTCCCAGGAGCAGCATTACATTCGATAAGCAACAGTTTTCCTAACTGAAAAGTTAATGTCAAGCTAGCAGGGAAAGATGACTTTGATCATATGCCTACAAAAAAAGGCATGAAAAGGTTTGTGCCCTGTATCTGATTTGTTTAGGAATTTTCCTTTGAAATAGCTCACAAATCCAAGCACAGCATGCATCAATCTGATCACAAACCCAGAGCTTGGTCAGTGATGACCAGTCATTCTGGTTTCTTTATTTCTATTTTAAATGAAGCTTTCCGTGCCTCTGAAAATCAGGATTTCTCTCAGTCCTTCCAAACTGCCTTTGAGAAATAGGCTAAGGAATGTCCTGTTCATTTGGGAGGAGGAATGTTTTGATCCCCTGAGCTCATCCTCCTAGGCAAACCCATGTGTTGTGATTTTCCTACCTAGGATGCCATCTAATATAGAAAAAGCTCATCTATGAGCACATGCCCTGCAGGTGGGCATGCACAATCTGTTAGCAACAGAATTTGTTGTACTGCAAACCTGTGGAGACATCGGGAGGCAAGGTTTCAGGCTTGCTTGCAGGCTGCAGAACTGGATGATTTGGAGCAACTAGGCAGCAATTCTAGGGATGCAAATGCTTCCACACTGAATTAATGTACTGCATTTCTCTCTGCATTGCCTCTGTGCCAAGATCCCCCCTCCCTTTCTTTCACCTCTTCTGATCACACTCAAGTTGGACACTGCCTGGTGCTCACAGATAGCATCCTCTATTAAAATAAATTAGAATCAAGGTTTTGGTAGAAAACAACTGCTAAGGAGACAGCAGGAAACAATAGGTGCATAGATTAGCCTTTTATTCACTGAAGGCTTTTTATCCATTGAAGGAAAGGATGAGGGGAGTAAGGAGGTCTTCACAGAGCATCTGTGCTCTAAAAGACACACCTATTTAGGATCAATCATTACCTGCAGGGCAAGCCATAGTCACACATGATAGTTTCAAACATGCCCAAGCTAGGTGTTTGCACCCACATACCTCCATTAGTGCCAACCCCCCAGGGAAAACATGTCCTTAAAAGATGCCTTCAGAAGTCAAGTCTTAGTAATAGAAGCATTTCTGTGGAGGAAAATAATGCCCTGCCACGACGGGACTCAACCGTTCAGAAGCTATAGTCATTTTTATCAACCCTGCTGGGATTAGAAGGTTGATGGAGAGCATGAGAGAAAAGAAAAGGTCAGGTACTCTGATTGCATGAGAGGAGACAGGCATTTCCACCAGAAGAGTCAAGCCTCCTTTCTCAGCTTCTCTACTTTCTTTTCTTCTCAGCCACTCAGGTTGATCACAGCATAGGTTTTAGAGCTTGGTAACATCTTGGCCAGCCTCTGTGTCCCCACCAACCTACCTCCAGCTTTCACATTGCCCCTTGAATCAGGGGCTGTAAGCATCTCCTACCATTTTTCTGTAAGTGTAACCCTAAAAAATTGTAATTTTTCTCTTTATCGGGAGAAAATGATGTATGAAATCCAGGACACCCAAACCAGTGGTGCCACCTTATGCATAAACCACTGAGAACTTCTGTGGCTTAGCAGTAGTGGTCATAAATCTGAGAGGGAAGGTTGGGTGGAAAGGGAAAGCAGGAATTTCCGGCCTTAAATTTGTCTATTGCCATAAACCAGAAACCACAGCAGTGAAAAGACAGGCTAGATGAGCATTTCTCTGTTACATGATGCTTGCAAACCCCATCTGTTGGCAGGGCTAGTCCAAAATGTGCAGCCTAAATCAGAGAGAAGAGTGATTGAGGCTTCATTATTTCTTCACAGAGTGCTTTTACCCTCTGTGGAGCAAGTAAAAAGGCTTCTTACCCTACACAGGTGGTAAAACCCCTCTGGCAAGAGCAGCTCAACCGCCTCAGCAAGGTGCAAGGTTTAATCTCTGCTAATTAGATTGTAAATTTGCACTTGATAACCCTGGTTTCTGGGAGCTTACCATAGTGCCTTCATTTCACTACACCAGCATAGGCTGGTTCAAGCCTTTGCTGTGCAAAGGGGAAGGGTAAACTTTAGCGAACTTTCTGAAAGCTCAAATGGGGAGGGAGGGAGATTCTGTCTCCTCTGATCTTTATTTTTGTGTTCCTGCACATTGCCAATGCCAGAAACAAATTGAAAAATTACAGTGGAAAAATCAATCTCCTTGGAAGAAACACGAGCAGAAAATTGTAGCAAGAAACCAGCTGAAAACAAGATATTTACATTAAATGCATATAAAAACCTTGCTTGTCTTAAAAGGGAGGTTGTAATGTTTTCCTATATGTCATCCTAGATAGATTTCCATGGTTATTGTGTTTGCAAGGAAAGCTGTAACCCACGCTAAGCAGCTGAGCCTATATCTCAGGCGATCCCATTAGCAGTCAGTCAAAACCATGGTTTTATTCAAGTGCTGGAGTAAATCAGCCATGTGTCTCTAGAAAACTAACTAGGTTTGTCAGCAAGTTGGATGAGTCCAGAGAGGAGAATTGAGGCTGACACAAGGCCAGAACTTGATCTTGCCTGTGCTGTTCTCACTCAGGCAGAAGTCCTCCAGCATTACCGGGGATGCAGCTGAGATGGGGATCTGGCACCCAGTCCAAGGTGGTTCAGATGGGAATGCAGGGCTATTAAACTGGAATGCAGCTTGTGCTGGGCTGCAGAGCCTAATGTGACTCTGTGCTTCTGTTCTGTTCCCTCCTGCCTGTGCTTGAATTCCATGGAAGCCCTGGAGCTACCCAAAGCCATCACTTTGAAGCTTATCATTCTCTCTTCCGTATGTTCAGGGGCTAGCTCACAGACTTAGCAAGCCCTGCCAAAGGCTTCCTCTTGCATGTTGCCTGTCTGAACCCAGATACTGTCCATACCAGTTATGATCTGATAGTTGTTCATTCTTAGGTATTAAATAAATGCAAGAGTTTTGGTATACTCCACAAAATCCACTTGTGCAGCTGAACAAGAAGAAGGGAGTGTCAAGAGAGGAAGGATGGCTGCCGTACTGCTAACCATATGCTAAGGCATTCTGGAAGTTCAGTAGTGGCTTGTAGAACCAGCGTGTAGCACCAGCACACAGCATCCAGATGGTCAGGTTCCAGCTCCCTCTGCCTTAGACTGAGCTTCTACAAACTCTTCCCTGTGAAAAGGCCCTTCAAGGCTTGGCATGCCTTGAAAAAGCCCAACAAAAAGGAGTCATCGTCCTGTTGGGCTCTACCCAGTTTGGGTCAGCACCATCCAATATTCATGATAAACCAAAGCAAATTCTTTGGAACCAGGTCTTCAGAGAGGATGTGCCAGCACCACTCTCCCACAAACCACTGAGGCTGAGATGACCAAACCCATCATTCTCAGTGAAGGGTCATTTGAGGTTTGTTTTGGAGTTGCAATTGGAGAGCAATTGGAAAGAAAGAGGAAGGGACAGCAGCCCCCTGAGTGAATCTATTGTCTGTGAGTGGTGGCTGCTCATTTTAACCAGCAGGCAGGGATGTAACTCCACTCCATCCCTAGAGACCTGCACATGCAGTGGAAGCGGCATAGCCTGGAGCTGTAAGACCTGCATGCCCAAGCAGTTGTAGTAGCACCAGGCATATCTCTGTTGTTCTAGTGAGATATTCCCACTGATTTAAGAGCCCAAAGGCATCTTTTAGTGCATAAAGCTTAACAGTTAGTAAACAATTAACTCTAAGCTGAAGAGTGAATGATTAACAAAGGCAGCCAAAGGACTTCCATATGGCCAATAAACAGGCAGAGAAAATGTTTAACTTGTCACCAGAAATAAAATCACCTTAAAGTGGGGTCTGATATTGTTTGTTTGCTTTGCAAGAAATACCCATTTTCTTCCACAGAGGGCTAGTGGCAATGAAACTTAAGATGAGCCTTTTTTCTCAGGCTCATAAACATTATCTGTGTTCCCATTCTCTGGTTGACTGAGGAGAACCCAAGGGGAATAAAGACTTTTGGAAATAAGATATCCCAAAATTCAGCTGTGAATGTGGCTTGACAAAGATTCTCCCTGTGACAGCCAAACATCAGTTTCTGCCGTTTCTTCCCAGAGTTATCCTTTCTCTGAGATGAAATGAAGCATGCTATGAAAATACTCTGTCCCTTGCATCAGGTCTCCACAATGCTCTATGGATTCTCATTACAGCAGAATTTCATTTTTTGTGAATCCAAAGCAACAGTAACAGATTGACTTCCCATTTAAACATGCAAAACCAAGAGCTGAGTTGGACTTACCCTACCAAGCAATACAAAGCCCAAGTAAAATCAGTAGCTCTAAGTGCCTGATCAGAGGGAAATCACCTACTTGTCGGGACAATGAGCAAAGTAATCAGCACTTTCTGTGTCCAGAAAGTGAAAGATTACTGTGTGATGTTACTTGGCCTTTTCCAAACAAAAGATAGAGTGAACTTTCCCAATTCCAGAGGCAAAATGAGCTATTTACACAGGAGGAGCAATAGCCTAATTAAGAGCTGTTTTATTGCAGAACAAATAGAGATCCTCTCTGCTGTAGGGCATAATGAAGTCAGTAATTGCATTGATGGAGTGGTTAAACTTGTGCTTCCTGTGGTGAAGGAATGACAGACCAGTAACTTAAAAATACATAAAGTAGGGATTGATGTGAAATGTAGAGAAACCAGTGAACAATGGGGAGGAGGGAGCTGACAAATTGGTCTCTATCCTGACTGATCATAGAACATCAGGACAGTCAAAAAGGCAGAAGAAACATGAAATTCAAATCAGTTACAGGGACCCCAAGTCACTTGCATAACTCCTTGCCACATGATACAACAGAGGTCAAGAGTTTAGAAGGGTTGAAGATAGGACTAAAAGTGTGGCCCTCCATTCAGTTTTAACATCAAATTGCTTGTTTTCCAATAGGATTTGGGGAGGGGTTATAATTCCTCATGTTTAAGGAGGGTCTTTGATTCGGCAGCAAGCTGGTTTCTGTTATCAGAGGTATGGAGCATATGTAACACTCACTGGCATGGCACTGAGCCACAGGGTGTATTCAGAAAGGGCTGACCTTTCTCTAGAGCATCCAGTCAGGCCAGACACAACATATTGGACTCATATCTAACCGGGTTGTTCTTGGAACAGCATCATTTCCTAAGACCTTTGCAAACATCTCTGCATTGCAGACAGGGGTAAAAGACTTCAAATTTACAAATGACACAAGAGGAGCAGAACACATTTCCAGGAAGTACTGCTTTAAAAGCCAGTGGGGTCCCAGTGGCATAGCAGTAATAAATTATTCACTGTGATTAGCTGACTGCTAAGGACTACCTGCTGACTCCCTCTGCTCAGCACTTTTATTTCTCTTCCCGTTGCTGATCCTTCATGCTTTTTGGATTATGGACTTGGCTGTAAACTGAACCAGTCTTCAGGTCACGGTGGGTTCAACTCATTTTATAGTGCAGTAATTCAGTCTTAGGTTTGTATTTGGAAATGCGGAGCACTGGAGGAGGGAGACGTAGACAAAGCGAGGTTCCTTACCATGCTGTTTCTTCTTATAGAAGTTGCTCACCTAGTTTCCTTCCATATCAAAATGTAAGACCCAGACCTGTGACTGTTGAAGAGCAGTCATAGTTTAAGACCTTCCCCTTGTTCCATCCTTGTTGCATAGGAGACCATGTTTTATTCCATCCTTGTTACATAGGAGACCATGTTTTCACTTGCACCTTTTTCACTGCTGCTTGTCCTCAGTTTGAGGTGTCTACCATCCAGCACCAGGCTATCCCCTTTCAGCACCCACTGCTCCATGCCTTACCACTGCACTTCACTGTGCCACAAAGCTGCCAATCACACTGGGAGGTGAATAAACCAGAGCACATTGGGCTGGAACGCAGGATTTTGTCCCTGACACTGATTTCCACCAGATTTGGCTGGACATGCCCCTGGGCTGTGATTCAGTGAACATTGGCAGCAGTATCAGTTGAAGTGGCCTTCACCGCCCTCCTCCCCCATCACAGTCCTGCCATCACAGCTCATTTCCTCCCCTGGGCCCCTTCCTCAGTCACGCTGGTACAATTGTGTGGCTGGGAAGGAAACTGCTCCAGAGAAGGGATCAGAGCTCAGCCAAAAGAAGTGGTCACTTTTAACCTCGATCAGTTCCCAGTCCCATTCACCATCTGGCCCACAATCAGTGTGTAGGAGCTGGGTATGGCTGCAGGCTGCATAAATCATGGCAGCCAGAGAAAGAAACTGCTATTAACCTACAAAATAACTCTGTGGACAGAGACAAGGGTTCCACAGCTTGGCACAAGACAGAAGGAATTTGACCGTATGGAATTTGCCATGGTTGAACCAGGGCAAATAGGTAGGTATAGGTATAGAGTTAGGTATAGGTCATTATCACCACTCTGTCTCATATAGGAAAGGTTTGCTTCAGTGTTTCTCCCAAACAGGACTGATTTCAGATGACTAAATAGATTGTGTAGGTAAAGCAAGTTTTTAAACTCATAGAACAGTCATGCTCAGTTTCCATTATCTAGGTAAGTAAGTAGCTTGTTGAACCATAATGCTTGTGAACACTAATCTAAGGCCCTGCTGTTTTATAAAGAAGCCAGCACTGGTTTGTATTTTGGCGGTTAAGTTTACGTGTCCTGTGGTGATACCATCAGGCAGACAGGCCCCAGGGTCTTCTGTGAGAATTTACATTCAGGAAGACTACAACATGACGTCCCATCCCCTGATCCAGCCAAGTCAAGCCCATGGCTACCATTAAATATAGGAGCAGTCCCATCAAAGTAAAACTCCCTGGCTCTAAGTGCTTTGTCGTATTCAGGTCTTAAAGGGTAATTCGCTATAAAAGCAGCAGCCAAGTCTTAAATGATTCTGCAGCAAGAACTTCAACAAAATGCAAAGACAAATCACTGACAGCACAGAGTGAAACAGATTGGACCTCAGCGGCCCAGAGTTCGGGTGGAGATCTGGAGCGAGACTGAAACCTCCTTGAGCACTTATGCTTGGCTCTGAAGGGGTGGGAGGCTCCCCATGTGCTCCACCTTTCCCAAATGCTGTCTCTTAGCTCACCAGGACTCCCTACTCCAAAGGCTCTGGCATTTTTATCACCGGCTGGAGCCAGGCAGGAGCCTAGTTATTCACTGGCTATGGATATGAGGCATCAGGTCAAGGGAAATGATTCCCCCCCTTTACTCTGCTCTTGTTAGACCCCACTTGCAGTCCTGCATTCAGCTTTGAGGCCCCAGCATGAGAGGGATGTGAACCTGCTTGAGTGAGTTGAGAGGAGGCCACAAAGATGACCAGAGGACTGGAGCAGCGCTGCTCTGGAGACAGGCTGAGAGAGTTGGGCTTGATCAGTCTGGAGAAGAGAAGGCTGAGGGGACCCTGTAACAGTCTTCCAATACCTGAAGGGGGCCTACAAAATATCTGAGAGGGACTTTTTACAAGGGCATGTAGTGACAGGAAAAGGGGAATGGCTTTAAACTGACAGAGGGGAGATTTAGATTAGACGTTAGGCAGAAGCTCTTCCCTGTGAGGGTGCTGAGGCGCTGGCACAGGGTGCCCAGAGAAGCTGTGGCTGCCCCATCCCTGGCAGTGTTCAAGGCCAGGTTGGACACAGGGGCTTGGAGCAACCTGCTCTAGTGGAAGGTGTCCCTGCTCGTGGCAGGGGATTGGAACTGGATGAGCTTTACGGTCCCTTCCAACCCAAACCATTCTATGATTCTCTGATCTTTAAGTTAGTGGCCTAGACAGGAGACTCAGGAGGTCAGGCATTGCAGCCCATTACCATGTATGTGGTTTGTGGGCAGCATAAATCATTCTAGATGCCACAGCTGATTCATAGGCTATGGACTGGGCATCTTTTATCTAACTATGTCAGAAATCTTTAATGCAGAAAGATCTAATCACTTTGACTCGCTCGCAGAGGATAAAAGGGAGAAAATGTAACTTCCAAGAATCAGGAAAAAAGAAAATCCCTGTAGATCTATTGATTTAGACACATCCAGCATGATGACAGCAAAGCATATAGCAAATATACATGTGCAGTGAAGGTGGATTTGGTTGTATATAAAGTCAAAGTCTGACCTCCCAGACACAAATATCAAGTTGCATTATGTAGACAAATAATGCTTTGTCCAAATAGCAGCTCTTCCCTCTGCGATCTGATGCTTTGCTGTCTCTCTGAGCCAATAAACCACTTTGAAATTTAATAGGGAATTGTCTCTCCATCACGGAAATGAATGCAGAGTGCTGATTATATAGATTTAGATGCAATTTGTTTGGTCAAGCCAGAGATGTTTTTGGGGCGGTGTGGTCCCATGACAACAGCAAAAGGGAGCTCAAATTGGACCACAAATTGTTTGTCTGTTTGGCAGAAAAAGAGAGCCCTGAAGTTTAAGGGGAAGAAGTAATTAGATAGTGAGCTAGGACTGCTGACAGACCACTGCGAGTCCTGCTTAGCCAAGCCACGCTCCCATTCCATGGGGGAAGGGAGGACGGCAGCCTCTGGGAACATCATTGGTAGGGTTGTTTCCCACATCAAATCACACAGGAAACCTTTTATTTTTTTGTTTTGGGAAGGGAAAGAAAAAAGAAATCCCCCAGACTAATAGAAACACAGGAATGAATGGAAGCGTGGCAGGATGGAGGACTTCGTTACAGGGCAGCAGCATCCCCATCTCATGACCTGGGGGCACCCGCAGCAATGGGTCACACTAACTCACAGGTGACAGCCCACGGAAATCTCTTGGTAAATCTGCCCCTGAAACAAGAAACTGTTTGTCTGAGCTAAGATGCTGCTGTTCTGCCTGGACCAAAGCCTTCCTCCTTCACTTTAACTAGTTTGACAGAGGTATGATTGATGGAAACAGGGTTGGCTTGAGGCAGAACACAAATCCATGCCCGGAAACCATGGCCCCACTGAAATCACTGGGACAAAACTGCCATTGACTTCACTGGAGCCGTGCTTTCCATAGAGTTTAAGGCCAAAAAGGGACTGCTCGGAACCTCCACCCTGACCTCCTGCATAACTCAGCCTCTAGAATTTTGCTTGCTGGTTTGTTCAGTGGAGGGAATTACATTTCCAAGGAGGAATTCTTTTTCATTATGTTTGTTTTGTCTTCAAATTGCTAAACAAAAGACTGGGGAGATTGTAGCTGCACTCATGGAAGCTGTGTGAAAATACTGTCATTGTTCAGCTCCATTGTTTAGTACCAGTTTTAGTAATGGGATGTCATCCAGGGCTGGCTCTTGCCCATAGTGTAGGCGAGGGAAGGGACTGCATTTGGGCTGTTAGAAATGTGCCACGTTATTTCCCTGCCTTTCCTAGAAGCCTTTCAGAGCATGGGTGGTAGCCCGTGCGTTTGGAGGGATGATTGTTCCTGCTGCACAGCATGATTTAACAAAGCATTAATCATCTTAAGAAGCTGCAAGACTTGAAGGACTGGGAGACGCCATATAGGTCAGTAAGTCCAACAGCAATTACAGTTGGTCATTTATTAGATGCTTAGAATCAAAGAAAAATATGGGTCAAAAAGGCCTCTGGAGGTCTCTATCCCAACCTCCTGCTCAAAGTTGGAGCCAGCATCAGAGTTTGATCAGGTTATTACTCACAGCCCTAGTGCTTGACCACCTTCACTGACTGAGGTTTTTTGTATATATGGTTTGGGGTTTTTTTATATACCTAGTCAGAATTTCCCTTGCTGCAACCCTGCAACCTGTGCCCACTGCCTCTTATACTTTCAGTGGGCACCTCTGAGAAAAGTCTGTCTCCATCACCTTCATAAATCCCCTTTAGGTCACCAGAAAGAGCAGACAAACCGCAGGTAGATCCTCTGTAGACTTCTGCAGATGGTTTGATTCTGAAGAGCCACCAAGCGTGGTATTTGAAACCTCTGTGTGCATTGCTAAGTAACCCCATCCTGCCTGTGCCCCATCTCATGTGCTTCAGGGAAAGACACACAGAGAAGGGAAAGAAAACAACACATCAAATACCTCAGCATTTATATCTGCTTCTTAATAGACCAAATACAAAACAGTTCACAGAGTCCCCACAGGGTTGTCCAGCCTCAATGCACTAGCCCAGTGCCAAGTCCAGAAGGGAGAAGAGGACCCAGTATCCCAATCTCAGGGTAGAAAAGCTTGATAATTATTCCAAAAGGTACTATTTGGGCATGTTTCTCTAAGTACCATAATCCAGAGAGCACTGTGTTGCCCTTCAGCAACAATCTCCACCCTGTCCCTGAGCTGCAAGACAACACAGGAGCCAGCAACAGCCTCATTACTGCCAGGGGAACCCAAAGGTATGCCATGTTCCCTCCACTGGATACACAGCCAAGGCTTTCTGAGCACAGAGAGACAGAGCAAGCCTAGTGTAGGTTAACTCACCTTCCCACACCTCAGCGAAGCCCAGGTCACCCAGGACACGGGTGGCCAAGCCAGAAACACTCCCCTGTGCTTCATCCACAAAACACCCTCACTTCTTTGTCAGGATCCCAGTATCTTTCAGTGTTCTCCCACTGACCCTACCTCCTGCTGTGTGCGAGCTCCACAAAACCAGCCCCATGGTCAATAAACATGGTAAAACCCTTCTTCAGACTCACAGGGCTGAAGCGGATGCAGATCCCGGGGCCTCCTCTCCTCCAGGCTCAGCTTAATTAGGGAGCAGCCAGCAAACCACAAGTGTGCTCACAAAAGGAGCTTGCGTCTGAAGGGCTTTGACTGCAGCTCTTTGTAACTAGTCACAAACATCTGGTGCCTGGCAAGCTTGCCTGCCTCTTGGACGGGGTTTCCAATGAGAAAATTCCTGTAGCTTGCACCTGAATCCTCTGGAGCACACCGTGCAGCGCTCGGATCTCTCCCCTGGCCCCTCTTCTAAGTTGCCAGCTTTGCAGAAAAGCCAGCTTTGCAGAAAAAGAATTTCTATCACTGGCTGCCCCTCTTTGGCCTCCCCACCCACCCCAATGCCTTTTAAACAGTGCACATGGTCCGATAGGGAACAATTATTCCCTTGAACGTCCCCTGGTTCATAAGCAGTTTTGCTAATGCAAGTGAGTCAGTTCCAGTTTTACTGGTGCAACGAAACAGGGCCCACACTGGGGACAGTCACCCCAGGGGAGGAGGGGATCAGGGTAATGCTTTTCTCCTCTTCTAGTAGCCCCTTTCACGTGCATGCTGGAGTATGCAGCCACGCTCAAAAGCCAGGCTCACAGAGACTTCCTTAAGCATCTATTGAAGATTAAATGACCTCATGTGCAGCCTGTAATGATGGCCACCACCAAAAATTGTTCCCATCTGAAAGCTGCCCAGTGCTGCCTGATCCAAATCAGGCTGCTGACCTCAGAAGAGATCCCAGCGGGCAAACCACCACATCACAGAAGCTCAGCCCACCACGAGCACCACTAATTGTGCCCTTGTCTGCGGGCTCCGAGTGAAGGCAGCTACTAAAGGGCAGGGGAGCTGTGCTCTCAGCTTGTATTACCAAGTGACTCTCTCCTAAGCCTCTTTTCCAGTGTGTCTGGGGAGATGCTGCCCCAGTCCCTGCTGTGATGTACCTTTTGTCTGGCAAAAATCACTGCACGCCTAATATGATTCCAGTAAAGCCCAGATGAATTGTCTCATCCACAAGGGCATGTGTTGGATTAGGCCCTGCAAAGTAACCAAAGAGCATCATAAGCCAAATAACCTAAACCCAGGCCCAGCCTTGGTGCAGGAAGAGGCAAACCTGCCATGAACATGGATGCTTTGACCCAAACTAGCCCCCAAACCAGCACGCATCTGTTGTTACCACTGCATTTCCACAAGACTCTCTTGAAATTACGACCAGCTCCCTGCTGTGTCTCATATTCCCCAGTGAAGGCTGCAAGTGGTAAAAGGATCTTGATGGGTAAAAGTTATGCTTCCATTTAAGAAGACCCACTAATGGCACCTTGTGCATCTGTCACTGAATTAACAACATCAATCTGAAACCGTACATAACTGACGAAGGGAACAGCTTGCTGACATTAGGAGAAGGGAGGAGGTTGGCTGAAGGGAGACCTTGGGCTTTGCTTTTCCTCAGGGGTTGTGATCAGTGAACAGGAAAGCAGATACTTGCAGATTGGATCCCTCATGTAGGCTGAGACTTCTGAGATCAAGGTGGGCAAAGAGACTGGGAGACTGCAGAATAATATTTGGGGAGCAAAGGGAGGCAGTTACAGCAACAGTAAAATTCACATGTACGTTCTGGAGAGCAAAGCTATGGAAAAAGAGGCACAACCTCAGGTTGTGGGGTCACTTTTGCCCCTTCCCTCCCAAAGGTCTGGATTTGCCTCTTTCTGCACCCTGCCAGGAAAAACAAACTAAATGTAAAAATGCAGCGATCTGGATCTGGATGCAGCTCCAGTGCCCAAAACGTAGGTGTCTAATGCTGTTTCAAGCACTGCTGGGGGATCCAAGACATCTGCATGGGGCTGGCAGACAGAGCACTGGACCCACAGCAGGCTCCATCCCTGGATACCCCAGGGCATGGAATGCGGCACTCACGCCTACGTTTGGGCATCTGAACAGCTCCCCAGAGCACGGAGTGTTTGGACAGTTGGAGTTAATCATGGAAGGGAAGGGGAGCTGCAGTGAGGTTTGGTAACAGAGTGGGTAGAATAGGAAAGGATCCGAGCACAGGGAACAATACGGCTTAGTCCTAGGAAAGAGGATGGGGAGGAGAGCAGCTGCCAGCAGCTCAGAAAAGGCTTTCAAATTCCTTCTGCACCACGCCAAAGTTTAGTCATAAATGACAACAGGGGACCCGGGGACAGAGAGATACTTTCTGAAGGGTGTGATCTGCTGGGGTTTTACTCTCTGATGTGTTCCACATGTCCAAGCGCCTCCAGACACGTCCTCTGCACATGCCGTGCAGCCGCGTTATCCTCCCTGCCTCGGGACGGGCATCTGGAAGTGTGGAGGGAGGTTTTCGGCAGCCCACATCACAGTCTCAGGCCTGACCCCAGTTGTTGTCAGTGGGAGTTTAGGCCCTAAACTTCCTTGTAGTGCCTTTGAAGCTGGGGGCTTGCAGGGGAGGCAGACTTCAGGTTCAGACCTCAGCTCCTGGCTTAACCCTTTCACGCTGTGCCTGTCCTCCCTCCTTGGGTAAAACAGTGGGTATTTCTGAGCTTCCTTTGGTGATGACAACTTTTATGCAGCAATTAATTTTTCCAGTGGAGGAATAAAATAATCCTCTGAGGGCATGGTGAGCCAGGCCTTCAAGCTTCCCATCCCTCCTGGTCCCCTTCCTCCCTTACTCCCTGCAGCACAGACAGCCCCAGAGTATGGAGCAGTTTGGTGCCCTCCTTATCTCACCCTTCCTCCTAAACACCCTGTTACAGAAAGAAAAGAAAGTAAGAAATAAGTAAATAAATGATAAATACATTGGTTAGAAACTTTTACAAACACAAGTATTTTCAGTTTTGCTGCCCCTTCAGATATCAGCGAGGAGGAAATTGCGGGTCCTTGCCATGGCTTGGTTTAGTCTCTAGATTTCACCTCCACCAGCAGCTTAATCAGTGCAAATCAAATTACTTCTCCTGTTTACTTATCTCCAGAGCACTGACACGGCTTATCTCGGCGTGGCAGGAGCCAGCGCTTTCCTTGGGGGTAGGACAGGAACTCCACAGAAGCCGCTTGTAGTGGGAGAAGGAGTATAAATCAGGAAAGCTCTGCTGGCTCTGCTCCTCAGCAGCAAGGTTATGCTGCCTGAGCTCTGCTGCTTGCTAGGGATAGTGGGGGAAGCCAAAGTGAGGGATGCCCAGGGAGTGGACGCTGCCTCCTCCCTGTGGATGAGCAGCCTGGAAGCCAGAGTTTGGGATTTTGGCTCATTTGTAAAGAGGAGGTGATGGTGGACCCGTCCATTGTAGTGACAGTGCGGTGGGTTGCAGAGCTGACACTGCATCCTTTGTGCTGCTTCTATGGCCAGTCCTCCCTCCTGCCTGCGAGATGAGGGCTATGTCATGGCAGAGGTGGGGGGTTTAGGGACTGTGTGAGCACATTCTGCTGCCCAGTAGCACCTACACTCAGTCTACCCTCAGTGTACAGGCAGAGTGTACCCTCAGTGTGGCCCATGCAGATGCTGGGGCGAGGGCACACAGCCAACACCCAGGAGACTTGCACTGCACTGCCGTGGCTGAGTAAATTGACTTCTCCCACTGCCCAGAAAAGCTGTGGCTGCCCCATCCCTGGCAGTGTTCAAGGCCAGGTTGGACACAGGGGCTTGGAGCAACCTGCTCTAGTGGAAGGTGTTCCTTCCCATGGCAGGGGATTGGAACCAAATGAGCCTTAAGGTCCCTTCCAACCCATTCTATGATTCTATGACTGCTTCATGTCTCATTTTCCCCCCTTGGTGACAGCTTTGCGCACTGCTTTGCGATGCCCCAGCAGGGCAGCCTGTACAACAGAGGCAGGAATATGCCTTTGTTATTGCTGCGTTTCACACTGCCCGGAGCACGCTGGAGCCTCCGGCATCGCCAACACAAGCCTGCCAGCGCCTGCGATAGATGAACTGACCCTGCTCCTGCGAGTTTTATATTGATTGTGGGGCAAAAGCAGCGCTGGGTACCACAGCTCACCTCGAGGGGGTCTCACCCACCCAGCCAGGCCACCTTCACCCCTCCTCTGCGCACCCACAGCCCCGAGGGCAAGGCTGCTGTGCCAGAGCCCAGCTCCTGGAGGGAAAAGCAGCCGAATCCCGGTTCTCCCTTCGCGTGCATGTGTCCAACCCGTACTTCGTGTTACCAAGTGAAACGAGCGCCCTCCGCCGTGTGTCCCCCCCCCCAGCACCGGGACCGGGCGGGTCAGCGCCGCCCGCCGTGGGGCTGCTGGAGGTGGCGGGGGGGGGAACGGGCGGGACGCGGGGCCGGGCCGGGGCGGAGCGGAGCGGAGCAGGGAGCCGGGAGTCGCCGGCGCAGCAGCAGCAGCGCCGGGAGGAAGCGGGGCTGGGCGAGGGCTTGCGCGGAGGCGCCTCACCGCGTTCTTGTTCTCCCCGCAGATCTTCCAATGGAGGCAGCTGGAGAACCTCTATTTCCGCGAGAAGAAGTTCTCGGTGGAGGTGCACGACCCGCGCAGGTGAGCGCCGAGCCGGGATAAGCCGTGCCGAGCCGGGCTGAGCCATTCCGAGGCGGGCTGATCCGTACCGAGCCATTCCGAGCCGGGCTGAGCGGTGCCGAACTCTTCCGAGCCGGTCTAAGCCGTGCCGAGCCGGGATGAGCCCTGTCGAGCCGTGCATAGCCGAATTGAGCCGTGCCGAGCCATTCCGAGCCGGGCTTTGCCGTGCCGAGCCGCGCTCCGGGGCTTGGTGCGCTCGGTGGCCGGGAAACCCTTAACCAAGGAGCAGCGGGCACCAGCCGGGGGCTGCCACTTCCTCGCAGCGGCAGTTCAGGTTCGGGTGTGTGTTTTGCAGGATGTGTTTCCCCTGGGCTCCCAGCGGTGTTTGTTTTCCCGTTCCCACTATTTTGGCTGCCGGCACCCCCATCCATGTAGGGGGGGAGTTGCCTTGTCCCCGTGTTGCACTTGGAGCCTGGAGACGGGCGCCAGATTTCGTACTCACATGTTTCCTTGTAAATAAATATTCAGTAGTGCAGCTGAAAGGAATGGCACGGTACCAGGGGTTTACCGGCTGGCTGGATGGAAGCCCATCAGTCTTTTTGGCGCGGGAGCCTTTCTTGTCCCTTCCTTTACAAACCTAACGCGGGGGAGAGTGAGTTCCAGTGACTGTGCTACATTTAATGGGTGCATTCTGTACCCTCTGCTTGTGTGTGCTCGTGGTTACTGCAGTGACCTGTGTGTGTATTGCTCTGTAGGTTGTTCTCACTAAAAGCAATGTCCTGCTTGCAAAATGACTGTGAATCGCTCAGCTGTGAGCCTGTTTCACCTGTTTCCCATGCCTATCTGTCTGCTAATGCATCTTGTTTTATTAGGGCAATTTTGCATGCAGTTTCTGTGCTTATTTGCCCTGATATGAACACAACACGCCAGCCCAACGATGCCTGTCTCCATAGGTGCATTTTGTTAAAGCAAAAGCTGAGCAGAGCAGCTCGGATCATTGTGCAGCTCCAGGTCAACAGAGCCTTGAGGCATCTGCTTAATATTAAGCATGTAAATAGTAGCATGAAACGTAGCAGAGCAAAGCTGAGAATAGGCTGGGAGATCTTCCAGCCACAGGAGCTGGGGGTGCTGCACTCCTTCCCCTCCAAACATCTGAAATGCATGCTGCAGGCCACCAGCAGCAAAAAGCCCCCTGGCAGCCAGGCTGGCTCTTTGCTGTGAGCAGCAATCATAGAATCCCAGACTGGTTTGGGTTGGAAGGGACCTTAAAGCTCATCCAGTTCCAACCCCTGCCATGGGCAGGGGCACCTTCCACTAGAGCAGGTTGCTCCAAGCCCCTGTGTCCAACCTGGCCTTGAACACTGCCAGGGATGGGGCAGCCACAGCTTCTCTGGGCACCCTGTGCCAGCGCCTCAGCACCCTCACAGGGAAGAACTTCTGCCTAATATCCAATCTAAATCTCCCCTCTTTCAGTTTAAAGCCATTCCCCCTTGTCCTGTCCCTACATGCCCTTGTAAAAAGACCTTCTCCAGATTTACCCCTTTAGATATTGAAAGACTCTTATATGGCAAGGAAATGGTTATAATCGCAAGGGAAAGAAAGCAAATAGCTCTGAGACGTTAAAATCATGATGATCTTTGAACTCAGTGTCACGCATGAAACGTGACCACACAGAGGAACCTCTTCTGTGTTGTTTATATTTAAATGATAGGAATTACTGACACAGAAGAGCTTCCGTTTTTCATTCCATTGTGTTGTTTCTCCGAATCAACATCAGGAGGACAAAACCCCGGCCCGGGTTGTCAGCCTGGCACTTCCTCACTACAAGGAAATGAATTTGGCTGATTTTTGGACCCACAGAGTACCACCATGCAGGTCAAGCCGGTGCTTTGGCTATAAAGCAGCGCGACACATTGCAGTGGCGTGGTGGGAACGCAGCTCAGGTTGTAGCCTCTTGGCCAAGCAGGATGGACTCCTGCGAGGAGCTGTTTGGCGCGGGGAGGTGGAGCAGTAGCCAACACAGTGCTCTCTCTGCATTCCTCTTTGTGTAGCCAAACCAGAGCCTGAGTCAGCGAAGCCACAGTCACAGCAGAGCAAGCACTGCTCTGTGGTTGTGGCCAGGGCTGGGCAGCACAATGTGTGTTTTTAAGCCCTGCCTCTGCCCGTGGCTTCCTGTCCTGAGCAAGCCATTTAACCTCTTTTCATCGTGGTTGATTATCCCGTAAAAGAGGGAAATGATACGTTTTAGGGGGTATCAGCAGGGTTAATTCTATAGGGGCATGGAGGGGAGTCATGGAAAAGAACACCTATGGGCCATCTCTCACAGGTCCCCCAAAAGATAGCTATGAAAAGCAGGTCCACAGCTCTGACCAGCTAAGTCTGCAGGCTTTCTAACCAGGTCTGCAGTTTTGATGGGAAGCATGTACAGATCCCGAAAGGAAAAAGAATTGGAAATCACTGCTTTTAAGATGAGAAGATGAATGGCTTGCAGAGCATGTTTCTCTGAGTTCAAAACGAGTAACCGAGTTTGAACTGAATAGGATGACAACAGAATTAAGGCTTTAGCCAATGTCCAAGTGCCTTAATGCCTTAAAGCCTAAGGCTGTGGTGGTTTATGTCCCTTAAACCAACATAAAGCATCCCGAGTTGGATCCCCTTTCCAGCCTCAACTGCGAGAGCACTGCCCAGCCTTCATTCCCTGTGCAGTGACAGGGTGAGGCAGCCCAGCACCCACCCTCATTGGGACCATCAGTTGCCATCCTGTTGCATCTGTACAGAGCTTTCTCACAACAACACTACTCATAATGGGACCAGGTCTTCTGCTCCAGCCGCATGGAAAGGACTCAGCACGGGGTAACACCGAAACATGAGATCCCAGCGGTTTCAGGCCTTGTTTGCATTGGCTGTGGCTGTGTTCTCAGGGAAGTTTCACTCCAGTCTGGAGCTCTGTAATTGGACTGTAACGCCTTTTGCAGCACTGAGAAGGCTCTGACACAAGAGCTGTCAGCCCTCTCCCAGGCTGAAGTTCCCACTTTGTTGCAGAGCTTTGTTTTTCTTTCATTCTTGGCTCTGTCACAACTTACTTTGACCGTGTGCCTCCCCATGTTCACCTACAAGGCAGTAGCCCACAGGCACCGGAGAAGAGGTGGCCAGTGCACATACAGGAGGGAAACCACTGCCTTAGCAAGGCTTGAGGACTTCTAAGTGCTGGTAAAAGAGTTGACCATCCCTTGCAGTCCACAGTAGAGCTCCTGGGCTGTCCTGCTGTGTCACCTCCACATCTGCATCACATAGAATGCTGCTGGCTATGTACTGTGGCACCCCCTCCATAACACATCCTGCACTGGCCCCTCTTCACCATCCATGTCCCTGTGTGAAAGGCTATAACATAAGTGCCATGTTTCCGAGCTAGCCTCTGTACCCATGCTCACATCATAATTATACTCCACCACAAGACTCTTAATAGGCTAGAGAGGAGGACCTCATTTATTTGGGGCTCTGTTCACTGGCTCCAGCCAGTGCTACATCCCTGCAGTGGAAGGAATTCTGCAACCAGAACACTGTGATCCTGTGTGTGATGGTGTCAGAGGCTGGAGCTGAGGGTTGGGAGTACTCAAGCAGTTTTGTACAGCTGTGAAAGCATGGGGAAACCTAACCCATTCCTTTTGCTAATGTTTGAGGACAATTGGAAGTCATGGAGAGGAAACATTTAGTTCTCGTTTTTCCTGGGTTTATATTCACTCAGCTAATTGCTGAGTCACATTCTTCTCTCCAGGGCACGAGGCAGCCCTCTCCAAGCCTCACAACTCCCCTTTCCCATTACACCTTGGCAAGTCCTGTTACATCTGTTTACAACTGAGGAAATAAAGGTATTTTAAGAGCTTCTCCCACATTCCAAAGCCAGAAGTAGTGGAGGGTGTGAGGACTTGGCCTCGGGTGTCTCAGTGTTTGATGAGACACAGAGGATGCACACTTGCTTTGGCTTTGGTGACTCCCCTGGGACACGGAGCAGGTGAGCATCAGCTCAGCCAAAGCCAGGAATACAGTCTGAACTGGACAAACTGGATGATCTTTACTATTAGTCCTCTGGAGCTTGCTAACTTGAGGAGTTATTTAGGGTAAATGCTTTCCTGGCTGATTGGCTCTTTATTGCTGTTCTCTAAGCATTTTTTTCCCATTAGCATAAGGGTGTGCACAGTAAAGACAGCAGCTCTTACTATGAGGCTTATGGTAGGTTCTGCTATAGGAAACAATCTGAAGAAACGTTGTTATAACCCCGGTTCATTCTTTTCTCCTCTCCAGGGCATCTGTGACCAGGAGGACTTTCGGGCATAGTGGCATTGCTGTGCATACGTGGTACGCCTGTCCAGCACTAATAAAGTCTATCTGGGCTATGGCCATTAGTCAACATCAGTTCTACCTGGACAGAAAGCAAAGCAAGGTAAGCATGGTGGAGGTGGGAAGTGCATACTGTGATGGGTGAGTCCTTCTCACTCCCCCCAGACCCAGCAAGGTCAAGTCCAGATGGTGGCTCCTTTCCTGCCCTCGCTGTCCACTTGAGATCAAAAACAAGGCAGATTGACTCAAATAATCTACTAGCTTTGGCCAGATTGGGAGAATTTGTATCAAATTCATGTCTATGGAAGTAAGGATTGAGGGAAAGGTTGTACTGAACTGTGGTCAAAATGAGGGAGACAAAGTTTACAAGCATATAGGGTTGCGTCCCTGTCCGGATGGTTTCCACATGTCTTCTGGTTCTTGAAATCTGTCATAAAGCTGGGCAGCTTCCAATAACTGAGTTTAAAATAGCTTCATACTCCATACCTGTTCCTGAATCTATCCCTTGCTTTCTACTATTGTATTTTCCTAGAAATGAGGGCTAGGGATATTATTTCTGTCTCCACATAGAATCTCACAACAGAAGGGGGCCAGGATATTGACATCCTGGCCTTAAAAGAAACTGTCTCAATCTGGTGCTGCACAAAGGGCAGCTCAATACACAAAAGAAACCACCTTGAAACCAGAGGAGTGTGTGTTCTTCCTCTAATTCTTTTCATCAGCAGTAACTTTAGGCATACCCAGAACAGCAGGAGATTGCTTTGATGATTTTGAGATCACTTTGAGGCAGAAGAGAGACTTCTCATGCAGACACCCCTCTCCACATGAGCATGCTGGTGTTTTAACTTTTCAATATAGAGTCTGTATTGAGTGAGCACTTTCTTATACAGCTGCCTGCATTACTCCCCATCCCTGGTGGGACCATGCAGGGTCCTCCAAATTCTTGAAGCAGTCTTAACATCATGCTATTGCTGAAAGTGCTGTCTGCATTTTCAGACAGGGGCTGCTCCCTCCTTCACACAGCCCCTGGCCACATCAGGTCCCTTCATGAGCCAGTTTAGCCCACGAAACTGGCAGAAAAACTCCTGGTTTTCTTTGCTGCGTTATTTTTCTGCCAGTTAAATGGATTGAATTGGCTTACTAAAACTATGTGAAGGGCCATCAGTGTGCTATTAGTCCAGCTCACTCTAAACCTTCTGACATTGCTTTCCCCATCACGATCTCTGTGACTTTATTGTAGAGTGGATACAACTTTTGGATGCCTTGGGCAGCACACATGGTTACACTCAGTTTGGCCATGTCCCATCTAGTGCAAAAAAAACAGGATTCATCATAGTTGCTGTGAGCTGTATTGAATTTAAGGGCATAGCTAACTTCCCACCCCTAAGTGCCAGCTGTGACTATGGGCAAAATACATCCTACACCAAGTATCACTTTCCCGTCCCCCTCCTCTGCACCAGGGCAGTGCGCAGCCCTCTCTGTTGTGCTCTCACCAAAACCACCTCAGCAAACAAACAGAACTTTATGTTTTTCCTTGCTTTTAGCCAGCTGGATTTGCTGATCTAGCTGCAAGGTATTTAGGTCACAAGCAACCCACAAACAAAAGGAGATTCCCTCTTCCTCCCACTTCTTTGGTAAGAAACTGGGTCTCTTAAATGCCCAGGACTTCCCATCAGTGGCTTCTTTTGTTGTTGGCAGATTGTGTTTCAATCTGATCTCCCCTCTCTCACACTCCTACAGACAGCACCATCTACCAGCCCCCATTTGTCAACCTGTCACGTCTGTGACCATGTCAGTGTGCTTTGTCACAATAATGCCAGTGGTCATGCTGAGGCTTTGAAATGAAGGCCTACAAAATACTTGTGTCCCTTTCTCTTAAAGAAGCTGGTATTTTACTCTGTTGTCCTTGTCTTTGACATGACAGTCTCCAGATTGATAGATCCATCAGTTTTAATTGATCAGCTCATCCTGCTGGTCACTCCAGGACACTGTACTCATGTGTGCTTTGCTTTTGAAAACCATAAAACAGAGTGGAGTGTTGTGAAATGTCTTCATTTCAGCTCTCAAGGGCTTAAGACAAACATTTATTTGAGTTTCAGGTCGCATGGGTTTGCATCCCCTTAAATCTCAGCCCCCACTTCAGTCGAATCCCCAACTTCAAAGCAAAACTTACATATTCCTTTCTTTTATGTCCAAACTTGCCATTTCATACAGTTTTGACAAAAGAAAGAAAAATAAAAACAAACTTAGAAGAAAAAGCCCACTGGGGCTCACTGCAGCTGACCCTTCACTCCAGGGATGGAGATTAGATGGCAGGAGATACAACACAGTGATGAAGTAAGCTTGAACTCTGTGCTCCTCACATAACTGGGCACCAGCTGGATCTGAACCTTCTGCACAGCTCCACTGGACAACCCCCTTCATGTGATTTTAGAAGGAAATAAAACCAGGTTTGCCTGGATTTTGGCCATTTTGCAAGGAGTTGAAGTCCCAGCCTGTTTTGCAGCCCCGCTCCCCATTGAACTCCTGCCAGCTCACCCAGTTCCCAGCATCTCCTCCCTGCTGATCTGTCTCTCCCTGCAATCAAAGCATAATGTGGAGACTGAAAAGATGCCCACAGTGAGCATGTCAGTGTGCAGAGCTGTCAGCTTCCCTTTTTTTCCAGAAGAGAGATGCAGCAGAACTTCAAGGCACGTCTTTGCTCCATTGACTGCACTGAGTCAATCAAACATAGGAGCCCTGAGAAGTCCCATTTTGTGGGAATTTCCAGCATCACGTTCCTCCAAGCACGAGGCTTTTTGGCTGAATGAACCAGTAGTAAATAGGCCAAGGGTTTAAAAAAAATCACCTGCAGCAAAGCCCCATCACTGCAGGCAAGAGGGATAAATTCATCCCCAGTGTCCATCTACTCTTGCATTTCGCTGATGGATTTGTCTTCACCCTCTGACCCTGTCAGAACAACACTGGGGATCAGTTTGGCCCCATGCTTTGAAATGACTCATGAATGAGCCAGTCTCCCTCCATGGAAATGAGACTTGGCAGGTCTGTGCTAAGTGCTTGAAAGGTTCTGAGCCTGGAGGGACTGCAGGGCCCGAGGGAGCGCTAATGGGATGTAATCTAGCTTTCCACTCTTGTGCTCTCAGTACAGAGTCTAGCCCAGGCCTTGTGCTGGCTGCTGCTCAGTGGCCTGTATGAAATGAACTGTTGGTCTGATTCCTGCCTCTGATGAGCGGCTGTCCAAAGCACAAGACCACCCGACGCTGATTGGCATTGCTGTAGGGAGCAGAGGCAGCAGGGACTGAGCAGCAGGGAAAGTTAACCCCATTCCTTTCAGGAGACGCTCCATCCCCGCTGTTCAGTGCAGGGCACTGTTAGCACAACTGCAGTTAGGTCTAAAACCTCCTCATAGAACCATAGAACAGTCTGGGTTGGAAGGGACCTTTAAAGCTCATCTGGTCCAACCCCCCTGCAATGAGCAGGGACATCTTCAACTAGATCAGGTTGCCCAGAACCACATTCAGCCTAGCCTTGAATGTCTCCAGGGATGGTGCATCCATCATCTCTCTGGGCAACCTGTGCTGGTGTTTTACCACCCTCATTGTAAGTAATTTCTTCCTCACATCTCAGCCTGAATCTCCCCTTTTAGTTTAAAACCATCGCCCCTCATCCTATTGCAACAGGTCCTGCTAAAAAGTCTCTCTTTCTTATAGGCCCCTTTTAAGTACTGAAAGGCCACAATAAGGTTTCCGTGCAGTCTTCTCTTTGGATTGTATGCTCTGTGGGGGAATCTCACTCTGCCCTGCCGATCCCCTATCTGCTCTCTTTCAGTTTGTCTTTTCCTCCCTCCTGGCACCAGGGATGCCAGGCTTTGGTGTTATATTATGTTTTCATCTGCCCTACGTTGGGCACACTTCCAGGCACTGCTGGCTTGGCTCATCAGCCAGGACCACAGGAGCTGCATTGCCTTCGCTCAGCACTTTAGCTGATGCCTGGTCAAACAGGTAGGGCCAGAGCGTGCTGTAATTTGCAGTCTGAATATGAATGGAAACAAACTACAGGGTTTCTTGCTGTAACTACCCTACAAATACAGAAAAACCACTGCCTTGCAGGATCTGTCTATCCAGACTTGAGATTTGCACCTTTCCTAGACATCCGCTGCAAGGACTCAGTATACTGGGTTAGGCAGATACTGGGTTTGATCAGTTATGGCTGTTCCTGGGGTTATCCAAGGTATGCATAACCCTACATTTATCATCTGCAGGGGATAAATCAGCAGGACAGCAGCACTCTGAAGACTTGTTGATTCCAAAGATCTGGCATTGCAGCAAGACAGCAGTTCATGCTCAGGCTCCTTATCGAGAGTTCAGTAGCAGGAAATCTCGTGATAAAAAGCAGTGACTTTCCTCTTCACCGAGCACTAACCTTCCAGAGTTATTTGGAGAATGTATTTCACAGACCTTGTTTCTGACCAGAAACATCAGATCCAAGAAGCTAAAAGAGTGCCATCCTTCTCCTGGGGCTGATTTTGCGTAGGAGCAGTTGGAAATGAGAAGTGTCTAACTAACTGGTTGTAGCATTAGTTTAAGAGGATCAGTACTGGTTGTCTGATCTGCTCTGACATCTTGGCAAGTAGTTAAGCTGCTGCACTCAAATCAGTGAGTGCACACACCCTGTTCTTGGGGTTGTTGTGGAAATAAGCACTGAGGCACTTGGGTGCCTCTGAATGGTGATGATGGCGTGTATAGATACCCAAGAGTATTAAATGATGATAATACTTCTGAGGGTGTTTTCAGTATGAGGTTCTGCCAGTGCTGTCTTCATTTGCAGTCTTAAATTCATCTTAAAAATACAGTGTGCAACAGAGGGACATTTTACTTGCCTTGTTACTTCAGTGATGTGCAAACAGGCAGGGGATCACTAAGAACTTAACCTTAAGTGTCTTACCCAAAGCCCCACAGCAGATCAGTAGCAGAGCTAAGAGCAAAACTCAGCTTGGTGAGCATTCAGCCATCAGTTCAGCCTTAGTTCTTGTTAAAATGACTCCTGCTTCCTGAAGATGTGAAACACTGAAAATCCCATCATGGCAAGTGTTCCTTATAGTCCCATCTCATGTTAGTTCCAGTGGGAACAGATCACACTCTGGTATGTGGACGTCAGTCAGCTTCTGATTTGTAAGCACTGTCATGATGAACTGTGTGACTAGAGCTGAGAGTCTCTTCTGGCCCTGAGAGGGTGCAGAGGTGATCCTGAACTGGGGCTTCACCACCTTCCTGAACAGAAGCCTTTGTGCAGCTTTGGCACAAAGTGCCAGCAGCTTTCTGGGTTCTGGGAAATCAGAACTGCCTGACCGTGGTCCTGTGAGGCCAGGGCGATTGAAGCTCAGCAGCACAGGGCTTGCAAGATTTGGACAGTGGGTTGGGCTCTAAGCTCCTTGCATTTGTGACTGAGGAGCTCACATGGGGGTCAGCGAATAAGAAGCTAATTTCCAGGCTGGAGATGAAATAGCAGTCATTTTTGTGTGCCATGTTACAGTGAGCTTCTTCCTGGCTGTCAATTCCCTCCTTGTTAGCATGGCTTGTTACCTGAAGCAAATTCAACCAGCAATACGTAAAATAGAGCTCAGAGCGTAAGCGTTAGTTCAGAATTGAAGTGCTTGAAGATGACCCCAGTGAGAAATGAGGTAGAGGACTGGAGAGAATTGCTATTTTAAGGTGATCCTAAGGCTGTACTGGTCAGAAAAAGGACTGAAAAATACATGTGGCCACCCAGGACAGCCTCACATGTAGGGTTCTTCCCAGCAGTGCTAGGGATATAACTGAAGAGCCATCCCCAGCAATTTTGATCAGTGTTCTTGGTCCTTTTGTCCATGTTAAGCACCTGCTAGAGGCTGTCAGGAGGATCGACTGAAGATAGATGGTGCCCTAGTGTGACCAGTTACTGAGCTGGGACTGGTTCTTGTTTCTTACTGGAGTAATGTTAATGCTTGAAGAGGTCCTCATAGTAGGGGCGGCTTGTTGGTCTGGACCATAACCTGAATGTGTTTTCTTGCGAGTATTTTCTTCCATCTTCTCATGACAGCCCCTTTAAGTCATGTCCCCACTGTGTCTTGGTCCAAAGCAGATTTGGAAAGGCCCCTCCTGGCTTCCTTTAGATGCTAGAGATGGTCTTTAGCCTTTGGTCTTTGCAGGTTGGCATTTCGGAAGGTTTCTTATTGTATGTGGTAACACAGTGAATCCATACCTGGTTTGTTTCAGAGGGAAAAACGTGCGTGGCAAAGCAGAGAAAATAAACAGCAGGAAACAATGCCAGAATTGTACCCACTTAAGAATGTAAAAAGTGCAGCAGTGAATACCGTGCCAGATTGCTTCTATTCTTGTAAAAGAATCCAAGTTTGCTCTGGAGGCCTGTTTCCTGCCACAGCAAAAGGAACTTTTTCCTTCTGTGAGCTTTAAATAAACACTTTTTAATAGCTCGTTACTAACTCCTGTGTCCATGTCCAGTCCAAGATTCATGCTGCGAGAAGCCTGAGCGAGATTGCGATTGACCTGACCGAAACTGGAACTCTCAAGACCTCAAAGCTGGCCAACATGGGGAGTAAAGGCAAAATTATCAGCGGCAGCAGCGGGAGTCTTCTGTCATCAGGTAGGTCCTTTACCCTGTAACTGGAGAGAGTATGGTGGGAAGGGCCATGGCCATGGTGTAATGGGGACCTGCACTGCAGAAATGAAAGTCACTTCCCTTTAGCCTTTCTGTCTATCCAGGCGTCTGTCTCTCAGCACATTGCTCCACAAACAGCACAGGCAGCAGCCTCCCCTTCTCTCATTACCACCACTCATTTCCTCTTTGGCCCCAGGATGTCATCTCCAACCTCTCGCTTTCCAGCTGAGACCTGGTCTGTCTTCACAGTTCCTACCATAATCATCCCTAGGCACCCAGCTCATCCCTAGGCAGATGTGTTTGGGAAGGAGCTCCCAGCCAGCCAGTGCAGACCCTAGGGAAGCTGAAGCTGGGAATTGGTGATGGCCCTCAGCAGCGTTGGGGCAGGGTGGCTTCTTCACAGAGTACACATCTGCTTTGCTTCTCTATTGCTGGAATTTGGCTGGTGTCCCAGGCTTCAAAGAGCTCTTCCCTAGCACTCTCTACCAAACTAGTGCAAGGACCTAGAGGTTTCTATTTCTGGCTTAGAGCACCTTCCTGTATGAGGAAGACATAATCTCTGAAAGAAACCCAAAAGATGTTGATACAAAGAAGGAGAAGAGAAGGACCAGAGAAGAGGAGTCAGGACGTTGTATCTCTTTGATACTCTTATGTCAGACTGAACCAGGCAAGCTGTGTGTAAAACAGTGCTAAATGTCACTTCACGAGCAAAGCTTGATAGGTTGCAAAGAGCTTGAAGCTGCTCAGGTAAGCAGCTCTTCAGGAAGGCAAGGTTGCTGGTATCCCTGTAATTAACAGTTCCAGTCAATTAAATGCCTTCTGTTAAGCATCACATCAAGTTATCAAAACTGATTGTGTTGAGATGTGTAACAGCAGAGAATAACCCTCTCATGCTTGACAAGGGAAGAGTCCGCCTAAGAACACCAATGCTTTAAAACTGAGCCCACACTGGTGTAGCAGATCAGCTTTGCACCACTATATCCTTCACGTCTCTTAAAACCCACTCTTTCCTGCTTGGAAAATATCCAGCAAGGGGTTAAAATGTGCAGTGTTTACAGAGCTCCAGAGCAGCCTGCTGTGCAATTCCTTGCCTTGCCTGCAAACAGAGATGCCTTTCTGCTCCTCAGTCTTCCTGACAAAGTATACAATCCACCGTCTGTGCCTCCCATCGCTCAGGGAGTTGCAGTAGCTGAGAGCTCCCAGAGCGGTGTCAGGTTGTCAGAGCTCTTTATTTGTTTGGCATTTTTTCCAGCTCTCCTGCTGGAAAGTAAATAACGTTAAGTACCCCAAGGAAGTTCTTTAGGTCTTTTCAAGACCGAAGCCTCCTGGGCACCATTCCTAAGTTTGTGAGAGCTACTTGGTAGTAATCCTGTTTTCATGTTGATACACTGACTTTTTGGTTTCCTGGAAAGAAGCATGGGGGTCTGCTTCTCTCACACCCAGAGAGAGCAGTAGCCAGATGAAAGCCAGCAGAAAATCAGGCCCAGGAAAGCTTCAGAGCCTCTCATGGTTATGTGGATGGATATCCCACACTGGGAGCTGCCCATGCTTTTATTGCTGCATGTTTTCTGCTCCCAGCTCAAATCCCTTCTGTCTGAGCATGGGGCTGGTAGACTCAGCAGAACTGCAGTAGTGACTAGGCCCATGCAGAGTTCATTCACCAGGAGAGTCATTTCTTCAGTCCTGAATAGGTGGATCTGTCTACCTGGACGCCTGTGCAGGACTGTCTGAACCTCTGTTTCAGTGCTGCTCGTGGGCCAGGCGAGCGTGGCTCCCTCCAGATCCCTATGTTCAGACCTGCCCTTTATGTCCTACCAGCTGTGAGGACAGAGCTCTCCCCAAAATGCTAAGGAGAGCTGTGGGGTTTGCTGTGTGCCTTCCACCACAGCTGCCAGGAAGTATAGAGAGAAGACATCTGGCAGAGATTCCAGACAGATACCATGGAATGGGAGACCCTGGATTGCTTCCACAGTCACCTTCTGCTCCAAAAGCCCTTTCCCTCATCCCAGCTGGCAGAGGTAGCCCAGCCCTGTCCCACTGGACTGGAGGGGGCATTCACTGCCTGTCCCACTGGGCAGAGCCCCTGGCTCCATCCCAACCTTTGAATTTCCTCCCATTGTGCCAGAGATTATCAGCACACAGCCACAACAATGATGGGTTATCGTGGTACAGCCTGCGTGCTGGAGAGAATAAGTGCAAATGATTAAGTGGCCACAGTAGATTTCCAGGCTATAAATACCCTGCGTGACTCGTAATCACAAGGGTAGGACCAAATGTTTGCCCCCACTTCCCTACTCTTCTCAGTCCTTTTTTCCTGGAAATTACTTGTAGTCGTTTCCTCTCTCCATCTCACTCCTCCTCACTGAAGGGGCTGTCAGCACCATGAGGAGTCTGCTGAAACTGGCATGTCTCCCCTGGGTTTGGAGCAAGGCTACAAGGAAAATCTGTTGTGGCTGCCACAGTTGTCACACTGGCTGGTGAAGATCCTGCAGTGCAGTGTGAGGCAGTCACTGCCCCACATCACTTACAGCCTCAGGATACAGCAGAGAGGAGATGGAGTCTTACACTGGGACAGTGACTTCCTCATGGTCACAGTGGTTTAAGGCCAAAGCTGGAGCTCCTCCGTGTTTCCCAGGCCCTTGGTCTCAGTCTGTGTCCAGTGCAGAGTTGCAGTTGTGATACCTGGTGCTCCCAGGTCCATTTCTGACGAGCTAACTCCTTAACTTTTATTCTCATTTTGGCTCTGAAGGGGCCCCCCAGAGCAGTGGGCTGCTGTGATTTAGCTTAGGGATCTGCTCAGGACCCCTGTGCATCTGGGACAAGATTTGCCCCTGAATAAAAGCTCTGCTTTCACAGTGGCAGGAACCCTCATCAGAGCCAGCAGTGATAATTATTAGAACAAAATCAAGTTAGGTCTGAGGTGGATTTTTCCTTCGGAGCAATCTGTGCCATAAGAGCTCTGCAGGGCTCTTGTCTAGTGAGGAGCCCCGTTATCACTGGGTTACCATTGCTCTGAACACCAGATCACCTTCTTCATCTCAGAGATGCCGCAGAGGAGCTCACTGAGCCCCATTCCTTCAGTACCAAGTGGAGGTTTCCTGTGCAGGGGCCTGTTTATATGCAAAATGCCACGACAGAGCCCAGGCAGCCGGTTCTCCATCCGGGAGGGTTGTATCCCAGCTGGATCACCCGGCGGGTGCCGGAGCGGATAACAGCACCCGCACAGCCTCCGGTATGGCCCATGAGCACGGGGGGCCATGAAGACGAGTCTCCCACAGGATATGTGAGCGCATCCTGTGTGGAGCAGCTCCAGCTGGAGGATATCCTATGTGTCGGGCCGAGACGAGAGATAGCGGCTGTCTGAGGTTACTGGCTGTTGTGTGCTGACATCCTGGCGTGGTGAGTCAGCCCGGGCTCTGGCACCGAGCAAGTGTGGGGGGACAGCCATGCACAGGGGACACCAGCCAAGTGCCAGTGAGCTGGAGCCAGCAGACAGATGTAGCATGAAGCGTTTGCCATATTTAGATATGTTTTTCCTGGAGAGGAAGACTCATAAAATGAGAAATAGAATCATAACATCAACTGGGTTGGAAAAGACCTTAAAGATTATCAAGTCCAACCATTACCTCAGCACTGCCAAGGCCACCACTAAACCATGTCACTGGGGGCCTTGTCTGCATGTTAGTGAACACTTCCAGGGACGGTGACTCCACCACTACCCTGAGCAGCCTGTTCCAATGCCTGGCAATCCTTTCAGTGAAGAAACTTTTCCTAATAGAACTGATGCCTGGATGCTTTTGCCTTGCCACCTTGTTGCATCTGATAGGACAAGATGAAACAGCCTCAAGCTGCACCAGGGGAGATTTAGGCTGGATATTAGAGCCTATCTGCTCTTCAGCATCCCATCTACCCTCCCTGCTTGTTTTCATCCTTCTCATTTATACCTTTTCCAAGCTGACACCACTCTGCTACGATAGGTGGAGGAAATAGGGACAACCAGTGAGTCACTGCTAGGGCTTTCCTCTCCAAATGGTGGTTCGTATTGCTAGTCTCATCCCTTTGACAAGCTTTAAAGCAAAGCTTGGCTTGGAAGTGACACTTGGTAGCCAGGGCCCCCTGCAGATCTGCACAGGCACAGCACATTGCTTTGCTTGGATCCTTTGGGAGTGTGACTCACTTCATATCCCCATCAACATCACCAAGACTGTCCTGACCTCACCGATATTGGAATTAACCAGCCCATTAGCACTGGTAAAGAAGCTCAGCCATTAATTCTGCTGAAGGAGTGAGTTGGACAAGGGAGGACCATGTTCTCCCCCCATTTCACAGCTCATGTTCTCCCGAATGTCAGTGGATGGAGAAACAGCCCATAGAGGCCAAGAGGGAATCAGAAGATGAGTAGTGTATCCACAAACTAATAGGGTATTAAGTGGATGTTCAGGTCACCAAGACCTGTATCCCACCCTGTATGGTAAGGAGGAAAGGACATGTACAATTAACTTGGCTTTGAAATTAAATCAGCAACATCAGCTATAAAACCAGCCCCCAGCTCAGTGGGTTCATGCTAAGAAAACGGTCCTGTGCTTGCTACCTGGTGTGTTTTCACAACCCTTTTTCTTTTAGGGACATCAAATGGTTCTGCAGAAGTTTGTGTTTGGTAAATCTTTGCACAGCAAATGGGAAGGAGGCTGAGTAATAATTGTCACAGAAAGGTTCAAAAGCCATACAGGGAAATTACATATTTCAGCAACATTTCACCTGTTTAATGCATTAGGAATTAGCCCTAAGTGTAAGAGATAAAATACCCGAGAAAGCCTCCCAGTCAACCATCCCTGTTGCAGCAGGACTCTCTCGTGTTAGGACTGATCTTTCAGGACTGGTTTTTCTTTGTCGATGATCCCCTTTGGAAGACACTGGGCAGCCATGACTCAGTGAGCATCATATGTAAGAAGGCTGATTTAAGGTAGTATCTGCTTGATTGGTTTGGTTTGTGCTGGTCTTTGATTATTTCTCTGGTTGTTTTTATGGCCTTTTGATTTGTTCTGACATTTTCGGGTCAGTTGCCACTGGCTTTAGAAGTGGGTCTGTGGTCACAACCTTGCTCGAGGCTGGATTAATACATATTTATAAGTAAAGAGCCTCTAATGGAAGCTGTGGGCAGCCCAGCAATACAAAGCACTGCTCTCTGCTCGTTTACAAGCATCTCACGGGGGTGTGAGTCTCTTGACTGATCAAGTCTCCCATTTGCTTTTCACTTGTGAGAACAAGCAGAGAATCCAACACATAGAAATCAAATAATACACCCCAAAATAGTTCAGTTTTTAAAGAAAAAATAATAAATTTTAAAACCCCAAACAGAACAGAACAGTTTCTGAAGGAGAAAGGTCTGAAGAAAGTCCTGCATTATGCCCAAGAGATTACCTAAGTCTATTATCTAAGCTATGGTCAAGCTAAAAAACTTCAGGATCACAAGCCATGAACTGAGTGCCTTTGAACCCTCACTGCACTAGAAGAGTTTGTGATACAAAGACACACTTGGAAACGGTTAATTTGAACTGGTTTAGTAGTGGTTGTGGCAATCTTGGGGTAATGGTTGGACTGGATGATCTTAAAGGTCTTTTCCAACGTATCTGATTCTACAATTCTATGGTTAATGCCAAGGAGGGGTTGAGTTTGGTTTCAGCAGTAATCCCATTGCTTAACTCAGAACATGACGATGAGCTTCCAGATCTCCCCCAGTCCCTTTGCTTTCTGGAAGGGGTAAAAAGATGGTCAGATGTGCTCTCAGTGGACACTGCCACCGAACACCGGTTGAGACCAGTGTGGTTCTCACACAGGGTAAGCGCAGCTGGAGCAGATGCTGTGAACTGTCTGTGCTTGATTTGGGTCTGGACCAGCTCAGCCAGAAGGCGTTTGTTTCCTTCTTGTCGGCGTACCCCGGCTCAGCGCAGGCGTCTGGCCAGGGTTTGGGCTATTCATATGCTTTTAAATGTTTCAGCATCTCTGTAGCTGCTGTGGCAACCCACAGTGCAAATACGAACAGCTTTTAAAAATAAACCTGAGGCTGGTGTGGAGGTAGGGAGCAGAGAGGAAGGAAAGGGGAACAGCAGTTGAAAGGGAAACGTAAGTCATTAAAGCTGTCATAAATGAAAAGAAAAAGGGTTGAAACATCTGTTGGAGTCATGAGCAAGTTTTTACCAGGACTCAGCAGTTTTTTGGCAATTCAGTAAAGAAATTCAGCAGTTCAGCTTTCGCTAGTAACAGCTCACCAGGGTTACCATTAAGAATTACTAAATGTTAGAGAGCATTTGCCAGTGCAAACACAAGGCTCCTCTAGAAGATCCCATCAAGTTCTTGCAGCACAGATGTGTTGGCAGAATTGAGTTCTGTTGCTCTATGAAAGCAAACCCAAATGAAATGAGGATGACTACGACTAAAGAAGTATCTTACCAGGAGCTTGTCCTCCTTTGTGTGATGATGCTCAACCTGTCTGACCTTTAGAAAGCCCTTTGTCCACATCCCCCCTTCTAGGAGAGCCATATAAAAGGTGTGAGGAGGAGGGGTGGTGTTTCATAGAGTTAAGTGCCAGCTGTCTTCCTGCATGAAAACTGCAGAAAATACTGGTGGAAGAGATCTGTGAGGTTCTCAGCTCCCTCTGGGCCAATGCAGAACTGTTTCATGGCACCGTTTGCCTCAGTCCTCTTTCAGTTTATCTTTAATGGTCTGCTGGAATAGTAGCAATGAAAGATGAAGCTGAAAGCACAAATTTCACTTTGTTTTGGTGCCAAAACAAAGAGTTGTTCCCAGGTTCCTTCCAGAGCTCTGTGAAATGGCAGCAACCAACCTCCTCAGGGTGAGTGTTCTCACTGTACGCTTGGAGGACAAACCAATTCTATGATTCTGTGATTCTATGCCACCCCATAGAAGGCATCTCAGATACCTTAGATCACCTGTACACCTCTGTTCAGCCCAGCTCAAGACCCACTATGGAGTTTATTAAAAAGGGATCAGATGTTGGCTTAGGTAGAGCTTCAGAGCTGTGCGTGGGGCAGAGCTTTAGTGTGGAGCTGTAGCTCTCAGTGTTGTTTGTGGGCAGATGTGGGACCATACCGCTGAATCCACCACAGACACCAGAACTCAGCTTTCCATAAAGCTAAGGGTGGATGCTTTGAACTACAGCTTAACAACAGCCAGTAATATGAGTGAAAAGCATGTAGAGATAGTGTTTACCCCTTCTTGAGCTTGCTTTTCATCTCACAGAATGGCCGTACCCTTCATGTCCTTACTCTGTGGCCAAGAGGTGTATCAGCTGCTCAAGTTGGGGACCCAAAAATGGATGCAAGCAACAATGCTGCTTCTTTGACATGCTAGATCTGGGGCCACAATTGGTGCACCATCCCAAAACAAAATAACATCAGGTATACCATCAGTAAGTTCCCCTAAAGAGCTGAAGTTACGAATGCTGTCATGACTTCTGAGCAACAGAGTCTGACTTAATGCGTGGCCTTACTTCAGTGGAAGTTGCTGGGTAATTGCCACTTGAAAAGGCAAGCCATTTGGACATCCAGTTTAAATATCTTGACCCGTGTCTTCACCAGAAACAGCTACTGTCCCAGGGGGACCTGTGGGTTATTGTTGTTTTGGTATGTTTTACAGGAATCTTGGTAGGTAATTTTGTTCCATTACATTTTCTCACAGAACAGGCACTCTGTAGGTGGATTGAATTAAACGTGTGCTACAAGGAAAATTGCAGTTCTTAAGAAGCAGGTTGTATTGTCAAATGGTTTCTCCTAAGCTTAATTTCCAAAAAATGCGTTTCCAGGGATTCATAAACTGTGCTGTTATTTGCCATTGGGAACTTGCATGGGAATGGTATATTTTTTTTCCTAGGATCTTTACATGAATGATTGTGTTGCTTTTATTTTTTCCAGATAATGATTACAAGTGTCTTTGTGTGCCCCTCTGTCCAATCTGTGTCTGATAG
Organism: Strigops habroptila; assembly: GCF_004027225.2. Lineage (NCBI taxonomy): Eukaryota > Metazoa > Chordata > Aves > Psittaciformes > Psittacidae > Strigops > Strigops habroptila. Next base: position 7,379,593 of record NC_044279.2, on the reverse strand, counting down.
CTTAAACATTAAGAATTTGCCGTAAACAAACATGACTGGGCAACACCTGCTTCATGTCATAGTCTGATTCCCTTTTGGAAGGGCTGCATCCAGGCTTTGGTAAAATTACAAGTGCTCCAGATGTGTATTCTGCTCTCAGCTGGCCTAGTGAAATCATTGTTTATTGACAGGTTCCCAAGAGTCAGACAGTTCTCAGTCTGCCAAGAAAGACATGCTGGCTGCATTGAAATCCAGGCAAGAAGCTTTGGAAGAGACACTGCGCCAACGCTTGGAAGAGCTGAAGAAGCTCTGTCTCCGGGAAGCGGTAGGCAATGGGCTCTTTATACCTGTAACACCTTGTTGCTTGCATTGTTGTAGCATGCTCCTTGTTTGAAGCTGGTGTGGAGCCAGGAGAAGAGATTCCTTCCGTAGTCACCTCTTATAAGGCCCATTGTACAAAGACCTAAGGAAGGTCCAGATGTTTCAGCTCCAGATTGCAATGTCACAGGATGTTTGCCCCACAGAGAAGGGAACCCCATGTCAGTACCCCGTTGGCTTGGGGCTAGGATGTGCTCCATGTCTGCTGTTTGAAAGTGTGTTTAAATGCATTCAGCCACACTTCTTATTGACTTTGGTGGGAATATGCAGCTACCTAATGGCATAGGAAAGGCTGTCCTGCATACTGGTAATCACTTCTCAAATGCTTTTGGCTTCATTATCAAAAAAAACCCAAAACAGGCTGATACACTTTCTTCATGGAGCAGGCCTCACCTCATGTGCTTTTCTTCTCCCAGCACATTCTTACATACAGCACACAAGGTCTTGTCTGCTTCATGTACATTCCCTTCATCCAATAAGCTCTGGCACCGATGGAGGGGAATTACAGTGTCGTGGCAGACCTTGCGAATTGGAACCACTGTGGTCATCCCAGGACGTGCAGGACAGCTCAGGAATTCATAACCTTCCCACTCGCTTGCCAGTTCATCCTTGGAGTACACAGGAGACCAGCTTAGAGATCAGTTTAGTGTTTGGGGAAGCCACAACCCCACTGCAGCTGCACGTGGAGATCAGCAGCAGCATACTCTTGGGTCATTCATCAGTCCTCCTTTGTTTATCAGGCCTGAAAATGTGAATTTAATAACAAATGGTGCTGTGTGACACAAGAGGAAGCTGGCTGCAGAGAGTGGCACTGAGATCTTCCAGTTGTTGCTTAATACTTGATGTGTGTCTTGCCTGTGACAAAAATGGGAGCAGTAGGTCACTGGTTCAGCTGTTGTTGCACTTTGTTTTGATTACTCTATAGTTTTAACACCAAGAATGAGTTGTGAAAAAACACCTCTCAACAAAGAACGTCAGCAGAAGTCTCTGCTGCCCCTGTTCCCATCCTTTACTACACACAAGCAATCCTTTCCCACCTAGTTGACTTCAGCAGACAACTTGTGCTGATAAAGGTCACAGGAACAGATCCATCTCCTCAGTCCATTGAGTACAGAGCCAAGATCATCTGCAGGAAGCAGTCAGGTGCTCTTTGGGGGCTGATGGACAAGGGCTGGAGGTCTCTACTTGGCCTGGAGGAATTTACCACCCTGCGCTAACACTGCCTGACTGCCAATGACTAATGCCTTGCAGAAGCATGCAGAAGATGTGCTTCTGCCACAGTTGCAGGAGCTCACAGCCTAGTGCCTTCGCTTTAACCCCAGGCACTTTGCAGCAGCTCCCACTGGGGCATGGAGCTGCTGGTAAGGAGCAATATTTCCTTCATGTGCTGCAGCAAGGCTGGCCAGAGCCCATCTGTCAGCACCTTAAGAGCTGGTAGAAAGTGTTGGTGCTTTCTGTAGGTGATCCAAGAGAGGCAGTTGATGGACACGTGGAATCTGACCCTGTCTTGCAACCCTACAGCTCATCCATCAGCAGCATGTAGTTGGAAGTATTTCCTCTCAGGCTGCCCTTCATGCTCTCTGCCTTGGCATGGGAATGGCCAGAACAGGGGGAGAAGACTGAAAGCCAGAAGATAAAAAAGGGTTAAAAGTGGGGGCATAATCAAATCAGCATGGCCAGAGCCATTCATAACGGTGGCATCAGGTTACTCCAGGCCATCACTACTCCAGTTACTTATTAATTTAGATTACATTTCAGGACCGTGCCTGTGAATACTTTCCAGCTTATGGAGGCAGCATGGTAGCCCACATTAATTTTGTTCTGCTCCACTCTCGGGCATTTTACAGACGGTATTAACTCTTTCCCCACTGCTTCATAGTAAGTTAGGGGTTGTGAAGAAAATACCCTTGTTTCCTTCGGGAAAGGATACAGGAATCTGTGTCTTGATGCAGTGCTTAGAGCCACATCTCACCAGAAGGAATAGGTTTTGGAAGAGAAGCTGAAATAACCCCACAGGGCTGGAGAGGCAACGCAGAATGGGACTGAGACATCGCAACGGTGCCTCCCGCAATAGGGGGTTGTGCACGTCGGCACAGAGCTGTGCTGCAAACCCATTTTTGCTGGGAATTGCTTAAAGGAGGGATTTGAAAAGGCCAGGTCCTTGTTTCCTAGTGACCTGAAAACAGTAGAAAGAAAAACCCCATTAGGGAGCGGGGGAGAGGCTGGGGCAGGCAGGGGCCTGAGCTGCACAGCACTCGCATTAAGGTCAGCTGCTGTTCTTTGGGATTCAGATGATTTAGGTTACTCTGCCAGCTGGATCCTCTCAAGGCTGATGCTAAGGAACACAAAAGCCTTTTGTCCTTCCTGGGGAGACTTTTGAGTACAAGGAGGCTCCTGCCTTTTTCTGTAGGCATTTGAATGCCTCCAATTCAGATATGTGTGGCTGTATTGTGTAGTCCAGGGGAAAAAACCCACAGCATTAACATCAGTAGTGGCACTCGCTGCTTCCTGTGTTCCAGATATTGCTCAGTTCTGGGGGGTTTGCTTCAGATTTTGAACAAATCTTTGCAAATAACCCCATCAGTCTGACAAAGCATCATCTAATACTGCTCCAGAGCCGCCTCTGAGATCACTGGGGTTTGGAAGGGGCTCTGATACATGAAGTGTTATCAGACAGGTAATGAGGTACCAGGCACTGCTTTCAGTGACCATTTTCAGTGCATTCCTCTCAGACACATCATGAATCAGGTGGGAATGTTTTGCTGTGCGGGTCATAACCTGCGCGGCTGTTGCTTTTGTGGCTTTCTGACTCAGCAGACCTGCATCCTGCATGAAGGCTCTTGGATCTGCTCACTCCCCTCTCAGAAGCAGCACAGCAGATAGAAACTCTTCTTTCCTGCTCACCCTGCAGCAGTCTCTTCAGCCTCAGGCCCCAACGCCCTAAGGATGGGCACCATCTACAGACCTACCCTGGGCAGGCCACAAGAATAATCTGTATTCATTCATTCATTCACTCACAGGTTAAAGAAAAGTTCCCCACCCTCAGTGTCAGGTTCTGGGATGAGTTTGCAGGGCTGGGTGCTCTCCTCTATGTATATCATCTGGCTGAACTGGATGTGTTGTTAATGAGCGCCTGTCATTTTGCAGTCCCAGTTGAAGAATGGTGTTGTGCTGTCTCTGCTCTGCTGCAGGACTTCCCAGACCACTAACAGCGTTTTCTGCTTACAGGAGCTCACAGGAAAGCTGCCACGAGAATACCCCCTGGATCCTGGGGAGGAGCCGCCTATTGTAAGGAGAAGAATAGGAACTGCCTTTAAACTGGATGAGCAGAAAATCCTGCCTAAGGGAGAGGTGAGGCTGTGCCCTTCCCTTACAGCCCCATGTCCCCACCTCAGGTCTCTAAGATACCCACCGTGCATCACATAGGAAACGTCAGTCCTACAGTCATATTTACACTGAATGACTGTAGTTGGTCATAGTGCCATTATGTATGTATATAGTCAGATATAAAGCAGGGGAAGCAGTGAGAGTTGGTGGCCTTAATTCAGACTCAGAGTACAGGTGAAACCCTCAAGGCTCAGCCCTGGCTTTGCTAGAGGTAGCAGAAATAGCCTGGGTGACCAACGGGACCATGACAGTCCAAGTGCTCTGGTGACCAAGTGCAGTGGCTTGTGTGAGTAGGGAGCACACCAGGAGCCCCTTGAGCCATCTGAGCTCTGCTGCTGCCCTGAGTTATCGCAAACAGCTCTTGCTCTCTGCTTCAGCAGCAATCTGAATTCACATCTCCCCTAAGCGGGGAGAAAAGCATCACAATTATCCATCTTAGCCCTGCAACAGCAAGATGAAAGCATTTTGCTCCCCAGTCCTTAAACAAAAGAGCCTTCATCCCTACCTATGGGGAGCTGGAATTATGTTTTCCTAAGTTTGCCAGGGAGTGTTTGTTCTCTTCCCTTGCTCCCACAATGTGCTGGGTCAGTGCCCTGAACCGTGGCTGTGAAAACAGGCCTGCAGCAGCTGTAAGGCGGGACCGGATCCACAGAAAAGCTATTGTCTGCAGAGACGCATTTGTCTCAAGACACTTGTGTATATTCCAGGCTTGAGTTTCCCTTTTATTTTTGTAAGAGGAGAGACTGAAGCTGTGTGACTGTGTGGTTTGGGGCTCGGCTCAGCCAGGGAATTAACTGTTTGTCGTTTCATTGGCATTTTCCTGCTGCTGAAAAAATAAACAGCTGGAGCTCTATAGTTGTGTTGTCAGTGGAGCCTGGGAGAGGAATTCCAGCAGTCAAATATTCATGAACCAACACATTTAATTAAGCTTTTCAAAGGGAAAGCACGGCTTAGCTGAGTTACTCCTGAAACCCCTGCAGTCTGTTGGCTGCTCAGTTAGAACCTGATCTCCAGCTTCCCCACACCTTACTGCTACAAGGCAGCTTTTGGGGCCAGCAGGTGAGGAATCTCCTTACTCCGGTGGCAAGGTTAGCTGGGGAGAGCAGGAAGATAAAGCAGCTCCTCCCCCCTGCAGGCACTCTGTCTTTTGGCAGCAGCAATCCAAACGTGCTGACTCAGCTTTCCTCTGCCACCCTTTTCATCTGTCAAACTGTAAGACCAGGTTGAAAACCATAATTTTCTCTTCTTGAGGAATGATGTTGAGCTGTGTTTATTTGGCTGCCTGTTTGAGAGCATTTAGAGAGGCCAGCGGTGATTTTCGTGTGCTTTTCAGCAAGTGCAAACATTAGAAACTCCATTTAAAACGAAAGGTGAAATACTCCCTCAGGCACGTAAATTCAGGACTGATATAACCAACTGTGACAAGGACCTGAAGCGAGGACCTTCCGTCTGAAGGCAGATGATAGCTCTCATTTTCAGAGGCTTTATTTATAGGGGCCTCACTGGAAGAAAATAAACAGTTATGGCCCAGAGGAAAATGAATATGTTTTTTCTAAGGTATACTGGATGATTTAGAACTGAATCTGTGAAGGTCTGAAATGACAGCTCACATCGAGCTCACTGTACCTTTAGTAAGAGCTTTGTCAGAGTAAGACTTGCGCAAAAGGGTCCTATTGAATTTCTCGGTAATCGCCTCTACCTGGTCCTTAATTCCTGATTCTGGGAAGGATTTTACCAGAAGACCGGTTCCAGGCCTTAAAACTCCACGGTGTTAAATTCACTTTTAATAAGTTGGCACTGATAGAGCTTAGAAACTTTTCAAAGCAAAAAGGGATCTGTTAAGGTGGGGAGTTGGTTCAGTCTTCAGTAAAGTGAGGGAAATGATCATTATGGGTTCAAGGCGATGCTGACTCACCACTGACAGCAAAGGGATAAAGCCCACAATAAAAACCTGAGAGAACAACTTCAGTCTGACCAAATCCCACAGCTCTTGCAGCATACACTGCTGCTCAACAAAGAGAAAGGGTCTGAATTTGCATCACGGGGATCTCCATGAATATACGTCCGTCAGCGCTTGCCATCTGAACTCGCTCCATTCACTGCCAGTAAAAAAGCTTGTCCTTTTTTCCCCCTAATTTGCAGTGTGCTGTGTTCCCCTTTCCAGCAAACAGCAGAAACTCCTTCGAGCTGGGGAAGGTAGCCAGATCCCTTGCAGATTAGCAGGGATCTTTGGAGCTCACAGCTTGGGGTCCCTGTGCAGACCAGGAAGCCCTATATCAGCTTCTGCATTGGCATAGCTTGGGCTAAATCCCTTGACTTTGGAGGATAACTAAAAACCCGCAGGTAGCTTCCAGGGTACCCCTGGTTGCATTTAAAAACTCAGCTGAGACCCTGCAAGGGCTAATGTTGGAGGCACCAGTTATCTCTGGCATACAGAAAGCTTACTGTTCGCACTGCTTGCTCTGAAATCACCCTCCTGGCTTGTACCTTGAGGAGACAATTCTCTGGTGCAGTCAGTTGCAGCAGCCCATACTGATCCCTGGTTTTTGACAGCCATAGGCCAGGGAGGAATTATCCCATCTTTGGCTTTTTTACCCCAAAGAGTTTGGTGGGTGCCAAGCAAACGTGTCAAGGAGGTTAAAGCTGTAGCTTTGCATCAGTAGGTAGCACTGATTTCAAATGGGGCTCAAATTTGGAGGTAGGAAACAAGGAGGAGTGGATAAGTAGGCAGGGGTCACCCATAGATGGGTGTAACAGGATGGATGTGTCAGCAGTAGAGCTAGGTCATACTGAACTGCACGAACAGCCAAACAGCACAGCAGGGCTAGGGCTGGAGCACACATGTCCCTCTTGCATGGGTCATCACTTCCACCAGCTGTGCTCCAGGCACTTGTGTGAGCAGATGAAGGTGGGATGGGTATGCTCAGGGAGCCCCTGAGATGAAGAGAGCAGCATGACCATGGATGCTTTGCTGATGGAGAGCCCTGGTTGGAGGCCATTGGCAAGGTTCAGGGGGAGCTTCCCCATAGCTGTGCTGGGAGAGTTTGGTGGTAGCCCGAATCCACTTGCCTTTCCCCAGGAGGCAGAGCTGGAGCGCCTGGAGAGGGAGTTTGCCATTCAGTCCCAGATCACAGAGGCTGCCCGGCGCCTGGCCAGTGACCCAAATGTCAGCAAGAAGCTGAAGAAGCAGAGGAAGACATCCTACCTGAATGCACTGAAGAAACTGCAGGAGATCGAGAACGCCATCAATGAGTATCGCATCAAGTCTGGGAAGAAGCCAACCCAGAGAGCATCCCTGATCATAGATGGTAAGTGGGACAGTGGGACAGCACCCACAGCATCATCGAAAGGTCTGTGGAGGCACAGATCATAGAATCACAGAATGGTTTGGGTTGGAAAAGACCTTAAGATCATCTAGTTCCAACCCCCTGCCATGGGCAGGGACACCTCACACTAGACCATGTCACCCAAGGCTCTGTCCAACCTGGCCTTGAACACCGCCAGGGATGGAGCATTTACCACTTCTCTGGGCAACCTGTGCCAGCGCCTCACCACCCTCACAGTAAAGAACTTCTTCCTTATATTTAACCTGAGCTTCTCCTATTTAAGTTTGAACCCATCACCCCTTGTCCTGTCACTACAGTCCCTGATGAAGAGTCCCTCTCAGCATCCTTGTAGCCCCCTTTAGACACTGGAAGCTGCTCTGAGGTCTCCACACAGCTTCTCTTCTCCAGGCTGAACAGCCCCAACTTTCGCAGCCTGTCTCCATACAGGAGGTGCTCCAGCCCCTGATCATCTTCGTGGCCTCCTCTGTCCCTCTTCTTCCTTCTCCTGTCTGGAGGACTCTGCAGGTGCTGTCCTCTCTCATCCTGTGTGCTGTCTGAGGATGCCTGCTCTGTGTGCTGTGCGCTGGGGATGTGCTGGTTCACAGCACAGGGAGCAGTGTCACGCTGCAGAGTACAAGCCTGTCGGGAAAGCAGACTGTGAGCCCTTTGTTCACGTCTAACATGGCTGTGTTAACGTCTCCTCCAGAGTGGTGCTGTACAAATACAATCAGTGTTCACAGATTGGGGTGAGCTCTCTAGCTGAAAGGCATCTGTACAATCAAAGTGTGGCAGTGTCATTGCTGTGTTCAAATGCCTTTTTTTTTTTTGCTCTTTAATTTTTTCTTCTACAGTGGAATTCTCAGGGCACTTTATGGATTACTGGGTTGTTGATTGGTTTTTCATGAAATCCATTAGCTTGCTGCCATGGTTCTTTCTCCCTTGCTGATTTTGCCCTTTCCCTTTGACTTGCAGAGCTTTTCTCTGTGCCTTTGTAGCATGAACTGAGATTAGAGCTGCTGGATTTGTGACCTGGGTACCAAGTTGCACCGCAGCCAGGGATAACAGACAGCCAGGAAGACACGGGATGGGGGAGGCAGCTCAGTGTGTGCATGCAAAGGATGTGAGAGCTTCTCCTGCTGCTACAGAGGTTGCTCAGAAAGCATTTCCCTCTATCACACGAAACCGGTACCTAGAGTTAGCAACAGGACGATCATTTTAAGAAGGTGGAGATCAAACCTAGAGTCCTTAAGGCCCGAGACAGAAGTCTTGCTAATGGCACCATGCCATTTTGCATCCTCTGGGGATCTCAGCTCTCCCTTGTGACTTAGTCTTAATCCCCATTAATTGACAAGAGTTAGCAGCTCCCTGAAAGGCAGCCTGCTAGTGAGAGGCCTGGCCTGCAGCTCTGCCCTCAGGGACTGAGAGTAGGCTGAGTCAGTTGTTCATAGCAATCTTGCCTCTCAGCTATGGGAGGAGGAAGACCTGGGTGACTGTTTAAGGCTCAGACTCAGTGGACAGAGATCATGGTGCAGTTCAGTAGTCACAGTGATTCTCGGGACCATAGAATCACAGAGTGGTTTGGGTTGGAAGGGACCTTAAAGCTCATCCAGTTCCAACCCCCTGCCACGGGCAGGGACACCTTCCACTAGAGCAGGTTGCTCCAAGCCCCTGTGTCCAACCTGGCCTTGAACACTGCCAGGGATGGGGCAGCCACAGCTTCTCAGGGCACCCTGTGCCAGCGCCTCAGCACCCTCACAGAGGAGAATTTTTTCCTAACATCCAATCTAAATCTCCCATCTGACCATCTAATATTTCCTAATCTGACCATCTTTATATTTTCTTCCCTTCAGAAGGAAACATTGCCAGTGAAGACAGCTCTCTCTCCGATGCCCTTGTTCTCGAGGATGGTACGTTGACCGCTGTATGTTCTAGAGGGCAGGAAGGAAAAAGGGAGGGATGTGTGAGCTCCTGGTTGACACTCAAAACGGAGGAACTGTTCTGTGTAATAACCCATGCAAAAATCCCAGTATCAAAAATGCTTGGTTTCCTATGACTCCACCTTGTAGGCAGACACCAGGCCGGGAGCAGTGGATATTGCTGCTGAATCTGAATTCTTTCAAAAGACAGACCCAGAATCGCCCTTATTTCCTCTTAAGGTTGCAGTTGGTTTAGTGCATTGCACACTCTTGCTGGCCCTTCTCTCCCAAAATGGGACTGTCAGCTGGTGCACTGCTAAAAGCTGGGTGTTCACGTTGCTCCTGAGCACAGGCAGGGGAAGCCGGGTGAGGAAGCAGGCTCAGGAGGTGGTGTGCTGCCATTGGAGGTATCACACAGCCATCACCTGTGTCCCTCCTTCTCTTCACAGAGGATTCTCAGGTCACCAGCACAATCTCCCCTCTCCAGTCCCCACACAAAGGACTCCCTCCCCGGCCCCCCCTGCACAACAGGCCTCCCCCTCCGCAGTCACTGGAAGGCCTCCGCCAGATGCATTACCACCGCAACGACTATGACAAGTCCCCCATCAAACCCAAGATGTGGAGCGAGTCCTCCTTGGATGAACCCTATGAGAAGGTCAAGAAACGCTCCTCACACAGTCATTCCAGGTGAGCCAGTTACCTTGAGACTCCATTCCAGAGATACCCTCTGCTTTCAGGAGGGACGGGTGTGAGCCCTGTCAAGCTTCCCTAAGCCATCCCATACCAAAAGGAGATTTTTAGGTGTTTTGGCCAATAGGCTGCAGCCATGAGTGCTGCTTCATGTCTTGATGTTATTGTAAAAACCATCTAGAAAAGAAGGATGGTGGATCATCATTTGGCAGGGCTTGACCTCTGGCTACTGCAGAAGCACAGACAATCCCTGGGATGCAGCAGCAGCTGCCCCAGCTCCTGACCCCCTCCCCACAAGATCACAGGCACATGCCTGAGGTCTGGAAAGAGGCGTGGGAGCCCTTTCCCCAAATCCCTCCCTGGGAGCTGAAGCAGCGTGTTTGCTCTGCAGCAGTCACAAGCGGTTCCCCAGCACCGGGAGCTGTGCCGAGGCGGGAGGGAGCAGCTCGCTGCAGAACAGCCCCATCCGGAGCCTTCCCCACTGGAATTCCCAGTCCAGCATGCCGTCGACGCCGGATCTACGGGTACGCAGTCCGCACTACGTCCACTCCACGCGGTAAGTCTTCTCTCACCTTGCTTACCCTGGAACAAATGTTCTTTTCTTCATCCTTCCCCCAGGATATGAATTAATTCCCAGTTCAGGAAAGGAAACAAACCAGTCCTGTTCATGTAAAAGGCTCATGTACGGTTGTTGCCAGTAGGGAATCTCTCCTGAACTGAGATCCTGAAATCACTTCAGATAAACATGATTCTGCCCCTCAAAAGTAATCAACCTTTTCTTCCGATGGGACCTTTCATCTCAGGGGCAGTTTATAGGTGCTACAAACCCCTTTAAAAGGGTTAAGGTGCTACTGCTAAACTCTGCAGTAAATTCCTCCATGGATCCCTGGAGAGAACATGTTGTTTCCTGTCTGATACACACTCTTGTGTAGTGTTAATTCTCTCTCATAGTTTGCTTGTGTGTGATCTTATGTGGAGAGAGACCCTGTGGAAAGCAATCCACCAAGGATTCAGGTGGTAGTGAAATGAGCCCAGGGCTGACAGAGGAAAGAGCTGAAGTGTGTAAGGGATGTGATTTGATGTGCATGGCCCAATTTGACTCCAATTTTCAGCAGGATTTCTACAAACTGTTCAGCTTTGCTGTTTTGTGGCAAATTCCATGGACACTGCAGGAAGCAGATCTGAGCCAAAGCTGTATGCTTTTAGATATCCTGCACTAAGGGGAAGTGGTGCCATCATTTAGCTCAGCATAAATCAAGAGCCATGCCAACACATCAGGCTTGGACAGAGACGACACAAGGCATTAAGACCCTGGGTTAAGTGTGTTAGAAGAGTTTGGCTGAGAGTACCTTTCACAAGTGCAATGTTTGTTAACACTGGAGCCAAGCTGCATGAGAAACAAGCCTGGCACAGGGCTTGAGAAGTGGCCTTGACCGGGTAGGGGCCGTTTGGGTCTTTGAAACAACCGCTGCTCGCTCTGTGGCTCATTCATGAGCTGCATGTCCTGGCCTTGGCCATCCATCACGCCAGTGTGTGGCTCGTCGCGGGGTGTTCCTGCTCCTTGAACAGATGGCTGAAGCTCTGCAAACAGCCGGGGTGAATAGAGACCACCCAGAACTGGCCATGAATCGAGCCTTGTAAGCTGTGATTTGGGGTATTTGCCTGAAGGGGCCATCACCCAGTAGCAGTCCTACACATGCTACCCATGGCTGGGCCCCAGTAAAACTGAACTGTGTGACGAGGTGACTTTTTCAGTGACCAGTGTAGAAATCACTGCATTCTGGGCTGAGCATGGGCAGTCTGTCTGTCTGTCTGTCTAACACCAGGTGGATTGTGCCTGTGTAGGGCATTCACAGGCTACTCATAAGAGAATCCTACCACCTTTGAGGCTAAAGTCTTGGGGGTTGCAGAGCTGGAGCGAGGTGAATCCCTGGTAACGCAGGGATGGTGCTGATCCAAACAGCTCTGCCATGGGGCCATAGCAGCAAAGCTGGGGCTTGAGGTTTTGCCCTTCAGACTGGATCTTTCCCAGGGTGGCAAACCACAGAGGAATTGGGCTGGGCAAGCACCATCTCATGTGGTGCTGCAGACTGAATGCCACCACCAGGGAGATTGGAGAGGAACAGGAATAGGACCTAATCACTCCAAACCCTGCAGCAGGGAAGCAGCTTGCTTTGCAGGCAGCAGCGCCACACAGTGCTGGAGGGGTCCAGGTTTTCAGTGCCTTCAGAGTCCATTGCCTGTGAAGCTGGTCTTGTGTGCAGAAGGGGATGGGGAGTGCTCTGTCCTGTCGACTTACCAGCCTGGGTTTCTTTCCTGGTACCTGCAGGTCAGTAGACATCAGCCCGACCAGACTGCACAGCTTAGCTCAGCACTTTAGACACCGGAGCTCCAGTTTGGAGTCGCAAGGCAAGCTCCTCGGCTCAGAAAATGAGACAGGGAGCCCTGATTTCTACACCCCAAGGACTCGTAGCAGTAACGGCTCTGACCCCATGGACGACTGCTCTTCCTGCACCAGCCATTCCAGCTCTGAGCACTACTACCCCGCTCAGATGAACCCCAACTACTCCACCCTGGCAGAGGACTCCCCATCGAAGGCCAGAGAGCGGCAGAGGCAAAGGCACAAATCAGCGGGCAACCTGGTCTCTTCCAATTCAGGGAGTATGCCCAACCTGGCTGCGAGGAACGGGACGGGACACCACCGTGTCTACCTGCACAGCCAGAGCCAACCCTCCTCCCAGTACAGGATCAAAGAATATCCCTTGTACATCGAGGGCAGCTCCACACCCGTGGTGGTGCGGAGCCTGGAGAACGACCAGGAGGGACACTACAGCGTGAAAGCACAATTCAAAACCTCCAACTCCTACACAGCGGGGGGGATGTTTAAGGAGAACTGGCATGGGGATGAAGTGGACTCTGTCAGGCTCACCCCCTCCCGCTCCCAAATCATAAGGACTCCATCTCTGGGCAGGGAGGGCCACGAGAAAGGCTCGGGTAGGACTGCGGTGTCGGACGAGCTGCGGCTCTGGTACCAGCGGTCCACGGCCTCCCACAAGGAGCACAGCCGCCTCTCGCACACGAGCTCCACCTCGTCGGACAGCAGCTCCCAGTACAGCACATCTTCACAAAGCACCTTTGTGGCGCACAGCCGGGTCACGAGAATGCCTCAGATGTGTAAAGCAACATCAGGTGAGAGCCAGGCCTGGACAAAGTGGGGGGATACAGGGGAAATTCAGGTTGGATATAACGATATTTACTGTGAGGGTGGTGAGGCACTGGCACAGGTTGCCCAGAGAAGTGGCAAATGCTCCATCCCTGGCAGTGTTCAAGGCCAGGTTGGACAGAGCCTTGGGTGACATGGTCTAGTGTGTGGCATCCCTGCCCATGGCATGGAGTTGGAACTGGATGATCTTAAGGTCTTTTCCAACCCAAACCATTCTGTGATTCTGTGATTCATGCAGCATGGGTTCATGCTGGAGAGCAAAGCCAGCCCATAGCACATTATCTGGCCTTCACATGCTGCTCACCAAGCCTGGAGGTGTAAGCCTGGAGGCAAGCCCTGTACAAAACACACATTGGGTGGGAATTTTTTCCATGGAAATCATCACTTTGCAATGATGGGCTCAAAAGACTTTGGGAGGGACTGAATAAAGCCCTGTTGTTGCCAGGTCTTTCCTCAGAGTGCAGTTGGGTTTTAGGTGATGGCACTAGGAGCCAAATGTGGAGAAACCATGGTGGGGAATCACTCTTAGTAACCACAGCAAGGAGAGTGATGCAGCAAGTGGGGGCTCAGCACAGACTAGGAGAGCGCGTGTCCTTGGTGGAATACCAAAAGCATGAGGAAAGCGAAGTGGGGAGCACCTCCATCCCCAGTGAAAATGCTTGAGCAGTGACGTCTCTGGGCACTGCTGAGACTTGGCTTTCCCATGCAGCTCCAGCACTGTGCTGATAACATCCTGCAATTCAGGGTGCTTAAGTTTGTGCAGTATTGTGCCCATCGGGCAGGTACAGAGCTTTGCACTCCTCTGTGCTGTTAATATTAAATGGTGAGAAAACGGCCAAATTCATTAAGCTGAGGAGGCCACTGCGTGTTATGAAACAGCTCAAGGTTAAATATTTACTGGCCATCAGTCACCGCTGGACAAGCCAGCTTGGACAGATCAAGGACTTGCTAAAACCTTGAATCCAGCCCCATGTGTGGAGTCAGAGAGGCAGTTTGACACCAGGCTCCTCGTGGAGCCAAGAAAAGGCTGATTTGTGTGTGATGCCAACACTTGGAGGAGGCTCAGATGTGGACCAAGACACAGTCCAATAGCTGCTGTAGCCATCCTGTGTCTCCATATGAAAATCAGTCTCCCCCGCTTTGATGAATGGACATTTCTGTTCCACCCAGCAGCAGAAAATGCTTGAACACTGGAAAGCTTTGCCCTGCTTAGCTTTGGAAACCATATCAGTTCAGTTAGGTGATTACCTAGTGGGGTTGGGGGGAGAGCACATAAAAGCTGCTGTCAAGGAGTCCATTCCCCCACCCAGCTGGGTCTTTAAATCTAAATGTGATATTTGGGCAGCACAGGTAAGTGTGCTCAGTAATCACAGCTTGTGGTGAGCAGTTGGCAGGTAGATTGTGTTCAGTGTCCAGTTAGAGCTATGGGAGGACACTGACCTCGGGGGCTGTTGGCTCCAAGGAGCAATTAAAGTTTGGGTTTGAGTGTCATTTGGCAGCAGCTGAAGATTTTAACAGCGTAGAAGTGGCTGCCAGGTAGAAACATCCATCATTTTAGTTGATGAGCCAATAGGTCTGCTGGACTGCACACTGCCCTTCAATAAGGATCATACTTCCAGGCAATATATTAAATTTGGAGGGTCAATATTGTATGAGGAGGAGGAAAGATTGGTCAAGTCATTTCTTATGTAGACCCTCACTGGGGAAACTCCTCCAGGAACCACTGCCAATGGCACATTTTTAGTCCAGCTTGTTTCCATCTTCCTCGAAGTAAGATGAACCTTCCTCTGGTCCCGTAGTAGCAGAGTGAAAGGTAGTTGTAGCTTTTGCAATCTTCAGAGCTGTCTTCCTCCTTTGCACATGAAGCAGTGTCCTTGTCCAGCCTGTCACCACTGCCCAGGGACACAGAGCATGTCGCACCACCCCGGGAAGCCGGCGGCTGAGCCTGGCAGGCTGGGCTCCTCCACTCCAGGTCCATGGGGATGTGTAGGAAAACCCATTAGCTTTCATGCTGGGACAAGTGTGGTGCTTCCCAGGCAGGCTCAGCACAGTCTGGGTGGTTGCATCCAGGCAGAAACAAAGCATTCCTGCAGAGCTGAGGATGGATCCAGCCATGACCCGCAGCAGTGCCAGCAGTAGGCTGGCTGCTCCCGTGCCGCGTTCGGGCGCAGGATGAGGTCTGACTCCCAGGCGGTGTTTCCTCACAGCCAGACATGTTCCTGCTGGTCTGACCACCCTGACCCTCATGCCCTCACCTCACCGGTTCTCTTCCTGCCCGCTTGGGTTGTTTTTCAGCTGCCTTACCTCACAGCCAGAGGAGTTCAACGCCATCGAGTGAGCTGGCAGCCACGCCGCCGGGCAGCCCGCACCACATCCTCGCGTGGCAGACCGGGTGAGTGTCCGTGCCGTCGGGTTAGACAACCCACTTCACCCAGTGCCACACAAGCACAGGGACAGCACACACAGGGGGAACATCTTCCAGGTCCTCCATAGCCTGCACAGAGCATTTCCAGCCTCCCATCCATAGTGGTGGAGCTCTAGTTGAGGCTGACCAAGACACATCCGCGCCACCCGCTCCAGCAGCACTGCTCCAAGCAGTGCTGGATCCACAGGGAAAGAAGCCTTGCAGGTTCTTCCTGCTTGGGCAGTCTCCTTCCTCCGATCTTCCCTATGTTGAAATAGCTGATCTTTTCTGTAGCAACTATCCCACTGGCTGTGCAGACCAAGAGGATCTTTGTTGGAAAGGCACGATTAGATGCCTGCCCTATCTGTGTCTAGTTTTTCTGCTAGGTTTTCCGTAGCCATGTATCTTAATGACTATTAAATGCACCTTTTCTCAGCTACCACTAACTTAACATGAGTGAGTCATTCCATGCAGGTAGCCATTACTCATGTAAATACAGTAATTGGGTTCTTTGGCACCTCCTTGTGAGGCAGCCAGTTCCAGGAGTAAAGAAAGAGCCTTCTGCGAGCTCCCATGGGTATTCTGCAGCCACCTCCTGTAGTTCTGGCCTGCCTCATGAAATAAAGATCATTTCCAGATCCCCTCTAACTCAGCACATCCCAGATTTTTGCATCTAAGTGGAGTTTGGTGAGATCAGCTATAAAGTTTGAGACTACAGTCCTCAAAATACCATGTCCTTGAGTAGGAAAACAGGTACGATCCCCTGAGTAGTGAATTGGGACCAGTAACATTGCAGACATTTCACTGTGCAGCCACTGGAAAATCTCATACTCCTTAATCTCTTCTGGTCACCTGTGACTGAGTTTGACCTCTGGTTTCACTCCAGCACTGCTTGTGGCTGCGCTTTAAAATGGAGATGAGGAGCACCATAACCACAACCCCCTTAGGCCTGCCTTGGCCTCACATGGGCTTTGCATGTGCTTCCAGCTTTAGAACAGGAGGATTTTCCTGGTCCCATTTCACAAAAAGCCAAGGGATCACAGGATAGGCAAATGGCAGCTGTCATCTTCACTGTACATTGACGTTTCCACTGTTAAGGGTTTGAGTCTAGACTCAAATCTCAGTCTCCATCCTGATCCTAACTCCTCTAAATATTTCTGTGATGCTCAGCAGTAAACCTGGTGAGCAGCCAGCTGAGAAATCTGTTTGGAAAAATCCCAACTCTTTCCATTTTTCCACTCAAGAAAACTCCTGCAGCCCGTCTCTCATAGCAAAAATGCATCAAGCCAAATTCTCAGCTGGTGAAAGTGAAGTTATTTAGATTTATAGCTTTGCACCAGCAACCAGTGCAAACAGAACTGGAGACAAATCAGCACTTACTTCATGCCTGAGCATAACACCCTGTTATAGATTCAGCTCCAGTTTGCTGTTAGATGCACAACACAAAGGGCAGGAGCTGGCTGTGCCCTCCCAGCGCGACTCAGGCAGATTGACAGTTCTCCCCAACATGTTTTTGTGTCACTAACTTTTCCTAAAGATGATTCATCAACTTGTTTCCCCACTGGATTAATAAGCTCGTAACAATGTCTGTGTCACTTCTTTTCTTTAACATTTCCTCTCTCCTCTTTCCTTCCTTTTTTTTGCTCTCCTTTGTTCAGAGAAGCAACAGACAACTCACCCACTATGGATGAGTCTCAGTCTCCAACCCACCAAAGTACTGATGAATAGAGGTATAGTAAGGGGACCTTTTGTTCTTTCATCCTTCTGCCTTACAGTCCATGAACACAGTGCGAATAACCGGCATCCCGCTGTCCCACAGGAGCAGCCCTTGTGGTTGTGTGCCTGCTTGTTTGGCAACAAGGCTTCCTTCAGCCCTTGGAAGAACAACTTGAAAGCATCCCCATGCCCCTCTCTGTGCCCTTTCAGCAAGTTTGTGGCTGTGGTGCTCTTTGAAAGAGAATTTTGGGCCAGTCTGCTCTGCCCTTGTGCAGGGGTGAATGGGCACAGAGAGCAGGCAGCAGTGACAGTGTGTGGCTGGGGGCATTCAAAGCAGTGTGGGCAAAGTGCTGCAGGGAGAGTGTGGGAGCTCAGGGACCTGGACTGAGCTCCCTGCAGTGCTCCAGCCATGGCGCTGAGCACCCCTTTCTCCTCCTTCCCTAGGGCAGAGCAGAGCTGTGAAGCAGAGCCTGTAAGCAGCAGCGAGGTTTCATGGAACAAGGAGCAATCCTGGCCCTGTTCCTGTGGGAAGACAGAGGGGGGAGGGCAGAGGGAACAAAAAGCTCCTCAAGAGTATTTCTATTTTAATTAAACTGCATGGCTGTCTGACACCCTGATTTGAATCTACAGCCATTCACAGCTGGCATCTGTCACCTATTTCAAGCCCAGCTTTTAAGAGATAACCCATAAACCTCCCTACTGCAGCACAGAGCTGGGAAACAAAGGGCTCTTTAACATGCAGATGGTGATGCCCTTGCTCAGGGTCCTCCCAGACACGGTCCCAAGGAAGCAGGTGGAAAACAGGGCAGAGGAAGCAGGAATTGCTGGGCTGCATCGGATGTGAGATCAGTCCCTGCAAGTGGGGAGGGAGCCAAGGGGCAAGAATCCCACAGTGAACAGAAAATGCATCTCCCACTTTTGGCCTCAAAACGGTCTCTAGTTTGGAAATAGGTTCAAAACGTGTGAGGGGCACATCAGTTCTGACTGTCACTATGCAGATGCAGCACAGAAAATTCTCATCCACTGCCTCACGTGCTCGGTACAGGCAAACAAAAAGCTACGCAGGGAAGGCAGCAGTAGCTTGTCAAGTAGCAAGGCAAGTCCTAAGAGCAACGCTCTAGGCCATGGACAGTATTTCCCAGTGGGAACAGGGAAGGAGGAGAGTGGTGGTGCTTTCCTGTAGCATTTCTGCTGTGGGCAGAGGCTTGTGCATCACCTGGCAATGTCAGAGATATGTGGCTTTCCAGGGATGAGCTAGAAAGTGACTAGTGCCAGGTCCAATGTGGAAAGGACCGTGTTCTGTTGTAGGCAGGGAGTTGGAACTGGATGAGCTTTGAGGTCCCTTCCAACCCAAACCATTCTATGATGATTCCAGTGGGGTCGGCCCACAAGTTCTTGCTCTTGCAGCAGACACTGCTCTCTTATAGTGCATCCCACCAGCAGTGGGCTGAAAGCAACAGCAGCTCTGCCTGTTGCCATTCCAGCAGCCAAAACTCACAGGCTGCTGGAGCGTGGCTTTCTCCTGCCTCCTCGCACCAGGCAGGTTGCTGGGGTGAACAGGGCTGCCAGGCAAGAGCAAACTGCACCAAAGCATGGTCCTGCATGCTGAGTGCACCCAAAACATCAGCTCTAGGGGTACCTGCAGAGTGCAGCGGGGTCTGTGAATATCCTCTGTTACTTCCCACATGTAATACGATGTTTTATGCCCCTGGTTGACCTTTCCAGGAGCCCTCGTTGTCCTAACGACGTTTCCTTTCTCCTGCAGGAGCTACAACGATAGCTGTTTCCTGGATTCTCCCCTCTATCCAGAATTAGCAGATGTCCAGTGGTATGGGCAGGAA
Source organism: Strigops habroptila (assembly GCF_004027225.2). Taxonomy (NCBI): domain Eukaryota; kingdom Metazoa; phylum Chordata; class Aves; order Psittaciformes; family Psittacidae; genus Strigops; species Strigops habroptila. The sequence goes on along the minus strand of NC_044279.2, from coordinate 7,360,733 downwards.
AAAGCCAAGCCTGGGACTCTAGTGTGAACCCCTGACCTCAAGTTGACCACATCAATGCCATTCTGAGATCACCTCACTGCCTCTCATTTGCCTTACCCAGATGCACTGTCACCCAGCACCAGCTTCCACTCCAAGCACTTTCCTCACGATGCAATTCAAGGCGACATCCACACCACGCTGGCCCTGAGACATCCACCACGGCAGGACCCTGCTGCCAGAGCAGCAGACGTGATGAGCAGCCGTCCTAACAGGCAGTCAGCAACCTAAACGTTGCTTTGCCTTTGAAATGGTGGAAGCCTTTCAAGGCTTACAGCGAATCGTATTGTTCTGCGGCATGTAACAGCAGTAGGATTTCCATGACCTGCGATCTGAAGCATTAAAGTGGGGATAAAATGGGACAGAGGCTGAGAAATGGATATGAGAGTCCTGAAAGTGTGTCTGTTATGAAACAGTAAAACCTCGTCGCTTCAGAGATGTGTCAGTCTCGCAGTCGGATCTGCTCTGCCAAAGATCACCGCGCCAACATCAGCAGGATGAGTTCACGCAGCAGGTTCCAGCTACAAGAACATCTGTTTTAACTCGGTACAGACACAACCACCTCCTGTCAAACAGCATTTCCTTCATCGCTTTGAGCCCACCTATGTGCAAAATAACCCATTGTGCTGAAGACACGCTGGAGGTCTGGGCTGGTATCACAGCATCGCTGTCCACAAGCTCCTGTTAGACTGGACAAACAAGGTTTACAAAGGCATTATCTAAAGCAGAGGCGAGTCCTGGGGCTGGCGCCGGTTGCACACCACTACATGGAGAGGTTGGGTTGTGCTGGTTGGGTTTTAATACTCTGATAAAGATACAAATTGCCAAAAAAAAACCCTTTCTGCAAACAGATACAGCCAGTAAATCCTGATCAGTTTCTGCACAAAGCATTAAGGTGAAATCGAAGGGAAAGCACACAGCAATCTAACCGACACCTAAGGCTGCATTAACGCATCTGCTCCACTCCTCTCCCCTTCCCAAGCACCAGTGTAGCAAAGGGCTCGTCACCAGTGTGGGAGAACCGGTCCGTCGGGAAGAGCTCTCGGCAGTGGGGCTGAACACCCAGCAGCCGAGGCAGATCCTCCCAGTGCAAGAAGCGACCACAAGAAAGAGAAGCAACCTCACTGAGGTGTTGGACGCCAGCGAGAGCTGCCTGCTGATACCAAAAGGAATCGTCATGGAAGGAGCTGCAAGTTTACACGTACTTTTGAGCAATGCTTTATACACGTTCAAGCCATGGAACTTTCAAAGGCCTCAAAGACACTTTTGTAACGAACAAGTGCACAATCTGGGTGGATGTTGAAGCTGGCACGTCTAGTCTTCACCGCGGTGCTATGCTGTTTTTATTGCCACTAGATGGGGGGAGGCTCCCGGCTTTCCCCCGTTTGTGCGATGATTTCCTATGGGAAAGGCATTAAAAGAAACGGCTGGAGGGGGGTAACTTTTTGGTGAAAAGCAGAAACTGAAGTTAGCTTTAGTTAAAGGAAAAGAAGAATTAAAGCGTGTGTGTGTCTGTGTGTGTGTGTGTTCCAAGAATAACAACAGCGTCTACCAGACAAAGTAGGGCGAAAGGTTCAAAATGAAACACCGCGACTTGGGGGGCTGCCACACCTTTTGGTATTGAGATTGCTGGAAAACTGCATTCCAGGCTTGAAAAGAGAATGGGTTCTGCATAATTGGGCTTGGAAAGACGATGGGGTTTCCATACATTAACGCAAGCAGCTCACACAGTACTAGCAATGGTCAGTGCTGTTCTCTGTGCAAGGCGGGGAAGCGGCCTCCTATGGGCAGAAGGGCTGGTGTTTGTCCAGGGAAATCCACAGGAAGGGAGCTGTCGTGTCCATACATGAAGCATAAATGAATTATCCCCCGGGAAAAACGAGGGAGCACAGTTTTCATCCTGGTGAGGGGGTTTTAAAGGTGGCCATTGGAAGCCTGATGCTTCTGGGCCTCCAGGAAGCATCAAACCCCCTCTGACAGTAATTGAAGCCTCACAACCCGTTGCTGGAAGGACAGACAGCGGTGGGGTTGCACCCGTTATCTGGACGTGCAAAATCCAGTTCCACCATCTCTTTGTGGCTTTGGGGTCTTTAACATGGGAATTATTTCAAGCTCCTAATTGGATTTTTAGCAACGAGATAGCACTGATTAGTGACATTTCCTGATAAGATTGGGTAGCTGAAGTGAAAGGATTAACTAAGGACCAAATTAAGCAGCAGCAAGTAATTTAGCCCACGGATTTTTTTAGGGGCTCTGAGCAACTGTCTGTTTTCTTTTTAATTCCCCTGGTAAGTGGTTTTGGGGTTGATGGTTTTCTCTTTTTTCTCTGTGTAGCTTCTTTTAATTAAAAAGAATTCAACAACAGCAGCACTAGGAGGCCTCTGGGCACTACAGGAAGAAACGTTAATTCCTCCGAGACCAGCTCTGTAGTTTTGCAGCAAAGGTGAAAAGGTGGCAGCCCTGAAATTAGGCAAAAAAGAAGAGAAATCCAATGGTTGGCCTGAATTGCAGATGGGGCTCGAGTCGACAAAAAAAAATGCTTCCTAGAAACGGATTGAGTTTTGCTTTGTGTTCTGCTTTTCTGTTTTGCAATCGAGGCACACGTGAGCAGCCAGTCTGGTAGTAAAGACAGATTAAAGTAAAACAGGTTTTACTGTTTAGCTCAATTCAATTAAACACAAATGTACATAAAATGTTAATCAGATGAGATTAACATATTTAAGTATAACGCGGAGGGGTATATACATAGCTATTATAGACAAGCACTTGACTACCAACTTAACCCCTCCTGTCCTTTTTTGTTTTCCAAGGCTCCATCCGACATAAAGCCACAATCGCGTTCTGAGTCTACGTGTCCGATGCTCAGCCGGGAGCTGCTCCCGCCCTGGGCCATGCTGGAGGGAGGCAGGGTTTATTTTTCCATGATCCTATATGCAGTCGAGTGTTGAAGATGTTGAAACAGTCCCATTTGTTTTCACTCTGTATTAGTTTTAGTTTCAGGCATAGCCGATCCCCATTCAGGTGCTATCAGATGACCAGTTACTGCTTAGTTAACTAGATGTAAAGTTTTACATATATATTAATGTCAATAGTTTTATTACGAGTTGTGTAAAATGGACTCTCTAGTTTAAGAAAAAGAAGGAAAAAATAAGGAAAAAAAAAAAATTAGGTCTCTCCTGAAATTGACTTTAGAGCATGGAAAATGATTTGACTGGATTCTGTTCAACTGTAATCAAGGAAAAAAAACCTATGTATGTTGTAGAAAAAGTTGCAGAATTAAAACAGATCTGCTTTTAATTTATTCTTTTTGTATTAAGAATTTGTATAGTTACCTTTACATTTTGCAGAACGGTGTTGTCAACACTTGCTTATTAAAGCATTTTCAAAATGAAACCTCGCAGTGCTCTTATTCCGGAGGGCACAAGCTCCTTGGGCATTCCTTACCGCAGCCACCTCTGCCAGACCTCACTCCAGATGTGTGCACAGCTGGCCAGGGCTTCCGTGGGACCCGCTCCTTTGCTGCTGGTTGCAGGAAACACTGGGCATTAGGATGCTGGAGAGGGACTCTGCATCAGGGACTGTAGTGATGGGACAAGGGGTGATGGGTTCAAACTGAAACAGGGGAAGTTCAGATTGGATATAAGGAAGAAGTTCTTTACTGTGAGGGTGCTGAGGCACTGGAACAGGTTGCCCAGAGAAGTGGTAAATGCTCCATCCCTGGCAGTGTTCAAGGCCGGGCTGGACAGAGCCTTGGCTGACATGGTCTAGTGTGAGGTGTCCCTGCCCATGACAGGGGGTTGGAACTGGATGATCTTAAGGTCCTTTCCAACCCAAACCATTCTATGATTCACCCTGAAAAGCCTGTCTGTTAGAGATCCCCTGGGATTCAGTAGATCTGTGGTCACTCCATCATGTGTCCTCTTGAGCACTGGTCTCAGGGGCTCAGGAGGCCTTGGGCTGTAAGAAACCACGACTGATATCCCACCACAGTACAAGCATAATAGTAAATATTTACTTCCAACACATGTAATAACTACATGTGTTGATGTAGTAAACTACATTTACTTCCAACACATGAAATAACTACACTCACTTTTACAAACTGGATGCTCAGGAGCTACACGGCTGCTTGTGGCAACATCAAGGTCCATAGGACAGGCTTGAGCACCAGCACACTCACCCCTGGTGTTCCAAGGATCCGCCTGTTCCTTGGGTTGAAGTCACAAAGCACCCCCGTGCTCCTGTTTTTATCTCTGCTGCAGAGGCAGCAGCACGGAGAACCCATCCCAGCAAACAGGGATGGAGCTCAGGGCTCTGCCCACAGCCCGGCCCTGGGTTACAGGGGACACTGTCACGTTTTCCCCTCTGCAGGCAGTGGTGGCCCCAGCAGTGCCAGCACCCCTCCATGCAGTTTGAACAGCCACAAGCTTTCCATGTGGGATCCGTCCATGCTTCCCAGTGCTGAGTGCAGTCGGTTCCTGGTTTTCCCATTTATCCCCACTGTCCAGCACCTCCTTTCCACCCCAGCATCCCTCAATCCCCACACACACACCAGTGGCACCAACGCAGAGCCAGGACCCCACCTCAACCACCACCAGCATCTCTGGTTGGGACAGTCGTGTGCAGTAAATCCCCAAGAGGGTTTGGGAAGGGACACAATGGCCATGATGGGATTCTTCAGACTTCCCCCTAACTCTGGGATTTTGGCTCAATTTGCTGCCAGTGGCTCTAATACTGCTGCAGGACCTACAGCCCATCGGGAGCAGCTTTCCCTACAGCCAGCTCCAGATTCCACACCAGCACTGAGCCCTTGTGCCAGCCTCTGGGAGGGCACCACGCTGTGTGCTCACCCCTGGGTCCGGGGGTCGGGGCTCTCTCCTCCCCCTGAGGAGCAGAGCCATTCACATCTCAACCAGGTTCATTCTTTGGGCAAGACTGGAGCTGTTATGGAGTAATGGGTTTAAACCGAAACAGGGGAAGTTCAGGTTAGATATAAGGAAGAAGTTCTTTGCTGTGAGGGTGCTGAGGCACTGGAACGGGTTACCCAAAGAAGTGCTAAATGCTCCATCCCTGGCAGTGTTCAAGGCCAGGTTGGACAGAGCCTTGGGCGACATGGTTTAGTGTGAGGTGCCCCTGCCCATGGCAGGGGGTTGGAACTGGATGATCTTAAGGTCCTTTCCAACCCAAACCATTCTGTGATGCTATGATTATATGCCAGCTGGTAGGAGAGGAACTCAATTCCTCAATCAAAATACACTGATTCCACAAATACCTACCCAAAAAGCCTTTCCTGCAGTACAGACAAAGAGCAAATAAGGATTTAAAGGCATTTAACTACCACTGGGCACAGTAACACCAATATAGGGGAAATATCCCACACTTGGAGAGCACCTTGTGCAGCCCCTTCCTCCACCAGGCTGTGGAAGGGGTCAGGGCCTGCAATGAACAACAGGGGACACCAAAGTCCCCAAACCCCTCCAGACACAGCTATGGTGAGCGCATGGCTTCATCCTGAGGCTGTAACTCTTGCATTCAGCAGAGTTATTTCCGCCCAATGGCAGAATTATCAGAAACAAACATCTGGAGAATCCCAGAGGGAAAAGCCCAAATGGCTGAACTGAAACATCCCTCCTCACAAAGCCCCAGCCAGCATGTGACAGCGGCTCCGCACCCGCTCGTCCCCACACTGGGCCCGGGTGGGTTGGGGTTGTTTTTGGCTATTTGCTCGGGCTCTGGTAGCTGTAATTTGGGGCCATCCAGCTGCAAAGATGATGAAAAGCAGCTGCTGTAACAGTGTCCCCCCCGCCCGCGATCCCCCCAGGGCCGGAGCTGGCTCTCACGTGCCGGACAGCTGGAAACTCTTACATGGATATGCCGTGAGAAAGTACTTTTCAGTCCCTCGCTTCCCCGTGCAGCACCATTCCATGGATTGCAAAGGGATAAAGTTCTTCCGTCATGGGATTCATTCGGGCGCAGCAGCTGTATTTCACGGACTGTCAGCGAGGAGGCACGTTGTTTAAATCACATTCTTTTCAAACCTGAGCAGACTAAAACATTCCAACCCCAAATTCACATCCCTACAGGAGGCGCATCCCCCCTCAAAACCAGTACTCAGGGTACCATTAAAACTCTCAGTAATTAGCTCTGAAGCTAATTATGGGGAGAGGAAAATCTATCTAATACTATTACAGATGCCCCAAGGAATCCGGTTCCATCCCAAACAGATGTTACAATGCTCCTTAAACCATCTCCTGCCTACTCACTTGCTGCACTTCCCAGGGAAATTACAGCTCTCCTAAACAAGGGACAATATTGTCCCTCAATTATTTAACGAGTTCAAAACTAAATCTTCGTCCCGACCTTAGAAGCAGCTCAGGAAATCATCTGGGTGGGGAGAGGGATAAAGTTGCAGCGTTATAAATGTTTCCTGTTGTAATCGTGCCTCTGAAGAGTGTCTGTGTGGAGCACTGCAAAAACATCACCAGACACCACAGTTAATGAAACTCTTCCATGCTCCTGACATCTACCTGGCTTCTCCCCACAACTCCCCGCCTATTCCCCAAGGCCCCTCCCCAGGCACGGGTTAGGTCTCATTAGCCTCAGTTTTATTACTTCTAAACTGTTTAAGCTCTTGACATTCTCTCTGGGGTCACACGCTCCAGACTGAAAAACTCCTGTGCCCAAAGAGGCACTTCAGAACACAGAGGCTCTCGGGAAGAATCACAGAATGGTTTGGGTTGGAAAGGACCTTAAGATCATCCAGTTCCAACCCCCTGCCATGGGCAGGGACACCTTGCACTAGACCATGTCACCCAGGGCTCTGTCCAACCTTCAGATACTTCTTCAAACTCACAAATTTGCCAGCACCAGGTCTCGCTGTGCCACAGGACACTGTAAATACCTACAAGAGAAGAGGGCACCAGTTCCTGTTCCACACTTCCAGCCAAGGTGAGGACTCAGACAAACCAATACACTCCAGCATGGACACGTTTCTTCAGGAAGTGGTTCTGTTCACACTGTACCAGGCGGCAGCAGCTCACTGGTTACACATCCACGAGTGCCAGATGTGCCAGATGTGTCAGACCTGCTGCCTCACAGGAATGGTAATGGGATACAGGTTCAAATACCTGTCTGAACCCAACCCCAGACCTCCCCTCCACTGACTCCACAGGAAAGGCTTCTCCAGGAGCAGAGGAGGGCACTTGGCTCAACTGGATCTATGGGACCAGACACGTGAGGCCTGGATCCTCACAGGTGTGTGTAGCTGCAGTTATGAGCAGCCACTGAAATGATTAACAATCCATTTGGAGCTTCTCTGTACATCCTAGAAGAGCTCCTTAGGAGAACAACCTATAAGTGCTATTGCAGAGTTCCACTGCTCTTGTAATTAAAACCCACATTATTTCATCATGGAATGGTTTGTGTTGGAAGGCACCTTAAAGCTCCTCCAGTTCCAGCCCCCTGCCACGGGCAGGGACACCTTCCACTAGAGCAGGTTGCTCCAAGCCCCTGTGTCCAACCTGACCTTGAACACTGCCAGGGATGGGGCAGCCACAGCTTCTCTGGGCACCCTGTGCCAGCGCCTCAGCACCCTCACATAAAAATTCAGCCTTTCACCCTGCACCACTACCAGAGTGTCAGTATTTCACTGTTTAAGCTGAATCAGACAGCATCCTTCCTGTGAGTTTCTTCACCATCAACACGCACAATGGTAAAGATTTGTGGCTGCCAGAAATACTGTTCGTGGTCATGGGAGGTCCTAATTATTTTCTCTGCAATGCCCAGCACAATACAATTTTCTCCAGATGTATAAAAACGGGATTTGAAAGCCTCAAGAGCCATGAGATTACTTCCCCCGAGCCCAGAAGTTTCCTATTAAAAACGTTGTTACTAAAGAAAGAAAAAGCCAAATCAGATGCATTCAAGATCAAAACCTCTTTGCACTGAGCCTGCCTGTACTTTTGAGCTGAGAAATATATAAACCTTTTTATTTTTCCCCCCTGATAAATACCACATGAAAGATTAGCCAATAAAGTCTTTGTATTTACAGAAACAACCAAGATTCAGCTTAAACTGCTTCCCTCTAATCATCTCCCTGCATCAGTCTCCAATGGGAAAGCAGCCAAAATAGCTCCACATATGCTCCATGCAGGGCTGAGTCACACCTAAAGCTCTAAGATATGGGAAACAGTTCAGTCTTGTATGGTTCCCTGAATAACAAAGTGAAACAAAAGCAAGGATTCGTTGTCCCCTGGTCATTGTCCTGGTCATAACCCCTTCAAACCTCCCCCCTCTGCTGTGGATTGGATGTGTTCAGCACGAAGCATAGATTTAAAAAGAAATCTAAATAAATGGGGCTCGTAAAAAAGAAGCTGTAGAAAATGTGCTGCTTTATGCTTTTCCTCAAAGCCCACCCCAGGTTCTCTTGGTGTTAAAGCATAAACTGTCTCTTCAATCCTCTCTGGGTTCTGGAGCTGGAAATAAGAGTCGTGGCTGCCCACTGCGGAGCCTCACAACGCGTTGTACTCCACACACTTCGATGGGTCTGTTGGGAAGTGCTTCTGGCAAATGGTCATGAGCCTCTTCAGCCCCTAGGAATTAACAACACAGGGACAATTCTGTGATACAAATGCAGTTTTCAAACCAACCTCACAGACTACAGAGTTTTAAAGCTTAACAAGAAGAATTAAAAAGAAAAGGCTGCTGTTTTGGGGTTGGGTTGGGGGGTTGGGTTGGTTCTTTTATTAACCTTTCTTCCTCCAAAGTTCGAAGTTATCCCCAATATTAAGAGAAGACAGTATGTTCTCAGGTGATGATATTAAAAACTATAGTTGAAGAGAAACCAGAAGTTATATTTGTAATCCCAACACAAAGAGTCTCAAAGTGGAAGGGGAAGTTGCTTTTCGCAAGCAATTAGCTTGCAGCCATCTGCAGAAGTCAAAAAGCAATGAGAGTCCTGCTGCTGCAGCAGGAAGACATTTACATTAAGCTTCCCCTGCCAGAAACTCTGAGCTCCAAGACGCTGCTCTGGAGGCTTCAGAGTTAAGCCAGGTCTTTATCTCAATGAAACTGCAGCTGGCAGAGGCAAATACATGTGAAAACACAAGAGAAGACTTGTTTCCTCAGACCTGTCCACTTACTGCGCTGAAATGTCAAAGAAGAAAAATATCACTGCTACTAATTCCAAACCCAAAAGTTCATGATAGGAGTATGAATACGCACAGGAGGAACTGAACCTGAAACTTTTGAGTCCATGCTGTTAAAGAGACATGTTTGAAAAATGAAAGCATTTATCTAGTTGCAGAAATAGTCAGAAGAACTGTATTTCACAGGCTAAATTAATACATTCTATGCAGTTAAGCAGTGAAGGAACTCAGGAGGATAAAGCATGTCTTCACAGACATGAACACTTTGGTGTTCATGTAGGATCACAACAGTTAAGAGGTAGAAAAACCCATGAGACTCCATTCCCAGCCCAGCACTGAAGAGCCTTCAGGTCCAGGATGAGCTATTAAATGGATATTATGCTTGACCCAAACTAAGGTCCATTTCTAGGACCTTTTTACCCCATCACCTCAAAGATCCCCTAACTTCAAAAGGGAATCTGCTGGATTTCCAAAGCCAGCCTTACCTGTATGTATTTCCTCTGAGTTTCATCATTGAGAACATGGGCCACGTGCTTGGAGAAGATCTTTTCACGACCTGTTCGAGCGTGGATGCCAACCATGGTGACCCCAATGGGCCAGGGAGCATTTCCAATGGCCATCTGAAGATAGGCATCATTTGCCTGAAGAAATACAGTGCAGGTATTCTTAGCAAAACAGCAGGAGCATCAGAAAGCATCCATTGTATTGCTGGATAACAACACCTATCCCAGTCCCTCTGAATCAGGTCTCATTGCATGATATTAACCGATTTTAGAACACATCTTCCTAACACAAATCACATTTACTCTGAGAGAAGCAAGAACCATGGACCTTACCTGATGAAAGCAAGCACTGGATAAGGCAGCCTAATCACCTTGATTAAAATGGAAGTTTACTGGGACTGTTTTCAACTTGGCTTTCTCACATTCCCATGAGCTTTTCTGCTGCTATCACCTTTACAACCCTTGCTGTTTTGGTTGCAGACTGGACCAGGGAGCCTGTCTGTAGGCACAACCCATTGCGGGCTGACTCTGTGCACACAGACCTGAGGAGTGCACTGAGGCCTGACAGCCCCTGGGGAGAGGAGCTTCCAAAGAGGCTGAGAACCAGCACGCTACAAAACAGGGTTAAATAAGCACATTTGTCACAACATCTATGAAGGGAGCAGTAGCAGCAGTAAATCAATCTGAAATTTCCCAATTGAGACAGCAGATCCTGTTTCTAAAGCTGTAGCAGACAACATCCCTGGGGAAGAACAGGGATAAAACTTGAAGGGAAAAACAACAGTAAGAAAGGAAGAGAAGGACAGAGCTTAAAAGACCATTGACAACTGAGAACCAGGAAGTGAGTGGGAAAGACACATCCATGCAATTACAGAAGCTTCAGGGAGGACGTGGAGCAGGACATTCCTCTACTATTAGTGAGCAGCCACAAGACTCAGTGATAGAGAGTTCATTTACCACCTCCTCTTTAAAGAGTAGACAATAAGCAGCAGCAATCATGGGCAGTGCATGCAGTTTCTTCCCAGCTGACCCTCGGAGGTGAATAAAGAACAAAGCAGGGGGTTGCAGACAGCTGAAAGTAAACCTCAAGAAGGGACAGGACGCAGAATCTGAACAGTCTCCATCAAACACTTACTTACTGATTTAAATATAGTTACATGATGAAAGACATTATGTGAACATGCAATTAAAGACCCTTCCAGGACTGTCACAACAGGGTTAATTCAGGTTGAGTGCCCAACTTGCATCCTGGCATTTGCCTGCTGTCAGGTGTCGATTTCAAAGTTTAACTCTTTCGAGCAGTTCATCTAACAAAGCAGTAAGAATTGGTGGCTGAGCATTCGCTAGACTGCACAAAGCAAAACAGCACAGAAGACAAGAGCAGGCAATAAGAGGCAAGCCTCTTAGAATGGAAGAGGATATGAGTATCTTTAGAAGTACAAGGCTCATTAGCCTAATTAAACACCAAACAAATAAAATACTCTGCTCTCCTGAGTCCCCACTTGCAGCACTGTGTGCAGTGCTGGTGTCCTCAACGTAAGAAGGACATGGAGCTGTTGGAGCAAGTCCAGAGGAGGCCACGAGGATGATCAGGGGCTGGAGCACCTCCCGTATGGAGACAGGCTGAGAACACTGGGGCTGTTCAGCCTGGAGAAGAGAAGCTGCGTGGAGACCTCAGAGCAGCTTCCAGTGTCTGAAGGGGGCTACAAGGATGCTGGGGAGGGACTCTGCATCAGGGACTGTAGTGATTGGACAAGGGGTGATGGGTTCAAACTGAAACAGGGGAAGTTCAGGTTGGATATAAGGAAGAAGTTCTTTACTGTGAGGGTGGTGAGGCACTGGAACAGGATGCCCAAAAAAGTGGTAAATGCTCCATCCCTGGCACTGTTCAAGGCCAGGTTGGACAGAGCCTTGGGCGACATGGTCTAGCGTGAGGAGTCCCTGCCCATGGCAGCGGGGTTGGAACTAGATGATCTTAAGGTCCTTTCCAACCCAAACCATTCTGTGATTCTATGATCCTAAAAAACCCCAAACATTCCAAATGTACACTCAATCCTTCAAAAATCAGCCTGTGAAGTTTACATAAAGCCAAAGCACTCCCAGGAGAGAAGAGCACAGCTGGCTACCCCATGAGATACACCACATTCCCACACACTCATTACTTTGTTTGAGGAGGCATTGGAAAGGGAATTTCACCATAATGACGACAACCAAAAGAAAATAAAATGCCCCCAAACAAACCCCCACTATCATACATCCCACACTTTCAGTTCTATTTTCAGATGATTTAGATTAAACTTGCCTTGGGCTATCTGAAGTTATTTTCAGTAGCACAAGCAGGCTCACTTGCTTACTTGACAAATTACCCCAAGTCCTCACAAGAATAGTAAGAAATACTAGCAATTTAAAGGCAAAACACAGCCCTGTTTCCTCTGCATACACAAGCTGCTTAAGCAAATGCTACTGGTATTTGAGTTCCACTTCTGAAGGCAGCTACAAACAAAAGCCAACACTGCCTTTGATCTTGTGTGCCAAAGTGCTTCTGTCTCCTCCACTAAGCAGACTTTGTCCAAAACACTTTTCATTTCCATACCTCAACCATACCAGTCCGGCTAATGTGAGCATCGCCAAAGCAAGGGACAGCATCTCATATTCAATAACTCAGTTTGCCTCAATTAATTCCTAATTAATTAATCAACAGCCTATTCCTATTAATTCAATACCTTCATTTAACCTTCCAATAGCAGGTTTCCCACAGAGGATTCCTCTCTGCAACTTAATACAACCACCTCTGAGAAAAATTCTCTTCTCAAAGCTCTGCAGTTTCACCAACCTCAAAAGATCTTCTGACAGGCTGTGGATCAAACACTACTGGAGCCAAACCTTTCACAGCCAGTTTCCATTTCATTTGGATATATATATTGTGTGTATTTCGAGCTATATATCTTCCCAATGCAAAAAAGAATGGGAATGTTGGAAGTAATAAACTCCATCTATTAGAACCAGACAGCCTGAACACACTGGAAGAGTGCAAACAAACGTACCTTCACATATTCTCTTTGCAACATGAATTTAATAATATCTGTTATTGATTCTTTGATGTCTGCAGGAAGCGTCTATAGGAGAAAAAGAAGACAAGACATATTTACTTCAGAATAGCAGCTCAGGAAAATCATCCTACTCAGCATTTATACAAAGTTTAGCAACTACCCTAGCTTGAGGACTTTTAACAAAGGAAAACATCTTTGTTATTCAGATGAAGGATCTGAAGGAAGAGAGGTTAAGTGGTTACACCTAGTAGCTAGTGGCAAAGTGCAAAATACAATCCCAATTCTATCATGCCTGCAACCCAATGAACAGGTGAGACATTAAGCAACACCTGGAAAAGCAGTGGGTAGGCAGAAGTAGTCACTGATCAAGATAAAAAGGTCAGAACTGGGGAGCCATGGGCTCTAGATGCAGAAACTCTGATAAACTCACTCATCCTCTCTTCTTTAGTGAAGATAACATTACCTTAGGAAAGGACACTAAATTTGAAAGCAGAAGTTAAAGTCTTACAGGGTAGTGACATTTAAAAGTGATTCACCCTTTTCCGAAGCTTTCTGAAGAGTGGCCTCAGGTAGGATTCTGTCTGCTTCTGCGTGGCACTGTTCAGCTTCCCCTGCACTCCCCGTTTCACATAGTCTTCTCTGGCATTCAACTCCTTAGCCCAAACTCCAAGGAGAAACTGTGTGAGGAACAAGCACATTTATGTCAGAGTGCCATCTAGTGACTTCCTCGGCAAAACAGACGGGAACAGTTTAAGCCACCAAGGCAAGAGGGGTTTTGGAGAAATCTGAATGAAGGCAAGAAGCCTCTTTCAGAAGGATACACAAGGAGGGAGAGGAACAAGCCTCCTATTATAAAAACATGTGGGTGAGGGGGGAGCATGTATAAAAAGGTGTGTACAAAGAAATGTAAGTATCAGTCTTGGGAAGGAGGAGGGATACATAAGGGCAGAAATCCTAAGTAGATGTTGATGTTTCAGAGCAGGAGCGTAAGGAATGGTGAAGATCACAGTGAAAATTCAACACATGAGAAGGCAAACGTGCCAAATGTAACTTCCCTCCACCTGAAAAACAATTTTTGAGCCTGCTTTCCCTGCCTGCTTAGCCCAAACTACATTAAAATGATGACAAATCTTATAAATACAAATAAAAGCTCCTACTCTCGCTGTGACTTGTGACCATCACAATAGTTACACAGGGACCAGCTGACTCAAACAAGAGGCAACACAGGCTTCTTGCCAGGAAACAAGGAAACAGTTTTCTACTATTCACTTGAACCTGTTTCCTTGGCAAAGCCAGTGGACTTCCTCTAAAATTCTCTTATTTCACATAACAGTACCAGGTGACATTTCATTTCAGCTTGTGCTGTTCCTGGGAAACAGAGGCAGGAACAGTTTTTAATGTCCTGGTAGTACATAGAAGCAACTACATACAACTGCTTCAATGATCATATGGAAATGAAAACCATATTTATTTTGTCTGGAGAAAGTAGGACCAGATTTTAAAGAACACTGCTCTCACAACAGCTCTTTCCTAGGTCAAGCAGAAGTCACTATTGTGACTAACCAAAGCTGTGGAGTGCCAAGCATTTAAAAAACTCCATAGCTTAAATGTAATGTGAGTTTTTCTCTCCAAGCAGCTGAAACCATCCCCTCTATTCATGAAATATATCTTCAAGATAGTAAAAAATATGACACAGCTACAGAATAATTAATCTATTAGAGACTGTTACCTTCAAGAACTTTGTTATGATGTCCATATCATAGTGATCATCACCCCGACCTAAGGATTCTCCCAAAGCCTGGAACAGAAGAAAACAGTTAATTAAATAGGGGAAGTTCAGGTTAGATATAAGGAAGAAGTTCTTTACTGTGAGGGTGGTGAGGCACTGGAACAGGATGCCCAAAAAAGTGGTAAATGCTCCATCCCTGGCAGTGTTCAAGGCCAGGTTGGACAGAGCCTTGGGTGACATGGTCTAGTGTGAGGTGTCCCTGCCCATGGCAGGGGGTTGGAACTGGATGATCTTAAGGTCCTTTCCAACCCAAACCATTTTGTGATTCTATGAATTATTTCCATGTTGTCTAGAAGTTTGCCACCACCACCAAAGCAGAGCAGGATTCACTGCATTGTGAACTGTAACAAAGTCCAGCAGTAATCCAAAACACGAGTTAGGAAACAGAATGAAAGAGCTGTATATGCTCCTGAGATTCATGAATCTATTAAAAACATTACAGTCAAAAAGCCAATATGATTAGTTCTGCAAAGTCACTGCAACAGCAATGTTTCATTCATTAACCACTAAATGATTGGCATCATTAGCAGCTGTTTGACAGCACTGCAGGAAGGGGAACTGTGGGTGCGCTGCATTTGCTGAGCTCCCCAAAGCCATCAATTAACCTAATTATTTTGTTAAGCTATTCCAATTCTCTGCTGTACTGCGGCTGTTTCCCATTTCATTTAATTGTAACTGTGAAATTGAGTGAACAAATCTAATAAAACCCCAACAACAAGCCACCAGAAACCCCCAGTAGCATACTCCAATACCCAACCTTCCTGCCCAAACCTCGAACCTGCTCATACCAACACCCATTTTGAGAAACACTTCCAGTAGCTATAGTTGGATTTATAATCTATTTCCATTGTCCTCACAATACCAAAGTGAGTTTTACTTTAAAATCTCCTAGATTTGGAAGCCAATTCAGTGTAAGCCTTTATGGAAGCAGTCAAAGTAGTATAAAATTAAGACTGAAGTGTTTTCAAACAAAAAAAGATGACTTTTATGGCTTAAACCAAGCCTGTCCCACTACCCCAAAAAGGGGGTGTTTTAAGAACTAACAGATGGGTAAAATGCAGCCCCATTACAACTGCTATCAGTTCTGAGACTACTCTTATTTCAAACCAGAACCCCTGGTATCCTAACAAAAAGGCCAAAGACTATATCCTAATAATAATGCATTCATTTAAGCTTTCCATTATAAATCAGATTACTTCTTAAGCACACTTTTGGAAGCACATTATGAAGATTAACTCCTGCAAAGACTTTTGAAGATTAAGGGTAGAAGTCTGAGCTCAAGTTAATGTGCTTTTCCAAACTTTACCCTAAAATCCCAGGCGCTGGATGCACTTCATGGCACTCATTCTGCACTCACTTTCACAAATACCATGGTGATCCTTCAGAACATAGGAGCCATTTGCACTGAAGCTTGTGGGACACGTGGTCTCTGCACTTATATTTCCTGTGATCTCCCTACTTCTGATATTCACTTCTTTTTTTGTCCTGGATGGTTTTATATCAAATATTCTTACTGTGTGTCTGTTTTTCAGAGTCCCATCTTTCTGGTAGAGGGAAAATTCAGCAGTACTAAGCCTATTACCTTCTCAAATACTCATTGGAAAGGCTTTAGGATTTATGACCAGGTAATGTATTTGTATCAAATTCTCTAATTCCAAACCCTCTGCAGAAGGAATCCTAACTGTATTACTTTCCTTGCAGGCAACTCCTATCCCTCTTTGATGAGGTGTTGTAAACAAAGACCACTTGAGTTTTCACATGGATACTGCAGGCACCTATGGTGCAACTCAAAACCATATTTAAGGATATTTCAGAATGCCCAAGTTAGATGCTGAAAACAAGATAACTTTGTCTAAACAATCCTGAAGCTTTCTCACAACAATATATACATCTAAAATCCCTTAATTAAAATCTACCATCACATACCTCTAGTTCTTCAATAGTAGTGTTCTCCTCATGGACTTTCAAGTCATTCTGTGAGTCATCATCTCCTGCTTCTTGGCCACCTACAATTTCATTCAGATACTGCTGGTCGATCTTATCCAAAGCAGCCTTCAGGTCATTTCTCAGACCCTAGAAAAGTTAAGAGATGGCTAGTTTACAATAAGCCCCTGAGGGAAATAAAGCGGTTCAGTACTGTCACTGTGAGCATCCAACTTCTGTTTAAGAAAAGCCAGTTTAGCTTTGTGGTCTGAATTTAAACTGAATTCAAAGAACAGTTTCTGGATTGCTTCAGCACTTCACAAAAAGCAGGTGCATGAACTTCTGCAATGTTCAGACTTTCACCAGAAAAACATTGAGGTTTAAGTCAACTTCTAGGACTTTCTTCAAGACATTTACCCCAAGCAATGCACTGACCCACCCCCAAACAAACAGAAAACAGACCATTACCCTCACCAGTTCTACAAGTCTTCCCCATCTGCCCTGAAAAAAGCTGTAAACAAGGTAAGTAACACTCCCTCAGTATTATCACGTAAAACATTTATATAGTTTCCCTTTATTACTGATGATTTAAACATAACAGGATATTTCACATAGATTAAGTGTTTAAAATCCCCTAGTTTTTAGGTGGTTAAAAATTAGAATCCGTTTAAACCCACGTATCTAAAGTTCAAGAGCTGCTTTTAAATAGAGCAAGACTTGGCTTAGTCACAGTTAAAGGACATACATTCTTATCTTGAGACATAAGATATAAAGGAGTATGACATTTCTTACCCTAAGATAAATTCAGCCACTCCACTGGGAATAGCTCTGCACAGTTATTTCCCCTCTTTCACCATCAGACTTGACTGTCTGGAGTGGTTTTATTAATCATTTAGTAGTCTAAAAATGTCTGAACCACAAACGGTTATAGTGACTATCTACATTTAAGCAACACGTTGTGGCTGAAACATGTAACACAAAAATCCAACACATTTATGAGCTCACTATTTCCTAATACTCCTACTACTGTCATCGCTGTCGCTGGAGGGGCAGCTTTCATTAGTAGAATTATTTTATGTCAACATTTAGATCTGTTTATCTTTATTTAAGACTTGAACAGGAAAAGCCTTTCCTTGTGTGGGCAGCCCCAGCAAAAACGTTTCCACCAATCCAGTTTGCCATAAATTAGGGAAGAAAATCCCAACTGCCGTCCTCCAGCTGGGTTGCAAACTTGCTTAACAGTGAATGCAAACCAAATCTCAATTGCATCTCCTCATTTAACTAATCTATTAAGACAAAAGGAATAAATAGGTTAACTATGATATCTTTTAGTAATTTTTTGATTTGATTGCTACTTTCAAGGGAAGGGGGGAAAATGAAGTTTCCATAACAAGTTTTTGATGAAAAATCATTCATATACTAAAAGACAGGATCCTCTTCCTTACTTGTACCTTCTCAGAGAGGCGTATAATTACAAACACAGGATAGTTTTAACAGTAAATGACTGCCTCGACTGGTTAAAAGCAGGTTAACAGCACGGGCTGGGCTATTACTGCCGCCCAGAGGCCCGTTTTTCAACTGAAAAAGGCCTAAAAGGTTTCTAGGGTTGAACTCTAACATAAAGAATTGCAATTGTGAATAAAACAATGACATTTAGCACGCTTTCTCGGGCAATAAATGAGAGAGAGCAGATATTTCTCTTTGCTCTTTACTTCACCTCCCTCCTGAAAATTATCAGTTACTGAAACTGATTTTCAGAAACTTTTATAGGGCTCCTCATTGGTTATCCCACTACAAATAAGTAAGTAAGAAATAACAAGCCAGTCTTACCTTGTTCACTTCAGGTGCAAGAATTTCTATCTTCCTCAGGCGCTGAAATGCATCATAGTCTGTTTCCCCAAACAGCCTGATGGGCTCACCTCTCTCTCGTAACCTCCTGATAACCTGAGAAGAATCAAAGCATTCCCTTACACAAACTCATAGAGGAAGCAAAATACAATCCAGAATGACTGATTTATTTACTTTGCTTAAAATAACAAGCTGAGCTGGAGAGGAAATGGCAATATTTTAAGCAGTAGAAAAATGTTCCAGACACTTTGCAATCTAAATATAAAATTCCCACAGTATTTCAGGGAAAGGTCATTCAAAATATTACCAGTCTAAATTTTGCCTAAAATCCCAGGCTGTTTGATAAAGGCTAACTTCTTCCTGCTCTGACTTGTTTAAACAAATACACAAAATCACCCCTCTGGCAGAGCTTACAAACTGTTCTCAAGATCGCCAAGGAACTTGACAATAATCTCACTCACCCACTTGCAGAGGGCAATAAAACCACTCTGTAACCAGGCTGCAGGTTGTCCCAGCACACCTGCAAGGGGATTTGCTAAAAGTTCTCATTCTGAAGCAGAAAAGTTATGGATGTCCCATCCCTGGCAGTGCTCAAGGCCAGGTTGGACACAGGGGCTTGGAGCAACCTGCTCTAGTGGAAGGTGTCCCTGCCCGTGGCAGAGGAGTTGGACTAGTTGAGCTTTAAGATTCCTTCCAACCAAAACCATTCTGTGATTTGATAGATATTAAGTCCCATAATCTAATGAGACAATTACTTTAAAAGTAGATATAACAGAGGTGAAAAAGCCTCTGCAAAGTCATAGGCAGAGCCAAAAACTGAACTTTATTCTCCTGATTCCTTATCTTACACATTGCTGCTAAATCTCTTTAAACTTCACCATTACTCAGTGTATCAAGCAACAGGCTTACAAAACTAAGGGTGGAGAGACTGCTGGCACAGCAACACCTAAATCTCAACTAAAACATCCACCCAAGTAGCTCAATAGCAGTGAGACAGTGTGCATTACACAGGACATAGAGACCAAGCCTCAAACCAAACATGAAACCAACAGCCCACATTGCAAGTCCTGGGATATACTCCTATAAAAACAACAAAATTAAGGGGACATGTGACATCCCCGGATTATCTCAGCTGTGAATTTCAGTATTTCCAAGATTAGAATTATTTTGTACTTCTGAGTTTCCTGCTTCTCCTCTGCTTTTGGGTATAGGTCTCTTTGTGAACTCACATTCACATAGGTATTTTTAACCTTGGAAAAAAAACCCCAAAGAACACACTAGCTCTGGCTACAGGAATGTTTCTTCTAGAAATTAAGGTGAACTCCCAAAACTTAGTTTCTAAACTTAGGTTCAGACCAATGAAGAAAAAGAAGCTGGGTGGGAATCTTGGGAAAAAGTCAGTATGCCATCTTCAGTATTATCCAAGGAAAATAGTGATATTTAGGGTCTAATCCAGAAGTCATCTGAAAGAGCTGTAAAATGTTATAGCACATCTGTGCATACCCATATGACAAAGAGGCTCTACCCATCTGTACCTCCATATGCATTCAATTGGACAGCAGATCCTTGATGAGTGAAGATGATCATTAATTGAGACATTGTTTAATACAGCTAACATTAGAAGTACAGCTCACTGGAAAAAACAGCCCTAACAAGAGATTTCAGAGGCACTTGCTGTAAAATCAAGTAGTGTGTGATGAGTGATGTTACCTCCTGTCTGGAAAGGGTCATTGGTAACTTCTCTTCTGCCAGTTCAAGTTCCAACACTGGATTTGATGCAGTCAGTGGTTTCTCCTCCTCTTCTTCCTGCTGTACCTACATTCAACAGACAGTTACTAAGGTGTTAATGCAAATAAACCTATATATTACTAGCAATGTAAAGATAGAGAACTCTGGAACACAGATTTTAATATAACAATATAAACCTTTAGTTTCATAGTTTTTGTTGTCTATCACAGAACAATAAAAGCTTCTAAAAGTATCAGTAGTAAACTAACACTTCTGCAGGTTGCAGGAAGCAGTCTCTAGAGCAAATGGAAAAGGACAATTGCTAAAGTTTGCCAACCACTTTAGCAAGCAGATGTCAGCACTGGTGCCAAAAATAGCAAATCCACCCTCTGCCTGTTGATTCCTGCCCCCTGCTCTTTCCTCCTCACCCATGCAAAAGCGTTTGCATCGCTATGTGATGAACCAGGTGGGGGAAATGATTCCAACAGAAAATAACCTGGCAAACACAAAGAAAGGACCCTTCCCAGCCCACTTCGCTCCTCGTCCAGCTCACCAGGCATAGCACATGCATTGACACAAGGGCAGAAATGAAAACCCAAGGGCAGGGAGAGAGTGGGGCTGCTTCTTTTGCTGGCACTGGCAGCTTAAAGTGTTTATTACCCATAACTTCAGTGAGGTGAGTGCTATTAGCAGTGATCCATGGCTTCTTCAGGTTTAAGGTAACAACATCTTTCTAACAAACTTGTCATAGTTTATTATGGGTTAAAAGAAAAAAAGGGGAAAAAAAAAGACACCTACAACTCCTCATAGGGATAGGATCTCATTAGCAGCTCCTCTTCATCTAAAAGCAGGTCCCTGAATCAAACAGAGCCTTCCTTCTTCATTACTCAGTATTTTAATAATGCAAACCAACTCTGTGATCAAAGGAACTTTGAGACAGCAGTCATGTAACTACAGGTCCCTTTATAAGCTCAAGTGTGACACTTCTGACAGCATGAGCAGACTGCTCTTGGTAGTATTTCTGTAAGAAGGACACATTTCCAGTACTCACTCATATCTTGGTTCTTCCTAGATTCCTTAGTAGAATTTATTTCCTTTCTGTACTTGCTAAAAGGGAAATGCTTCACTTAATCCTACAGCACCCTGCAGCACCCTCCTTGTGTGGGCAGCACACTGTCAGTCCCAGTCTGCATTTGGGCTGATCAGTTTGATGAAGGTACTAGACATGAATTGGTTTTAAAGAAGCTTTTCTATTCTTTCAGGCCAATGTGCCAGTCGTGCACTCAGGTGTCAGCATGACTCCATGTGGCTGTAAAGATCCACCCCTGTGGCACCAGCTACAAGACTCAGCCACAAATCTCTATTTAAAGCTATACCAGCAAACACAGAAATCAATCCTACAACCACAGTTGTTTCTCCAAACAAGGGAAGGACAATCCAATCAATGCTCAACATAAAGGGAGGGGAAAAAGCAAACTTCAACCAATGCAGGAAAGGAGGAATTGATGGGGGAGAGAAAATAAGGAAGAACTGTGTAAATATATATAGGTATAAAGAAGTACACTCCCATGGCAGAAGGATATGTACAAAGTTTAACTTACAAACACTCTGGAAATCATAAAGAGACAGCAGCATTGAGGGAAAAGATTTGATCCATTCTGTCAGCTAGACTCCAAGTGATATCTTTACCACAGTTACTTTTGTTTCGGTGCTTTCTTCAAGCAAGTCAAATTATTACAATTTATTAAGCCTAAGCAAAGCAAAATAGCTCCTGAATTTAAAAAGAAATCAGTCTGTATTCTACATGTCATGAAGATTGCAAAGATCAAATGCAGAAATCTGGGAGGCTCAAAAAAGGAACTAAACTAAACGAAGCAACTTATTTTAAAACCATCTGCAGGGTCACATTCAAACCAAACGTGGTGCTGCAGCAGCACAGACAGCACCATTTGAACGACCATGGAAGGTTCTGAAGGATTCAAGCCAATGCTCAGAAAGCATCACGGAGCATTTCCACTTGGAAGAGCGACTGGATTCACAGAACCCTTTCTCATGACTATATGCTGCACATTCCAAGAATCGTTTTGGCTTTGATGTTCAAATATTACACAGACAGATCAAGGTTTCAGAATAAGTCACTAACTGGGTAAAGTTCAGTTGAAAACAAAGCTCCTGTTTGTGCCCAGTAACAGCAAACAAGATTACGAGCCTCTATCTTCCCCAAGGGAATGCATCCCCCCTCCCATACACGGATAATCAGGCAGCAGGCAGACACACACACTGGTAAATGAAAACAAACATTCTTTCCAGTTCAGGACACTATTGCCCTGACACCATCACAAGGCAGATAAAGCCTTCCAGATCACTCATTTGTTGCAAAATGCACCCCAGGTTACCAATTGTTTCCTAATATTTTGCCAGCAAGACAATAAATGTTGCTGGTGCACAGTTTTAGTGCTGGATGGTTGATGGCCAAAACCCAAATACAAATCTACACGGTAGGAAAGTTGGCAGATCTTTTCAGTGTGCACCCACACCCTACTGATTTCTTTTGGACATTTGACAACACTGTGCAAATTGTCTGAATGGATAAAATTATCCAAAGATAGCCATTTTTTTCCTGATAAGGGAGCAGGGAGAGGGGGGGAAGGTGGCTGTATCAGATCCAGTGTTCATGCCTAACAGCACAGTTTAAAAAGAAAGGAAGACAAGCTTTGATCCCAAGCCACTTCATGCTTTCCACAAAAAGAAAGAAAGAAAAGAAAGAAAAGCCAAACCATAACACAAACTTAAGTTGCTGTATATCATGCATATCTTTTCCTGCATCGAAAATGGGTTTGGAAACTCATACCTCTCCAGGTGGCTTCTCATTTACTGGCTAATGTATACCATTAACAGATTGAACAAAGAACAACAATTATCATTAACAACATTTATACTGTTGATAATCAAATGTTAGACTTCAAAGTAACCATGCAAACTCCTGGAAGAGCAGCTGCCATACCTTGTAGCCACATCTCTGGAAATAGGCCTCCTCTTCTTTTTTAGCTAACTCACTGCGTTTGAAATATTTCTTACTTCCCTAAAAGAGAGGAAAGCTGTTAACAATTTACAGTTTCACCTCCTTGGGCAAAAATGGCTCAAACTTCCTTACTTGAGTTGGTGAATTCAGCTACATCCTTTCAGAGAGATGGCTACATTGTCATCTAAAGGGGACTAGTTGGAAGCACCTCTGAAAATCAGCAATATAGAGTGACTTTGCAGCACATATGGATAAGCAGAGTTCAAAGCACAATGTGTTCACCAGCACTTTAACAAACCACGTATTTTGTCATGTAAGGCGATCAGAGTAAAACTTCACTTCAGGTATGCAAAGCAAGGCCCATGTTGGAGCACAGCAAAGTTAAATAAACCATACAAAACATGTCATTTTACACTAAATTAAGGAGGTGGGAGAAACCACCTTTGTACAAAGCACGTTTAAGCTTGCTTGGTGCACCAAGCACACAGAAATGTGTTCAATGAGAGCTCCCAGACACACAACAGCTGGCAACTGAGGTCACCTTGAAGCATTTCCTTTGATTGAGATAGAACCATAGAATCACAAAATGGTTTAGGTTGGAAAGGACCTTAAGATCATCCAGTTCCAATCCCCTGCCATGGGCAGTGACACCTCACACTAGACCGTGTCACCCAAGGCTCTGTCGAACTTGGCCTTGAACACTGCCAGCGATGGAGCATTTACCACCTTTTGGGGCAACCTGTTCCAGTGCCTCACCACCCTCACAGCAAAGAACTTCCTTATATCTAACCTGAACTTCCTCTGTTTCAGTTTGAACCCATCACCCCTTGTCCTATCACTACAGTCCATGATGCAGAGTCCCTCTCCAGCATCCTTGTAGCCCCCTTCAGACACTGGAAGCTGCTCTGAGGTCTCCACGCAGCTTCTCTTCTCCAGGCTGAACAGCCCCAACTTTCTCAGCCTGTCTCCATACGGGAGGTGCCCTAGCTCTTCCTTCATACTTTGCCTGCAAAAGCCTCCAACTACAGCTCCCTACTTCAACCACTAATGCCAAAACCTAAAGGAGGACATCCATGAAAGCACTCTGCTGTACTGTGGGTGTTTTCAGCTAACACACCTGGCACACACCCCCCTCTGTCACTATTGCTATGCACAGAACGCAGCAGGAGTGAGGAAAGGGAACCACGCTTTGTTCAACAAAGCTCACACAGATTTTTCTCATCTCTCAGTGCCTGAATCCCAGACTGGTTTGGGTTGGAAGGGACCTTAAAGCTCATCCAGTTCCAAGCCCCTGCCACAGGCAGGGACACCTTCCACTAGAGCAGGTTGCTCCAAGCCCCTGTGTCCAACCTGGCCTTGAACACTGCCAGGGATGGGGCAGCGCCCTGTTCATGTCCTCTTACGTTCTGAAAACATCCATACTAATGCTTTGCCACCCGCCCTGTGTTCAAGGGTGATTTTTGCCCAGCTGCACCAATAAATAACTAAGCGATCTCCAAACTAAGCAGGGCCCTATAGCAAGGTCCAGGCTGAGGTCCAGGCACCCCCAAACTTCTCCTGACTCCTTCCCCACCACATCCTGGGCCGCTCCTGCTCCTCGTCCCCAAACCCTGCCCGGGGCCATTCGTGATAACCCCAAACCCGTTCCTGATACCCCCAAACCCCTTCCTAACCCCTCCAAACCCTTTCCTGATCCCCCCCAAACCCTTTCTTGATCCACCCCCAAACCCCTTCCTGACCCCCCAAACCCATTCCTAACGCCCCCAAACCCCTTCCTAACCCCCCAAACCCCTTCCTGATTCCCCCAACCCGTTCCTGACCCCTCCAAACCCCTTCCTGACCCCTCCAAACCCGTTCCTGACCCCCCAAACCCCTTCGTGACCCCCCCAAAACCCCTTCCTGATCCCCTCAAAACCCCTTCCTGACACCCCCAAACCCGTTCCTGACCCCCTCAAAGCCCTTCCTAACCCCCCCAAACCCGTTCCTGACCCCTCCAAACCCGTTCCTGACCCCCCCAAACCTCTTCCTGACACCCCCAAACCCCTTCCTGGCCAGCTCCGAGCCCCCTCACCCGGGCGCCTGCCCCCTCCCGGGCCGCTCCCACCTCAGCCCCGCCCCGAGCCTCCACCTCAGGCCGCTCCCGCCGCCCTCCCCTCCGCGGGCAGCTGCCGGTGGCGGCCCCCTCACCCCCAGGAGCTCCTTCTCCTCCAGCTGCTGCCGCTTCCGGCTGATCTCCCGCTTCAGGATGTCCATGGCGGCCGGGCCTCCACCACCGCCACCGCCGGAACCGCCGCACCAAAACAACAGTGCCGCTTCCGGGCCGCCAACAGCGCCCCCTGGTGGCTGGGAGGAGCGATGGGGGCGCTTGGTGGTAGTATGTGATAGTATGCGATAGTATGCGATAGTATGCGACAGGGCGCGACAGGGCGATAGTGTCACTGTGAACGGGGGGTGGGGCTGGTCTCTGCAGCCAGGGAGAGGTTGGGGCTGGTCACTGGGACAGGGGAGTGATCAGGGCTGGCCACAGGGATGGCAGGAGGATGTCAGGGTCTTCTCCCAAGGAACAAGCGATAGGACCCGAGGAAATGGCCTCGAGTTGTGCCAGGGGAGGTTTAGATTGGATATTGGGAAAAATGCCTTCACTGCAAGGGCTGTCAAGCACTGAACAGGCTGCCCAGCGCAGTGGTGGAGTCACCATCTATGGAGGAGTTTGAAAGACGTGTAGATGTGGTGCTCAGGGACATGGTTTAGTGATTGACTTGGCAACGTCGGGTTAATGGCTGGACTCGATGGTCCTAAAGGTCTTTTTCAACCTAAATGATTCTATGATTCTATGCCACCCCATGGAAGACATCTCAGATACCTTAGATCACCTGTACACTTCTGTTCAGCCCAGCTCAAGACCCACTATGGAGTTTATTAAAAAGGAATCAGATGCAGGCTTAGGTAGAGCTCCAGAGCTGTGTGGGGGGCAGAGCTTTAGTGTGGAGCTGTAGCTCTCAGTGTTGTTTGTGGGCAGATGTGGGACCATACCGCTGAATCCATCAGAGACACCAGAACTCAGCTTTCCATAAAGCTAAGGGTGGATGCTTTGAACTACAGCTTAACAACAGCCATTAATATGAGTGAAAAGCATGTAGAGATAGTGTTTACCCCTTCTTGAGCTTGCTTTTCATCTCACAGAACAGTTCATGTCCTTACTCTGTGGCCCAGAGGTGTATTAAAGAGGGCGAATGTTAAGGTATTTAGAAGATGTGTAGATGTGCACTTAGGAACATGGTTTAGTGGTGGACTTGGCAGTGCTGGGTTAATGGTCGGACTCAATGATCTTAAAGGTCTTTTCCAACCTAAATGATTCCATTATACTGGTCTCTGGCCCCAAGGAGCACGTGGCCCGGCCGTAAGAGGGAAGGGCCTGAAGGGAAATCACAGTATCATAGAATCATTTAGGTTGGAAAAGACCTTTTAGATCATCGGGTTCAGGTGTTTTTACTGGTGTTTTCAGTTGTTGCTAAGCAGTGTTTATACGAAGTCAAGGACTTTCCAGCTTCTCATGCTTCTTTGCCAGGTGAAGCTACGCTGTGTAGGGTTTGATTGAGACAGGAGAGGTTTGCACTCCCTGTCCCTGTGCACTTGAGACAGTGTGCTGGGATTTAACCGTGATGCCTGGTTTCTGTCTCCTTCAGGCCTAGAGGACTGAGGTAGCTGATAGGGACTGAGCTCCTTAGTGCGTATATCCTGGAAGTAAAATCTACTGCCTTTGTTAGCTGGAGTCCGTGTCACCAGGCATACAGCATTTGTGACACAGGTAATAACATAAAGAAATCTTGTTTTGCTTATTTACCTGGTTTTGTCCAGCAATTACTGTGGCTAATAAGCTCCAAAAGGTCCAGAAAAAGCTTTGAAGAATGAATAAGAACAACCAGTTCTCACTATGCTTAAATTCAAGGCTATACCTTCACTGGAAATGAAGGCACTGAACAGCGAAGGGTGAAAGTCACTGTAACCAGCTCCTCTGCTTTGCTTAGGAGGAGCCTGGCTGGTGGCAGCACCTCTGTCACCTCTAGCCTTGTAGTATATGGCACACAGCAGGTTCTGCCTCTCTAGGTTGCACCATGGTTCTTCCTTGCAGAAAATGGCCTGTTGCTTTAAGGGTGTTGTTTAAACCCAGGCTGGAGGGGTATGGATTTAGAAATCATGCCCTGCTTTACCTCAGGCTTGAATGCCATCACTTCGCAATGAGGAAGCAGGAACAGTCCTCCTACGCTTTTTTTGTAGTTCTTCTCAAAGGAAATTATCTTACATCTGATGGTGAAAGGATCCAGGAATGTCTCAGTAAAGACATGCAGGGGGTCATGCCCACACTTGGGTAAGGGCATAAATTTGGAGGCTGTAGGAATACTCTATAGTGAACTTTATCTGGATGGTTGCGTCTGAGTGACAGCTGCCCCCCTCAGTTAACTGTAGTGTAGACATAACCTTAGACCTTGTTTCATTTTCGTCTCCAGTTTGTCCTGGTTTTGGCTGGGGTGGAGTTCAATTTCTTCCTAGTAGCTGGTACAGTGCTGTGGTTTAGATTTAGTATGAGAATAACGTTGATAACACACCAATGTTTTCAGTTGTTGCTAAGCAGTGTTTATACTAAGTCAAGGACTTTTCAGCTTCTCATGCTGCCCTGCCAATAAGGAGGCTGGGGGTGCACAAGAAGCCAGGAGGGGACACAGCCAGACAGCTGACCCAGACTGGCCAAAGGGATATTCCATCCCATTTGGCATCATGCTGAGTATATAAACTAGGGAGGAAGCTGGCAGAGGGCCACTGCTCGGGAAGTGGCTGGGCATCAGTCAGCAGGTGGTGAGCAATTGCATTGTGCATCACTTGTTTTGTATATTCTAATTCCATTATTATTATCATTATTATAATTTTCTTCCTTTTCTGTCCCATTAAATTGTCTTTATCTCAACCCAGGAGTTTTCGCACTTTTACTCTTTGGATTCTCTCCCCCATCCCACCTGGGGAGAAATGAGTAAGCGGTTGCATGGGGCTTATCTGCTGACTGGGGTTAAACCACGAACGACAGACATTATTAGAGACAGGACAAAATGAAGGAGGAAAGCCAGCTCATCCACAGTATTCAACAGAATGATGCAGTTGCTGTGAAGTGACACCTAGACCAAAGATCTCCCAGTTTGTAAAAATCAAAGCAAACCAACAAGGTGACAGGGAAGGGTGCAATGGACAAGGAAAGCAGCTGAAAAGTTTATGCTGGTAAACCAGCTTTGGCTAGGTCTGAAATTAATGCTGTATCTCTAGAAGGTGTCTAAAAGTTCACTACCAAGGATACAACCTTCCATGATTGATTTAGCGCCCTTCTTCCAGTACTTCTGGTTCTGTGCTCTCTTGCCTCCAAATAAAAGCATCCTTTAATGTAAATCCCCTCTGTGATCTGTGTCTTGTCCTGTGGAAGAGAAGTGGCAATCTACAAAGTACAACATCTCCCAAAGGAGTTAATGTATGAAAATGTATATATGTTTGCTTTGTTTTTTCTGAGGGCATTCACCAATATCTGCCTGAAGAAGGAAAGAGGGAAAAAGTATTCAGTGTCATCCATCTCCTCAAGTTTTCTCTTTTTGAAGAGATTAGAAAATATTCTGATGCAAAAGAAGTGGTGGTACCTTCTTTTTCTTTCACTGACAACTCATGAGGAGATCCGCCCCAGCTTGCTCTCTGATTTCCAGGATGGCAAATGTGTTTGAGTCCTCTTTGCCCTGGGGGTCAGAGCAACATTTTCTGAGGGACATGAATAGTTGAGATGGTTGGGTCAGGTCTCAGCTGGACTCAGTTCAAAGCCCCTCTGTTCCTCAGAACATCTTCCTAAGAGTATATCTACACTGGCAATTTGTTATGGTCCCTGCTTGCTCCCTGCCTGCTTTGTTATGGATCTCATCCTTTAACTATCTTTATTCACACATGCTATTTGGTTGTAGCCTGATATCTGGAGCACCACTTGCTGGACAAATTCTGGTGCCCACAAAAGCTCATGCTAGGAGCTGTGCTCCATGGATAATGCAACGGAAACTGTTCCTCCATACCACAAGAGGGTTAATTCAAGTCTCCATTGTTCCGAGGAGCCCTTAGACTGTGGAAACTGCTTAGCAGTGTGTTAGGAAAGCAGACAATTCCTTCCCTGTGCCAGTCCCTCGCATCCCTGCAATGATCCTTTTCATTACATCAATGCATAAGGTATTTTTAATAAGTGAAATGGGTGCCTTTCCAAGCTGTATTTCAAACTGCAAATTTATCATAGATGGCATTACTCCACTTATTAGAGTCAATTAAATCACTGCTGTAAATCCTTAGCTTGACTATTTGTTTTCCACTGCTTTTGTTTTGCTTTTCAGGGCGATACTGCTGGTTTGGTACCACAATGGCTGTGTATTTCTGCATCACATGTGATTCATAAATGTTATATTTGCTGTTAGGGCTGTTAAGCTCCCCCAAAACCACTTGCAGAGTCTTGAGAGTGCACTGCAACTGAGCTTGAGTCTGGAAGCAATAGTGTTACCCATGTTTTTCCTAGATCCAGGTTTCCGCAGACCTCTGGAACAACCCCACAAAGTTAACCACAAAGATACTTTGAAGTAATTCGTTTCACAACATTCCATATGAAACCAAGACTGAAAAGGGAAATCTAGAAGTTACTCAAAATCTTGGAACATTCATAAGAGCCTTATATGTAATAGAAATACAAGCTTAAAACATACATGAAGTGTTTCATTCCAGTTTCTTGATGATTAAGTGATTGCTCAGCTTTATCTGCTGCAAGCCAACTGTCAGCTTACAGGAAGATTATTGAAGGCAGCTCAGAAATACATTATTTCAGTCAAACAACCCACATGTCATCTATTTGCCAAAGTGGTAAACCTGATCAGAATTATTATGGTTGTGCTCAGTTGTATTCAGTTAATATTTAGCTGTTTCCAGGTTGTATTCAATACTTTATGGGTATCCAGTTTCACTTTTCTATTTGATAGTAAAACAGGGGAAATCCCAGCTCAGCCGGCGTGTGCCTTCACTTGCACACAGGAGGCAGAACTGATGCCTTACAGCTGACTGAGATTGCAGAAGAACTCATTTCAGGTAATGCAGGGCACAGATCACTCCTGGAAACCTTTTTCAGAGAGGTACATGGGTCCTTTTATTCATCTTCAAAATACTGTAGCAAGAAAGACATTTGATAAAATTGCCTGCATACTATGACTAAATGTGTCCACTTCTGGCCAAGGGAGCTCCGCATCCAGTCTCAGTCTTCATTTATTAGGGCAGTTGTTAACTTTTGGGAAAGGATTAACCCATCCAGTTCCCCTTTGTTTACAGGCATCTGGCTTGTCACATCCACAAGTCACCTCCACGTGCATGGCAGTTTGCTCTAAGCAGGCAAGGTAGCACTCTTTCTGAGGGTTACAAATTGCACTTCCCTATAATGCTTGCACTGGGCATGTGCCCATCTCCTCCATTTAGGGATTTAAGCTGCTCATACTAGGCTTGCTATTTCTTATATATATAAATGTATTATATATATATATAATCATACAATCAGCTAGGTTGGAAAAGACCTTCAAGATCATCAAGTCAAAACATTACCCCAGCACTGCCAAGTCCACCACCAAACCATGTCACTAAGGGCCTCATTGACATGTATTTTGAACACTTCAGGGACAGTGATTCCACCACTGCCCTGGGCAGCCTGTTCCAATGCCTGAGCACCCTTGCAGTGAAGAAATTCTTCCTAATATCCAGCCTAAACCTCCCCTCCTGCAGCTTGGGGCCGTTTCCTCTTGCCCCATCCCTTGCTCCTTGGGAGAAGAGACCAGCTCCCTCCTGTCAGGCAGTTGTAGAGAGCGATAAGGTCCCCCCTGAGCCTTCTCTTCTCCAGACTAAACCCCCCCGGGTCCCTCAGCCGTTCCTCATCACACTTGTGCTCCAGGCCCTGCACCAGCTCCGGTGCCCTTCCCTGTCCCCACTCCAGCACCTCAATGTCTCTCTTGCAGTGAAGGGCCCAGAACTGAACACAGGATTCGAGGTGCAGCCTCACCAGTGCCCATCACAGGGGGACGATCACTGCCCTGGCCCTGCTGCCACACTGGTGCTGATACAGGCCAGGATGCTCTTGGCCTTCTTGGCTGCCTGGGCACACTGCAGGCTGGTATTGAGTTCCACCAATCAGCATCCCCAGGTCATTTTCTGCCAGGTAGCTTTCCAGCCACTCTTCTCCAAGCCGTTGCATGGGGTTGTTGTGACCCAAGTGCAGGACCTGGCATTTGTTGAACCTCATAACATTGGCCTCAGCCCATCGATCCAGCCTGGCCAGGTCCCTCTGCAGAGCCTCCCTATCCTCCAGCACACCAACACTCCCACCCAACTTGGTGCCACTGGCAAATTTCAGAGCTGCATAAACAGTAGCATGTAATCTGCAGGTCACAGACAACACCCAGCCAGAGGAAAGACCAAGGAAGAAGTAGGAGGTAGCACTCCACCATGGGTGTCCAAAAGCCACTGGCAAAGACAAGAAAAGCTCACAGGGGAGGCAATGGCAGAAAAAAGTTCCTGTTATTCCAACGAAGAGAAGTCTTCAAAAGGGTATGACATCCGTGCACTGTTAGGGGTGAAAGGAGCAGGTGGCATTTTAATTTGGTGTGTTTTGCCTTTTAAAGTACTGCTTGATTAGTCCTCGTGGTTCCTGTCTGCCAGGACAGACCTCTGTGATGCACCAGTAAAAGACTTAGGAAAGTAGTGACATCCATATGGACGTTACTGGTTAGTAAGGCTAGCTTGGCTTTTAGAAACATGCTTGAAATAACTCTTTGAATGATAATTATTCTCTGGTTTTCATAAAATCATAGAATCGCAGACTGGTTTGGGTTGGAAGGGACCTTAAAGCTCATCTAATTCCAACCCCCTGCCATGGGCAGGGAAACCTTCCGCTAGAGCAGGTTTTGATAAAGGAATATTTAAGTGAATTATTTAGGTTGTCTATAGGATGCATGGGTCAATTCCTATCCCAGCAGCTTTGTTATCTGTAAAATTGAGGTGGTGTAAAAACCTCACTATTGCTTCTGAAAAGCTTTACATTTAAGAAGAGCTAATTGTGACCAAACTGCCTGGTACAGGAGGTACCTTAGGAAAATTCTGTTGTTTCAGGGAACAGTATTGGTAACTCAGCTTATGGCAGTGTATCATTAGAGCCCCTAATGAATCAGTCCCAAGATGGCACTAGGGAGACCGTGCTCTTTTGACAGCAGTGGCCATTTGTGACTGTTAAAGAATTCCAAACACCTTGCAGGAAAATGATCACGCTGCTTTTTGTTGTTGTTGATATTTCTGTTGATGTTCTTTCTAGCACTTCAGCAGTAGGCAAATGACGTTAAGCAGTGAACATACTTATTCTCAGCATCAGTCTGCACTGCAGTTAGCCAAGCAGCAAACTCTTTCCCGGAAGGATACAGGAGTAATCCCTGCGAGATGACAGAACAGTTAGTCCAACTGTTTTACAGCTGACAGTGAAACATATTAGTGTCATTCTTTCCTTTGTCCACTACCAAATACAATTCCAGTATCCTCCTCTAGGCTCCTGTTGAACAAGACTGAAGGTCCCAAAGATCCAGATCATCCTATCAAGATGTTTCTGCATTAATTTAACAATCATACCCAAGACTCAGATGAGTCAAGATCATTTTCTTTGGAAAGAAGCATTTGAGAGCAGGGAAGAATACTGATAAAGTAACTTAAAAAGACTTGAAACGTTGAAAAAACACAGAATAAAATCCCATAGTGCTAATAAGACTACCCTGAAGGGTCAACGAATGAGTAAGAGTTCTGGAAAATGTGCTAGCCTTTTCTTTTTGAAGATTGTCTACACTGTAAAAAAAGAAATAAAAAATTAAAATTATTGAATCTGAGCATCATTAACTGGTCCTGCACTGTTCAGGATGTTCCAGGCAAGACAGAGAGGCTTGCTGGGATTTGTGGGAGATGACTGATGACTTCTAGTTACAACAAAGCATCCCTGCAAATGCAGACAGGTTTGTCAGATTCTGTGCACTGAGTTTTAGATCCATACAGTTGTCTCTTTCTTCTACCTTCCCCAAAGCAAGGTCTATACTTCAGAACAATCAGGTTTGAGACATTTTAGCTGTATTCAAATTATGGAAGAATAAACATAACAGAGCCACCCACCCCACTCCGCCCCCAATGCAAAACAGATCTTGCTGGATGGTAGAAAAGCTCATTAAAACATCTATCGTTCTTCAATTTTATGTGTACAGAGAAGATAAATGGTTGAGTGTAAAGTATTGTACTTCTAAGTTAGAGTTCATTAGCTTCTATTCAACCCAGGCAAGAAATCTCTCAAAGATGTTACTAAATGATCGTACTTTGTGTTGTCAGCTTGATCCCTGCAGGATGCGTCCATCTCACAGAAAATACCCATTCTGCCTCAGCAGAGAGGTCAAGGTTTGAATGGGTGATGGAGTCTTCAATATCTACACATCTCTGAGGAGAAATCGGGGGTGGGCACATTAATGAAAATGCTGCTGCATATATCTTACTGCTGAATAAAAGCAGCAGTTTCAGATGTTGTCAGTCTCCAGCCTGACACAGATATTACATTCACATAATCTCTCTTTAAAAAGTGCATGTGTGAGTAGATTTTGAACGACATTGTACCTTGCAATGAGATTTCTTTTTTTTTTTTTTAAGACCTGAAAAGCAGGCAGGTGGTTATGAACGTGTCTTAAGCTATTTCTCCAGCCTGAAATGTAAGGACTGTTTGAAAACATTTAGGGAAATAGAACATCTTAGTAGGAGCTGCAGCAACTGTTCATAAATTTATTTTAGCTTACATCAGTATTCTGAGCTACAAGGATTAGAATTTAGTAGAGAGACTCTCATTGGGAGAGGGGATTGAAGGCGTCGAGGCAGCAGCCCTGTGAGTTGACAGGGATGCTGATATAGCCACAGCAGAAGTTTAGAGAGCAGATCAGAGCAGCTGGGTGGGCTGATAGAGAGGATCAGGGCAGCCCAGAGGAGCAGTAAGAGGATCCAAATAAGTGGATTAGTAGCATACCAAAGCACGCATTACTTTTAGTTTTCAAACTCCCATTGATTTTCGTGCAAGTGCATTTACTAATGTGTGGCAGGAGAAACGGAAGAGGATCAAGGCAGAATGGAGACACAGAGAGCAGCTCCCCATGGCAAGCTGGGAACGGCAAGAAGGCTGGGCTGGGGAGGAACAGCATAATGTCCCCACATCAGTCTCAGTCAGGACTTAAAGGAGGATGGCTGTTTTCTGGGCTTCTTCATCCTGCAGCCTCAACGAGCTGCCTAACGTTGCTAAATTCTATTGTTCCTGCAGCTGATTCTGCATTCATTTTCCATCCGTAGCTCCAAGTGATTGACTCTTTCCACTGCTGTGCTCTTACATCTGCCTTCAGCTGCTGTGATTGAAGCAAACTGACACAAAAACGTAGGTATGATTAGTAGCATAACCCTCTTTGAACTCCTAGCAGGGGACTCACTGGGCTGCTGGGCCCTGAGCTGAGCTTGCTGCAATGCGTGCCTGTAGCATTCATCAGGAATGGGACTGCTTACAACTAGCTGTGCTCAGGCCATTGGGATTAACGTCGACTCCTGAACTACCCACAGCTCAAACATGCCCCTTCCTGGAATGCCAGCCTGGCTTTACACTTCATCTCTACAGACAGAGGTGGTAATGGTGCAAAGACACATCCACACTAAAATTTGTAAGCACCATTACTCTTTATATAGCACAGAAAAACAAAGTTCCAAGCAAAATAATGAGCCCTACCCACATTGCCCTCAGTTCCCTTGAAGCACATTGCCTTGTAAGTGGGAGAAAGGGCAAACTGTGCAGCTTATGACTGACTTCTCCACATCGCAAAGCAGCACGGGGCATGCATGTATATGGGTGTATATAGTATATAAGTGTATATATAAGTATATAAGTATATATATAGTATATAAGTAAAAGTATATATCATTTACTTTTCCACATTAGCTTTCATAAAAGCATTGTGAGACCTTTTCTTCTTTATCCTCCAACCACATATGTTGCTTAGAGCTCAGCCTCCTCACCCACTCATCCCAGAATTCAAATCTGAGAACTGGTTTGTCCTAGGGAAGAATTAATAATTTAATATCCAATTATCCTACAAGTATTTGGTCAGAGCAAACTTTGACTTTTAGACTATACTGCCTTTCCTTGCAGTCTCAGTCCAGGCCACACATAAAAAGACAGAGGGGAGGAAAAGCCCAGCCTTACAGTGGGGTTTGCATTCCGATACAGAAATATACAGAGGGTTTGTAACCACACACACAAAGAACACTTTGTACATAGATTCAGTTATATTTTTTACTGTTGAAACAGTTCTGGAATGTTTTGGTCTCCTTGAGCTGGCAAACAGATGAAAACATTGTCCTCTAGTTTTTTTCTTTTAAATTTATATGAGGAAGATTAATGAGCAGCAGAATGGACAAGAAGCCATTTCAAAACAGTGTCCTGATGGAAAAAGAGAGTAACTATAGAGACATAATAAGATTACAGACTGGTTTGGGTTGGAAAGGACCTTAAAGCTCATCCAGTTCCAACCCCCTGCCATGGGCAGGGACACCTTCCACTAGAGCAGGTTGCTCCAAGCCCCTGTGTCCAACCTGGCCTTGAACACTGCCAGAGATGGGGCAGCCACAGCTTCTCTGGGCACCCTGTGCCAGTGCCTCAGCACCCTCACAGGGAAGAGCTTCTGCCTAACGTCTAATCTCAGTCTCCCCTCTGTCAGTTTAAAGCCATACCCCCTTGTCCTGTCCCTACATGCCCATGTAAAAAGCTTTCTTGCAGTCCCTCTTTAGGTGCAGGAGGTATGTCGAGTACTCTAACTGAAATGGTACAGGAAGAACTTAAGTGGGGTCAGAAAAGTTAAACTGCACTCCTAGCTTCAGACTGCTTCAGGACATCCAGAAACCTACCTCTGTAATAACCCAGTCCTTGGATGTGCCAACATGAAAGCCTCCCAAAAGAGAAGGTTTGTAGTCAGACACAGCACCAACATCACCTATTTTCATGCTGGGAGCTGAGAAAAAGTACTGCCTACGTATTTTGCGTGACCACAAAACCAGCTCTGGAAACCTGCAAGGGAAAAGCACTACCACAGCTAGCACCTAAATCCTCAATGACATTTATTACACATAACTAACCAAAATAGCTAACCGATTAACCTGTCACCTGTGCAGCTCCTGATCTCCAATTTACCTCTTCAGCCTCCTCCTGCCTCCTAACACTGAACCTCTCCAGGCTCCAAGATGAGTAGTAATCATGATGCTATTAATGTGAGAGCCAGCAGCCTCTTCTTACTTCACCCGACCTTGAATGGATTCCTTGACATTAGATGTAAAGCCTCAGATCAAATCATCGAGTTTGGGAGACTTTTCCCAGGATAATTTTTCCAACTGAAGAGCTGTGCTCTTAGTATACCCGTATAATTCTCCTCAGATCCAGGATCCTTCAGTCTTCTTTGTCCTGCACCATCCACTTTCTGACTAATAATCAAAATGCTGCAATTAACTGGGCACATCTGTGAGCCTGGAAGCAAAGAAAAAGTCTGGAACATCCTGATGTGGAGAGCACCGCTGCTGTTAATACTGAGGCATTACTGGATTAATTATATTTAATTGGTTAGTTTGGGATCTAGCATTTGAAATGGGAAAAAAAAAAAAATATAAGCATTTTACACACCAGAAAATTGTTGGGAAAATTAAAATCAGTTCGAATGGGGAGGGGATATATTGAAAGTAACTTGCAGCATAATAAAATGGTAACTAGGAAATAGTCAGGGATAATCATAATGACTTGGGGTATGTTGCAAGATAAAGCCCTTATTTAGTTGGCTAATTTCATGGCATTTCAAAAAACACAATTACTCAATTAATGGTTTGATTGAGGAAATTCTTTGCGACTCTTCATGAATATACACAAAATGCTCGGAATTGTCCATATTTTCACCAGAAAAAAAGAACTGTGGGTTCTTAATATGTAATAATAACAATGGGATACTGAGACATGAATTGAAATAGAAGATGAAGTTAAATGCTGGCTGCTCCTTGGAGCTGGTGCACTTTATCCTAAGCCCCTCGGCTGCCACAGCGATGCAGCCGGTGACTACCCAGCGTGACACAAGGCAGCCATTCCAATGGGATAAAGACAACTTCCATCTCCGGGTGTCCTCAGCTAGAACAATGCCACAGTGGCCTGTGACAAATGAGCAGATAGTCTGAGCACAACTGTAGGCTACCCACCCCAAAATGCCCCACAGCAGGCTCACGATTTACTGTACATGGGAGCCTTGAGTGCTGGAAGCGGTTGTTTCTAAGTGACGGCTGAGGAACTTTAGCAGCACAGGACGGAAAGCTTGGTTTTCAGCCACCGGATCCTCCCACATGTCATGTGGATAACTAGAAGACTTTGACCTAAAGTCACCTTGTCCCAGTTTCTAATTCACTTTTATGCAGATGAGATGACAGGATCGGGACCTAGGTATCCAAACTGGCTGCTACTTTCATAAATGAAAATCACAAGATGTACTCAAGTAACCAGAATTCGGTCTGCTTGCAGGGCCAAGCTTCTTCTGCATGTAGGAAAGAATGAATCTAATTCACGAGAAGCACAATGAGAAATACTAATGAAAAAGGGGATGTGCAAACTCTCATAAACCCCTACTTGAAGCTGCAGCTTCCAGTGTTCAGACTGAAATGTCATTTCACGTCATGAGTGTCCCATTACACAAAAAAATCCAGAGAAGGAAGAACTAAAAGGAAAGAGCAGCTGGTAGAACAGTGCCATTGCTTTTTCATAAGTTATACCCCGAAACATTTCACAAAATTGAGGAAACGGAGCAAAACAGAAAAGACCTTTTTCTTTTTGTGGCGCATTCCTTTGGCAAATGCAGGATAAAGCCCATCATGTGAGTCCAACAGTAAATGAAGGCCTTATGCTTTATAAAAATTCTCCTATTGTCCCAGCAAGGATGAGAGTCAAACACAGCAGTTTCAGCAATGCTTTAAGTCTTGCAAATAAAGTTAGCAGACAGGAATCAGCAGACTGCTTGGGGAGGAAATAAAAAGAGAAGAGAAAATACTCTTTCTGTACACAAAATTGAGGCATGCTGCTGCTGCATTTCAGACCCGGCTTCACCGTGAGATTAATTGGACCTACACAATTTAGCAAACAGCATATGACATCCATCTACCTTTGCTGCTTCAGCATCTTCCCAAAAATACATAAAGCAGGATTTTAAATAGTACGTTAGCCCAGTTTCCTTTCACAAAGTCTTACAGCGAAGTTTAGGAAAATTCCAAAAGTAGCATATTGATTGCCTCTGGGATTTTCCACTTAGCAATTTAATAGAAAATTACACCCTTACCCAATCTGTGAGGTTTCAATAACCTCCCCCATGAATTTAATTTTCCAGAGTCTAATAAATTTTACCATTAGGCATATTTTCTTATATTGCTTCACCATTAAGCCTATTTCCCCCCCTTGCTTTTCAGACCCAGCTATGCTCTATCTGTGGTGTTTGGACAGCACCTTGCACAGGAGAATGCAGGTCTGGCTGTGCCCACGCACGCAGCCAGGATACAAATCACTACTCTTAATATCCAAATTGCTTTCCTCTCACTAATTTTATGTTGTTATTCTAAGTGTTAGGGTCAGTCACTATTACTGGAGCCAATGGGATTCTCCCGGGTACTCTGACGAGACCAAGGGAAGATCTGCATTTGCGTCTGTTCGGGTAGGCGTTTGCAAGTATCACATACTCGTCTCCTTGTCACAACACAGCCTGACTGCACGTAAAACACAAGATGATGATCGGGAGCTGTGTTTTCACTTATCGGTAGTCATAACTGTAAAAGCCTGGGTCCTTCCTCTACAGGCAACAGGCAAAAGTATTCCTCACTGTAAAAACAAACACACTAACCACAAACGAATTGAGAACTGGAAGCACGGCTCGAAGTGTCAAGTGGTGAATAAATCCAAGCAGCCTTTGGGCCAGCCGTATGGCTGCGGTGACCTCCCGGTGACCATCGGAGGGCCGCCAGACGCACTAAATCACACTCCTCCGGAGGACCGAGACTCTTCCCCTCTTGGCACAGCGACCCACGTTTAACTCGGCAGCCCGGCGTCCCTCAGCCCGCCTTGCTGCTCCAGGCCTCGGTCTGCGACGCGAGCGGGCACACCGCTGCGATAATGACCGTAGAACCCGGTAACGAGCCGCTGCCGGCGCCAGCCGAGCCCCGTTGCTCGGCTTCACCTACTTTCCGCACCAACGCAGCCCCATCCCCGCCGGACTTCGTCCCGGGAACGGCTCCGCTAAACACTGACAGTTCCTCCCCCGCTTCAGCCCCGCATGGAACCCACCGCCACGGCCGGGGCCCGCGGGCAGCGGCGCGGCCCCGAGCGCCCGGCAGCAGCGCAAGGCCGCACCGAGAGGCCGCCGCTCCCTCACGGCCGGGCACCCCCCGCCCTGCCCGCCGGGGAGCCTCGCCGGGGCCGCAGTGGGGGAAGCTGCGGCGGCGGGGCACGGCAGGGGGAGCCCGAAAGTGTCCGGGAGGGGATGGGGTGTGTGGGGATGGGGGTGTGGAGGCGGCGGGAGGGGGCACACAAAATGGCGCTGCCCCCTCAGACCCTCTTCCCCGCTACCCCCGCGGCGGGGCCCGGCGGCACCGGCCGCCTTCGCTCCCCGGCGGGGTGCCGTGTGTGGCGGCGGGCCGGCCTCGGGGTGGCGGCTTACGGCCGGGGCTGGCGGAACCGCCGCGGGGCGCGCCGGGCTGCGCGCCGCCTTCCCCCAGCAGGTGGCACCGGGGTCCCGGAGCCGGCGGCGAGCCATTGCGGGCCGCCCTTCGCCGCCGGGCCGCGGCCGCGCAGCCGGCGGGGGGGGGGGTGAAGGCGGCGGCGGCGCTGCCCGGCATCGCCCCCGCGGGGCTGCCCCCGCCGCACCCCGCTTTCCCCTCAAAGTTTGGGGCGGGAGGTAAAGGGGGTGTGAGGGGAAAGAGCGGAGCCAACTCGTCCCGGAGCCCTTTATTCACCGCCGGAGCCGCTGTCTCCCAACCCCCGCGTGTTTTTGCTGATTAAAAGACACGGACCTCGGTCCTGCCACCACCACGGCCGCCCGGCCGCCCCGCTCCTTCCTGCCCGCACCATGGAGTTCACGCAGAGGAAGAGAAGCAGGAAATCCCAAAGCTTTAAACTGATCAACGAAGGTAAGGCGGCGGCCGGGGGCGGCCGGGGCTTTGTTCCCTCGCCGGGGGCAGACGGAGTTTTGCACCGGGGGGAGCGGGGCGTTATGAAACGCCCGAGCTCCGCGCCCCGTAGTCGCCGCTCCCCCCTTCCTCGGGTCTGTTATTTAACTCCGCAATCCTGTGCTTCAACTCCCCGAGACCATTGCACGCCTTGTATTTGCTTTCCTTTTAACCCCCTTCTTATTTTAATCGGGTTTTCTGCATGTGTGTTACGTGTTGTTGCAACACACACACGCCCCCCCTCCCAACCTCCCCAACCACCCCAGAAAGGTGGACGTGTTTTTGTTCTTGCACAAAATAAAGTTGGATCGTGTTTCGTGGTAAATCCTGCTTTTGGAATGGGGGGGGGAGGAAAGGTAAAATCAGGAAGCGAGCAAAAAAAATAATGACACTTGAGCAGCAACGGACCTTCTTAGTATGCAACTCCTGTGGATTTATTGTGTTTGGGGTGGGTTTTTTCCTCCCCTCGACTGTGTGCATCCGCGTATTTCAAAGAAAAGCCGAATAGAGGTTGCTTTATTAACAATCCACGCAGGTAATTAATTGTACGTGGGCAGGGGAGAGCCGCTGGCGTGTAACTTGTTCACTCGGGGTGTGTTTGCTTTTGCAAAAGAAGCTATTTGAAAAGGGATCGCGGGGGGGAAGTATTTGGATTCATGTCAGGGAAGGAGCACAGCTCTGTTTTCAGTCTTCTTGTTGTTTGGTTGGGGGTTTCTTATGATAATAATAGGAAAAGATACAGCCGCTGGTGGGCATTTTAACAGGTGGTCTTCCCAGCCTTAGGGATTTATTTCGGTTGGAGATTCATCCCTTCTCTGGCCAATGAGATCTTTTTGCCTGATGCATTTGACTTGAGATCGTGTTTTTCCTTTTGTGTTTCCAAGTATTGGACGAGGATATCTCCATGAAACGGCCGTGTGTGTCCTGCATGCCAAGTTCAAGGCAGGTGACTGCTTGGGTGTAATGTCACACTTGGGAAGGGGGACACACATGCGAGTGTCAAGACTTGCTTGTCTGAAGAACAATGTCTTTGCAGGAGCTTGGCAAAATCA
The DNA here is from genome assembly GCF_004027225.2 of Strigops habroptila. Classification (NCBI taxonomy): domain Eukaryota; kingdom Metazoa; phylum Chordata; class Aves; order Psittaciformes; family Psittacidae; genus Strigops; species Strigops habroptila. The sequence continues at coordinate 7,319,269 of NC_044279.2, read as the reverse complement.
TGTTTGATGCAAGAAAATTTAAAGAAGGAAAAATAGGCTCACTTGGTAGGAATAGTAAATAATGACTGTAGTATCCTTGTAGGGGGGTCTGGAGCATCACACATACTCCGGGTTAAAACTAGAAGGGCAGCGACCTGTCAGACTTGTCTGAAAGGTATTGGAGGTCTGTGCACATTAGCAAACCTATCGAGGGTTTGATTTCTACAGAGAACAGGTTTGGTTTGTGGGTTTTGATATCGAACGTGCTCTTGACTCAGAGGCAGAGTTAGTGCAGGAGCCTGGGGGGGGTGAAAGTGAAACATGTGGAAAAGTAAAACTGAAATTGAAGACATGGTTTTATTTGTGCCCTAATAGACCTGTAAAAAGAATAAATGCACTATCAGAAACAGATAACTATTTTGCCGATTCTCACTTGCCACTTGTTACAGGTTTAGATATGCCTCAGTGAATAAGGCAATCTATTTAACCTTGTTTTAATAGGTAAACTCAGTTATGATGGTAGATTGTTAGTAATTCTCATTGTATCTGGGGTCTCTTCTTGGATGTAGAAAGGCTTAGAGAAAGCTCTACTAAAAACATACCCTAGAGAGAAAATTATGCCTTTGTACTTTGAGAATGGAGGAGATAAAAATCACATTTTGCATGTGAGTCTGCACTCGCATATTCTTTTTCTATCACAGTTGATTATAAAGATAATTATGTATAAATAGTTGTCTCATATAATTGGCCTTTGCCGCTTGCAGGAGTCATTCTGTAATGTCACAGTTTAGTGTTTACTGTTGTAAAACTGATACGGGTTTCACAGCGCCTGGACTGTGACATCTGAGGCAGAAGAAATAAACCAAAGAGAATAGGGTATGCTGTGTCAGTTTGCTGGTAACACACCATCTGTTAATGATGTGTGCCCGTGCAGTGCTTATTCTGGCCCCAAAAAAACTTCAGAGCACCTGATCCAGATGATCAGTAATGACCAGATCAAGAGGAAATCCATTCCTGCCCTAAAATGCAGCTGTCTCTGGGGTGAAATGTGGTGGCTTTAAGGTAGAAGCTGTAGACCAGAAGAATATTGTGACCAGCTGGTTGTACAGAGGGAAGTGCTAGAGAAGAAACCATGTGTACTCTATAGATATAAGGACCATGAGTCTGTAAGTCATTTAATTCCTGGTTCTCATGTACTCATTCCCAGCAGATCTTGGAGGCCCTTGGGAGGATGAAAACACTGAATGTGGCAGGTTGACCCTGGCTGGTCACCCCCAAACTGCTCCCCCTCCTCAACAGGACAGCTAATGACCATGGGAGGCACTCAGCATAAATCCCATAGTTTCAGCCTTATGAAAGGAGCTTTTACTTCCTCGATGTCGTATCTCAAACTTCACCTTTACCCGTTTGACTCGCTGGGTGTGCTCAGTAGGCAGAGGAACCCTTTGTGTAGCACCTCGTCGCTGACCTCTCCAACTCCATGTTGTGTTTTCTTCCCCTCCCTCATTTTCTTTCCAGGCCCTTTTCTCTTTTTGCATCAATTCTCATTTACTTACTGGGTTGTTCCTCCTCTTGTGCCCTCGAGACAGTCGTGCTGTTCAAATAAACAGCACCTAACAAAAAGGTTTGGCTTCCAGGAGACCTTTCTGATCCTGTGGCTCTTTTCTCAGCGGTGCAGGTGTGCTGCTCGCAGGAGGAGGAGCTGCTTCTGCCGCCCTCTGTTTCTGTTGTGCCTTTTAAGTGAATCCCCCAAAGTGCTCTTCCATGAGTTAATCTCTGCCTTGCTTTTTGTGAGGCAGGTAAACATAAAAACCAGTTTACAGAGGGAGTAGCTGAGAGTGTTGGGAACTGGGAGGGCGTTACAGTGAGGTGGGGAGGTGGCTCTTTCAAGACACTGAATATATTGTTCAGTCTTGAGTGACTTGCTGAAGGACAAAGTGTGTGCCAGTCGCAGAGGCAGAAATAGCATCCAGGAGAGCTGCCTTTAGACATTATTTGTTCCTTGGACTTACTGTTCCCTCTGTACACACGTGTAAACACAGCTCTGGTTTTACAGAGCACCCGCCTGGGATTACAGCAGACACCTTAGCAGCAAAATACTCATTTTTTAGTTGAAATAGAAATTCAATGGTGAATTTTTTAGTTTATTATTAGTCTTATTTTTTAATCCTGTAACATCTCCGAATCTGAGATGCTGGTGTTTATATTTAGGGTCATCCTTAGTTTCTCTAGGTGAATATCCTAAGGTGTCCCTGATCCTCCTTTCTTCAGAATTCGGAGACCAGTGACACCAATACATGTCAGTGCAGTTGAATGGTGCAGCCCTAATGTACGCTGCTGGTTTTCTGATTGAGGTGAAGTTTGAAAGTTCCCCTTGGTCTCTGGGAAGGTAAAGTTTTTGTTATAAATCTGCTTTCCATCTGTAAAGCAAGAAGCCAGATAATTGGCATCTGGTGGGATAATTTGCTGTGAAAATGAACACAGTAATTTAGGGCAGGCGTAGCTATTCCCTAAAATCTGTGAAATATCGGAGCTGAGTCTCTCCAGTGTGAGCAAAGTTTTTTCTTTTAGGAGGTGCTGATACAGAGCACATTTTCTGTGGTTAATTTGATGTACATGAAATCAACTGCAGATATATTGATAAATTATGTAGTAAAACTGTAGCAATGTGTTCAGTGTTCATTTTTTCCAGATCACTTGAGTTCTAATTTTTTTTATCGTTTTTCATTCCAGATTACCATCCTGAGATATATAAGATCTCTGACTACAGCAATGATGTTAATGGGGAGACCAAAGAAACACAACCATTTTTTTTAGGTATGTGCTTGTGTTGATTAATTTCTGAGCAACATAGCGTGGCCATTTGCAATTAGGGAGCAAAAAACCCTCTGTGCAAGCACAGGAAGAGCCTGCCATTGTTTAATATGACATTCTTTTCAAGACCCTTTTATTCTACGAATTGCCAATATATCCTTTATTAACACTGCTAAAAGTTGTAATTTCAGACATAAATGTTTATTAGTGTCTACACACAGTGCTAATTATCACTCACTCAGAGAGCCAGATGCTGACTCTGCAGTTTTGCGGCTCTGTGCTCACCCCATTTACATTGCATATTCGCTGGCATGGTTCACTGGCAAGAGTTTGTGTAATTGGGGTATTACATCTTTGACATCTGGATAACAGAAATTCAATTTCCAGGAAGCTGCTATTTGTTTGGTTTTGCTTCTGCCTTGGGTGGGATAAAGGATTAATGTGCTGTCTTAATGTAATGTCCTTTCACCTCTGTAGCTTGCCTGCTAATCCTGCCATGGCAAAATTAAATTAAATCAACAGTTAAAAATGTGTAAAGAAAACAGGGTAGTAGTATACAGTGTGCAAAGTGTATATACTTTGCAAAGTATATATACAAAAGATACGTCCTCCAGCATGGACTGATCATCAGCAAACCTTAATCTTTCCTGTCTGCGTGCTTTCTGTCCCAGCCGCAGAGTGCTTCCCTGCTTCCAGCCCCCTCCTGTCTCATGTAGGACCTCACCTGGGTAAAGCACCTCTTGGCAAAACTTTGGCAGGCCAAATTCAGAGGAGCAAGAGCCAGATTTTTGAGCTACCATAGTGACTATTGCTGGATGAAGAAGCAAGCTCTTGGACACCTTGCTCAGGCTTTGGAGAAAGCAGGTGCCTTTGCAGCAGGAAATTTGGGGGTGTCTGCCTCTCCTTAACTGCACCAGGAGCCTAAATGTTTTGAAGGGTGATTTAAGGTTTCTGTGCCTGTTGCCTCTTGGAACCAGCAAGAAGCATTGGAGTGCGTGAATCAGCACCTGAAGTCAGTCTGCATGCAAAATGCCTTTGTCTCCTTAATTCATAGTGCCACAACCTCTTCTAGGGGTCAGAAGTAAATGGGAGAGAACAGGAGGATGTCCTGAGCAGTGTGGAATCTTCTGATGGCTGGAATATTTACACGGGGGTGAGAGTTGTGTTAAATTCCCTTCTCTGCTTCTCACCATTAGGATTTTGAGCAAATACTTCTCCCCTACACCCATTGCCAGAGAGCAGCAAATGTGGCTGCTGTGCTTTGTGTTCAGATCTCATGTTCTGTAAGCACTTTTGGTGATGTCTGATAAACCTGATGGAGTGAGCTCCACAGAGGTTTACTTTGAATGCTTTGTCTTCCAACCCTAAGTCAAGATAAAGCTTTGCAGGAGTTAGGCATCTAGCTGCTTAAGCCAGGATGCTTCTAAGAATCTGCAGGAGTCTGTGTTTTGACATCTGTGCTGTGAGTCAGACCAACTGATTTTGATTTTGGTCTGGCTGTGTTGTCTTTGGATTTGTTTTGGGGTTTGTTTTGAGTATGCCCAGCTTTTCATTGCGACTGAATGTGCTCTGGCATTTAAGTGCCTAAAGTTCACCTATTTCAACAGCCAGTCAGAATTTAACCTTTAAGAAAGTAAGTCCTATCAAGGATCTTCCTTATCAGGTACTGAAGCGTGGAGTTGCAGTCCTGGGAGCCCACCTTCAGCTGCTATGAAAAGATGCTATTTCCTGGCGATATCCTGAGTGTCCAACTTTGAGATTTCCTCAAAGCATGCTGGTTTTGACAAGGCTGAATGACAAATGACTGTGTGAGATTTGTAGACTAGATTTTTTCCCCCCTCCTTTGGGGATTGGGTTCAATTCAGTAACTTACTCAGAGCTCACATAATCTTCTCACTTCAATAGGTTACTTTGGTGCCCGCTTTCATCCAGATTCCTAGTGTCAAAGGCACTTTGAGAAATGTAGGCAAAGCAGTGACAGGGACTGAACTCGGCTGAAAGCACTTGAAATCTGAGTTCCCACCTTTCAGTGGGGATCTGTGATGAGTGATGTTTGACATTCCAGCTTTCCTTTAAAAAGTCACATTGCATGGAGTAATATTTCATTATGCTTCAGGGATGGTGGGATCACAACACTTTCACCAGCTCGGTGTCCTGTCCACTAATAGGGAGCTTCAGGGTATAACTGCTGCTTCATTTGATTTCGCTGGTTTATGCCCAGTTTCATCCCAGAAGGATGTTTACTCCAATTTATTGGTTTGGAGTTCACTTTGTTCTCCAATATAGGTTTGTTCTCTAACTGGCTCATGGGGTCAGCTGTTGAAACCTCGGTGTGATGCAGCCTTTAGGATGTGGATGGATGCTGAGAAACATCATTGAAACTATTACCTTTAGAAAAGGTGAAATGTTAATGCCAGTATATAAACAAGTGAAGCTCTGCCAGGAGTGGGATGTGCATATGTTTTGATCTCACAGTTGAGAAGGATGAACTCAAACTGAACTGTTGAGAAGAGAGGAGCTCCTAGGGTAAATGAGTAAGTAGGAAGAATCCAGTTTGTTTAACGCACAGATAAATTAAGGATAAATGTCAGGAAAGACCTGTTGAACCTAGATGGTCTTTTTTGCACCACCACAGATGGGCAGAATACAGCTTTGTAGGCTGAAAGGCGGAGGAAGCTTCAGCACAATTAGTGGACAAGGTGCTGGATGTGACCTCTTGCTGGTTGCGATGAATGGAGCTTGGAAAGCTTGTGGAGTCTGCTCGTGTGGTGCAGACTGGGAGATGTGGTGGCTTGTCCTCTCTTCCAATCCTTTGTTCTGATGCTAAACAAGTTCCTTCTTTCTAAACACAGCCTTTGGGTGGGAGGAATATCACTACTGTATTTCGCAGATGAGGACTGGCATCTCTTTTGTTTTGAAGGGAAGGGCTTAGTTACCTGATTCCAGGAGAGACTGCTCAACCCGAAAAGGAGGAAGCAGCCCAGAGTGAAGTGCTTAAACCTCAAATATGGACAAGATTTAAGACAGACCTGACTTCAGTTTTTACCACTTGTCAGCATAAATGTTCTATCACAGGGCTGCTAGCCCAGGCTTGGAAATACAGGCCCATGAGAGGATTGTACACCCATGTCTTGTGGACAGTGCTGATCAAACCTAGCTTGTGTGTATATCTATCTTTTGCATACACCACACTGGATTGGGGTTTTTTTCCAGTCTTAGTATTTTATTATCACCACAAAAAAGCAGAAACATAATATACCCCCAGCCTGAGTGTTTTTACAATGCTTTCAATTTGAAATTCAGGCTCTATGTTGGAAAGGTTAATGTAGAAAACTAATTATATTATCCTGGTAGTCAAACGTGTGATGAGACATTTGTCTGTGTAATTAACAGTGAAGAACTTTTATAGTTTCATAAAACCCAATGCTACGCACAGTGTGCTTGGAGCATTTGTTTTGAAGAGATGTCCAAAGCAGAGATGTTTATGACTGATATAAAGTGGAACTGAAATGTACTGTAATGCAGGTGTCTGTGCATTTTACAGCACTTCGCATTGTTGAAATGGAAGGCAGCAGATTAATAACTTCTCTATGTTATGGTAAAAATAAATAATGTCTTCTTGGAGCAGGGGAGCCATGCATAAGTTACTCACTAATATCAAGAATTTATTCTGTCCTAGAAATAATAGCCTTTGCAATTTATTCACACAGAAAAAGTTGACTTAACGCAAGTCTCTGAAGTTACTTGTTACTTTTAATGGAATTGTATCCCAAGTCTGATTGTTGCACCAGTAGCTTCTGTAATTATGACTGCTTAAAAGGTTATTTTATGTATCTGTGTTCTCTAGTGATCTAACTTTGTGAACCTTCCCTTTGGGGCTGAAGCATGATCTTGACCTGGGATGTTCCTGAGAACTGGGGGAAGTTGTTGCATACCTATTACTACTTTTTTAACTACATGACCCCATTAATATATACATTTATTGAATAGTTGTTCACTCGGCCTTTCCTGAGTGATTTAGCTGTTGCAGTGTGGTGTGAAAGTGTGTAACTTATGCTTCTGTATCTGCTCCTTTGGGTGTTTTGAAGCTGTTTCACCAAGCTCTTCACAACAGTCATTTTGTAGCAGTAGTGGCCAGCCCACCTGGGCTAATCCAGCTTCCAGGGATATAACACCTCAGGTCCTCAATGGTCCCAGGGTCTGATCCTGCTTTGCTTACATTAGTATTTGTGAAGCTTAGTAACTTAGTGTCTCATCATAGGCAGGGGTGTCAATCAACCCGTGTACTTCCATGCTTGGTTTGGGAGTAGGGGGTCTAATTTGAGGGTGATCCAGTTTTCCTGCCCATACAATCTTAGTGCTTTGTGTGGTGACATGGAGATAGGTAAGTGCTTTTAAATGGTGTTACAGAGCACTGCTAAGATGCCTCAACTAAGACAGCTTAAATGTCCCTATATGTTAGGTTAGGCTGCTCCAAGTCCCCAGCTCATAACTCATGTTGCTTGTGTGATTCTCTCACATTGTTCCACTGCTCTCCCTGCTGAGTTGGGGTTTAGGTTTTTCATTTGCAAAGCGTGTTGTTGCCTGTGTTGCTTGGTCAATACAGGTTGACAAGGTTGACTCCCAGCAAAGACTGGGCATCCCTTACTTGAGAAATGTGTGCTTACCCCACCAATGTAGATACACAGATGCCCGATTCAGATTATCCACAGAGCAGTCACAAGTTTCCATCCAATTTAGGAACCTTTGATCCGATAAGGAATCGTGCACATGGCTCTTCTATTTCCCCCATATTTTCTTCACGATTTTCTGTTTCAGGACTACTTGTGGTAGAAGATGACAGTGGCAAAAGTATCTTGAGCTTTGAAAGTTCCAGTTTTATGTGGGTATAGTTTTGGCTGAGAGGGGATTTGTAGCTCCCTTCTGGGATAACTGTCTTTGAAGGAAATACTTGAATACCATAGAATCACAGAATGGTTTGGGTTGGAAAGGACCTTAAGATCATCCAGTTCCAACCCCCTGCCATGGGCAGGGACACTTCGCACTAGACCATGTCACCCAAGGCTCTGTCCAACCTGGCCTTGAACACTGCCAGGGATGGAGCATTTACCACTTCTTTGGGCAACCTGTGCCAGGGCCTCAGCACCCTCACAGTAAAGAACTTCTTCCTTATATCTAACTTGAACTTCCCCTGTCTAAGTTTGAGCCCATCACCCCTTGTCCTATCGCTAAAGTCCCTGATGCAGAGTCCCTCCCCAGCATCCTTGTAGCCCCCTTCAGACACTGGAAGCTGCTCTGAGGTCTCCACGCAGCTTCTCTTCTCCAGGCTGAACAGCCCCAACTCTTTTAGCCTGTCTTCATACGGTGTGTGACATTCAGAAAGGTGTTTTGGTGAGTTCAGCCTGGCTGTGCAGTGGAGATGTGTGCCCTGCGTGCACGTGCCTCCCACTTCCTTGAGCTGGTCTGAATTAGCCCTTATAAAATCTTCAAGCACAGCAGCCAAGTTTTGCTGGCCCTCATCCAGGAAGGGCAGCATTCAAGTGGCGCCTTAATAAACTGGCATTTAATATCTTTGATTATATAACCTGTTGCTATTATTTATTTTCTGTTGAGCTTTCAAGCATTGTGCATCGACTTCCACCGTTTCTCACCTCGGAGTTGCTTGTTTCTGTACAAAACGAGCTAGTGTTATCGGTTCACATGTGCTTGTCTAGCTGTCGCTGTTCCTACCCTCCCGATAGCCTCTCATCTCATCCACCAATTTCAGCTGAGTTTGACACAAATCTCTGAGATATAAAGTACCTTCCGCGGGCAGCCTGAGGGAGGAAAAAGCCCTGTTTGTATAACCAAGAAAGGAAGTTTCTGCATGAGTTTCATCTGCCCAAACACAACATAAAATGAAGACACTAATTCATGGACAATCAAACTGTATTAAAAAAGTCAACTACTCATTAGTAGTTCCCAAAACATATGAGAAACAAATGTTAAAAACCAAAGAACTTAATAGCTAAATATTGGGCCAGGAGAACATAGAAACGTATTTGTTTATATAAGTCAAAGGAAGAAAACCTCACACACAATAGTCCAACCTTAGCCCTATGCACTCATTTATACACTTTAAACCACATATATTAATTACAGATGTGGTTACCACTTCACTAATCCTGGAGTAAAATTAGTATTTAACATATTGATATGGTTGCATATAATTCTCTAATTCTTTCTAGCACTGTGATAACTTTTGACAGATTATTTGGCAGAAGTAGAACAACTTGTTTGCAGGCAGTGTGCTTCATTTGTATCAAGCTTAATAAGCATGATGGTGAAAATATGGTCAGGCAGATAGGGGCAAGGAGTGGAACTAATGAATTATCAAGAGCAGTTTGTTAGCTGGAGTTGTTTATAGGCCTGTTGCTTCAGACGGGTGCACACTTAGTGTGCGGCTGCTACTTCATCCTAGGGCTGTTCTGGTTTACAGTTGTGCACTTGTAACTTTAAACATTTTTACAGCTTCCAAAGCTGGAAGTTTTTATCCTGTTCAGTAAGGAAAGAGATTGAAATGAATTTTGGGGAACTGGCTTTTTATGAGGATTTAATGTAGTATTTATGAAAGGGCTTTGTTTTGCTTTTATTTGTTTGAGAAGATTACAGTCAGGCCATGTGGAAAAAACAGTTTGTATGTAAGGGGCCATCATAGAAACAACTGTCATAATCATTTTAAAACATGGTTAATATGGTTTTGTTATGACTATTTTCATCTTTACATGTAAATTCCTATTTATTTTGAGTGGTATTTTTGAAGTGTTTCAATGTTCTGCAAGTAACTTCATTGGTTTCAGATAAAACGAAAGGGATTACGTGGGGAATCCAAAGGGCAAATCGTGTAGCCTGCCCTTCGGAGGCATCCCCATTCCCTTGGGAGTGGTGAGAAGCCCTGGCATGGGTACAGATGGGCACAGGGAGAGGCTGAAATAGGCACCACTCCTCTCAGGCCTCAACATCCATCTCAGGAGGGTTTTTAGAGATAGGTAGTGCAGATTTTTGTGTGTTAAACTATATGATTATCCCGTTCAGCATTTAAACAGGAAGGCCGGCTCCTTCATAGGACACAGTATCTTGAACTCCTTGGTTTTCTCTGTGCCCTATCTTCCTGGTTTTATTTCATTTTTTTAAAATTACATGGTTATTATGTGTGAAAATCATCAGCAGTGGGATAGCTGGTAACAAAATGATATCGTTTAGAACTAATAGCCAAATGAGAGAACCAGGGGGCATGAAGTTAAATCTCTTACTACTACCTACCTGCCCGCAGATTTAGACAGTGTCGGGAAGGATGCTGCTGTCACTGGCCAGTTACAGATTAAAAGTCATAATTGGGAGAGGGGGATTGTAAACTTGCACTGAAGACTAAGTCAAGGTTATGGCTATAGCCTGCATGTTTTTCATGCCCTTCCTTACAAAACAGAAGACATTTAAAAAACCCAAAACAAACCCCAAAACTCAAACAAACAAACAAAAAAATCACCACCACCAAAAACCCCAAACAGAAAAATCCCTAAAAACAAAAACCACAGCAAAAAAACCAACCCAATAAATAAGTTCACAAAGGGGGAATTTTCCTGTTTTAAGTAGAGAGCTACCTGAACAGAAAAACATGTAGGATGCAAGCTCAGGGTTCGTTGTGACATAAATGTAGGGGTTTTTTGCTATTTGGAGGTAAGCACGCGCATGTCAGTAGGAAGACTTTTATAGGGAGGAACAAGGGAGCAGAATCAAGGCTGAATAAGCTCAATTAACATTAATATTTTATGTAATTGGGAAAGGGAAATTTAATCTTTCCAACAACGTGTCACCCGACCAGCTACGTAGCACACAGTCACTACACCCGACAGGAGGAGGTGGGAGGGAAGCTTGTTTGATATTCAAATACATTTTGCTGTTGAATGTAAATCCAAATTGCCAACATAAAACTTGGTGTACTACTAAATGATGCGATGGCGAGGGATTGCTTCGTGCTTTGCTGTAGCAGGAGCATTTGGAGCGTGGATAGGGGCAGATACAGCCACATACAGGGGAAAGGCAGTGTAAAGTATCTCGATAATTGGAGTCTTGCGGTACTCTGTAGCCTCTTGAGGTTGGGAACTGCAAACAGTCAACCCCTAGTTGGGTTGGGGCCAAAAAGCGTCATTTTAAAGGAGTTGGTGCTGTGATTTGTTAATTAAATCACACCCACACACAAATCCACAGGCAAACCGACAAAATAAACACAATGCAGAACTTCCTTGCAAAGGGGTTTTCTTGCCGCTGTAGCTGGAGTAGAAGCAGTGCTGGAGTGTCGTGTATGGGGTTGGCACATATTTCTCTACGTTTGGACTGGAAGCTTTCTTGCAAACCACCCACTCTCCTTGCTGGATCAGGGTGGGCTGGAGCCAGCTGGCACTGGCCCAGGGAACCAGTGCACCGGGTCAGGCAGGAGATGCTCTGATTCAGCAGAGGCTGGAGCAGATTGTACAGCTTGTCTCCCCTTCTGCTGCTTCACCTCCTACAGCAAAACCTCCCTCTTTCAGGTGCCTCCCTGGGTATCCTGGGCTTGCACAGCAATTCCCAGCCATATGGAGCTTGGCCTGTGTTGTGGAGGGGGTTGCTGCTCTTTAGCTGTCTGGTTTAGCCAGCTACTTAAGCGTGTGCCTAAGTTTAGGCAGCTGAATAGTGCTGTTGAGTTGACAAAACTGTTCACATGCCAGGCGTTAGCACACTGTCAAGTATCTTGTTAAACCAGAGACCATGGGTTGAACCAGAGTTGGATGGGGCTTGGAGCAACCTGCTTTAATAGAAAGTGTCCCTGCCCGTGGCAGGGGGTTGGAATTAGATGAGCTTTAACGTCTTTTTCAACTCAAACCATTCTATGAATCTATGATGCACTTTGCATCTTGGGTTTTGGATGGTTGGTTTTTCCTCCTGAAGTTTCCTTCCCACTATTGCTTTGCCAAAAATAGGTTTACTTTGGGAGGTGCAAATGTAAACAGTAGAGGACAGCAAGTATTACTGTATGAAGTGTATTATAAAGAAAGGTTGGTTCATCAATTTCTTCCACTTATTCCAGTTACTTAGGATGTTTGATTTTTCTATTACCAGTAAAAAAATAGAAGCTTCCTATTTCAGAAGGGGCTGTGAACACTTCCTTATTACTAGTGAGACGTAATGTATGCTCTAACGAGCAAAATAGCTACTATCTGCCCAGAACACATATATTCATTGTGCAATCAGCAGTTTCAGATGTAAAATTAATACTTAAATGGTGCCAGGAGTATTAAAGTATGTAATTGTTGTTATTTAAATGCCCTGAATTTACTTGGAACAGGCACATTTTTCTTCTATAAATTTTCATTTTGTTTTCATAATCTACAGTTTTAAGACCTCCAGCAGTTAGGCTACATCTGGTTGTACGTGTATTAGCTGCCTTTTTAATTATTCCTGTATAATCCAGTATTATTAAATTCTTTGGACTATGGAACTGATCCTGCTCATTAAAATCAATAGATGCAGTGTTGTTCTGTGTGTTTGTGTGGTATGGTGCTTTTTGAGGTTTATTTTCCCTTTGTAGGATCTAACCTTTTGCATCTAGCAAATGGATAGATAAAAGATGTGATCCTTTAGGCTTTACTTGGGGGAAAAGAGCCACTGGTGTCAACGCTTGAATAGGATCAGTCTCTTAAAAGGATGGTTTATTTGAAACTGTGGTAGCTATTATTATTTCTTTCTGCAGAAAAAATAATCTTTCTCATCAAAGCTTTAGAAACAGCATCAAAAAAGCCAAGTTCAGCAGGTCTTTCAGCCATGGGAGATGTCAACCATCGCTGCGTTAAAGCGTAGCCGGGTACATACCAACGACCGCCCAACCATCTCTTTTTCTTTCTCGTCTTTATTTATTTTTATACTCCATCTCTTATTGGCATCTAAAATCCCTAATCTCTACCCATTACCCTTTTTGCTAATTTACAGTGATAACTGTGGCTCTGTTTTCATTAGGAGATGAAAGCCGGGAAATTAAAAAACAAATTACAGGGATGAGAAGATTACTGAATGACAGCACTGGAAGAATCTATCAGCGAGTTGGCAAAGAAGGAGAAAAACTAAAGGAGGAGCCCCAAGATTTAGACTTAGCCTGGGCCCAGCGCCTGAATCCCCCTGCAGAGTCCCAGGCGAGCCTTCATCCTTCACAGAGTGGTGCATGGAATGAATTATCACCCCAAGCCAGCCATTTTTCAGGGCAATATGGAACTCGATCCAAAACGTTCCAAAATCAAACACGAACCGTGGCATCCAATGGTATGATCTGCATTAGTTACTGAGAATACTACTTTTTTTCTCTCTCTCTCTCCTTGTAATGTACTAAATGTCTGCCTTTGTTGTGATGATATATTGTACCACTGCACTGAAAGCAGTTTTATAGTTCAGAGTCTACAAAATGAGCACATAGTTATCACTTTGAAAAGGTGCGAAAGTGGGCACGGTGCATTCTGCTACCATCTGTCTTAGCTTTTAAAATGGATTCCTGGTGATAGGACAGAATTACTCAATGCTGTTACAGGCTTAATTTCGATACAGTACTTACTAAAACAGCTTTTGCCATTGTTATTATATTCATAGCTAATTAAATGTCAACCTCTACCACTCCTCTTTGCAATGAGTAATGTAGCGCTGTTGTGACACCACTTGTGGAGCAGGATTCTACTGACTTTCAGAAGGGGATGGCATCAGCCATGTAACAGGTACAAAATCCCATCACAGCCTTAGGCTTTTATTCCGATGGGACTATTGGAGAAAAGGGATGATGGAGTCTACCTGTGAACAGTGTGTGCTAGAACATGGTCCATCTTCTGCTGGCAGAGTATTTTGCCCTAAATTAGGTGGTAGTATGCCCTTAAAATGCTTTTCTCTTGTTTGAAGTTCCAGAGAATGGAGGTTTTACTAACAGAATAAAAAGCTGTGCTTTCAAAATCCCACCATAACAACCTTCTAAGTGTGGAAGGACCCAAAATTCATCACACATCTCTCTCTTTGTCCTGAGAGTCCCTGGGCACTGGCAGGGACGGTTCTCTGCATGCACAGAAGTGCCCAAGCCTGCACATGCCTGGTTCCCAGATCCAGAAAGTAGGTGGAGCAGCACCTCTATCCCCTCAGGGGCCTGATTCAGCATGTGAGCTAAAACGTGTTGACAGGATTTGGCCACATATGGAAGAAAATGTCAGCACTTTGATTTTTCATACGAGGAGGAAGAGTTCGGCTGATCTATGATCTCTCACAGGTTAGAATGGAGATAGGAGAAGGGTTGGGTTGAGTGACCTCCTGGGCTGGAGAGGAGGAATGCCCAGGCTCCCAGCTCTTGGGGAAGTGCACCAGGAGGCACCTTCCACCCTTCCCTCTGCAGCTGTCCTGCTGCAGAAAGGAATGCAGTCTTTTAGGTTATTACATAAAGATGGGTGTGAGCCCTCTCTGCTGGCCACCTCTGAACAGATGATCTGAGAGGTTAGAGGTGTCTGCCTCCAGTGGGGTGTTGTGATCCTGCCAGGCACTTCAGCTGCTTTGGCTCCGAAGCCTGGTCTCTAGGAAAGGAAAACTTTTAATGTGTTTCTGGGCCATGAGCAAGCTCATGAACTGCTCCTCACGCAGCACACAGCTCTTCTGGGTGGCCATTGTAACATGCCCGATTCCCCCATCCATTGCATTGGGAGCCTGAGCATCTAACTCAGTATTTGAGATGTTATTCAGAGGATGGACAAAGTCCTTAAAAGCTGGGTGTAGAAATGCTAACCAGTACCTCGAGAAAGATTCTAAGATTCTACCTCTATTCCTTGGTACTTACCACAGTGTTTAAACTCATCAGAGCAAAACTGTTCAGGTGGGATATAAGTTTACTGCCTGGGGCTGTCAAGTCTAAGTCATCACTGGAAGATGTCCAGGCATTAGCAGGCAGTCTGAGCCCAGAAACTGTTTCTGTCCATTGTGGATAGATACCGTATAGGAAGCCAAGATACATGGTTTAGGCTGTCTGGATTACTCAAATTTGATTGTAATAAGCATGCCAAGTCCATCTAACTAGTTACCTACTCACGTGGTAAAGGTGGTTCAAGGAGAGGCTGGAATGGATGTTTAATAGGTGCTGGTTTAGAAGGCACCTATTAGCAGTTGTGAAAAGGATATTGCCAAAAATAGAGAGGGAAAAGGAGGCATGGAGGGAGCCTGGGCATTGCTGCAACAGAGGGAAGAGTAGGAACATACCTGAAAAGCAAAGTGATTTATTCCAAACCAGATTTAAGGCAGTCGTTCCACAAGTCGTTACTTAGAAGCCTGTGGCCTTCTGTGTTTAGTGGAAGCCTCTTGGAGCTGCTACCAGTGAGTAGCATGTCTGCCCTGTTAAGAGACAGCGAACTCAGAGAGTCTGTCTACAACATCTGAGTTTGTGTTCTGTAACAAATCGGGCAGTGATGCAGCAGCCGAATTGCACTGTAGTTACTTCAAGATAATTTCAGTGCATTGTGCTTGCATGCTTTTCAAATACAAACTCGTGGTAGCAATGTTACACCAGGTAAATTCACTCTCAGCAGACCCAGCTGTAAGAACCGCTGTCCTGGGCTACTTGCTGCTCACACTGGGGAAGCAACTACTGCATTTGTGTCATCTCCTCCTCTCAATCATACAAGGCGGTATCAAATTTGCCTGCTGGCCAGCTTCCAAAGAGAGGGAGATGGCTCTTTAAAGACTCCTTCGTAAAAATAAAAAGTCTGTTCTCCTTTTAAAATTAAAAAATGATTTATAACAAGTTGAAAAGGGTTGCTTTTGTCCTCTAAAAATGATAAAGATAGTGCTTGGAACAATGACTGAGAACACTCTACAAGATGTTTCTTAGAACACAATAACTGATCAGAGGAGGGAGGATAGAAAGAAAATAAAAAACCCTCATGAATATGTATGGAGTCAGTAGAACCCTGCTTTCATATGCAATATTGGTGGTCTCTTTTCCCATTTCCAGTACCTATGCTAGAATTACATGGGTAATTTCTATCAATGTTAATGGGGATTATAATGTAAATCCCCTATGCCTCAATGGGAAAATAGACCCTTTGGTTTTCCATCAGGAGCCTGTGTGCTTGCGTGCTTTCGTTAGGAACACGTTATATTGCAACAGGAAAGATGTACAGGTATTTACTGATATAACTTGTCTGAGTTTTCACATGCAATTCAACACGATGTGGAGTCTTCATTAAGAAGGAAAGAGAAGCCCACCAGCCCTGTCTCCTGCTGTAGTCTTTCAGATAGTATTTCCAAAAGCCCGCTAGAATATTGGCTTCTGATCGAGAGAGAGAACAGGCTTTATCCTGAGGAGCTTTTTAGTCTAAACCAACTGAGAAAGCACTGGAGAAAGGCTGTGTATGTTACTATGTATTTGTCTTCTATTAATAAAACTCTCCTAATTTCCTAGGACCCCATTTCTGGGGTACCTGCTTGTCTTACTGAAAGGTACAGGGTTATGCTGATGCTATTAAATTCTAAGTAGTCTTGAACCTCATCTGCTTAAAAGTCTACCTTTAACACCCTTAACCTCTACTTTAAAGTCTACCCTTTAACCCTCGAAGTCTACCTTACCCTTTAAGGTAAAGGGTGTTGGTGGAGTCAAGTTGAGGGACTCTGAGTAATCTGCTGCAAAGCTAAAGATAACATACATTTTTTTTTCCCTCTGTACCTGTAACAATGGGCTGAACACTTTATGAACCATTCAAAAGATAAAATCCCATCCATGCCCCAAGGAACTTAGAGTGAATAGACAGTGCACAAAAGAAGGGTGAGATCAAACAAGGCAGAGTCCTGCTGAGTCAGTAACCTCTCTTTGTTTTAATTTGAGACTCAGCCTGGTTTCCAGATTGCTTTTTACTTTAAAAAAGTTGTTTTATTTACAGCTGAAACCTTCGTGAGAAGCCACTGGTGGAACTATTGTATCCATATTTGCTAGGCTTGCAGAGACTCTTAAACTACTCCACTTATCTTAATGCAGTATTAACAGGTTTTGTCCATGGGTGCTATTTTAAAACACCAAAATGTGCAATTGCAGTAGTGTGGACAATCTAAATCTCTCACGAAAGGAGGAAACACCCAGAAGGTACCAACAGCCTTTAAGTGTTCCTTCGCAAGGAGCTTGCTTTTGGGAGAACGGCCACCAATTTGCTCAAGTCTGGTAGATGTTGCTTCAGTGCTGAAGGACTGAATGGAAGGAGATAGACAACAAGTTCCTGGGAAGGGAGATTTGAGGATGGAGGGATACATTGGAAAGAGTCAGAGCAATTTAGCACTGGCCATATTTCATCCATTTCAAATGGAGTTTGAAGTCGGGGGATCTGTGTGGGTGTGACATCAGAAAGAACACAGACCAGACCTAAAAAAGTATTAATAAACTGGTTTGGCTTCAGAGGAAAGCAAAAGTAGTAATGAAAAATGGGAGGATTTATGAACGAAGATTAAATGAGTTGCCTGGTATTAAATTTAGCTAGGTAATGATTAAAGGGTACCTGATAAGTGTCAGGCTATGGGAGGAAGAGGGAGATACAGTCTGAAGTCCACCACATGTGACACCAAGCAAGATGATTTTTGTTAGATTCATTTGTACCTATCTTCATAAAATGATCATCCCTCCTCTGTATGCTTTGATGAGCAGTAAAACAGCCATCAATTAAATGACTGTAAGCACATTTTGAAATGAAGAGGGGTGCATCCCAACTGGCCTCAGATTCAAGCAGATACTGTTAGATGTTCTGTTGAATATTGAATGTTTTATTTGCAGCATTAAAGCTGAGGATGTACCTATTTTAAACTAACATGCAGGATACAACTGTTCAGGTAAAGCTTGAAAGCTCTCAGCTGTCACGGCCTGTCCTGATTCTGGACCTATGATGCAGAGCTTCTGGAAAGCAAGGCAGTAATAAAAGCACTGCTGAGGGCTAGAACTAGAAGTATGTAAATTCAGATAAACACTGTAAGAATTACTAGAAAAGAAGAACCTGTTGAATCTATTCATTTTCGAAGGGAAACTATGGAAAGCCCATCTTGTAGGTCACAGTGCTGGAAAACGTGACATAGAAAACAATCCCATCCTAGGAAGCAGATTTGAAAGCTTTCCTTGCTGGTGGTTCTTTTCCATCCTGTTTGTTTGGGGAGAGGGGGTTGTTTGGGCTTTTTGTGGGGGTTTTTTTTCCCTTGGAATAGGGTGTTTCATTTTGATTCTCAATTCTTCACATGGTAAAGTATCACATGTAACATTCAAGCAGTTTAAAATTCGTAGGCCCTCATTTAATGTATGGCATAAACCTTTATTACGCCGTCTGTCTTCATTCTTTGTAAGACTGTTCCAGGAGATGGGCTTTTTTGTGTGTGTGTGATAAAGTGAATATGTTTATAATGAGGTTTGGTGCTACTGTTATTCAAGATGAACTAGCCTGACAATAGAGAGCCCTGCTGTGACGAGTGCATTGTATTCACGCTCAGTCTTCTCCAGCCCATGTAACGTTGCATTCTCTACTGTATGTAATTGCACATATTAGTAATTGGATAAAAACTAGCAGTCCCTTCCTCTTAAAAGGGACCATGTTGAAAATCGTTTTCTTCTTGCTTTGGATCTAATTTAATGATCTGGTGTATTGATAATCGTTTCAAATGCCTGCTCATAATCGTTGTTTGGGTGGGTTTTGTGGGTTACATCCTCTCTGTTTCATTCCTCTCTCTTTCAGGAGAAATCCCAATGATGAATTCATCAATTGGACCAAACTGCTGTACATGTAATTGCCAGTCAACCCTACAGGCTATCCTTCAGGAGCTCAAGACCATGCGAAAATTGATGCAGATTCAAGCAGGTACAATGACCAGACCCATATGTGCATATCAATGACAAGCATCTCAAATGAAGATAACCCTGCTCATTGCAAGGGGCTTGGACTAGATGATCTTTAGAGGTCCCTTCCAACCCAAACTATTCTATGATTCTATGATCTTGTTAGGAGGAATGGTCTAGTTAAGACAGAGATTTATGTGGGGACTCAGGAAAACCTGAGCTCTCTTGACACATTGCTCAAAGTCAAATTTTCACATTCTTCTTGGAAGTGTTATTTTTACTTCTCAGATCCTTACCTGTAATGTCAGATATTATCTTGCAGGAATTCTTTTAAGGCTCAAATAAAATAAAATAAATCTGATGTGATTTATTCCTAATGGGAATAAATTTATTCCTAATGGCAGCTGAGTGGGTAGCTCAATATGCTACAACTATCCCCAGTTTGTTCTCACAGTGTATTCACATGTATTCATGCAGAATGCTGCTTTACCTATTAGCTGCTTACCAGTTCATTAATCTTAGGGGTAAGGAAAAAAAATTGGAAGGCCACTTAAAGTTATTGTATAACACTTCAAAGATCTTTCCAGTTACAGCTCCGTGGTAGCCCCAACTGAGCTAGCTGCTGCATGTTGCGGCCTCCACCCTTCTTCAGGCTGGTTTACCAGTTCCTTCTACTGGCTGAACCAGCAATAATCTGTTCATTGGGGAAAACTATTGAGTCTAGTTTTCTGCTAGGTTAGGAGCTGAAACAGAACAGCACAGAAGAGCACTAGAGCCAGCAAAATGACAAGACAGCTAGGAGTTAGGTAGGTCATCACAGGCTTCCTAAACATTAATACTGATGAGGAGCTGGAGACATTGGAGATTTCCAGTGTGAGGGGTGGGGAGTGGAGCCATGGAGGTTTCTCTCTTAGAGTGCTGCATAAGACCTCTAAGAAAAGGGAGTGTTGAGTAATTAGCTGAAGATGGGTGGAGTGAAGGGCTGACTAAACTCCGTGTCTACACGGCGTGTAGTGTTTCAGTGAGTGACAGGAAGGATCAGGCAGGTTTTGTAATATCAGTTGACATGCATAAAAATGCTTTTCTAAAAGTCACTGATTTGCAAAGAAGCACATGTTTTGCAATCTTTGCCGGGACAAGGAATTCTTTACACAGTTGCACTGATTTCATTGGAATTATGTGCATGATTAAAAATAGCTTGGGGGTGAGAGGTACAGAACTGGGGGTTATGCCAGAAGAGCTGGCTCCTGAATAGCAGGAATATTTCTTATTTATTATGTATCTAGAGTGTAAGTACCTTGTTAATTAGTGAATCTCTTGATTCAGGGGGAATAGTTCATATTTTCTGGTAGGCACGAAATGATGGTTTTGCAGAGAGAAAAACACTGTTTGGCACTTTTGTTGCTAAAAGCAAAAACCCTAAAATGCAAACATGTAAGTGAAAGTGTAATCACTTGTTTTAGTATTCAAACACCCTTCTGTCTAAATGATAAACTACAAATGACAGTCTTGTAAATCCTTGCCAGAAATGAAATATCCCAGAAATCTTTTAATAAACAGTATTCCAAGGTCTGGGTTTCTCCTCAAGCTTTATAGATGAGGACTATTTGTAGTTCACTCGTAGCTCAAGTGAGTTTGATTTGCATTGTAGCACTTTTAGGCATTTTTGGTTTGACCTCTGTCTTCCTGATTCATCCAGATATATAATTGTATCTGCACAGCATTCTGCTGGAGGACTTGTTTGCATTGATACTGGTTCAGGATTGGTGCCTTCATTTGTGCAAATGATTGTGGATACTGGAAAATGCAAAATATCCATAAATACAAAATATGGTCTCTTAGATTTCAGAGGTAACACGACCTGTCAGGTTCTGTGTATGAGTGAAACAAACTGGTGCAACTTTGGATTACTTTTTTCCCCCAGAAATTAAACTATTTAATAGTGTTTTCACTTGTTCTTGACATAATGGTACTTGAAATGTTCTTGCTGAGCTAATTAACTTGGTAACTGCATTCGGAAGAATAACTGTAATTGCATTAGCACTTGTATTATCTGACTTTATCAGGAAAAGGTGCTCAAAGACAGTGAGATCCTCAGTCATTCAAGAGGGTATACAAATTAATCATTGCTTAAGTCCTTCGCGTCACCAACCATCCATTGGTCACTAGGAAAAAGAACCACGTATTCCTAGTTTTCCTGAAGCGCTATTCATCAGTGTGTCTTGGAAAACCTCAAAGTGGAGCTCAGGGTCATTATCCCCTTTGTACAGATTGGAAAATTATGCAAAGGTGATAAAATGTAACTGTTACACATGCACAAACAGCCCTGAAAACCATGCCACAGATCCAGAAGATAAGTTCAGTATGTCAGTAGTTTAATGATGCGTCTGTGCGGTTATACATGTGCTTTTGCCTATAAATTTAATTCATTGCTTTCTTTCATTCAGTTGGGACTCAAAACAGACAGCAGCCTCCTGCTCCTCTGATCTGTGCACAGAAGTCAACAATATCAAGAAAGAGAAATAAAAAGAAAAAACTGCCCCTCAAAACTGTTGAACCAGTTACAATGAATAAGAAACCCAACCCTGCAGAGAACGAAAAGAAAGTATCAGCAAACTCAGAACGATCGAGTCTGCAAGCAGTTGAAACCCCCCTAAAACCAGAAACCCCTGTTTCCGGATTTGGAATTATCCTGGAATCAGCTTCATCAGATGTAAGTTAATATTTTAATACGTGGGATCACAGGATTTTAAAGCTCATTCGGGAGAATGAGTACTCAAGGCAGGTTGACGTGTGTTCCTGCTTTTAGTTAAACAAGCAAATCTTGGGTAGGGTTAGACAGTAGGGTTAGACTTGAGGAGTGCTGATTACAAAGGTTTGGGGTTTGTTTCTCAACTTTCATGAGTGTGTAAGTTCTCCCTTGAGTTCAAGGCTGCCTGTTGTTCGAGCTCGCAGTGGAAACTTGTTCTTCATCCCTCTTGATGCCAAGAGCCACCGTGAGATCAGGACCTGTGAAAAGTGCCGCGTGTATAAACCATTCACAACCCTGTCATTTGCTGAGGAGTGCAAGTAGTCTGCATGTCTGCCTTTATCCTGCCAAGGTGTATTTATGTGCTGTGTCTCATGCCTGGCTGGTCCCATTGGCTTCAGGGGATTCCTCACCTCAATAAAGTTCGTACCTCAGTCTTTGCTGAATCAGGTTATTTGGTCTTCATCGCTGTGGTTGCTGGATGGGGGCCTTGACATTGTTGGTGAGGTCATGGTGACTAACGGGTCCAAAATTTGCCGCTCTAGAAAACCATGTACCTTTCGCATGTAAAATTGCAATAAGCATATTTTCTTGGTTCATATAATACATATACATTGATAGAAACTTCACGTAGCTGGTGGCTGATTGGCTTTGTTTAATGGCCAAAGAGACGCCATGCGAACCAGTTCACTGATGGGTAAGCTGATCATTAATTTCTCTAATATATTTTTAATTTTGAGCAGGCAGTTTCCAATTTCCTAAGTACTATGAGCTAGAAAAACATAATTAAATTCAGTATCAATAAGCGTAAATGAAAACAATGCAGCAGATAATATTCTACCTTTCTGGAAGAGGGAACTAATAATGAAAAAGAGCAGTCATGCTAATTCGGTTATACAGATGCAAGCCACACCACTAATTAGATTGCAGTCTCATGCCACAGAGTCTGTGTAGTGATACTGAGTAACTAGTTTGAGGCTTTTTCGGAGGTTTTCCTTTTGTAGTATCATGCTTAATAATGTTTGAGGGAATGGTCTGGGGAGGGACTGGTAATTTATCTCCAGTACACAATTCGCGCTTATAATTTTTCCTTGCTTGTGGCACTCTGTTCAGCTTGAAACGTGGGTTTGAAAAGAGTTTTGTGTTTGCAATGGAATTTAATTTGGCTTTATGAATGTGTTCCATTGCTGGACACAATTCTTTAAAGGTGCCAATTTGACCTAAGGGAAAAAAAAACAAGAAGAGAAAACATGTGGCTCATAAATCAGGTCCTCATCTGCCCTCCCATGCTTCGGCCCCTGCTTGCCGCAGTAGTTGTTTGACTAAATTTACAGAGCCAGAAGCCTGAGACAAACAAATTGATTTTGTTTCATCTTCGAAAAGAAAACAGTAGAGTTCTGAAAATAGATACATTTAACAGCGAAAATCAAATGTGACCTTAAACATTTAGAGAAGGCTGAAGAAAGTCACTTCTTTCAGAATGAATGGCAGTATTATCTTTTCCTATTTATTCGTAAGCATCTCTAGTGTGCTCGCGACCAGCGTGCCTGAAAAAAAAATGACAGACATTTCACACAGCACCATAACTAAATGTTCCCTGGAGAATATTGCACGAGTTGTCTCTAGTGTGTGCTGTGTCATATGGCAGGACTGCCACTGCTGTTGTTTTGCAAACATTTATGGAACTTTAAGAAAAATCTCTTTTTAATGAATATAAAATTGAGGCTCCTGAAACCAGAGCAACTAGTTTGGATGCTGAGATGAAATACTGCTGCTTACGGAGGTGGAAAAAGCCTTTGTGAGACCAACTCTTGGTCTGGCGCATGCATGAGAGAACCTGCTTTTCAAATGTAATGGTCTGTTACTCTTAGTTTAACTTTCTTGTGTTGGTTTTACTGTTGTAGTATTTCATTTCTAACCTAATCATTTCTAATCTAGGTAGTACAACCTACTAAAATGTCTAGGATTAAATCTAATTCACTGCCTGTTAATTTTAGCACAGCAAGAGCCTTTGGCATTCAGGTCTTACTTATTTTATTATACATGAATAGTTCACCCACCAGTTCCTTGTGCCATGATCATTATCTGCTAACAAATGCTTTTCCTTTTGAGAAATTGCATTCAAAGTGATCATAAAGTTCAATTAGGTCTTTGATTGAAAAACAGTTTACTACTAAAGGAAAGCACGAATAAATCAGTGTTTTGCCTTCGAATCATTTCACTGATACATAAATTGATTCCTATATTAAGAACAAAATAGTCAAAGCTAAAATAATATTGACTCTTCCATGATGGTGCACTGGTAAGGTCTTAAGTGTATTTTACAGTTGTATTAGTAGGGCTTACACCTCTTCAAAGCATATCACAAGTCTCCTAAGATGAGCTCAGGGAGGAAGGAATCCTCCCGTGGAGCATAAGGGTGAAATACAGACCATGGGAGCAGGGACTCGTGATCCTCCTGGTTTTTGGGGGTTTAAGCAGGAGATGTCAGAAAAGTTACCACAGCAGTAACTGGCTTGTGGTGGTTGTATCAGCACCAGTGTGGCAGCAGGGCCAGGGCAGTGATCGTCCCCCTGTGCTGGGCACTGGTGAGGCTGCACCTTGAATCCTGTGTCAGTTCTGGGCCCTCACTACAGGAGAGACATTGAGGTGCTGGAGCAGGGCCAGAGAAGGGCACCGGAGCTGGTGCAGGGCCTGGAGCACAAGTGTGATGAGGAACGGCTGAGGGACCTGGGGGGGTTTAGTCTGGAGAAGAGAAGGCTCAGGGGGGACCTTATCGCTCTCTACAACTGAAAGGAGGATGGAGCCAGGAGGGGTCAGTCTCTTCTCCCAAGTAATAAGTGGTAGGACCAGAGGAAATGGCCTCAAGTTGTGTCAGGGGAGGTTTAGACTGGATATTAGGACAAATGCCTTCACCACAAGGGTTGTCAGGCACTGGAACAGGCTGCCCAGGGCAGTGGTGGAGTCACCATCCCTGGAGGTGTTTAAACGACATGTAGATGTGGCCCTTAGGGACATGGTTTAGCGGTGGATTTGGCAGTGCTGGGCGAACGGTTGGACTCGATGAAGGTCTTTTCAACCTGAACAATTCTATGATTCTGTGGTTCTATGATTAGTGAAGATGTTTGTCTGCCCCAGGCATCTTGTGTCATCGAGGTTATCTTAGATCGCTATCATAAGACCCAAGACCCAAATAACAGAATAGGACAGGATGCCTTTTTCACCATGACAACTGCATTTTGGTTTTTGATTACCACGAAGTGGAATCTTTCCCAAGTTGTAAACTTGGCCCATGTTTTTTACTTTTGAAAATCGTTCCTGTCACCAGGAACTTTAGAAGTAACACGTTAAAAACCCACCTACATCAGAAGACTGTCAAATGTCAAATAGAGTAACTCTGTTTTGCTGGATCCAGCAGTTTGAAAGTTCTCAACTAGAACAAGCTGAGAAATATGCTTTTTAGATTTTAATTGCAATCTGAATACTTAAAAATGCTTCATCCTGGCTTCCCAAAGCATTGTAATCTCCAGTTTTATTGCAAAACACACATGTACATCATAGAATCCTATCCAATGTTAGAATATGCGTTGAAAATATACTGCTTGGTGTAACTCTCTTGATACTGGGTTTTAAAAATCCATGAGAAGAGTTATACAGCCAAATCCTCCTGAGATTGGCAGCCCTTTCTTGTGTCTAGACTCAAGACGTTTGCAGGTGATTTGATGGGAGATGGCATTTGCTCTTGCTCTGTAAACATCTTTGAAAACACACCGTCACTGATGGATATATTTTCATGTAGGGGGAAAAAAGAGCAAGTTATTAGGAGCAAGCTTATTTTCTCACATTATGACCGCTGTTAACCTCTTCCCCCCAGCGTCCACATAATACCTTAAAAACGTTAGTTTATTCCTGATGTATTTTCATTCTAGATACGTAATTATTTCATACAGATATCTTGTGTATCACAGAAGAAAACACTGCAAATATTGATTGTGTAATTTCTGATATGTACAGACAGGGGCAGCAAAAAGACTCTTGGTAAGGGGACTTCCTTGAAGGACTTTGTCTGCTTTGGCCCACAATGCACTTGAGACTCTTGTGAAATACAGGAGGATTTTGTTTCCTCTTCACCTCCATCTCATTTTCTAGCAGCCGTGTAAATCCCTGTCATTTCCCACTGTGCTGAAATAAGCTGTCTACATAACGTCATTCTTTTCTAAGGTTGCATTTGGGGAATGTGGAAAGGAGGGAAACATGGATGATCAGCAGGTGCTGGCTCCAAGGACAACCTCAAACTCATCATCTACTCCTATGGGCTTCATCTGTGCTGGAAGCCCATGTGGAACAGCCAGTAGCCCTGCATTTGTGCTGCTTGGAAATGCCTGGCTGCCCCACAGCCCACTCACACCATTTGGCAGTGAAACAAGTCCATAAAATGGTTAGATAAATGTCCAGAAAGCATTGCATAGGAGTATTGCTCTGGGATGATCCTCTGGTTTGTCATTATTATCCAATATTGAAAGGTATCTCTTTTCTTTTTGTTAGCTGCACGCTTAGAAATAATGTCAGTAATTGTCACCTATTACAGTGGCTAGACATGAGTATGATTATTTGATTTGCCTTTTAAGGTGCTTATTCACTGATGGGGTTTGATTTCAATGAAGTAGGCTGCTGTGGTACTGAATAGTTGGCAAAAGATTCAGGGTTTGATTAAGTGATTGTAAAGTCTCACCAGTGCATGATTGAAGTAAAATAACGTCTTTGAATGCTCCTTTAATTAAAACATTTGTATTCTTTTGGTAGCCAGAAGTGCAACTTGCAGAAGGCTTTGACGTCTTCATGCCGAAATCTCAGCTGGACTCTATATTATCAAACTATACTCGCTCAGGAAGTCTGCTCTTTAGGAAGCTGGTCTGTGCATTTTTTGATGACAAGACTTTGGCTAACTCTTTACCAAATGGCAAAAGGAAAAGAGGGCTCAATGACAACCGGAAAGGACTAGACCAAAATATTGTGGGTGCAATAAAAGGTATGGGTTTTGCTTTCTTTCCTATGTGGAATTAGAACATATTCTCAGCTACAGAGAGTGTAAGGGGATTAGAATTTCTGACGTGTGTTAAGTCTATTAAAATATGCAGTCTTATTTTTATTCCCTTTCATTCACTTGTTAAAAATAGCTTCTACGGGGAGAGCTTGTGTTAATTTTAAGCCAGTGATCCCAGTTTGTGAAGTCAGGCTCTTAAGGTTAGAAACTCAATGTTCCCATAAGGTAATTATTTTTCTCTTCCGGATACCAGAGATGCAAAGAACTCTTGAAAACATAATGACAGTGTAACTGATTGTCTTCAACCAGAACTCTGCGGCTTGCACTGCATCTGACTGTCTGCTCTGTAAATAGTTGAGTTGTTGATGGCTGGATTGGGGAGAGATGGAGGAAGATAATACTGGGACCAAGATGAGTTTGATGCTTATAGGAATGGTGGTGGTCCTTCTGTTGAGGAAGCAGACTTCTTAAGTCAGTGTGAGGACCCTGTGCTGGGGGTGGTTCTTAGCAGTCAGTGTTTCTCACTTCCAGAAGAACACATGTACCTTCAAACTCTCTGATCACAACATATAAAGAACTGGGATTAGGCCAGAGATTCTGAACTGGATTCTATTACTTTGAAATCTGAGATAGTAGGGAAGATACCAAGTTACCAAAAGCCAGGCTGTATTGCAGAGTAGAGCTTATTTTAGAGGCTGTGACTTGTCCTGAGATACAGATTGCCAACACAGGAGACATAAGGCAATGAGAAGAGCTTTTGTAAGTCTATTGGCAATGAAGGGAGACAGGGAACCTTTTGCAACCTCATCTGTGGCCAGTTTTGGCCCCCTCTCCCCATGCAAGAAAGACACGGACATACTGGCTTGAGTCCAGTGGAGAGCCACCAAGCCTTATGGTATTGAAGCAGGTAAGTGGTGAAGTACTTGTGTGAAGTGACATGTGAGGAAAGGCTGAGAGAAGTGGGAGAGAAGATGATTCAGGAGGAACCCTATGGCTGTCCACAACTGCCTAATGGGATGGTGTAGAGAAGATGGAGTCAGACTCTTCTCAGAGGCACAAGAGGCATTGGACACATGGAAAATTTCCACGTGATACAAGGAAAAGCTTTTTCAATGTAAGGGTGATTGAGCAGGGCTGCGGGATCTCCATCCTTGGAAATACTCCAAGTCCAGAGCATCATGATCTAGTTGTCCCTGCTTTGAGCAGCAGGCAGGACATGGAGACCACCAGGTGATCCTTTCAACCTGGGCAGTTGTGTGATAGAGTATAGTTGTGGCTAAGTCATAGTCCTAACACATCTCACAGAGCTGCTGGCAGACTTTCTTACAGTTATCATTAAATCATTTTTTTTTTATACTTTCCTTTCTTGAGCTCAATAATCTGCAGATTTCTGAAGGTGAATTCCCTCTATCTGTATCTCATTCTTCCTTAAAAGCTTTCATAAATAAGTTAAATGGAAGAAAAAGGAGTTCAAAATTACTTAAGAAAAAAACCCCAACAAACTCTAATTTGAGCAGCACTGTGATAAGAGCAATGTTTTTCAGTAGGTGCAGCAGCACTGTTAAAATAGCATCAGCACCCACTGCAGAGATCAGTGTTACTCAGTAGCTAAGCTTGTCATGGAGCAAATTCTGAGGCTTGGTTTAACCTCTTCCCTTGAGTTTGGGAGAAGAAAGGGGGGAGTTGTAGTTCCAACAGGTAAATTTCATCTGTGATGGTACTAGTAGGTACCACTTGGTATTTACAGTATTGCCCAAGTGCTCGATTCCTGATAGGAAAGCCCATCCCTGCAAACTGTGATGGAATAAGATGCCAAGGGCTGTCGTCCTGTGGATCTCTCCTCAGCCTGGCTCCAATAGCACCCTTCTTCCCTCCCAAGAGCTGGGCTATGGGACACTGTGCTTTCATTTATTCCAAGAAATAACTGAGCCAGTATGAAATCTCCACAAGAACAACATCATGTTGTTTGCATTATTACCATTAGGACATTCCTCTACCACGTGCCCAGATATTCTTTAGTGGCACTTTTAGTCCTTTTCCATGACAGTGATACAAAAGGCTACGTTCATGCCAAAAACGAGCAGAGAACTTAAAAGAGGGACTGTTTGCTTGAAAATCACTCTTCCTGTCAGAAAACATTTTAACTGCTGTCCTTACGAGTGATTTAACGCTTCTGCAACAGGATGATTAGCCAGGGAGAAATCCTCTTCTGACCTTGGGGACTCAGTGGCAGTTGTTGAATCAGATGCAGTGTTTCTCCCAGGCAATCAGTTTCCCTTGTGAGTTGCAGCAATCTTTCACTCAGAACTGGGGGAGAAAAAAACCAAGATGGGAAAAAAAGATCAGAAGCTGTTATTTTTCCTTTATGTGGTTGGCTGGAAATGCAGGCAGTGAAGTCCCTCCCTGCAGAGCTCTGTAAGCTGTGTTCAAATGTGTGATGTGTCCCCTAGGGGTCCATACTGGGACCAGTACTTCATCAGTGACACAGACAGTGGTTTCTAGTGCACTCTCAGCAAGTTTTCAGGTTACACCAAGCTGAGTGGTGCAGTTCATTTGCTAGAGGGAAGGGATGCCATCCAAAGGGACCTCAACAGGCTTGAGGAGTGGGCATAATGTGAAGCTGAAGTTCAACAAGGCCAAGTGCAAGGTCCTGCAACTGGGTCGGGGCAGCCCCCAATATCAGTATAGTCAGGGATAAATGGATTGAGAGCAGCCCTGCAGGGAAGGACTTGGGGTACTGGTGAACAAAAACCCAGACATGAGCCAGCATTGTGCACTTGCACCCCAGAAAACCAACTGTGTGCTGGGCTGCATCAAAAGGAGCGTGACCAGCAGGCATTGGACTAGATAAATGGGGGTTGGACTAAATGATCTCCAGAGGTCCCTTCCAACCCTAATGATTCTGTGGTTCTCCCCCTCCACTCTGCTCTCATGAGACCCCCCCTGCAGTCCTGTGTCCTGCTCTGGGGCACCAGCACAAGAGGGACGTGGAGGTGTTGGAGTGAGTCCAGAGGAGGACATAAAGATGCTGGAGGGCTGGAGCAGCTCTGCTCTGGAGCCAGGCTGAGAGAGCTGGGCTGGGGCAGCCTGGAGAAGAGAAGGCTCCTTAAGGGGAGACCTTAGAGCAGCTCCAGTGCCTAAAGGGGCTTATAAGAAAGACAGAGAGGGACTTTTTACCAAAGCCTGTAGTGACAGGACAAAGGGCAGCAGTTTTTAACTGAATGAGGGTAGGGTTATATTAGGTGTTAGGGAGAAACTCTTCCCTGTGAGGGTGCTGAGGCGCTGGCACAGGGTGCCCAGAGAAGCTGTGGCTGCCCCATCCCTGGCAGTGTTCAAGGCCAGGTTGGACACAGGGGCTTGGAGCAACCTGCTCTAGTGGAAGGTGTCCCTGCCCGTGGCAGGGGGGTTGATGATCTTTAGAAGTCCCTTTCAACTCAAACCAGTCTATGATTTTATGATAGAGGGGTTGTTAGCTCAGGCGGACTGGAAAGGGGAGATCCCACTTCTCCTGCCTCCTTCCTATTGCATTCCCATTCGTTTTGGCCTACCTTGGTGGTTTCCAAACCACATATTGAGCAGTCAGAGCTGTTTTGACTTTCATTCAAGAGAAGAAGCAAGTTAGAGAAGCAAGTTAAAATATTGTCTCTCCAACGTGGCCAGACTCTGGCTTCCTGTGCAAGCAAGTGGGCAGAAGCTGTAATTCCCACTGTAGGCACTTGCAGCACTGGGTACAGCCTAGTGTCACAGATTGTCCCCATGCCCTGGTCACAAGCAGGAGCTGCAGTTGCATGTTTGATATAAGTAGGAGTCTTTAAGTCATTGATCAGGTTCCTGTTGTGTCAGGTACCACATGGATTCAGAAGGGAAGCATTATTTCTGCTTTCAGAGAGGCCATAATTGTTGCAGATCAGACACTGGCAATGTGTGGGGCTGCACTGACTGCTCTGGGAAGCCCTCACATTTGGTCTGACATCCTTGCTGATCAGACTACAGAGGAAAGTACTGCTATTGCCTTTCATGCAGGGGTTTTGTGAAGTTGTTAACATGCAAAGAGTTTGGAGGGTGGGATTCCTTTCAGTCCCCTTACACTTACCAGCTGGCACTGCTTCTAAAGCGTGTGTATAAAAATACTGAAATGGTCTTTTGTTGTTTCATGCTTCCCCATCCCATTTGTGTGACATTCATTCCCAAGGTTTACATATTCCTTCATCTGGGACCACTTTTCTCTGTTTCCCAGTCATAATTGGACACTGGGCTCTGAGACCTCTGACCAGGACTACAATAGCAATGCCAACAGAAATAATGCCCCTTTTTTCTATTTCTTGTCTAGTTTTTGCACACCTCTCAGTTGCATGATGAAAATCAATTGCATCGGTTTCACTCCTTTTATAATCCTGTATTTTGGGTCTAACATTGCTGAAGCTGCCACAAATACGGAATTAATGTTGACTTTCTGTTGAGCATTTTTACCAAATATGACATTGGACCTGTAGGTTACTTCTTTCTTCTCAAAAAATGGCTTTTTTTTTTTTGTTTTAGTAGCATTATAAACATGCCATTAGTTTGGCAGTATGAAAACTGTAGAGATTTCCACAGAGGCAGGTTTTCTATCTGTGATCTGTTTGCCTGAAGCCTTAGGATCCTGACCCAGAGGCCATTGAATGAGCAGATCTTCAGCTCTCTCCTTGTACCATATGGGAGGCAGCATTTACAAGTGCCTGCCACATCTGGAGGCTCTTTTCAAAGTACACTGCTATTTTTCTGTGATGGTTTTGTGTGAAACTCATGAATGGAAGAGCTCAGGTGTAGACTGTTTCTCTGGAATAGGCTTTTATAAGGAGTAACTATGGTATTATTGTGATATTTATACACACAAATGACATCTGAATGATGAACTCGTGAAACGCTGAGTTGGGCTTTATTCTTGCAATCCCAGATTTGGCCATTTAAATGCTTTTTGATGAGTGGTTGATTTTGTTATTGTGGATATATTTTGTTTCAAATCCTCTCCAGTCTCCTTTTGTCCATCCTGGTGGAACACTTCAAAAAGATGGTATCTTTTTATTTCAGTCTTTACAGAAAAATACTGCACAGCTAACCATGTGGATAAACTGCCTGGTCCTAGGGACTGGGTCCAGATTCTTCAGGATCAAATTAAACTTGCAAGAAGACGGTTAAAAAGAGGCTCAGGTATGTAAAAATACACGAAACAACATGTGAGTGTAAGATTAAAAGCTCAGAGCCTTTGTACCCACAGAAGTGTTTTCTTGTTGACGGTAGAGTTGCACATGTTCACTCTATGAAGACAAGACCCCTAAGATTTTAGCAGGTTTCTGTGTAAAGTGTGTGTTTCCTTATGTTTGGTGTGGTAGCAAGTTTAGAAACTGCCTTTGCAGCCAAGTTAACTTTAAGTCTTTCTCAAATGTTGTCTCTAACCCGTTTCCATTAGCACCCAAACTCTTCTTCCCAGTGTTTGATGAAATCTGAGTCCTAAACTAGCCGATCCATTCAGGATTGCAAGTAGAAGTCTTTAATTCTGTGCTATTGATGTGACGAGCCCCTCACTGTGCTGTTAAGACATAACCCAAATGCCCTTTCCCTTTAAACTCTGTGTGTCTGGAAGGATAGATGAGTTTTCTCACATTCCTCGTGAAAGAATCAACATCACTGTAGCAAAAAACCACCCACAAATGCCCACCCTGGTTGTGCCAGCAAGGTTCTGCAATACATGGGAGGGAGCTTGCCAGCAGTGAGTAATAGGTAATGTAGGTAAGGGTTTGCAGCAGAGCTGCTCGACTTGGGCTGGGATAACTTGCATGCTTGGGGCCAGGACCAGCCTGTGGAGAGAGCTCAGCAGTAAGCTTTCATCCCGACAGGACACAGCTCCAGTGATGAAGAGCAACAGGCAGTCTCGAAATCCCTGGTAGCATTCATGGGAAAACAGTATCAGTGATTAAGAGACATGTAAATACTTTATAAACCTTAGTTAGTCCCTTCCCATCTTCTCTTCTATCCTACAAGGGATTTTCTTCATGCAAAGCTTCACTTTTCCTTATCCTTGTGTTTTCTTAAGGCTCTCTCATGGTTGTATTTCTTGCCCATCTCTCCCTCAGAGCATCTGACACTGTTGTCTGAGGCACATCAGTTGTGCCAGTGTCCTTAAACAGGGTCCTTCACTGTTACCATATTTAACTGCCTGCCTGTTCCCCTCTTCCCTTCTGCCCATCACCACAATTACATGCCTGTAGCATCCACAGGCTGATGGGATGGGAAACCTGATGGCTCTGCAGAGGATGCTGGTGGTCCCTATGGCTATGGGGTGAGTAGGATCACAGGAGATGTCCTCTCCAGCTCCCTGTCTCAGAGAGACGATGCTCTCTGTCCAAAGCTGTGACTCTGAAACACACTCTTAGGCAAGCATCTGAAATCATTCTCCACATTATTAACGCCAGGAGGGAAAAGCATAAGAATGAGGAAAATGAGAAACACCCAGAGACAGAAAGAACACGGGGGAGGAAAAAAGCACACATTATTCAGTAGGATAAGCTTCCCTTAGTGGAGAAGTGAACCAGCACTAGCCTTGAAAAGGGTTTCTTATGTGTAGGGGGAGGGAGGAGAGAAGGATAGGAGATAATCTTGTTAAAGCCAGTGTCAGATTACTGGTGTTGTACAACAGGACTGAGTTCTGCCCCTTCCAAAGCTGCCTGTTCCCCCAGGACAGGAGGGTGGAAGCGGGATGCCAGGCTGCAGTAAGGTGCGAGTGCAGTGCGAGATGTGGGGAGCAGAGAGGGTCCTTGGGCTGACTGCAGAAGATCCCTCAGGGAAGAGGATTGACCTAATTTGGGTTTGATTTTTGTTTTCTTTCATCCTTTTTTATTTGCTGTTCTTGGTGCCTCTGCAGGATATTAATTAAAATGACAATGATGTTCAGCTTTTGCCTTTCAAACGGAGCCACTTCCATCTCTGGTCCTTTCTCAGGATGGGGGAGTCTAAGCAGAGGATATTGTCTCTAAGCTAGCAAGACTAGGAAGGAAAATAAGTGAAGCTGAGTGTAGAGTGACTGAATAAGATAGGCTCCAATACCTGTCTCTGCCTGCAGAGGGAAGGTAACTCACTGTGTGTGGATGAGGAGTGAGCAGCAATGTGCCTATCAGCCCTTTGGGTTTATTTGATGAAAGTACACAGTACCTAGATTGGTAAAAAAGCTCTTTTTTTGTGTTAGTTTACTGGCCATTCCTTGAAGTGCACTGCTTTCTCTCTGACATGAGGCCACAGGCACACATGCTCTTTCTGGTGGTGCAGGAATGATTGAACACACCTCTGTGGCCATCTGCACCTTACCCTCCTCTGCCATATCCACAGAGCCAACCCAACCTGCCCTTGCACTGAAGCAAATGAGAAGTTTCCCAGCCTTTGTGACAGCAAAGCAGTAGATAGCAGAGAGAGGCAGGAGCAGACAGTAACATCTTCATCTTGTTGAAATAAGATTTGTTAGTACTTCTGTTACAACCATGAGCTTCTGATACAAGGGATGTAAAGCTGATCAAGCAACAGATCCATTTAGTCCCGTATTTTGTTTCCAGCCATGGCTGTTAGCAGATGCCTGGGGAGGTCTATAGAACCGAGGGAAGGATGTTGGAATGTTTGCTAGCACAGTCCCACAGCCCGCAGCAACTTTATCCTGATATAAAAGTGGTTGTGTGGGAACTATGCACATTTGAACTATTCATTGTGAAACCATACCAAAATTGTTACAGCTGTGTGTAACTTACAGAGACCAAAACAGGAGGGGAGGGCAGGCACGAAGCTAGGTTTGATCTGCTGTGGGGAGAAGGTGTCCCAGCACTCCATATTACAAAACTTAGCTATTGAGAATATGAAAACTGTGGGAATTGCAGCCACTGAGATGTGGGACTCAGCACTCTTCCGGCTGAGCTCTTCCAGTCTGTGTGTGGCTGGTAGGGCAGAGGCTGAGCCCTCCTGAATGAGTATCCTCCTGTCCATACTCCCAGGTCATTCTCTTTTTAGCTTTGTCTCCACTTGCTCACTGAAACATGCTGGCTCAGTTTGTGGGCATAGACTAAGGTGCCCAAAGAACACATCTGAGCCAGCGTTAAGATAAACTCACCCAGGGCTTTCTGAGCCAGTGAGTCTCCCTGCTGCCTGATGGCACCAACGTGTCTACATCGGTTTCTGGTTTGTCGTAATGTGCGGTCTTCCTATGGAGAAAGCTTAAGATGATCCATTTATTTTACAAGAGCCACGAGACAACTTTTTAGTCACCACTGAGCTGGGCTAAATTTGAACCAGAAGTGTTTAAGAGAGGAGGGGCAGGTTTTCCATCCTGCTTGCTTTCCCCTGAGCCATTTAGCACGTCCTCTGATGAGTTTTTCATCTCAAACCAGGCAGTAGGACACTGCATTCATGAGCAGCCCTCTCCACTTTATGCTGTGAAACATTATTTCAAGCTGATAACGTAAATCCTGCTCTTGCTTTCAGTGATACTCATAATTTCAGAGGATTCTAGCAAATGAATGGGGTGGATTTGCTTCTTGTACCCCTTTCTATAGGGTGTACTCAGCAGAGTGTTTCCGTGATCGCTGGATCGTAGATGCTGCCCAGCTTCAACCTTATTTATGATGTTTGCCTCATCTCCTAGAATTAAGGACAGAAAAGCTCCCTGCATGGAAAGCTAATAAAAAAAAAAACCCTTAAAAATGCTGCTTTCTAGAAAATAGTTCCCCTGTGCAGATTTGGAAGGTTGTTATCCTAAGCCAAATAAAAATACATTTAACTTCCAAATCGGTGACAATATTTTTTCATAGCTGGAAATATTCTTCTTTTTAATTTCTTTATTTTGCTTTGGGTTTTCTTGTGAGTTCTTTCAGATTATTGCCTGAGATCTGAGGCTGGGGTAAGGTTTTTTATTTGTTAGATCTGAGCATAAAGCTGTCACTGGCATTAAATTTTTATTGGCCTTGTTCAGTCTCTTCAGAATTTCACAAGTTGGCTGTCACAAAGGGGAGAAGAGACTGTAGGTTAATGTTACAAACAGATGTTATAGTTAAAATTAAAGAGTGTGATAATATTCAGCCTTGACTACTGGTTCCATATCATGACAACAGCACAGTGTGTGGGGCACGGCTTCACAGTGCTAGATCTTGTCCCAGCAGAGCAGCTGAACCTTTGTGGATGCTGGGATGAGACATAAAGTGGCCCTGGAAGAGAAGAAGTCAAAGGAAAAGGCACGTGCAAAGGTTTCCTCTCTTAAAGCAGTGTGAATTGCAACGCAAATTGCCTTGTGATTTGCAGTGGTAGGTTTTCCATGGTGTGGTTTTTTCACCCTGCAGAAGAGAACATGGGTAGGTGCCTGGTGGCCTTGTCAGTGGCAGCACAGAGAGAGACAGTCAACCATTAACAGAGAGATCTTAAACCAGGTACAATCAGAAGGAACTGACTGGCTGTTCCAGTCACCTCTGTCCCAGACATAGCATCCAAGCCTTTTGATTACTAAACTCTCCATCCATTAATAAGCAGTAGGTCAGGGGCCACACGTCTCTCACAGTAAGTTCTTCCTCCCTTTTTATGTTCTGAAGAGCCTCTAAGCCATTACTCAGCAGCAGCAGTCCATTGCATAGATGGGAAAGCTGATGCTGTGTGAGTAGTACGCCCGAAGAACACAGGGTAAGAGCTGTTCATGCAAAGTGATTACCTTGTGCATAACCTGGAAGCTTTTGATCGCCCTATTCCATGAAGGAAAATATGGCAATGTTAGAAAACATGCTGACATTTTCCAGGCAGGATTAATTTCAATAAATTACATGCTGTGCCGCTTCATCCTTGAATTGTTGTTTAAAATTAACATTACCTTGTTGCAATATAAAATAGTGGGAATGAAGGAAAAAAAGATGCTTACCTTCTATTCTGGAAATAAGCCTTTTCTCCCACATCCTTGTTCAAACTGCTGCTCCCATTGTTTCATATGAGGGGGGTTTTTTTTGCTTTCTCTTTCTCTTCATCCTTCTGATTCCCCTGCTTTGTGTCTTTGATACAATATCTACATGTTGCGAGAGATCAGGTTGATTTTTTGTTGCTCAGTAGTACACACAGGGCCGGGAAGGATGGAGGATGCACGTCCAACATGTGCTACAGTGCTTTTGTGGCCAAAGCTTAGACAAAGACAGCAATATTAAACTGAGTAGCTGCTGCATTCATCTTCCCAGCTCTGAGATACGGGTACCTCTGTCCAAGGAGCAAACCAGCACTTAACAGACAAACATGTACATCAGAAGCTAAACAGTGTTATTTTTTCTGTTGTTTTGGAGGAGGTTCTATGGAAATTACCTTTGGGATTGTTTTGTTAGAGCTGCTGAGCTCCGTCTAAGCAAAGGACAGAAAAGATACTCCAGATTCCCACAGCACCTCTATTCCTGCTTGCCTTGTCTTGCAGGCTGGCTCAAGACAAGTAAAGCTTGGCTGGCAGTCTCTGGGTGCGGTTGTTGAAAGCAAACCTTCTTTCCTGCTTGGAATGATATATGGAAAGCTGGTGGTTTACATCCATGTTGGGAGGTCGAGGTGTTTGTCATGTCTTTGTGATGTACTTCACCCGCAGCTGCGGTTACACATCCAGTTTCATAAAACAAATTCAGGCAGCTATTGAGAAGAGGGAGCAGTTTCTCTGGGCATCTGCTGCGCTCCCACTCCCGTTCTGGTGCTGGCACAAGCATTCGTGTGGTGATGTTGTCAGTGTTTAATGAGATCTTATCTTGGTGACCATATAAACATTTGTGCTGGCGTGAGGAACAGGACTAGAACAGTTGGTGGAGAGCTGGACCTCACCTGTCAGTCTTGTGCCACATTAAAATGGCACAAAGCTGGTTCTGCAAAGTTGGAGGCTCAAGTCCTTATCTTCTTTGCTAGATTCCATTTGTTCCTTTCTCTATCACTGCCTTCCTCTGAGTTTAGTATGTGTAAGAAGAGCAGTTAGGCAGAAAGGTAACTCCATCTCTAGAGCTACCTCAAGGGTTGCTACCTCACTTGAGTGGTCGGCTGTTTCTCAGCCTGGTTGGCACCAACCCTGGTATTGATAGAGGGGAGACTTTCCAGCCCATTGCTAGCACTCAGATCTGGCTTCTCCCATTTTCATAGCGTGGATCCCTTCAATCCAAGGGGCGAGTTAGAGCTTTGTCTCTGCTCAGTAGCTGTGCCACAGAATCACTTGGTGCAGGTTCTTCATAACATAGAAGCTGGCCTCAGATTGTCAGAGTTTTTAAGCTGCGTATATCCTGTTGGCTGTTTCTCAGCTGTTCATTTCACTATGGTGTTTTCTCCCTTGCACATCCAGTCCTTCCATCACTGGGAGTCCAGTCCACATCCAAACCAGCCTATAAACTCTTCCTATTTATTAAGCCACCCATTCCTTCCCATATTCAATATTTTCACAGTAAGCTGTACCAAGCACCTGGTTTGTCTCTGCCCACCATGCCACCTTCTCACAGAAAGCAGAAACAGGTATCGATACAAGGCACAGGGTCACTTGCAGGCCTGTGCCATGTACTTGTCAGTGCTCTTCATTTAAACCTTCTATGGGAGGAAAGCTGCTTAGTATCAGGGGTTTTAGATTGCTTCTGTTTTCTTTAGTTCATTTAATTTTGCAGAACTGAGTAGGGAGCAAACAGGTAAAAACTCAACTGACATCCGTGCACGTGGAAGAGAGAGCAGCCTCTTGGTCCAGGGATGGATAGCCACAGGTTGATGGATCTCCATTAGGAAACTAATGCAGATCAGGAGCTGGATTAGTTCTTACAATATCTCATCATAAAGGCAACAACTCAACATCCTCATGTGTAGAGCCATGATAAAGATGACCAGGACAGTTAGCTTCGTTCCAAGTGGGAGCTGAACTAAGTAGCTCAGTGCATCTGTAGCCTTGGTCAGATTTGATCCCTATGGATATTGTGCAATAAATGGATGTAAGTAGTTGTATATCCATCACACTGACCATGTACAATGTAATGGGCTGGTCCTTTATAACCACACCTAGTTTGCTGAAGTGCTTTCAAACATCTCATTGTGTTTTATGGGCCTTAAATACGATGCTGAAGTGCCAAAAGACAAAGATAACAGCATTCTGAATGAGCCCTGTGTAGGTTAGGCACTGATTTCCTGTTACATGCTTATAACTTACTCGGGGTTCACATGCACACTCCAGGGTACTACAGTCTAACAAGTCACTGCACATCCGCTGAGCCAAATCAGCTATCTTTATGCATACCCTTGGCCTGTGGCAAATACGAGATGAACAAATTAGGCTTTTAGCCTTCCCTTCACTGTGGGCTAAATGAAGTCAAATGATCTTGCATAAGCTGTGGATGGAAAGCACGTGTGTATACACACACTGTAACTGCCCCTGTCCCTGGGTGCTTACGTGCTTTTTTAATCACTGCATCTTTGAAGACACTTTGCCCTTGTAAATCTGTGCCCCTTGTAAATCTGTGGTCGCAGAAGTTTGGGTGCAGGAATGGGGGTATTCAGCCTTTCCCCAAAGGCAGTGGATGATGGCAGCTGTCAGAGGGTGGAGATCCAGCCTTCCAAGGACCGCTGGGGACATTCCTGACGTGACTTTATCAAATGCTCACAACTCCTTTCATCATCCGCTTATCCTGAAACCTTAACAAGAGCAAGGTTACTCCATCCCATCGCTGGCACAACTGCTTCTGAATACCCAACTCCCCTCTTCTAAGTTTGCATTTTTATTACATGACCTTTTCCTCCGAGCAGTGAGGTTTTACACTAAGCAATAGCAAATTGCAGCGGAGGAAAGTAGATAGAAAATGCAAAACCACTCTTAGAATATGCAGCTTTTTAATCGCGTTCCCCTATTCAGTCAAAGTAATGAGATTTCTTGTTTATATTTGCAATCAGCAGAGGCACCTGACTGTGATGAGAAGCCGGACATTTCTCTCCTCCAAACAGGTAAAATGCATTCAAATTTTTATCAGCTTCCAATGTATTTGTTTATTTATGGCACAGAAGCAGATTTCAATACTCCTGGCGTGCCACATACAGGCAGGTAATTGCACACAGGACCCAGGTGTCTTAAGTTTTCAATGGCCTGTATTAAAAAACAAATGCATCAGAGTCTTACCCCTCTATTTCCCCCTCTATTTCGTATTCATAAAGCCTCAAGGTTCATGGTATCAGCCAAGCTAGTAAGTAAATTACTGTTCTTACACCAGACTTGTGCTCACCCCTGCTATTTCTGGGAGGTTTTTGGTCGGTTCAAACACAATAATTTATATCGTAGCATGTGCTCAGCTGTCCAAGGTATTAGCAATCATATGTTGGGTTCACAGAAGGATTGCAGAGATAGTTACGTGCTAGTTAAGTGTTGGGTTGCTTTTCCTTGAAGTGCAGCCTCCCTGCCTCAAAAGCCTGGCAGCTGCTGAACGGCAGCTTAGCTGGGTGGGCTAGGAAGGAGGATTTTTGCACGTTGGTGCACATGGTGTTGAAATCAAGACGGGCTGAGACTGAAATTTGAAGCACCCTCTTGTTAAGAGTCAGTCCATCAATAGGTGCCCTGATGGTAGGAGCTGAGCTGCCATCCTCTGAAGATCCAGTGGGGCCAGAGTGTGGGGAGAGTGACATTTCCCTGCATTGCAGGGTTGTTTCCCTGTAATTTACGTGTTATCCCCAAAGCTAAATTAAAAGGAGGGAGGATCCAGACAAATATCATGGATTATGGTGTGTTTTTATCATGTTTCTAAGGTGTAACAACAAAGGGTGGTTGGAGATCACCGCTGCTATTGCTGTGAAGAACAGGACAGTGTTGCTGAGCGCAGGCCATGCTACCTGGAGGCTATGGGGATGGACGGGAGAGTAGTAGTACTGTCATAGCGAGGGCTTCCTAATCTCTTTAGCATAGGGGCTGGAGAGAAGGAGCTCTCACACACTGCTGCTGTGTGCCGGAGCAGCAGCTGCCAGCCATGGAGCGCTGCCGGTTGCAATCCCGCTGTCGGAGCACGTGCAGTTACTAAGGAATAGGACCAGCGAAGCAGTCGGGAGGACAAGCAGCTATAGTGTTGTTCTGGCAAGGGCCCAGGGGGGGCTGGGAGCACACGCTGCCTGGGAGCCGCCGTGCTGCTTTCTTGGCCAGCCTCTGAATAGCGTTTCAGGGCACGGCGGTGATAATAGATGCAGGAAGCTCTGGTTTGAAAGGTCTCTTCCAAGTGACATCCTGTTCGTTGCTTCTATCAGGGAGGGAAGCGGTTCTGTTGCAAGAAGATCCTAATAAAGGTCGCTGTTGCAACTCAGCGTTGTCTTTTCATTGCTCTGGTGGCTGTGTTGAGGAGAATTATCGGGTTGTTGTGCTCTCTGAACGCGGTGTCTGTAGTTACTACTCGCGTTGTACGTCTCTGATGATGTGCCGAGGTGGTTGTGGTAGCGAAGACAACTCCCTTTCCACTTTACAACAGATCACCACTGCATTCTGCTTGCCTGTGCACCTCCGAGTATCCATGCACGCAGTTTTGGAGCTGACATGCTTCCTCGCAGTGTATACTTCCACACACTACCCACGGAAGGACACCTAAATAAACCACGCTGCAGTCTGCACTGCTGCGGGAGGCGATGCTCACCGGCTGTAAGCCAAACGTTTGGCTCCCACCCGTCATTATATGTGTGCAAGCACCTCTTTATAGCGCGTTTCCGTGTAATATCATACTGTTCTCGGAAGCAAGTGATTTAAAGTGATGTTCAGACAGTATAATGACAGTAATTATGATAGAAAGCCAAAATACAGATGCTTTTTATCAAGGACTGTAGCAAAAGAGGTGGACTATAACTTTTACAGGGGTCTTTCCCTGTCAGCATAGCTGGTTTTGTAAAGGGGGGGTTACTGACAAGTTCTTTAAAGAGAGCCTTTGTGTGGTTTATTCAGCTGTCTTCTTTGTTTAGCTTGGAAAATCTTTGGGGAAGAGTCTCTCTGTGTGTTTGTACAGTGCCTGGTGCAGTGGGCCTCGGTTGCAGATGACAGCTAATAGCAGATAAATCACAACCTCAAGTTGCACCAGGGAAGGTTTAGATTGGATATCAGGAGAAATTTCTTCTCTGAACAGGTTGTCAGACATTGGAACAGGCTGCCCAGGGCAGTGGTGGAGTCACGACCCTGGAGGTATTTAAAAGATGTGGCACTAAGTGACATGGTTCAGTGGTGGACTTGGCATTGCGGGGTTAATGGTTGGACTCGATGATCTTAAGGTCTTCTCCAGCCTAAATGAGTCTATAATGCCATGATCAGTGATTAATCTGGTGTGTTGGTAGAATAAAACCAGACTGAATTGGGCTGCTTGATGGTGGGCAGGAGACGCAGGAGGCTGGATGGGGGGAGAAAAGGAGGGGTACAGAAGTGGTCTAGGGCAGACATCAGATGGTTGCTCTCTTGGTCTTCAAGAGTTGAGCAAACTTGTGAAGCAAAAGCACCCAAAGTGGATGATCTGAGTCAATCGTAAGTGCTGGTGCCAGAAGAAAAGGATGCTTTCAATCTGCCTTTGCTGCTCAGGCAGTGCTGCCTGTGACACTGGTGACATTGTGAACAAGATCTGGGTATATGTGGACTAGCGATGCCTCAACCTTCGTGTTTTCGGATCACAGCCTCTGTCTGACACTTCATTGGAGACACCTCACTCAGAAGTGTGGTTGCTGTTGCCCTCTTCATCGCTGATGGGAAGAGGGCTGCTTCCAGAGAGGTCAGATCTGCTCAGGTCGTGTTTGGAGGTGGCAGCAGGACGGGGCTCTCTGCAGTAATAGGTGCCTACAGCTGGCTCTGAACCTGCCCACCATTAGCAAAGTGCTGGGCTTTGAGGAGCACAAGGGGTGTTTTGTTTTCTAAACCCTCTTCTGGAACTCTGAAGCCTTGTAGAACATCGGAGCTGGTACATCCCCACAAAACTAAGGGGGACATTTTTTCCCAATTAGATTTTAGCACTTGTGAGCAGAAATCACGCTCCTCTTTTAAAATCACCATCAATGCTGAGAGGGCCTTTGCTTTAAAAGCCATTGATCGAAGGGTCTTTAAAGTAAATGGGAAGAACTGTGGCAGTTAAACTTGCTGGGAACGTTGGTGCATTGACACATAAATCTCAAGAAAATACTAGAATTGTCTCTAACAAATGTTATCAAAGCTCAGGGCTTCCACAGCACCTACCAGAAGGTGAAGGTTGTGTCCAGACCTGAGCTGAGGTGGGTCAGACAGCTCTGGGGGTAATCACCATTGACTAAGAGGAAAGACTGATTAGTTTCTCAGTGCTCATGGCAGGGGGTTGGAACTGGATGATCTTAAGGTCCTTTCCAACCCAAACCAGTCTGTGATTCTATGATACAGGCACCTGCAAGGTGTGAGATGGGTCTGTACCAGGATGAAGATGTGGCAGCTTTTAGAGTCTTTCTGTAGAAGTTGATATGGCAAAAAGGCTCATCTTATTTTGCTCTGCAATTGACACAAAGCATCTGGATCTTGTGTTTTAAAAGAGAAACAACAGGAAGGCATAACCCCAAAGTTCTGCGTGTGGAAACAGATGCAAGGCAGCTGCACCACCCTGTTCTGGCATCTTTGTCCTGAAAATTGGATTTGTAAGGTATATGCAGCCCAGGACCATGCAAGAGCCCCCCTTATGCCCCTGCTTTGGGCCACAGCTGTGCCGAGAGCTTGTGTAGTTTCTCCACACTGGGGTTAATTTCAAGATGAGAAAGAATTCTGATATCCCTAAAAGAAGGCGAAACACTGACATCCCAATCCTCAGGTCCAGGGGTGACACAGTTTTGTGAGAAGATGAGAGCAATCTCTTGGTAAAGAAACAGATGATAAGAAAACAGCAACGAGCCAATTCTATACAGGTTGTCTCCTTTTCT
Source organism: Strigops habroptila (assembly GCF_004027225.2). Lineage (NCBI taxonomy): Eukaryota > Metazoa > Chordata > Aves > Psittaciformes > Psittacidae > Strigops > Strigops habroptila. The sequence goes on along the minus strand of NC_044279.2, from coordinate 7,275,895 downwards.
CTTGAAATACAATATCAAGAAAATGAAACTTCAAACAATACAAACCCTTTTCGAAACCTTAAATACAAATCCTTTATTGTAATATAAATCTTTATCCTTTCAGTGCATGCCTGTATGAGTCTTCCCTTTTCATTGGGTTGCATTTGCCTCTCAGGCTGATTGATGTCTGTCTCCTATTTGCCCTGTGTTCTTAGTGCGCTCCTTGTAATTCTTCTGTCCATCTTTCATTGTTCTGTTTAGAAAAAGCACATTCTTAAAGTGCTTTAAAAAAGATGGGATATAATCACACCGTGCACCTTTTTATATCTCTCTATAATATAGATAGGTAGGTATTTTTTTATATATATATTCTCCCATATGCATTTAGACCGCTGCAAAGAAGATCCCAAAGTACGTACTTGAGGTTTAAAATTCATGTGGTGCCTTTTCCCTTCTTCAGAACCTAACTTCAAAGGGGTGAGCATCTCAGTGCAGTTTGTTCCGGCCTCTAATGCAGCACTTGACATCTGAAGTGGGGGCCCTGGATGTAGTGTGAGCAACTTGGCTGGCAAATATGGACTCAAAAAACTATCAGGTTTGGGTTTCTGGAGCCAATTGAGCCCTACTCTAAGTGGAATCCAGCAGCCGCTGCCTGCGTGCACCCCAGCAGCTCAGCCCCAGCACGTGTTAGAACTCAAATATATAATTTCCATCATGTTCATTTTTCCCTTTTTTGGGGATAATTGACTGATTTTGTGAATTCCTGTATTTTTAGCTGATTTCCTCACTGTTTCTCCCCTCAGGTAACCTTTTCGACACCACAACAGATCACCTGATAGACGCAAACCTGGATTTTTCCACTTGAACTTCACATCCCGCATCAGTGTTCGTAGCGGATAGAAACATCCTCTCCTTTGGATGACGTTCCCACCAGATCGGCACGAGAGCTTCCGTGTACCACAAGGCACGGACAACCCACACCGCTTTCATTCCAGCTTGGTGTCGTTTCATGCATTTTCCATGTAACCTCAAATCACGAAGCCACCAGATCGCTTCACTCTTCTTCATCTTAATTAAAGATGATTTCCCTCCGTATCCAATGCACTAGTTAATTAGCAGGGCATCCACTCTGAAGACATCCTCTTGTTTTTCCTCCGTGATTGTGTTTTTCCATGTGACTGTCACACTTGCCAGCAGTCTTTCACCTGAAGCCACACAGAGGTGAATACACACAGCCGGGTGACTCTTCCTGTCCCCAGGCATCTCTCTCCATCAGGAACCCAGGGGCTCGATGAGCGTTTGGCTTGGCCGAGCTCTTTGCTTCTGCAGACCCACTTTTCCTATCCTGGCTGCTGTGTTACCAATGACCAGGATTCCTCCCAGCAGTGCCCAGATTCCTAATTATAGCAAGGAGAAGTTATTCCTCAGACAGTTTCCCCCTACGTGGTCCTGTTGAGATAGCTCTTGAGCATCTTTGTAGTGCAGATGGCTGGAGGTGGTCATTCTCCCCTCATTTGCCCTGCACTTCAATCTCAAACCATTATAGGTTGCTTATTGCCAGGAAGAGGGTCTGCACACTGTGATTTTTCAACCACTGCCCTTGGCAACAATATTCAACCATGTTTTAAACTACAGTCACCTTTTCCCTGGCACTCGATTGATATCTCAGCAGTAAAGATGAGTGAATCGATCAAGACATTGCACTATCTTAGACATTGAAAGGGTCGGTCCTTTCGGGTTAGGGCTAAGGTAAAATCATATGTGCCCTCCATGCAAACCTTCACTTCTGCACCTTCATCAGCACTAAATTCACTTTAAAGATGTTGGGAAAAAGTGTGGCAGGTCTTAACCTGCATCATCCATCACCAGGTAGTTTGAGCGTGTTGCCTGGAATTCAAGGGAGAGCTGCTAGAGCCTTCACTGCTGTGTTTCGTTTCCCTGTGGATATTTTAGCTGCATCTTCTTTGGGTTTGAAACTGTTTGGCCTTTGAGTGTCTCAACAGAAGTGCTATTACAGAGTGGGATGGTTGTCAAAATACTGAATCTCTTTCTTTAACAATCCTCAAGCCTGTTTCTCAGATGCCGCCGAATGCCCACAAATAACACCGAAGCCAACGGGAACACTTTGTTCTCTTGGCACCTGAGAAAGCAGGCTCCCAGCCCTTCCCCACACACCTCCTGTGGACTCTTAGGAATGCCTGTGTTCTCTCTGAAGCTGTGGAATAGATTGAATGTGCACTGCAAACCTTAAAGATTCGAGTCTTTTCCTTCCTTCGTGGCTTGGAGTTGCCTGTATTGGGCAGAGGGCACCGCTCTGTCGTGTCCGTGTCGTATCCCTTCAGCAAAGGAATCAGCGTTTTGTAACTTTGGGAGATTGCATTTGTGTTTCCTTCCTGTGACTACTGTTCAGACTTTCTTCAGAAATCTTTTTATAGGGTTTATTAGAGAAAAAGAAAAACAAGAAAAATCATTCCGTATTTAGGTAAAAAATGTCTCAATCTTCTGTATATATGTTTTATTAATATGTAAATATTTAGCTATTTTTAAATGACTATGTTCTTAATAAAGCGACAAGGGACTAGTTGTGAAATGGTGTATAATGTTGTGGCGTGGTATGGATCTCTGGGAAACCCTCTTTGTCAGTTCGAGAAGAGAAACCCTACAATAAATAACTTTAATTGCACGCGCGTCCCTGTGTTCTGTGCTGCATTCCCGTGTTCCGGAGGAATTAGCCACCTAGTAGCAGAGGGAAATGTATAGGAAAACCCTAAACCTTACCACCAGGACGCTGCTTTCCCAGCTGGCTCAGAGGGAAACCACGCTGCCTGCCAATCACAACAACGTCTATATCCAATCTCATAATAACTCTCGAGTATTAAGTGCTGATATGCTTGAAGCCTAATTTTAATTGAATTAGGTGCCTTTATAATCTGCACTTAAAAGGTTAAGCTCTGCTTCTATGGAAACAACACATAGGAAGGACAAACCACCACTCGTAATTTGGAGTAGCTGCATAGAGAGATGCGTGGTAATTTATTATCACACCCTTATCAAACACTGTTTAGCCTTGGAAAATATTTTCCTGCAAAAACATGTTCCTGGTAATCTTCCATCAATTACAAGGAGCCAGGGAAGTGTGAGCGCGGCTCGGCACACCTCTGTGCTGCGTAAGGAGCACCAGGGATAAAGGGCTGGTAAAAAGCCTGGTGAGTTTCCTTTACAGCTCAGTGGCCGCAGGGATCTACTGGAGCCGAGTGAACATCCTGCACTGGTGTGACACGGCCTGGGTCAGCGCAGCCATCCCCACCACGGAGCACTGAAGGAGCTACTAACACATAGATCATGGAATGGTTTGGGTTGGGAGGGACCTTAAAGCTCATCCAGTTCCAACCCCCTGCCACGGGCAGGGACAGCTTCCACTAGAGCAGGTTGTGGGTAGTTGTAGAGAGCGATAAGGTCCCCCCTGAGCCTTCTCTTCTCCAGACTAAACCCCCCCAGGTCCCTCAGCCGTTCCTCATCACACTTGTGCTCCAGGCCCTGCACCAGCTCCATTGCCCTTCTCTGGCCCTGCTCCAGCACCTCAATGTCTCTCTTCTAGTGAGGGGCCCAGAACTGGACACAGGACTCGAGGTGCAGCCTCACCAGTGCCCAGCACAGGGGGATGATCAGCGCCCTGGCCCTGCTGCCACACTGGTGCTGATACAGGCCAGGATGTTCTTGGCCTCTTGCCTACCTGTCCTCCTCCATAGGGCTGCTCTCAATCCCTTCACCCCCAGCCTGTACTGATACCAGTGTTGCCCCAACCCTGGTGCAGGACCTTGCACTTGACCTTGTTGAACCTCCTGAGGCTCACATGGAGCAGCTCCTTCAGCCTCACAAGGTCAGCAGCGATTGCCAGAGCCTTCCACATGCCCACAAACTGGCTTCAGGTCTGAACGTAACCCACTACTCACACAATGAGAGACCTTCCAGCTGGATGGAACAAATCCATCCTTTGCTAAACAACAAGTATTTGACTCACCTGCTCCGCACTGCAAGTCATGCCCAAAAGTGTGGCTTTGGCTTGGGTTTTAAAGCAGAGGGCAGGTTTATAGCCCACCACATGTGGTCTCCAGCTGAGCTCCAGCATCCTCACAGGGCCATTCAGCCAGTGCATCCCTGTCTCCTGTGCACAGGACACCAGAGATTAATGCTTTGGGTGAAAAAGAACCCTTCTGAAGCTTCAGAGGAAAAAGGATATCCTGCTGTAACATGAAAGGAAACTAGAGCCTGGGCTTTATAAAAGATGCATTAATTGCGAGACAAGAAGAAAGTCGTCTCGAGTGCCTGTGACATGTTGGTTTAGAAGTGGCTGGCTGAGTCTTCTGGGGGAAAAACACATCGGTTTGGGGATAGAGGCAGCCACCTCCTCCTGGAGAGAAACCTTCCCCCCAAACATACCCTGTATGGAGGTCGTGATGCCTCACTGGGAAGTGCATCCCTCCTTCTCTAGGGATGATCCTAGGAGAAACCCAATGGGGCCACATCCTCCACATAGAGAGAAAGGGGTACTTCAACAATACCCCCCTTCTGCATGTTCTCCCCCAAATCTAAAGCAGCAAAATGCCTCGTAGGAGGTGCTGAAACATCCCATCTCCCTCCACTGGCTCTGCCGCTGCTCCATCATCCCCACAGCAGGGCTGGGGCGAGCACCTTCATCCTTCCCACCACGCTGGGGTGCGAGAGGGGTTGGTACAAGTGGGTCAGGTGTGATTTCTCACCCGTCGAATGCTAATAAAAGCCACCGGAGTGAAACCTATAACATGATGTGTACAAATAATTTAACTCCAGTGGGTAAACATTGACTCTGGGCTTTTAAAATATGAAATCATTCCATCAGCTTTTCCCCTTCCTCTCCATGCGGATGCCTTTGTGCCTGGCTGCAAACAGGGGCCAAAAAGAGCTAATACTGGGAGAACCTGGAAACCAGGGAGACACATCTCTTGTGTGTCCGCACTGGCTCCTTCCTCCACCCGGATCCTGACAGGTACAGAGGAATCAGGATAAGCGAGGCAGCTAATTAGGAATGAAGATGTCATTCTGGGTTGTAATTGCAAGTAACTGTTGACCAGAGGGATGGGTTTACACCAGGAGAAGAGGCCACGTTCTCCCCTTCGCTCCTCTCCCTCCCTCAGTGGATGCAGGCGCGAGGCTCGCCCTACATAGCACCCATCTGGCCTGTCCAGCTGCCCTCAGATGAGCTGGTTTGCCCCAAAACTGCCCTCAGGAGGAGTCCCCACAGGGTGTCCAAACCCACCTCAAGCTGCCCTTGTGGGTCCCCAGCCCTGGAAGTCCTCACTGCAGCAGAGCAGCGAACAGCAATAGCATCACCTGGGGAGCAAATTCAGCCACCAAGCGGCGAGTGAGGCCCCGTCACTGGAAACATTGGGCCAAGGCCAAAGGAGCTGCTTTTGGTCAACTTTGCCCTTTGAGATCCTCTGCAGGGACCTTTGTCAAGGATTAGAACCATGGCAGAGAGTGTACCATTAGCTGGTGCGTGGGCCCAAAAGTTGCCAAACTGGTCCATAATCTTTCCTGAAGGTCTGGGGAGGTGAATGGTCCATTGATGCTGCTCTCCCGTGCAGCTCATCCCAGCATATCTTTGTGTTAAAGTGTTCACAATGCCAACCAGATTGGGGTGAAGACCTTCATTTACCTCTGCCAAGCAAGAGCAACCTCAGGTGGAAGGACCAAGGAGCAGATTGGGGTGACAACCACCACCATGGCCAGAGATGTCCCCTAGTCGTGTCCATCACCAGCACACCCAGGAGAAATGTCACCTTCAGGTGATGCCTGGACAGGTCAGGGTAGATAGAAAAGGCCAATCCATGTGGCTCTGCCATGCACTGACACTCAGGTGGCCTCGAGGACCTTCTCTGCCCAAGGATGGTTCATCACACCATCATATGGACAGCACATGCACACACTGGGAGGTGCTCCTGCACTCCAGCAAAGGAAATCAGTCCAAAAAGCCTCACTGGCAGCAATGCTCCCACCCCACAGCATCCCTGCTCTGCTTTCACCCCATGCCCAGCGCTGCCCCGGGGGCAGCAGGTGACAGCAAATGTGGTTGGAGGGGGACATGGATGTGTCAGGACACTGTGAGGCCGTGCCAGCTCCCCGATGTGAAGTTAGCACGGAGGGACCTGGACTGGAACCAGCATGTGGCTATTGCCGTTACCGCGGCTTAGAGAAAGCAAAGATTAATGTAATCATTTAATCCCGAGAGATTTCGGGATTCACCGGCTGTATCTCATGTCTCCATTCGCCGCGGCACAGGGCACACGTGTAAACTGCTCTGCTCTTAGCTGGGCCTCTGCTCCCTTCTGCTTTCCCTTTCCCTGAGCTCCTGCACGTGCGCTCGGACCCCAGCTCTGCCTCCTCCTGCTGCACGCAGCAGTGGTGGGTCCTGCCCGCAGCATCCGACCTGCTTTTTGGCTGGTGGGAATGATGACACCATCCACCCTTGGTCCTCCTGACTTCTTGCTTGGTAATGGCTCGGTGCCCAAAGCCTGCAGACCTCTCCTCCTCCCTGCACCACGTGTTGTCTTGCCTGATGCTGGTGGGGTATTTGCTTCCTGCCTCTCCATCCTCCCTTACTGCTGCTCCAGGGAGAGCCAAGGGCAGACAGGCTGGGCTGGACACTCTGCAGGGAATGGGGTTTGCCTTGGGGTTAGAAACACCCTTTGCCTGCATAAAACACCCACAACCACCACGGTCTGGCCAGGCAACAGGACAGCACTGGTGACACCAGATGACTCGCAACACATTTGTCCTTTCTGTCCCTTTGGTCCAGGGTACCACATGTGGTCCAACACCATGGGGAGCCGCACTGCTCGGGGATGCTGCTGCCCTTCGCTCTTCCCCCTGAGCAAAGGGGGCACAGGCAGACCTGGACATGGCAGCGGATGTGCTGCATCCCACAGGGATAGAGTGTTGGGTACTGCTGCAAGACCTCCTCCGTTTCCTGGCTCCTCTGCTCAGCAGAGCATCACCTTCCCAGCTTCATGCCCTGGAGAGCACAAATTGTGCCAAACCCCAGTGCATTAACATAGATTTTGCATTTACCATTTATCACAGCAATGAGCTCCTGCGTGGCTCCTTCGCTGCCCTCCGCTGAGCGTGATGGATCACTCCCCACCTCTCATTTAATGTCCCCTTGGAGAAGGATTAGAGCAGTGGAGACTCCTGCCTCAGCCAAAGCTCTCCCAGCACCCATCCCAGTGGGGTGGCATCCCTGGGGTGTCCATCCAGCCCCATGGCCAGGCCCAGGCAGTGAGGACCTCCTCCTTCCGCAGGCTGTCTCGCCTCTCCCCTGGTTTTCATTTCCACCTTCTGCTCTCCAGCAACATTCTCCCTTTCCCTGTCCCTCCTCACAGCAGAGGGGCTGCCCCCTTGGGATGGCAGGGAAAAGCCAGGCTGAAGCTGTGTCTGCAGGTGTGATGGACCTGCAGCAAGGGTGAGGATGTGATGGGCTGCAGCAAAAGAAGCGTGGTCAAAAGAGGTGATCCTGCCCCTCTACTCTGCTTTCATGAGAACCCACTTGCAGCACTGTGTACAGTTCTGGTGTCCTCAAGGACACGGAGCTGGTGGAGCAGGTCCAGAGGAGGCCACGGGGATGATCAGGGGCTGGAGCACCTCCCGTATGGAGACAGGCTGAGAAAGTTGGGGCTGTTCAGCCTGGAGAAGAGAAGGCTGCGTGGAGACCTCAGAGCAGCTTCCAGTGTCTGAAGGGGGCTACAAGGATGCTGGGGAGGGACTCTTCATCAGGGACTGGAGTGATAGGACAAGGGGTGATGGGTTTAAACTTAAACAGGGGAAGTTCAGGGTGGACATAAGGAAAAAGTTCTTCCCTGTGAGGGTGGTGAGGCATCTCACAGCCAGTTTTTTGTCCATCCATCCCCAAGTCCTTCCCTGCAGGGCTGCTCTCAATCCATTCATCCCCTGTCTGCACTGTTACTGGGGGTTGCCCTGACCCACTTGCAGGACCTTGTTGAACTTCAGCTTCACATTATGCCCACTCCTCAAGCCTGTTGAGGTCCCTCTGGATGGCATTCCTTCCCTCTAGCAAATCAACTGCACCACTCAGCTTGGTGTAACCTGAAAACTTGCTGAGGGTGCACTAGAAACCACCATGTCACTGGTGAAGATATCAAACAGTAGTGCTCCCAGTACAAATCCTGGAAGGTCACCACTTGTTACTGGTTTCCACTTGGCCAGTGAAATGTTGACTGCAACTCTTTGGACCTGGCCATCCAGCCAATTCTTTATGCATGTAACAGCCCATCCATGAAACCCACATCTCCTCAATTTAGAGGCAAAAGCGTTGGGAGGTGACTGTATCAGAGGCCTTACAGAAGCCCTGAACCCCATCACTGCGGTCTGTAGGATCTAACATTGCTTGAAGAGCCATCAGGTAGCAGCCTGCCTTTCCCCGTCTAGCCCTGGAATTGGAGATGCTTCTATCCACTCCATGTTGGGTCTATGGGTGCTGTGGGGCTGAGATCTCTTCTCCTGACCCCACGCATCAGGTGTTGGTAGGTGCATGCAGCATCACATCTACCTTCCACCAGCCCAAGAGGCTCAGCCCCAGGAAACCTTTGCACCCACAGCCAGGACTCAGAAGATCCATCTCCAGGCTGTGTTTCAGGCTGGAAGTTGTGCTCCAAGAAACAGGAGCACTCTCACCTCTCCATCCTCCTCCATCCTTGTCTCTCACAAACTACTTTGCTTTCGTCTGACGCAAACCCCTGTGCAAGAGCAAAGGTTAATGCACAGGCAGCATCGTGCCCTTCCCGAGCCGGGTTTGCTGGTGAACGCCAGATCTCTTCCTCCAGAAACAAATTGCTCTTCAACTATTGCCATCTTGTGGCGCCTGTGACCCGTTACGTGTTCCTTTTATCTGCTAATGGTGGTGGGGAGAATCAGCAGTGTACACAGGCAATTTTCAAATGAAATGTAAATGAATCCGAAATGCCTACGGAGGAGCCATTAGCATAAATCCAATCAAAGGGCTTTGTTTAACTTGTTAAAAATGACTAAATATTGAGTGAATGTGGGTGGCCGAGGTGATTCTTGCTCACACTCTGGAAGTTTTAGAAGCGAAACTAATACTGATATCTTATATGGCTGAACTTAAAAGCAATTTCCTGCCCTGAACTCTGCCTCCTTGGTCTAGAACTCCCTGGAATATTGTTGCCCGTTCGAGGAGATCACCTCTAAAGTATCATCTTTGCTCCTCAACTCACTCAACAAGGATATTTGGACTCTGTGTTGTGAGGGTCTGCAGGCAGTGGGGAGTCCCTTGGAGCAAACTCTGCCCATCCCGGTCATGCCAATGGTGCCCCTGGGTGGGATGCTGGGGGTGCGATGCAGGATGGGCCACCCTGAGCTGTCTGTGTTATGCACCACCAAGATCATCCCGGCCATGATAGACTAGGTCTAAGGAATGAATGTTTTATGATGAGGGTAGTGAAACACCACAACAGGGTGCCCACAGAACTGGTAGATGCCCCATCACTGGAAATATTCAAGGCCAGGCTGGACCTGGCTCTGATCTCTCTGAAGATGTCCCTGTGAGCTTTAAAGGCCCCTTCCAACCCAAACCATTCTATGATTCTATGAGCAAGAGCCATTTCAGTGCTTATAGTCTTTGTCCAAACTGGTAAGACTGGGTTGGGTTCACTGCTCTGTCCCCGGCACTATCTGCTGAGGATCAGGAGGTGCACATGAGGCTGATGTCTGGTGGCAGGTTAGGTGGCACGAGCAGACCTGCCAGCAGTCCCCTGTGTTCCTCTGCTGCAGTCCACCTGTTCCACATCTGATCTTCCCCCTCCAACCTCCACAGCAGCTTTGGCAGAGCCACCCAAACTAAATCACCCAGATTAAATGGGAGAACCCGTTTTTTTTGGAGCCTACATCTATTCCCTGACCCATCAGTTACCCCATAGACACAAACAGTGCTAAGAACATTAGTCACAGCAAGGTTTGGCTCTTCAGCTTGGATGAAATGAAATAATCGAGTTAAAAACAAGGCTCAGACTTGGCTCTGCAGCAACTCCTTGGATTCCACAGGCATCACAGGCAGATGGGGCTTGGGGCGACGCTTTGCATTTGGGAAGAGCGGCTCTTTCCCGCTGCTTTGCTCTCGGGCACGGAATTGCATCAGGGCAGGTGTTAATTGCATTTCTGGAAATCAAAGCAGCTGACACCGGGGCTGTTTGCTGGGTTTTGCTTTGCTGCTTTCCACCCAAGCACTGCCCCTCAGCCGGCTTTGCTCTCCCATCTCCATAGGAAAATATTCCACCTGGAGGGATATCCCTCCCCAGGGACCCCCACGCTGCCCCTGAGCATTTGCCTCTTTCCATAGGCTTATGCTGCTGCCCAAGCATGAGGTCCTGCAAAGCAGAGTTTATTGAATGCCGATCCTGGGAAAAAACATTTGGAATTGGTTGCAGCAGGGGATGGGGAAGCAGTGGGATGCAGGGGATGGAGAAATGGGAAGATTTAATGGCACGATCATTGCTCTCCCTGTGTGTTTTGGTGGGTTATTTTCTTCTAAATGCTGGAAAAAAGCCCTTAAGGAGGATGTGGATCACCACATTGCAGCACTCCCCACTGCTGCTGGGCATGCCTGCAGTGTGCAGGGCTGCACTTGGGGGTGCAGAGGCTGCGGGGAGTCCCAGTGCCCTTCATCCATCCATCCATCCATCCATCCATCCATCCATCCATCCATCCATCCATCCATCCATCCATCCACATATCGCAGCATGCTGGGAGGTCCAGCCCCTGTGAGACTGTTATGGCAACACGCTCACGTTCAGCCCCTCAAGAGGCACAAACCACTGAACCCCTGTGTAGGGGTTTGGTTTATTTCTCCTTTTCCAAAGGGAAAACTACAGCGGTGATCCCTGCGGAGACAAGCAATTGCATCGAGCACACGTGGCCTCTTCCAGGGCACCTCACCCGCAGCCATGAGGGCGCTTTGCTGACATTATGCCCGTTTCCCACAGAGGAATTGGGTGTATAAACCATTATTCCCCATTTGCTCAAGTTTTGGATGCCCGGATGGCTTGATCCCAGGGTAGGATTCAGCTCTGCTTCAGCCACCAATAAGTCAGATGTGTCAAATGGATCCTAATCAGATGTTCATCAGATGGATACTGCTGGGACAGAAGGAGAAGAGGCACGGATGGAGCTGGCAGGCTGCGTGTCACCCTGTGGAGGGGAAAGGGACGCGGGGGGCAGAGGCACCCATCAACACCCTCTGGTTTCCAGCTGGAAAAGCAATCAGGGGTGCTGAGGTCGGTTTGCCCCTCGCAACAATTGTTTTTTGCCCTGGGAGCCACTTGCTGCTTTACTCATGCATCCAACTGGCCTCAGTTCAGCATCAGCAAGTGCCGGGCACCTCAAAAACCAGAGCACCCAAAGCAAGACAGAGTCCAAGCTGAGGCCATCGGTGGCGGTGAAGTGGTGCACATCCCACCTCGATGGGACTTGGGCAAACTCCTCTAGATGAAGCCCCAGCCCTTCTGCATCAGCTCTGCTGGGAGGTCTGAGAGGTCTTTTAAGCTCAAAGAGGGTAGGTTTGGATTGGAGAGGTTATTTGGATTCGATAAGAAATAAGGTTTTTATGATGAGGGTGGTGGGACACAGGAACAGGTCACCCAGAGAAGCTGTGGCTGCCCCATCCCTGGCAGTGTTCAAGGCCAGGTTGGACACAGGGGCTTGGAGCAACCTGCTCTAGTGGAAGGTGTCCCTGCCCGTGGCAGGGGAGTTGGAAGTAGATGAGATTTAATGTCCCTTCCAAACCATTCTGTGATTCTACAATTACATGCTTTAAACAGCGTGTTTGCCTTCTGCTGTGCTCCGGCAGCAGGACAGCATTTCTCCCATGGATCCACCTAAACTCCCATCCATCAGTACCAACCCCCCTCCCCAGCCATTGGGTCAGGCTGGCAGCAGTGGGAGGCAGAAGAATCCTGGATGAAGAGTAAGCAAGAAGACTCCTTGCCAAAGAAATTATCTGAAGCAGGTGGTTCCAGCTCGGAGGAACTCAATTTATATTCCCAAACGACATGCTGGGAGCTGCTCACAGCTCCATCAATAAGCACGGTGCAGGCGAGGCAGATGTTCCAGCAAGTGCCAGCAGCTGGAATAGGATAGCTGGCTCAGCTCGCTGCACCCATTGCTCCAGACGGTAATGCGGGAAGTCAAGGCTCATCCCAAGGGAGCCTGTATCGGGTGGCTGCAGGTCTGGCTGGCACGATGGCACAGCTCTGTCTGAAAGCAGGGAGCAGCTCACAAAGCCGGGCAGGAGGAGAGGCTCCTCGATTATTTATAGGCTGAAGCCTCGGAAAGGATCTCGGGGCAGGAAAGCACAGGGTGTATGGGCTGTGCATGGGGGCGAAGCAGCCTCCTGATGGTGATAACAGGGTTGGGCTGGTGCCATCTGCGTCGCAGGAGCAGCTCTCCCCAAGGCATGTCTCTCCCAAAGCTCTTTTAGCATGGGGGAATGCCCGGGCTCAGCGTGGTGGGACATGGCTTGGGGGAAAGCAGCCCTACAAAGGGTGAAGGACACAAGGAGCATGCTAGTGGGCAATGCAAGGCATGAGGCTTGCCCACCAAAGCAGATGTCACCAGCATGGGGCTGGAGGGGAAGGAGGTGGCTCATTCAGCAGCGCTGCAGGGACTGTCGCAGAGGCTGCTGCATCGCCCAGCCCCATGTGCCTGGTTTACTCCCCACGTGGTGACCAAATGGGCAGTAAGAAAGAGCAGCTCTGCATTGAGAGCACACAGGCACAAAGGACCACCTTCCCAAACTGCCCAAAAGGCTTCAGGGAGGAGGCACACTCAGCCTGCCCGCCCTGGGGAGAGCCCTCAGCACCCAGAGCTGGTGGCTGTTCTTTTGAGCCATGTGGATGCCTGGGCAAATAAGCAGATAGAAACTGGAGGTGGACTTTCCCTTGGGGCTTTTGGGGTGGCTGAGTGCAGAAGCAAGGTAAGAAACGCTGCAAAAGGGAGGAGGAGGAGATGGACATTGTGAGGGTGTCTCTATAGGAAGGGTTAGAGCAGCTTCAAAGTGCAATGGTGTTTAACTGCTGGTGCAAAAGCAGCCAGCAGCCCCTGGCCCAGCCCACAGAGGAGAACAAGCACCAAGACCCCAGCAGCACCCATGTACTCGCCACCCTCCCCATCTCACACCAGGAATCATTGGAAAATGAGGTCCAGGAGAGTCTAGTTGGACCCCACCAACCATTTGCAGGCAGCATCACCGCATTTGACCAGTACACAGTGCAGGTTGGTTAGGGGCTGGTGCTGGAGCAGCACCCACGGCTGCAGACACCCTCCCATGGGTGCTCCCTCCATGGTGGATGCTAACCTGGGTGCAGGGGGCTCAGCCCAGCCTGGGTGGGGAGCTGGGCAAAGGGAGCACTGGATAAACAGAGCCTGCAAAAACACACAGGGGAAACTGCACTACCTCAAAGTGCTGTAAACCACGATGGAAACATTTAATCCAAGCTGCTAGGCAGGTATCATTTATTTGGCTTTTGCCAAGGCTTTTGATAAAATCTCACGTCAGAGGCTATTAAAGCACCTTATCAAAGGTTAAAGGGGCAAAGTCCCCGTTTGGCAAGAGAAAACAAAGACAGGGAACATCTGCTTCTCGAAGCAAAAAGGAGCAAACGCCGAGGCCCGGCAGAGGCCACTACTGGCATCATTATTATTTATTTAATACCACTTGTGTATTAGTGAGACGCAAGAAGGAGAGAAAAATGAGGCAAGGGAAGCTGATAATAGCACAAACTTACTTTGCTTTGTGAAAGCAGTGAGAGGTGGGGGGAAAGCTCTTGCTACGAGATGTCTTTTAACAGGAGAAATCAAATTATCACACCAAAGTTCGAGTTTTTGCATCTAAAGCAGATGCCCGGCCCCACACACCAGCGGAAGCAGTTTCAGCGCATTAAAGACAGCGTTCAGCACAGGCAGGGCTGAAGCAGCTGCTCCCATTTTACCAGCCACTTCATTGTGAATTCTGCCATGAGAAAAAACCCCCACAAAGATCACTTTCGCTGTCAGTTCTTTCCCTGGTTTTAATCAGCGAGGTTTTCTCATGCTCCTGTGATGCCCCAGTTCCTTGGTTACAAACATTGCAGGGGGAGGCTGCATTGTTTTGTTTAAACACAAAAAGTTTCTGCTGCCATTTAAGAAACAGAGCAGGGAGAGTTCAAACGCTGTGTGTTTTGTACACGCCAAAGATGCAGGACCAAGTCAAAAGCTTACACAGATCAGAAACGCTGCTTCGATTTAACCTGGGTGTACGAAGTGCTTAACAAAGCACTTTAGCCGAGGAAATGTGAGCTCCTAATAATCCCTGCTCTGAGTCATCCAAGGAAAAGAGTGAAGAAATGCAGGCCCTGCACCTGTAAAGGTGAAGGACATGGGTTGTGTCCTCACGTCCGCACAGGAGGCAGTGGCTTTGATAGGACTGAGTGACCGGGAAGGCTCCATCCTCTGGTCTTTTTCCTCTTTGCGCTTCCTAAGGTGTGCAGAGCAGATGCTTCTTATGACATCAGACCAAATCATTCCAGATCACGGAATTTCTGCTGGAGAGTTTGCACACAGATGGTGATAAAAGCCTTTGGGAATAAGGAAAAAAAAAAAGAAAGGAAAAAGAACAAAACAAAGAAGCCATTTGATAATTTTTTAACTCTAGAAAACCATTATTTAACTCCAGGAAAATGTCAGATGAAGCAGGTGGTTCCTGCCAGCTCTCCCCAGGGCTGCTGGATCCATCACTACTCTCTTAGGGTTCTGCTTATGATCCTGCACCAAAAGGATGTTCCCCTGGAAGCACAGGATTCCCTTTCTCATCCCTCATGTCCTCCAGCAGCCGTTTCAGCCGTGGTGCTCCAGCAGGACGTGGAACACGAGTGCTGGTTGCAGCCACAATGACCTGAAGCTGCAGCAGAGACGTGGCTCACTGATTGTCTTGGCTTGTTTTGCTGGCAAAGCCGCTTTCCTGCCTGCCTCTCCTGCACAGACTCAGCCCAGCGCAGGCAGGAGGGACCTGCACATGTCCACTGGGACACGTGTGGATTCACCTGAGGATGCTCCACCATCGCCTGTGCCAAGAACTCTGCTTTTAATTAACCAGTGCAGTCAGTTATGCTCAGGACCTGTTTAGTTTCAGCTCTGGAAGGTCATACCCATGGATACCCCTGCATGTGTTTTCCTTCCTGGAGACCCTTTCCCACATCTCTGTCTTCAGATGTGGCCATCCCAATGCCAGAAACTAAGGGAAGGGACAAGGTCAGCCCCTGGCATAGCTCACGCAAGGCAGGTACCTCCCTCCCACTCCTGCACGTAACACAGGACATGAGGCAGCATCACCAGACATCACTTTGGCATGAATATCCATGGATTTAGGTTTTCTTTCAGTCATGTTACCACCTGAAAATCTTAATTTATTTTTTTTTCCCCTGTATTAAAGAAATAAGTGTCTACTCTGCTGTTGTGAGACCTCACTTGCAGCACTGTGTGCAGTGCTGGTGTCTTCAACATAAGAAGGACATGGAGCTGTTGGAGCAAGTCCGGAGGAGGCCACGAGGATGATCAGGGGCTGGAGCACCTCCCGTATGGAGACAGGCTGAGAAAGTTGGGGCTGTTCAGCCTGGAGAAGAGAAGCTGCGTGGAGACCTCAGAGCAGCTTCCAGTGTCTGAAGGGGGCTGCAAGGATGCTGGAGAGGGACTCTTCATCAGAGACTGGAGTGATAGGACAAGGGGTGATGGGTTCAAACTTTAACAGGGGAGATTTAGGTTAGATATAAGGAAGAAGTTCTTTGCTGTGAGGGTGGGTGAGGCACTGGAACAGGTTGCCCAAAAAAGTGGTAAATGCTCCATCCCCGGCAGTGTTCAAAGCAAAGGACGACATGGTCTAATGTGAGGCAACCCCTGCCCATGGCAGGGGGTTGGAACTGGATGATCTTAAGGCTCTTTCCAACCCAAACCATCCTGTGATTCTGTGAAATATGATCCAGTTCCCTCTCCCCTTAAAAAAAAAAAAAGCCCCAAAAACCAAAACACAAACAAAACCCCCCAAAAAACAAAAGCAAAAAACTCTCCCCCCCCCAAAAAAAAAAAAAAAAAAAAAACAAACAAAAAAGAAAGGAAAAAACTGTAAGTCAGGGCTTAAGTATCAGCCATGTTCATTTTTGCTTTTATCTCCCAGTTTTCCTTATGTTTCATGCTTTATTTTTTTAAATGAGGTGCTGGTGGTAGAGGTGCTGGCTAAATGCTGGAGAAATGTTAGACCAGAGCATCCCATTACCACCTCTCATGAGACTTATGGGTTTTTTTTCAGACTGAAATCCTCTACCAAGGAGCACACAGACATGACCTTAAGGTCCTTTCCAACCCTAACTATTCTATGATTCTATGATACAAAGCCAACACTCAGCAAATCAGCTCGGATGGATGGCAATCAGAGGATGTTGAGATCTTCTGCCCCCTCTCCCTGTGAGAGGAGGCAGAGGCACTGAAGAAGAGTTCAAATCCCAGCTCAGACTGCGGGCACCACATCCTCGATTCATTTCTACTGTTAAAACCATCGGTCCAACACCCCACAGCTGCTCATGGAGAAACAACTCCTTGTGCGTCTTGAAGTGCTTCAGGAAAGCAACACAGAGAGCCTGAAAATCAATTAATCATACAAATAATTAGTGACTTCCTAAAGGTGCTGAGAGCTCCCATGCACCTCTGGTCCTCTGCACTACAGTCCAGGGGTGCTACGTTTGCTCAGAGATAAAAAAAGTAATTAAAATCAGGCAAGAAAAGCAACATTTTAATTTCTTCTCTTTCTTCTTGTTTTTAGGCAGGGTTTTTCAAAGAGAAGGCAGGCTTTGAATTAACAGGCAACTATTTAATTAGGTAATTAATTGCGAATTACAAGAAGCAAAGTGCCTTTTTTATCTATTAGCAATATAAAACAGGCCTTATGCTATCTGTAACTGTGAAATCATAGAATCACAGAATGGTTTGGGTTGGAAAGGACCTTAAGATCATCTAGTTCCAAACCCCCTGCCATGGGCAGGGACACCTCACACTAGACCGTGTCACCCAAGGCTCTGTCCAACCTGGTCTTGAACACTGCCGGGGATGGAGCATTTACCACTTCTCTGGGCAATCTGTTCCAGTGTCTCACCACCCTCACAGAAAATAACTTCTTCCTTACATCTAACCTGAACTTCCCCTGTTTCAGCTTGAACCCATCACCCCTTGTCCTATCGCTACAGTCCCTAAGGAAGAGTCCCTCCCCAGCATCCTTATAGACCCACTTCAGACACTGGAAACTGCTCTGAGGTCTCCACGCAGCTTCTCTTCTCCAGGCTGAACAGCCCCAACTCTCTCAGCCTGTCTCCATACAGGAGGTCCTCCAGCCCCTGATCATCCTCGTGGCCTCCTCTGGACTTGATTCTGTAACACCTGAGGGTTCCTCCAGCTCTGTGCTCCTGGCTCTGCGTCCAGCAAAACTGAACACTGGCCACATTTTGCCCACCATCAAGTCAACCTGTCCCTCTCGGTTTCCTTCTTGCCAATCTTTTGTGCACATCATGGATGAAATCACACCAGAAAAGGGCAACGGAGCTGGTGCAGGGCCTGGAGCACAAGTGTGATGAGGAACGGCTGAGGGACCTGGGAGGATTTAGTCTGGAGAAGAGAAGGCTCAGGGGGGACCTTATCGCTCTCTACAACTGCCTGACGGGAGGATGGAGTGAGGTGGGGTCAGTCTCTTCTCCCAAGTAATAAGCAATAGGACAAGAGGAAACGGCCCCAAGCTGCACCAGGGGAGGTTTGTATTGGAGATTAGCGATAATTTCTTCACTGAGAGGATGGTTCAGCACTGAACAGGCTGCCCAGGGCAGTGGTGAAATCACCATCCCTGAAAGCCTTCAAAACCACGTAGATGAAGCCCTCAGTGACACATTTTAGTGGCGGCCTTGGCAGTGTTTGGGTTAACAGTCAGACTTGACGATCTTAAAGGTCTTTCCCAACCTGGCTGATTCTTTTATTTAAACAGGACTTTCTGCCCCGTTTCTGTAACATTCCACACGGCTGGAGCAAATCCGTGAACAGCCTCTCCTCCGCCCCGGCTAAACTTTCCCGCCTAAAAACCTCCCAAACCCAACTCTTTCCTCACTGAACAACTACACCTCCCACCAACGAGCCCCACAAGGGGACACGTTAACATCGGGAGCGCGGCGTTTCTCCACACACAGTACCCAACACGTCCCCCCCTTTCCTCTCACGCAGCGATATCGCGCTTTAACTGCGTTTAAAAACGCCTTTTTGCGCCGCCATAAACCCCTTGTGTCTGTGAGGGGACGCGCGCGCCGCCCCTGCGCGGGAACGCGCCTGGGGGGGGGGTGTAATGGGGGAGAGCGGTGCGCGCGCGGCCGCCGAGCGGGAGGGGGCGGGAAGCGGAGGGGAAGGCGGCGGGGGGGGGGTGTTAACCCCTTCGTGCCCGGCGGCGGCCGCGGCGGCGGCATTTCTATTCAGGCGGCGCTGAGGGAGCCCGGCGCGCCCGGTGCATTGTGGGACTGGGCTGGGAGTCCCGTTCGCGGGAGGAGGCGGAGGGCGAGGAGGCGAGCCGGTAAGAGGGAGACCTGAGGAGGGAGGAGGAGGAGGAGGAAAGGGGGGGGGGGGTGCAAGGCGGGGAGATTTAAAGGGGAATTCGCCTCCGCCGTTAACGCCGGGCGCGGGGGGTGGTGGCGGCGGCAGCGGCGGCGCTGCCCGCGGTGAGGGCTGGCCGCGGGCCCCGCCGCCCTCCTTCAGCCCGGCCCCGGGGGAAGGGCGGGGGAAGAGTGTATGTGTGTGTGTATGGGGGGGGGGTGCACCGCGCTGCGGCCGCTTTAAAAGCGTACAGCGCTGGCAGCGGGCGGGTTAAATTTTTCGTCCGCCGACATTTTTCTTTTCCCTCCCTCCTTTCCCCCCCCCCTTTTCCCTTTTCCCTCACGGAGCGGCGGGAAAGGAGGGGGGGGGTGGGAAAGGCCTGGGCCCGGCGTCTTGTGCCTCCCTCGCGTGCTCGAAGCCGTCCCGCAAAGGGTTAACCCCGCCCCGGTGACACCGTACCTGCGCGCACGTGCGCCCCTGCGCCAGGGGCCGCGGGTTCGACCCCCGCCCGGGGTAGAAGACGGGGAAGCGCTGCGAGACCCGCTCCGCGTTGCGAGCCGGTTGCGCTGCTTCCTCCTTCCCCCCCCACCGCCGCCTCCTCCTCCTCCTCGCCGGCTGCACAAAGAGCAACAGCGGAGTGAAGGCCCTGGGTTGCCTTTAAAGGCAGCGGCTGGGAATTTAAGGTGTCCCTGAGCCATGCCGCCCCGCAGCGCTCCTCGCCGCACGCCGTGGGTAAATGGATGTTGCAGTTCCTCGCCCTGTAGGTCTCAGGTGGTTGGGTTGCTGTTGCTTGCTGTAGGGTTTGTTTTGGGTAGGTACCGCGCTCTGGTTCTTCCTCGTTCTTCTCCCTTTGCTCTCTTGTCTCTGCTTTTTAGGGAGGCAAGGGTTAAGCTTTAGTTTTTAATATTTATTATGCCGTTCTTTTAAAGTAAGAAGCATCTGGGTTACGAGGTGTTTTCCTCTCCTGGGGAGGGATGCCTAACGCGCAGAGACTGCGTGCTTGCACACTGCCAGGAGTCACAAGGAGCTTGGTCTTGAAGGGAAGGTTGCTCCCATGGCAGCCTCCGAAGTACACAGTTGCATGCAGCTTTATTCACATTTTCATTTAAAAGTTATTGTGCGTTTGTGGATGTTTTCCATTAAATAACTTAGTCTTGTTTGTTCCAGTATTTGTTTTCAAGGGGGGGAACTGTGTCTCTTCCCAGTTCTCAAGGCTGCAAAAAGTTCTTGGTAGGCTGTGGCCTCTGAATCCTTTCCTATGTAAGTAGGTAGGGGGTGCTAAGCATATTGCAATTAGTAGTTAGATGAGGGGAAAATGTTTCCCTTGTGGGGCAAGCTGCTTTTTATACATTTCTGGAATTAATTAAAATGAAGTGTTAAAAAAGAATGAAGGGGGGGAGGGAGGAAATTCCCCTCCTTGAAGAGCTTTTGTCTCCTGTTTCTGTTGACAGGTTGTTTTCCAGACAATATCTTCTTTTCTTCCATTGCAAGTGTTTAGTGTCTTGCATTGGAAGACAACAGCTACGAACTGAATTCATTGCTCATCCAAGACACGTTCTTCTAACTAGAGTTTGGATTACTGCCCGCGCCTGGGCTTTGGAAGATTGGTTTTAAATAAGCACCACACCTCCCAGAGAAGGAGGGAAAGCAACGTAAAGGGGAGTTGAGCTCCACATCAGAAGCTCTCAGGGAGCTTAAAACTTCAATTCTTACAAAGTATATTCAATAAGTCAGTAGACTTAAAGGTTTATGGAATGGATGTACTTGTTACAAGTGCTGTGCAGCGGAAATGGGTTGCACAGCGTGTAGATGTACTTCTTGCATTTATCACAGTCAAACTTAGTGAAGACCAGTCACTTGCATTCATTTCTTTTCTTTTTCAGCTTAACCTCATAAGGATGTGACCATCAGTGTCAGACTTTGTCAGCGATGCTGCTGAGCCCCCTGCTTGTTGTTAGGCAGGACCCTGCTTTCTAAGAAACTCCTGCAGGCAGGTCGTTTTTAGTAATTCCTGAAAACTTCTCTGGGAAAGATGACTTGGTTTTTGTCACAGCCATTCCTGTTCAGGAGTCAGTGGCTCGGTTAGGCCTCTTATTAGTTTTGGAGTGTGGTGTATGTGAGTCAGAGTGGAAAAACGTTCTAAAATTAGCCGTGCATTGTTAAGAATTTTATTAAATGAGTTGCATCAGTGTCTTTTTACATTACCATTTTAATGGGCAATTCTCTGTATTCTCAGCCCTAAAAAAAAGGGGCTCGAGAAGCAAGAAACTTTTCTTCTCAACGTTTTAATGTCTGCAAGCATGCTAAGAGGTGAACTGGCATGTTTGTAGGTAAACCAGTCTGCTTAAATACAGCCTCTTTGTTCTTCCGTTACCTGTACTAACAGAACACCGGGATTGTGTTTTCCCCCAAGGAGAACAGGTGTATTATGGAGTTGCAGCTTCTTACATCAGAACTGAAGCTGAGCCATGGTTTGAAAAGCATCTTATTTCTGAGATTAATATGTTAATGGCTAAAACGACGACCCTGCACTGAGCTGAGTACAAACAGATGTCTCTGCTGAGCGTGTTGCAGGATCAGGGCCTAGGTTGCCTTTTGGAAGTTGGCCTTCGTGCTCTGGGAACTATTACTTGTTTCATTACCTCTGTGTTAAATGAGGGCAGTTAAATGTGTTAGATTCTTTTTAAAATGAAAAACTTATGCAGCGTATCTGGAAAAGAAATCCACTCTGATGCTCCTGGCATAGTTAGAGTTTTTAATGTTGGAAGGTATGAAGAGGAGCCATTCCTTTGTAGTCTTAGAGAAACGAGTTGTGTGAGATGTGCCCACCTGTCTTTAACACGGGAACGACGCCATCAAGTGCTTTCTCTTTCTTTTTAACTTTGCTCCATGTGGAAAACGTGTTGACTTGCAGGTGCTAGGAATTTCTAACATTCCCAATTTTCATTTCTATTTCCGATTAGACTGATCAGCAGAGAAACTGATCCCGTAGCTCTGGGGTGGGAAAGGCCAGCAGCGTGTGCGAGAGAACCATGTCTGTGCGGGAGTCGTTTAACCCAGAAAGTTACGAACTGGACAAGAGCTTCCGCCTGACCCGATTCACTGAACTGAAAGGCACAGGCTGCAAAGTGCCACAGGATGTCTTACAGAAACTGCTTGAATCTCTACAAGAAAACCATTTTCAGGAAGATGAACAGTTCCTGGGGGCAGTTATGCCCAGGTTGGGTAAGTAGTTGCTCCTCTAGACATGTGTGGTCCTTACGCTGGGTCAGTTTGGTGACGTGATCTCATTTGCAGTTCGTTTAATCAGTTTGAAAAGTGTGTGTTGTATAATGCATGTATAGCATCCCGAAGTCCAAAGAACGAATCTTGTGTTGTCATTTGTTGGCATCTGGGATACAAGAGTATTAGTTTAATTATTTAACATCCTGCAGGATGCTCGACTACAAAGAGAAATCAGTCAGGAATGGCCATTGTGATAAGCACATGCTTAAGCGGTTGTCTCCTCTTCCCTTTCCCCAACAGATGCTTTGCAAACTGAAGTTCTATCCTTTAATTTCTGGACTTTTCTATTAATACATTGCCTTTGGAAATTTATGCAATGAATGCAATAAATTTGAAGCAATTAGATGACTCACAGGTGAAGTTCCCCTCTCCCTCCCCTCCCTGCTGTTCCTGGGTCAGAGCAAGTGAGCAAGAGAAAACTCTCGCTTCAGCTGCCTGGGAGTGGGTTCTTTCACAGTTGTTGTTTTCCCTTTCAGTCCTTCCCTTGCTCCCCACTCTTTTTTGCCCACCTGTAGAAGCTGCCTGGGAAAGGCTGTCTTTCCAAGACCTCTCTGTTCTTGCCAGCTTCACTTTCTCTTTGATGTTTGCACAATGGTGCAAGCAGTAAGGGAAAACAGCCTGCACAAGCCACCTACATGGGGAACAAGGCGAGTGGAGGTATTTTGACACCAGTTACTGTACCTCATATTGATATAGATAAATTAATGTAGATAATGTGTTTAATGACACTTTTAATTCTGTTTGTCTGTTTACTCAGCCCTACGTATTCAGTCTCTACTTTGCAGCCCAGGATGACTTTTTTCCCCTCAACTTAGGAATGTCAATGTAACATTTATTCTGAGTTATTTGATTATCACCTTAGTGTCCAATAACCTTATTTAAAATTATTTTAACATTGCTAATAGTCTATTAGCAGGCTAACAGGTTGCAACCCATTATTCTGGTAGAGATTGAATTCAGTGAGAGATTAGTAAGGAGCCCATGTTCCTGCTTAAACAATGGGGATCTTTGTATGAAAAATCTAAGCAGTAATTGTGTGTGGAGCTGGGGTGACACTCTAATTTAATATTCCCCAATGAAGGACACTTCCAGCTTCTTTTATCCCCAAATTGCTATTTATATGGTTTTTTCTAAATTAAGTTGTTCACAACAGCATTTCAGTTTGGCCAGTTTCTAAAATCAGTAGTAGTTTGGTTTGGATTTAATTATCTAGCTGTTTGTTTTTTTCTCTTACAAACTTACAGGCTCTAAACAGTAAAGGAACTGCTAATAGATTTTTCTTCTCCAGCTATATGAAAAGGTAAAAAGCAGACTAATGCCATCAATATATAGGTGTGATACTATGTAACAGGAAATCTGTTAGTGATAGGAAGTGGAGAGTTCAGGTCTCTTAAAAATATGCTGTTGTGGTGAGTATCCCTTTAACAAATGTGTCTTTGGACAAGTTTGGTGAGAAGGCTGTGTGGAGACCTCAGAGCAGCTTCCAGTATCTGAAGGAGGCCTATAAGGATGCTGGGGAGGGACTCTTTATCAGGGACTGTAGTGACAGAACAAGGGGTAACGGATTCAAACTTAAACAGGGGATGTTCACGTTAAATATGAGGAAGAAGTTCTTTACTGTGAGGGTGGTGAGGCACTGGAATGGGTTACCCAAAGAAGTGGTGAATGCTCCATCCCTGGCAGTGTTCAAGGCCAGGTTGGACAGAGCCTTGGGTGACATGGTTTAGTGTGAGGTGTCCCTGCCCATGGCAGGGGGTTGGAACTGGATGATCTTAAGGTCCTTTCCAAACCATCTTATGATTCTATAATTTGCCTCTGATGCCTTGTGTTTCAAGTATAGACAGGTAACTGTACAGGCTGTGCATATGCACAATGCTTTTGAAATGCACTCAAGAGGGAAATTGCCAATAGCAAGCTCAAGCTCACTCCTTTTTAATTCTGCAAGTGGTGTTACCCAGAGCGATCTTAAATATGGCTGTGAGTGTATCTGTCAGTAGGAAACTGAGTTTGCTATTAATTCTCAGAACTGTTACGGACCTTGAAATCACTGTGTCCTGTCACCTCTCTGAATAAATTCACTTATTGAGCCCTTTCTTGGTGGGACAGAAACGTAGCCTCAGAAGGACTGTCACAGCCCCTTGGCCTGTCTGTCAAACAGCACTTTTGCTGTCGTTGTGAAAACCTCACAGTGACATCAGCCTTGCAGCATTTGGCATGAATAGGTGAACCGAGGGAAAACAGCTCCTGTACACAAGCCACTTCTCTGTAACTGCTTACATGCACTTCTCTGGAGACACTGGACACTGTGTGTAGTGGCTTGGTAGCTTCTGTGGAGGATGTGCAACCCTAAATTACTGCTCATAAGCTTCTGTCAGCATCCTGTCTCTTCCTAGGCAAGATCTCCTGCCTGTGGAGGCAGATCCTCTCCACCTACATACCTGCTGCTTGGCAGACCTGCTCTATGCCCTCAAGTAGGACTTCAGATGGAGCAGCTTGCTCCATCTCTGGTCAGGACACCGCTAAATACTGGCTTGTAGCTTTTGCTAGGTAGTGTGTTCTATTAATCCATGGGGAAAAATGACTGGATGGCATATGCTCCCTGAAAACTGGCTGGCTGAAGACCTGTGAGGCATGCACAGCTTGCTGCCAGCCCAGGGAGGAGGGAAGCTACCTGCCGTTGCCACAGGGATATCGACAGGGAGCGTGGCTCAGGTTGCACATTGTGATGTGTCACCTCTTTTGTGCAGGCTCTTGCATCGCAGCAAATGCCACGTGGTTTTAATATTGCTTATTCTGTTTGAAATAGCCAGCAGCAGGGAAGAGGCTGTGCTCGGTGGTGTGGCTTTCTCAAAGGAGTTTCCCTGTCCAGCAGGTCATCTCCCAGCCTCACAGAAGTAAGGCTTAGAGGTTAGCCAAGTTGCAAAAGCTCCAAGTGGGTGAATCATCTTTCAGTGGTGGCCTCAGCTGTGACTTGGGCCATTCTTTTTGCTCCTCCTGAAGTGAGGAAATGCCCGTTAGGAGAGGCTGTGTCCTTTTAAAACTGTCACTGTGTTTTTGTTGAGAACACCTGATGAGTGACAGGAAAACCTATTTGCTTTTAATGATATCAATGTACGTAGTTCCTCTTAACTTTAAATGTACATACATTCAAGCACAGATGTTCTTAATGCGCTATGATTATGCTTCAAAAAAAGGAGAACATTGTAGTTCAGTTCTTGCTTTCAGCCATTTGCAGTTCTATTCCAGTCAGGAGTTGTCTTTTTTTCTTGGTTTTCCACTTTATTTGTGCTACGTGCTCTCTGTAAGGAAGGAATTGCCCATGCGTGTTTAGGCAGTATTGAGAGTTGTATTTCAGAGACATGTTTTACCTGTTGCTCTTAACAAGAGAACTTGTAGTTAAGAGCAGACTTGCCTCACTGGTGGATTTCTGTCTTGCAGGAATTGGGATGGACACCTGTGTTATTCCATTAAGACATGGAGGTTTGTCGTTGGTCCAGACGACAGATTATATTTATCCTATTGTGGATGATCCTTATATGATGGTAAGTTGGCTAAACTTAATTATTATCGATATTGCTGATTTGATTTGTGCTTCTCATCAATCTGATGGCAGTTCTGACTGTTTCTTCTGGATGTGTAGTGCTTCCCTGAAGTGTTCAAGGCCAGGTTGGACACAGGGGCTTGGAGCAACCTGCTCTAGTGGAAGGTGTCCCTGCCTGTGGCAGGGGGTTGGAACTGGATGAGCTTTAAGGTCCCTTCCAACCCAAACCAGTCTGGGATTCTAATTGATTAACTGCAGTCTGAGGCTTTCCTAAATACACATGAAGAAGGAAAGGCATAGTTTCGTCCTGTAATCTTTTCCATGTTGGCCAGGAATGCTGCAGTGCTGCTTTCTATAGGTTGAAAGCTGGGAGAACTGCCACCTTTAATTCAAATTTCCCTCCATCTGTTCTGTGGCATTTGGCTTGAAAAAGCCCAGAAGGGGGAAAAGGAGCTGTCTGTGAAGCAGCAGACAGTAAACTCCACTTACGAGCAGAACCACATTGTAATTGGCTTCTTTTGAGGTTCTGAAATAACCAGGCAACGTGTTAGAACTGGAAATGCCTAAATGACAGTAGTTGGCAGTAACACCTGGCAACTTCAGGGTGTTTTGTGAACACCATTTTACCTCTGCCTGCAGATGGGTGAGTTGAAAGAACTTGTTGGAAGTTGTGTGCATTTGGACTTTGGTTCCTTTTGTGTCCCCGTTTCATTCAATCCGCCTCAGTTAGAGATTCCTTTGTGGTGGTATGTGTGGTGGTGATCAGTATGGACTTGAACAGGAGGTCATGGGGAAACAAATGAACTTTAAAAAAAGGACTTAGTAAAGCTGTAAAGAATTCTACAGGAGGTGTTTGTTAAATGAAAGTTAAGAAATGCTACAACTCATGTTTCCTGTGGTTTGGATGTGCCTCCTTTGCTTTAAGGCATGCTTTTACTGCTGGTTAGTGATTGCATGCTTTATTTGCTGTTGTTGGTTGTTCTGTGAGACCCATTGGGTAGGTTTTGGACATGCAGCTTGAGATCAGGACTGGCTTTCTTAAGCATGCTTGCCCAGGTGGTGTGCACATACGCAAGCCTGGCTGCTTTGGTTTCTGTTCCAGAGGAGCTCTCTTACTGCAAACTGAGCAGGCAAGATCTCAGGCTGGCCTCTGTAGTACAGAGTTCTTGAGCGATCCTGAGAAACCTGATTCAGGTGGTTTGCTTTAATATCATGTGGGAACTTGTCAGGGACCAGAGGAAAACAATAAACAGATGTGTTGTTGGAGAGCTTTGTGCAAATTCATCAGCTGAGAAACTCTCTTCTCACCTCGTAACAAAAACTTGTGAGGCACAGCATGAGAAGGCTGCGGTGAAGGGGGAGGGCTGTTTTGTTTGGAGATACAAAGGGTTTGA
Organism: Strigops habroptila; assembly: GCF_004027225.2. NCBI lineage: Eukaryota > Metazoa > Chordata > Aves > Psittaciformes > Psittacidae > Strigops > Strigops habroptila. The sequence goes on along the minus strand of NC_044279.2, from coordinate 7,248,985 downwards.
GATACTGCAGGAGTGGATAAAAGAGCCTGTGCCCAGATGAGGTTTAGGCCAGTGTGGTAGGAGTGGAATGTAAATTTGGCCTTAGTCCATTTTTAGCGGTTGCAGTGAAGTTACAGTCTACACTGTGGTCCACGGGCACCAGCAGCTGTAACTTTGGGATTTTCTAGCTCTCATGTCCCACTTTTCATTCTTGTCAACATTCATTTTAATGTGGTGGCTTGCCTCTTCCTAATCTGTTTACATATGTGTATTTCTTCTTAAAAGAGAAGAAGGATTCTGTCACAATCCTTGGTGATACCTGCAGTGCTGATCCAGCAGCTGGGCCATCTGCTTGGACCTCTCTCTTTTGGGGACCAGAGTACCTGGGGGCCATGTAGATTGCCATTTTCTTGGGTCAACATCAGTCAAATACAGTTTGCTGTGGGGTTTGTGGGTGGTTGTTGAGAGCAGAGGAATGGTGAGACTCAGGCACTTTTGAGTTTCTGTCCAGGCTGTATAAAAGTGTTCTGTGGGCTCCTCTGTTCAAGACAGGCTGCTGCTGCCCTGCTCCTCCAGCCGCTGCTTTCCCTGTTTTCAGTCTAGGTGCCCCCTGACACATGCTTGTTGTTACCACTCTCTTGTTCTCGTTATCACTCTATGCAGCCCACACTCTGCTTCATGCTCTTCTACTCTATTTCCTTACCTAGTAAATTCTAGACTGCTTTTGGGCAGCTATTCCCTGGTTTAGAGTCTCTTCCTTTCCCTGTGCGCAGTGTCTGACTGCAGCTCCCTATCTGATATCTCTTCCTAGTTGGGGGTAGAGGAAGCAAGGAGGGAAAGCCAGAGGTACTCCAAGCTGGGTGCTGTGGCAGAAGGGATTAGAGAACGGCTGAGGAGGGTAGAAGAGCATGTGGACTCTGCTGAGCTTTAGGTTTCTGCTTCAGAAAACAGCTTTCTCTCACTCTTATTGCCTGTTCTAAAACAAAGTTCTGCAGTTACATGCAAGACAACTCTTCATTCTTTTGCCCTTTTCTTTTGTCTTTGGCTTTGTTCTTGAAAACGGCCAATCCATGTTGTGCAAAGTATCTCTAGGATGTTCACCTGTAAAATCTGTATCCAGTATAGGACTGCTCAGCTTAAATGGGTTGATACTGGAAACGAGACAAGCAACTGAGAACAGGTTTCATAGGAAGTATCAAGCCTCTGATAATAGGACTGGTACTGACCTCTGTTGTGGCACTTCAGAGACACCTTCAGAGTACAGGAGCAGGGAACTGGCTGGTTTGAGAGTGGACTTCCCTCCCCCTCTATTCCAGGAACCTTTTTGGTGCTCTTTTAAGCAGCAGCTTGACTCCAGACTGGGGGTGAACGTCTGATCCTTCATCCTTTGCCCTTATAAATAGTTCTTTGTGTTGCACATAGATACTTGTGTTCCAGGGGGACCAAGCAAGCAGTAGTGTGCAGGATCCAGCCAGGCTGACCCCTGTTTGTGACTCCTGTTGTGTTTATCAGTGTTCAAGAGCTGTCTATTGTTCCCTCTGCTTCTTCAGGCTTGAGACTTGCACTCCCTGGATTTGTTTCCATAGTGGGTTTGCCAGTTGGCAAAAGCAGTGTTAGACTGACCTCTGACTACTGGAACGGAGCACTGTTGTCAGTGTGGTTTTAAAAACTTATCTGTCATTCTTAAGAGGGCATAAAGCAGCAGTTTGCTTGGTAAATACTGAAGATAGCTGAGAACAGTTTGATAGTCCCCTTCCAGAAAAGGAGAATGCCAGGCTTTAGTGTTCTTAAACGTCTAGAATTTAACAGCCAATATCCATCAAACCATGCAGTACACAGCTCGCTCTTAATAGCCTAAGATTTAGATGATTAAAACATATTGCAGTTCCAAATGGAAGGGATTCCCCTGATGCCACTGGAAGCTCTTGCATTTATGAAAGAAATACAGATTATGTATAATTGTGATTTACAGGTGTTATTTCATGTCATCAGCGAGTGAGGTGACTGCCTGAAAACACTAATCTTTTTGCAAAACTCCTGGATGTGTGATTAGGATGATTTTGGAGAGGGTGGAAATGTGTTTTGATTCAACCCCAACCATTTGTCTTCCAAGTAAAGCATCTTTCTGTAGGCCAGACTGTGTCAAATAAACGTGTGTTTGTTGTCCTTGAGGTTCTGTTGCCTCTGAACTTCATGAAAGCACAGATTTATAATGGTAATACCAGATGTTCCAGTTGTGCAGCTGTAAATCTAAACCAGTTTTACTAAAAAATGTGTGGTGTTCACCAGAGTAACAACAGAATTTGTCCTGTATTTTAAAATGATCTTGCCATGCCCTAGAGCTCATTCTGTACCAGAAAGTTCTTTATCTTCATCAGGAAACTTGATCTCTCGTCTGTGTTGGGTTTGCACCCCAGTGAACCCTGACTCAGCTCCATTAATGCAGTAAAATTAGAGTAGCTGAGCTCATGTGATGCAAGTGGTGCCTTCTCAGCCGTGTCAGCTTCATGACGACTTAGAGGAATCTTCAGCAGATGAATAGTTCTGTCTCTTGGACTGATTTTTATTAGTGGCAATGCTCACACACACAAAAAGAGAGAGGAGAGGTGCTGGAGCAGCTCTGCTCTGGAGACAGGCAGAGAGAGTTGGGGTTGTTCAGCCTGGAGAAGAGAAGGCTCCCTAAGGGGAGACCTTAAAGCAGCTCCAGTGCCTAAAGGGGAATTATAGGAAATCTGGAGAGGGGCATTTTGCAAGGGCAGGTAGTGATAGGACAAGGGGAAAGGCTTTAAATTAAAAGAAAGGAGATTTAGATTAAATATTAGGAAGAAATTCTTTACTATGAAGGTTGTGAGGCGCTGGCACAGGGTGCCCAGAGAAGCTGTGGCTGCCCCATCCCTGGCAGTGTTCAAGGCCAGGTTGGACACAGGGGCTTGGAGCAACCTGCTCTAGTGGAAGGTGTCCCTGCCCGTGGCAGGGGGTTGGAACTGATGAGCTTTAAGGTCCCTTCTGACCCAAACCAGTCTATGATGCTATGAAAAATTAACAAAAATATATGTGCTGTAGCAAGATTCAACCTTATCACTTGAACAAGTGACAGAGTAGACATGCTTCCCTCACTATACAAGTGGTGAGGGACAGATACGTCCCCTCACTCAGTAGCTGTGTGTGCTCCTAAGTGGTGAGAAGGCCAGTTCCTGGGAGCCCTCAGCTCCTCCATCCCTGGCACATGCTCTCTTTGCAGGCAGCTGCTTATCTGTGTCCTGACAGAAAAAGCACCCCAGTGTGGCTGTGTGCTGCATCCTCCAGGAAGAGGATGACTCTCCTAAAAAGTTAGGAGGGTAGACGTGGCCTCCAGGGTAGTGCAGAGGAGCAAACAGCTTTCTCCTCAATGTCCCTGTCTCTTATGTATTCTAATTCAGAAGAGGTACAGCAATGTATGCTTTTTGGATTAGCTTCCTAGGAGTTGGGAATTGTGTACAGTGGTCATCATCAGGATGTACTGTTGAATAAAATTCCACTGTGCTGGAATAAAATTAATCACAACATACCAGGTGTAGTAAACTGAGCTTGTTATCACAGGCTTTGTCAAGCTTAACTTCAGCCTCTTAAGTCAGGCAGCCAGTCTAAATTCAGTGTGGGATTCCTGCGTAGTTGGTGAGAGTATGTTGACCAAGACATGGGATGAATTCTCTCCTTACCTGTAAAGGGAACCAATATCTGCTCTTCTAAGTAGGCACGTTGCACAAACTGGATCATACACCACATCTTTGGCTGGGTTTCTTAATGCAGCAGCCTGTGAATAAGCAGCTGTCTCAGGGTACAAACTGATGCTGGGAGTTTTGTTCTGGCAGGTGTTTGTCTGAACATCCACAAACATTCCTGCAGCTTTATTTTGTCTTTGTTTTTTCCCCAGGGACGGATAGCATGTGCCAATGTCCTAAGTGACCTTTATGCCATGGGGGTCACAGAATGCGACAACATGTTGATGCTCCTTGGAATCAGCAATAAAATGACAGATAGGGTAAGATTTTCAGTACTTTTCTTTTGAAGGAAGATCCAAACAGCTGAACATGCTTAGAATGTCTTTACCTTCAGTGTATTTTCTCCTTAAAATTTGAATGCTTAAAGAAGACATGGTTTTATTGAATGTTTCAGTTCATAACTTGGGTCTTATCTCATGAACTTTCTGAGGTCACTTGCTAAAGGTTTGGTTTTCTGTGGCATTGTAATCTGCTGCTGCTAATACCTTCATGCCCACTAAAATGGGGTCTCTACCTCCATTGTCAATTCAAGATTATATTGCTCCAATGCAGCATTTGATTACTCTATCAATCTACATAGATACGTCTGGTTTGTAGCATCTCTCTGAAGCAGAAGAAACTGAAATAATTTCTTCTTTCCTTTTTTATTTTTGCTTTGTCTTTTTCTTCCTCATGGAAGTGACAGGCATGTATGTTTGTTCTGCTCTAGCAAAAAAGGAATGTTTATGCTTAGAAAGAACTAAGTTGAATCTTCACTGGTTGGTGGAGGCTAAATGCAGCTTGATTCAGCTTTGCCTTATTGCGCTGCTCTGGCTGTACCTGATTACAACAGCAGGAAACTTCTGTTCTGAGTTGCCAGAATTTTGATTTCTTTACTCTTAGGTGACCTTTTGAAGAATGTTTCTTCAGTGTAAGAGTGTCTCTTCACCTCTGTTACATAGAGCTGTAGAACCATAGCTCTGTGGGGTAACATGGCAATTTTCAGGAGGCCAACCTCTTCCTAGGGCTGGCTTTTCTGTCATGAGTTATTTGGCTGGAGTGATTAAAGCCCTCAGCCAATCTTGAAATGACTAGTACTGCTGTGTATGGAACTCTGACTTCTGTTTTGATCTCTAGGAAAGAGACAAAGTGATGCCTCTAATTATCCAGGGTTTCAAAGATGCAGCAGAAGAGGCGGGAACATCTGTTACTGGTGGCCAAACAGTGTTAAATCCCTGGATTGTTTTAGGAGGAGTGGCCACGACAGTCTGTCAGCCTAATGAATTTATCATGTAAGTTAAATCACTAAACAATCAAAGGCACTGCTCTGAAGGGATACGGTAAAAATCCTTTAAATACTCCGTTGTGATCTTGTGATCTGTCTCCTGATGAATAAAGCAGTCCCTTCTGCTTGCATTTGTCGTTAGCACTCAAGAGATACCACATCTCTTCTGTACGTATTTGCTATCTTAAACAGGATGTCCTTTTACTTTTCCCCAGCCCCCAGTATCTTTTGATGCTATTCTCCTTTTGACAGGAGAGTTGAGCTTCTAACCTTTAATTGTCCTGAAGGCTATTTTGGGACATCAATTTCCATCATATTTATACATCCATTTTAAACCATCTCCCAGTTATCCTATTAATGGCTGCAGAGAAATGCAGGATTGTTGTCTTTACAGCTTCTTGTCCATTTAACAGTATCTGATTTTGAATGTCCCACTGGGGCATGTTACACTATACAAATGAATTTGTTCATGATCCTAGTGCTGGTTATCTTATGCCCTGAGTAAGGTCAGTCTTTTACCCTACCTTATCTTACAAGTCCAGTAAATTGAAAGGAAAGATGTCATTTCGTGTGTGTCTCACTGCAAACATTGTTCTATTCCAAGAAAGATTAGCACTTTTAAAGAAGTTTGCAGCATTTTGCTCAATAATATGGCGTGGCAATGAAACCCAAAGGGTAATTCTGCCAGGAGTCAGTTTAACTGTGCAACAAGATACATGGGTCTGTGAAAACATAATTATCAGTACTTATTCCTAATAACGTGTGTGAATCTCACTGTGTAATTAATATGTGAATTCTTCGTTTTCAGGCCAGACAATGCAGTGCCAGGAGATGTGCTTGTATTAACTAAACCCTTGGGAACACAAGTGGCTGTAGCTGTCCACCAGTGGCTAGATATTGTGAGTACATGGCAAAAAAAGAACTGGGGAAGAGGGGTGTGAGTTAAAGGTGACCTTTTTCATTCCCTTAAAATAGCAAAGTTCAGCAGTGTAATAAGTACACTGAGGGAGTGATCTACCACCTCTCTCTCCTCCTTCCTCCTCGATGTCTCAGCTTTACCTGCTTATGTACAAAGTTCCTTTGGAACCAAGGCAGTTTGCTATTTTGTGCTTAGTGAGCCCATCTTAATTGCATCTAATTCTTAGTTAGTTCTCAGGCATTGCTGTAATAAACAACATTGTTTAGCAACAGAACAACAGGCTGGCACCCTGGGTAAAATTATGCCCTACTCCACCTGCTAAAGTAATTGGCAAAAGCTTATTTATAGCAATTAGGCCAAGATTGCTGCCTGTGTTCGTGGGCTTTCTGCTTCTGTACGTGGTAATGTATCTACGTTTCACATGTATTACTCTGTGCGTTCAGTAAGAATATTTCTAGCAGCATTATGTATATAGACATACTTCCATCTGTTCCTTCAGGCAAAAATGTAACTACTGAACTGAAAAGTGACTGCAAAATTGGCATCTGCTTATGTTGTCTGGCTCCCAGTGATGTGTCTTCAGGATGAGAACTGCTCAGTTTACACTTTAAAAAGATCCATCTTTTCTACTTTTGGGTCTACTGAGCCAATAGACTGGCAGAGGAGTGAGCTGGAATCTACTTTGTTTTGGCAGTTGGCCACTACATTGTCAGATGAATTCTAATTACACAGCTTGTGTTGGCAAAAGTGAGAAAGAACCAGCTTAAACCCTCCTTGGAGTCTGAAATGTGAGCAACAAGAAAAAGTCTTTTTCTCCTTCTCCATAGGGCCTAGCCTGGCAATTCTGACCTCAGCAGAATCCTGCATTTTCCAATCAGGTATAAAGATCAGGGCCTCAGATAATCTTGATATGAAAATTGAAGTGAAAGAACAAGACACCAATTTTACAGTATGTTTTCTGGCCATAATCTTCTTAACGTATGTGTTATTGTACTGACAAAGACTTGCAAATTAAGGACATTGTGAATTTCCACAGTATTTCAAGTACTTTTAATTTCCTTGACTGTCAACCAGAAACACTTTCTGGTCTGAAAAATGAGGAGAGCAAGGAAATCAATCCTCTTATTATAGGTAAACAGAATATATCTTTGCTTGTGGTAGGAAAATCTCTGAGGAGCTGTGCTGCCTTTTCTTTGGCTTTGTTCTGTGAAAGAGCAGGGAAAGTGAAACTAGAATTACCCATCACAAATCCACCCATACATCAAATTATGGTAGGGAATATGAGTTGGTATTAAAAAGTACGTGGGAGAAGGTCCATTGTACAGCAAGAAGGGAAAAACGGAGCACAGAGAGATGTGGCTGCAGCAGAAATTCAAAACCAAACACCCTAAAAGCTGAAGTTTTTTAACCAGAGCCGTAGCAAATGCGTTCCTGGTGACAAGTGAAAGGAAGATCCATAAGGAAGCAAAACTTGTCCTCCTTGCTTGGAGGATTATTGCAGCCAGCCCCAGCTGTGTTCCTGGCAGCAGCCATAGGGTGCAAAGGAAGAGACTGCAAAGGGTGTGCAGGGAGCTGGGCTCCATCGAGGGCTGGGTTAGGGATGTGCTGGGGGTGATGGAGCTGTTCACTCTGGTTTCAGCTGCCAGGCTGATGAGCTGGATTGATTCAGCTCTCCACAGCTGGGAACTGGCAGCCCTTTGCCTTTTCCTCTTCCAGCTGAAAAGCACGATAGGGCTTGCTGTGCTGAGCCCCTCCAGAAAGGGTTTTCAGCCCTTGCTGTCGTCTACAGACCCTTCCCTTTGGAAATCTAAGCTTGCTTTTACAAGTTGTTCAGGGATTTTCATGAACTCTTCTGCCTTTGTTTCCTTTTTACTAACCCCAGTATGTAATTGCTGTAGTGGAGAGGAATTTGCATGTAATTTGTATCTTACCTGTGTTTGTGGCTCTTCCAGTCTCCACCTGGAGTTCTGCTTCCACCTCATTTGTGATTTCTATGGAATGGCCTTGTGGCTTCAAACATCCTGTTCTTACTTACTTCTAGTTCTTTGTTGGTTTGTTTCCATTGCAAAAGAAAAAGCACATTAAACAAGTTTGTAGTATTGCTCTTAACAATTAAATGGTTGCTTTGTTTCATTCTGGATCTGGAATTACTTCAGTGTCCAATGAAACAACTGCCCTTTATAAAGGTACCATTTCCTAAATTGTTCTGAGACCCTTTTGGGATGAAGAGCTTTGCTTAAAACATGACGGAGGTGTGAGGCCATACAAGACACCAGAGAATAGGTGGAAGGAGATGCTGTAGTGAACTGTAAAGGAAGCTTCTGAAACTGCCCTAGTCCTAACTCACTAGAGCAATTACGTCCTGCCTTAGCATGCATTCCTCAGACCTGGACCAGGCCAATGTCAGTGGCCTTTCTTGATCAGAGTATCCGGTTGTGAGATCAAGAATTTTCCCTTAAAAGACCAAGAAGCCAAATTGAGATTACAAATCTCAACATCCAGCAACAAAGTTCTTTTCACTTGGCTGCCAGAGAGTTGCCTTGAAGAAGTTCTTTGCCCTGGGGTAGGTTAATTCCACTCCACTCTGCTACTGAAAGCAAGACTTGAGGTGCTTAGTGCCTAAGAGATCTTTCAATTCACTTTGCTTAGGGACAGCAGAGTAAAGCACCACCTCTGGCTGAGGAAGCTTTGCCCCTCTTTAACTGAGTTAAACCCAAGTACATTTTGGCTGAAGGGATTTTTTCTTAAGTGGTAAAGGTATATTTTAAAATATAGAGCTTCAAATCTAAAAGAATAACCTTTATTTCCTCCCTTAGCCAGAAAAGTGGAATAAAATCAAACTAGTGGTAACGCAAGAAGATGTAGAACTAGCGTACCAGGAGGCGATGATGAATATGGCACGACTGAACAGAACAGGTAAGACGCGAGGTGTGTGTTGGGGGAGGCAGAGGGAAAGATGGTGGGTTTCCCAATTCCATACTTAATTCCATTCCACTGCCATGGGGAAGTGTGGCACAACCACTTTCTCCCTTCCTTCTGCCCCATCTTTCTGCTGTTCGGTGTTCGTGAAGCAAGCAAATTAAAATCAAACACCCTCTTTTAATTACACAGCAAAACCACAAATGCTGCTGGAGATGATTATGACTCATGTGAGTGCTGCAAGTAACATCCCAGTGAATTAGAGGATGTTTTAAAGGGAAATATATTGGATTTGTTCCTTATTTTCTGTGCCTGGAGAACTCGTGAGGCCTGACTGGAATAAGGTTAAAAAACAGAATAAAAAAAGGAGAAGCTCTTCATTTTTGTACGCTTCAATTTAGATTTTTACATCTGAATTTTCTCATGTCATGTGCTTCCCAAAGTGTGGAATATGTAGCACATGGTTGGTTGGTGTCCTTTTGGTTTGGTTCCCCCCCACTTCTGTTTTTGTAGGTGTTTGTGTTGGTTTGTTTCTTTTAATTTTACCCTAGAAATTTTAATCCAGGATTTTCCTTCTTTGTTCCAAATATCCTTGGAAGAGTGGAGAATTGAACTAGGTGTTTCCTTACTTCTCAGTTGGAGGAACAGGGATAGTGAAATAGCTCTTCTCCCATTTTAGTCAGTTTTCATTTGGTATTCGTTATGTCATCCCACTGGTTTTTCATTCTTTCTCAAAGCCTTCCAGGAAAAATAAATGCCCAGGATTGTCTTATGGAAAAGAGGCTCCTGCTCACGTATATGGAAGCACCAAAGAAGGGCAAAACACTCTTGGGTTTGTTTTGTCCACTTACTCTTGTCAGGCACCTTTAACAATACTTAAATATTCTTAACTGGAGCCATTATCCTGCACGCAGAGGGGCCTTTCTCCCACCAAGGGCTCCATAGCTGCAAATGCCCAAAAATTCCATGAATGCATAGGTGGGAAGCTGGGGCCTTTCCCCCACAACCTGCAGGATTCGATCTTAAGCTTTAAACTCAAGTGTTCAGAACTTAAGTACTGCTGTGATGGTTTTATGGCGTGGCAGGGGAAGAGATGCAAGAGAACTGCCCCAGGGCGATTCTGGTCCTTGCCCTTACTGAGGCAAAGCTGAGCCCAGAACCTCTTTGGCCTTCAACTTCAGGAAGTTTGGATCTGGAGCAAACCCCTGGTTCTATGTACTAATACAAATTAGGAGCACATGTCTAATGGAGCGTGCTCATAAATATAACTGCAGTGCTGGATTTGGAGCATGATTTAATACCTTAAATACAAGTAGAATTTTTTAAGGGTTACATGCAGTATTGGTGGATTCCAGCTCCCTTCAAGCACGAGTTCTTATTTTATTCATTTAAATAACCCAGTTTGAATTAAAGGTATGCAACTTCATTGAAACTGTGCATAATATTGTCGAAGCATTGCTTTGCCTGATAACTTTCTGATGTGGGTTTGTTTTTCCCCTCCTTTTCCTGTAGCTGCCGGACTCATGCACACTTTCAATGCACACGCAGCTACAGACATCACAGGGTTTGGAATCCTGGGGCACGCACAGAACCTTGCCAAGCAGCAGCGAAATGAGGTGTCCTTTGTTATTCACAACCTTCCTGTTCTTGCTAAGATGGCTGCTGTCAGTAAGGCTTGTGGAAATATGTTTGGCCTCATGCACGGGACTTGTCCGGAGACTTCAGGTAGGTGACACTTGTAGCACCCTCTTCCTTCCCTACATCTCCACATGAGAATTTAGTAACTTGACAAATGTACAAACCATGTGTTTTGCATTCAAACCCACAGTTGGTTTGGCATACAGCCAGGCTAATGAGCATTAGCCACACAACTGTTCACAATTCACTTGTTCAGCCTAACTTCCAAACCACCATCCTATCCTGAATGCCTTCTGCTTCCTTATGAAACACTATTCCACAAACCCTTGCTGTATCTATGAACGTTTGGCAGTTAGAGGTTAGTGATGATTCTGAATTCTTTTGAAACCTGATATTTTTTATTAGCTGTTAACCCCAGAACAGGGAATAGCTGAAATTCCCAGCACAGCTGACAGGCTTTTCCCCAGGGTAAAGCCACCTGCAGCAGGTTTGCCAGCCGGATGAGTGGTGGTTTGGTTCTCATTAGGAATATGTGTGAAGTTTAGTGCTGAATGGACCTGTCATGGTAACTGGAGGCTTCTGTTCACAGCATACAGACACCCAAGGAGATAGATTTTTCTCCCTTTTGTTTATGAAATCTGACATTAAGGGACTGTGACTGGCAGCAAAGGAAAGAAAAAAGGAAAAGAAAAATCTTTTGCTCTCTGATCCACGCATTACTTGAGTTCTGTGATTAAAAGTGCTGCCACTCACAGTGACAACGAATACAGCAGATGTGTACTGAGAACTGGGCTCTGGGCAAACAGTTAAACAACCATCAGGTGATAAGAACTTCTGATGGGTTAGAGGTCGCCCTATTATTTGCTGACTAGCTTGATCACTGTCTTTTGTAGTCTCTCTACTTTCCCTTGAATCTTCTGTCTTCTTCCATTTGGGTTTTCTTGTTTAATCTCACTTCTTTTTGGGAAATGGAGAAGATGGAGCAACAAATCTGTCTTTTCTCTTATCTCATTTCCCCACCCTCTTCCTGCTCTCCAAAAGTATTACCCAAGTTCTCCGCAGCTCTCAACAGAGGAGGCCCCTTGAAGCAAAACAGTCTGAAGATCTGGAAAGAAGCATCACAGTGAGAGCCATAAACTTCCCCCCTAGTGAATACACAGCTTACCAGGATCTGCTGAATTGTTCCTTAGCCATCTGTGTTTAAACAGGCACTCTGTCCTACAGAGACAGTGTGGCTCAGATGATGTGTAACAGGATATGGGACGTGAACCCTTTCAAGAGTTCAAATCTAGTGTCAGGCAGCAGCGACCAGAAATATCTGGTGGCACTTTGGCAAGCTGTGTCAATAAGGTTGGTAGCACCAGACACATCCTTACTAGCCAGGAGCCCACATAACCAGAGCGCTAGCAGCACTTGGTGTCAGTTGCAAAGAGTCCAAAACATAGTATGGACACAGAGCTGGAATTGCCAAGATGCTCTTCCAGGTGAGTGGTTGTGGCAGAGATTTGTATGGGAATGGTTATGGAATGCTGGAGTCTTCAGAGCTGCCTGTCCTGCACCCTGGGGATATCCAGTTCTGCCTTTCCACTGAAGGAACGTAAAGCAGCGCGGATGTCCGCACTGCTGGCAGAGTACTTGGAAGTGGAAAACAGTTGACTTTGGAATTTCTTCTGGGACTGCGCAGGAGGTGTCTTTGAAATGCTGACAGGTTTCAACATAGATGCTGGTGGAAAAACCAGCACATATCTGGTTATTTGTGAACTTTGGGTGCCTCAAAACATGTATATTTGATTTCATCACAGCGCTGCATTTCTCGCATTAGAGAGATTTGTTACAGGGCAGCGTCTGCCAAGTATTAGAAAGATCCATAGCCACGTGGATGCAATAGCTCTGGTCTGAAAGCTCTCTAAGTGCATTCCCATAGGCTTGCAGCTTATGCTGGATAGCCTGACACATTGCAGCAATGTGTGTTAGCTTGGGCACAGCGTGCTGGGGTGGCTCCTTAGCACTCGGATCCAGGCTGTTCACACACTTCATGTCCTGGGGTTGATTTACATGAAGCATCTGCCTCGCTGTGCCTGTATATCCAGTTGTGAGGACGCCTTCTGGGGGAGCTGCTCAGGGCTGTTCATACCATATACTCTTTCTCTGTTGGCTTAAACTTCCAGAAATGCTGTCTGTGGCTTCTTCATCTGGGAACAGATGTTTTTCAGCAGTGGGAAGGCAGTGAGAAATTTACTGGAAAACAGTTTGAATGGATATTAAGCGTGTTCTGGTTTTTTCCAGTGCGCATTTGCTGGGCACCTGTTGACTAAAGTCAGTGTTGGAAAGATCTATGATGTGATCTGTTCCATCCTCCAGGCAGTCTTGCTTATGGTGTCCTTTCTTCAGATTGCCATCTTACATGATTTGACACACTCTTTTAGGTAACTCCAGTAATGGCTAAAGCTGCAGTCAGGCAGTTCCTTTCAGAAGAACTAATTCTGTGTATTAGACTGGCTATTTGCAGGAACAAGTTAGAGTTACTCTTTGTGAGATCTTTATGCATGTGTGTATTTTTGTCAGCCCTGATAACTTCAGAAGCTGTTGAATGGTGCCAACCACCTTTTGTAGTGTAGAAGTATCTCAGCAACTTGGTGTTTGTGCAGCTTTTATGGAACTAAGCAGATGGGTAGAAAAGAAGGGCTGTGGCAGTGCCTGACAAGAGGCAAGGCAATGCTCTCATCCTTTCATAAGTCATTGTGGGAGAAAGCCATTAGCAGGAGCAAGGACACTTGGTTTCCATTGTCTATTCTGCTTTTGAAGTCTTCAGTGTCCACTTCCATGCTTGCAAAACAGCTGTTAAACCCAGCAATGTTCAAACCTTCTTACCCCAAAAAACCCTTTCATGTTTAAAAACAAGGTAAATAAGGACAGACAGCAAGTACCTGCATCCTTCCAACCCCCAAAAGCACCATGCAGCCCACTCTCAAACTGCCACAGGCGTTCATGTATTCAGTCTACACTTCATGTGCTTTGGCTGACACAGACCTTAGAAACGTGGCACCGTGGAGTGCTGCTTGTTTCAGTGCCAGTGGCATTGAGGCTTCATTTCCCACAGGCAACAGCTTAAACTCCTGGTGGCTTTGACCTTGCACTGCTGAAGACTTCTTGTGGTTATCCATGGGACAAAAACCAGAGCAGCTGGGGAACACCAGTAACATCGGCTAGACTACAGAGTGGAATACCTTAAGGACTTAACCAAAGGGTTAAAGAGACTGGTCAATTTAGCAGAGAAATAGAGTCCCTACATACAGGGGACATACTGCCCATTGAGAGCAGCCCATAGACTTTAATAAGGGTTACTGACCAAACTGTGGGATGAGTCTTGATCAGAAACTGGGATTTTGTGCACTTTTTCTGATCTTGCCAAGGAATATTAAGAGGGTGTGTGTACAAGTGATACATAAGAGCAGAAAGAAGAGTGTGTGGTGAAAAGATAACGGAGTGAAGGTTATTCTTGTGCTCTTTCTTATTTCCTTTTTCACCATACTCCTCCCTTCTGGCTACTCCTCCCTATTCTGGCTGTGGCACATTCTCTGCACTACCACTTGTAAACGTCTTCCCTGACTCACTTGCACCATGACATGTTTATCTTCAATTCAGTTTAGAGCCTTCCATGGCAGTGGTGCCTAATTCCTTTGCAATTAGCTTGTCTGTTACATCTGGAGTAGCTTAAACATTGTCTTCCAAGAGATAGGCATTTTTTTTCTGGTTGCCACACTCATTTGCTTCATATAGAACCTGAAAATTAACTTTCACAGCTCCACATATCCTTGTATGTAATTCTCATCTTCAGTAGCTGCTTCTTCCTCACAGTGTCTTTAGTCACCACCGAGAGGACTGTTTGCTTGGAAAAGCAAAATAAAGGTGCCCAAGGTGATGATAAGCTGTCCAAGGGCCACAGAGGAGGGGGTGGCACCCAGCTTAGGGTGGCTGGCTCAGCAGGTGCCCCTTCACCCCCAGGGTTGGCTCAGAGCTGATGGCACCATTCGTGCTGCTGGCTGATGCCCATCAGCCCTTTGCCCTGACGAGAAGACTTGGGGCCAGATAACTCCTTAAGAGTAAGCAAGTGTCAGCGTGTGCCCCTATTCCTGTTTGTGTAAATGTTCTCTCTTGTCCATGTTCTCCAATGTTTTCCAATGGGAGAAGATAGTTTAACATCCCTTACAAGGGGCTGCTGTGTGTCAGAATAGCTCAAGTGTACAGACGTGAGCTGGACTGTGCTTTGAGCCTAATCAGAATCACAGACTGGTTTGGGTTGGAAGGGACCTTAAAGCTCATCCAGTTCCAATGCCCGGCCACGGGCAGGGACACCTTCCACTAGAGCAGGTTGCTCTAAGTCCCTGTGTCCAACCTGGCCTTGAACACTGCCAGGGATGGGGCAGCCACAGCTTCTCTGGGCACCCTGTGCCAGCGCCTCAGCACCCTCATAGTAAAGAATTTCTTCCTAATATCTAATCTAAATCTCCCCTCTTTCAGTTTAAATTAAACTCTAATTAGGCATCTGCAGATGAGATCACTGCTCTGCGTTGCAGTGCTTCACATGTTTGCAACATAGCATAATGTGAAAAAGGGATAGAGAAAAGCTGGATTCTCTTGTAATAAAGAGCAGCACCAAAACACTTAATGATTTGGTCAGAGCCTCCTGCAGATCTGTGCCAGAGCTGCCAGTGAAACTCATTCTAGTAAATGCACTTGCCAAGCTGCCTTTTTCAGTGCTCTGGGGTTCTTGGAATAGAAGCATTGTTAGGTTTAACAACTGAATGGGGAGCTTGCTCCCTGGTTATTGTGCTGCTTCTGAAAAACATTCAGTAGGAAATCAAATATTACTCAGATGTCTCAGAGGAAAAAATCTTATGGGAAAGGCTAAAAAAGGTTAGAAAACTCTCAAACAAAGGGGTCAAAAGGACTGTCAGAGGGAGCTCTGGATCAAGCCTGCATTTTATTTGCTGCCTCTTGTGTTCTCTGGTAGTAGTCCCTACTCTGATGAATGGTTTCACTGTGGGCAAGGGGATTGCTTGCAGAATCAGCTGCTACCAATATGTGCTTATAGGTGTCTGAAGATGACCTTTACCCATAGCGGTTCTGTGCAGAGGCACTTTGCAGTCCTCTGCTGGCAGTTCACAATGCTGATGTTGTTTCAGTATGTCATTTCTTGGCATCGGTCTGGTGTCCTGTTGCCAGCATCTTTTGTGTGTGTTTGGCTTCATTTACATAGCCACTAAACCCTGAATCCAGGCACAAACCTCTTTCTGTAAAGCAGGAGCTCAGACTTCCACCGTGTCTTCTCTTTGGTGTTCGACAGACTGAAATCACCGAGTGCTTGTCGAAAGAGGGGTTTGGCCAGGTCAAGGTCAAAACACTTTGCAATCAGACTTCAATGCTCTTTTTTTTACCTTCCCAGGAGGCCTCCTCATCTGTCTACCACGAGAACAGGCAGCACGTTTCTGTGCAGAGATCAAGTCTCCAAAGTACGGCGAAGGCCACCAAGCGTGGATCATCGGCATCGTAGAGAAGGGCAACCGCACGGCGCGGATCATCGACAAGCCTCGGATCATCGAAGTTGCGCCTCAGGTGGCCACTCAGAACGTGAACCCCACGCCCGGTGCCACCTCTTAATGTAGATGAAATGGCTGTTTGTTTTTAAATAGATCTATTCCTTTATCATCCTACGATTTAAAGAACTGTAAAGAGAAAAGAAAACCTGTTGTGTCTGCACATCTGGTGGCCTTCGGTCAGTTTATGAGTGGATACAATTAATGAAATAAAATCCATTGCCTTTTTTTCCTGTTACATTAACTGAAGATGCACCTAATCTTGAGGCAGCTTCTGAGTTGAGAATTATATTGTTATCCAATACTGTTGATTCATTTTGAATCTTTAGACACTTATCTCTTTGCCGCATAGGCTCTTTTTAAAGGTGCTTTCACGTAGCACAGACATTACCAGTAGTAGTGTCGAATAGCAGTTTGTGTCCTTTCATTATATGTATATTTATCATTAAGTCTAATTTTGATGCCTTGAGTGATATTCCAGAAAGGCAATAAATTGAGAAGCGACACCATGGGTATACCCAGTAGAAAGAGGGTTGCATGATTACATTCAATCTTTGATTTGTATTTTATTTCTTTTTGGTTTGGTTGGTGGTGTTCCATAAGGTTTAGTCTTACCAAGAGCATCCACAACCCTGGACATTGCTTGGTAGTGCACTCTGTTTAAACCAGCAAGTGCTGATTTTGCATGGAAAGCACTTCAGAGTCGAAGGAGTCAATTTCTTAATTTCCTTATTTGTAGACCTGACAATATTTACTGTATTATCAACGATTTATTTTTGTTGGTTTGTTTTCTTTATTGAGAGTAAGGAAAAAGAATTCTTCCTTTATTTTGCGATGTGATTGGATGTGCTATAGTGCAACAAAGGTTTTGCAAAAGTGCAAAAGGAGGTTCCTGTATAATATTCATTTACGAGTCACTATATAAATAACTACACAAATAATTTTTAAATATAATCAAACTAAAATAAACCTCTGTTCTGTGGATGGTAGTGTTTAATACATTTTATATTTTGTATAGTGATTACCAGCCTTTTTTTTTTGTTTTGTTTTATTTGTTTGTTCCTTTAAAATCAGCAGCTGTTTAGTATTAATTCTTAGTATTATTTCGTTCTTTGCTCAGATACATTTTTCTGCACGCTTCTGTGATCTGTGTTGAAAATCTCCATTGCCAACATTGCAGCTTGAACTTCAGCTTGTTATTCAAAATAAATATTTAATTTTTTTTATTGCTCTTGTAGAAGTGCATGAACGTCTTTGCTTCCCACCTGAACCACAGACTGGAAAGAGGAGAGCTCCTCACGGGGTTTATTTGATTGCAAGTGTAATTATCTTGATAGTTGTTGTTTCTCCTTTGATCAAGTCTGCAAGCTGTGATGGCCAGTGCTAATCTTGAGTATCTCCTCCTGCGTGCCAGAGCTGGGGGCAAGCAGGTTATCTCCAAGTATATTACCTGCTTTATTTGGTTTATTTTACTTATCAGCACAAAGCATGCAGCAGTTCTTGCTTCCTCTGCCAGACATGGGCTTGGGAGCAGAACAGATACCAGAACCCAGCTTTCCCCGATGCAAGAGGATCTTGGATAACGGTTGCTGCTACCAGCAAGAGTTACTTGGTAATTGGTAGAAGGGGCTTCTGTCTGTGACAAGTGAGTCACTAGAGATGAACCAGTCCAGACATCACGCAAGGTTCACAGTTCCAGTCTTGTTCCTGTGACAGCTCTGGGAAAACGTGGCTCATCTCTTTTCCACTCGTTATTCTCAACAGGCACCCCTTGCAAAACTAGCTTTCATTCTGTTCTTCCTCCCCTTTGTGAGTAGCCTAAATCATGCAGAGCCTTGGGCTCCTGAAGAAGACAACTGAGTTACTGTGTTCACCACAAAACCTCAAAGCAGTAACTGAGTTTTTGACTTTGCTTTGGAAAGAAAACAGTTCTTTCACAGCAATTCTGAAGATAAAGCATCACCAACCAGTTGTCTGTGCAAAAAATACTGATTTAATGCCTTTATTTTCTGCCATTTTTTTGAAGTATGTTCTGTATCCTGACACAAAAGAGTGGAGCTGGCTTCTGTTTGTTTTCTTTATGGTCATGGTCAAGACTGTCACTACATAAGTTAATTTATGAGACTAAAAAAGCAAAACAGTTGGGTACTTCTTACGTGTGGAAGTGTTTGTTACAAAGACCTGTTGTATTTTAAACTGCTGCTAGCTCCAAGTTCACCCTCAGCACAAAAACATACTAGTTGGTAGATACTGGTGGGTTTTCTCACATATCTTGCTTAGTTCATCACCCAGGTGTGAAACCAACACTGCTCCTTCCCCAGACGGGCCTTGAATGGTGGAAGGTTCATCACTGGGATGAAGACAAGCTGCTTTTTCAGTGAGGTGAGTGGAGATTCACAGCCGTGGTGCTAACTTTTCCTGGCAGGAGCTGTCTGGACTTCCAGAGGAACACTTCTCTTTGCAGCGGTTGGAGCCAGCTATGAGCAAAACCTTTCTCAGGTGAGCTGATGGTGGAAGCCTCTCCTGATGTTTCCTGATGGCTGGAATTTACATCCCAAAGTGCTTCCTGGCTTGGCAGGCTGGTGATAATTGAGTTAGGTGATAATTGAGTTAGGAAGCCCTCTGTTAGCATCACCTCAGCAGTTCAGGAGTGTGGTGATCTGTATAAGCAATTTATGACTTGTTTTGCTAAGTAAGAGATGTAGATAAAGCATAAGCTGTAGGAATGCACAGCTCGGGCTAGCAAGTCCAAAGTTGTGCATCTTTAAGTAAGACTCTTAAAGATCTCCTTTTAAATGAAGTTATTTAAGATTCTGGCATCAAAAAGCCAGGAGAAAGCAGCAGGGAACAGTTGTTTGACCTCTCTTCACTGACACAAATGTCCTGTACTGTTGTTTACTCACACAGGTACCTCTGCACGTACCAGCTTCCATCCCTCAGTATGAGGAGGCTGCTTGTAAAACTGCATTGAAGTTGTGAAGAGAGTGGAGATTAAAGACTTTTAACAGTTAGAATATCCACCTGCCTAATCAACTCGTTTGATAAGTAGTAGATGTTCCTGGAAAGCCAGTATCTGTTCTAATCTGATCTAGTTGAAGATGCCTCTGCTCACTGCAGTGGGTTGCACTAGATGACCCTTCCAACCCAAACTCTTCTAAGATTCTTATATGGTGGTTTCCTCAGCCTTTTGCTTTTCCCGCTGCATCAGGGAAGAATAACACTCTCAAAACTATCTGTGGCAGTATATAAAGTCCAAATAGTTTTGTATTTTAGGTTTTATTTTAATTTCATGTTTGGCTGCAAATTCAAGACTGACCCATTTCTACTTAATGATACAAAAACTAGAGTGAATGCTGCAGTGAGAGGGCAGCAAACCTGAGTGGCTGAGGGGGACAGATGGGCATCCTGTGCTGTACTTACTTGTCACTGAATGTCTGGTTAACAGGCAGGAAGAGTCACCTTCTGGGTGTGAATCTGCACTCTGACCACAGGATGTGATCAGGAACTTCTGTGGCTGGTGCTTGAAGAAGAGAAAGGTAACGAAATACCTTCTTACTTGGCTTTTGGATAGGCATTTTTCCAAGACTGGTGGTCATGAGGGAGAATACCTAAAGGGGGCCTATGAGAAATCTAAAGAATGACTTTAGTGACAGGACAAGGGGAAAGGCTTTAAATTAAAAGAAGGGAGATTGAGATTAGATATTAGGAAGAAGTTCTTCCCTGTGAGGGTGCTGAGGCGCTGGCACAGGGTGCCCAGAGAAGCTGTGGCTGCCCCATCCCTGGCAGTGTTCAAGGCCAGGTTGGACACAGGGGCTTGGAGCAACCTGCTCTAGTGGAAGGTGTCCCTGCCCATGGCAGGGGTTGGAACTGGATGAGCTTTAAGGCCCCTTCCAACCCAAACCAGTCTGATTCTATGAGAAGGGGATCCCTTCTGGAAGCTTCACGACCTGAACAGAGCAACATCTCTGTGAAGGAGACTTCCACATACCAGGTCTCTAAGCTGGCATTGCAAGACCCAACCAGGAAGGAAGAGCTTGGGTATTTTTAAGCTCTTGGTGCTCAGAGCTGGCTATGATGGCTCCAGCCATCTCTGGCACTCCTGAAAGCGTCTGTGTACATAGGAGTAGGTTGGACCCACAGATCAGAGGTGTGGAACCACTGTAGCCCTAAGACCCCGTTTCCCATGCTGGGGAGAGGGAAGCCAGGCTGCAGCGCCTCAGGAGCTGGGCAGGGGTTGCCCAAAGCCTGAGATTTAGAAGAGGCCAGGAACAAGAGGTGGGATTTTGCTTTTGTGGAAGGCAGAGCTAGTCCATGTGTCCCTCGACACATTGTGTCCTCCATATGGAGGGTTTCCTCCCAGTGTGTCTCAACTAGCTTTAATCTGGGTTGCTCTGCTTCCAGCTGCAGCAGTTTAGACTTCAGCAATTCAGCATAGGCTTTGCTGCTCCAGACTGATTCCAGGTATGTACCATGCTGCCTGCACCACATCCAGACCATGACATTACGACTTTCCTTCTGTCATCCAAGACACATTGAAGCAAATGCTGATATTCCAACCAGTGCTTTCCTGTGCTTTTGCTTGCAATGTTGACATACTTTCTGTTGTATCTTTCTAAGGTGTGAAAAAGCTGCTGCCCCACATCTCCAACCATCAGAGAGGGCAAAATCATAACAACAGAAGAATGGTTTTGATATTTCCAAGGTAAAAATAGATTTGTGTTCAGATACACATTCCTTATGTAGTAGGTCACCTGGGGGGTGCTCCTACCACTGTAACAGAGCTCACAGAACAATTTGAATTGGAACAGACGTCTTGCAGTCTCCTGATCCAAAGCAGGGACAATCCTGACATGAAATTAGGTTGCTCAGGTCTGTGTGCAGTCAGGCTTTGAATATCTCCAAGGACAGGAATTTCACAGTCTCTCTGCACCCCTTGTTTCAGTTCTGGCCATCCCATTTCTGCAGAATTTATATCCAACAGGGTATTTTCTTGCTGCAGTTTGTGCCTGTTGTCTCTTAATTTTGCTGTAAGCTTTCAAGACTGTGGCTGTCTTCTCTACCTCCCTCCATTAGATACTAGCAGGCAGCTGTAGGATCTCCCTGGAGCCTCCTCTTCAAGCTGAGCTATTTTCTCAGCCTTTCCTTGAGCACCGTGTGCGTCAGCCCCCTCATTTTAGTGGCTCTCCACTGAACTCACTCCAGGATGTCAGTGTCTGTGCTGGAGAGCCCAAAACTAGACCAGATGTAATCTCACAAACTGCCTCACAGAGAGGAAGAACCACATCCCTTGATGCTCTGGCCACACTCTTGTCCATGCAGCCCAGCATGCAGCCAGCCCTTTTCATCACAAGCACACGCCACTTGCTCATATTGAACTTGTCCATCGAGTCATTTTCTGCACAGTAGCTTTGCAGGCAGGCAGGACCCAGCTTGTCCTGCAGCACAGTTATTCCATACCAGGTACAGCCCTCTGCCTTTGCTGAGCTTCCAGGAGTTCCTGCCAAGGTCCCTTCTAGCTGTCAGGATGGCTTCCCCAGCTTCCTGAGGATTCATTCTTGTCCAGGTCAGTAATACAGAGATAAACCAGCATCGGTTCTGCTACTGAACGCTGACAGACGCCACAAGTAACCAAGTGCACTTCATACTGCTGATTACAGCCCTTTCTGTCCCAAGGAGATAAAAGCCTTCCCAAGGTCAAGGTGCAGGCTGCTTGTTGCCCTACGCTAATCCGCAGAGCCATTCTGTCACAGAAGGCAAGGAGACTGGCCAGGCCCAATTTGCTTTGATAAATCTGTGCTGGCTGTTCCCAATCATTTTGTCCTTGGTAAATATGGACATTATAAATCCAGGAGGGTTTACTGGACCGTCTTTTTGGAGACAGGTCCAGAAAGATCCTTCTTTTTCCCCTTTGTGAAGACAGGTATGTGAAGACATTTGCCTTTTCCCAGTCATTAGTCTCTCTCCTGGTACGAGGAGAGACAGAGCAGCTCTGCAGTCACACTGACTGGCTCCTACAGATAAATCCTGCATGGTCCCATGGACTTGAAAATGCCCAACCTGCTTCAGTGGTCTCTACCTTAGTCTGCTGCAGCATGGGTGATGTTCTGTGGCCCCAGACCCTGCTGCTCAGCACAGGGAAGCCAAGAACAGACCAGGCCAGCAGGGCCCAAGGCGAAGAATTCATCGAGACCCTTAACCTCTTCCATGTCCTTTGTCCCTACATCCCCCTATTTTGTCCTTTGTTGGGTCCACCCTTTCCTTTGCCTCCCCTTTGCTGCTAATGTATCTGTAGAAGCTCTTCTTGAATCTTCTGGTGATGAGAAGTGAACCTGCACGTTGGCGGTGGATTTTGTTGTTGTTCTTGTTATTGTCTCATCTACATCTGTTTTCACTGGCATCTGAGTTAAAAAAGCTAATTTTCCTGGGTTGGAGCAGCTGCCACTTCCCACCACAGTAAATTAAGCTTTCCAAAGACCTCATCTTTAGAATTACAGTTCTGATCATAATGTGGGTTTTAATAGTCAGTTGAGATGCTTATTAAATTATAACACTGTGCATTAGGACCATTCCTGTACTGCTGGAGAAATCTCAATCATTTAGGTTTTATTAGTTTTGTGATTTAATGAACAGAAAACATTAAAACTAAAAGCCAAATGCAAAACAGCTGTATAAAAATGTTCCATAAAATTCAGGAAACTGACAGACATAGCTGTAAAAATACTTTGCAGAGGCGCAGCCCCTCTTCAATGCCATTCATTTTAATAAAAGGATGAATGCCACCATCAGTTTTCTTAATGAAGAAAATCTCTCCCTCGTTTCTTTTCCTAGGTTCAGGAGATTCAGCCTGTACTTTAGTGAAGCTTACCAATGGACTGGAAAATTGCTCTGGACTGGTTTGGGTCCACACACTTCTGTGTTTAGAGCACGTGGCTACACCACAACCAGCCGTCGTGTCCCTGATGTTGCTGTGTTGTTCTTAGCGCTGCAGCCTCGAGTGGTGCCAGCAAGAAACAACATCAATCTTTTGTTGTATTGAAGTTTGATCCTGGTCTGTGTGAGTTTGAGGGTACAAATAAGGGGCACCTCAATCACCCGCTCCTCCATGCCAAGGTGGAGGAGGTATCCTGGATCATTTAGTGGTTTGATGTGACAGGATGGTCCAGTGACACTGCACAAGCCGGTATTACCAGCAGTGTTATCAAGATTACCAGAGAAGCAGTAAGTAAAAAGGAATAATTATATTCAATGCACAGAGAGATTAGCTTTTTGAGGCTGCTCTTGTTTAAAAACGCATGTGTATGTCTATGTAAATGTGTATTATGTATGTATAAAAGCATCTTAGTTCTCAAACTCCTAAATCAGGACAGCAAAAATCACTAAGTACTTGTTTATTTTTCCCAGGTATGAAAGACACCTTTGCATAAGATGCTGTCAAACATGTACCAGTGGAAGAAATATCTACATTGCAAACAGGTCGGTGTCAGAACTAGCGTGTGTAGTATTGTTCAGCTTTATCTTTTGAATGGAAATCTTACCTGGATTTTGAAACAGATGAAGATTTATTGAGGTTCCTGTTTCAGTTTGCATTGTGAAGCCAATTGCAGCATATATCTGAATTACAAACAGACCTTTCAGTGCAGTTCTAATTAGGACTTTGGTAATAAAACTGTTACTCTAGTTGCCTCCCCCTCCCTTGAATTTGATTTGACTTTGAATAACTTTGTTTACCTGTGACTAAGTGTTTTCCTATAGCTTAGGAGTCAAAGGTCTGATTTTGCTGGCAATGAAGGGCTGGGAGCTCTCACTGCTGCTGCTTATGACTACACAAAATGGTTTTGAGAGCCTTTTCTGGGTTCCTCTCCTTGTTTGTTCCACTTTTGTGATCAGCCCGTGTTTTGTTGTAACCCCCAAAGGACGTGGCTCCACCAGGCATACGTGGAACTGTTGACTGTGAGAGCTATGAACAGGAACAAACCCCAGCCCAGGCAGCTGCCACAAATGGAGTATGTAAACCTGCTGTGGTACATCCTTACTTAAATCATTGGGAGTTTTGCCACTGAGTTTTAAAGGGAATCAGCTTTTAACATACAGGTTAAGTTCAGAAGCACTTCCTATCCGTGCTTTGGCTTCTGTTTATCTGTAGCACCAGCATGAAGCTCAGTATATTGAGAGCTGACGTCAACACGTGGCCTTGGGTTCCAGAAAAACCTGCTGCAAAATGGAGTTAAGCTTCCTGAATTATCTGTGATGTAAAGATCTGGTGCACACCGTGTCATCATCAGGCTGCCTGGAGCAGCAGGGGATTTGCTCTTTGTGGTGCATCTCTGGGAACAGGGCCTGGCTGGATCACTCGGGAGCAAGGGGTTTATGAACAAACTGTGAGGATCTATGTGCATATGTTGGGTTGGCAAAATAATGCAGATTCTCAGCATAACTCCCCTCCAGTCCTGATGCTGCTCTCCAGCTTATCTTGTATTATAGGGTATTTCTTACTGGATTTGTTGCTCTCAGTTTACCTCTCTTTTCTCATGGAGATCCCCAACTTCTCCATCTCCTGCGAGAGTAAGGTGGGAGAGCAGCCTGCAAGGCTGGACCTGGAGCAGCCAACACACTGCCTTCCTCCCACCTTCACCCTCCTCACAGCTGTTACCTCTGTCCCCACCTCCCTGCTCTGTCCTGGTCAGAGATGAATCCCCCTGGCCCAGGGAAAGATAAAGGACAGCAAATTCCATCAGGAGATACCCCACCTCCAGCAGCATCTGCTTTGCACAGGGCTGGAGGGGATGAGTTGACCATCCCACCACCAACACAAGCCAGCCTGAACCGTGACACAGGGGGCCTGAAGGCCACTTTGCAGAAGTGGGGGAGCTCTGTGGTGCAGCAGCAACAGGGACACGTGCAGAGATGATCAAAACCATCTTCTGAACTATGCTGCAGACCCTGGGGTTGTTTTCAGTCCCTTAATATTCTTCTCCTCGTGTGTGTCAGTTGATGCACTCACAGAGTTAATTAAGGCAGATGAGAGTGTGCTAAGGACAGCATATATTGAATATGCCACTTTTAAGTGTATTCCAGCTTCAGAGGAAGCCTCTAAAGCTTATTTCAATGCCTATTTGCAGCTCCCCATTTTTTATGCTTCTTCCCATTCTCCTTACAGCGGGTTTTCCACCCCTGAGCTTTTTCTCCCCTCTCCTCCCACCTTCCTAGTGCACTGCAACTCCTGCCTCCTTTTGCCCCTTCTCTTTTCTCACTGGAAAGCCCCAGAGCTGTCCCAGAAGGCTGGACACAAATGCCACCCAGCACAACACCCCGATTTAATCCCAGATCTCTGTCAGTGCAAAACACGCTCTGCCACCCCACCAGGGTGACAGTGGGGCCACAGTCATCTCTCTAAAGTGATTCATGAAGGGATGAGGCAAGCTCTGACAGCCTCCTTAGAGACAGGAGATAAAGAGATATGTGGGCCTCGGCCGTGCTCTGTGCCCATGAGAGCGCCTCTGCACAGGGCTGATGAAATCCTCCCAAGCTCAGGAACTGCTGGCATAGAACGGGAATAACACAGCGATGGGAGGCGGCGTTAAAGCATGCGCTGAGCCTTCCCCACGTACTCCACAGGCCCTCCCATCCGCAACCCGTGCCCGCCCTTGCCGGCTCAGCACGGCTGCCGGCGCATGTGCGGCCGAGGCCCAAGGACGCGGACCCGGCCCGGCTGCGCCCGTAGGGTCAGAGCTGGGGCGGCCCCGGCGCCATGGAGCAGGTCGGGGAGCGGTCGGCGGCCCGGCTGGTTGCCATCCTCCGGCACCTCTCCCCGCGGGTGGGAGCAGCTCCTGCTCCTGTATCCTTTATGGGGTGCGATCGGGGCGGGGGGATGTTGGGGGTCAGGGCTCTGCGGCCCCAGCCCCGGTGAGCTTTGCCCCATTGCTCCCCGCACTCTGTGTGCTTGTGTGTGCAAGGAGAGGTTCCATGGTTTGTCCTGCAGGGACACACAGGCAGAGTCCCTGCCCTGTGTCCTGTCTGTAGAGCGGTGCAGGGGGGCCATGTGCCACACAGCCCCTCGGTAAGCAGGGATGCACTAAGGCAGTGCTTCCCCAGCACCCCCGACTGGTGCTTTGGGGTCAGCACGCATCCCACCCCAAAAACCTGCTGCTTTCTCCTTCAGCTTCAGCACTGCAGCCCGCTGGGTGCTGGGAATTGCATCTGATGAACCCCTTATGGCACATCTGCCCCAGCACGGGGCAGGGGGGTTACCTGCAGAGAACCATCCTCCTGGAGGTTTGGGGTTTGGGGAGATAGACTCCACAAGGCTTAGCAACTGAACAGCAAGTCTCAGCCTTTGTTGGGAGGTATGGGTTTGACTGGTAGACCAGCAGCAGGAAAAATTTCAGGGTTTGCTTTGTGAGTGGGAAATGAGGTGGAAATGTTGGAGGCTGGTGGCTTTATGATAGACCAGAGAAAGGAAACCAGGACAGAAATAAGTTTTCATGTTGGTCTGTCCCATGTGTCCACAAGTTAAACGAGGGCTGCATGCAGGTGGTATTTTTAAAGCCGCTGGTGGTATTTTTAAAGCTTCTGCCTTAAATCTTGCTGGTTTTTAAATATAAAATATGTTTAAATGCTGCTGATTCTCAGTGGGAGCTGAATGTTGACAAGTTTCATCTGAATTATACCAAATTGGCAAAGAGGATGTGATCAAACAGGATGTAGGAGACAGATGGATAGCGGTGACTCAGGCTGCTGTGAGGCAAAGGTGCAAGTGGGAGCACAAAATTGGAAATAAATGCTAGGAAAATGTTGTGGTTTAACCCCAGCTGGCAACTAAGTACCACACAGACTTGTTGTAAAGAGAAAGTAAGTAAGGAGAGGCGCTGCACAAGCTGCTTTGGTTTTAAATCCAGCTGCGATAGTCCTGATGCAAAGAGCTTTGGACAAGAGTACGACTAAGCTGGGCTGGAGCAAGAAAGGGATTTGGATAAAGTAAGTGGCAGAATCTAATAAGAATAGATTTATTTGATGTATGTTACATCAGTGCACTGGTTTTATCTTTACCAAAATGAGCTGCCAGAGGTGGCAGCTCCTTCCCAGCCTGTGTACCTCTTGTTTTCAGTTGTGCAAGCATCCCAAACTCGTCCTTGGGGTGTTGCAAGGTGGCAAGAGCAAAACCAGTGAGACGAAGAGGTGCTGCAAAGACCGGGAGGAACGTGTTCAGATGGAGTCCAGCTCTTGGTGGACTTGTCTGCTATATCCCACTTCAGGGAGGTGGAGATTGAACTGCAGCTGAGGTTCAGCCAGTGCCTGTGTCTCCATCCACTGCCTGTGGACATTTAGGAGCCTGGATGGCCAGGAGTCCCTTTTGCACTGAAACTGGACCTGAAATGTGGTGTGTGGAGCAGCAGTGCCCTCAGTTGGGGAATCCCTTGCTCTGGGGCTCACTGTGGTGGTTTCCACATTGTCTCACCATGTCCTTTTCCTTCCTGCTCTTTTGAATCCAGTTGTCAGCAGCTTTTCCTCCCTCTGGCTCATCATTTTTGCTACACTGTGTGTTGTGTTTCTTCTCCCACTGTATGTGACTCCTGACCAGCCAATGTTTAAGCTTGTCGGTGTAGGAACCACAGACACAACTGTTGTGATAAAACCTCTTTCTTATTCCAGAAGCATGCCTGCTTTATGGCACACTTAAAAGGTAGTGGTGAGCAGTAGAGGAAAGTCTTTGGTTTACATAAACCCCCGAATCACAGAGGTCTCCAAACATGCATGTGTCTGGAAATGCTCTTCTTTTGTCCTTGTCCCTCGGCGATGCTTCAACACCATGCACAAACCTCTTGTGAGGCTTCATTAGCAAGTGGGATTTAATTGCTCTGTCGATGAGAGTGCATCTCTTTGCACAGGAGAACACAACTGTGTTCATGTAAACCTGATGAAATGAAGTAGAGGACAAGCCCATAGCTCTCCTTCTCTTAGTGCTGTTCATGTTAAGTCTGGGAGGGACTTAATCTCTGCAGTAAGTGAAGGGAAGGTGAGGGTTTGCACCACCCTATGTGGAATGGAAGGGTTTGCACCATCCCATGGGAATGTGAAGTCCCAGGTGCATCCCATGTGGCTTCTGGCTCTTATGCTAGTAGGGGAGAGATGCAGAGGCAGGCAGTGCACGTTTTGGGTAGGTCTGGCTGCTCTCCAGAGCATAGGGAGAGACATTGGGCAAGTAAAGTTCTCCACTGAGCATCTCATTGAGTGTCTTGGTGTTCTGGGAGATGCATTGAGGCATGTGGAGTACTCTGGAGCCTCAGGCATTTTATACTGGCTTTTCTTTATGTGTGGACAAGACTACTATGCTGTTACTTCATGCTTCTGTGCCAGACCTGCTGCTCCCAAAGGTGGGAAAGACTTATTTAGAAGCAAAATAAACAAGAACATGAATCGAATGTACAGCACAGCACTTATCTTTAAGATGAACCGCGTTGTAGGAGTCAGGATGCATGTGTTTAGATGTTTTTCTGCTCTATTGTACTTGAATGTATATTCCTTAATTTCCATCCCAGACAAGCATTCCTACGTCAGCCCAAGTGAGTGCTGTTCCTCAACCAGGGAGGTTTTGGTAAGCTGGATCTTCCTTTGTAGAGATTAAAAAGAAATATAACCTGCAGAACTCAATTATTTTTTCCACCCCAGCACATGTTGATCAGCAGACATTGTGTAGCCTTTTATATATTGCAAGGGTATAATCTCCTTTGTTTAATAAAAAAGCATAACCATGCATCTTGGAAATGTCTGCATGGACAGCGTGACTCCAGAGACTGTTCCCATGTGCTTCAGAATCTCTGTTCAGAGTAAAGGCTACTGAGGACCGAGCTCAACTTCTCCACTTTGGGAGGGCACACAGGGGATGCTTTGAACCCTAACACAGAAGTAGTGGGAGGCTGTGTGCAGGGATGCTGCACAGCCATGGAACCACCATACCGGGACATAGGGAATGCTGCAGAGCTGAGTGGACATGCAGATGGGGAGGGTTTCCCACCGATTCTCCCCACCGGCTTCTCATCCCCCCCATGTCACCGTCTTCCTGCCAGGTCTCACCAACGTTGCTCTTGTTCTACCAGGCCCTACTAATGTGTTTCTCCTTTGTTTCTCAGCTATACCCTGGACAATGATGTCCTCACCACAGAGCAAAGGCAGTTCTATGAAGACAATGGGTATCTGCTCATTAAGAAGCTTGTTTCTGATGAAGACATTGAGCGCTTCAGGTACGGGGCGCTCGCTGAAGGTGCTGGGGGTTCCTGTGTGCAGCAGCATCCCGAGGGAGCTCTGGGAAGCTGGAAGAAGCTGAACTCTCCCATCATGGACATTCCCTCTGCTTTGCAGGAAGGAGTTCATGAGGATTTGTAGAAGGGAGGTGAATCCACCAGGAGCTATGATTATGAAAGATGAGTCCCTGAGATCCCAGTATGGTCAATCTGAAAGAGTAGTTAATAAAGTGCAGGACTTCCAGGAGGATGAAGAGTTGTTCAGATACTGTACTCTGCCAGAGGTAAAACTAGAAAGTAACCACAAAAAGGTGTATGGTGGTGGAAGAGCCTGTATGGATGTGTCGGTGTTCTAATGCCTGTGCGAAGAAGCTGATTCTGGTTCCGCTAAAGCTATATCCTTTATCTCTTAGAGCCCCTCTATGTCACTCCCATAAGTACCTATGCGAGGAGGGAATATCATTCCATCTTTTAAGAGTGTTCTGCATGAGCACGGGATGGATGGATGGTGCTAAGGGCATATTTAAAGCAGTGCTCCTCAGTTCCTATGGTGCAGCGCCAGTCAGGAATGTGACTAACCCAAACAGTGCCATGCTACGGACAGACCAGCAACACTTTCTAAATGTCTTTTATCCAGGCAAAGCACCGGCTCTCTGGGCAGGTCCAGCTTTGCAGGCAATGTTCATGTTGTGGCAGACAGCCACTGTAGCTTTGTGGAAGTATGACCTTCCCCATCTCTTCAAGCCCACCCAGCAGCCTGCTGCACCATCTTCCATCTTGGCCTCCTACCATGCCCATTTGTGTGCTGTGCCAGATCCTGCATCCCTCCATCCCAGCCTCCTCCTATACCCTAGTTCTCAGTCAAACATCCAAGTCCTAGTGCTTCCTCAGCAATCTTTCCTCTTATTCCTCTTATTTTTATGTTTCTAATATGTGTGTGTATATATAGATTTGTATATATTTTTAATGTTTTCTTGCCTGTAGGTCCTCAAATATGTTGAGTGCTTCACAGGGCCAAACATCATGGCAATGCACACCATGCTGATAAATAAACTTCCAGATTCTGGTAAGGAAAACTTGGATAAGAGGAAAATAGAGGCACTATTGTGCTGTCTATTCAGCCAAGATTTAGGGTTAGTGTTTTGGAAAAGCTGTTTGAAAAAATGAATGAGACAAATCAAAACCAGATAACTCTGAATATTTGCAAGGCCACTTTGTTAATAGTTTGTTTTCTTGTAACCACAGAAGCACAGAATGGTTTGGGTTGGAAAGGACCTTAAGATCATCTAGTTCCAACCCCCTGCCATGGGCAGGGATGCCTCACACTGGACCACGTTACCCAAGGCTCTGTCCAGCCCGGCCTTGAACACTGCCAGGGATGGAGCATTTACCATGGCTTAATGAGATAAAGTTTCTTGTCTTTCAATGTTCAGTGGATGTTTGTTTGCAGAAGATGGTGCTTGTCTTGGTTATCTTTGAATACTCACGTGTTCAAAGTGAGCAAGCAGGCTCCCTATTTGGCCTTTATGCAAGCACAGCTGGCTCAGGGTTTAAAACATGACGTTTGTTAAGCTCGACTTTTCCAATGTGTTGAAGATGAGAGCTCCTGTGGACCTTGGTGAAAGGCAATAACTGCAGAGATCATCCTTTGCTTGGAGTTTGTACACTCTTGATCTCACTGACAGTGGTTGCAAGCTCAGCACTTCGATAGGAGGATACTTGAGTAGGTGCCAAAAGAAGGAGTTTGAAGCCAAGCTCCTGCTGCTGAAAACTAACATCATAATTCATGCAGGGGTGGTGGGAAGGGAGAGGAAGAGAACAGGACTGACCATGTTACAGCTCTTCAAAGGAGCTTTGGCTCTGCATAAGCTGCTTCAGTTTAGCAAAGTTGAGACCTGAGCCTCAGGTCATTGTTCTTAAGGTGTTTCTTATTCTTAGATTAAGGTGTGCAGCTTCTGAGCAGATGCATAACACTGAGTTATTAAAACACTGACTTTATTCAAGTCATCTCCACTTGGCGTCTTGAATGCTCCACAGAAAGCTCTGTCGTTTTGGCTTGGAAGTTCAACAGGAGACCATGGATTTTTAATGTAAAAGCAAAGAATTAATGGACAAGAAATGGGAAGCTGCTCCATATTTACGAGGTCTCCATCCAATATCTTTGAGGAGTACTTTAGGAGAGGTGCAGATCTCTGGAGAGTTTTTGAGGCTGAATAATACGGCAAATGAGGCCAGTGGAAACATCCTTACTATATCTATTTGAGGAGCAAGCTCAATGGCAAAATAAATATGTAAATAATAGCTATAAAAGGCTGTTTTGGTGTGGGTGATATGTTTCCATTTCCACAGAGGGAAAAGAAGTAACAAAAAGACTTTCACAAATATTTATGCTTGTTCAGACTTCACAGAACAAAGCCTCTAGAGCAAAGGCTAATGGATTGCTGGTAGACTGTCTGGGGAGGCTGCAGTCCATAAATTGAGATTTATTTTCTTAAATGAAGGCTAAATAAACATGTGTTGGGTGCAGCAGAGACAGGGCTGGTTCTGCTTGCAACACAGCCATAGATCAAGTGACTGCAGACAGCAACGACTGTTTGGAAGTCTTTGTGCTGGAAAGGTTTGTGCAACACTGCTGGTTAAAGTTCACAAAGCTGGGGAGCAGCCAAAGGGAATGGTGAACACTTGGCAAGGTTGCGGTTAAGGCCGGCAACAGGAGTCTTCTGAGGGATCGTGCAGCCTCCTGGCATCCACTGTGTCCCCATTGCTGTCCCAAGAGCCACCACTATGCTCCTGGTCCTTGGGATGGGTGCAAACTAACCCATTTGGCTTCCAAGGTGGGCTGGAGCAGAGAGTGAGTACTCAAAGCCTCTCCAGTGTCAAGCAGCAGCTTCTTAGGACACGTTACAACAATAGTTTAATGGGAAGGAAAAGGCTGTGTCACATTTGATGAGGTTGAAGGTTTTGAACCTGTGTTGCAGATAAACAGACTTTTCTCCACCCCATGCATCAGGACTTGCATTACTTCCCCTTCCGGCCCGCAGCCCGCATCGTCTGCTCCTGGACCGCCATGGAGAGGGCTGACCAGAACAACGGCTGCCTGGTCGTGCAGCCAGGGACACACAAGATGCCCCTGAAGCCTCACGGCTATCCAAAGCAGGAGGTACAGCAGCACAAGGGGTAGGGGAGGGTGTGCGTGAGGGGCTGGGGAGAGCTCACCATGGGGCGGTGATGGTCAAAGCTGGGGCTTTTAGTGATGGGGTTTCTGTGTATGCAAACACTGACTTGTTGCATTGGGAGTGAGTTGCGTGGTTGGCCTCACTCCATGTAACCTGGGTAGATTTGCCTCTGCTTCATGTGTGTCGTGGCATAAGGGCATAAACACACACAAGTCTGAGGACTCTTTATCCTCCTGTGAATTTGTTCCTGCCTGGTGAACACGTGCATGGTCCTAAATGGGAGAAATTGGGTAGTGAACAACTGGATGCAATTAAATATCAAGCTGCATCTTCCTCCCAAGAATGGATGTTTCCTGCCCTGGCCTAGTGTTGGTGATGGTTATAGTGGGAGCAGAAGGCTGGACCCAGCGGTGGCATCAGGCCACGCTTGTGGGATTCTTCCCTGTTGTCTCCAGCCAAGAAATGTTCTTAATTGTCCGAATCCAGCTTCAGAACATGGAAAAAGTGTTATTTCACTGTAGCACAGGTTTGAAGTAGGAAGACTTAAAGGCAAGTGGGCAGGCTTCTAGGTGGGCATGCTGAATACACTGCCCAGAGGAAGGCAGAGCAGTGGCTGTCCCTTGCATTGAGAACTGTGATTTTAGGGAATTAAAATCACTGTGATTTTAACTGAGTGATTTCAGCTCAGCCTTCTTGTCTAGGGTGCGGGCAACAAACTTTTCCATGGGCTGCTTGATGAGGATGAGAAGATTCCCAAGGTTCACCTCGTCATGGAGCAGGGAGACACGGTGTTCTTCCACCCCCTGCTCATCCATGGCTCCGGGATAAACAAGACAACAGGTTTCCGAAAGGTAGGGAACCATCTCTTGATAGAGCTTGTGATATTTCTGGGTTTTTTTTCAAAGCTCAGGAGTATGTGGATGATTTTTAAATGAGTTTTTATCTTACTAATACACTTTTACACTCTCTGTCTTTTGGGATAAGCGCATGCTGTGGGGCTGCTTGGGAAAAACAGAACAGGAGGAGAAACTGGATGTTGAACCTATGTTTGAAGCCTGGCTGGCTGTATTTGCTTTGCCAATAGTTCCCTTTGAGCTGTCCCAAATATCAGGAACTTCTCTAACTTTATTCCCCTGCTTGCTTGGTATCTCCTCTCTGGATAGCAGGAGCCTCCATCGTCCAATATATAATATTGATTTAGATGATACCACAATCCATTTTTCTGTTAAAATTTGATTACACATCATCTATTTGTTTTGCATCATGATTATTTAACTGAAACAGGCAAAAGTGCCCTCCTTTGGAGGCCTGATCCTTCAACAGAAGGGGATTTATCCAGGCATGTTAGGGAACTGTGGCTTCTACTGCAGCCACTAATAGCAATGCAGAAATTTCCCCCCATGCACTGCTCTGTTTTTGGGTTTTGCCTGCGTTGACTACTTAGATGGCCCATTCCTTTAGCCCCTGTCACAGTTTGCTGGTGTGGAATTCCTTCCTCCTTCAATACTGAAAGCAGAGAGAACATCAGGTACGGAGTCTCATCTGCTGGCTCTTTCCTGGCTAGTGGAGCAATAGTCCTGTGTAGTATCCCACAGAAACACAAGAGCTTCCTCATAACTGTGCCAAATCCCAACATCTCTCTGCCTTTGGGGTAAACCAGTGAGTATCCTGGAGCTCTCTGGGCCAGGTTATGGTCCAGCTCCCTTTGAGATTTGGCATTCTCTCACCTGCAGCTGGCATAGCTCATGTAACAAGAGCTTTTCCAGTGGGGCTTTTCTGTTTATTTCTTCTAGACTCTGCTTAAGCAAGAACTGGTTACAAAATGAAGTGGTTTATGTGACTGTCTGGGTGCAGAAAATAAAAACCCACCCTCTCAGTTTAAAGCCATTCCCCCTTGTCCTATCAGTACATGCCCTTGGATCAAGTAGTACAGTTCGTGCTGGAGGAACATTTGGGAGAGAAGGGAAGGAAGAAGAGCATGCCAGAAAGCAGGATTATTTCCCCAGCAAGAGTATTTCTCCAAGGGGAAACCCTCAGGAGAGCAGGAGTGCTCAGAAAGGAGGAAGGAATTTGCTGACATGATAAGGGGTAGGGTGTCCATGATCTGGGATGCATGAGGTTTGTTTCCACCAGCCATTCATACTCGATGTGGTAGTGAGTGATGCCCCATTTCCTCACACAGAGCATAAGCTGCCACTTTGCCAGCTCAGAGTGCTACTACATTGATGTCAAGAACACGATCCAAGAGCATCTGGAGAAAGAACTGGCAGAAATGGTTCGCAAGAAGTACAACATGACTTCTGTAGAACTCAAGGTAAGACTTGGCTTTATGTCCTTTGTTACAATCCAGCTCTGTTCCCTTTCATAAGGGACAATCCCTTTTGTGACAGATTTGTGCTTTTTGCTATGCCCACTTTGGCACATCAAGCTGTTTGATACAGAGGGATTTGGCAGAACAAAAGACCTGATGTTCAGAGGGAAACCAGTAGGCTTTTTGGGGGCCTTTCTGCTGCTTCTCACTATGATAGAGAAGTGGCTTTGCTCTCTAGGCAGCACCTTGAGCTCTACAAGTTCCTCCTCCAGCTCTACTTGTCACAGCGGGGTTTGTGAGCGTGCCTGGATCCCTTCCAGTGCTGGCTGAGCTAGTGGAGTTTAGATCAGCACTTTGTTATGTGGCTGAGACTGATGTCGCAGCATAAGCGAGGAGGAGCTGCAGACTCTGCTCTCGTGATGGCTCAGCTCTGGGGCTCCTCAGGTGCCCTTCTTACAGCACTGGAGGGGGTCTGGCTTTCTCCATGTGCACTGGGGTGGGCTAAAATGGCAAGGCAGGAATAGGGTGAAGTCCATGCAAGCTTTGCCCTTCACTGCATCTCCTGGTTCACAGTTGTGTGAACCAGAGCCCCCTGCAGTTATATTTGGACTGCACGATGTAAATAAGAAGATTTGATCATCTCTTGCCCTGAAATTGCAAGTAGAAGAAGGTGTAATAAACTCCATGCTCATCACAGCTTCTGTGTCCACAGTTCTTACAGTTTCCCCTCCAAATGGTAGATTCTCCCTTTAAATCAAGTAGCCACATCTGACTGCAGTAGCAGGCCAAATTTGTTTGATTAAACATAATCCCACACCAGTTGTTTACACTTGAGGCTGCAGCAGGTATGTTGGCAGCAATATCCATCTGCCTCAAAAGAACCTGACTGCGAGGTAGTGCTGAAAAGCTGAAACCACTGTGTGAAATGGAGAGCACATCTCAATTCTTCAGGGATTCAGCCATTGAAAGAATAATAAACCTTGTTATTGGGGTGGAAATGTGCTGAATTTCTTCAGCAGCAGCAGTTCCCAAACACAGGCACAGCTGGTATCGAGGCAGTGAAGTCTGGAGGTAACAGGCAGTGATTTTTAAATGTACATAGTTTACAGCTATTCCAATATCAAGAGCATTCAGGAGGAGAGAACTTTCTTGTTCAGCTTTGGGGTTGTTGTGTTTTAGTGTTTTCCCCATGCTGTGCCTGGGTCTGGTGGGGTGTTCAGCTGCGTTTTGCAATCCTGTTCTTGCATGTTGTCTGTAAAGTTACAGCTTGCTTGACTCTGGATTCCTGGAGCTATTGAGGTATGCAGTGAAACCCGAAGTGAGCGCAGTGAGGCTCTTGCCTTCTCCTGCGTGGAAATGCGGTTGTGCCCATACAAGCCTCAGAGGAGTCTGTTTTCATGTAGCTTTAAGCTTTTAATCACAGTTGGAGCTTTCACCCTTAGGAGAGCTCCACAGGAGCTCTTACATTTCACCTTCAAAAGACTAATGATAAGGACAAAGTAATCCTCACCCAGAGAAACTGAGTGAGGAGCTTGCCCAAGATTCATCAAATCTGAAGCAAAGAGTGGTCTTTGCTTTACAGCAATGCCTGCCCAGTACCTGACTTCTAGCTGAGGGCTTGCTTATGGATTCATATCCATGACTTGGTTCCTGCTGCACAAAGATCACTTGCTCATGGGCTGCATTGCGCGAGGTGTAGTCAGTTGAGGAGCTTTTCTGACCACCCAAAGGCGCACAAGGCGCGCTGTGACTTCTGCAAGGGGGATGTTCTCTGTGCTGCTCGTGTTTCCTCTTCTGACACCCTCCAGAACTGAACCATGGGCATCTTGCCTTCCAACAACCTTGCAAACAACCTGTCTTCTCGGGGTG
Organism: Strigops habroptila; assembly: GCF_004027225.2. Taxonomy (NCBI): domain Eukaryota; kingdom Metazoa; phylum Chordata; class Aves; order Psittaciformes; family Psittacidae; genus Strigops; species Strigops habroptila. The sequence continues at coordinate 7,212,314 of NC_044279.2, read as the reverse complement.
GAGGTTGCACCTCTTCCTTAGTTTGGGCTGTGGTTTTGTTCCTGATATTTAGGATTTGGAATGCTATTCAGTGAATGTCCTGGTGTGTTTTTATGGAGAGGCAGCTGTATCTGTATCTGTTTCCATCTCTGTAAACTGGAATCCTGTTTTTGCTGGCTCTTAAGGTTTATTCCTTTGTCCCATTTTTGTTTTGAAGGATATTTGGAACTTCCGGGCACGGCTTGTGCAAGGGGAAAGAGTTAATCTGTAGAACAACCCCTGAAGAGCAGGATGGAAACCACGGGCCTGAGAAGGAGCTTCTCTGATCGGAGGGTGCAGACCCTGCCTGTGCTTTGTTGACCTCTGTATTGGTACCGTGGCCAAATCCTGCTTCACAAAATCATGTAATGCTAATAAGAAATAATTGCACTGAGGTTGAACAGCTGATGCCAAGGGAAACCTGACCTAGAAAACTGGGTTTGCTGTGGTTATCGTAGAAAATCAAAGAAATAAGGTCTTGAAAGAACACTTTGATTTCCTTGATGTTTTTATTCCTGGTTTTTAGAAGTTTCTCACTGACATCCCTCTGGAATGATGCTAGATTAACCTAACATTTTATGCAAGAATTTCCAGCATTTCCAACCTCCTTTTCTATGCAAAAGTAAAATAAAATGAATCAGAGTTTCATGCAAGCCCTCAGAATGAGCTCACATGGGAAGTTATTAGTACAGCTGATGGAGATGGGCATATTTGTACCAGCAGAATCAACCTGTAAGAACTGGACAAGGAGAAGAAACTAGATAAAGGGGAAGCAGCAACTACTCATATAGAAAGATGGGATTGATGGGCTGGAACATGGTTGCTATTTGGGTTCCTCAGCCATGACCTGGTGTTGGCATCGCCTCTTACCAAGCAGTGCTGGCACAAGTGAAAGGCAAGACTGACAGGGCTGGGAGTTACAGGGCCAGCAAAGCAGCCTCTTGTTGGCCTTACTGCGGATCCAAGGCTGTGTGAAATGAGGGGGGAGTCCTTTGAGTCTGGGAAAAGGTGCCTTTTGGTGCCACCAGGTTGGGGAAGTGGTTGGATGCTGCTCGGGATGCACTGGTGTAGGGCAGAGCGACGTGCACTGACGTGATCCTCTTGCCTCTCACAATGCTTTTTCTTGCTTTCTGGGTGATTCTTTTGTTTTCAGAATCTATTTTCCGAAATACAGATTAAATCAGAGCAAAGCTGTGTTCCAGGGCTGCGTTGTGTCATTTCTGCTGCTCGGTTGTTCTGGCAGCGGGTGCGCCATTGAATACCCCAGTGCAAAATGTCAACCCTCAGCTCTTTTACACTACCCCTTCCAACTGAAGAAGGTGCCAAAACAGCACCAGAGGCTGCACCGATGGGCTCTCAGGGCTCCTTCTGTTATCCCACAGCTCAGGAAGTCACTTGGTTGAGACAGATCAGGCGCAGTCCTGTCCACGACCCACAAGGCTCAAAATCTTCTCCCCTGGAGAACTGCTTGGACAAGCAGCTGCAAGTCAAAGCCGTTGCAGTCATTTCATGCATGATAACATGATGCAGAGCAGGGTTTTGTCCTTCTTCCTCTTCCTGCAGTGTCTACAGGTTTTGTTGTTGGTTTGAATGCTTTTCAATCAAGGTGAGGTTTGGGCACGGCTATTGCGTTGGTCCTAAACCCCTGGTGATGGGATGAGGTGCCTGGGCTGCGCTTCCCACCTGGAACCAGACCCAGCCTCTCAGTAGCCTCTGTTTTGACCCCAACACTGAGAAGTCTGATGAGGGGGAGACTTTAGGACAGGCCCCCAGCCCTGCTCACTGAGTGACCTTGAGTATCCCGGTTCCTGCATCCCTTGCCATGCCCCCTCCATATAACCCTTGCACTGATCCTGCTCCTGGGGAGATGTTCCATGATGCCTCTCCAGACTTGGACCTTCTCACCTGGTCTCTGCTTGCTGCGTGGGCTCAAGTGAATGATGTGCAGTGGGTTGGGGGCCCCTTTGCTGCCTTTGCTGAGCTCACAGCCTGGCTGGTGCTCTCCTTGGGAGTTCTGTGAGGACTTGGAGTATCCCGTCTGGTTCACAACACAGGGTTTGTGGAGACTTCCCTGCCTGCTGTTACCGGTGTAGCTGGGTTGACTGCAGAGGGAGCTGTGGCCACAAACAAGAGCTACAGGTGTCCATAAGATGCACAGTTTCCAGACTCTGCATTATGGTTGGGTGATCTTAAAGGTCTTTTCCAAGTTGATTCTGTGATTCTTTTACTATGGCTGGGAGAGGGAAGGAAAGGAAGAACTTTATCTTTGTTTTAAAAGTTTGTGCAGCGCTGCCTATGGATTTAGGCTTAAATTTCCTCTTTCAGAAGAACAAACCCATCAAACATCTAAACTCAGCAGTCGTCCCATCTGATGAGAGACTCAAGTCCTTACTCCTCCTACAACAACAGGTTGAGTACTCCAGAGCCTGGGGAGGACTAAGCTTGGGCAAGCTCTCCTTGGCTGTGTGCAAGGCCAGCTCAGTGCATCCTAGCAATGCCAAGGAGCCTGGTCCCTGCCCTCTGAAACGACCATGGGCAGAGCCAGATCCAGCAGAGCTTCTTGGCTGCTTCCCAGTACAGCTACTTGCTCATGGGTGCAGGACCGTGTCCGCAAGGAATTACAAGCACTTCTTCACAGGATGTTTGAGCAAGGGATGGAGTCCAAAGGATGCTTCATCGATCCATGTAAACAGACATGTAAAGGATCTACCTGGTAAGTGCTTTCCTGGTCCTGTTCCCAGCCATCCCAGCCAGCAGAGGTTCTGCAGTCACAGGTTTCCAAGGCACACACCCCACCAGTGGGAATTCACGGCTAGAAACTCACCTCAGTCTCCAGCACCTGGTTTTCCAGGCAAAATCCCAAACCACAACCGTGTATCTCGTAGGGTTTGGTTTCCTGCAGCTGGGTGGGTCACGTCAGGGAGGTGACTGCAGAGGGAGCTGCAGCCACAGGAGAGCTGCAAGGTCTTAACCAGCCGTTGGGTCCAAACTCCCTCTGAATTACCACCACGGCAGCAGGCAGGGGAGGAGGAGAGGAAAAGCAATGATTAACCAGGTCACCTTATTGTTCTGGGAGGAAACCTGCCCAGTGTGCTGCAGCCCCATGGAGGACAAGTGCAGGAACCCAAACATGCTGCGCACCCCTCAATGGTTTTTGCAGCCCCAAAGCATCAAGCTGTTTCCATCAGACAAGGGATTCTGTGGTGAGCATCGCTCCTGTGGCAGCACCTATAGGTGGTTTGTCTGTGCTTGGTTTGTAGTTCAGATAAAACTACTGGTAATAGGTCAACCCTCATGAACAACCCTCTCAGCAGTTAGTTTATAATGTAAATCTGCCGAGCTTTTTTGGAATCATAGAATCACAGAATGGTTTGGGTTGGAAAGGACCTTAAGATCATCTAGTTCCAACCCCCCGCCATGGGCAGGGACACCTCACTCTAGACCATGTCACCCAATGGAATGTGCTTGCAATATGTTGCATAAACCACATTTTCTTTCCTATTGCTTTTTCCTCTGTAGATCCTCAAAGCTGTGGAATACTTCACAGGACCAAACGTAACGGCCATGCAGACAATGCTGATAAATAAACTTCCAGATCCCGGTAAGCAGAGCTCCAGGGAACGGGACATGCAGGAGCTGTTGGTGTGCCCAAGTGCTGCGCATTTAACTGCAGCAGCACGTAACCTGTTAGAAAGGTTGCTTGGATTGAATTGAATATAGAATAGAATAGAATAGAATAGAATAGAATAGAATAGAATAGAATAGAATAGAATAGAATAGAATAGAATAGAAGGCAGATCTGAAAATACCTGATTTTGGGAACAGTGTGTTTAAGTTTAGCCCTGGTTCTATGGGATACATTTCTTACTGTTCGGTGTAGATGTTCATGCTCACACATGAGAGGTACATCTATGCCTTCTAAACTGAAGTGCTGTTATATCCAACTACTTGTTACACCTAAAACATCCTTTACAACTGATTTAATCATAGAATCCCAGACTGGTTTGGGTTGAAGGGACCTTAAAGCTCATCCAGTTCCAACCCCCTGCCATAGGCAGGGACACCTTCCACTAGAGCAGGTTGCTCAGGTCTGTTTCTCCAGTTCAGGTCTCTGCACCATGTTACCTGTCCCTCAAGTATTCATTTTTTAATAAGCAGCATGCAAGTTCCAAAAACACACATAAAACCATCAGCCCCCATATTCAGCTGCTTATCCAGCCACCTGCACGTGCATGAAGCCCCACTGTTTCAGACACATTCTTTAGGCTTGACATTGCAAATGTGTTGAAAACAAGCGCTTCCTGGAGCTTGGTAAAAGACTATAAATACAGAAAAGATCCTCTGCTTGGAGTTTTTGTGCTGTTTTCCAGACTAATAGTTCAGAGATGTCAAATCCAGGCTGACTCCTGCCCTTGCTGACAGCGGTTGCATGCTCAGTGCTTTGATGGGAAGACGCTTGAATAGATGCCAAAGGAAAGGATTTTGAACCTGGCTTTGGCTTCTCGTGCTGCAGATCAAAGTCTTACTTCATACAAGTGGAATGGGGGGGGAGGAAGTTTAATTAACCACAGTTTTTGCAAGGTTGATTTGACTTTTCATCAGCTTCTGCAGTTCAGCAGAGCTGGGACTTGCGCTGTTTCCTACTCAGGTGTCCAGCTTCTGCGTGGACACAGCGTACATTGAGTTCTCCTTCAGTTTGTTCATGCCATTCCCAACAACTCTGCAGAGCAGCTATGGGCCCAAGAACCATGTTTGGGGTCTCACTGTGCCATAGAGTGAGATTTAAACTCATTTGGCCTCAGAACTGAGTGCCAGCAAGGAGCGTGCTTAGAGCCAGAGCTTCACCTGCAGCTTTGGAGCAGCCTCCTGGGACACATTACCAGGGTGATGTTCCCCAGGACAATGCCATATCATATCTAAAGTGCATGAAGAGTCATTGCAGTGCAGCCACCCGCATTCCATGTCCTCCAGGTAACTGGAGTTCTTACCACCCCATCCATCAGGACTTACACTGTTTCCCCTTCCAGCCTGTGGACCACATTGTGTGGTCCTGGACCACAATGGAGAGGGACAACCTGGTCGTGCAGCCAGGGATGCACAAGGAGCCCCTGAAGCCTCATGGATATGCACAGTGAGAGGTAGAGCAGGACAGGGGGTGGGAAGGGTGTGCATGTGGGGAGCACATTTTGGCTGGTGGGTACATCCTAACACAGCCTGTGTCTGGGAAGCTGTCTGTTACAAATTGGTCTTTGTTCACACTGTTTTTCTCTATTCCTGCCAAGTCTGAAGACACTTTCTTCTTCTCTGAACTCATTCCTGCCCAGCAAATGTGTTTGCTTTCCTGCAGAAGAAAACTGGGTGACAAACAATTGACCAGACTTTTTAATTTCAAGCAGTACTTTCCTCCTAAGCAAGGCTGCATCCTGACCTGGCCCAGGGCTGGTGATGGCTGTGCTTGGAGTGGCCAGATGAGCCATCAGGCAACTCTTGTGGGGATCCCTGATGCTCTTCTCCATTCTCTCTAGTGAAGTTCTTAATTGTTTGAATTCAACTTTAGAAAGCGGATGAAGAACATTTTAGTTGTGAGATGGGAATTTCTCATAGAGGTTTGCAGGTCAGAGAGCAGAGAAATCCTATCATATGTGTATGTGATAGGATTGCCCAGAGAAGCTGCGGCTGCCCCATCCCTGGCAGTGTTCAAGGCCAGGTTGGACACAGGGGCTTGGAGCAACCTGCTCTAGTGGAAGGTGTCCCTGCCTGTGGCAGGGGGTTGGGACTGGATGAGCTTTATGGTCCCTTCCAACCCAAACCATTCCGTGATTCTATGAGGTGCAACTGGGGAAGCTGAGCCTTCTGTGGGAAGAAGATGTAGGAAGCAGAGTGGATGACTCTGGTTCTTTATAAAGGAGTCTTTACAAGTGATTAGCAAGGCTTGTAGGTGAACATGCAGACTCTTTATTGGGTATATTGAATGTACTACCCTCAAGAAGGAAAACGAGTAACCTCCTTTGCATCTCCTACACTGAGTGTTCTGATTTGACTGACCTCTTTCCTCTCTTCCTTGGTTTTTGGAGTCTGGCGATCAAACTTTTCCAGGGGCTGCTGGATTATGATAAGAGTCCCAGAGATCACGTTGTCATGGAGAAGGGAGACACGGTGTTCTTCCACACCCTGCTTATTCATGGCTCCAGAACAAACAAGACATCAGGTTTCCAAAAGGTAGGAAACCACCTTTAGATACAGCTGTCAGTATTTCTTTAGCTGCTGAACACCATCAAAGTCTTAACTAGGAACTGATTACAAAACAAGTGGGTTGGTTGGACTTGATGATCTTAAAGGTGTTTTCCAACCTAGCTGATTCTATGATGTGTGTGAATGCAGAGTAAGAATCCTAATGAACACACAGATCTGCTCTGATTGCTGCTGTGGTTGCTGGTAATGGCAGGTCAAGGTGAAGTATTGCTTTAGGTCATGTGTGCCCACAATCCATGAGATGCATGAGCTCTTTTCCACCAGCCCTTTGTAATCGATGTGTTTGTTAGTAAGTGATGCCCTATTTCCCCACGCAGAAATAAGCTGTCACCTCACCAAAGGGGCTCTGCAACACAGCTTTGCATTGGAAATGAGACTAAAAGGAGCAAAGTTTGGCCTGCACTCTTGTCGCACAGGTACTGAATTTTTGGAGGGGAAGACAACCAGGCAGCAAGTGGGTTGGGGAAGATGAAATGATGTGAAATGGTTGAGTGAGTCCAGCTGGCCAAGAGAGCTGCATGTGGTGGCCCAAGAGACCACTGCAGAAGCTCTGCCCTGGAAAACCGAGTGGTGTGTTTATTGTGAAAGGGTATTGTTTTCACTGAGCTGATTTTACTTGAGAGTTATTAAACCCAAACTAGTTAGTGCAGAGGGAGAAAGTGCTGAAGGTTTAATTTTTCCTCAAAGTGGTTATAAAATCCAAGGAAAGCTCATTTGTGGCAGTGGGGCAAGATGCTTTAAATTTCTGCAGTATCTAAGAAGATGCTTAATGTATCTAAAACCCAAACTTGATTTCATAGGTTATTATGAGAAGCTGGGTATCTTCCTGCCCATTTTCATACATACACAGGGGGCTTCGTAGCTGGAGGAACAACCTTGCAGCCAGAACATTTCCTGGCTGGGGAAAAGGGCTGATGTATCAGCTTACTCCTCTGCTTAAATCTTAATGATGGCCCTGAGAATGCATGTTCAGCATTTGTATTTCCAATGGGACTTTGTTTAACTGTTTAGGGGCAGCTTCAGCAACCAGCAATGCTAATGGTGGTGGTGGAGGTTTCTGTCACGCTAATCCAGTTGACTTGCACTCAGTGGTGGTGTTAGGGCAGACTCACATCCCTCAACCTTCTGGCTGCTCCTCCCTAACACAGCCTGGCGTGTGGTTGGGCTGCTTCTTTGAGAGGCTGCAGCTCTTTGTGTCATGGGCCAGCTCCAGTGACAGCGTAGAGCCAGCTGGGTCTGTCAGGTCACTCTGGCACAAGAAAGTCTCTCTTAAACTAGATTGAGGCACATAAAACCCAGTACATCAATGTCCCCCACTCCTGGTTTGCTGCTGGGGTTAGGGTCGTCGTTTCTTTGTCCTGTTTTTGCACACAAGGATGAATCAAGAGTATTGCTTTCGTTCCTTTGCTCCCAAGGAGGCACGTGCCTTTCCTACGTATCACACTCCTGTGGGCATTTCTGAAGATAAGTTGTCAAAGGTAGGGTAATGCTTAAATCTCTGCAGAAATCTCCTTTCCATCGGACAGAGACAGGAACTGGAGAAAGCCCAAAGGCTTCAACATGCCAGGTGAAGGCTGATCCTGATGTGGAATTTCATGGTGGGTTTGTGGATGCCAGGTGAGAATTCCTGTTGGTCTGAGTATAAGGAAGAAGTTCTTTACTGTGAGGGTGCTGAGGCACTCACACAGGTTGCCCAAAGAAGTGATAAATGCTCCATCCCTGGCAGTGTTCAAGGCCAGGTTGGACAGAGCCTTGGGTGACATGGTCTAGTGTGAGGTGTCCCTGCCCATGTCAGGGGGTTGGAACTGGATGATCTTAAGGTCCTTTCCAACCCAAACCATTCCGTGATTCTATGAATGAGAATATTGTGTGGCAGCCAGATACTGACTACAAACCACTTCCTTCTGGTGATCCAGCACCAAGCTCTTGGGCAAATGAAGATGTTGAGCAACTCTTCCTCAGAGAAATGACACCATGCAAACCCAGGGAGCCTTTTATTGCGCGCTCTGTTTATTCTGAATGAGGAATCAACAGGAGCCATTGCCAAGCAATGCCACAGTTACGTGTTAAGTCACCTACCAGTGACACCCCACTCACCAACTGGTAGTGACATGAATGCAATGTGCTGGGCCAGGGTGCCCAGCAGAAGCACCAGAACACTGAGGTAAACCTGTTCAGCTGCTTCAAATAAAGCAACTTATTTCTCTTCAGCTGCTGTGGAAGCAAACAGAAGAGGTACCAACAAGGCCACTGGGACATGTGAGACTGTTGGTGGCAGTTTCACCAAATCACTGAGGTACTCCTGGTTTTAGGCTCTAAAAAATACCCTATGATCCTATGGGGCAGCAGAAGGATCAGGTCCAAGACAAGCCAAACACCCCAGGTCTCCATCCTTACAGTGATGTGCTTGCAGAAGAACACCTGTATGAAGACAACCCTTCTCAGGAGCCACCCTTTGGCCATGACTGGAAAGATTTCAGGACAATTTAAAATGCCAAAACCCAGGTAAAAGGTATTAAATGTAATTGCTCAGCTCTTTAAAACCACTCACAAACCAGGGCCAGAGTCATTAAAATGCTTTCCAAAGTGGGAGCTGCAAGTTTCAGCCATGAAGATGCTGTAGTGTGGATGGTGGTGGAGACTCACTATGGGCTGTGTGATAGGGAAAGGGGTTTCCAAAGAGCTCCCACTAGTCTGCAGTGTAAACACCACTGGGTGGCAATGCCAAAGCCACTGGAGGGGGTTTTAACACATAAACCAAGGAGACCTCTTGGGAACTGTTTGATATCTGCTCTTAAGGGTTCAAAGAGAGTAATTTTGGAGCCAATGAAGACTGCTCTGTGCCTACAACCCTCTCACACCCCTTTTTGGCCAACAATTGAACAACTGTGACAGGCTGGCATTTACACGCCACAGTATTAACCACACAAGTGCTCATGGAACCTACAGTCCTCCCAGTTCATGATGATTTGTCACTTCACATTCTAGCGAGGTCACTCTACACCAGCCATTCAGCATAACTTGTGGGATTGACAGGGATTTCTTGGTACAAATTCCACTCTAGATGTCTATTTCCTAGGTTAAATCCTGGGAACAAGTTGTGAGTGAGAAAGAACAGGCACAATGTGTGTTTCAGATGGAGCCTGATTCAGTTTTAAAAAGATCAAAGCTGAATATCCACCCAGTGGCCTGGTAGAGACTTTGTGGATGTCCTCCTCATCAGGAATTGATTCCCCAGCTCATTCAGCCCTAAAACCAGAATCCTCTCAGCATTCCAGTAAAGAAGTGTATGTCTTAGGCACAGAAATCCAGCCTTAGGGTGTGGAAAAAACAATCAACTTCAGGTCACTTAAGACTACTGAGGAATTTTGGGTGTTCCTCCCCTCGTGGTAGAAGTGTTTCTCCACCAATCTTCGGACCCTTTTTCTCCTAGAAACGTGAACCATGGAGAAAAGAAGTTAAAGGTGAAATGTCTCCCCCCCATTTCTTTGACAGAAGTGGTGGTGGGGCTATATTATGTGATTAAATATTGACACCCTAAGAACCTTGACAATCTGAGTTCTGACCAATCTGACCAAACTTTGGTCAAAAGCAAATTCCCCCCAGTTAAATGAAACAAAGCTTCAAGAAGAGGAAATCCACTAAAATACAGCCTGTGGTTACCTGTATGGACCTGACTAAACAGAGCTGCCTGGTTTTGCTGCAAGCTTGTAAGGGCCCTGAAGCAAAGCGTGGGGCAAAAGCACCAAGAGAAGCAGGCAGAGTGCTGAGGTGCTCAGCAGCTGCTGGCTCCCACTTACCTTCAGCATCCCGTCCCGCTCCCACTTGAAGAGGCCACAGGTACTGAAAGATGAAGAAGACAAGTGAGGACCGCTCTGGTGGGTGTTTGCACAGTATTAGGGGGGCCAAAAGTAGCCCCACACTGCTAACGTTCCCATCTTAGGACATGGTTATGTGACTCCCAGCACGTTACTGGTGAATGACAGGACAAAAGCCCCAGTCAGTATTTCCCAAGGCTCATTTCTTACCTGCAGGGCTTTTTTGGGAGCCTGTGAAGGGAAATAGCTCGGCTTCCACAAGGACATTTGAAAAAGCGCTTGACAGCATCATGGAAGTGGTAGTCATGGTTATCCTGGACACACGTCTCCAGAGGCTTGAAATAGGTGTAATTACACTGTCAGGGAGGAGAGGGAGAGCTGTGAACTTCTGAGTGAACCAGCATGAGACCTATTTGTGGGCTGGAAACAGCTGAACATTGAAAGCATCTGTCTTCTCCCATCCTGAGGAGCCCACCAGTCTGAGATCATCACCCCAGGCTTGTCACTGCTCCTTCTACCACCATCCCTCCCTCTGCCACCACCCTGCTCCCAGCACCTCGTGAGGCACACAGTGGCCTCTGTGCAGTCCCAAAACAGGAAAGGCAGTGAGAGGGAAAGTCCAGCAGTGGCTGAAGCTCTGGGAATGGGAGGCAACTCCTCCCTTCCTCTCTATTTGGGATTGTAACAAAACTCCACTCCTCTTCCTGAGGGCGAAGTCCCTGGAAGTGCAGATAGAGGAATCCCACCCAGTGTTGTGTTCTCACTTCACTTTGTCTTGTAATATGGGGAACTGAGGGTCCTGCTATAAAGCACTTCAGGGAAGAAACTGATAAATATTTTCAGGACACCAACACCCACTGGCATAAACACCAAGTTGGGGTGTTCAGCACAGCACTAAAGCCTGCCCTGCCAGTGTCTCCATGTCTCAGTGCATGGCTTGTTCTCAGCAATAGGCATAAGGAACAGAACCCGTCTCCATTTAATCCCTGCTCTGGACTATGGCCAAGAGAGTAACAGATGAGAGTCTGCAGGATGGTCCAGCACCATTCTGTACAATCCATGTTCCACTGCACTGCTGTTACCCTGGCTCGCCTTCACTCACCGTTTTACACGTCACAACTCGACATTTCACTTCTTTAATGCTCCTCATCTTCTCTTCCAATTCTTCCTTTTTCACCAGTGGCTGAAAGTATTGCTCCTGCAGTTCAGCCTCAACCTGTGGGGGCACACACAAAACGTTGTGGGAAGATAAAGATGGGAGAAGCCATTCCATAAACAGCATTAGGGTGAATTACTGCTGGGTCTCTTTGAAGGAGACTGCAGTCTGGGAGCCAGAGAAACACCAAATATGATGTGCTTCCAAAAGAAACCCATGTAGTGAACATGCTGTGATCACCAACACTGAAACAAGCCACCTCTGAGATGTATGAGTGGGAGGGTTTAACAGCAGCATAAGCACATACCTACAAGGACAATGCAGGGAGAGGTCAGGTAGGCAGATGGAATAAATAGGGTTGGTTCTTAGCCAAACTATTACTCTTCAGAAGACCTTAAACCAGCTGGGACTTCATAGCAATATAATGTGTCCAAGACAAGAGCCCTGTGCCACTGGAGGGGCTGTATCCCTGGGAACATGCTCAGCAAAGACCCTGATGGGAGAAACCCAACCTCTGAGCTCTTCAGGGCAACTGCTGGCATTTCACAGGCCGCACAACTTGTGAGTGCCAGATGAAGGTGGAAGCTGTCCTTATGTGGCCAAGATGTCAACAAATGAGGGACCAAATAGGCATGTGGCTCACTTGGTTTTAAGGCAGGATTTCTTTGTTCATCCACTAACCAGGAAACTTCACTGACTCTTCCAAACACAGCAAAAAACCCTGATGGCAACTTGACCTTCCCCTGGCTATGGCAATAATGCTGATTTGGAGCCTGTGTGCTCAGAGATCCCTGACCCTGCTCATAGAATCAGAATGGTTTGGGTTGGAAAGAACCTTAAGATCACGCAGTTCCAACCCCCTGCCATGGGCAGGGACACCTCACACTAGACCATGTCACCCAAGGCTCTGTCCAACCTGGCCTTGAAGCCACCAGGATGATTTGGTGCCTGTTACACATTTGGGTGCCTGTTTCTTGCTGAAATCATGAGAAGTGCAGACAGCTCCCTAGTTGTGAGCTCTCAGTCATGGCTGGATTGAGGCCATACCTCTTTGAGGACATCTGTGTGCTTGGACTTGGCATTCAGGATTTTCTGGAACTCTTCTGACTCCAGATAGGCCAGCTGCTCACGCCGTTTCTTTTGGGCAGGCTCCAGTTCATTCATATCTAGGGAGACAAAAAGGCTGAGTCCTACAGGGACCAAGTTCAAAACCAAGGTTGTGAGCTCTAAGCATGATCACTGCAGGAGGTTTTGGAGTCTCAAGGTCTCTCAAGCAGATGTTCAGGTCAAACAGCAGGAACATGAATAGGGTTTCAGAACAAAAAGCTTTCTCTATTTAATAACATTGCATCTTCTCTCAAAGCTGTAGCAGGAATTTCCACATTACTTGCAGGGAGTGAGCAGCGCTGCCTCCCTCACTGCTGGAGAGGCATTAAAGGGAATGAAGCAGTTCATCCAAGATCACACAGTAAATCACCAGCAAGCAAACTCAAGTTCCTACAGAAAATTCAGATACCTTCCCAGGGGGGACTGTTTGGTTTCCCTTGGTTAAGTGAGCCATGCTCAAGTGCCAGAAGAAAGAGAACAGAGATGAGGACAGGGAGCTCTCAGAGGTTACATCTCACACTCTCTCCACAGGGCTAGAGATGGTTCAGCCTTTGCACAAACCCTTGAGGTTCTAAACAGACTTAACTTGGCCTCTCTTTGGTTTTAACTCAGTAAGTGTTCAGCAGGACATAAGCATGATTTTTCTCTCCTAGAAGCTAACATTACGTACCATTCTCTGCTTCTGTACCTTGTGGCTGAGCAACGTTCTTCTCAACTCTGTCAATGATTTCTAGGACATCAGCATCATCAGCTCGTTTCCTCTTGACGTTGTTTGGGTCAGTTTTAGCAAGAACCTGCCCTTTTGCTCGTAGTCGGTGTATTGCAGCCAGCTAGAAACAAGAGAACAGCAGTGAATGTGTTGGTGACCAATCTGGCTCCCATGTTCCTACTTCCAGAAGCAGCACAGGCAGTCTGTTGAATGGAGGAGATGAAGATCCACTGAGCATGGAGCTGGCCAAAGAGAGGCCCAACCAAACTCCCAGCTCTGCTGCACATGTAATTCACCACATACCCAATCTCTTGTGACTTCCTAAACCGTAAAATCACTCCTCCAAGTGGTGTTGCCAGGCTTGATAATGCTGCAGCTGTGCTTTAACTGCTTCTCAAATCAGTTCCTTTTCAGAGGAATCAAATCAGTTGGGATTTCCACATAAACTGGTAATAATTGGGAACTAAGAGAAGCTTGTGTACAACTATCCCTTGCCATGCTCCCAGAATGCTAAGACTCTTTCTTTCTTGCTGGAAGAGAGAAGTTTCCCTGACAAACATGTGAACACATTTGTACCAAGGAAAGATGCAGTCTGTTCTGGCTAGAAACCAAAATTATCCAAACTCATGGCACAGCTGAACTAGTTTTGTTCACTGTTGCTTACCTGGCAAACAGAAAACACAGTACAGTGCACTAGCAGTGCCAAAGAACAGACATGCAGGTTAGCTTTCCAGGGGTTTTCAGCACAAATCCCATGTCCCTTCCCAGCACTTCAGGGTTTTCATGCTTGTAAAATAGTCAATAGCAACAGGCTTTGCTCTGCTTTCTTCTGTAAAAATCACTTCAGCACCTCCCATCCTGATCCAGGACCTGTCCACCATCTGATGTCCCAAACCCCCAAAACACAAGAGCAGAGAGAGCAGCCAGTGGTGGACAGAGAAGCTCCATCCCACTTGCATGAAAAACAGAGTACAAGGACAGCCACGGGGCTGCTCCAGACTGCTCTCCAAAGGTAATTTGCCCCAGGGGTGACAAACTATGTCAGGTCATGAAGAACAGAGTCAGTTCTGCTCAGAGAAGCTGCCAGCATGCATGAAGAAGTGTTTCTTCAGCAAAAAGCTTAGCATCAGGTTCATGACTTAAATGAGATGCCCTATCTCCCCATCCCTTCTTCCCCAGCCCCATCCCAAGAAGCTGTTCTGTCCCACATTGGCATTTGCTGCAATAGCCAGTGGTGTCAGTGGCTTCAGTGGTGCTTGCCTTGAGGGAAGATCAAGAGTGAGCTCATGAGCATCACACACAGGAGACAGATCATAACAATTCACTTCTGACCAATTCAGGTGGATTTTGAACAAGCAAGAGGAACCAGCTCCAGTGGCCAAACATCACACGCAGAAGCCCCTGTTTAGCTGCTGTTCCACTGCTCTGGAGGTTGACTACAGGCACGATGGTAGCATGGACCTGGGTACTACGAGCTGTCAGGAGCACAGATTTCGTATGTACTGCAGTAGGCCAGTCTGATCCCACACATCAGAAACTTCAGAGCTGGCCCATATCTGATCAAAGACTCCTCTCCTACCACAAACCAAACTTCTCTTAACCTCCCCTTCTTAATACTTAGAAGATTCAAAGAGCTGTTACCTTTTTGGCTTCTGCCAAGCTGTCTAGCTTTGGTTTTGGAGCAGGAGGAGCCCCATCAAAGAAGAGGATATCTTCTCCTTCTGAGAAGCCTGTGCCCAGCCTGGGCCTTTGAGGAATTGACATTTTGGCAGCTTTGGGAAACTCTGCCCCAGGCATTGGGGAATGGAGCGAGGACTGTCTGGAGGAGGACAGGGGAGCGGGGCTGCCGGCTTTACTTGTGCTCTGAAGAAACCTTGTAAGACAAGAATAATCCATTAACATAGGGACACAAGTCAAAGAGACAGAAAGGTTTGAGAACAGGACTGGAAGGGATGCAGACTGTGATTTTTCACTAATTTGCCTTCTATTGCCAGAAAACCATGCAGCAATTGAGGCATTTAGGAGAGTGGAATAAGACTGGTGAGGAACTCACTGATATCAAGAGTGACTTGAAGTCACCAGAAGGAGTGAACAACCAATTGCTTTCAAAACTAAAACCAGAGAGAAGCATCAAGTGAAGCTGGGAAGTGGGAACCAAAAGCACATGGAAAAATGGGCTTCTTTGCAGGACAGGTAGTTAAGCAGGGGGACTCCTTGTCACAGAAGTCACATAAATGACAGGTTCATGGGGCTTGTGGGGGAAATCCCTTCAGAGATACTGTCACAGACACCACCCTTGGCTTGGGAAGTCCCTAAAATACACACTGTTGTAAACTGGGAGAGAATCTGGGGACAATATCACCATGATCGTGCCTGGTCTTATTCTCCTTCAGGTTCTGTTTTGGCTCCTGCTGAGCCTTCTGAGGCTACATCAATCTCAGTCTCACCCAGGGTGGCTCTTCTGAGGTGGTTCTTAGGTTTGTTAACAAGATCTGCACAAAACACTTGGCAATCCTGAGGTTCAGAAGACCCTTGGAAGCTGGCAATGAACAGAACCAGGACTCCTGGCCCCAGTTTTCTACTCTAATCAGCCTCCTCCCATCATGCTGGGCACTGTGCTGGAACATTTGGTTCTCCACTGAATACTGGGGTATTTCTATTTCAGTGAAGTTTTCATTAAAACAGCAAAACACCTCCCACAGTTATAGTAGGGCCACTATATATATATTTATTTTATATATATATATATATAAAATTTATATATATATATAGCAGAACTCTTCCTGTGCAGGTCAGTGTGTATTTTACCTCCTCTGAATCTCTTCAGATCGCTTCCTTCTGGCCTCCAGCAACTTCTGTTTCTGTTGCTTGAGCAGTGCAGAAGCAGAGACAGGCTGGATATTGGGCTCTTGCTTCTTCTGAACATCTGGGAAAAAAAAGCCAAACCAAAATAAAAAGCCACTAATGTTTGCTCAGAAGGAGGGTGAGTGATTGCAGGAGTGGGTTTTCCTTCAGGCAAAAGGACAATACCTGCTTTGGTCCAGTGCTTGCAGAGGTTTCGTGCTCCAAAAGTTGGCTGTGCCAGTAGTTCCTTGAATTCCTCTGAACACTGCATGGGTCTCTTTCCTGCACCTGGAGCAGAAGAGGCAGAAATAGAACAGATCTGGAGCCAGCAAGGGAAGCAGGCCTGGTTTTAGGTTGGAAGAAACCCCTGTAGGTCACCTGCGTGAGGACCCTCCCAAAGCAAGGCCAACTTCTACGTTATATTTGGTTCCCCAAGGCCTTGTGCTCACAAAGCACATCATGAAGACATTTCTATCCCTTCAGCAAGCCCATCAGTCAGGCAGCTCCTCAGCAGCCTTGGCTGCCTGCGGTACTCCCACCATTCCCATTTTTAGAATGCTTGAAAGCCCTGAAGTCACCACATCTTATCCCTGGAAAATGAAGAGCTAGAGACAGGGACACATGCTGTGCTGTCTGCAATGGAGGCAACTGAAAGATGTGAACAAGATTTCTAAGTGGCACACAGAGCAGACAGTTCAAATCATCCATTATCTGCTCTCCACTGAGCATAAGGAGGATGCAATATTAAGTGCTTTACAGAAACAGAATGGAGGCAGAGAAGATTGGTGACATCCCAAAGACTATGGAAGGAATATGCCCTGAAGATCACAAAAGAAAAGCACTAAGAACAGGTTGGGTACTCAGGAGGTGCCATTCACTGCAGACCTGACTCTGATTTATACTTAGTGTTCCTTGGAAGGTTGCAAGATTGACAGAAGTCATTTACTTTAATCAAAGAAAATAAATTCTCTGGTTCAAAGTTCTTAAAACTTTCATTCGCCGTAATGTGGCAGAGATCTTCTGCCACTGTCCAAAGACAGAACAGGAAACTTAACTCAGGGGCACTGATGAAAACCAGATGCATGGAGCTACCCCGTTGCTTAGTTACATTTGCCTTGCAGCTACGATCTCAAGAGGGAAGAGGGGTTTGGATCAATGGAGAAAGCAGCCTGCAAATGGCTATCTCTGTAGCAAAGCAATTGCCAGGTTCATTCAGTGAGTAGCAGGGTCCTGGGACACATGTACACATCCAGCTGGGAATATCGGGAAGGTGAAGAGACTACATGGGTAATTAGGTACCAATTTTCTGCTTGGTTTCCTGGACAATTGCATCAACTCCTCTCACGACCAGATTGGAGAGAGTGGTTTGAATCTTCCTTTTGGGCACTGCAGCTGCTGCACTAGAAAGAGGAAACAAAAGCAGAGCATCAGTTTTCCCATTCTTAGAGGAAGGACAGGAGCTCAAATGTTAGCCCAGTGCTTCAACAAAACTCCAGCTTCCTTCAAGGGTGCCTCTCGTGTCACCTGTCTGACTTTGGGAATGATGTGCAGCTAAATCCAAATTCTAGCACAGTGTTTAGGATCTCCCATTTCTGCCTGGGTTGAGATATGTATTTCCTATGCATGGAGAGAAAACTAAACATAGGTAATGGTTAAGCTTTGCTCAGAGATAGTTCCAGGGACAGAGAGGAAGCTGGAATTGCTTCATTACTGTGCAGTCACACCAGTTATCAGAGGGCAGTGGTAAGGGAATGAAAGGCATGTGCAAGCACAGGGCTTGATCCAGCTGTGACTCATCTTTCCACAGCTGTCTTCAGGGGAATTTGGATGGAGGACCTGGCCCCTGATGCACACTGATCACTTGATAATAAGCAGGGTGTGCTACTGTCTCTTCATTGCCACACAGTGATCCTGTGTTATTCCAGTCAAGGAAGAGAGGAGGAGGAAATACAGACGACACTATATTGTGTATTAATTACACAATATGTGTAATTAATGTGGGATTAAATGCCATGAGCCATAACTAGATACAGTAAGGGAATGCCTCTGAAAAATACTCATCTTGGAGACTCACCAGATGCTTGTGATCTCATGATAAAGTTCATTTCACCTACTGAAACACAATGCTGCCTGGCTGCACACCACTGTATTAATTTAGAGGTAAAACCACCCTTTACCACAGCTTTGTGCTGTTAAAACATTCTCCTATCAAACAGCAGCTCTGTCATCCCATGGGACCAGGATTACACCAAACGTGGGGCATTTCTTCCTATCTGGTGAATGTAGTTATGGCAAAGGGATCACTGACTAAATAGAACCCCTTAGAGCCTCAGGCTCCTTGTAAGGGAGAGAAATCCTGTTGCAAAGCAAGGGAAATAAGTAGTTTCTCTTACACTGAGGCTGCATATGCTGTTGAAGAGACTCCTCCGTAGTAAAACCCATCCTGACAGAGCCTCTCCTTCAAAGTGGGATTCCTCCGGCCAACCTTTTTGGGAATGCGGCCACCAGAGAAGGTGGACTGAAGATCTGCCCGCTTGGAGCTGAGCTTCTTGTACTGGGATTGGATGTGATACTGGCAATATTCACAGTCATTCTGAAAAGAAATGGGAGAAGCCTGTTGCAGAACACTAGCAAGTACAATGTACTTCATTCCTCTCACCCACATGCATCCTTCTGTGGCTGAACTGAAGGAGCAGCTCTATTGTACTGCTGCAGCATTTGATCAGTTCAACAAACTTATGCCCACACTGCAGCAATATAAAACAAAACTCCAATTGTCCATATGAAACACTGGAAAAAGACCTGTGTGTTAAGGAATTTTAAGGTTATTCCTTGGCTCAAGTCAATTGATGTCCCAGGTCCTCTTCCCCAGAGTCTGTACTCTTGACTCTAAACTGTATTTAATTTTCTTACAGGTATGAACACAAAGGAAAACTAATGGGTCAGTGTCAGTCCAGGATGTTTAGAACTGAAGATAAGGAGCTGCCAGTGAGAGACAGCAGTGCCATAAAGGCACTCACTCAGGGTGTTCTTACCTTCCTCCCACATCTCCCTCCCAGTTCTCATTGATGTTCATCTGCCCCAGATTTGTGTAACTACAATTACCCGCAATAAAACATTTTTTGTCACCCATTAAACAGACAGCCAAATCCCTCCTGAGGTTCTTGTGGCAGACAGCCTCCATCTACAGCTTGTTCCAGGTGGCACTGGAACATCTCACTGGCACCGAGAGCCTTGTGTGCAGCCACCTCCTGGAGTGGGTCTGCAATCACAGCCGTGTTTTGCTGCAACTACCTTCTGTATTTGTCTTCTTCCCTCTCCACACACTTTGAGTTCCCCCCCAGTTCTTCACTCCTTCATTTTCTCTCCTCCTTCTAAGTGTTACCCTACTACCTGTAACCCTTCCAACTTAGACAGGTATCTTTCAGGTATCATAACATCACCACAGCCATGAAGTGACATTATCCACAAGTCCTTTAAACCAGTACAGGTCAGTACTGTTCCTAAAAGAAGAATCCCAACACCTTTTTCCTCTCATCTCCAGTGCCCCCCACATTTAGGTATAAATATGCTGCAGGTACGCTGGACCAAGGAACTCATTGGGTTAAAACCATCTCTGAAAAACACAACCATTCCCAAGAAAACCTGCTGTTGTTTTACCTTGGATGAGTTCCCTAGTGCAGTGCATGTAAGCTTGCACTGGTGCAAAGGAGAGTGAAAGGGTATGGAGATGGTGGTGCTCATGGGTCAAGACTATCTCTTTTCACTGCTTTGCATTTAGGGAACTACCATGCCAGCACAGAAGCAGCTCCTCTGGGTTTCATTTCTCAATTCCTCCACATACTTTAGTTACAAGTCAAAGAGTCAGAACATCAGAACAAAAGCAGCAGCCAGCCATAAGGCTGTCCTTCCAAACTACTGAGATACAGACCAGGTTCACAATCTGTGCACAGGGATCACCATTCTTCTTCCTGGCTTTGCAGGTGCCCATGTCCAGAGCTTCACCCATGAGAAGGATCTTCTGTGGATGGTCAACAGACAAACACACCTAGAAAGCAATCAGGGGATGTCTTGAGGAGGAACTGGATGGGTTTCTCTCTAGATGCCACTGGTTTGGCTCTGGTCCAGGTTGGTACCTCTGGTATTAACAGTGCAGCTTTAAATGCAGGCCCAGTTTAAGAAAACCACACGTCCTGTTCAGGCTGAGAAAAGGCTTGGTGAAAATAAGTGAATTTCTTTCTTACAAAGAGATAAAGATGTTGTATTTCTATGCTGAGCCTCAGGAAACCAAAGACCAGCAAAGGCAGATCTAGTTGTGAATGAATGATGGTCCTGTACAGCTCAGCTCTGACACCACCACAGCACCCACATTCAGCAGTGGATGGGAAGAGCAGAGGTACTAGAGCTCTCTGTCCCTCTCCATATATCTAGATCAAATCAGAACTGATGCTATGCAAGAAGAGTGCCTACTTCACATAACCAAAGACACTAGGAATTGTGTCTGTAGGTAAGAAACACTTTGAGAAGTCAATTTTAGTGTAGTTCTGAATATGTACATTTTAGCTAAGAACAATTCTTCACAGTTAAATACAGCCCTGCTCTGCTGTGCCTTTCTACTCACCAACAGGATTTTCTACTGCTTATTCCTGTTAATTTAAGCAATTAAATGGCTTAATAGACAGTTAATGAGATTCTTCATTTTTCCATTTGGAGAATTTAAGATGCAGAACAGTACATCACCAGCTGCTAGCCTGAAATTCTGCTTTACAGAAGCCAGTAAAAATGGTTTCCATTCCAGTGCCATTAAAAACATATTAAACAAAAATTAATTTATTAGCAAAATGAAGCCACCTTAAATGTTTTGATACCTACAGCAAAGTAATTCAGCATGTTCTGCATTTAGAAGTAACCGATTAAACAAGCCAACTACTCTTTATCAACTTACTATACGTAATATAGCATTTGTTTAATAAATCAGATGTTGCTCCATCTCAGTCATGATTTTGGAACCAGGAAACATTTTGCAATGACATCTCCTGCTCAAATTAGAAGAGAGAAATGAGCTTCCTCACCTTTTTCAGCTTTGAGAGACCTCTAGGCTGAAATAGACATTGCACTGAAGCAGCTGAATAAACTGAAGTGAAAACACACTCTGTACATCAGTGCCTGAGCCGACTGCAACTGTGAGCAGATTAAACACTTGAATAAACTCTGGTTTTAGATGCTTAATAGGACTTCTTGCTTCTTAATAGGACTGGAAGTTCAATCTTCTAGAAGGCTGGGAGCAAATACACACCATGCAAATATCTGAATACGATTTAAACTGTGTAGGCAGACTGCTGTAATTTCAGCCTTACTATGCGCTATAAAGCTAATTCTCAAGCAGATATAAGAAAGTTCAGCTATGGGCAAGTAAAAAAATCCTCTCACCTCATCTGAGCCTTCTTTAGGCTTCATAGGATTGGCATTAAGCAGCCCGATGACTGTGCCTTGGTCTGTCTTCCAGTGCTCTTTGTGGACATCACCAAACAAGAAGAGTGAGACACACTGATTGAGATCCCGTAGGTCGTTCAGCCGCCAGATACTGAAGGTTCTGCCCTGGAACAGACGTTCACTTTCAGCTCTCAGTACAAGGACACTGACTACAGCCCCTGTTGCTTTTAGAGAGTTATTCTGATTCCCACCCCCTGCCCAGTGTTTTTCTGACTTCACAGAATCCCAGATTGGTTTGGGTTGGAAGGGACCTTAAAGCTCATCTAGTTCCAACCCCCTGCCACGGGCAGGGACACCTTCCAGTAGAGCAGGTTGCTCCAAGCCCTTGTGTCCAACCTGGCCTTGAACACGCCAGGGATGGAGCATTTAGAAAAGCACAATTTGTAACCTTAGTAAGAGGTTAGATACACCACCTCCAGCCATACCACACAGCCAGTTTTGGGGTTCTTAAAGGCTAAACTAGCACAATAATAGCACTGCTACCAATGTTCCTGCCAGTAAAGCTGGACAGCACCCTTGCTTGCTGAATAAAGAGGTTTTTACCTCACTGAACAAACAAACCCAAGGCATATCTATATTTCATTAATGACTTTCTGTAGGACATGTACACCATCTAGGAGAGAATGACCTCTAGGGAAGTAATGGAAGCAGAATGCGTTGGCACACTTAAAACAAGAGGGCTGTCTACAAAGACTGAGGGTCACAGTCCTATTTTTTTTTGTATTGGCATTTAACATATAATTAACACTGTCAAGACAGGCTGATGCTATGGTTACATTAGCCAATGCTACTGTCTGGGACAACTGGTAAGCTAAGGACTTATCCCAAGGACTAAAAGCAGCATTACTGCATGAAAGCAGGCAAGCCAAGATGTTTAATAGAGGAGCTTTTCATTAACTCCATGTAGAATCGAGCAAGGGATACAACAAAGTTACTTACGTTATTTGTGCTCTGAGGAGTGACCTTCTTCACTATGACTCCAAACGTTACCCAGTCTATTTCCTCCAGGTTTTCTACAGCAAGTTTGCTCTTCAGCTGGGACAGTCGGATGAGCTTCCTGTTAGCCATTTTCCTGTCCATTTCAGCTGAAGACACCCGGGGTTTTCTGGATCATATAAAAGAGAACACATCCGTTGGCATAAATGGACAATGAAACTCATCCGGCATTCTCCTGGGGACACTATGTCTTGCTGCAGAATGCCTCTGTGCCTTGTTTCACCCAGAGGTCACTTGAAACAAAACCCCTCTGTTCAGGACACTGTACGAACACCAGATAGGTACTGATCACGCTGTTTGTTGTCCAAATAGCTGCACTGCAACTTAGCCCCGAGCCTGCATTAACTCTGCTCATTTCAGGAATGAGTGAATACAACTGACTGAGCAGAGTTTGGAAACCCAGCATGGTTTCCGCTGAGGAAACACACCGTGAGTATTCAGAGACCTCTTGTGGCCACATCTAGTATGGGGATTGCGAGGCTTCTCAGTGTGGAGAATGTGCTCAACCAGAGCACAGCTGGGCTTTGCACATGCCCACTGCTCTCCTCCGCCACTGAGGACATCCCAAGGAAGGCAGTGCTAATAAAATGATGGGTTTTTTCGTTGTTGTTGTTAGAAAAGAGCAGAGAAATAGAAATAGATACATGGTACTACCCCAAAAGTCAGTGTTTCCTCTTTACCAATCGCCCAGCTATGGCTTTGTGTTACATCACCTAATGACAACTGACTGATGTGACATGGTTAAATGATACAGCAAATCAGAAATCCAGTCCCCTGCACATCCCTTGTGTGACCAGCACTGCGGGACATGGGACTGATTGCATTTTCACTCCCATTACTGGAGGGTGGTGTTCCCAGACGGAGCCCAGTGCTGGGCTGCTCACCTTAACCTCAGTCCTGAGAAGGTTTCCACAGACACTGGCTGAGTTGTTGCACTGGAGCATGTAGGTGTGTGAGGAGTCTTCTCTCTGGTCACCTTACTGGGTGCGTTCCCCGCAGCAGATTGGAGAGGCTGGAATGCCAGACTGAGGACTTGCCGTGGAGGAGGAGCCTTATTCTCTTTAGCAGGAAAAAACACAAGGAAAAAACTCTTGATCACGAAAGAAAACTTCTAACTAAAAATAACACTAACTTACACCTGACCACAGACACGAGTCTAATAGAACACACTCAAGAAAAAGGTGTGAAACTGTCTCATTTATACTGAACTGGTCTCACTGGGAACTAACTGACAGCTCCAGACCAGTCACATGTAACTCAAGCAAATATAACTGTCTGGTGAGGAGCTTCCAGAGCAGCTCTCATTTTCCAGGCAAGCTAAACTGTAGGATACACAGTGTAGTGTCAGTGCCCAAGTTAACCACAGCAGCACAGAGCACAGCACCTATTGCAAAGAATACACTAACTCTGTAATAAGCTCTGTTCTGCTGTAACTAGACTGCTACTGTGTGAAACTATCCTGGATGTGTCTATACTGCTGCTGTGAACTAGATGAGCTTCCCAAAACAGCCCAGTGTGTTCCAATGAGAAGGCAGACTGAGAGTGGTACCTGCTGAGGATGCTTTTGATTTCTGGTTTCCTCGCTTGGCTGGAGGTAAAGGATTGCCCAGCTGGGCTGAGAAACACGGTGACTCTTGCAGCTTCTGAACATTCCTTTCCTTTAAGGGTGAACAGGGAGATTTACCTGGCCAAGAAAACAAAATAATGTGACACCTCAGAATCTGGACTCAAACATTAAGAATTGCTCCAAACTAATTAAATCTCTGGATAACAAATCCAAGTCACGGTCCCACATGGAAGCCCTTCAGCTAAGTTGCCAGCATCTGAAATGCAAGAGCTGGAAAAGCCCCAAAGACTCTTCCCCATGATGACCTAAAACTTTGAATATCACTGAAACCATAAAGATGTGCAAAGTAGGAGCATCCCCTTGCTTTTCAATTTTCTCCTGTAGTTTCATTACAAGTGTGCTACAGCAACAAACACAGCTGTATTTTCTGTGTGTTACAACATCTGCCAGTAAGAAGGGACACTTCCAGAACACCCTGGGGCTCTTCATGAAAGCTGCCCCATGCAGAGTCAATCCATAATGCAGGTACCAAAGCTGCAGGAAACAATCTGGGTGAGAATACACCAGGGCATCATTCCTCCTTGCTGCTCCTGAAGTGGCCACTTTAGGATTATTTCCAAGACTCCATCTTGCCTATAAATTCCACATTGGTAAGACAACAAATCCTAAACCCATTTAATTAGTCTTATTACCAGGGGTTTTCTTCTCAGGGCCTGAACTGGATTGCTGCCCAATAGTAGCGTTTTGCAACTGCTCCTGTAACGTCTTCATCTGTTCTTGCAATTTTCTCAGCTCAGCTAGGAAAGAAAGGAGAAGAAAAAGGATAATAATGAAGACAGCAGGAAGCCATTGCAGAGAGGGATTTATGAGATCCCTGGAAGTCTGGCAGCTTTACTACATCACAGGAACTTAGAAAACAAAGACTCGAGCCACAGTACAGGTTTACTTGGTTCTGTGAAGCTCACACTGCAGGGACACTTTTCCATACAGCCTGGAGCTGACTTCTCTCATATAAATATTTTACTTAATCGTGGTAAGTTCCTTGCCATGTTGCATGTAACTTTCCTACAATTTAAATGGCTTATGATAGCACTCCTTAGCATAAAGAAATGCTTCTGATATAACCAAATATGTGGCTTGGACACAGGCAAGCTCAGTGGCCAGCTCTGCTTCCATGCTGACTGGTATGGGAGAACCTCCTGCCAGTAAGTCCTGAAGGGAAAGGGATTGCTGTGATGGTGAAAGATGCCAGGATGACAGCCCTGAGCATCCAAGCAACATTGTTCTTTATTTGGTAAGGCACAGGTACACAGGCACCTTCCCTATCCTGCTCAGCAGAGCTAACTTGGACTCCCTGGCTTATGTAAGTCCTCTCTGTCTTTCTCTTGGGAAAACACGTTTGGTGAGTTTGGCCATTGAGCACCAAAAACTGGACTTAGAAACTTTCACAAGGACTTTCTGCATTCCCACTCTGGCACCACCTTAAACTGAGGAGCAGCAGGCCCTGCCTTCCATCCATTAGCTCTCTAGGACAAGATGTATACAACAGAACAGATAAAATATGCTGTTACAGAAACCTTGTAGTTCTTCGTTGGTTTTCTCTTTTGCCTGACTGTGAGCTGAAGTGGAGGCAGTTTCCTCTGCTGCCTCCTCCTCTTCCAGCAGGTCATCTACATCTCCAAACAGCATAGCCAGGTTCTCCTTCTGCTCATCAATCAGGCTGTCCTCAGCATCCACCTCCTCCGTGTAGGACGCATCGTCTTCTGCATCAAAGAGCTCATCATATTCATCTGGTTCTCCTCCCTCATCCTCTGGAGCATCTTCCTCCTCAGGAGAATTCCTCTCCTCAGTTGCCTCACTTTCTTCCAGGAGGGAGGCCAATAGATCCAAGTCATCATCAGCTAAGGTAAAAATGAAACTCAAGTGTTAAAGCTGCCATGGAATAAAACATCCAAGATACTCTAATTATAAGCTAATGACAACCAACACTAAAGCAGAGCAGCAAGTAGCATTTAGCTTTGGCTAAAGGAAAATAGAGCAGGTTCCTACTGTCTGGTTGGATGGGAATGTGGTTGCAGACACTCTCAGCTTGCGATTCAGGCTGGCCAGTCAGCAGAAAACTTGCAGACTATTAGCACTGGCTTTCTCTCCTATGCAGCTGCTTGTATAAAGAAAAGCCTGGGGACCTGTAAAGGTGGAGCCAGGAGCTCTACAGAGACACACATGTGGCTTTTGCCACTGGAAGGTGAAGAGGAAGATGCAAGGCAGGCAAGAAAGCATGTTCTCAGATATGGTTTGCTCAAGGAAGAGGACAAAGAAATATGGTCCAAAGGGAAAAATAATGGAAAAAAGAAAATCAAGTACAGAGAGAGGAATGGGACAGACAGAGCATAACTGAAGATCAGAACAAGACAAGAAATTTCATTAGCTTTTGCTACTGAAGAAAACACAAAACCAGGGAAGGGACAAAGCAGCCTCACAGAAAGGTGACAATAATGAACCTCAAATGCCTCTGCAAGTGAAATCAGTGTAACATAATTTCCTTTGCTAAGAGATTTATCAAGTTTTTTGAACACTTGAACTTACTAACTACATACTGATGAGAAGACAACTTTCCCACTGAAAGTAAGAGTACTTTCCCCCCTTACCATCCATGATTTCACCAGGATTTCTTCAGCAGTCCTCAAGGAAAAATATTCTCTGTTATGGAGAGAACAACAGTGATAATGTTAAAGTAGATATAGCTCATCTAGAAACACATATTGTGTTCAGGCTCCTTATTTGATGATCTGCAAACCACCAGCTTGTCTTTGGTCACAGCTGCAGATGAGGACTCCACTAAATTTAAACCACTCATGTATGTCTTTTACATCTAAAGTCTCACCTTTGCTGAACTCCCTGCAGTGTAAGGGCTGTACTTATAGGAAAAAAAGCCCATATCAGACACAGATTTTACGGAATACCAGCCCCATTCTCACAGTAGTAACCACTTTCACCTCATCATCCTGCCATAATCATAATTAGCATTTAATTGATTATTAACATTTAACAGTTCATAGAATCATGGAATGGTTTGGGTTGGAAGGGACCTTAAAGCTCATCCAGTTCCAACCCCCTGCCACGGGCAGGGACTCCTTCCACTAGAGCAGGTTGCTCCAAGCCCCTGTGTCCACCCTGGCGTTGAACACTGCCAGGGATGGGGCAGCCACAGCTTCTCTGGGCACCCTGTGCCAGCGCCTCAGCACCCTCACAGGGAAGCAATTACTCTTAAAAGCTTATGTTCTGCATCTGTCATAGGTCCTCCACTTCATGGACGCGTGGCCATGAAAAATTAGTGAGCACAGGTAGACAAAAATGGCCAACAGAAGGCTGGATACGAAGAAGGGAAATCCACTGAGGATGAAAGCAGGTTGTAGTGAGATGGAGGTCAGTCTCTTCTCCCAAGTAACAAGTAATAGGACAAGAGGAAACAGCCTTAAGCTGTGCCAGGAGAGGTTTAGGTTGGATATTAGCAAAGGTTTCTTGACCAAGAGGGTGCTCAGGCATTGGAACAGGCTGCCCAGGGCAGTGCTGGAGTCACTGTCCCTGGAAGTGTTCAACCACCATGTAGACGAGGCCCTCAGTGACATGGGTTAGTGGTGGCCAGGGCAGCGCTGGGGAATGGTTGGACTTCATGACCTTAAAGGTCTTTTCCAGCCTGGTTGATTCTATGACCCTTCTTATTATTATTAAACCCAAACTCTTACTGTGTGTTACAGGTCTTCCTGCTGCAGAGACTTTTATTTCACCCATAAACTCCACTTTTAATAGTTCTCTTTTTTCTCTTGCTCCAGGATATTCATTTTCAGCAAGTAACAAAACACAACCCAAGCGCATACACGAGCAGGACTGGCTTAGGGACCACCACAGAGCCCGGGGCTCCCGCTGCCCCGCCGGTGGCACTGACCCGGGGACACACACCCCGCTCACCGGGCCGGGCCAGCCCCGGCGTACCGAGGCCCGGCTGTACCGCGCCCGCCGCCGGCAGCAGCCGCGGGATCGCCACCGCCGCCCGCAGCGCACACCCGGCTCTCCCATGGGGCCGCCCCCCCTAATCAGGGACCTCCTTCCCCTCCCCGCTCGGCCGCCTCCCCGTGGGGAACCCCGACCGGGGGTCCCGGACCCCTCACGCCCGGCTCTCCCCTCACGGCCCCACTCACCGCCATGCCCGCGCTTCACCGGGACCCGCCAAAACTCCAACCCGGCTCCGCCCCGCGCAGGCGCGGCCGCGGCGTGAGCGCCAGCGCTGGTGCTGGCAGCGGGGAGCCGCCCGGCGCCATCTTGGTTGTGGGCGGGCAAAGGGGGAGGTGGTGGTGGCAGGTGGGGTTCGGCGCTGTGCCGCTGTGAGGTGGCGGTGTCAGGGCACTGTTGGACACCTCGGTGGGGCGGTGTGAGGTGCCATGGACTGTCCCCTGGGATAGCCCCATGGCGTGAGGTGTGTGTCTATACAGTGCTGGGTGAGGCTGCTCTGGCTGAGAACTGCCTGCATCTGGTCAGTTCTCCACATAGCTGACCAGGTATAGCCATAGAATCACAGACTGATTTCTGTTGGAAGGGACCTTAAAGCTCATCCAGCTCCAAACCCCTGCACGGGCAGGGACACCTTCCACTAGAGCAGGTTGCTCCAAGCCCCTGTGTCCAACCTGGCCTTGAACACTGCCAGGGATGGGGCAGCCACAGCTTCTCTGGGCACCCTGTGCCAGCGCCTCAGCACCCTCACAGGGAAGAGCTTCCTTTAGTAAAGAATCTACATAGTCTCTGTACTTGAGTTAATCCAGCAAATTCAAACCCAGGTATTGTCATAGAATCAACTAGATTTGAAAAGACCTTTAAGATCATCAAGTCCAACCCAGGACTGCCAAGTCCATCTGCAACTGGCAGGATTGTGTAGCCTGGTTCAGTATTTCTTTGGTATAAGCAACTATGATTCTGTGAAAAATAATACATCTGAATATATACAAGCTTGTTGCTCTAATTCCTTTCTCTGTGCATCAGTTATATGCAGAAATTACTCCCAAACCAGAAGGGTTTGAGCTCAGATCCCAAGGCTTTTGCACTAAACCCACCCTGCAAGACAGTACACAGAGAAAGATGGGATGTCTTTGGTATCCAAAGGGCAACAGTACCCGTTTGGGTTAGGAAAGAGAAATTAAGGACAGAAATTCTGTGGGAGCTGAAGGAATCAAGAAGGAGTTCCAGCAGATGGCAGGAAACAACTAAGAGATAAATGCTCTGCTGAACAGTTGTCAACCGAGCTGTCCAGAGCGTGTCATGTTAGACTCTCTTGGTTTTGGGTTTTCACCCCAAAACCACATGCCTAGCCCAGGCATGCTGGACTAACTCATTCTGGATGCTTCTCTGTATTGCTGCTCACCCATGATGGAAGTGGGAAAACACTTTTTATCCACCTTGGCATGGGTGCAGAACTGTGGGCAGGCATCAGGATGCTGTGATTTCCCTCCCTCTGGCTGATAATTGCCAGTGAGACCCAGGTTAATCACAGAGCATCACCAAGTCCTCCTACTCTCTATCTAACTGGAGTAATGATGGCTTGTGCACTCCTGTGACTTGAAGTTTGCAAAGCCAGTGATACTTTGCTGCTCACCAGTCTCAAGCCCACCCCACAGCACTGTTCTGGCCCCTTCCCAGTCTGGATTTTAAATCTGAAGTGGAATAAAATGCTTTTGGCTCCTGTTCCACACTGAGTCACGATCATGGGACACACTCCTACACCAAGAACTGTAGAATCACAGAATGGTTTTGGATGGATAGGACCTTAAAGATGTCTTTTGTTAAAAATAGAGATATATGGACAGGTACTATTTCATGGACATGTAGTATTTAGTACGTTAAAACACAAATACATTTGATCTTACCTTTCATTTAAGAGAAAACAAAGGGGATGTACTCTTGAACATGTGCTAAAGAGCATCTGCTGGCCATGGCCGCCTGTCACGATAGCTCATCTGCCCTCTGGACTGCAGTTCAGGATGACAACAGCAGGAAAATAATCCTCCCTGTTGCATGAAGAGGTTTCTGGTTTTATTCTTTGCAGTTCCTTGTCCCTCCTGATTTGCACTATCAGATGTAGTATCTTACCTTTCTGTGAAGACCTGCTTCAGCTAATGCCCAGTAGTATTACTGTGCTGAGGCTCCCCCTCTTTCTGAAGCCTCTTAAAATGGACATGCAGAAGGAATTCCTCCCTTGGCCTTTCACATCGATTTTCTGTATTTTCATTAAAGTTAATGGTCCTCAGATGAAATCTGCTTTATTATCATTCTATTAGTTTGATTTTGGCCTAGTAGTGTTTCCATCAGATTTTGATCATTGCAGTATCCATAACCATCACAAAGCTCCTGTAATAAAATTGGATTCAGGGAAAAAAGCCCATAAATCCTACTGTTGCAGGGAACCAATTAAAAGCCAATAAGAGATTGCATCTGCTGGGAGTACTTGTGATTGATGAAGGTTGCAACCAAGCTGATGAATTCCTCTTCACAACAGATTTCAGTCAGCTCTTGCATTACCTGAAATTATGGATGAAGCTGTGCGAGAACATGAGCTACAGCTTACAGAAAACAAGAATCCAGAGTCTGCAAGAGGTAATTGGAACAACAGTGATGCCCAGCAAAACAAAACAACTCTTTGCTTTAATTATAAAGAGAAAAAAAAGGGATTGTTTCTCCTGGTATTGGTAGCTGAGAATTCACAGCATGAAAAACACACTGAAGGAAGATTTTCTTTGCCCCAAGAAACATCTACAGGTATTTTTCTTGTGTATATTTTAAGAATGTTCACCTGCTGAGAGTGAAACATAAGCCTGACACTATTGATTTGTCTTGAATTAATTTTGAATTAATCAGCTCTAGAATAGTTTCCATTTCAGGTTTGAAGCAATAATTTTGAGTAAAATACTGAGTCACCCAAGGTATTTCTAATTCCACTATTGATCTGCTCAGTGTGCTTTCTCCTGCGTGATTTGGATCTTCATCCACACCACAAATTGGAGAAGCAATTATTTATGGAAGTAGGTTGACAGGACAATTTGTCATCTACAAGTACAAAATACCTGCTGTAACTCTGCCCATTCAGTTGTGGTATCCAACATCCCTAAAGGCTTTCTCCTCCAAAGCTGTTCCATTCTCCTTAGCTCAACATCACAAGATGACATAAGCTATATATATCTCTACATTTCACTGCACAAGCATCTCTCTCACAGGTTGTACCATCTTTTAATGTTCAGAACTTCAGAGTACAGAAGGATGATGATCAGCCTGATCCCCACCTTTGTTTGGAAGAAAAGCATTCCTGCCCCTGTACCTGGAATGCCACGCTGCTCTGCATTAGCCATCACTAACAGCAGTAATGCTTGGGCTTTGTGCCATGGCTTCACTTCTTTTCCTTGATAATGGTCTGAAGCTGAGGCTCATTGGAGTTTTCCATGTACCCTGTTATGCTAGAACAGCCACCCTCAAAGCAGAACCCCTCTTCCAGGTGCCTGAATATGCCTTCTCCTCACCAGGCACTAGGATCTACACATATACCCTGTGAGCACAGTGGAGAGAGGACAAACAATGACAAAAATTCATACTTCTTTTAGCTAATCTCTCTTAAAATTGGAATCCAGCATTTATGGAAGTGCAAGGCCTCTGAAATAAGTCACTAGTAAAGGCCATGGACCAGCTGCTGTTGGTCGTACGCTTTCACTCACGCTAGTTCTGTGGGAAGCTCATGGTCCACGCAGTCCTTCAATGAGGTTTTAGGTGACCATCTCCACATGAGACATTTCCCTCACCTTTTCCCTTCTGCTCAGTTCTTTCTGCATTAGGAATATGCAGTTACCTGAAATCCAGAGACACAAATTCCTGCTTGCTTGCCTTTATTCTGAACAACTTCTTAACCACCGAGTCCCTCAGAGAAGCACACCCAATGGTTAGGGTAAGGTTTTTGGGATCAGAGCACTCCATCTTTTGTTAAAGCCATTACAACTGTAAAAGCAAAAACTAATTACAGTTGCATTTTGTTATAGTTTTGCCCTATAAACCTCCTCAAGTACAGGGGCTGTGTTATAAATACAGTTTCTCTTGCATTTTATCTTCTAAGTGTTCCATTTCTACAGACCACATTGCCTGTACATGAAGAAGGATTCAGGCAACCCAACACCTCTGAGACTTGTGTGCAAAACGTCAACTCAGGAAACATTCAGGCTTGTTATAACGTGAGCTTTGAAACAGAAGGGTGAGCCAAGAAGTAATAAATTGAACTTC
Source organism: Strigops habroptila (assembly GCF_004027225.2). Taxonomy (NCBI): domain Eukaryota; kingdom Metazoa; phylum Chordata; class Aves; order Psittaciformes; family Psittacidae; genus Strigops; species Strigops habroptila. The sequence goes on along the minus strand of NC_044279.2, from coordinate 7,180,047 downwards.
CATCTTGAGGTTGTGTGATCATCCCACCCTGCTCATTCTGAACACCCAGCTCAATTCTGGCAACCAGAATGAAGCAGACTGGGCACAAGCAAACCTTGCTGCTGCCCCTCGCTGAGCCTAACAGACCTAGTGCAGAGCAAGCTGGCACAGGTGTAACTACTGGGTTGTAATGAGTGCTGGCATGTTTGCTTCCAGAAATCAAGTTGTGAACTGAGGAGTTAAAAAATAAAGATCTTTCCCTACCTCAAGGTTGTCAGATCAGTCCAGAACCATGTGGAGGCTTCCTTCCAGTTGGGCAGTGCCCAAGGGACCACCGCTTTCTTCAGCAGGAGGATGATGCCATAAAGAGACCCATCTCAGTGAAGGTTTTCCTGCATCTTTTACTTCCCCTCTCTGCCAGTTCCCAGCAGTGCAAACGTCGGCTGTTCACAAGAGATGAAACTTCTCATTTGCATTGATCCCAGCAGTTTGCTCCAGTTGTTTCCTACCGTTCATGCTGGTTCATATTTGTTAAAGAGTTGTGTATTTTCCTCCCTTATGCAATGGCAAGTTAATAACTGGGTTTTGGTATGATAAAAACACCAGGGATGGTAAGAACAGAACTAACACATTATAGTTCTTTCTACACAAGCTTTGAGCCATAGGTATTTGTAGTCCTCTTTCAGCCTCCAAAGTATTCACAGGCATAGATAATTTTATACTTGCAATAGATTTATTTTGAGATGTGAAAATCCATTATACTTCTCTTATTAAATAAGGTTACATCCATCTCAGCGCTTTCGAGCACAATACTGTACAGGTGCAAATGAATTATTGTTATAAGAAAGAAAAATCAAGACAACACCTTAAAAATGAACAGTTCTATAAAACCAAGTGACTTAGGTACACCTGGAGCTACATATATCAGACATAAATGATCTGTTTTAAACCTTACCCACATCTGGCTAAAGCAAGAAGTTACATAAACCATCAGAAATTTAACATCAGATTAACATCAGCTGAAAGAGGGGAGAGTTAGAGAAGATATTAGGAAAAAACTCTTCACTAGGTGGTTGGTGAGGTGCTGGCACAGGGTGCCCAGAGAAGCTGTGGCTGCCCCATCCCTGGCAGTGTTCAAGGCCAGGTTGGACACAGGGGCTTGGAGCAACCTGCTCTAGTGGAAGGTGTCCCTGCCCGTGGCAGGGGGTTGGAACTGGATGAGCTTTAAGGTCCCTTCCAGCCCAAACCAGTCTGGGATTCTATGATTAGTATGGTCACAAGGGCAGCAGTAAACCTGCCATCTGGAGAAAGAGTGGGGTTCATTTCAAATGCTCAAGGAACGCAGCACTACTCCATTTTGCCAAAAGCTTCTCTACCAGCTTTTTAAACGTATTAGTTTCGTGATACATAGTATAGGAGAGGTGAAGTATTTACAGCCTCACAGTTCTTTTAATTGCTCAGCAACTCTATCCTCTCTCTTCTAACTTCAGTGATTCAGCCCCATTCTGCAGGATAGCCGTGAGAGCAGAGCACATCAGGGGAATGTTCCTTAAAGATTTCATAGCAGCAGACACACTGCTTTAACACATCCATGTTAACCTATAAAAATTCTTTTCCTAAAGCAGATTAAAACAAGATTAGTGAGTAAAGAGCAGGGTAGGAATTTTACCCTTTCCCATTGAATTCATGAGAAAAACCCTGAAAACCTCCTTCGTGGGATGTAGAGTTGAGCTTTATTCGAGCAGGATGTATCTGGCAGGTGAAATTCCAGAAGATGAAGAATTGGAGGGCATCACTCAGTTAATGCAGTCCATAACATGAATCTGCAGCGTGTCCAGATCAGGTAGAATTTCTTCACATTTGGGACATGAATATATTGAAATATTCCGTTGCTCTGGCCAGTCTTGACTAGCAGTTCCTGCAAGCAGAGCAGATAAGTGATTCCCTGTTATATTACTTGAGTTTTCCACTCTTTTTGTGGAGTGGTTGAAAGAGGTCTGGCTTGCTCCTAGCAACCAGAGAATCATGCTCTTCCCAGCTACCCACTTGCCAGAATAGCCACAGGGGAGCTGGGGAGCTGCTTGCAGCCAAGCAAAGCTGTTTTAAACTGCACACAGCAGGGCCTGGCCCCGTGAGCTGGAGAATGCTTGTGGTACCTCTTTGGACAAGGCGAGGTGAGTGCTCCCGATCCGGTGCCCTGGCTCCGTGACGACTCTGCATCTCCGCCAAAGAGTTTCTGTGGAGAATCAGTAAGTCAGAGGCTCTGAAAAAAGACTCGGCAAAAGGTATCTTCCCTTTGTCCCCAGAAAAGGTGAAAGGATTCAAAATAAATCAAAGGATTTCCAAGTAAATCATGTCAACTGGTCCTGCATTTAGTTCACAACTGCTGCTCAGAAACAGAACCTAGAAACGCTGCTGCTTTGTGAGATTGTGCCAGGATCCTGCTGAGATCAGGGTCATGCAACTGATACCACCAGGATTTGGGCAGCTACACACCCAGCGATCTGGGGCTTGCTCCTCTGGAAACCTCCAAGGACTCAGCTCTTCAGGGCAAACTGCACATTTGATTAAAGTAGAAAAGCAAGTTATACCAGAAAAAGGGTTCAGCGTACAGTTTATGTGAAATGTAACTTGATTCTTCAGATTCTGGGCACTCTTGTACCCATGGCTTCCACAAATGAATGGAGGACAAATGGTTATGTTTCCTTTTGTCTCTTTTGCAGCTTAAGAGTGCTAAAATGGTGCAATTCCAGGGTATCACAGTACTGGAAACTATGGGTACTCACCACTGCCACCTGGAGAAGCAGCAGCTATCCCTGGCACACATGCAGCAAACTTAGCTGCAGATTCACCACTAAAACTGAGGCCAGACCCCAAAGAAACTCACATGAAACCAGCAGGGAGAATTTACCAAGCGTGAATCATCCCAAGTGAAAACTTGCTAAAGCACCCAAGTAAGAACCAACACACCTTTCAGAGATTCTATCACAAAACTAAAATGAGAACTCAGGCAATTTTAAAATTCAAATTAACCAAGAAATAAATGTCTGTGAAGTTGTTTGCCATTCTACTGAGATGCTAGCAACAACAGTCCAAACTCTTCTTGTTTGGACTCAACAAGACAAGTCCAAAGGCAGCTCAGCCAAAATCTGTTCTCACCGGCTAAGATCTTCAAGGTTTTGCTGCTCTTTCAGCAGGTACGCCAACTGGACAGCCAACTGCTCCTTCTCCTCATGGATCTTCTCTCTTGCTGCCCTCTCAGCATGGAAATCAGAACAATAAACCTCCATCTGATCAGAAAAACAAAACCCTGCTGAGGACTTGTAACTTGGATGAACCACAGTCATAGATGGTATGTCAAAATAGCAGATCTGTATCATAGCCTGCATCTACTCAAAACACTCCTACAGCATTTACACTCTGCAAAGTGAAGATCTGCACTACTTACAAGGTGAGGAAGACTCAGTGGATTCTGGATAACATACCTCATGTGTCTTATCTGGGACAGTGCTATTGCCCTCTGCTGTACAGAGCCAGAAATGCGGCACAGACAAGCAGTGAGGAGGTGACTTGACCCATAACAAGACAAATCTGTGGCACAGGCAGTGGAACCGGGCCAAGATGCCAGTTTTGTGCTTTAAAGGTTAGGCAGACCCTTTTTAGTCACTGTTTATACACACTGGTTTGAGGAAAACCATCCCTAAAACATATGCAGTGATTCTTAAGACTGTGGTTTTAAACACCCATCTATTTGCAACTTTTGTTTGTTGTGCCAGACTCCAGCATACACAGTTCCTCCTACAGAACTGTAGGGTATGGTGGAACAGGCTCTGCAGGGATTTGCAAGGCAGGCCGAGTAAGGGAATCATGCTTCAGAATTGAGAAGTATTCAGTATTCCAGAGTGGGCCATTAAATATCTCCTTCTGGTTCCTGAATATTGGGTGGGGGAACTACCCAATTCCTGCAGAAGTGCTGAGGGATACCTGAGCACGGAGCACAGCCATGGTTTCAAGGTCTTCCTCTTGCTTAGCAATTATCTGCTTCATTTCATCTATCTGGAGCTGCTTTGCAGCAAGGGCTTGTTCTGCCAACTCCACCTTTGCAGTTAGTTGCTCCACCACCACTTTATCCACTCTGTCCAGCTGCAAGGAAAAGAACTCTGATTATGAGACGAACTCAGAATACAACCCGGCTTGAAGTGGAAGTTTGCTTCTTAATCCTCCTGCCCTTGGAAAAGCTTCCAACTTTGGACATCAAAGGAAGTTGGACTAAGACAGCAGGAGTGATCAATATTTCATTTTAAAGATTAGGTCTGAGTTTTCAAACTACGTTGTATCAAGTTAAAAGAACTCCCTAAAGGAGTTTCCCACTGCCCAAATTTGTTCCCAGATACATCCTCCCATCCCTACCTGCTCCCCCCTAGTTAATTCTGATTTCTTCTTGTGATGAGTTTACCTCTTTGAGTTTCATCTGATCGATTGTTCTCATTGCCTCAGTGAGTTCAGGAAGGACTTTGCTATATGCATCCTGCAAGCTGCTGTACCTTACCCTGTTGAAGACAAGAAGAGAGGTGAAAGTTTGAAACACTTCAAAACTCTTTGAAATCTAAACAATCTGTTCGAATTTAGGAAAAAAGCCACCACCAGCTCCTTGCAACTCAATCTGCATTTCTGATGAGAGAAAAATCATGCTCCGTGTCTCAACATCCCTCTTCCAGCGAGCTGTGTGCTGCTCTATCCATGGACTAAGTCCAAAGAAACGTCCTTACTGATCATCTGCATTTCATATTGAAGAATCCATCACACCAGTATTTTTATCGAGCTCACAAATGCTGTTCAAAATGTAACACCTTTCTTAGGAAGACATCCAAGTCTTGACTCAGAGACTTCAAGTGAAGGAGAATTCATCAGGAGAAGAACCAGACACAGACTCCAAAGATAATGAGCAGCTGAAGATGGGTCCTTCAGGAAGTTCAGCCTCTCTGTGCAGCTTGGACTGACAGTTTCACACTCCTTAAACAGACTGCATAGGAAAGGGAGCAGGGAGCCAGAGCAAAGAGCGAGTCTCTTCAGCTCAGCTTGACTGCACACTTACTTCTCCTAGCTAAAAACACATTGTAGGGGCTGCAGACCTCTTCATGTATGTCACTTTCCCATCCCTGTCACCACCTGACTTGTCCCTGCCCTCAAACATGTGGATGCATTTACCCCTGCGAGTCAGCAGGACAGCTTATGTCACTTTTCTGCTTCCTCTACTTGTATGTTATACCTGACCCTATTCCTCCTTTGACTTTAGGACAAGAGGAAGACAGAAGTCAGAGCTTACAGCTCAAATTTTCCTAAGTGAGGGTTCAGTAGGTGAAAGAATACAGCTGGGGCCTAATGTGGAGACTCCAGATTCAAAGTGACACAGACACTGAGGCGAACACAGGTTTCTAGTTCAGATTCTACAAATATAACATGGTTTCAAAGGGTGCAGAACACAAAACTAGTATTTCAGATTCAATTCCCCTTTGGCCAGTTTCCCTTGGACTTCCCCTTCCTCACTGACACCACCTCCCTGGAATATAAAACCAAGTCATACTCACTTCTCCTCATGTGTCTTGGCTTGTTCCAGCTTGACCTCTGCCTGCATGCTCTCCACCTGAAGTTCCAGCTTCTTGACGGTGTATATTAGCTGATGCTTCTCCTCCAATTCTGCTGCAGCAGCCGAGCTCTTTCTTTCCAGTACTTGGCACCTGAAAAGGAAAAAAGGTTCATCTCTCCTGTTCACCTTTTCCTGAGGGATTTGCCACGCCAGGCATATTGTAAGAATCTTTGTGTGGTTCACTTTAAAGGCTTATTTTGATGAAGAACAAGGAAAGACAAAAATTAATCTACACAACCATCAAAAACCAAAGCTATTGAAACTAATACTTTCTTACTATTATGAATCTCAAAGAACTGGAATTTGACAGAAAACTAAGCCATGAAAGTGAGGGTCTTGTAACCACTTGTTATAACCTACACAACTGGGCTTCAAAAGCACAGACAGTTCATGTGGAAAGGGTCATAATGAGGTCCTTCAGCTTCTTCCCCTGAGACTAGAACAGGGATTGATTATGTGAAGCAGAAAACAGGAAAGATTTCCCTTTATATCAGGAAAGTTTAAAACCCAAATCTTAACATTCAAGGCACTGGGGTTCTATTTGTAGAACTAGGTTGGCAGCTCAGACTTTCTGACAAATACTGTATTCCTTTCAACTCTACTTACAAAGAAGGAGCAATCTTTTACAGCATTTCTATGAAACAGATATTTCAGTTGGTATTTGTAGGGCTGGTGAGTTTCCCAAGCTGGGAGTTGTCATACAAATATATACCAGGTGTCACAGCAGAACCTTCTGAACCTTACTTTTCTTGAAGCTTCTTCTGAATCAATTCTGCTTCTTTTAACTTCTCATGGGCTTCCTGAAGCTCTTTAAACAGAGCACAAACTTGCAAATTCAGAGCTTCTACTTCACTGCCAACCTTTTAGAGAAAAAAGGAAAATTACATATGGACCATTCCAGATAGCAAAGCTGCAGGCTAAGAGATCTAAGCAGGAATAGCGTTCTTTCTCTAGAGGAAAGAGCAGAAGTCAGTGTGCACCATTACACTGGATAATAACAAGTCCACAAGGCTTCACAATTAGCAGTTATTCCTAAAAATGGCAGAACCCCATTTTGACTTAACAGTTTCAAAGACAACACTAGCACTGACTTTTTAACATTGGCTAGAATACACCTCATGCAGATGGGAAACACATAGAATCATGGAATGGTTTGGATTGGAAAGGACCTTAAGGTCATCCAGTTCCAACCCCCCTGCCATGGGCAGGGACACCTCACACTAGACCATGTCACCCAAGGCTCTGTCCAACCTGGCCTTGAACACTGCCAGGGATGGAGCATTTACCACTTCTCTGGGCAGCCCATTCCAGAGCCTCACCACCCTCACAGCAAAGAACTTCTTCCTTATATCTAACCTGAACTTCCCCTGTTTCAGCTTGAACCCATCAGCCCTTGTCCTATCGCTACAGTTCCTGATGAAGAGTCCCTCTACCATCATCTACATTTTCTTTCTCAAGAGTTGACAATTTAAAACACATGAGAAAAGCAGAGAGGCTTTGTGATTACTGCCACTCCTCTGAGCAACAGTTGCTGTCCTTCAAAGAAACCTAAAAGATCTATCCCTAGGTAGGCTGCTGCATCAGTGTGCTCTTTAGAAAGAGCTGTGACAACAGTTGTAGAGCAGAAGCAGCAGTTTGGAAGTAGAGAAGCAAATGAGGCAGACTCAAAGCTTAGACTTTCTCCTCCCAGTTATATACTGGTATTATCCTTTCCATTCCAGTTTCCTCCATTCTTGTTTCGGGCAGAAAGCAGAGAACACAGAAGGTTTTATGCATTGTAATTTAGATTACACATGAAACCCATCCAGCCAACTGGCGCTCTCCCGACGCAAACCAGCCTCTCCCACACCACACAAATGAGAACCCTAGGTCTGGAAGACTTCAGTTCTTGATGTTTTGAAGGAAAAAATACAACCCTAAATGGTAATTCCATTGCCATGCATTCAAATTCAAGTTTGCAAACAAAGGAGATGATTTCTAGTAAAATTGTAATCAGTTTTGTTGTGAGTTTCTGGCCTTTTCATTTGGCCTTCAGACCACAGGAATGTTACTGAAGGATCCTGAAGACAGGCAGAAAACAAGGGGAAGAAAGAAACAGAAGCTGGATTCTCCTCTAACCCAAGGCTCGAAGAACACCTCACAGTTTTAATTCTTAAAATATAGCCCCACACTGCAGAAGGTGTGAAACCTTTGACTGCTGCTGGTTTGGAGCTTCTGGAGATATACCCTGAGCTTTCCTAAAGAAACTTCTCACTCTCAGCATCACACTAGCATCACTTCAGTTGTCCTTAGCATTGTAATCTTCATTGATAATGTCTTATCAAATGCATGGAAAGTCTGCAGTTCAGCTTGGGAATAAGCTGGTTGGCTGTGGCTAGAAAGATCCCTGGTGTGTCAAGAGCATGCTGCTGTCCTGTTTCCTTGAAGGAAAGCTCCAGTTTTCTAACAGGGAAAGTCCATCACTTCCCCAGCAACTGAAGCAATAGAAGTTGTTCATCCATGATGACGTCCAGCTTTCATCTCAGAGCAGAAGTCCGGATCACAGCCATCTACTGACAGATGTTGTTGTTGAGGACACCTTCCACAAGCTGCCCAAACTAATATCAGTCACCAGCCTCTGAACATAACGGGTGAACACTCACACAGCACATTGCACTAAGCTTTTCCTATCTCAGAAGCAGATTGTTCTACCATCATGGCTGCATGCAGCAATCCAACTAACGTAATCACACTCACAGATGAAGGTACTGATTTTTGTAAGCTGATGACATTTCAAGTTGCAGAAAACTAGACATCAGTAGAAATTCCTTTAACAGAAAACGTCTCAACAAATGAAACCATGTATCACTGGCAAGAGTCTGACTTCTGATAAAGCTGGACTGTGAATTCTTGGTCTCTGGTGAAAGCCATCATAATTCAAGGTATTTTACTTACTTGGAACATAATTGATCCACGCTTCTGGGAAGCAAGTGTGGCAGCCTCGCTGAAAAGGCTACCCTGATTCAAAAAATCCCATCCCACAGTATAGCCTGTCTCTCTCCAACACCTATTTCTTACCCTGCCCAGGAAAGGCGCAACACCTAAATCATAGCCTCCTTGATCTCTGCTTCTGGGAAGCTCACAGCAGCCTCAGGGAAGGCAGAGCAGTAGCTGCTTTAAGATGACTCCTCTTGGAAGAGCTGGCTGAGGTTAGTGTCCAGCTGCTGTCTGCTCTAGCCTCTTCTCCCCCAGCCACTCCTCTAAACAGAGCCAAAGCAGGTTTGAAGAACTCTTCCCTTTCTCCCAGGATGTCTTCAAGTGCAGAGCCATCAAAAATGGTCCCTGCTGCACCCCCACATTGTTTCATTGAACATCTACATTTTACAATAGGGCCAGGTAACATGAGCCCCACTGACACGAGCCCTCTGAGGAAACCCAACAGCATATAAATGGAAGTGACTGTCATCGCAAGCATGTCACTGTGCTGACCTCAATATCAGTGCTTGGATGAGGAGCATCTGGCTCAAGCTGTAACTCAGGCAAAGTTGAGATAAAAATACTGGAAAGAATTAACTGAGACATCATCTGCTTTCCCCAGAAAGGCTGTCTCTTGGCCTGACTGCAAACTGGCCTTGTTTAACCAAGCCTGCCTTGTCCTAAATACTTGACCTGGCCTTCAGAAAGGTGAAGGTCTCCAGCAGATCCCATAATGTATTTACTGGCCCCATGCAGCACCTCAGAACATCCACACGACCTTAGTTGCCTGTATTATGCAGTTACACTGAACCTTAATGATGTCCACTGCTACGGGGGCTTACATGCTTCCCTCACACAGACAGGCTTACAACTGTAGGCACGTGAATTTAGGTGTCTGAATCTGGAGCTGAATCCCAACCCCACCATCCACCCAAACCCTTAATTGAAGACATGAGGACTGAGTTTGCCTGGAATTGCATCTCAATCCAAGATGGTTATCCCCCACCATTGTAATACATCCCACCAAAACCATGAAAAAACCCCAAACCAAACCAGGTACGATATAAATTCCACATCTGAAGTCTATTTTGCAGTAAGCTGTCATTGGATTCTGATCCAAAAGCTGACCTACCCAGCAGGGAGGAATTCACCCAGTCTAGAAGACTTTCTGGAGCTAGAAATAACAGCATCTCTCTCTGTTTAGCGGGCATAGCCAGGACAGTGAGGTATACCTGCAATTATGCCATGCTTCCCCAATTCTTGGCCACCAATCTCACCTCTTCTTGGTGGCTGGTGTAGTCTGGAACCACCTCTGAGATACGGATTGGAGAGTTCAAAATGCAATTCCATACCCTCTGCAGAGTAATTGCCCCTTGCTCCCTGAGTGCAAGTAGAAATCTAGGCCCTGAGATTGTTGGCCTCAACAAGTAAGCTGTATGGTGTTCCACCTCAGCTCAGGAGGACAGGTACTTACAGCCTCTGAACTCTCCTCTTCCTGTTCAGTTTGTGTCCCACTCTCCAGGCAGTTGCTGCTTTCCTTCTCCAGCTTTGACAGTCTGGAAAACAGAAGGAGCTGATAATCACAGATTTGGCCTTTATTTAGAGTGAGACTGTGGCTATTTGAGGATTTCATGCAAGGTGAAACTTCTTATAACATCACAGCCACAAACGAGAGGCAGAATTGAATGCACAGACATACAGGAAAGCCTGCAAAATCATGGGGGTTCCTGAAGAACACAGGACACCAGCATGTATATTTAAGTGTAAGTCTGTAGGTGAGGTGAAGAGCAGTGACATTCAGTCCACAGTGGTCCCTTTTTGGTACAGTCCAAACCCACTAACTCTTTGGAAATGGGTCAGTCTGTTCACGAAATCCAGTGATTAATATTGTCTCTATTTTCCTTAGATATTTTCAGAGGCTGAGATGTCTAAGAACCATTTGGCTGTGGCTCATTTCCTCTTCTAGGAAGACCATGTAGAAGCAATTACTGTGATACCAACTTTTCCTAGTAGATAATGTCCACTATAAAGTCTTACTCTGTCTCTGCAAAGCTACTGCTCGGGCAATTTTCCCCACCTGAACAGTCATAACAATTTATACCAATATAACTAAGCTGAGACAGACCCTCATACAGGTCTCACTGGAAAAGCTCTCTCTTAGACAAGTTTGGAATTAAGCTTCTTTTAGACATTTCCAAGGAGCTTTTGCAAGCTCACACATTTCTAAATGTAGCCTGCCAGTATCACGAAGAGGACTGTAATCCCTGTTTTATACATAGTGATTTGCTTAAGGCCCCACACGCAGATGACTCATACAAAGCCAAGTAACTATGGAGGAGTGAGAGGGGAGAATGGCCTCAACTAGTCATCATATCACTCTGACATAACCCGGGGAAAGTTTGAAGCCAAGATGAAATTGGTAATTTGTCTAGATCTGTGGTGCTATAGGAAATAATAATAAACCATGGAAACTCTTTTGCCCATGGAAAAGAACCTGTGGTTTATCCCTATTAAGGACTACCACAAAAATAAGCTATTACTACTGAGTGCTCAGGGAATTCCCCATCGAGGTCACACTGACATTTCACCTTGTCTCTGGATCAGCCACAGGCTTGGTAACTGCAGCAGCCCTGAAAGAAAATAGCTCCAAATGTTACAGTGCACCTACTTCATACCTCTCCTTGTGATCCTGCAGGTCCTTCTCAAGTTTTTCCCTCTTCTGAGTTTCATTTCTAAGGCAGCAGAGCAGCTGGCTCACCGTTAGCTCCTCAGACTCCAAATTCTTAGATTCATCTGCAGATTTGCTTCTGCTTTAAACCAAACCAGATGTAAATAACAACAGGTATGATTTTACTAGAACACTCCCTTATCCCTAACTGTGGGATCCAATCTGAGGCCACCATTTCACACAGTGTTGAAAACCAACATTCTAAGCGAAGGGCTCATTCCCAAGAACCAAGACTGCAAATCACAGTCCCTGTGTGTGCAAATGCAACCCTGGCTTTGTGCCCTGCTCAGACAGTCCCTTTCAAGCTGGGGGAACAATCTAGTACTTAAGCAAAGCCAACAAAAGCAGTCAAAACAATACAAACCCCAGTGCATTTCTTCTGACCTACTCCGCAGCCCCTCCTGCAAAGTGCTGCTGTCTGTTCCCAAAATAACACTTTTTTCCCCAATGAAACATGAAACATTTCTTATCTCTGTCTCATTCCTTTCCAGGAAAAGAAAGCACGTTCTGCTAAAAATGGCCATCAGAAATTGCTTTCTTTCTCAGAAAAAATCCTTTCAGTGTTTCACCTCCCTCACATTCTACAGCTCTTCTCAAAATTGCATCATGCTACTGTAGAAGTGAACAAAAAAGAAACACAAAACTAGCTGCAAAATAAGGTAAGTTAATTTTCTGATGATAAAATACTTCATTTCATTCCCTCCATTTTTATGCCCATCTAGACAGAAGGTCAAAATCCCTTAACTATATGGTAAGATCAGCATGTTATGTACTTTGTAAGCTTCAGAAGCTCTGCTGTAAACCAGCATGTGTTTAAAACTTTGCTTTTGTAGTTGGGAACATAAAGTAAAACACAGTCTTCTGCGTGCTCCTGACAGCTAGAAATCTTTGCTGAGCAAAATTCAATACCCCAAAGACAGTGTTCAGCCAGGATATTATAAGTAAATAACTTTTATCAGGAGATTTTTAGTGCACGGTTCTACTGTTACAGAAATAAACCTGTCCTGAGTGGATCGCATTTCTTTGAACCTGTTAACAGCACCAGTGTAAAGTTTCAATGCTGGACAAAGACATGTGGTGACACAGGGAATATTTTAAGAGGTACATATACCCCCTGTTCTTGTAGATATGGCCCAGACGCTCAGCAAAAGGTAAGCAAGTCCCACAGAGAATGTCTTCTCGTAACCAGAATGTTCTCACAAGCCACTGCTAAGGACAAGCTTAATACTTGCAGCCTGGTCTGTGGTCAGCAACTGTCTCAGTTTCAGCCATGACACCTCCTCACCACCTTCAGCTTAACTACCCCCTGAGGGACAAGTTTTCTATGTCATCACACTAAAAGGCCATTCTCCCTTGCAGTGACGTAGAGATAACCTGTACATGGAGCACAGTCTTCTGGCCTGCTATGCCCTTGGCATTTTCTATATCCTTTCCTTCCAAAAGCAAAGGCCACAAAGTAAGTAAGAGAGTTCAGCCACAACCATGTAGCTACTAAACTGGGCAGTATCCAAAATGGAAAGTTAAATAGGATCAGCTGTCTGTGTCCATGAGAAGGACAAGGGTTCAGCCAGGGGCAAGAAAGTCCCTTGTGCCGTGGAGGTGATGTAAAGATCAAATTTTGAGAAGTAACCTAACCAGAATGCTGGTACCTTAAGCCCAGTAACCTGAAAAATAAGGACTATGTTCTTGCACTGCCTGTCCACCCCACCATGATACACTTTATACCAACCACACCGAAACAGGACGGGTTCAGATCTGAAAGACAACAATGATTCTTACCAACATCTTTATAATCGGACAGAGGACAGATACTCTATTAGATGGTCTCCAATGACTAGAGGGAGGGAGTCCCTGCAGCCTCTATCTTTACCTTGTTTGTTTGGCCTCCTGTCTGGCTTTTAAAAGCCTGAGAAGTTGGCAAGCCAACACATACATAAAGCCTGGCCAACCAGCCAGAATATACGCTCCCTCTTGTCAGCTAGTGAAAACTGGAAGGAAAAATGTCAGAGAGCTGGGAGGCTTCCTGACACGGTAGGGAGGTAGAGCTACTGCAATGGAGGGATGCAAGGCCGCAGGGAAAAAGGACTTTCTAGTGCATTCCTCATAGAAAAAAGTTCCCTTGCATTGCAAACAAAACACACTGCAGGAGTCTGAATCACACACATCCCACAAGAACCTACGTACATGTAGACAGCAACATTACTGGTCACTTCATCACTATTCTCTTGATGTTCCTTTGCAGTTCTTTTCATTTCTTCTTCCTAGGAAAAAAACCAAACCACTATTAGCTTGCTATTTGGACTAAGGAGGACACTGTTTTATTGAGTTAAGGAAGGAAAAAAAAAACCTGGGAAAACTGCTATCATGGCAATAAAAAGAAATAAAACCACAAAACTCCTCCACATCAGTTTCATGTTTGGAAATTCTTAACTTAAATACTTCACATGCCTTTCCCTGTATCTCTTCAGACTGATCAGGGAAGAGAAACAACAATGGGATTTGGCTTTTTCCTTTCTTCAGCAACTTCCGTGGCCACTCTCCCGTATAAAGATGATCAGACACCACACAGCAACAGCCAGCATCACTGCAGGCGACTTTAAATATAAGCCTAAAACCCACTCTCTTGCCTCCAAAAGAGCCACTCTTCTTTCCCACTACAAAACCCACTCATTGATCTTTGCAGACCAAAGGAGAATCTTTGTAGCAAAAAAAGGGAGAATGCATCCTTGAAGGTTTCCTGCAGGCTGAAGTTTTCTTCCACAACTCCAAACAAGTTTTAATTAAATCTTACTTTCTTGTTGCATTTGTACTTCCCAGAGGGGGATCTGCTGTTACGGGCACAGCAGAGACCCACATTTTCACATTTTGCCTGCGAAGATTTTTCAGATACAAGAACAGTAGAAAAAATAATCTTGCCCTTGGTTTTGTTTGCCTGCATCTCTCCGTATCTGTCAGTAGAAAGGGAGCCCTGTTCTCAAAAGAGAACACCCCCCTCTGTGCAGAGGTGTTGCCTCTTTACAAAACTCAGGAATGCCAATTAAGATAAACTCTTAACATTTCTAATTAGTCCAAAGTCACCTGCTGGACCATGTTCATTTTTCCAGGGAATATTTTAGGCTATCTATGAAATTAATTTACTTTGTACATGCAAGCGGAAGGACAAAAAGTAAACTCCAAGTCCTTCAGCACTACATCTTGTAAGACACAAGTCCTCCATGCCAGGTAATCTAAGAGACCATAAAATCATATAGGCTGGAAAAGACCTTTAAGATCATGGAATCCAACCATGCAACTCTTCTCCCAAATCCACCAGGTCTGGATCTTGTGTTACTGCTGTTGCTGGAAGTTTCCTGTTCCCTCTCAAACAGGCATAAAGACTTTTCATTGACATGGGTATAGATTCGCTCTTTCCATTAAAGGAAGACAGGGTGCTAAACACCTCACTGTGGAATTCCATTAAGTAAACTTTGTCAGTCTAATTAGACTCAGACCTGACTTCCTCATCCTTTGGACAGGTATGAGAAGACGATTAAGTCTGCAAAAAAAGGAGGACCAAGCTGGAACCCAAGTTTCTTTCTGTGTGTTCTGTTTCTCTCCCTGTGTTCTTCTTCCTCCCTTCACTTACATTCATTGCAATCTGCACAAAGGAATCCTCTGCTGAGGCCATGTTCAGCTTGATATGCAGTTCTGAAATGATAGCCAGCAGATCTGCCTTCTCAGCCTGGAGCCGCTGCAACTGGGACTTCAGCTGAGTTGCTTCCTTCTCGAGAGCCGTGCAGCCCTCCTGGGATAAACAAACCCTGCATTAGCCAACCGAAAGGGAACACCAGCCGAGGAGCACAGAGCCTGAACATAACAAGGGTGTCCAGCATCCCTTCTCTGTTTAGGTTTGCCTGGAAAAGCCCATCGTACAGATGCCTATGTTTTGGCCCACTAGACAGCAAGAAGTCTGAACTGTGAAACCAAGTTAATCCAATGATGAGCATCATGGTTCTGGAAAACATAGGCCTGGTTCTCTGAATGCACAGACAATTAGGATGTAAACCTTTGCTAAATTTATGCCTCTCACTACCACATAGGATCTCAGCCAACCTACAGAATTACTGTCGAGAGTTACTGTATTTTTCCACCCATATCCTTATTCCTCTTTTCTCAAGTCTATCTAAAATTCTAGGGAGAAAAGACCAGTGGGCAGAGAGCTTTTCCACACACCCCACTTTCAGCCTTTCCCCACTATACAGCTTCTCTGTATCCCACCTCCACATATAAATCTCTCCCTGTCTCCCTGACCTTCCCACACAGTCTTATATTGCTTCCACAAAGCCTCTTCCACAAAGTCCCTCAGAGAATCTCCCCAAACCTAGTATCTTCTTCCAACCATGACTGTCTCCTTCACCTTCTGCCTCTTCCCTTTCCCCAGAATCCTCGACTCTCTCTTAAGCCTCTGCATAACCAGGAAGCCTCATTTCCGCCCCCCCCGCCTTTAAATACCTCTCCCCATCATGAAACTTTCCCTGTGAGTTTATTTCTTCCTCATTTTGTAACCTGAACCTTCCACTTCCTTGTACTGCCTTTATTACACCACGTATCATCAGTGTAAATTCTGGACAATTCCTGGAGTCTGAATTACATTCTAAGCCATCATTCATGCCAAATCTCCAAACTCTTGCTCTGCTCTCAGTGTCTCTCATCCCACAGTACTACCCTACCCACCTCAGTTGCTGCTCGCTCTGATTTTGTGCTTATGCTGTAAGAGGATGCAGTGAGAGTCAGCTCCAGTGAAGAAGAGAGAGCTTTGCAGCAACCTGGGCTAACAGAGGTACAGTTTTGAGAGAAAACCTCCTATGAATGATGGTTTATCACTAAGGGAGACAACACAACATATCTGTGATTTACTTTGAGTGAGACAGACATGTCACTTAAAGGCAGCAATGGACTATAGACTCTCTCAGCTAACAATAAAACACAGAGGTAGAGAAATCAGACTAATTTTAAATGTCTTCCTGTGGGAGGATGTTTTCTATGCTCTTTCTAAACAATAAAAAAGAAAGTGAAACTAAGGCACTCAAGAGAGAAAGTAATTTTGGGCTTAAATGACACTGTCAGCCTGAAAAATCACAATCAGAATTGAAAGTGTTGCTGTTTAAATTACAGTTACCGCTGGCTGGTAAAACTGCAAAGAATCATAGAAGAACCAGGGTTTACCCTGTGAAGCTCTTGGAATGAGATCATTAAAAGAGATTTATTTTTACTTTTCTGGATGTTGGATTACTCAAGCAGGTCGGATCACTATGTCAGTAACATGCTTTAAGCATTGAAAGCACAAGAAGTTCTAAAACAGGTAAAGGCAGAATAAATCCTCTATTTCCTCTTAAAACCTATTCCAGATTTACGAAATTCTGAGTTTCCTTGACAATCCTGAAGCACAACTTATAGCCTATGAAGTAAAGATTGTGTAATATTTACACAACCACACTATTTATACATTACTTTCTTCCTCCTTGTAACTTCTGAACTTACTGGCCAATTTTGAGTTGCATGCTGAAAACATTCTTACAGAGTTCCATAAAACAGGCAGTCAGGAGAGGAAAGGAGAATCTACTAGTGCCTGCATTGAGAAAAAGGCTTATACACTCATCCTTCATCAAGCAACAGAGAAACCACATGGGTTTGAAGGTACCAGATACCAGGATACCTTGGTTTGCCTCTGCATGAAACGTCTTGTTAAACATCTCTTCGCATGACCATGTGGGACACAAAGCAGGTTTTGGTTTAATAGGCTTTGTCCACAGATATCTTCTGTACTATCAGAAAAATGCTGCCTGGCTACTAAGTAATTACCTGCAACATTAGAAATAACGTGTTACAGAGCCAGAGGTAAGGCAGAGGGAGAAAGCTCAGAATCAAATGAGGCAGCAGAAGTACAGCTCTAAGCTGACCCCAGCAAAAGAGCTTTCATCAGAGTAGAATAATATAATAAAAATAGAAGGAAGGTCATTATTATCTTTTTCTTTTCCTTAAATGTAAAGTTCTTCCTGGAAACACAAATATAATTAAACAATCATGACAGACAGATAATCTAATGGGCAAAAGGAGGGATAAAGTCAAGAGGTACCCAAGAGAAAACAAAATAAAGCATGAAAAGTTAGGAAAATGATAGTTTCTTATTTCTTCTGTCAAGAATTTTAATTATTATTATTAAATGTTAATGGAAATGTAAATTGTCTCACATGTGGCACAATTTTCTGTTACTACACTCTGAGAAGCCTCCCTTGCTAAGTCAGGCCACGACCTCTTGTTAGAGCATCAGGATAAAAGTGGAGACGTTAACAAATCTCCAAACCTCCCAGTGTGATGCAGGGCCTGAACACTCCAGACTTTCAATTCAAAAGCGTGTCAATCCGACCAATTCCTTATTTACCATTGCAGCTCCTTCTTCTTTTTCCTTTAAGCTCTGAAGCTGTTGCTGTAGCT
Organism: Strigops habroptila; assembly: GCF_004027225.2. Classification (NCBI taxonomy): domain Eukaryota; kingdom Metazoa; phylum Chordata; class Aves; order Psittaciformes; family Psittacidae; genus Strigops; species Strigops habroptila. The sequence goes on along the minus strand of NC_044279.2, from coordinate 7,162,264 downwards.
GTTCATTTTCAATGCACTTGGCTAGCAAGCACTGCTTAGCCTCCTTAAACTTCAACTCAAAAAATTCTCTTTCTTCTTTCTGCTTCTCTCGCCAGATGGAAAGCTCCTCATACCGGTCCTTCATAGCTTGGTTATGCAACTTCATGGCTTCTAAAAGATACCCAGAGACGAGACATGGATTCACATTAATCCTCTGTCAATGAAACAGCAGATTTCCACTGCACTGAGCTCAGCATTCCTCAGTATCAAATGGGTTAGCAATGATTTGGTATGAAATGCAAACCTCCTTCTTGTGTACCTTAAATGCCAAACCAGAATTAAACTTCTTATATTCTATTAGCACTATGATAAATAGCATTAAATCCACTGCTAAAATCACAAGCCCAGAATTCTCTCCCTTCTTGACTTATTCCTAAACGAAGTAGTATTATTCACAAGAGAAACTTGGTCATTTATATGATCAACCCAAATGAAACCACTGAACTGAGATTCTGAAACTACTGAGACTTGGAAGGGATAGCAGACATCCTAGACTGGTAAATTACTGCATGGGAACAGATGCTATCAAATCAAGCGTCTCAAAGTATGCCCAACAATGCTCTACTTGAACATTTAGTTAAGATAAAATTTGGTTAAGGTAAAAAATATACCAAGCAACTTACAGCAAAGTCAGTTCTCCCTGGCTGGGAACAAAGTCAGTATTGCAAAATGCTTACAAGATTCTTAGGAAGAGTTAATGCAAGTATTTCAGACTTGCTTTTTTTAAGGCAATAAACTCAAAGCCAGCTATGTGAACATCTCTTATACACTGTATTTTCCACTAACTTCCATTATGTCCCAATGTCGTATTATACACTGCCAAGAAATCCTTCAGGTTATGTAAATAAGCGTAGCTCAGGAGAATGATTCTGCAAAGCATGAGTTACAGCAGCTGTAAATATAGTCCCAAAACATTATCTCATACGATACAGGACCTTTCAGCAAAATACCAGAGATAGCTCTAGAACCAACTCTCCTGCCAGATACCCATGGGACTCTAAGGCAGAAAACATGGACCAGGGCCAAAAATGACTCAGGTGGAATTTAAACACTAGTGTAAAAACACAATACACAAGATATGTGACTTTATGCTTTGCTTCCATATAAACAGGGAGGTATCTCTGTCTTTTACACAGAAAATTCCCAGATCCCTTGGGGTCTATCCATTTAAAAAAAATATTCCTATGTGACACCTAAACTCCAGGGATCCGGAAACAAATCGCTCTCACCTCAAAGACTCAAATTATCAGGCATTTTCAAGGAAACCTATTGTTTTCTCCCAGATAGACCCTGCCATGGCCGCCACTTCCTTTTGAAGTACAGAAGGTGCTGCCACATCTAAATGTTCACGGTTGTTACGACACACAGTGCAGGTCAGCCTGCTCCAATTGCCTGCTCTGCCCAAAAGGATGCAGCTCCTTTCAGACAGCATCCTAACCCAGGCTTTTTCTGGACACTGCACAGTACCCAGCCCTCCTGACACAGCTATGGCAAAGTATTAGTCTGTCTGCAATGGAGCTGCCCAACAGTCCTAAAATACAAACCAAAAAAGCTTTTAGAGGTTGATGTGCAAAGAGCGTATCATAGCAAGAGATTTTTCTCCTCGCCTCCTAAAATAGACAGTGCTATACTGCTTATATATATAATTCTAAAGCAAGGCAGTCATCCATACATTGGGCTGTTCTCCTAATCTTCCATACTGATTCAATTTGATGTGTCCTATCAATTAGCCTTGCCATTTACAGAGTTGTTTATACGGCAAATGCTACCCAGGTAGAAAATGTTACCCAGCAAGGGCAAATGAACACAGAATTCATACTCGTAGGACAAAAATAACACCCACAGAAGAAACTCAGGGCTTTTGCATTTCAAGACCAGTTCACATGAACCTTCACCTTTTAACTCACTGTTCTCAGTGATTAGTTCTTTCATTTGTTGTACCATCTCCTCTGGGGTGTAGGTGCTAAGGGCAGGGGCAGCCACGCTGTCTGTCCCATTTTCCATTTTTCTCTTGGGATGCTCTCCATTTTCAGCAGGACGGCTCTTCAACTTGCTGGACATCTCTGAAGCATCTACTATAAGGTTTACAAAGAGAAAACTCTTAATGTCTTGCCCAATAGAAGGTGTCCCTGCCTGTGGCAGGGGGGTTGGAATTAGACGAGCTTTAAAGCCCCTTCCAACTCAAACCATTCTATGAGTCCTTCATTTTATTAAGCAAGCCACACATCTTGTCATAACACACAGGCACCTTCCAATCCCTCTGACCCCGTTAACACCAGAGTATTCATGAGCCTCCATAACCCATTAAGGGCAGGACAACTAAAGCAACTGATCCTGGGCTAACCAACCCTTCCTCGGGAGTTCCTTTCCCTGGGAATGAGACAAGGAGAACCCCCATCTCCCCCACTGCCCCTGTTCCCCTCAGCAGCCCTGGACGCGCACCCTGGCAGTATGTCGGGAGCCGGCACCCTGAGGAGACCGGGCTCCGACACCCCCCCGGCCCTAAGAGGGCCTGTGCCGCCGCCGCCCCCCCTCTCCCCGACGCCGAAATGCGATTTCCGCTCATTTTTAACTTTCATTTTCGCTTTCTTGGCCCCTTTTCCTTTCTCCACCACCGCTCACCCGCCGCGGTACCGGCGGCAGCTGAGGCGCCCGCCCCTACCCAGTCGCGGCTGCTCCATCGTCCCCCGTGTACCCCCGGGAGCCGCGTCTCCCCGCTCGCCCTCCCTCAGGCCCACCCCAGATCCGCCGAGTCACCGGGCGAGCCCGCCCATAGCGGGACCGTGAGGGGAACCAGCAGCCGCCCGCCTGAGGGGCTGCCCCCGCCGCCCACCGAGCGTCTCCCCGCTCACCCCCGTCACGGCGCGCCCATGGCGGCAGCAGCGGCGGCGGCCCGGCCCAGCTGACTGCCCGTCCCCGCCTCCTCCTCCTCCTCCTCCTCCTCCTCCTCCGCGGGGACTTCCCGAGTTTCCTGGCACCGCCGGGCCCGCTGCGGGCGTTCCTCCCTCAGGGTGCCGGCCTCCCGGCACTCGCCCTCCCCCGGGCACACGGCGTCTCCCTTCCCTCACACCCGCCCACGGGAGCGGGAGAGGAGGCAGAACCCTCCAAGGAGAAGCAAGGTCGCTGGTCCTTGTGTAGTGCTTGGTACTGTGGGAGCATGCTACTATCAGGAGTAAAATCGTGTTTCCACAGGAGAAGAAAGATTAGAGGGTATGGTGGAGAAGAGCTGTGTCAAGAGGGATGATTGGGAAAGGCTTCTTATTGCACAAGGCTTAAAGATGGGATCAGGTGGAGGGTTTGAGGCAAATGAAAGGGAGCCCTTTTCACACAGGGCATAGTCATGGAGTGGTTTGTGTTGGAAGGGACCTTAAAGCTCATCCAGTTCCAACCCCTGCCACGGGCAGGGACACCTTCCACTAGAGCAGGTTGCTCCAAGCCCCTGTGTCCAACCTGGCCTTGAACACTGCCAGGGATGGGGCAGCCACAGCTTCTTTGGGCACCCTGTGCCAGCACCTCAGCACCCTCACAGGGAAGAACTTCTGCCTAAGAGCTCATCTCAATCTCCCCTCTGTCAGTTTAAAGCCATTTCCCCTTGTCCTGCCACTACATAACCTCTCCAGATTTCTTGTAGCCCCTTTAGGCACTGGAAGCTGCTCTCAGGTCTCCCCAGAGCTTTCTCCAGGCTGAACAATAATGATGTTTTACTGATTATTGTCACAGGATCAAATCCATTAGGATGGAGTTAGTCACGTTCTGGGGATGTAACCCATTAATGCCTATCAAGCAACATGGTTGAATGAGGTCTCTGGCCCAGGAAGTCTTTAAATGCCTGGTTCCCAGGGATGGGGTTAGTTGGGGCAGTTCATGCTGCACAGTCCCAGCGCTTGGTGACTGTCCTCCACAGGATGCTGGGCTGGAAGTACCTCACAGTACCTGTTCTTAGGTAATAAGGCCAACTATGATATTTTTATTCCTTTATTTTCAATGGAAAAAATGCCATTTAGCTAAAATGTCAGTTTCCCATGCAGAAAATACCAATCTTTCATTAAACAACAGCACGGCTTGAAGATAAACCCTTTTCATTTGAAGATGCTGTGATATCAAACTGTCTGCTATTTGATAGAATCGTACCTTTCTGAGGACCGGTGTTCCCAGCTGCCCTCCAAGCACTGCAGCCACAGGGAGAAGAGAGATTCACAGTGGATGCTGGCAGGGAGCAATCCTTTCACAGCTGAAGATCTTCAGCATCCAATCTGAAGGTGCAGGTTACAAATCTCCTTAGAAATAAAACCACCTGTGTGGTAGGCAACAGGTCTGATAACATATTTATGCATGATGAGCCCATAATCCATGTGCTTTCTGCTTACACTGCTAGCAAATGGAATCTGACTCTTGTAGGTACACTGAGATCTTTGCTTGAGGGAGTGTGATCTCTGAATTACTGTCGTCTCCCATCACTGCATCTGTGGCCAGTGTGTTAGTCAGGAGTGTATGGGAGTTAGAAGGGCAATAAAGGGAGCTTCTGTGAGAACGAGGAACAGAAACACTAGCAGCTCATCATGGCTTTTTACTTGAGCTCTGAGCTCAGTTCTTGCAAGCTGCAGGACCTTACTGCATGTGCTGCACAGGCAAAAGAATAGCAACAAAGATCAACACTGTTTTACTTGTCAGAGGAATTTAAAGAAACATTTGCTCTTTTATTACACTTCTGGTAGCTGTTTGCTCCCAGTGTCATTCCAGATCTGCTTTAAGTACCCAGAATGAATTTTTGAGAACAGATCTTATTTAGACAGCAAATATCCAAGTTCTGGGGGAGCAATTCAGCATTTTGATGCCTGCCTCACTGCCAGTAAACTCTATGTATCTCACAATTCTTTGAAGAGGTCCAAATGCAACAACAGTCCTTGCTTGCAGTTGTGAAATGGAGGGAACCAAAACTGATGTATCTGATTCTAATCGTAATGAAACAGTTGGCTTTTTAAAAGCCAAAGAAAAAGTGAAATCCTTGTAGCTGGGAGAGGGAGAGAAATAACCAAAACCTAAAATAGACAATTACATAAAAGGAAAAATTGCTTCTGTCTAAGGAACTTTAAAGTGTCCACACAAAACTCTTGTTACACATGAGCCCTGTGGGAATACAACAGAGAAAACAATTGTTTGGGCCCACCTAATTTATTCAGATCCCTTTTTTTTCTCTCATGTGATGAATCTGGTTTGTCCATGGAGGGGTGGAGTGTGTTGGCTCAGTGAAGGAAGGAGACTTCTGTTCTAACTCTCCTGGTGAGTGGTTTGAGCTGCTGGGCTGAGTTATGAGTAGCTCATCTATCTATGCTGTACTGCACAGATGGTAAATATTTGGAGGTAAGAGGTATAAATGTGTCTAGCTTTCCCCAAGCCACTCCCTAACATTTGTTTGCAAAAATAGACTGAGGTCTGAGGGCTCGGATTCAGTCAAATTACTTAAGAAATTCCCTTGCAGCAGCTGAGCCATGAAAACAGTCTTTGTGTACACCCTTACTCCCTAGTGAATGTGACATATTGCAGCTTAGCTTAGTCTGAAATGATGGAGAGTTGTGCTGAATTATCTTCACATCGCCCTGGGCTAACAGCTTGGATCCTGTTTTTGCAGTTGTCCAGCAGCTGAACCCTGAGAATCAAACAAAGCTGGGACAAAGGCTTGAACTTCAGAAAGCTTTGATATGAAGGACCTCTCTTTGTGTATATCTCTATGTATATACACATAGGGCTTATGTTTTATCCATCTGTCTATCTGTCTTATATTATGTGGAACTCATGCTGCCTTTGACTCTCTTATGTTGGCCCTGTTCTTCCTGTCTTTCTAGTCTCTGCGTTGCTTTCTTGTTTCTGCCTGTTGCTGTGGTAGCTGCTGGAAACTCCTGATTTTGGCCAGGATCCCGTAGATACTGTACAGACATAGTCCGAAGACTGACTTCTCTCTCAGGACACTATGCATATACACTACACCAGTCCGGATTGCTTCCTCTGAGCAGCTCAGGTTCCTAAAGAGACTGTTCTGTCCACAGAGGTATCTACAGGTCCGAGGAAGGTCTACTACCCTTAATTAATACCCAGGCTTCTTGCCAACATAGATGCTGGAGTGTTTGCTGTGGCTTCAGATTTGCTGATTAAGCTTAATTTCCAGGTGATATGTAATTCGAAAACACCATAAAGATGTGTTCTTTGCAGGCTTAAGCGGGGGAGAGAGGATGTTATGAAGTGCATCCAACTTCTGCAGTCAGCAGTACTGTGTGATGAATGTCACCGTAACCTAGAGAGAAGATAATGAAATGTATTCTTGTCTTCCAGCAGTTAAATGCTACCATGGCCTGGAGAGGGCTCAGATCCAGCTGGTAAAATTTACATTAAGCAGTGTCAGGTCTTAGATTGTCATCTACAGTAAAACAACTACAAAGAGCATGAAAGTAAATGTATAATCTGAATGCTTATCTGCCATTTACAGATGGTGTGATATGTTAAATCTGGGATCATCATGGATTTTTGATTATCAGTCCAGTATTGAACCTACTGGTATTGATACTGTCGTTACCTTGAAAGGGAGAATTATCAAATGTGAAGTCCAGGAAACCAACTTATTACAGAAATAAAATAGCAGAAAAAAAGTGACCCAAGATCATGTTTTCAGCCTGATAACCCTGTTGTGGGCATGATGTGAAGCAAAGGTAGTGCCAAAGAATGTATCTAACTAATTGGTTATGGCCTATACTGCACAGTTTAATATGGTGTGTCATTTTCCCTCCAATGTACAGCTGAATGGATATTTTACATCTGCAATTATCTAACATATGCAATGACATGAAGAAGCTCTAGTGCAGCTTTTAGATGATCTAATTTGGAGCTTGCTTCTATGCAGAGAGATTGTAATGTGATGGTTTTCCTTTTCAGATTTTACCTTCCTCAAAAAGAGTTGCAGTTTGATTGTGCTGAGTTGCTAGAATTCCTCACCAGGAACTCTGATTTCTTTCTTGAAACAAATTCATTCCATCATCAGTCAAAAATATCATCTGTAATCTTTTATTTTCTAATAAATGTAGTGATTGGAGTCAAACTGGCAAAAATGGCCTCACTTATTGTCAGTCTAGCAAGAGCAGCAGCCATGAAAAGTACTCCATATTATTACCTCTAGGTACCTGTGTTGGGAGCCCTGATGATTTAGATTAGACATTAGGAAGAAGTTCTTCCCTGTGAGGGTGCTGAGGCGCTGGCACAGGGTGCCCAGAGAAGCTGTGGCTGCCCCATTCCTGGCAGTGTTCAAGGCCAGGTTGGACACAGGGGCTTGGAGCAACCTGCTCTAGTGGAAGGTGTCCCTGCCCGTGGCAGGGGTTGGAACTGGATGAGCTTTAAGGTCCCTTCCAACCCAAACCAGTCTGGGATTCTATGATTCCATGACAAAGTGCTTTTGTGCCTGTCAGTAAGATGCTTTAGACTTTTTGCTGAGAAGAAGAGCAAAATATTAACCAGAAGTCTGGTGGTTTTGTGATTCTGTGTCTGGCAGTTCAGAAGAGATGAACTCACTTATGACTGCAGAATAACTGCTACTGCTGGTACTGTAGGATTCTTGTTCAGGCTGTCTTCTCCTTTCTTCACTGCTCGAAGTACACTGGTGTCCACTGAGGAAGCAGTACATTTCACTCAAGAGCTGCCATGCCAGCAGGTGCTGCTCTTTCTGTACTTACACCCTTCATGATAAAGGGGAAGGAAAAAATCAAATGGATATGCAGAAAAGCTAAAAGCCAGACTGACGACTGCCCTTGTTTTCTCTTTCCAACAGATGGCACCAATTCTCTTTCCAGATCTTTGTTGGTCAAACAGGTCAGGAGCTCCAGAATACCACAAGTTGTTTAAAAACCCTGGCATCTTTGCCCTTTTCTTTTGCTCTTTCTGAGTGTGAAATTTGGACCAAGAAGGCAGCAGACTGAGAAAATGTCTGAAGCCCTTGGAATGTGTCACTGCTGCCAAGTACAGCCATGCCGGGAAAACACAGGCAGATCAACGAGCAAATGTGACCCAGGAGTTCAGGGAAGGGAGGTTTACTTTTGCCCAAGGATGGTCAGAAGTAAAAGTGGGACTATTTTAGGGAATTATTGAGAAGGAATTGGAGAACCATGGAGAGAGGAGAATGAAACATGAGGATTCTAGGTCAGATAGCAAGTCTTGGATAGCCAATGAGCAATGACAGTCCACCTTGCTAAGGGAGAGCAGTGGTCTGTCCAGTGAAGCATAGTCCCCTTGGAAGAAGGGACTCCTCAATGTTTCCATGTAGGGGAGATCTGCAGTGCTTCTATAAAGTTGCAAGAGGAAATTAAGCCAGAATGGGGCTGAGGACGCCTCTATTCTGAAATCACCATGGCAAAAATCTCTCGCAGATAATACTGTTTTCTTTATCCTCAAATGCACCCGTGTTCGTCGTTAAAAGAGAACAGAGTCTGCAGCTCTGTGGCACCATATGGGCCATGGGCAGAGATGAGCCAGGCTCCCGTCGTGCATTATAACATAAAGGAAACATTGCTTCCTGACTGCAAAGCGATGGTCAAAACAAAAACACTTGGGTAGAAGCATAACACTATTTTAAAAGGCATAACTCTCAATAAAGCCTGGAGGCAAGTGGATTCTTCATGAATTTTACTACTTAATCCTTTTGAAAATCCCCATCTAATATTTTTAGTTTTACATGCCTCTTGTTTTGTTTTTATCTCAAATGTCTTGCTATGATTTTTGGTTGAAGGGCTCTTTGACTCCACAAGCTGCTTTCCTACTAAGTATGGGAAATATCACTTCTGGTGGGTTGTGTAAGTGCACTCAGCACTAGTTCCCTTTTTACACAATCTGGAGGAGGGAAATACTGAATTCATCATGAATTGAGCTGCACTGGCATTTTTGATAGGATTCAGCAAAGACCATGTCAGGTGTTACAAACCACTAAGGGAACAATAACAGCAATGTTATGGAGGTTGTGACAGTACAGAGTTTCCCAATGAGACACCCTCATGGTGTGATCTAGGGCATCTTCTGGCTCTAGAAACCATGAACCGTACTCCAGAGGGCATGGGACCATATCCTCATCCTGCTCTTGAGATGCTGTGGCTGCTACTGAGTGGAAATGAGGCTTGCATGCACATTTCAAACTGCAGTCTTTGTCTGATCACTTCGGGGATCTTCTCATGTTGCAGCCTTGGCTTATCTCTGTGGTGACTGCAGGAATACCCTGGCATACTCAGGAGTGCACCTCCTCCAGGGAAGTTTGGAGTGTGGTGTTTAAGCCTGTGTAAGATAGCACTGCCATTGAAAGTGCAGGTGGGGACATGCACACAGCCAGATCAGAGTGAATGAGAGCAGAGATTTTAAGCTGGATCAGTTTTTGCCTAAATCAGTTTCCGTTGTGCTGGCTCACCACATCCTCGCACAGCTTTGGTGGGAGACTGTAAATGGCTTTTGGACTGGTTGGACCAGCACAGAGGAGGGTCGTGATATCAGAAGGCTGGAACATCTTTCCTATGAGGAAAGGCTGAGGGAGCTGGGATTGTTCAGCCTGGAGAAGAAAAGGCTTCAGGAAGACCTTAGAGCAGCTTCCAGTGCTAAAGGGAGGGTTGTATAAAAAAGATGGAGAGGGACTTTTTACCAGGACCTGTAGTGATAGGACAAGGGGCAACAGTTTTAAACTAAAAGAGGGTGGTTTTAGATTGGATATGAGGAAGAAATTCTTTACTATGAGGGTGATGAGGCACCGAAACAGTTTGTCTACAGAAGTTGCAGCTGCCCCATCCCTGGCAGTGTTCAAGGCCATGTTGGACGGGACTTGGAGCAACCCGCTCTAGTTGAAGGTGTCCCTTCCTGTGGCAGGGGGCTTGGACTAGGTAATCTTCAAAGGCCTCTTCCAACACAACCCATTCTGTGGTTCTCAGATAGAAGGGCTGATTCTATCAGCAGCTGTGTTAGCTTATGCCAGCATAAACTCTGCATGAAACTACAGTGTTGGAGAACCTTGAATCCCAAGGCAGAGAGAACACATGGAATCAAGAAAGGATGTTACCATCACAGAGGCTCAAGGTCAGAGGCCTTCAATGGACATCTGCTCTGCAGACCACAGTGGGGTACGCAGCTCTCAGTGATTCCTAGATCCCAAAGGAGTGTCAGCCCTGGCTGCTCAGCACTTCTGCTCTGTTTCCTGGGCACAACAGGGGCAAAACAGCAGTCATCCTCTGCAAAACAGGCCAGAAATCCAGGGCCTGCCATTGCACTGTCACTGGGAGGGTGGCGGATACTGGGAAGAATCTGGTTTGTAAGGAAAAAGAAGAGAAGGAGGTTTTTTCCGATGCTATTCAAGGCGGTAAACATAGACTTGACATTCTGGCAGAAAACAAGCTGCTTTTCAGACAGCTGAGGGCGCTCAGCGCTTTTTGAGTGAAGTTGGTGTTTGAGCTTTCATACAACACTGATGCACTAATGCTTGCATCAAAGGTAGTGCTGCTCGTGAGCAAAGCCTGGACAGGGGCTTAGGCTCTAACATTGCCAACAACTGACGAATAAAAGGCCCAGAGCTGGTTAAATAGCTGCTTATGTGCTTCAGTACAAGCATAAATTTAGTGCCTTAATTTTAATGGCACCTTAAAAGATCTCTTTGATCACGGATTTCCCCTTCTGAAGCAGCAGGGGTTTATTTATTCCTTGCAATTTCAAGTACCTCCATAAAAGTAGAAGAATGGAGAAAGACATTAGCCTAATATACCTGAATATTTGTGTCTTGACCATCTTCTTGCAGTTTTGTCTCATCCTGGTTTTATCCTGATCTTTGGGATCTGCTTCTTGGCACCTTTTCAGAATCACCATCTATACCTATCCTGAATTTCCTGAGAAAAGAACCTCTCTTGTGGTGGGTTCTGTGTTGTGGGCACGTCTATTCAGTTCTGGAAAGGGACACTTTGACCTCATTTCACCTAGACCATGTTACACTATTGTTTTTAGGGATTTTTAATATAAAGCAGATTTCTCTGGGTTCTCATTTATCTTCCATTGATTTGTGTATCTTATTCAAACTTCTTAAAGTCCTTCCATGATTCGTGTTTGTTCACCACTCTTTAGTAAAATATTCTTAATTCCTTAGTGCTTCTGAAGCTCCTCAGGACATGAAACAATGCTTCTGATTTGTTAACTGCTATTATTACCACTAGTCGTATGACTGAAAATCAGTACATTTAGCTGAAATACGCTTAATATGTACACTTAGTTTATCGAAGTCAAGTAATTACTGCTACTAAAATCTTGCTTAGTTGGGTACCTCATGCCCACAAAAAGAAAGATTAGCCTAGTTATCATGGCAATGATGTCTATACTTGTTTCAGCTCTAGAGGGACATCTTGGCTTAGAAAGTTAAGGATTTTTATGTCAGTCAATTGCCATGTTTTGCATCCACAGAGACTTTGATTTGGGTTTTCAAGAACTGGTAATTGAATTAAAGTACCTGTTACTTGCAAGGCCAGTTGACATCGGGCATGTAGCTCTTCTCTGTTAGGTACGTGTGTGCATGGTGAATTCCCCCATCTTAATTCAGGGTTTGTGTATGACAATGTGGCTGTAACAATGCTTCCTAACTTGAGCTGTGCAGAGCCTCATGGCATGGAATGGGCTACCTCAATTGCTTTGTTTAGGTGCCTTGGCATCTAAGACTACAATGTGTCATGGAACAAATGTCTTCCCTTTGTGTTCCATAATGACCTTGGGGCCTTTAGGTGGGATTTCCCTTTCACCCCTGAGCACAGGCCTTGGTTCCTGAGCTACCTGACTCCATGGGGTCCCCACTGAGGGCTGAAGCAGAGTGCTGCAGAGAAATGGCAAAGCATTTCATTCCTGTCCAATGCTCTCTTCACTGAGAAAACAGAATTTCCCAGTACTTATAACCTGGAATTCCCAACCCATGTCAGCATTTCCAGTGAGATAAAAGATGGCTTTGGCAACATGTAAGTTCCTCACAGCACAGCCAGGCAGCACAGTAACCATCTGTTTTCTCCACAGAAGGATGTACCTGGATATTAAAGGGAGAAACTTTGGTGCATGCAGAAATCAGGTCCAGCTTCTTGCTGTGAGGCAGACTGATACCCTGATGCCAGCCTCTTCTCTGAATCCTGTTTCTGCCTGTCAACCTTGCTGGGGGTGATTCAGACTGGATTTCTCAAGGGTGGATGCTACAGATATCTCAGATATCTCCTACTTACTATATTATCTATCTTTGGCCTTCAGGTGCCCTGGGCAGCATCATAACAATCAAATCCAGAGAGCTGTTTGAAGGGCACCCACTTCTGTGCAGTTTAGTATCTCACAAGTGTGACCCATGAGGACTGTGAGATGGTAGAACACGAGACAGAGGCATTTTGTCCCTTCTGCCAGCCTTCCTGATTCCCTCCACAATGTTGATATTCTCTGTTCAGCTAGGACCAGATCCAGGTAGGGTTAATGGCTGGAGGGTCTGTAACCAGACGTCCTCAGCCACTCCACTGGAGCCAGACTGTGCTTCCCTGTTAATGGCAAGCCAGGAAGGGGATGGATGCCACAGACAGCCACCACTCTAAATCCCTGCTGCTTTCAAAAGCGAGAGCCAGCCAAGGAACAAAGCAGATGAGGGAGCAGACTTTATAATCAGGTTTACAAGTTGATCAATTATTATCATAGCTGCAGTAAGCTAGTTACAGAGATGAGAACAAGCTGATGTTATGGAAAGGCAGCTATAAAAAAATGTGTTTCCAGACATGCTGATTTCCGTGAGGACAGAGAAACAACCTATTAAAAGATCTTGTTAACCCATAGATTGTAGCCTCAAAGCTGATGCTTGCTTTATTCCTCCCCTTTTCTTCACTTACTTGTTCCCTTGCTTTCTTGTCTAAAGAAATATTGTTTTCTTTGGGTAGATTATTGGAGAACATAGTGTACAGAGGGTTTACTTCTGTTTGCTCAGCTCCCCCGAGGTGAACAGAGTTGCACAAGACATGATACAGACCCGAACTGGACCCCAGGCAGCTTCTTTGTGGCCATTCCTGTGGCGCTCACTGTTTCACTTGCAGCCATCTCTTTTAGTCTCTTTCTCCCTCGGTGCCCGATTCTTCTGGCTTGCCATTAAGCAGGAGGGTGCAAAGGAGAAGGGGTACCTGGCCTCAACTGTGTGCACTGCAGAGAAAGAAAAGTCAGCCTTATGTTTGATTGCATTACATCATAGTTTCTGTCTACTAAAAGGGGGTTATTTATGCAGGAGACACTGAAAGGGGAAGGAAATGTAGTGATTTTTAGGGATCTGCGCTTGCTGAAGGGTTTGGATACTCGTTTAAGATCTTGTTGGTTTGACATATTATTTTTACCTTATGCATTTATTAACATGGCATGTCAGAGGAGGGTTCAAATGACAGAGTTCATATCCAGGTCTCATTGCTTTGGTTTATCCTGTTCTTCCCCAGGAAAGGGACCTGTGACAAAATCCGAATTAAGCCCAGCACCAAATATCACCAAGACCTGCACCATTGCCAACAGGGTTTCTGTTTAAGGGATTGCTTCTACTTGCAGTTTTTTCTGCAGTGCAGCACTATAGGATCTGGGCTCCCCCTGATGTCGTGGTCAGAACCTATTGATCTGACTTCTGCAAAGATTTTTCCTTGAGCTGGTAACTTTTAGTTTATATGCTGTGCTCTGGGTGGAGATTTAGTACAAATCTCTTTAAAAGCCCCAGTAGTTCCTCCTCAAGGCCAAAACTGAGCTCTAACACAGCTGCTGATGGAGTCCTAGCTGGACACCGTGGGTTTTGGCAGTAGTAGTGTATCCCAGAGCAGAGAGACCGTGTTGGAGGGTACTTTAGGGTTCTGGAGGATTTTTGTGTAGGATATCTAAGCTGGGGGGTGGCTAGTGCAGGGAGAACTCATGAAGGTAAATGTCTTAAGAGGCATTTTCTCTGCTTCATTCTTTGGAAGCAAGCAATCATCTAAGATTTTGGACTGCCTGAGACTGTACCCAGTAAAGTAGATTTTGGGACTGGGGGGAGAAGAACGTGTTTGAGAGTGAGGGCTGGGCTAATGCATTACTTTGGTTTTGTAACATGTTTTGCCTGTAAGCACTTCAGTGCGATATCTATGTACCAAATCTCAAAGAGCTTCCTAGATTACAGGCAGCTCATGTAAAGGCACCATTTGCCCAAAGCTCTTACCCCAAAACACCTCATTCTTGAACCCAGGAAACTAAGAATATGTTGAGTGAAAGTAACTAGAGGAATTTGAGAAGGGAAAAATAACTTCTGTGGGAATGACTTTTCACAGGTTAACGTAATTCATGGGCCACTTGGATTTCAAATGACTGAACTGTGTTGGAAACAGATGCTGTTTTCTCTTTGTTCCTTTGCTTGCCACTTCCATTTTTCAGCGTTTGTTTGTGACTAAGCTCAGGGAGGCGAAATCAATAGTGCTCCAACATTAATAATTGAACAAAGCAGGCAGCTAGCTGAGTAAACCCCATCTCACTTGAAATCAGAGCAGTTACTTCCTAGCTTGAGCTAACACAGCTGAGAATTAGGCACAGGCTGAGGTGGAAAATGGGATAAAACCACCCAAATAAATAAATAAGAAAAGCCAAACAGCCTGCTCCCTCTCTGTGCTGTGCTGTCATTGCTCTCACCAAAAGAGCATCAGAAGTGAATAAGGGTTCCTCTCTTGAATCGTTCAGTATTGGGGTGCAATCAGGCAGAATGGTTTGAAAGCATCGTTAGTTCGTAGGAATGAACTCTCCAGGGGTCTGAGTGCTATTTCCAGTTTTCATCCTAAAGCTTAAATGATGCACTTATTGAGAGCTGATCATATAAAGTACATGAAGAAGAAAACAGCCTGACAAAGAACAGCTTTTAACTTGGGGAGTGAAAAAAAAAAGGCAATAAACACATTGCTGGAGGCATTTCTGAAGGGCATTTAGATACTCTTGAAACTAGAATATGATGTTCCACAGCATGCCCTCACTGGAATGCTGTCATCTGTGGAAAAGACTGCAATAAACTTCTAATACCCCTGGTGAAATCACACAGTGGTTAAGAGAGAGGGTCTCTTACTCCCAGTAAACCATTGGGAAGGGGTGCAGTAGGATGGTGTGTCGGGTTGTCATACTACCCCAGTGGCTTTTGCTGTTTGCAGATGGAAGTTGATGTATTCTTTAAAAGTACTGGGTTTGAGATAGAGATTCTCAAACCCACTTATAAATATTGAGAACAGGGGGCTTCTCTGAGAGGTTAGTAATGTTTTAATGGGGTGAACTGTCTACTGATAGACTTGTCAGTAAAGGCATAAATCATATCTGAGACATCAGGATATAGCCAGCAAAGAAATCCAATGAGGATTAATGCCAAGATGTCAGCAATCCAGAAGATACATGATAACATCACTGTGGAGCCAACAGACACAAAATGCAATGTAAAGATTTTCTTTCCTTCATGGGGTCTCCAGGGATCCTTCTGCAGAGTGTCTAGGAAAAGTGCTCTGAATCCTAAGTAGTGTGAGGACGCAGACAGCCTCATTTAAAGGTGTTTAAATACTGCCAAGCGATGGGAGCATCCACCAGGACAGTGCTCTGGGATGATGCTGAACATTCATTGTGTCAGCACTTTTGGGTGGTATGTTGAGGACAAGCCATTTGATGCACCAAAACAATTATTCCATTAAGAATTGTGTGCCGTTTCTATAAGGGAAAAGAATTACATGTCATTTCTATAAGAGAATCAAGAAAACCTCTGTAACGGGGTGTGCAGGAATCCCACCACTGCGTATCAAAGCTTCCTTTAAAGGGACAACACGAGCTGCAGTTGTACACCCAGTTTGTAGTTTGAAGGAAGCCTGTAAGAGAGAGTTTCCAGCAGGCTCAGCTAATGCTGCGTTTCAGCAGGGTGGAGTTTGCAGCCTTTCTCCCAAACAGCAAAGCAAGATCAAAGCCTTCATTTTCATGACTTTCGATGGCCTGCAGCGCAACAAGAGCTGCAGCACGAAGAGATCGTGATGTTCAGAAGCCAACAAAAGCTTTGCTGCGCAGGGCCTGTCTGTATCTCCTCTCCCAGCCCTGTCTTTCCTCTCTGGCTCTCTGTGCAGCAGCTGGCAGTATGTGTGAATCCAGGAACAGCCCTGCAGAGCCAGGGGAAACCCAGGAGGCAATTAATTCATCTTGAAACAGCACAGCCTTAAACAGTCACCAGTGACCTGGAGCTTCTATGCAGAGAGTTTAAGTAATTGCGCTGCCAACTTGCCATCAGGGCTGGGATTTTATGGGTAATTTTGGGGTTTTTTTTTGCAATGAGGAGCAGTTTGCCAAATATTGCTTTTAAATATGTGAGTGAAGGAGCAACTGCATGGCTTTCCAATGCAGCGAGCACTTCTGGTCTCATAGGCTCTGCCCACCACCCTCTGAGGCCAAAGTGGCTCCAGCAGAGGGTGGAAAAGGAGCTCCAACCATGAACATGAGGGCCAGAGGAAAGAAGGGAAGAGCAGAGATATCCCACTCAGGTGTGTGCAGACTGGAGGTGTATGGCTGAGGTGACAAATAAGACCATATAACATGATTCAGCTGATCCCAAACAAAGGTTAGGGGAGAGGAATTCCTACCTGAGTAGAGGGAAGCTTCCCAGGGGATTTCCCCTGGCCACCTTTCAAAGCTCTGCCTGCTTTGTGACCTGTGAGGCATTTGTGTGGTTTGGCTTTTATTTTCTTCCCCCCCATCCCCTTTTTTCCCTCTTTCAGTTCTTATCTGTTTTGTTTCTTAAAGAATGATATCCTGGCCCCTAACATTTCTGGAGGCAACATACACATTCCTTGCAGCTCTGTGTTACCAAAAAGACATAAAATGTTCCCCGTAATTACACATGATTTGATCATTCCAGCATTTCCACCCCATCCCAGAAGTTTTATTATTATAATTAATTTCTCTGGCACCTACTTGCAGCTCTAGGCATTTTCCCAAACCTTTAAACACACAGTTAGCAGTTCTGAACCCTTCACTGCTGTATTTCTTCTCCTCGATCTGCTAGTTATAAATTCTTTGTTCATAGTCTTTCCTAAACATGAGCGTTATTCATGTAGTCCCCATTACTGTAGTACTGTGATACTCCAGGATCTCTGCTTCACCACACCACTGTGATCAAAGAAAATGCTGTTATCCTTAGTTACACATGAATCTGGGATTCAATGGAACTCATGTTTTTAAGTATTTTAAGCCCAAAGTGTCACAGGAGGCCAGTGGCAGAAAAAGGAATTGCACTCTGGTGTCCTGAGTCCAAATCCCAACTGGGCCAGATTGGTTTTATGTCTTCCAGTGCATTTCTGTTGCCTTTCAGACAATGTTCTGCAATTTCCAATCCATGAAGGACTCCTCACTTTCTCAAATGCCTTTAAGGAAAGGTGAACCCAGAGGAAAGTGATTTTAAGAACCAAGGACTCCTCTCAGGAAATTGTGTTCTAGCAATTCTGGATATTGAATAGAAAAAAAGATCTTTCGATAAAAAGAGATCTGAACTCTGATCTGAACTGTGGAGTATTAATCATATCATATATTCATCATATCTACATATGATAGCACTTGTCCGTAGTAAATTTCTTGGATCTCAGGGGAAGAATGTAAGAGAGCTGACCTCAAATAATGTTAGGTTTCAACACCCAACTCACATTAAAAACCTCAGTTTCAGCCTCCTGTTGATTTCAGTGAGGGTTGGTAGATTATTGAGACGAGAAACTCCAAGCACAATGCAGCACAACTCTTGGAATGATTCAGTGTGATCCATCAATCACCATGCAATGGGCAGAGCTGTGCATTAGCTTGAACTTCTGCATGTCCCCAGGCACAGCCATGCACTGCGGTGGTGGAATTCACACTAGCTCTGTCGTTACCAATTAATTGCATAGGCTGCAAAGATGTCATGAATTCTGACTCTTCATCTCTTTAAACCCAACCCCATGTAAGCCTTCTGCCACAACTCACAAGACCCACAGGTATCCTCAATCTGGAGGCAAGCCACCCATGTCTTGTTTGCTGGAATGGGAATGACAGCCCCAGAAGCAAAGCTGCTGATGGGGATGCCGAAATCTTGCCCTTTGTCAGACAGAAGCTGAGCCAAAAGTCATGTTTCAACCTATGCAGAACTTGGCCAAACCTTATTAATTTGGCTTCCAGCACAAGCAGCACAGCACTGAAATGCAAAACTGCCTTGATGGGTAAACTGTTTTCCATATACTGCCATGTTGTAGCTAAGTAGGATTAAAACTGTTTTCCACCCAAACATGAGGAAGAGCTTCTTTACTGTGAGGGTAGCAGAGCACTGAATAGGTTGCCCTGCGAGGTTGTTCAGTCTTCTTTCCTGGAGGTATTCAAGAGCCATCTGGACATAATCCTGAGCAATGAGCTGGAAATGACCCTGCTTGAGCAGAGGCTGGACCAGATCACCTCCCATGGTCCCTTTCAACCACAACCAGTCTGTGATTCAGTGATGCAGTGTTCTTGTCCTGGTGTGGGCAGCTTACGCTGGTGTCAGAGTGAGAGCTGGGTCTCCAGGCTCAGCACTGTGAGGGTGGTTCAGTGTGAGAAAGCAGTGAGCAATCTGTTGGGCTCTCCTGTCCCATCAGTTGTGCTCCCAAGGGAGTCACAGGAGAGAAGTGGTCACCAAATCCATCAAGCCTGGAAAGAGCAGCTTGCCAGGCTTAGGCACTGTGACTAGTGGTGGCCAACACCATCCGAAATATTTTCACTTCATTTACTGCAAATGTAGTTTCACCAATGAACAAACAAACAAACAAAAAACAAACACTAAAAAAAGAGGACTTCAAAGCATTTAACGTACACTATTGTCTGCATCAGTCTGTGTCAGCCAACACATATTCAGCAAACCTTATCTCTGCAGCAAGAGCCTGATAAAGGTCTAATTGCCTGAGAAATGCACAGCCCTTGGAACTGCAGTGGCAAAAGCAATTTCCTTCTTTACAATGGAGCCTTAACTAAAACCCCTCCTGCTTAATGAGAGCATGAACGATTAAGGGACAAGGGTAGGGGTGTGGAGCTGGGGTGCAGCCAGCCAGGGGTCTGCACTGGGTGGCTGGGGGAGCCCCAGGCACGGCAGGGGGTGTCTGTGCTGTATCCCTGTCGGTGTGTTGGGTCCTGCACACCCCTGATGCGGGTGGTTCACCTTCCTTACACCCACCTCAGGGCAGTCCCTGCCTCCAGGATCCCCTGGTGCTGTCAGTCCTTCTGGAGTGCAACCAGGGCATCTCCATGATGGGCCCCACCAAAGATGATCTCAGCCCCCATGGCTGCCTTTTATCGCCCCAGCAAATTTGGCCACTTGCTGCCGAAGCGTTTGGGGATGGAAGTGAATGGATTAAGAAGTGTTTGTAACAACAATGTTTCTTTGTTTCGGGTAAAAGAGCCAAGTTTAATGCAGGATGCAAAGCTGACCCTGGGGTGAAAGACATCACTGAACATCCTCAGAGGCTGCCTTCCCACCCCTGAGCCAAAGCCAGCAAACCTTCAATGCATTAGCAATTAAGTGTGAGAGAGAGAGCAAAAACCCCCTCATAGATTGTTCTAGGGAGGGAATAAAATAGGAGAAGCAACAAAGGGTGGTTAATGTAGATTTTGCAGCAGATACTGATATAGGACAATATCCCCATTTCCTTTCTGGTTTAGAAATAAGACTTTGTTGACACAGAGATAGTCGTGGAAGAGCTAATGAAGCACAAAGCTGAGTGAAAGAAAGCATGTTCAGGGGGCTGTTCGCAGCAACTTTTTTCTCCCTGTGTTTTTTTACCCATTAAATAAAGAGGAGTTAACACCTGTGGCCTGCTTCACTCTGCCATTTTTCAAGTTTGCAGTTGTTCTCAGGGGAATCAAAGTGACAGATTTATGCAAAGCTGCAGTTTGGATCTTTTCTTGCCCTGGAGCAAGGCTTTTATCCGTCACTTTTCTTCCCCCCCTCCTTCACGAGGGGATGGTAAAGAGGTGGAATGCTTCACACTTGAAAACAGCAAGGAAAAAATACCTTTCACAGCTGTTCCTAGCGGCTGGGATATATTTAATCAGAACTGGAGATTAACATGCATCTCTGTGAAAGAGACGTTCTCCTCCCCGCTGTGGTTATGTTATCACTGGTGCAGCAGACAAGGCTTGGAGCTGAACATGGCAAGAGGATGGAGGGGCTGCAATGGGAAGGCTATGAGCAAGCGACTTTGTGCTGTAATTCCCAGTAACTTCTGCAATGGACTGGCCTTCCTGGCACAGACAACTTCTTTGGGCTGTCTGCATTGTGAAAGCTCCTCCTAAGTGTTCCAGACCCCTGCAAGACCTCAGGCTGTGCCTGTGCCCAGCTCCAGCAAGCCTCTGCACTGCAGGGTGTTTAGCAGGGTGTCTGCAGAAGGCGACTCTTTTCTACCTATTGCATTGGAGATGGGAAGGGCAGAAAAGGTCTCTCCTGGTGTCTCCACAAGTGCCACATGCACACAAACACAAATGAGTAATAGTAAATCTTTAGTAACGCAAGAATGCCTGCTGTCTCCTAAGCCAGGGTGGTGAACCCTGAGCAAGAGGGCTCTGCCCTCCTGGAAGGCAGTTATGCTTTATCATCACTGCTTAGTGTGAAAATGTCCTGAAGTCCCCTGTCCTTAAGGATTTAAGTCATTAAGGATTTAAGAGGCAGAAATTATGTTAATGGATGTGAATTCACAATCCCTTTATGTAGTAAGAATCTGGTACCTATGTGACCTACTGGCTTGTCTCTTTGGTTCCTGAATCTTGTCCTTCCAGTCAATCTCCTTCTCCATTCCCACCTTTCAGCCAGATACAAAGGTCTTGCCTCTACTCGTAGGAACACAGTATTCAACACAAGCAAAACAAGACATTACTCTTTAGCCTTTCCTGGTGAAGAGACCATTGAAACATTTTCTCCATAGAAATCTACCAAAGATAAACATGTAAAATGTGATGTTTCAGCCTGAACACTTAATGCAATCCAAGGAAGACCCAGGGAATATAAGCCAGCAAATCATTTGCTTCGGCTGGTGCTGCTGGATTTTACAGCCTTCGCTGGCTCCAGCACCACCTGCTTGGTACATGTGTCATCCAGCCTGAAGTGGTGGCCAGGGGACAGCTGTCCAGTCCTTGAGACGTGGCCTTATGCTGGCTGCTGTGTGTGTGTCAATGCACCGACCTACCGCACAGCAGCAGAGCCGTCAGCCTCTCCCAATGGGCTATCAGCAAGCTGCGTGGATGCATTTCATTTAGCAAAGGCAGGTTCAGAGCTAGAGCTGTTTCCTCCTTGGCAATGCTGATGGTATGTCTTCTTCAGCCTGGAGAAGAGAAGCTGCGTGGAGACCTCAGAGCAGCTTCCAGTATCTGAAGGGGGCCTACAAGGATGCTGGGGAGGGACTCTTCATCAGGCACTGTAGTGGCAGGAAAAGGGCCGATGGGTTCAAACTGAAACAGGCAAAGTTTAGGTTAGAAATAAGGAAGAAGTTCTTTGCTGTGAGGGTGGTGAGGCTCTGGCACAGGTTGCCCAGATAAGTGGTTAATGCTCCAACCCTGGCAGTGTTCAAGGCCAGGCTGGACAGAGCCTTGGGCGATATGGTTTAATGTGACGTGTCTTTGCCTATGGCAGGGGGGTTGGAACTGAATGATCTTAAGGTCCATTCCAGCCCTAACTGTTCTATGATTCTGTGATTCTATGTGGGAGCATCTCATTGACAAGGAAGTCAGGAGCAGGACTAAATGACCAAGAGTTACCCATCAGTAGCATAGCCCTCATCACCAGTGATGAATTTCCTTGTGAACACTGGTGGCATTGCTAACCAGCTGCTGGAGGAAGAAATTCCCCTGAGTGAGGGGGTCAGTTTTGCTCAGCAGCAAGCCAGCAGATTGCCATGAGGGGAGAGAGCAATCTCCAGTGAGGGAGCTGGATCAGAGCCCACTTCACTACCTTGGCCACGTGCTTGGGTTAACTCACTCAGTTCAGTGCTGCTGAGGGCAATTCCTAAAATCCAAATAAACCTCCTGCACAATGGCAGAGGGGATGTGCTTTCATGTTATCAGCTGCTCTGGGAACAAAGAGACTGTGTCAAAGACCTGGAAAGCCCTATTCAAGGCAGAAACATACAGAACCCAATGCTAATGGAGCAGGGCCTTGAACCATTTAGTGAGGATTGTCTAGGTGGTTTGACACCATTTTGGTAGCAGTTAAAGAGAGAAACTTGCTGCCTGGTGGCAAAAGCTGGTTTTACAGAAGGGCTGGCAGCTCCTGTGGGGAAATGCAGGTGTGTCTGATGGTGTTTGTACTGAAAATCTTCAGTCAGTGACTGCATAAGAAATCAGGCAGGATTCTAGTTGCTCCTTTTTCCCCTGTCTTGTCCCTGTTTCTATAGTTTTACCATATGATGTTCAATGTTATCTTCTTAATTCCTTCATTCACTCCTTCTTTGCCTAAAACCTTCCTTGACCAGCTGCTTCCCTCACTGCCCCTTCCCTCCTGTCCTGAGTATTTTCCTGCTTTTCCTTCCACTTTCTTTGCCTTTGCCCCACCGTTTCTAGCTTTCTTTTGGGCTCTGCATCCCTGTGTTTGTCTCAGCTCTCATGTATATTCCTTTCATTTGTGGGACTTCATGGGGTGCAGGGGCACTTCTCACCCCTGTATTAGTCTACAGTGATCTGCCACTCAGTAATCTGTGCTACCTTGCCCCTCTTTCCCACAAGTCTCCCCCTCCAGATGTGCACGCACATCTGTACACAAGGTACACATACACCCTAGAGCCAGGAGGCTGGAGCCAAACCCGGTTCAGGGAACTGCTAGATTCAGTGGGATTCCCCCCTCCAAATCCAAAGCTCCTTGGGTGTTGGATAAGACATGGATGGCAGTGGTTGTGTTCCTTACCACATCCCTGGGAAAAAGTCAGGTACTCCACTGATTCGAGAGAAATGTGCTGCAAATGAAGCATACGTTGTCTTACAGTGGAAAACACTGTAAGTTAAAATGCTTGAAATTGCATAAAGGTGTTTTATAAGAGAACTGTCATATACCATGAGGCAACTTTACTGGAAAGAACGTCTGTAATGAGAAACAAATCACACTGACCTTTGTGATAGGGCTTAAAAGCAGGTTTCTTTGGGGTTATGGAGACTCATTTGCCCTCCAGCAGTGGAAGAATTAAGATGTTATGTTTAACATAAACAAGAGAGGTTTAATCCCAAATCCTCATGTGAGAGCACTTTGTGTTCTCTTAAAACTTCAGTAATTCCCTAAGCAAGATGGACAGTTGGGTTATTTTAGACTCAGCAAAAGCGGGGGAGGGACAGAAGGGACATCAAAAGGAATTAACTCATCAAAGTAAGAACCCAGTTGTGAAAACTGAGCAGAGTGTGAGTTCAATTGCATTAACTATACATGGTGCCAAGGTCACTCATTATAAAATGTCTTTCTCCTCTTTGCTTTTTATCCAGGCAGACTGCAAGAAGAAAGGTTGGTCTGCATGGGACCATCCCAAGCCAGGGCTCTGCAACCTCTTGGACACACATGCCCATTCCTGCTCAGTCAGTGATCACAGAATGGTTTGGGTTGGAAAGGACCTTAAGATTGTCTAGTTCCAACCCGCTGCCATGGGCAGGGACAGCTCACACTAGACCATGTAATAGCATGAAAATCATGATTCTCATTACCATATGGGCTCTAAAAAAGATCATCTGAGGTCAGATGCTGGTTTCTGAGGGATGAAGGAAGGGAAAGGTGGTTCCCACAGACTGGAATGCTGCACAGGAATGTTGTCTCTGATGACCTGCCTCTGCTGGGTCTGGAAGCACATCATCTCTGCACTCAGCAGAGACAGAATGGACTTTGGTGTAGGAGCATCTTGTCCCTTTTGAAAGGCAACCTATTCCCCAGCTCAGGTTTCTCCTGCTGCTCTTGTGCTGGGGACACAGAGAGAGGTCAGCCCTGGCAATCCATTATCATTCAGCAGCACTAAATTCATTTTAGAAGAAGACAGTGTCAAACATGTTACCTCCAGCTGTGATTCAAAAGTTAAAACATAGGAGGGAGAGGGTATAAATCCAGACAACTTGAGCTGTTAAAGCAAAGACAAGACATTTCACATCTCCATCCTTTTATTTCTAGACAAGAAGCCAAAATCCTGCAATATCACTGCTGCATTAGGACTTGGACATGTACAGCATCCCTTTTTCATCATTGCTCCCCTGTGATCCTGCACCTGGAGAGACCCAGTGTGAGTGACTGGGTGCTGGAGGGATGACTGTTGTGGCTCAAAACCAGGCCAGGATTGCCTTGACTTGACTGAGCTAGGATTGAAGTGCAAATTGTGCTTTGCCAAATACAATTTATCTTCAGGAGTGACCAGTGGAAATAGCTGCATACGTGTGTAATGATGCTGGCCACCAGAATAAATGTGGTTCTTGGCTAAAGGAGCAGAAAGCCAAATAGAAGTGGTGGTGCTGTCCTCTTCATCGCTTTTTGAAGACTAGGCTCTGCAATCCGGAGCTCATCTCTAGTCTTTGCAGGAGAAAAGGATGTTGAAAATCTGGGCCAACCAAGCTGCAACAGTGAGTGATAGTCTGGTCATCCTGCCACCAAAAGGAACTGTATTCAGTTTATTCAAGGGAGTGCTTGGTTGTTAGATTATAAATGACAAAACTGAGTGAGGATTTCTGATAAGATGGTTCTTTTATTTTTCACATAGCAGACAACAGCACAACATGATCCTGTGGCTGAAAGCTGAAGCCAGGCAAATCCAGAATGCGAAAAAGCATCACATTTTAGCACTGAAACAACTCACCAAGGGATAAGCTTGCTTCTCCACCATCTGAGATTGTAAAGTGAGGGTTGGATGTCTTTCTTCCTCTTTCTTCTTCTAAATTCAGTTATGATCTTGACAGAGGAGTCCCTGGGTGAAATCTTCTAGCCAGTGTGGTCAGATTAGACTTTCCTACTGGTCCCTCTGCCTTTAAACCCTCAGATTTATAAAAAGTGCCTTTACCTGGACCAGGGTTCACCCCAGGGACAGGGGAATTAGACATCTTTATTCATTCCTCCACAGCTGTGGGAATGATGTGTTTAGCTATTTTTCCCATCGCCAGTTGTGTCAGTGGTATGTGTTATGCAGATGTGTGTCTACTGGGAGCTATGCTCAGACAGCACATTTCACATTGATTTATGAACAGACTTCTGAGCACAGCAGCTTCTGGCCTCCGCTGACTTGGGCTGGAATCAGCTTGCACATTGTTGCTATTCTTAATCTTGGACCTGCAGTCATGGCTCAAGAACCAGATGCTGCAGAAATGCAGAGCCAAGGAGGTCCTTGCCTCAGAGCTCTTCTGCAAGAGCCTGGCATGAAGGAAGGAGTGAGTGTGGGTAGCCACAGGGAAAAGATGGGTGGCGAAAGTGGTCAGTAGTGACGAGCTACAAAAACAGTGTGTGTAGCAATAAGTTGGATACACAGTGGTGGACCAAGGCTGGGTTTGCCCAGGAAAAGGTGCTGCAGGACTCAAAACATGAGAGGAAAGAGCCTGCACAGCATCTTTGTTGTGTGGATGGTAGGAAAGGCATGTTTGGGAGAAGCTATAGGGGAAGTGTCTGCACAACTTTGCAAACACAGAGGAAAGTCAAAGGTGAAGATGACGCCCAGGTTGTAAGCCCAAGTGATGGATAAGAGGAGGTGATAGTGCCAGTGATCGATAAAAGGAAAAAGGGTCATTTGGAATGAGAGTAACAGTTGCCCTTCAGCCATGATGGGTCTGAGATGAGGGTCAGATGTCCTCAGATGTTGGGGAGCAAGGCTGAGACAGGAGTTTTGGTAGGAGGACACAGTTAACAGGACACAGGATGTGTGCATATCCGAAGAAAATTGCATTTAAATGGGTGAGATTTGTCAGAGATTGGGGCAGAGGGAGAGGAGAGCAGGGTCCTGTGGGCACAGTGAGGGCAGGATGGGGAAGATGGACAGTGGGGATGGGTAAAAGCTGAAGGGACCCCAAGAAAGGGCAGAAAGATACAACAAAGGTGTAGGAAAAGATCTCCATCCACACTAACTCTTTGATTCTTCTACTCACTTTTCCATTCAAATTCTAAACGGTATTACAGAAAGTCTTTTTACTGCGATGCATACAGTAAATCTTTACAAACTCTTTGAGACAGCAGTGTGCTCCCGGCTGATCCCCAAAGACAGATCCTGTTTCTTCATGGTCATGAGTCCTCTTCAAAACAAAGAGCCATAAAGAACTACAGGGAACTTTTGCCCAGGGAATATGATTGTTTTTAAATAGGCATCACCCAGTCCAGAAATTGCTTCAAAAACAGTTAAGTATGATGGACCAAATGTCAAATGGTGAGAAGAAAGACTCACATTAGAGAAGCATAGACAGAAGGAGCTAATGAAAACATCTCTTCCTGTGGGGACACTAACACTGCCAAATATTCCTATTTGTAGGTCACCCAGTTTAAAGAGGGGTGGGAAAGAAATCTGGGTTTGATATTTTGTACCCTGGACTACAAAGGAATCACTGTGGATATATATATATAAAAGACAGCTGGGCTGAGGTTTCAGATCACCTACACCCATTAGAAAGACAGCCAGACTCCGAGCACCGTGCTCTCGTTTGATACCTGAACTAATGCTCAACTCTGTCAATGCTTTAAAGGCAAAGAGAGAGACAGAGCAGAGCTATGTTTTATTAAAAGGCTTAAATCACTTGCATCACCACAGAAACAGCAAAGAAAATGACATGGCCTGGAGGGAGAAACCTTTGGTTTAAATATCTGTAAAGATGAGTGGAAGAAAAGGAAGAGCTCCTGCCTGGGAAAGCCACAGGTCTGTCTCAAAGTCTACAAGACTATCTAAGTGGAGGAAGTGAATGAATAACTGTGGCACATGCATGAGTGGCTGAAAGTGCAGCCTGAGCAGTAATTGGCTCTATTGGTGCTCCTCTGATTAGCTGGTTTTGGCTACAGCACTCATCAGACCCACGCTGAGTTCACAGCACTAAAGTATTCACGCTGCACTGGAGAACGTCTCAGATCAGCCGGTGGATCCCTGCTGAGAAACAGCAAACACAGATCTGAAGGATGGGGTCTCCAGGGAGGGGTTTAAAATCCTTATTTCGTGTCACTAATTCCTTGTTGTTCAAAGCTGGAAGAGAAAGGACTCTTGGAACGGGTTCAGATGCTCCCACTACTTTTCACTACCTCAGAGATGAAGGAAGAGAGAAGAAAATTGATGGTGCTTCTGTGGAGAGAAATTTAGGAGCAAAATCATGTTGATCACTGTGATCTGAATGTAGACAGTTCTAATTCTTTACTAAAATACTGATCTGAAAGTTGCTGGTGAACTCAAACAGCCCAAGGGACCAGCTTGTCAGGATCGGGAGGGAAGGTTCCACATCAATGAATCTATGGAGAGCCTCCCGACAGGGAGAGTTCTCATCTGGGGACATCTTGCAGAGGGCAAAGGAGAAGATGGGCCACCCCAAGCCCTTACAATGACACTGGGCACAGCATCAGCAAACATAAATGTGAGAGAACAAGGAAATTGGGCACTTTGAAGCAAGAGGTGTTTTTATGTGGAGACTTGTGTACCTACTGCGTCTGCTCCAGGGTTATGGCCAAGACCTCCTTGCAGCTCATTCAGTTCTGAAGTCAGCTCCATGGACTCCTGCTGTATCTTCAAAATGCCTACAAAGCCACTCTGTAGAATGATAGAGGAATTCCACAGAACATTAGTTACTCACTTCCACACTCTGTTGATTACCACCAAAAAGTGAATTGGAGAGCATAAGCCAGTGCCAGCATACACAATGCTGCTGTGTTTTCTGAGGTGGCTCGCTGATTTGAACGGTCTGGTCAAATATAAGCATTATAAGGTAGACTAATAGTGGTAGCATTAAGGACAGACAGATCCATATTTTGGGTGTGAGCTGCTCATGTCTCTTGCTTTCTCACCCTGTTCCCCTTCCCAGCTGTTAATGTGGCGGAATCACCAAAATGTGAGAAATAGCAGAACAGATCACATGAGATATTTCCAAAGTGGTTTGAGAACAGTTGACCATTATTCACTTGCAACATGCAGTAAACAGAGATGAAGCTTAAATATGAGGCTCTTCTGCCCAGGAGATATCAATCTTGTATGTATACACAGAAGAAACAGCAATTGTGTTTCACACAAGCTAAGAATTTGGTTCCCAGGACAAAACCAACCAACCTATGGTCACAAACATCAGCTTCTTGGGGCTCTGCTTCCTCAGCAGCAGTGCTGGAGTAATAACACACCTGTGTATTGCTGCCCACACCTAACATGGAATTCATGTTACTGAAGCTGCCGGGCTTTGACACCAGTCATTCCCCTTAGAGAGACCATGGAGGGGCATGGAGAGACCACCTTGGATGGGCTGAACATCTTTCCCATCGCTTGCAGCACTTCCCTCTTTCTTCACATGACCCCCATGTGTTTTACAACATCTCAAAACACCATTTCTCAACAGAAACCTGAAGTTCGTACCAAGGCTTCCATGTACAACTGCATTGCACAAAATACCTCTAGAATTGCCCCTGCTTTGTCTGGGGTCAACATCAGCCTCACTTTTTGTTTTTTCTCCTTAGTTCTCATTTATGTGTCGAAACACTACTGAATGAGGCTCTGAAACCTTCTCTGCTGCAGTTTAATGTCTTCAGTTTCCAAAAAAAAGCAGTTTTTGCTGGTGGTTAACATGAAAAAAACATTGAGGCCGTTGGTCTGTTGGGATTTCCTGGGGATATTTGCTTTGAAAAATTCTTTTCAGGATTGTCTTTAAAGCTTTTTTCCTGAAAGTTGGAAGCAATTTGTTGATCTTCAAGAAATAGGTTATATATATCAAAAAAGTTAGAAAAGCTCTCTGGAGTTTTTGTTAGGGAGACAAAAAAACCCCCAAATCTGGCCAAACCAGCTTCGCTGTTCTTGCATAAAGCTGTGATGAAACACGCTGTAGGACCATGCCACCATGAAGTATGACTATTACCTTTGTTAAACTCTCCAGCACGCAGCTGAGTCTGATGAAACTACTCCAGAGGGAGACACTTGTCACAGCAGAAGTCTTGTCTCACTGTTATGAGGTTGGCTCAGCATTATTTTACTGATGATTCTTTCTTTTGCACATTATTTTGCACACCAGCCATGCACGAGGAACCCCCTAAACCAGGCACAGCACAACCATGGAACAAAAAGGCACCTTCTGCTCCCAGATGGAGACAGAGAGAGGATGAGATTAAAGGAACCAGCCAGGACATGCTGTCAAACTTTTAGTAACCATCACAGCTAGGGAGAGATTTAACTGGGACCATATGTCCATGATATTCCTATCTAACAGAAGTTTTTAAGCATCCCATGCCCATTCCTGATTCTCTTATCCCCAGTGAGATCAGATGTGGGAAAAGGAGAATACTGAAATAGAAAGAGGCTGTTTTGGGCTGTGAGTGGTATGGGGCCCCCGGGGATGCTCCACAGCAGTTTGTATGCAGGGATAAGGTCAGTCTCGGAGCCATGTGCCAAAAACCTGGAGAAGCCCAAAGCTGCCTCAGCCAGTTCTAGGAGGAAACAGTGGGAAGCAAAATATATCGAGACCTGGCTTTTCATTTTTACCTTGCTCACCAGATGTATTTTGAGAAACAGTTGCAGGCTGCTGGGAAGAGCTGCTCTCCTCCGCTTGCAAGTTTTTCCATCCTCATTTCAAGTGGGAGAAGTGGGTGACCAGGGTTACGAACTTCTCAACACACATATATCTTCGGTTTCCCAGGCTCTTCTTTCCCAGCAGGAGCTCCCCTGGGACCCTTGCACTGCCAGCACCCTACGAGCCACCCCTTCACCTCCCGCAGCCCTGGGTGCCACCAGTGCCCGCCCCGGGGTGTGCTTTGCCCTTCTCCTCTTTGCTCTTTTCCATCTTGCCTCTTTGCACTCTCCGTCCCGTCCACCTCTTCCCTTCGCATTCCTCCTCTTTGCAACTCTGCTTTTGCATCCCTCCCCTTTGTATCCCTCCCTTTTCACCTCCCCCTTTGCACCTCTCTCATTTACAACCCTCCCCTTTGCCTCTCTGCCCCCTTCGCATCTCTGCCTTTCCCCATCTCTGCTCCTCGCATCTCTGCCCCTGCACACTCCCTACCCCCGACCCTTCGCATCTCCGCGCCCTTGCCCGCTCGGATCTCAGCCCTTTGGGCATCTGAACTCCTGGCACCCTCCACTCCCCGCCCCTTTCCCTTTACCCCCCCGCTCTTTCCCTTCTTTGCCCCTTCGCATCCCCGCCTCGCTCCCTCCCTGCCTCCTCCACCGCGGCCCTTCCTCACCTCTCCCCCAGCCCCACAGCCCCCCGTGTGTGTCCCCCTCTCCTCTATCCCTCTCCAACCCCTTTGCCCCTCTTTGCCCCGTCCCGCGATGCCGCCGCGGCTGCTGCCGCTGCTGGCTCTGGGGCTGGCGCTGGGGGGCCGGGCAGGCGGCGGGGGGGGTTGCCAGCTACCGGCAGAGTGGCGGCCGCTCAGCGAGGGCTGCCGCGCCGAGCTGGCCGCGATCATCGTGTACGCCAAGGTGCTGGCGCTGCACCCCGACCCCTACGGAGCATACAACTACCTGCCCTGGCAAAGGGACCCCCCCGGCGGCCCGCAGCAGGCAGCGGAGGGGTTATTCTATTCCGCCGAGATCGAGCTGCTGTGCGACCAGGCGTGGGGCAGCATGCTGGAGGTGCCCGCCGGCTCCCGCCTCAACCTCACCGGCCTCGGATACTTCTCCTGCCACTCGCACACCGTCATGCAGGGCTACGCTTATTTCTTCTTCCTCCGGTGAGTACCGGGATACGGGGTATCTGGAGGGGGGGGTGTCGGTATCCCGGCTCCGGGGTATCTCTGCACTCGGGAGGGTTTGCTCCATCCCGCTCTCCCTGCAGCGCTTGGCGCTTCCACTCACAGTTTCATCGGGAAAAAAACAGCCGCCAATCCTAAACCCATAATATTCCATCAATCAGGGAGCTGCTGTTGAGTAGCTCCTGGGTGCTGCTGCTTTTGTTTTTACGATGGGACTGGAGAGAGGCCAGCGCCTGTTTGCCGAAGTTTGGAACTTTAAAACCCATCCCTGAATACTCACCCGATAGCTTCCTCCTGGCTCTCCCAACCCCCAGCCAAATCCCGACGTTGGGTTCATCGAAAGAATAAGAGAACAAACCACAATGTGGGAGCAGAGCCATTGCTGTGACCTTTCAATCCAAGAGTGTTTGCGAAATACTATTGAGTGGCTTGTTTTGAAATACTTGGTGTATTCTTGCACTGGGTGCGTAATGAATCACAACTTGATGCTGCCTAGTCCTTTGCCTGCAGCAATATCTTTAAACATGTTTTACAGAAGTTATTTATTGACTTTCCTGGTTATACAACACTTGGTTCAGGAGAGACCTGGTGTAGCTGAGGTGCTCAGGACCTTGTTAGTGTAACTAATAATTACAGGGCAGAAGTATTCGGCTTGGAAGTCTTCATAAGTGTGGGGTTACAAAGTCTTAGTGTTTTTGCAGCTATAGATCGTTTTTGTAGGGTAGGGAGATGTTTTCCGTGCACCTCTTCAAGACTCCCAATACCTGGCAGTGTTCAAGGCCGGGTTGGACACAGGGGCTTGGAGCAACCTGCTCTAGTGGAAGGTGTCCCTGCCCGTGGCAGAGGATTGGAACTGGATGAGCTTTAAGGTCCCTTCCAACCCAAACCATTCTGTTATTCTATGATATGATTCTATGACTGCTTGAAGAAGTACTTAAACTCTGGGATCAAGGGCAAAGCGATGGAAATTCAGCAGGAACCATGAGCTAAAATATAGATTCGCCTCATGCATGGGGGTCCATTGATGTCTGCAGGGTGGTAGGAGCCTATTTAAGTCTTTACTGCCGCTGCCTGGTCCAGTCCCCTGTCTTAGCAACTAAGTCCCAGGAGAGCTGAGCGCCACATGCCTGCTAAGAGTCCATTTGAGTGACTTTGGTGGCACTTGTTGAGCCAGGCTAAAGTGTGACGGGTGACTTCTGTGGGAGAGGAAGTGCTGCTCAGCCTCACCGTGGGCTGCCCATGCAATTTGTGTTTCAGAATGGATGAGAACTACATCCTCCTGCCGCACGGAGTCAACTTCCAGGAGGCGATTTTCCCGGACACCATGGAGAACAGAAGGATGTTTGCCAGCCTTTTCCAGTTTTCTAACTGCTCGCAGGCACAGCACGTGTTGAGCTTCTCCAGTGACTGGGAGATTCAAGAGGACAACCGGGTAAGGGATTTATTTGCTCTCCAGTGCTTGCGGGCACTGGCATTCCCATGTAGTTTGGAAACATATATACATACGAATGCAGAGCAGCAGATCCCCAATTTTCCTGGTCCTTTGGTGGGATCACTGGCAAAGTAAAGTAACACACTGGTGGGGTGATGTTAAACTCTGCTTTCAAAGCTGACCTCTGTGTTAGCTCTTTAGCTTCTCGTGGACCTGAGCAAAGCTTGGTATCAACCTGTTCAAGAACAATAGGCTGGAAACCATTATTGTTTGTGATCCTGTCGTACTCCATCCAGGTCGTTCCTGGGCTGGCTGTCTCTAGACCCTGTACTTTAGCTACAGTTGAATTGTTCAGGAGCAGAGCTTTGCGTTTATACTTCTGTGTTCATCTCATGTAGGGAGAGCAGTGCCTGGACCATGACAGACTGTAAGGGATTATTCTTGCCTAACTCCACATAACATCTACTGAACTAATCGCCCTAAGCTGTCTTTGTAGTGGCTGGGGAAAAATAGACTCTTGAGGGCATGTTTCGTCTGAGTGATGAGGGCAGGGTTTGTCTGACCAATGCCAGCGCTTACTTCTGAAGGAGCTGAATGAAATGCCTCTTTCTCCTCTCAAGGGGGGCCACAGCAAGTAGCTCACCCTTTAGGCGATCCTCCCTTAACAAAGTACATTTTGGTATGGAAAGTCCAATGATGCCCATTGTTAGTGGCTTTTGAGCGCCTTTATGGGGCTGTAGTGTGTGTAATAAATGCAGGATTTTAATAAATACTCCCTGGGCAGAGAGGAGCAACCTGCAGTTATGTGTGTTCTGGATGGGCATATACATTTGCAAAAGTGGAACTTGGTGAGCTGTTTTACTGCCAAATCTTGTTTTATGAGGCTGGTGGTTTCTATCGGTGGCCGAGAACATTTTAAGCATCCCTTTAGGTCAGGATGAACAGGACATGTGTCATCACTTGTGTCTTCTGTGGATCCATCTAAGGCACAATATTTACATATGGCAGCAGATGCACTAGTGGATTGTTTGGGAGATGGATGGAAGGAGGTTGGTAGCTGGCTGAGCCCTTCGCTTTCACCCGCTGCCTGACCACCAGCATATAAAGCTTGAGCTGCTGCATGGCTGTGTGGCCAGTGACACAACCTGCTCCTTGGAATGCCACATGAGAGTTTTCCACTGCTCATATTTTGGGGAGGGAGGAAGGAACCGTGATGTTTGTGTTTGGGAACAGCAACAGGAATTGATGTTGAAGAGAAAATGAATCATCTTACAATTAGATTGCAGAGCCATAACCCCGGCTGGGCAAGAAGGGGGAGGCAGAGAGCCCTGGTCCTGGCCCTGCCTCCTCCCTGCCAGCCCCCAGGCCCTCCAGTGCCCCAGCCAACATATTTGGCACGTAAAGGTACTGCCGCTGCCAAATCCACTGATTTTGCTCTGGGGAAGCAAAGTGGAATTGGGGGACCACTAGATCCAACTCCCAGTGTCTGCTTGTGATGCTTCTGTGCTGTTTATTTAGCCATGCTCAGCTAGATGTAGGGGATCTTGATGGGTTGGTGCTCATTCACGCCAGCAGTGAACCTCTCCAGTTGGCTTTAACGGCAACCACAAGGCAGAAACCCCCAGGGTAAGTTGGGGCAACCGAAAGCATGTGTATCAAAAGTGCATTTCAGCTGTTGTGCTCTTTGACCCCACACAGCTGTGAGCAGAACAGGGGGGATTAGAGCTGCTGGTCGCACAGACCAGGGCTGGAGGCTTTACATACGTCAACACCCTGCCATTGAGTGAATGAATTCAGCACAACTGACGGACACTTTGTCTCTCCTTCGTAATGAAAAGTAAAAGCTTCCTCTGCACCAGTTAAAAATAGTTCGGGCTGACTGTGCTCCCATTCAGCTCCTGCATCTGTGTTTGCGCAGACAAGTGCTGGTTCCCGGCGCCTGCGAACCCCAGCCTGGGAAGAGGATGGTGTTTCTGGCTGCCATGGTACTTGGAATTTGTTCCCCAGCTCTTCCCAGTGCAGGTGCCCATGTCCAGGGTGCATTTTGCTCCCCTCTTTCCCTTGCTGGTGACTTTCCCAATTGCCACTTTGTCTGCTCACATCCCATGACAGGGCGAGCAATTTCTATCTCCAAACACACTTGGCGGAGCTGCCCTGTGCTGGCTCCAGAGCCAAAGCCTGTGACGTGTGCCAGCTTTGTGGCACACAAAGTAAGCATTGCTTGGAGCATTATCCTTGAAGCTTTTTGGAAAAGAGGCTCTTTGGGACCCTGGGGATACCCAAGGGGGGCTTCTGAGATAGTGTCAAGTTGTGGAGAGCTTGGATAGAGAGGCAGGGGCTTCAGATGAGGCTCATTCTGCTGCACACTGACGTAAGTTGATAGTTAAAATCCATCACAGATGTTCCGTGCAATCAGAGGGAAGAGATGTAGATAGTGAGATCCTCAAAGCAAAAGGCAGCTGGGGAGAAGGGTTCCAGGAGTTAGTAGGAAAGATTCTGCCTCTGGGTCTTGGCATTGCTGTGTGCAGGGACGTCTTAAAAAGAGGCTCTGTCAAAAACAGTGTGCCCGAGTAAGTCTGGAGTAAAGGAGTGATGAAATCTCCTGTTTACAGCTGTATCCCGTACTCCAAAAAACTTTTTGCATCTCTAGCTTTGCTTATGGCTCTTGGTCCTACTCTTGATATATTTCTGGGGTGGACATTTTAAGGGAGAGTTTGGTGCTGGAAGCATTTACAATGAATAATTTGTGTTTGCAGCTCTGAGGTGCTCAGCCACAAGGTGAGAGCCCCATGATGGGTGAACATCTTTTGCCTCATGTAATGCTGCTCCCAGCAAGAGGTCCCTTCTGCAGGGTCTGCCTGAGCCAGCCATGGAGAGGGGGACCCAAAGGTGACCACTGACACACTGTCCTCCTGCTTGCCCTCTTCTCTGTGCAGTGCTCCTTGCATGCAGGCAGCCTCCTCTGGGCTGTCCCAATGGGTGAAGCAAAGGAAGCCTGATAGCTCCTTCTCCTCCTCCCAGCAACTGTCTGATGGTGCAAAAGAGGCAGAGAGATGTGCAGGAACTTCTTGGGTTCAAATTTGAACAGGGGAGGTTTAGGTTAGGTACAAGGAAGAAGCTCTTCCCTGTGAGGGTGCTGAGGCACTGGCACAGGGTGCCCAGAGAAGCTGTGGCTGCCCCATCCCTGGCAGTGTTCAAGGCCAGGTTGGACACAGGGGCTTGGAGCAACCTGCTTTAGTGGAAGGTGTCCCTGCCCATGGCAGGGGGTTGGAGCTGGATGATCTTAAGGTCCTCTCCAACCCAAACCATTCCATGATTATATGACGCACTGGGATGTGCTGCCTGCCTTTTCCATCATGGGAAAACCCTTCTAATCTTCAGAAAGCTCCACGGTGCATGGTGAATGGAGGCCAGACCCAAGGCACATCTCACTGGGGACATATGTTCCTCATGCTGGACCTGCTGCAGTCGCTGTGAGCTAATTCCAGCTGAGTTTTCAAGCTCCTTTCAGCCTGGGCTGAGGGCCAGATGCTGCTTTCCATAGTTTCCCAATAACCCCACAGTCTCATAAATTCACTCAGGTGCTCGTTCTGGCCACTCTGGAGAGCAACAGTAGCTCCAGCAGCTCCGGCATTCACTTCTTTAGGCACTTAAACTTTGGTTCCATGTTTCCAGAGCCAGTAATAAATTGGGCTTCAACTTGATGTTTCTCACAGCCCCCTAGTTATATTTGCAGACCTCCTGCTTTACTCCAGGTTGCTGTCGCAGTGATTTCCAAAGGATGTTCCTCAAGCCCCAAGTTCCCACCAGGCTTGGGGTTGGAGCTGGGTTTGTAAAACGCAAGGGGCCCCTTCTTGCAGCACATTGCAGGTATCTGGGTCCCAGCTTTGGCCCAGTCCCAGAGCTGATGTTGGTGGAGATA
This sequence comes from Strigops habroptila, assembly GCF_004027225.2. NCBI lineage: Eukaryota > Metazoa > Chordata > Aves > Psittaciformes > Psittacidae > Strigops > Strigops habroptila. Next base: position 7,125,982 of record NC_044279.2, on the reverse strand, counting down.
ACAACACAGGGACACCTCCTTTTCCCTTTTGGAATTACAGTTTTAGTCAATTCTTCCCAGCCTCTGCCACTGGGAGAAGTGCAGTATTCACCTATCCAAGGAATCTTGCAGTCACAGCAGTTTCTTTCAATAAGGGGCTTTTACTAAAGAAAGGAACAATTAAGAAGTAATAAAAACCTAACTAAAATTCTTGAAAGCTCCATGTTTTTACACATCTCATGTCGAGCTTTTCTCGCTCAGAAGGAGTCCAAGGGGTCAGACTGTGTGGAGATAGGGATGAGCATTTGGTGGTGCAGCCAGCATCCTCCTCCACGGGTGGAGAAGGGAATGGAAAAATCCTGAAGGCCCAGAGAGCATCTTTTTTGCCAATACCTCTTTCTCATGACAATTTTTCTTATGGCTAAGTGATAAATGCCACTTTTTTACATGCAGGGGGTTGATTTCTTCTCGCTCAAGCTGTGAAGTGGGAATCGTCCTTGCAGACTCCCCCTCTCACAGTGCCTCCTGCTAAGCCTGGGGATGATGCAGTGGGTTGGGATTGAAATCTTTCTCCCCTGCAGAGTTTTACCATTTTAGTGCAAAGCTAGATGCTCCTCCTGGTTTGGCCTTCTGCAGGGTTGTGTGGCCTTACAAAGAAGACCTTGTTGCCTTGTTTGCACTAGAGAGATTACACCATAGTGACTTGAGGTCTGGTGGTAATAAGCTCTATAGAAAGGTCTAAGAGTGCTGGTAGTTGTTTATCATTCAGAGAGGCTCTAACTCCTGGTTTTGTCAACATGTTGATAGGGAAATGTGGTGTTTTGGCCTCCCCTTTTATTCAGGTGGGAGATTTGCAAAGTGACCCCCTGTGAATAATAACAAGGGAATACCAGCAGCATGTCAAACCGATCATAAGCAACTGTGGGAGCACCAGCCCTGTGAAAAAGCCTGTGGAAATGAAGGAGTCAAATAACTTTAATAAAGCTCAGGGAGATTGCAAGGGAAAATTACATCTTATATTAAGCCTCTCTCCTTGCATTGCCTCTTCTCTCAAGCATCAGAGCCACAACTACGTTGTTACTTCAATTGATTTAGATGAATGGACTTGCCTTGTGAGAGACCTCCAGAGATTTATCTTGGTAATAATAAAGATTTTATGAGAGTAATCAGTGTCCCAAGTAAAAATCAAGGCAATCAGTGGGTTAGCAGGGCAGTCTACAAATATCTGCTGAGCATCTTTGGGTCTGGGTCCTCTCCTTCGGTGGTACTTTGGCTGCTGTAACAACCTGTTAACCCACTTAGGACACCTGCAAGGCACTGGAGCAGCTGAGAAGGGAACCGGATAAGAAAAAGCAATGTAATTGCATAAATGGCCTTACCATTATTATGCAAAGCAAAAATTAGATTAAATGGCATTCTTCCTCTGCGGAAGTAAAGGAAATAGTTTCAGAACTATTTGTATTTTAGCAATGGCTGTGTGCATGAGCCAGCAGGTTGGATCATTCCCTGAACCCATCTGTGGGCAGCAGTGCATTTGCTCAGCAACGGTCTTGTCTCTTCCCTGATGCTCTCAACTGGGTGGATGTACTGGGTCTCATTCAGCAACACTTCACTGAACACTTCACGCTTCAAGGTCCTTGAGGGCTTAAATCACAGAGAAATATCTGCTTACACAGAAGCTTTTTGGGCTACCAGAGAAGGGCTTGCTCACCTGGTATTTACTGTGGGGACCTGTTTTGATCCATCTCCCAGGCAACATGCTCCCAGAGAGGGGAAAAGAAGAAGGAAAGTTGGGTAAGAAGAAGGAAAAATGATTTTTCTGACCATCCTGATTTTGAGTCTGGACAGTGATTAAATAGTATCCTGGCTAGATACCTGCCTGTGACATCTCTGGAGAGAGCCCGAGCTGCCTTGGATGGAGGTACCAGAGCTCTTCCTGCTGTGCCTGAGATGGACATCTGATGATTCATCTGGTCATCTGGTGATGCTGAAGATGAATCCACTATGTGAATTATGCAAAGCCAGTAGGAAAAAAAGCTGATGACTGTAATGGATTTCAGCTGAAATTTCATCCGTGGTATCCACTGAGATAAATGAAAAAGCAACTTGCTTTTTCTCTTTTAAAAGTTAAGAATTTACTGCTGTTGAGCAGTTTGCTCTCTGCTCCAAGTGCTGGGAGATGAATTGAAGGACTGGAAAACACTGGTCGTGGAGTCCAGGACCAGCAATTTTAGGAGAAGGACTGGTCAGAAAATGAGCAGGCAGCAGCCTGGCTTGGTTAAGACAGTTTTGTTTAATTCCCATGTACTGGTCTTTTGTGTTTGCTTGTGGCATGAGCTGCGTAAAGGATCCTCCCTTCTCTGGTCCTAAGTCACTAGGAAAATAGAAAATATCCTCAGTTCAAAACAGCGCTACGTGGCAAGGGCAGGGCAGAAAGATCTCAAAAAAGATGAAAATAAGGTCTGATATCTACACATTTGAAAATCTTGGCTTACATTCAGTTTTTGCCCTTTATTTACCAGTTATTAGAAGGATTGTTGCTCAACTAACATGATGGAAAGTGTGCATCACTTCTGGGTTGTTTTAATAGTGATTTACAGCGCCGTTGTTTTCCTCCCAGAAACCCACCCAGAGCGTACCCCCTCCCTACGGTCTGTGTTTAATTTGAATACGTGTAAGCAATATTAGATGAAATGGAGAACTGCTGACAAGTGTCTGGGATGAGGGGAGACCACGAGACAGTTGATACGTTTGGGTAACATCCCCGAGAGTCTTTTGGCATGGAAATGACATTGACTTGTTTCCAAATCTTCCCACCCAGGCTGTGGTAGAGGACTTTTAGAGGTCTGATTGGCATCTCCCTATCAGTTTTCTGTCTTCTCACATGCACACAAGCTGCTAAAATGTAGAATAAAAGATGACAAAGAAGTACACGATAGTCTTACCCACAGCATGGTTCCATTGCGTATGGTCTTTATCATATTTATAGCACCCAGAAGGTGTCCTGAGCACTTCCCAGGAGAAAAATGGGAGAATTCCTCTGGTTTTAGGTGTGTGTCTTAGAGGCACCTTATTTCTGTACTGGCAGGCAGATTGGCTGACTGCCATGTGCAATACAGAGGGGTGACCTGAGGTAGCATGGGAGCCTTGAATTCGATATTGGTTGTGAACAGTCTGAATTCAGAGTTGAATAAGGACCTTTTCCTCACCCATCTGAACTCTTTTCCCCACTGGCAGCTATGACTGGTAGGGAGCTGCTGAGACGAGGCCCCCACTTAGCACCCTCCTGGTACCAACATGGGTGCAGGATGAGATGAAGGGAGTCCCGGCTCCTAGTGAATGAGTCTGGACCGACTTGTTCCCTATCAAGCAATGCAGATTACTTTGGAGCACAGCTCTCTCTGACTATGCCTCAGGCACATCCAAGTACATTATATCCTTAAAAATATCCGGTTTTCAGCCTGCTGAGCAAGGAAATGCCTAGACAGCCATACACACACATGGGTATGTGTGTATATGTACACGGCTGCCTCCTCTGAAGGGTGAAACAGGAATGCTTCCAGGAATTGGCAATGAATGAAGACCCACATGGCTCCCGGCTGCTTTTAATTATCCAGAGCCACACTTTAAAGAAGTTCTGCCAAACACACTAAATCAGTCTGGATTTCATGGCATGAAGCTATCTGCTGCTGTACATGGACTTGGTGGTGAGCAGGGATCTGACCCCAGCTCCAGGACACCTTTTCAGCTCTCCATCTGGCTTCTTCCACCACCACAGGGGTGCGAAACTGCTGGTGGCCACAGAGGCAGTTGGTGGTTGTGGGCTGAGCTCTGCACATAAAGAGACACAAAGATGGGGCTGAAGGGATGCTGGTGTCCCTCCTGTGTTTCAAACCCAAGGCTGCCTGGAGGGGTGCTGAACCCTTTGGGTTTCCAGCCCAGAGGTGGTTAAAAGAGGTGGTGGTGCCGCCAAGCACAGATCCTGCTGCAGTGCTTGCTTAGCTTCCAAGTTTTATTTGGAAGCCCCTGACCACTCACTCTTAGCCTAGGGCCAAGGCACTATTTTTTCCCAGTCATGCTGGAAAGATGCAGCTACATGTCTGGGACTAACTCCATAGCGTGCAACATAGGTAGGATGTTGCTGCTGTTGTCTCAGGGTAGGTAGGAGAGACAGGACTTTCATAGAGCTGGTCACATTCTGTCTGTGTTAGCCACAGAGGTGGCTGAGGTGGGAGATACATCCCTCTGGGGAGGGCAGTAGAAAGTTTGAAGCTACCCCCTGTAGCATTAGTATATGAAGGTGGGCTGGGAATTGCAGCACTGTAATGAGAAATGGGCTTCTTGTCCATACCCTCTGGAGATGACACTGTCTAAAAATGACATGGGAAAAGTAGCAACAAGACACGAGGAGGCCAACTTCAGTCCCTTGTCTCCTTCCCTGTATGTGAGCAATCTGATAATTCCTCTGCTTTTATGCCCTGCCTTCCCATTCATGGCCTCTCCAGTGTGGGAAGGGGAGAGAGGACATCCCACTGCACATAGACTGCAAAGGGTGAAAGCACTGGTTCACAAGGGGAGGCAGCTGGTCGGGACCTGGGCAGTCAGTGGAGCTGAGAAATTAAGTGGTGCAGGGTGACATGTGCTGGAAACTGCTTGTGTCCACAGCCAAATCACCTTCCTCAAAGCAGCTCCTTGTACTCAAGGTGCTCCCCCAGGTATCTGGGACCTGGCCTCCAAGGAGTTGAGGCTGGTGTTCTTGTAAGGTGGATGGTTTATCTCACTAGCCCAAGGCAAAACAAAACGTGCAGCACAAAGAAGCAGATCATGGGTGTTTTCTGATCCAGTCACGCTTATTATTGATACCATTTTTCAACCTCAAGAGTAGAGGTACTGGCTTAGCCTGAGAGCTGCCGGAAGATGCTCAAATATGACTCCTGGCATCCCCTGTAAATCTGTGAGTCTGTAGATGTATTAGGTGTTTCTGTGTGTGCAAATCCATGCTTTGTATTGATCAGCAGTTGGGAAGGATGATTCTTGTCGACCAGCAGTCCTGAGCCAGGATCTGTCCTTGATGCACACACTGCTTCTACAGGCACTCTGAGCAGATCTAGACTTTGGTTTCATTGCTGGCCCCAGTCAACCTTGAACCAAGGGAAAAGTTTTCTTTCCACTTCTCTCTCTGTCCTGACCCACCTGTGAGATGGATACAGGAAAAGATGGAGCAAAGTGTTTATTAAAATCAACAGCCACCACAATCCATCTGGCAGCTGGCAGACGGGACCCCTGTAATGCTGCCTGTAACTCAATCAGCACTGCAGCTTGAAGGGAGATGAGATCTTTCAATCTGGGACATATTTTCTCCCAGCCCATGCATTTCGATGTTTATTTTTGCTAACAGCAAGCCAAGTTGGCTCTGAGGCAGTGGTAGTTCAAATCCCTAATGGAAGCTGCAGACAGAGTCTCTTAAAGCCCGTCCTGCCTCTGCCAGCCAAACGCCTTTCCAAATTCCCCTAGACTATGCAGTGCCAGGCTTGGCTTTGCCACCAGCCCTGGAAGCGAGCAGCCCCTTCAGCAGCTGATGTGAACTGACAAACCAGAGCGTCTGGTTTGGAGGAACCTGGAGTGAATGGTTTTGATGTGACCAATTTCAGCTGGTTGCTGCTCAAATCGTTGCAGGTGCCTCTGGCAGCTGAGGCAGTGACTGCCTCCTTTTGCTGCCCCACTTTGCGGGTTTATGTTGGAAGGATGCTGCTACGACTGTTAGTCCAGTTATCTGTAAAGTGAGTGACAGCAGGGGAAAAATATACTGAGGGAGAAGCAAATTTCCATGACATTGTATAATGTGAAGGGGAAATAACACAGCTAAAATGCCAGGTCTGAGTTTCTGCCCAAGAAACTTAAAAGCAAGCAAGCAAAAAAATATTTCCTGAGATCTGAACGCACTTCATGGGCTTGTTCTGCAGAATTTCTGCATTTCCTACGAGAACCAGTAGAAGTACTAGCTGCTGGAAGGGGGAATGTCAGTGCAGTGTTTTGTATTGAGACAAGATGTGGGACTAACGTCCAAGCTAGTATGTAAGTCCTCAAACTGACTCATCTTTATTACCATGCAAGGGTAGCAGGAGAGCTATTCTCATTCTGCAGATGGTAGGAGCCGTCTTGGCTCTTGTGTGTTAGGCTCTGTATCCCAGTCAGTGGAGACGATTCTCTTTGACCCAGGATTTATCCCCACTAGGATTAGAAACAACTGTCTGAACACTTTTTCTGCCTGTAAACTTATTTGTCTAAATCCTGTGCCCTTCCCCTTCGCCCTCTGTAACTTCCAGCTCTGTTGCACAGGCAGTGCTGTACTTTGAGTGAGGAGATATGGCCAGATGGGTGACACGTAAGCAATTGGGGTTTGGTTGTTTATTCAAACCAAAGCATGCTGGTGGTATGAAGGCTGGCTTCCTTCTTCAAGTGGATGGTGACATATATCCTCCTTAGTGCCTCAAAGTGAGTTTATCACCTCTATTTGTCTTCACATTATACTCCTTTCAGAGCATCTCCTTTCAGAGCATGTTCATTTGTTTGGTTTGCTTTTTGTCTTTCCAGAGCCTTTAGACAGGGCTTGAACACAATTCTGTTCTTCTGGATGCTTTTGGTTATGTATTTTATTGTGGAAAAAATTCAATCAGTTGCTTAACTGGATGGTTGTTGGGGAGAGAAAGGAAGGAAAGTCAAAGTAGAGGAACAGCTTGTACTGGCATTGGCTGAGGACAGAAAAAGAAATTCAGACGCTCTAAGTCCCCATTTCATTACATGGGGAAAGAGCTCCTATTTAGAGCCTTTGAAGCATGAACACAGCAGCCACATCCACTTGAAATCCTCAATTTCATTGCAGAGCAGGAAAGCTCTTTTCCACCTTAAAAGCATCATTTTGGAGTATGGAAGAGGAGGGATAATGAGGCAGCGGCTTAGCTGAGGGACCTCTGCCAGATGCCAGCCCATGCTTTAAAAGAGCTCTGAGGTCCCAGAAGGGTGGGAGAGAGTTTATTCGTGGCCTATAAAAGATGCTCTAAAGTGAGAATCTCTGTGTATGTGGCTTATCTGTGGGAAGGAAACAGGCAGCTTATTCTTGGTCTGTAAGTACCTCTGTTGGGGAGGTGTCTGTAAGTAGAGACAAAGAAAGAATAACAGATTTAAATGAGAGAAAATAAAAAATACCCATGGAAATAGGAGATGAGAAAATAACCCACCAAAATGTGTAGCCAATTGTTGTGGTGAAATCTCCATCATTTACAAGGCTTGTGTCAAGCTGGAAGATTGTGGTGTCAGAAGACATTCTCCTTTTGCTGCCTGCTTGTGGAGGAAGATCCACTGCAAGGGTCCTGACATGGCTCTGGGAAGGACTGTGTAGGGTTTCAGAGCTCTCTATCCCTGTCCACTTCTTATTCCTCAGACTGGATGGCTGTTGTGACAATAGTGATTTGCTCCCTACGGAGAGGGTTTATATCCCCCATGCTGTGGCTGAGCAGCTTCAGGAGGTACCAGACAGCATCCAAAACCCACCTTCATCAGCTGGATTCAGAAAGACAACCTGAAGGTGAATTCCTCTAAAAACCACTTGCAAGTTCCTTGGGTGCTTCAGACAGTTATAGCTATGCTGGACATGAATGCTGATGTTGGGAAAAGCCTGTGGATTGGAAACAAGCAGTTTTAAGAAGACCCCAGGGAAGGGTTGTTACTGCCCTCAGTGATTTGGTTTCTGCCCTTTTACATGTTTTAGGCTCAGGCATGTTTTGTCTGAGCTCAGTGAACACTTCATGATCTGTCCCTTGAAATCCTAATTGAGCCTGTGTTTTCCTAAGTCTCGATTTCAAAAGGCAGGGGAACAAATGTGATTCTTGGTTCTTTTCCCAAAGGTGCGGAACTGTAGATTAAATGTGTCCTGGAAATAATATTTTATGCTCGAATATTTCCCACTGCAATAAAAATGGCTCAAAACCACAACCAGTGACAAAACCCTCTTATATTTAACCCGTGTCTAGAAGCAGCTGAAATACTGTTGGGAAATGTCCTGGAGCTTCTAAGTGCTTCCATGGCACTCTGGAGCCACTGGAATGCATCCCGCTCCTTACGGATGGACATTGCTGAAGAAACACATTACAGATGTTGAGGATGTGAAGGAGCAGGCTCCTTCTATCACAGCATCAGGACAGAGAAAGGCTAAAAACAAAATCTCAGGCTGGAGCCATCCCTGAGGCATTTGCCTGCCTGTGCTGTGTCCAGACTTCTGGATCGACCTCTGGTTCCTGCTCATTGTCAGGAACATCTGAAACAGGAGAAGCCTGCCATGGTACCTGCTAATGAAGAGGTGTTTATCACTCTCTGGTAATTGCATTTGCTATGATATTTACAGCATTCCCTATGTTTTGAAAGGGTGGAGATCTCAGGCTTGCCCAGGGCTGTGTAGTCCAACCTGCTCCTAAACCCACATGTATCTTTAAACATTAACATAGACATTGGCAGTGTCCAAGGTTGGTCTCAACCACACAAATATTTAGCTAGAAACTTGACTGTTGCAGTGTTCATGTTTACTCTCAGCATGTATCAGGGGAAGCATCTTGTCTCTTCCTTTACAAATCTTAGGGAATTGAATGTTCTTTCTTTCTTTCTTTCTTTTTATATATCTTAGAAAGTTGCAGGCAGTCCTTGCGGGCAGCAATACAGGCAGACAATGGATGGAGGGAGGGGAGGTAGGTTCTCAACCTAGCTAAACAGGATTCAGAGCAATTTAGGACCCCAAGAGCAGAATAGACATTGTTGCAGACTTGTCTTGTGTTCTCAGCGAGGGGTTAATCTTTGCCTGCACTAGGAAGTCACCAGCACCAAGCTGTTCAAATACAGTGTTTTCCTATTCAGCGTCTTACAAATGTGCTTTCAGTTAGTGTATGCCTACTGAAATGCCTTTTTCTAACAAGGAAAAACACTAAAAGAACAAAAATTAAGTTGTTTTTCCTTCAAGCCCAGAAATTTCAGAGATGAGCTGACTTGGTGTCACTGGTAGTCCCACCCCTGAGTGGGAATCACAGAATCACAGAATGGTTTTGGGTTGGAAGGGACCTTTAAAGCTCATTTAGTCGAATCCCCCCTGCAATAAGCAGGAACATCTTCAACTAGGTCAGATTGTTCAAACCCCCCTCCAGTTTGACCTGGAATGTTTCCAGGAATGGGGCATCTACCACCTCTCTGGGAGTTTCACCACTCTCATCATAAAAGATTTCTACCTTGTATCTAGTCTGAATCTACCCTTTTTAGTTTAAAACCATTACCCCGTGTTCTATTGTTGCATGCACTGCTAAAACATTTCCCCCCATCTTTCTTATAAGCCCCCTTCCTCACAGGAGAATTGTTCCATCCTTCTGATCACTTTTGCAACCTCTGGACCCACTCCAATGGGTCCATGTCTTTCCTGTACTTGTGGTCCTGGACCATGTTTGCTACAACATCTTGACCATGACTATGGCTCTGTCTCACTGTCTGCTTTTCCTGGATATAGTGGTTCTGGGCTTAGATTCAGAGGATTCTGGAACAGTCCAGAGCTTGAAACAAGCACTGCAGCTTGCCTGGGGTCCTCCTTCCATATCTATTGCTGTGTGGAGCAGGTGGCTTGAATTTGGCTGGAGCTTATGATGCATTTTGGAGCTTTATCTTCCAGCTTATAAACCCTTTTGGATAGGATTTGCTGAATGCATGTTAGACATTCAATCTTATTTTGTGGATTTAAATCCAATCTTCAAAATTGCTTTAAAGTAATTCCTTGTGTTTTGAAATTCCAAAACTCCTGGCCCCCTTTTTTTAAAATGCTTGTGGTCAATTAAAGAATGATTTAGGAAATGGTGAGAGATGTGTAAGTGAAACTAAAAGCATTTTTCAAAATGGTGTGAAGGAAAGAAAAAAGAAACGCACATGTGTTATCAATACTCCATCGAAAGGGAACAATGTTTCTGACCGTAGAAAGCCTTAGAGTCAAAAGCTTGCAGTAACAATTAGAATAAGCTTTCTAATCCAGACAACATTGTTGGAACAATCATGTAAGATGACCTTTTTACACGGTGCTTTTTGGATTACATGAACATTGACTTCAGGGCTTTGTCTATTTGGTCTCCAAGTATACACTCTAGATGGGACTCTGAACATAATTTTTCCATGCATTTTATGTATAAATATTCCGGGTTGGGATTGGATTCTTGGTTGGATTTTTTTAAGTAGTAGTTGGAAGGAGTTAGGGAGCTTGTCTACTTCAGCATTGCTTGCAAAGTGTGAGGAAATATTGCATTTAATTGCATACAAGGCTCTAAAGTGCTGCAGCCAACAGCAGAGTGGAGTACAGGAGTCCTTTTGACAGGTGCTTCAATATCAGAAGCCGTGAACTGGTGCAAAATAGTGGTCTTCTGAGGAAAAAGTGGAGAATACAATTTGGGGCTACAAAAGAAGTGTAAAAGATATGTGCTGGTTTGATTTTAAAAGTTTGAAATGGAAATCAAATTATATCCAAGTAAGCAATCCACTAAATAGCTAAATATATTGCGCTTTGTATTGTCTACTTAGAGGAAGTACACTAAGTACTTCCAACTCGTCCCATTTCTGCTGAAACTCCTGCTGACTTTAAAGGAAAAGGAATCATGTGTTAAGGAATATAGTCCACTTTCTCCTCCTCCTGAGTTTGTGCCTATGATCTAAGAAGTGTGTGATCTGTGTTTGTGATGGAAGAAGTGCATGTGAGGAACTTTGGTCTCTTTTGGGCTGGAGGAAACTAAAGATGCCGTGCAGAAGAACCAGCCAAGCCAACCACAATGTTGCTTCTGTTCTGGGGTTTGCATAGAGGATTGCCCCATGCCAGACGAGGAGATGAGCTTTTGTGGAGAACTCTCCATTTCTGGAAAAGGAAAAAGGCAGGAAATAGTGTTGCCTTCTAAAACTAGAAATAAGCTATTTCCTATTGATGGCAAAGAAGAATGAAGTAAGGAGGAAGGACACAAAGTCTGTGGACTGAGAAAAACAAGCATGATGTGAAAATCAGGTTGCCTACATCTGGCATCTATACTTGTTAGGTGGTGACCCAGGAGAATACCAGGCAAAGATGAGCTTCAGAGCTGAAATGTTCCTTGCCAACAGCTTGGCTAGGAAAGAACTGAAATGAACTAGTTGCACTAGTTATTTTTGCATACAGTAGGAGACTGCATTCTCCCCTTGCCCCTCAAGACCCACAGCATACCAGCAGATATCTACCTCAGGGAAGAGTGCAGGAAGGTGATGACATATGGTTCTTCTGATGCTCTCCCAGACTCCAGTGTTTTCAGGTGAAGGACTCTCTGTGGTAATTTCCATATATTTAGTTTTTCTGTATATTCAGTGACTTTCAGTGGATTTATCTTCCGTGAAGCTGTCCAGCCTCCTTTTGAGAATTACCACTTTTTGATTGTCTTGAACCTGGTTCCAACTGTATCATCTGATACCCCAGTTCTTTTGCTGGAAGATGCTGTCAGTTTCTATTTACTCCCTCCATGGCACTTTTGACTGTGTAGACCTCTATCCTATATCCTCTCCTAGCACAGGACTCAAGGTTAAAGACCGTGCCTGATGTCTGAGCCTCAACGAAGGTTGTTTCTGTCCTATCCTGGATGGGAATCAGCTACCACAAATGCTCTGCGATGCAAGTCCATGAGAAAAGAGGAGTAAAGGCCCTTTCCTGACTGTCTGGGACCTCCCACTGCTATTGCCACAGGGAAATTTCAGAGTTTTGCCTAGACTGCTGGAAGTGCCAACAGGGGAAGCAAATATTTGTGTGTAAGACTTAACCCCAAAAAGATTAAGTGCAGATGGATGTCAATAGTGCCAACAACCTGTGAGAGAAAGTGAAAACTGAGAAGGATGTAAAACTAGAACATGGTGCAGGGGGGAAAGAAAAGAAAGAAAAGAAAGAAAAGAAAGAAAAGAAAGAAAGGAAAGGAAGAAAGGAAGGAAGAAAGGAAGAAAGGAAGAAAGGAAGAAAGGAAGGAAGAAAGGAAGGAAGGAAGGAAGGAAGGAAGGAAGGAAGGAAGGAAGGAAGGAAGGAAGGAAGGAAGGAAGGAAGGAAGGAAGGAAGGAAGGAAGGAAGGAAGGAAGGAAGGAAGGAAGGAAGGAAGGAAGGAAGGAAGGAAGGAAGGAAGGAAGGAAGGAAGGAAGGAAGGAAGGAAGGAAGGAAGGAAGGAAGGAAGGAAGGAAGGAAGGAAGGAAGGAAGGAAGGAAGGAAGGAAGGAAGGAAGGAAGGAAGGAAGGAAGGAAGGAAGGAAGGAAGGAAGGAAGGAAGGAAGGAAGGAAGGAAGGAAGGAAGAAAGAAAGAAAGAAAGAAAGAAAGAAAGAAGGAAAGAAGGAAAGAAGGAAAGAAGGAAAGAAAGAGAAAGAAAGAAAGAAAGAAAGAAAGAAAGAAAGAAGGAAGGAAGGAAGAAAGAAAGAAAGAAAAAGAAAGACAGACAGACTAAAATGCAAACCAGATTAGAAACAAATCAGGGGGAAGGAAAATTTCAGTGGGGCTTTCTGCTTTCCCAAAGAAAGGCAGCATGAAGCCCAGTAAAGGAGAGCAGCTTGGGAGGTTCCAAGGGTGAGCATGAAGTAGAGAGGGTATAGGAATATCAGCATGAGGGATGCAGCTTGGTGGAATGCTACATAGACAGTGGATGACTTCGGAAACTGGGAAGTTGTCCTGGAGGTGATGAATATTTTGCACAGCCTTTATTTCCCATATCTTCAGCTCTGGAAGTTAATTGCTAGCCAGGGAAATGGTGATCTATGAGAAGAGGTTTGGTTTTGTGAAGCTTGGCCCACGTTCTGTGGGAGGAGAGCCATGCAGTTTGGAAAGTGTCCATCTCAGGAAAATCCTAAGTGGTAGGGCTGTCTAGACTAGTCAGGAAAGCATGAACAAATAACCAGAGGAAGATAGAAGAAGAAGAAAAGAAAGTGTGATTCCTTACCTAGAATTAAATAAAGATATTAATTAAAAATGAATCAAAGCTTCAAAGGATGCAAACAGAAGGTGCTTTTAACTAACTTTATTCTAACGCTGTGAACCCGCTTAACAAGGAGGGGAAATTAGACATGCCTGTCGTCGGGCTTACATGCCGCTGCTGGAAACGGGTGGGGAGATGTGTGATAGGAATGTTACAATTAATTATTGTAAATCTCTTCCTAACAGCCGTGTGGGCAGCGTGCAGGTGTGTGTGAGGCCCCTGGCAGCCTGACAAAAATGTAATGACTGGTTAAGGAGTCAGCAATGATATAGAACCAAACGCTCTTTGGCGCTTTGTCAATCAGCAAAGTGCTAATTAGCCATTGCTAGAGGCCACTGTGCTTCTCTGGAGGGGAAAGTAGGACCTCCTTAAACACCTGGATGTGGTGTGGGTGGGAGCGTGACTTACCTGGGAGACTGCAATTACAGTGAGGATTTCCTGACTTGGAAATCAGAGCAGAAATGTTTTGCCTTAAATCTTTGGGTTTTGACCTGCAACTGGAAACTGGTAGTAAAATACAGCCATATAACCCAGCTTAAATACAGGGTGTTTTTAAACTGGAGTAGATCATTGATCTTTGGTTTGCCAGGGGTCATGATGGACTCTCCATCACTGCAAGAGGGGTCGGATCTTTTTTGTGGGAATGATATGCACCTGCTGAAGTCATTTGGAGAGCATAAGGGATGACTTCAACAGTTTGATACAGGAAGTCAGATCTAATCTGGTTTAAACAGAACTGGTTCTTGTCGCCCTCATTACCCCATACTGGACCTGAACTTTCAAAATATTATTTTCTAGTTTGGCTAACAGAAAATGTGGGGTTTGGGGCTATACACCAATAGCCCCAAAGCCCATCCTTAGGGATTTTTGTCCCTGTGAGGCACAGAAAACATTGTAAAGCCATGATAACAAGGAAATCTCAACTCCAGGGGTGAACAAGAAGCAGCCCTGAAAGCAAGGTCAGAAGGTGTCCAAGGCACCATTTTACCAAGCTTGGCTACAGCTGAAGAGCCAGGGTGATAAAAAGCATTGCTATACCGAGGCTGTCTTCTAGAATCACTTCACAACAAGAGCTTTTTTAAGCTCCCCATCAAGTGCAATAAAACATGCTGTAGAGCAGCTTTAAAAACGTGGAGAAAGCAAGGGCCTATACATCTCCATCACAACACTGACAGCCCGGGAGTGCTTTGGTTCCTTTAAAAATGTGCACTGAGCCCTTTCTCACTCTTAGTGCTGTTTGCTGAAGTATTAAGGAAATGGGAAAGCATCCAGAAAACTGGTTCAACTCGGCTGACACCGTGAAGCTTAAGAAAGGAGCAGGAAGGAGATTGAGGTCTGCAGCACACCACTGACCTGCCACCGGCCTGGGGATGTGGTGATGGATCACACTGGTCCTGCCAGTGCAGCCCCTCACTCGGAGGTGTCCAGCAGCTGTTGAAAGGGATTTGGAATAACATCTGCTCACAGCTGCTATGGGGGATTCTTTTGGGTGCTGATAGAAATAGGGAGATGGTTTTTTGAGGTAGCCTTCAGGAAGCTTTTGACTCTGCTGGCTACAAGGAGGAAAAATGCCCTGTAAAACCATATTGCCCTTGAAAACATGGAAAATCTGTAACAGTGAATTGATTGTAATTTGCCAGAGCTGAGCAGAGCAGTGCCCTCTTCCTCTGAGCTTCAGCAAGCCTCACAGATGCTGTGTGGGAATTATTCGTGAGCTGTAATGCCTATGGCTTAACGTGTAACACACGCACAGGACGAAGACAACTCATCTGTGGTTGTCACAGAGATACTTCTTCATGGACATTACTGTCACTTCACTGTGTCTTAACCAGGATTTTTAAAGTCATAGAATCACAGAATGGTTTGGGTTGGAAAAGACCTTAAGATCATCTAGTTCCAATCCCCTGCCATTGGCAGGGGCACCTCACACTAGACTATGTCACCCAAGACTCTGTCCAGCCTGGCCTTGAACACTGCCAGGGATGGAGCATTTATCACTTCTTTGGGCAACCTGTCCAAAGTCCAGGCAACCCAAGTGTGTTACCATCCAAGATTCAAAACTCAGCTCAGAACTGATTAGATATAACTGCATATAACCCTCTCTTGTGATTTAACACGAGGGGAGTTGTTCCTAGAAGATATTTACCTATCTTTTCAGGTAATGTAGAATTTATTTCCCTTGTATGTGAATTTGTGTAGTCCTCATGAACTATTAGTCATATTAGTACAAAAAACCTAATAAACCTAATAAATGAGTTTGACATCTCAAGCCACTTTCAGAATTTTTTGGATAAAAGTGGCTTTGTTAGTTTGGGCCATTGGTTTACTTTGATAAGCAGTAGAGGTGGAACATTGCTTTGTGAGCTCGTCTTTCACCACTGTCCAGAATAGACTTATTGATGGGGTTGGCCAAACGAAGAGGCAAAAGGCTGTCTTCAAAAACAAGGAGGAGCCTGAACTTTGGGGTTAAGCCCAATAATTCAATCAACTGGTGCTTTTGTTGGATTATCTGTACAACTTTGTTGTTTCTTGGTTATTTTTACATATGCACCAGTTCTAGTCTAATTTTCTGAAAAGGTCTTTGAATAATTAAGCTTTGAAATGCCTGGGAAATATTTCCTCAGCAATCAAAGGCGTACGCAAGGATGTGACATGCATTTTTGATAGTCTCCACTAAATTTAAGTATTCAAATAAGTGACCTAAGAGATGAGTTTACACCTACCCCGCAATGACACCACTGACTTCAAAAGGAATGTGTAAACTGACATATGGCTGTTGGGCAAATGGCAGTTTCTTTAGGCGCTATCACATTATTTTTGATCTCCTTTTTGTCACCTTATCCAAATTGCTTCCTGGTCACGTAGGCAACTCCTTTGCTTGAGTCTATAGCAAAGCATCTCCTCTGATCTGTCACTCTCTAGCCCCTCATATAACGCAAAAGTTTGGGGCAAACTCATTTTTTTGGCATTTTTTAGTAAATCTGAACATCTGTGGCTTTTACTAAACTTAGTCCACCTCCAACCTCATGGTTGTTCTAGTTGTATCTGAGTGACTCACTTCAGAACTGGAGTATCAAAATGATTTTGAGCTGGCTTTAAGACATGGACAGTCATCAGCAGAGCTGGGAGGTAATATGGGAATCCTATCTACTGACTTCTTGCTGCTAGACTTCCGCCTTCCATCATACATGAGTCTGAACCAATATCCCTGTCTCTTTGCCTGTATTTCATGTGTGGTGTTTTGGGGAGAGCTCATTACAGCCAAGTTCAAGTGTAGCCAGTCCTTAGTTACAAGTGCAAACATACCATGACCGTCTGTCTTGCATTAGGATCTTTCCAGAAGGCATTAAAACACAGCCAGGGTGGCTTCACAGGCTCCGTGTTTTCCCAGCACTTGTTGGTTTAACTGTTCTTAAAAAATGTGGGAGTTTGGGAGAGCGTAGATGTCAGCACCAGGAAGGATTTGCAATGTGTCAAGTAGAGGGAAATAGGCGGGTTGTTTTAGAGCCAAGCCAGCCCTCCTCTTTGCTTGAGCATTCAAGTGAAACTTCAGGGAGAGAAATGTATTGAGCTCTGGTAGTAGATTGCTCTTTGGGGAGCTATTTCTGAGTTGCAGTTGTATTACACAGTCCTGGAGCAGCTCTGCACGTTCATGACCACCTCATGTCCTCAACTGAGTTGCAAGGACCAGACCAGTGCTGAGACCTACAGAGGCTGGAGCCGGCCCATCAGGAAGGACGGGAGGCAAATGTGAAACCAGTTGCATTGCAGGCTATGCGGTGGTTGTATGGTCTACTGTTTGAAGGTTTCCCAAGCCACAGAGCTCAGGCAAAACACCTGTGGGAACAGCAGCTGTTACAGGCTTGTCAACAAGAAGATGTGTCAAATCACTGCAATCTCCTTCATGACAGGGAATGAGCCTGGTGAGTAGGAGACATGTAGTTTTGCTTGGCAAATGTTGGTTCAGTTCATAGGGAGGTTTTGGTGCCCACTGAGTAGATTCCTCCTGGGGAAAACTCAGCCAGCTGCTCCAGGTGCCTGTTTGTGTGCACCAACTTCTAACGGGAACACATGCACTAACTTCTAATGGGAACACAAGATATCCATTGATGTTCCTTCATACACTTTCTAATCCTTTTTCCCTGTATATTTGCTCACCCCAAACACATCTAGAGCTTCATTGTGCAGGTATGTTCCTCTTGCTCCAACTGATTTGCTGATATGGATGTAACCAACAGCCCCAGCCTTTTCACAATGTCTCACCTGAGACTTTGAGTTTCAGGCACTCAAGTCTCACTGTGGGTTTCTGGCACGTGTAGTTACTCATCTCTGCTGATAGTTACTCATCTCTGCTGACTCTTTCCTCTTCACTTTGAGCCAGTCCACAGGCAGCTGCTCCAGCCACCTTATTGCTCAGGCATGGGTCAGGTCATTACCATTGCGTTGGGTCTGGCATAGCAAATGTGGCAGAAGCGATGGAGGAGTACAACATTGCACATGCTTAGTGAGGGATTTCTGTGTCTTTTGCTGGAAGACATGAGCATAACACCTTCCAGCTGATCAATATCAAACTGAATAGGCTCATCAGACGAGGAGCATCTTTAAGGTATCACATCAAGGCATTTGCTCTTAAGTTCCCAAAAAGCCTGATGCCTTAAGCAAAACTCAGCTTTATTTTGTCCGTGGCCAAGTGCAACCACTTCCTTGCTCTCAGTTTGCATCCAAAACATGTAAGAGACATGGGTTCATTAACATGTTCACCAGTTTTTGGTAAGCTGGGGCTGAGTTTCTGCTTTCTGACAGCTCTGCTTAGACTGACATATGTTCCTGCCCTTGTGTGCAGAAATGGATCTCCCCATTTCCATTGAAAACCTCCGTGGTGCGGAGTCTCCTTTTATTTTGCACATATGAGGAATTGCTTCATAAAAGTCACTGAGGAGGAGAGTTGGAATTATCTTCAGATTTTATAGCTTGGCTAAAAAAATCTGGCTGTGAGCTAAAGCTTGACACATAAATCTCAGCCAGGAAATAATTTAGTTTCTCTCCTTCCATCAAAACAGCAAACAACTCCTCCCCCTCCCAAACACTTGCAAAGTTCTCAATGGTAAAAGGTTATTTTAGGAAGGGATTAAATAAACATTTAGTAAGTGGCAGGATCTCTAGGGTGGGGAGAATATGGAAGGAAAGAACACTTGAAATGTGCAATGTTTTGATTTTTTTATGCTTTTTCACTTGAAATGCCTCACAAATATCCCAAGGGAGCAGTGTAGATCACCAGTTTGATTGTCTTACAGTGACACTGGCTTCCATGAGAAGTGTAGATCCTGTATGCCAGTATAGTGATGTACTTATTAACAGGATTAAACAGACTGAGGCTGAACAGAGAGATCAGTCTGGATGGGAATCAGATTAAACAAACTGGTCATCCAGTCTTTCCAGCTGAGTTTGTGTTGCAGTTGACATATATTAACCCTAAATCACATCTGGTTGATGGGGAGAGGCCTCAAATACCTGTAAGAAAAGGTCTTTGCCAATCTCTCCAGAGGCTTAGTGCCATATTCTTGCTGTGCTCTCCCACATTACCTCAAACTCCTGTTAAATTCTATCTTAGATGATGAGTGAGAATAAATGTTGCCTTTTCTTCCTGTAAAAATTCCTTGTGTATTCTTCTGCTGGTTTTCCTGCTGGTTTATCGGCTCTTAGGTCCAGAAGAGCAAGAGGTGTGACCATTGGCATGTTGTTGCTTGCACCCATTTCGTCCCCATAGGTGAATGATGCCTGAAGAAGGGTTGGTTTTGTATTCTGTATCCCGATGAACACAGTTGCTGGAAGTTGTCCCTTTAGTCATGCTTGAAACCTTGAAAAGACCTTGAAAAAGTGTTTTCCAACCTGAATAATTCTATGACTCTATGAATGCAACACAGCACACACTGAAATCCCATGGACATTGCTCATGTATCTAAGCCAAGGATTCACATAGCCAGGATTTTCCCCATGGACTTCAATGCCTTGATCTGTGACAAAGAAAGATCCAACTTTTAAATTACAAACTTTTCTTGAATAAACCCCTCATTATTGTAAGCACAACCAGTTATGTGCTCCAGTGACAGGCAATTTATCCAGGATCCTTACTGGAAAATGTGTTTCCAGATTGCCAGAGAAGGCTGCAGTGGTAGGCAATGCCTAGCAGTACCATTCATGGAAAAATCTTGTTTCTGGACTGATACTTTGAATGTGCACAGAGAAGCACTGAGACCATTCTGCATGGCAATGAAGTATCTGACCATAGGTCTTGGCTCCGCTATTGGTCCTGTCCCCACACTATCCAGACTTTTAATATAGAACTTTCTGGTATGGACTATAATGGCTCAGAAAATTCTGCAAACCACAGATGTCCTTTAATCCCCTTTTTTGTAGATAGGGAATTGAAGCACAGAGAAATACTTCTCACTGGGACTACTTTTCCCTTAACTGATTATTGCCCTGCCTGTAGTGGGGACATCCAGTTCCTTTCCTCTGATTAGGACATTCATTTTACAGTCCCTCTTCGTTTAGGTGTGAAGTGCACATGTTGCTTAATGAGAACAAGCTGTTCAGATAATGCAGCTCAAAATAATTGTGATTTTGCTCTTCCAAAATTACCATTGCCAAAGGACAAAGAAAGTGTCCTAGTTAAGGGACTAGACTGGAGGCCAGGTCCTGGCTTCCTCACAGTGGGTTTTGGGGTTTTATTGTCTTTTTTTCATTTATTGCTATGATGTTAGGCAATTCTTGTGGGGTTGTACAGATGGTGCCTGGTGTGGATCTGAAGGGGGCCTACAAGGATGCCGGAGAGGGACTCTTCATCAGGGACTGTAGCAGTAGCACAAGAGGTAATGGGGTTAAACTTAAACAAGGGAAGTTCAGGTTAGATATAAGGAAGAAGTTCTTTACTGTGAGGGTGGTGAGGTGCTGGAACAGGTTGCCCAAGGAAGTTGTGAGTGCTCCGTCCATTCTATGATTCTATGATACTGTGATTATTACTACAGGAGGGCTGGGGCAATTCAGATTATCTGCTCTTTGGAGCTGTCCAGAGCCTGGCTTCTGCTGTAGCTAAAGTGATGCAATACAAAGCTGGTGAAAGCATAGATAACTTCTGTGTCAGGGAAATGTGAGAAAAGCAAAATGAATATACACAGAAGAATTTTGGACTGATAGAGAAAATTAACGTCATAATCAGATTTAAAGCCCTCGTAAGCACTCGCATATACAAACAGTAACACAGACTTACAGGAGATGTATTTGATACCTGTTCCTCAATATTTCGCCAGGAACAATAGCAGATTTTACAGGTAAGTGCACATAACAGCAGGATTTTACAACGTTTTGCAAACCACAGGGTAGTTATTCAGAAAAGAGCCAAAAACCATAGTGCATGATTGTATTGTAGCTCAGAGGTATCTCCATGCGCTCGCTATGTGGTGGTGTGGCATTTGCTATGTAATTATCTTGCTCCAACACAATTATTAGGATTTAACAGCTGAGAGCTACCATTGTAACATTAACCAGCAGTAGAGTGTGTGCTCTATAATTTAGATGCCTGCAGGGAAGAGTTTACCACAGGACATCCATCAGTCCTGTGGGCATTTTGTCCAGTTTAGCTGTGGCTGCAATCCTCCTTCTCCTGCAATTGGGCTGGAAAAAGGGCTCCAAGCTTGTGTGAATGAGGAGATCTGGCTCACCTTTACCTTTAGACCCTATTTTCCATGGACATTGTAACCGGACCTGAGTGCAAAGCTTTTCTCTGTATAAGGCAGTAAGTTGTGCAGGATGTGTTGGGAGTTTCTGATGCTTCTGAGTCTCTATGAAGCACAGCAAAGCAGCAGGGAGAGACTTTGGCCATTAAACATGATGCAGGATTTCAAACATAACTCTGTATTTCACTCCAGAATTTCTACCGAGCATTGAAATCCTGGCTCTGGAACAGGACCCTACCTGAGGGATTGTACTCAAGTGAAACAGCAGCTTTTGATTCTATGGCAACAGCCTTTAATGCCCGGAATTCTTGGGACCATTTGAGCATAGGCAAGCAGGAGGGTGGCCTCCTAAATACCACGTCTCTGCACCTTGAAGACTGGTTATTTGCCAAACTCTGCCATGCTCAGAGTAGCCTGTTGCCCATTTATTGCATCCAGGGTGGTCTGGAGCCCTTTCAAAATTTACAGCCTACACAGCGGCTGGAGTTGTGGACAGACTGCTCTGAGCTGCCTGGTGGGACAGGAATATCTGTGAGTAGCAGTTAGCTCCCGTCAGCCAGATGTTAGTGCTTGGAGCTTGTTATTCAGAGCTGCTGATTAGTCTCTTGGGCATTTTGCCTCTTTGGTTCCTGACGTTAGCCAGACAGTGCCTGCAGATCACAGATGTTTGTTTTTCCATCCCTTTTGTCTTTCGTTCTTCAACCTCACAAAGCTTTTCCACTTCACCGCTGTGGCAACCTGTGGCATTTCCGTGCTTGAATAAGGGCTGAACCTGGTCCTCTGCTGTGCTTATGCCTGTTTGTCACTGCTTGCTCATTTACCTCTCTTGAGGCTGCTTCCACTGGGCACAGCAAACAGCTTCTTGCTGAGGTCTCCTCTTTGCGCTGGGCTTGCAGAGCAGCTCGGGAGCAGATGCCCTTCATCAAGCCCCTGTGCTTCATCCAGTCTGATTTCAATGCCATAATTCAGAATCATAGAATGTTTGGGGTTGGAAGAGACCTCAAAACTCATCCAGTTCCGACCCCCTGCCACGGGCAGGGACACCTTCCACTAGAGCAGGTTGCTCCAAGCCCTGTCCAACCTGTCTTTGAACACTGTCAGGGATGGGGCAGCCACAGCTTCTCTGAACAACCTGTGTCAGTGTCTTACCACCCTCATAGAGAAGAATTTCTTCCTTATATTTAACCCAAATATCTCCCATGTAAGCTTGAACCCATTACCCCTTGTCCTACCACTACAGTCCCTGATGAAGAGTCCCTCTCCAGCATCGTTGTAGGCCCCCTTCAGACACTGGAAGCTGCTCTGAGGTCTCCACGCAGCTTCTCTTCTCCAGGCTGAACAGCCCCAACTTTCTCAGCCTGTCTTCATACGGGAGATGCTCCAGCCCCTGATCATCCTCGTGGCCTCCTCTGGACTTGATCCAACAGCTCCATGTCCTTATGTTGAAGACACCAGAACTGTATGCAGTAGTCCAAGTGGGGTCTCACGAGAGCAGAGAGCAAACCCCAAAGGTTTCACAGGTCCCTTATTGCTTGCAGTGAAAGGCTTGAACCTCTTGTCCTGCTCCTGCCATGCCAGGGGCATCTCCGGCTGTGTGCATAAGTATGGTGTTGCAGTTGTTTCCATACGACTCAGCTCTGTTTGAGTGCCTGCTCCCTGCTCTAAATTAGTTTCTCTGACTCATCCTCCAGAGGAATTTTTATCTCTCCATTGACTGTAGAAAGAGCCCAGAAAGCCAGTGTTTCCTACCCAGGATCTAGGTTAGATACGTTAAGAAGGGTGGTGCAAAGATGACCCCAAGAGACCCACCAAGCACAGATAAATACAGGTCTGAGTGTGTCCTTTTCACTCCTCCTGCTTTTCTTCAGCTAAGTGGACTTAGCAAATGAGGTAGAATGGCTCCAGCAGTTTCTATGGATGCTCAAGAGAGATGTAGACGCCTCAGTGGCACCGGAGGACAGCAGGTTGCCCCAGGGCACCTTCATTTGCTCTTTGAACTCCAGAAGCTGTGCACAGCAGCAGTGCATGCCCAGGGCTTCCAGCCGAGCCTGCAGCCAAGGAAATCCTATCTGTTTGTAAAGGCAGCTGAGCTGCAGCAGCGTATGTGAAGTATAAAGCCAAGACATCCAGAGCGGAGGGATTTATAGGGGAACATGACTTTTATAGATGTTGCATTGACTTTAAACATTTGCCTTTCTCAGCACGGGTTCTCCTCTTGTGCATAAAACTTCCCCTAGGTATGATATATTTGCTGGGGAGGAGACATGGACTCCACTTAAGGTGAATGTCCCTGTTTCTGTGCTTTCTTGAGAGGCAGCTTTTAATGCATTACAGTCGCACTGTGGCCATTTGCCAGTACCCTCCCCTCCAGCCTGCTGGGATTTGCTCTGCTTCTCTCTTTCCTCATCTTGACTTAGAGATGACAGAGAAGCAAAGGCTTTTTTATATTATATAAACTATATTTTATTTTATATTTACTAATCTCAGTCCCTCCGTTCCCTTCTTGGCAAGGTAGATGTGGGCACTGAGCGCTTGCGCTCTGAACCTATTGAGGATTCAGGCCTGTCATTGCCTTGACAACAGTAGGTTTTGAATTCATTAAGCCCTTAATCAATCTTCTTTCCCTTTTTCCATGTGCCCCATGTCTCCCACTTAGTACTTTTTTGCCCCGAACAGCTATGTTTAATCCAAACCTCAGTTTACAGACACCCATACAGCACCTGTCACACTAAAGCACCAACCACCACTGTTAGGAACCCCAGGGAACTCCTAAGAGTTGTAATACATTAGTCTGAAGTAAACCATACTTAAACACCCCAAACCAGGTATAACCCTGGTTTAAACTAATATTATTCTCACATAAATTACTATTGGTAAAGAAAAATACTTTTCCTCACCAGCTGATGCTGGTTTTAAGTTTCAGCTGCATCTGGGGATGGTATATTTGAATATATCATACTTACTTCCTTCACTGCTACCCTACTATAGGGTGTATCCTTTCTATTAACCAGGACCATTAAATTAAATGAAGGTTCAGGGAGGTGTTGTAACATAAAGTATAAGTCAGCTCATTCAAAAGTCAACACTGACATTTCAATAAATAGCAGCAAAGCTTAAGATGCCGTGCTGTTCTGATCAGCAATTTCTCATTTCCCTGTGTTCCCATCAGTGAGAGGAAAGGACACAAGAACACAATACACTCTGTTTCGAGGTCTTGCTGGTTTTATCCCTTTCTTGGTATTTAATTAATTTGCTGTGTGTATGTGTGGGGGGAATTGTGACCTAATCCTATTGAAATACCAGCCAAGTAAAACAAGTTTAGCTTGGAGACGCGGTCACACAGCAACTCTGAGTTGGAGTACAATACACTTGAGGTTAGGTATATTGGCAAAGTAATTTAAGGCATATCAGACATAATTAGGTTTATTGTGAGAATAATAACACTAGGTGGGGGAAAAGCTGAGCTGGAAATTAAAGTGGATAGCAAGGTTTGGAAAGTTTGGTAGCTGTGGAAATGGAAACTTTTTGTACACGTTATAGAAGAAAAGCCTCTTACAGAGACTTTTAAAGCCCAACTGAAGCTGCATCTCTAGCTCTGGGACCAAAATAAAAAGGGAGGAAAAAAAAGGAAAAGCAAAAGCAGTAACTCAGTAACTCAGTCATTTTCAGCATTCAGGCAGAGCAAAATGCAGAAATCTATGAAGCCTGTCTCATAAGGTAGACTTAAAACTACATTTGTTCTCAGCACCTGAATTGCTTCTAGCAACAGAGGAAAGATTTTGTTTTTCTTTACTGAAAACATTTTCCTTTAAGCTCAGCATGGTTGAGCTGGGTAGTGCACTTTAACTTTCAGTGTCTTTTACCTTAATCTTAATCCATGTATTCTCCTGGAACAGGACAGAGGTGTATCAAGAATATCTCCCATCCATGCATGGTACCTAGAAGGAACTAGAGCTGATGCTGCATTACCTTGGATTGTCTTTGCAATCTGTATCTTGCAGATAGCTGTGTTGCAAAGCCCACGAGCTATCTACCCTTGCAGTGAGCTCTGTACATCCCCTGTAAGAGGGGCAGAGAGCCAGGAGTAGTGTGTCCTGGCTGCTGTCCCTGCTTTTTGCATGCTATGGAGGCATGTGCTGCCCCATGGTGCATTTTTTCACTGGCCACCTCGAGATGGAGGGAATCAGAGGGGGGTGACATGGGTCTCAGCAAAGAGACTGGCAGGGTGGCACTGCCTGTCCCTGGGGGCTAAATCCCTGGGATGTCTGTAAGACCCTCTGCTTCCCACCAGCCCTGACCCATCTCAAAGGGTAAACACTTCCCCAGTGGTGCTGACGGCTGGGAAGCTCTTGGGAAGGCAGAAAGCACAAGGTGTGGGGCTGGTGGGGCTGAGCACTGAGCCCAATGCTCCATGGCTGCAGCCAGGCAAGCAGGAGGACGGCTGCTCCTGCTAAACCACTTAGACACGAGACTTGACTGCCGCTCCCTTCCCAGATCCACCACCACATTCCTGTGGCATCTTGGGCGAATCGCTCGGAGGAACATTTTCAAAGGAAACAAGGCGAGAGCAGAGCTCCTCCGCCTCGGAGTGACGGGAAAAGCAGCCGGCTGGCTCTTGGTGTGCCTCCCTTGCTGCCTGCACAGTCAGCGAGGAGTGGAAAGGGACTTGGAGGTGCCCCAGAGTGAAGTTCTACCCTCTTGATTTATTTTTCTCTTCCTGGAGACCTTCTGTCTCCCACTGCCTGGGCAGGGAGTTTAGGGATTTACTGTCAGGACTGACTTATCTGCTCACTTGGCACAAGTGAGGTGCCTGTGGTAGGCAGCCTGGCTTATATCCTACACCTTTTGTTTTTTCTCTTTCCTGTCTTCTTGATGAGTGTGGTTTCTATTCTCGTTAAACCATCGCCTTTTTTGCTTTGCAAGTATAGGGAATAAGGTGTTGATCCCTTCCTGGGTACTGGCAGTGGCCAGTCCAAGTGCAGTGAAGACACATTTCCACCTCCATCCCCAGCCTTGGCAGAGAGGATTGTCTGTGACTGTCCCCTGGTATCTTTGCACCCCCCTGCTCAGCAGCGTTTCAAAGTGTCTGGGGAAACCAATGTCCCAGGACATGCTCTAGACATGGTTTGGGGGCCAGGAACCTCTCTCTAGGTGCATCCATGGTTTCAGCAACCCTCAAGTGCCTCCTAATCCTGTGTCCTCTAAGACTACCCCCAGCCTGGGAGCAGGGCTGCAAGGGCTGTGAGTTCAAAGGCAAAGGGTAGGGTTTTGAAACAGGTGCCTCCAACACTCACTGCAGATGAGAGCCACCAGCAATTCAGACACCTTGTCAGAGAGGAAGGTCTGGGTTTGCAAAGCATTTAGTCACAGGGGAATAGATTTTCTTCAAAAAAATCTGTTGTTCAGCTGAAGATCATCATTTAAACAGAAGAATAGGTTGTGGTTTTCCTTGTGAGCAACTTCCTGTGAGAAAACCATCCTCTGTGCTGAGCTGGTGTCTTGGTGGAGCTGCTGGCACTCAGGCCTTATGTCACAGCTTGTAAACACCATTCACATCTTCCAGGTACGTGGGCCTTTCTCAGCTGCTCATGGGGATGTCAGTGCCAAGTATCACCCAAGAGACCTGCCAAAAGGCTGTCCAAGAGCTGCCCCTGGCAAGGCTTCCAACAGTATTTAGGATGGTTTTCCATCAAGCAGTGGTTTGATGTAGATTGGAACAAACAAGGCCGTTTTTAAAGACTCATGGTTGCCCATGGACATGGATTTGGGTCTGTTTCCAGGGCAAGGTTCTTCAAACTTTACGAACACTATCTGTATGCTGCCCTTGCAGCCTGCCCCAGGCAGATAGAGAAGCCAGCTGACATTTAGTGGGAGTTGGGGTGGGATCCATCTCAGTCTGAACTATTAAGGCAATGGAGAGAGGTCCCCAAAAGTGGTCCACTTGAGACAAGTGTCTAAGGTAGGCAAGAAGTCTCCCCTTGGTTCCTCTCCAATGACGGCTGGGAAAGGTGACTTGACTGGCTGCATCTTAGGAGTTTAAAGTGAAAATCTGCCATAAGAGAGCAGTGAAATGGGAAGAAAAGCATCGCTCAGTGCTGAGACACCTTGGGGCGGGTGAGGCCTGGTAGAGGCTTCTGCAGGCAATGCTTTATACCTCAGTGAAGCCCCCATCTCTAGTATTTCAAATGAAGTGGACACTTGGGCCACAAGCCTTACACCTCCCGTGGCAGATGCTGACCCAGCATTCAGTAAGGTAAGGTAAGAACAGCCACAATCATTTCTTTCTCCATCCATTCTTATGTATCTTGGTGATTCATAGGAGGTCCCAGGGTGAAAGCCCAGCTCGTCTCCATTAATGCCAGTGATGCTGGATCTGGCCTTTGGACCCCAATTTGGTACCTCTGAAAGGTGCACTCTTGCAGCAAGCAGAGGTGATTTAACCCAGCACTGCCATGCCCCCACCACTTGACCAAACAGGATGGTTTAACAGTGCTGACAGGGGCTTTTCCACACTTCTGCAGGAGTGTTAGTCTTGGCTGAAAGGTTCCAATAACTGGAGGTTAAGTCACTCCATTCCAAACCCAATGCCCTCTGCTGCCAAACTCCTCCTGCTATCCTTTGCCACACTGTCGTCTTTCTACCCAACATGCTCACTCCCATGTAGCCTGCTCAAAGAGGCTGAACAAAAGGAGAAAGTGATGCTCAGGGTCTGAAATGAGGCCATGGCAAGGCAGGGCTCAAAGAGGACCTCCCTGGCCAGGAG
Organism: Strigops habroptila; assembly: GCF_004027225.2. Classification (NCBI taxonomy): domain Eukaryota; kingdom Metazoa; phylum Chordata; class Aves; order Psittaciformes; family Psittacidae; genus Strigops; species Strigops habroptila. The sequence goes on along the minus strand of NC_044279.2, from coordinate 7,098,473 downwards.
AAGTGAAGATCGTCTCTGTGAGCAGTACTGTATCTTTATGATCTTCCTCAGGGCACAGAGCCCTTCCTCTTGCTAACAGCACAGAGGGGTTAGGGAAATGAATCCTGGTGGAGTTAAAGAAAAATAAAGAGCTATGTTTGGCTACTGAGCCCCTTGAGAGAGAGTTCATGAGTTATTGCTGTGCTGAGACAAACAGAGCTGGAGGTACGCACTTCATGCTGCGTAAGGTTTTGGTTTAAGATGTTTTATATAACTCGAACAGCACTAAAGCACAAAGCAACAAGTCAATATGCAGCAAATGCAGCTTTTACCTTTTCTGCAGAGCAGATTTATAGCAGGGAAAAGCAAGAGGCCAGCGGTGTGGGGTTGGGTGAGCTCGCTGGGATGCAGTGCAGAGGAGGCTCAGTAGCAGAGCAGGAGCTGCGCTTCCACTGCGCTTCCCACTGCAGGAGCTGCAGTGCTTGGGCTGTGTTTCCAGTCTCATTTCCTCCACCCAATAGGTTGTGCAGGGGTAATGCTCAGCCTGGGGTGTTGAAGGAGTATCCTGGCTAGACACTGCTCCAGTGCAGGGGTCAGGGGGAAGATTTGAGGGCAAGAAACTAGTGACCCATGCCCAGGTCTTCTAAACCCATGTCATGTCCATGCACAGATTAGTCTTACTGTCACACATTTAAGGACATTCCTACAGTCATCTTGCCTGGTGACACCCTATATCTAAATGTCTAAAAGGACTGTCTGATGTGAAATATATTTTCAAGATATCTGAAGTGAAAGACCTTTAGGTAGTGGAGCTCCAGTGCTTTTTATCAGTGCTGCCCCGAGGAACCATACCTGAGGAACTAGCAAGAATTCAACTCCTCTCCCTTTGGTAGATGAAAGGGAAGACTTAGGTGCCACTGCTGGGTTTTGTGTGATTTGAGCTCTGTAACACTAACTTCAGCCATTTAAGGACAATTTGTGGTGGATGAACACTGCCATCATGCCTTTCCTAGCCATTGTCCCATTCAAATGAAGCTTATAGAAGGCAGATATATGTGTCTGTCAATCAGGCAAATGTATAGATACGTCAGTTCAGGGTGTTTGATAAAGGGCTCACGTGCCTGTAATGTGACGCTCCGAAAATCAGTTTTATTTTTTACAGTGCTGATCTGTTTGGCAGATGGACAGATTTTGTAAATCATCTGGATGGGGTGAAACTCAAAACAGGGTATATTTGTGACAGGATGTTTCAGATAAATACTCAAATATATTTAATTTGTAGCTTCACAGCTGTAGGCTATCTGGGATAAATTCTAAGGCTCTATGTGTTTCTTGTTGTGCTACCTTTCTTGTGACATCTATTGATACTGCTCTGGACTCGAGTTAACCACTGCTGAGGAGGCCTTGCTAACAAAAACTGTGGAACAAGCAGATGTGCAGACAGAGTTCTCTACAACAAACAACTCTTCTGAACTGTGCGTCACTAGAGAATGTAACTTAAAGGCAACTTAGAAGAATAACCCACAAGTTTTTCTCAGGAGCTATTTCATGGTCCTTCTCTTTGTTTCTCATGTCTGAGGGCATGTATGCCATTGCTTAACTGCTGCTGTTGATACCTTGTGGGAATAGGAGTTGTGAGCTATCCATCCCTTCCTTCAGTGGTACTAATTGGAACTGGCTCCTCGGTGGCTTACCTTGCTTGATGGAGATTTCATTGTCCCTTACACATTGGATAAACAGCCCCACCACCTTCTAGTGTACCTCTCATGGCAAGCTGTGATAAGCAATAGCAGCGCAGGCCAGTCCCAGAAATGCCTTTGGGATAAGGTTTGATCTGGATGGTCATCAATGCAAACTGTGCATGAGACCAGCCAAAACGGGGTGTGAAATTCTTTTCTGTAGATAGGCTCCATAGGAAAGATTGTGCAATGCTGGGATATCTCATCTGGCTGCAAACAGCAAGTATTCAAATGGCAACATGGATTGAGGGATAGTTAACTCCTCACCTATGTGTTCAGCAGCTGGATTAGTTAAACCGGATGTGCTGAGCTCCTAGGTGTTGTAGTTACACAGTTCTCAGCACCTTGGTTGCACCCATGTGAACAGCAGCCCTAGCAGTAACCGCAAGGGTAGGACAGCACTCGCATTTAAACATCATCCTCACTGCAGAGCCCCATGGCAACTGCTGTTTGTAACCACACAGTGAGAATGTGAGGACTCCACCTTGTTATTTTTCCCCATGTAGAAGGAGCAAAGAGTTTATTTTTCAGCTGGTAGTCCTGCGATTGCAGGCAGGCATCCAACTGTCAAGCTGGGCTCTTCCTATCACCTATCCTGTTGGTAAACAAAGCTGTGCCTATCCGGCGGTACCTCTGTGTTTTATAACTGTGTTGTTTCAGTGATCTCTTTGGATATATCCAGATGATTGAAGCACTAAATGGTGGGTTTCAGGCTGGAGAGGGAGTGCATAAGCAAATGATCTGGCTAGCTGTGGATGGTGTTTGGGAAGTTTCTGAGTGGCTCTGTAGAGCTGGGCTAGCTCTGCTGACAAAGGATGAACCTCGAAAAGTCTGGGAGTGCCTCTGGGATGAGGCCAATGCCATCCCTGGTGTCTGATATCAGACATTACCATTCCCCCACCAGTCAGCCCAGACAGATGAGACACAGTTGGGTTCACACAACCTCACACTTCAGCTGCATGAATTGTTTGTTCCTCTGCATTGGACTCTATCATATGCCATGCCTATCACTGCATCGATGGAAAAGGCAAGAAATCCCTCATGAAGTAGAGTTTCCACCTCCTGCCTTCCCAACTAATGTCTTTTCCTAACTCAGTGCTCTCCTTTGCAGAGATTTAAATTAAAGAAGTGTTCTGCTTGAAGTTTTGCAAGGGTTTGGCAAACACAAAAGCCAAGATGTGCTGGCTGTTTTCAAACAGCACTTGGAATGAGCTGGGATCAAAACCAAACTCCCTCCTCTTCAGTGCAATTTCTGGCCCTCTATCTGTGAGCTCCCAGTCTCCCTTGTATGTATTTATAAAAGAACCCTCATGAGAAGATGGTCAGGACAAGCATTTGCCTTTTAGCAAAGTCCTGCAGTGCTTTAGCACCAGAAACAAGGGCTTATGGGGACTGGAAGCAGTTGCTGTGTTTGTGTTGACTGGCCAGGGTTCTCAGCTGCTGGGGGTTTCCAAAGCAAATGAAATGTTATTCATCAAGGCGGGCTCCCTCCCCTACTTTCAGTTGTTGAAAATACTACAAAGTAAGATGGAAAGAAACATGTAATCCTTCATCATCACAGTGAGGATTTACTTGTTTATTTAGATTCCCTGTCTGTTCCAAATGTTCTGCCAGAGAAAGCCCATCCAGGCTCCAGGAGTGCTTGACACACATAAAGAAAATAATCTAGATGTATATAGGAGATAAATGCGGCAGAAGACTCTGCCTCTCCCCACTGTGTACCAGTGCAGGAATCAGCTGAAAGACCCACTTACACAATAAAATATTTCAGGATGCTTTTTGTAGGAAAAGAAGGAAGGAGGCACATCACCCCAGGCAGAAATAGGTTATGATGGTGGCTCCTATAGATCAGAACCTTAATGGTGGAGCTGTCTTTGAGTCCCAGGTGCCTCCTCTTTTCCTGCTTGTAAAATGCCACCCATTGAACCTGGTGCCTTTGTAGTCAGTGAAAAGAGGGAGTTGTGTTCAGAGGGTGATTCCTCCCACTTAATTCCACCCTCTTGAAGGGTGTCCCTCCCTGCAAACATTTCAGGGGGAACCAAAAGAGAGGAGCCCAGACACAATTCCCACTTTTAGCTGCTTAAGAGAAGGCAGCTGAACCCCATCCCAAGTGTCATTGTCCATCAGGAACACAACTCCTTTGCATTGAAACTAGCCAGCAGCCTTTGTAGCAGGTGTTTCTCATCCCATTCCTATTGCTGCACCTACAAATGGGAAGCAAGTCAGAAATAGGAGACTGTAAACATGGTAATCATATGTAGCTGAGATAGACCTCTAGGATGAGGTGGTAGAGGAAGAACAATTATCAAACAGATGTTTTACATTTGGACCATCATCCAATGCAGTGAATTTGAAGATGCCTTGTGAGCTGCTCTTCTAGTGGTGCCTTGGGTGCAGCAGCTTTGAAGCTGAATCCTTTTTGTTTTGCCTACCTAAGAGCCAAAGACATGAGTGGACATCAAGAGTTTGATGTCCCTCCTGGGGGCAATATTGCAATAGGTTGGTAGGGGGCAGAATGGGAGGGGTAATTTTCAGCCAATGACCCCCTCAAAAAATCACTTCTGTTAAAGTTACGGGATCTTGAATGCTCCTAGAGACTGATGAGATTTTACCATTTAAGGTTTTGTCTGAAAGAAGTCAATATAATGAGATACTTAAGACAACTCAGTTCTTGAAAAAGCAGAACCAACCAGTCTGTGTTTTGCAGGTGCTGTCCTTATTTCACATGTTGACATAAAGAACAAAGGGCAGGCTTACATCAAAATCTGGGGTTTCTGAAGGGCTGCTAAGCCTACTCAAATCTAGAGTTTTCCTAAAGTGACACTCCTTGGCCCAAACTCATTTCATACCAGAAATAGGGCAGCTTTCCTCCATAAGTTCAATGTTGCTTCAGTGGTCTGTCAAAACAGTTCATATAAGTAATTGTGAATCACTAGTGTCATTAAGATCTGCAAGTGTTGGTGTTTTATGAATACAGAAGTGAAAGAGAGGATTTTACTGAAAAAGGTATAAAAATAGTATAGAACTTCCAAAAAAAGCATTCTGCTTCTGTAGAGCTGTGGGGTGTTTCAAGGAACCTCTTGCTTTAATAAACTTTTGTGTGAAGTTTACTCGTTTTTGTGTTGTTTCTGCTGTCCCCTCAGCTCATGTGCTCCTCGGTGCAGAAAGCGCTGTTTGAGGAGGAGGACAGAGTGAAGAAGCTGCAGCAGAAAGTGGCGACGCTGGAGAAGCGGAACAAGCAGCTGAGGGATCGGGTGAAGAAAGTCAAGAGGTCTCTCCGGCAAGCCAGGAAAAACACCAGGCACATGGAGCAGATGAATCGAAAGCTCAGTGAGAAACTTTCCTCTGCCGGTGGTCAAATCCCCTATATTAACTCTTTGAAGCAGGAGAACTCTCATGCTACCTACCTTAAAGTATAAAGCAAGAATAAGTGCTCAGGCCAATGATAATGGTGAATTTTGCCTGCATTAGATCAGGATCTGGCCCTCACGCCTTGTCTAAACTGCTTCAAACCTTGCATGGAAAACAAATCTGAACTTCCTTTAGACACAGAGCTAGATTAAACAGGAATGCAAACCGGATTTGGCTGTGTGTTGAAGGCGCAGCCCAAACCCCACATCCTCACTGTCCTCAATGGACCAGACAGTAATCTGTGCTTCTCCACCATCACCCCCTCCCACCTCTGTCACCAGATTCGGGTTGTCTTTGATGAACGTGGCAATTCAGCCCCATGGGCCATTGCAAGCACTCCATTTGCAGGAGCTCTTCTTGCCAACTCCTCACATGGGCTTGGCAAGCAAGGCCTGGGGATATATGGACATAGATGCTATAGGAAGAATGCAGGCATGAATGCTCTTTTCTCCATCATCACGCCCAAGGTCTAAACCTCACTTAAGCTTGACTAAATTCTACACCCAGTGTCTGAGCAAAGGCTATGTCCGGGATACAGTCAATTTGGGCCCCTCTTCAATATGAAGTATAGATGTGCCCAAATTGTCTTAAGATTGTTTATAAATGTCCCTAAATATTCTAAATAAAAATACCTAGTGTTTTCTATTTTACCAGGAAGTGCTTCAAGGGTCTCAGGTGCCTCAGGTGCCTCAACTCCTTCAGGTGCCTTTATCATTGCCCAGCCAACAAGGGTTGGAAACACATTATTTTGGGATTGTATCTATCTAGGACCTAATCCAGCTCCAACAGTCAGGAGTGGACTTAGCCTGACTATTAGTGGGTGTGGGATCAGGCCCAGCAGGCAGTTTCAGGTCCCATTTTCAAGCAGGTTTCATTTACAGTGTGGTCAAGGCTTCAAGTTTTGTAATCACTGTTTGAGGTATAATGGAGGTTGCTGGGCAGCCTCACTTAGTTACACTTAGGTACTGTAGAGACCACATCAATATCAACAGGGCATTAAAAATTAAGGTAGTTTATATATGTATATATTTTAAAAACCTATAGAAAATATTTTTATTACACATTTGATATATAGTCTAATTTCTTAAAATATGAAGTAAATCCCGTTTCTTGGTTATCTCATTAAAAAGAAGTCCATCATGTCCTTTATTCAACATTTACAAACTGACTTGTGCTCAAGCAGCATAGGTTAAGGAATCAGTATCTGTGGCTGATAACATTGTCAGCTGTGTTAATATACCAAAGCATGTCTTGGGTCTTGGTACTCAATCAAACTTCCTCCATAACAGTGCCCCATAAGGAGAGAAAGGTAGAAAAAGAGGTTTTGTGGTTTTCTTCCTTTCTCAAAATAGTTTTTCTTACTCCAAGCATGAGACCCAAGTGCAGATATGCTTCAGGGGCAGCCAGTCCTTGCTCTGCCCCTGGCAACACTGACAATATGCCAGGGCTAAGCCCGATTCATACAAGGTGGACTGATACAGATGATCTTTACCATAGAGACGAGGCCCTCAGCAATAACAGTGTGCAAACCACCACTCTGCTCCTAACTCTCCACACTTACCAGGTCACTGCATGGTCTACCCGCTGTGCCCCAGCACTCAAGATTAGAGTATACCCAGGCCACAGCCCTGCTGGACCACGCTTTAACTATCCCTGCACTAGGAAAAGCCCGTATCAGCTTTCAGCCTTAAGCTTCAGGCCGAGCTGAACTCAGAAGTTAAGCCTCATGTTGGCTTCTAGGGTGCTGCTGAGTTTAATTACCTTCCTTTCACTCCTTTTGGAAATAGAGCTTTCCCCAACCTTCTTTGAAATAATATTGGCATTTCTTAAGATTCTGACTCCTCCACAAGCTCCACTGGCTTCAAAGGCTTTGCCTACCAAATCAGCACAATTTGAGTTGTTTTGTGCTGTAGTCAGCAATGCTGTTTCCTGACCATTACTACAGACCCAAGGCTTCCCTAGAAGCCATCGAGAGATTTTAACTCCAAAATTTAAATCCATAGGAAAGTAACTACTTTTTTGTTTGTTTGTTTCTGATTTCTAAACTGCTGTTTAAATAAATGAACTGTTTTTCCTCGTATATGTATTAAAAGCTTGTGTTTTGATTTTTTTTTTTTTGTTAATAAAACTATTCCCTCTGGTATTCATTCATGTTTTATAAATGCTTGTATAAAGCTGAGAAAGTATAGTTAATATAGCCATAGCTTTGCTATTCTTACAGATTTTCCACACACAGTGTTGAAAATCCTTTTCTTTTGGCTGATACTTCTGTCTCTTGATGAAATGATTGGGATTTTCCCCTACTCCCCCCTTCCTTTAGCTTAAAAAAAGTAAACCAGTTTGTTCTCCTCGTCAGTTTTGTGAGACTTTTGTTACTTTGCAAAGGAAACAAAAAAACCCAAAAGCAAAATTGAAATGCAACCCAGAATGTTGCCTTTGGGTATAAACCCGAAAAATAGTTTCCTTGTGAGTTTTTTTTTCATTTCATTCCTTCTTGGGTTTGGATCATTTCCAGAGATAAGGACTAGCAGTTGGATCAGATCACAAGTTAACCCTCTCCACAAGGAACAAGGGATGCCAAGCCCAAATAAATTGCTATTAAAGTGTCACCACTGACTGCCTCTCCCTGTTGGTAGTATCCAGAGAGTGACCAGGGAGGCTGTATGGACAGGAAACAGGAATGGGAAGAGGAATTTCGTTCTGTTCATCCAGGTTGCTACATGTCACATAAACATACTTGAATGTTGTTTAGACCCATTCTGTGTCAACTTCAGGGACCAGCTAATCTGGAAACCCACAAAAAGGGCAGAATTTCATGCCATTTTACAAATCAATGTGAAAGGCATGATGGAGCATATTCCTTTTGAAGAGTTACATAAGAGAGACTGGGATGCAGAAATGCAGAGGAGGTTGGCATAGCTAGATAGGTTGGTAAGGGATGGTATAGAAACCCCCCAAAAATCCTGGAAAAAGGGAAAAATAAGACAAAAATTAAAAAGTAATCAGAAGTGTATAGATGAGGAAGGCAATTGGTTAGAAGCAACACCAAATGTGGCAGCCTCCCAGGCAAAATTAAAGATGCTTTACAAATTAACAACATCTGCTTCTGCAAACACATCAGGAGCTTGAAGGCTGCCAGAATGTCTTCAGGGCCAGTGCTAGGGGTTCCCAGAGCAGACAAAGCCAGAAACAAAGGCAAGGAGAGGGGTTTTGGCAGCTGTGTTCACTGTGGACGAATTCAGGGATGCTCTGATGGATGAATCAGTTTTTCCTGATGGATCCAGAAGATGACAAGAAGAGAAAGAGCAAAATGAATAGTAACAAATTGCAAGGACAGAGAGCAAAAAGGTATGTACAGTAACAAAGAGTAGACTTAGCTGAGTGATGCTGGGTGAATGACTGACAACAAAAACAAGTGAAATGCAATGTAGGTAACATAAAAAGATATTAACAGGCCAAAAGAAAAACAGTCCTATCTTTTCACATGAAAGGAGATGCTCTGAGCTGGCACCAGACAGCTAATATCATTGTATATAATTAGTGGTAAATTAGTCAACAAATTGGATCAATCTAGTATCATGATGATAGAGAGGTTACACCATATTCTATGAAAACATTGGCTCAATACTTAGTTGCAATCAAAGCTGTAGTTGAAGTGGTAGAAATTGTTCAGCAAGGGCTAGAGACCATAATTACACTGCTAAGTATGAGGGATGCCCACTTCTGGAATGCAGAGTGCAGTTATTGCCTGTCTCCAAAAAAGGTGTTTAATAGGAAATGTATAGTGAGAGGCAACAAGGGAAATCCAAAAACTAAAGTAGCTTCATATGACAAATGACCATATTTTCCAGGACTTTGGGCTGGAGGAGAAAGAGGAGAATGGCAGAGGTGAAACAGGAGGGGAAATTTGCGGATTGTCCTCTTTTCAGCACCACCACATGCCTCTGTTGTGCTGCTTCAGTCACCGGTTAAACTTTTGCAAGGTTTGTGTGTCTCACCAGAGCTGAAGTGCATAATTCAGATGCTCATCTGTACCTAAAAAAATACCTTCTATCCTTAAACTTTACAATAGGTTTTAATGTGTTTTTTGAAAGTCGATGTTCATAGAGCAAAGTGCTTCAAATAAGCTGTATAATTTTCTCTTACATCTCAAGCACTGTCTTGATTTAACAACCCTACCTGGGTAGTTCAGGAAGAGCCATATACTAAAGGAAGGTTTATGGAGAGCAGACAATGTTAGTAGCTTTCTTTGCTCCTTAACACCAAAACCATTGAGAAGAGAATGACTTCCATATGTTTGAACAATAATTCAGGGGAATAGCCATGTTATTCTGTTTGGGTTTGAGCAGGAGGGATTTTTGGAACAGAAGAGCACATTTGTGTTTCCGAGCTGTATCAGTAAAGCCCATTTCTAATACTCAAAACTTTAAATCTCTCATTAATGAGGCAAAGGACCCCAAATTAATTGTGGAGAGCAGATAAAACTGACAAGATATGTCATTCTTTCTTATAATAAATCCAAGTAATTGCAAGGAAAATTCATTTTCCTTCCGATTTAACCCCAATTATTTTCATTTAATCACAGAAACGTTGCTATTTCCCTCCAAACCAGACTGCTTTGCGTGTGAAACATCGTTTCCAACAGGCTCTTGGTTTTAGGCATGTTTCTAATCCCCTAAAACAAACACAGAGAGCAGGACAGCACATCCCAGCATACGTGGCACTGCTAGGAGGGCTCATAGTCTCTCGCTGCACCATCAGGAAACCAGGCCAAGTCATCCCAATAGGGACTTCCCAAGCGGCATTGGGACTAATGCCTGGGGAAGTGGGCACAACACAGAAGTAGTGGGGTAGGAGTGATGCTGTCTTGGTAGGTCAAGATTTGGTGTAGATGATACCAAGCTGGGCGGGAGTGTTGATCTGCTGGAGGATAGGGAGGCTCTGCAGAGGGATCTGGACAGGCTGGATCAATGGGCTGTGGCCAACAGTAAGAGGTTTAACAAGGCAAAGTGCCGGGTCCTGCACTTGGGTCACAACAACCCCATGGAACACCACAGCCTTGGGGAAGAATGGCTGTAAAGCTGCTCAGCGGAAAAGGACCTGGGGGTGCTGGTTGATGGAGCTGAACACGAGCAGCTTGTGCCCAGGCAGCCAAGAAAGCCAAGAGCATCCTGGCCTGTATCAGCGATAGTGTAGCCAGCAGGGCCAGGGCAGTGATCATCCCCCTGTGCTGGGCACTGTGCTGGGCACCTCGAATCCTGTGTTCAGTTCTGGCCCCTCACTACAAGAGAGATATTGAGGTGCTGGAGCGGGGCCAGAGAAGGGCACCGGAGCTGGTGCAGGGCCTGGAGCACAAGTGTTATGAGGAATGGCTGAGAGACCTGGGGGGGTTTAGTGTGGAGAAGAGAAGGCTCAGGGGGGACCTTATCGCCCTCTACAACTGCCTGACAGGAGGATGGAGCGAGGTGAGGTTCGTCTCATCTCCCAAGTAACAAGCGATAGGACCAGAGGAAATGGCCTCAAGCAGGGCCAGGGGAAGTTTAGACTGGATGTCAGGAAAAATGTCTGCACCACAAGGGTTGTCAAGCATTGGAACAGGCTGCCCAGAGCAGTGGTGGAGTCACCATCCCTGGAGGTGTTTAAAAGACGTGTAGATGTGGCGCTTAGGACATGGTTTAGTGGACTTGGCAGTGTTGGGTTAAGCATTGGAGTCAATGATCTTAAAGGTCTTTTCCAGCCTAAATGATTCTATAATTCTATGACTTGGTTGGTTTTCCATTAGATGGGCTTGGTGGCATCACACCTTTGCTGAGGTGCCCGATTTCTTCTGATGACAGTGTCCTAGCAATTGCTTCCTGCTTTGGTTAATGCTAATTGTGCACAATGACATCTCCCACTCTGGTTACCTGCCTATGAATAATGGGGTTTTTTTCTTTCTATTGAAGTTTTTCAGAAACAAGGAGCCATTTCTCAGAACAAGGTGGTGGTTCTGGTGTTGAATAATTGTTTTGCAACATTAAAATATAATCCGGGAAGCAACATTTTCTTTGGCAGGCTCCTACTTTGGAGTCACGACAAAATTCGGCAGAAGTCTGTTCGCACCCTTATACCCTCCTGCCCCAACAAAAACTTGCAGGAGGCCTCTGAAATGTCTTGATTTTGCCATGCACACATGCTCACCAAAGCTTTGCAGCGCTTCATGGCTAAAACCACAGCAAATGCCCTTAAATGAAGGTTTCTGAGCCTGTCCAGGGTCATCATTCCAACAGGACAGCCGAGCTGCCACAGACTGCAGCACAGATAGCCCATGCCACAGCAGATAAAACCACCTTTTTATCGTATCTCCAGCTCCAGGAGGCCTCTGCAGTGCCCTGGGGCTGGGGCATATGCTGGTCTGTGCATGCAGAGAGGTGCCATAAGGACAAGGGTGCTCCAGTGAGCTCAGAAAGGAGACAAGGAGTAGCTACAGGAGAAAAACTGGAACTGGAGCAGTCATAGGGCCAGAACTGGTCTTACACCAGTGCCTGGATGGGACTCCTGGAAGAAAGAGAGTCATTTACTATACACTGTCCATCCAGGGTCTGCACAGGGGAGCCCAAAGGCCCTCACTGGTGAGGGCTCAGTTGTGTCAGTGACATTCCACTGAGGCAAGAGGAGGTATTTGCTTAAAAACCAGCAAGAGAGGATTGGCAGAGAATGGGGAAGGTCCAGCTCATCTGCAGCCCTGGGCAAAAACCCCTCTATCGTACATGTGTTTTGTATAAGCAGATGGCCAGGAGCTGCATAGCTCCAGATCTAGACCTAGGTAAAGCACCCGCACGGACAGCAATAAAGAAGTGGTCACTTCCATGGTGGAGCAACCCAAGCAAGCTTGCTGCTGACCTGGAGGCATTGCTTTCAGTTGGCAACTTGGCAGCACGGTGAAGAGTAGAGGTGACCTCGACCCATCGCTGTCAGCATCCAGAGCACACAAAGTGGCCTGGCTCCTTTTCTCCATTTCTAATTGCTCTGACAGACTCTTGGGATCTTTTCTGCAAGAAAGGCAGTAGAAAGGAAACCCAAAACCACATGGTTTTGGAGGGCCACCAGCTGCCAAAGTGCAGCCCATAGATCACAGTCTGGGAACAAATGCAACTGAATACTTCACCTTTCCACTGACTACCTCGACTCCTTAAAATGCTTAAAATCATGATCCACTCTAAGTGAAGCAAAGGCACCAAGACACATATAAATCACTTAACTCATGCAGCAGTTCAATGGCAGGTCTGCCTAAGAAAATTCAGGGACCCTTGACTTTTGGCCCCTGCTCTAGTTTCTAGAATTGCCGACTGCTCAAGTGGGACAGGGAGGGGAGATGCCAGCGCATCGGTGAGGGGACACAGCTCCTTGCAGAGGATGAACCAGAGTGGTCTGCATTAGGTGCCAAAATTCAGATCTCTTTTTCAGACAGGAACACACCTACCTGAACAAAAGCAATGGGACTAATGTACTCCTTGATGGAGCGAAGCCCAAGGAGGTCTCTTCTGGTCCTCAGCAGCAAGAACTCTTTCAACAGCCTTCAACTATTGAAAATCTTTACACAGTCCCCACACAGAACCCAGGTCTTTCGGGATACTGCCATAATTTGGCACTTCTCATATGGCCAGGCTGCCTGGCAGAAGGCGAACTGGGGAATCCATCATGATAGGAACCACCAGAACATCATCCCTTTGCTGGACCCATGCACAGAGGACCACTAGCTCTTGGGCAGGTAATCCATCACCTGCAGTATCTCCCCCAACAGCTCTCCCAGTGCTCCCCATACAAGCAGAGGCTGGAAACCCACTGCTTCTTCTCAGTGTTTCCTTGCAGAGTAAACATGCTCTTTGCAGAGCAGAGAGGAGTTTTGACACTTCTTTTTTTCCCTATTCGGTTTTGTTTACTTCAGCAGATAGGCCATAATCCAAGCCATAATTTTTGCAGGACTCAGTCGAATGCTGCCTCTGAAGTTTGTAAGTATTTGCCCCGTCATCTGCCCTGTTCCCCCTGCCCATGCACACATCCCACAGGCTCCAAAGGGAAAGTTTGCTTCTGCCAGGGCTTTGCTCAGCTGAGTCAGTGCTGGAGCCTGGATTTTCCTCTCTGCCTACAGCCTCCCTCTCAGCCCTGGACCTGCTGGTTGCTCAGTAAAGCAAATCTGCTCCGTGGGTATGAGGCCTTGGGCAGAAAAATGCCATCAGAGAAGTTTCATTAGCTTCCCACAGAGCAACAAGGGAGCTTGTGGGTTGTCTCATGAATTCACAGAGTAGGAGGGGAGCAGCAGCCTGATTGAAAAGTATTTCAGGTTGTTCATAGAATCACAGACTAGTTTGGATTGGAAGGGACATTAAAGCTCACCCAGTTCCAACCCCCTGCCACTGGCAGGGACACCTCCCACTAGAGCAGGTTGCTCCAAGCCCCTGTGTCCAACCTGGCCTTGAACACTGCCAGGGGTGGGGCAGCCACAGCTTCTCTGGGCACCCTGTGCCAGCGCCTCAGCACCCTCACAGAGAAGAGCTTCCTTATATCTAACCTTAATCTCCCCTCTTCCAGTTTCAAGCTATTCCCTCTTGTCCTGTCACTAAACTCCCTGATGAAGAGTCCACCCCCATCTTACCTATAAGCCCTCTTTAAATACTGGAAGGCTGCTATGAGGTTTTCCTGGAGCCTTCTCTTCTCTAGGCTAAACAACCCAAACTCTTTCAGCCTGTCCTCATAAGGAAGATGCTCCATCCCCCTGATCATTTTTATGGCCCTCCTTTGGACCCACTCGAACAGATCCATGCCTTATGCTGGGGTGCCCAGAGCTGTATGCAGTAGTCCAGGTGGGGCGCCAGGACATCTGAGTAGAAGAGATAATCCCCTCCCTCAACCTGCTGGCCACACTTCTTTTAACCTTCACAGCCCCATTTCTTCATCTCTTTCTCACCCAGGAGGTAAGAGTGGGTCTGATGGCCAGAGGTGCTCCCATGGGGTCACTGGTGGCTTGCAAAGAGGAGAGAGGGACCCTCACCAGGGCACACAAGGGAAGGGCTGGACCAGCTAAGAAGGGAGGAGGAAAGTGCAGATCAGCAAGTTGTCCCAACCACTTATTTATGTTTCAGATGACATTTCTGTTCCACTTCCCCTGCCCAGAGAAAAGCAGAGAGCCTCCAAGGCAGAAGGGATTTATTTGATCTGCCATGCCAGTAAAGCTCAGGCAGACAACGGATGGGATGGGATGCCTGATCTCTGCTCACCGTTTGAGGACAAACACATGATCACATCACAAAGGGGTGTTCGCTTGAACTGTTCCCATGCATTTCCATGGGAACGGGGCAACTGTTTTGGTTTCTTCTTTTTAATATTTCTTTTATGATTATTTCTGAAATGCCCTGCTAGCTGGAGACTTGGCCTCGAGAGATAAGGAAGAGGAAATGTCACAGGCTGTTGTCAATAAATTATTTTTCCCATTTCTTGATGCCAGAAAAAGCAGCCCTTGCTGGAGGAAAACAGATCTTGGGTTATGCTCTCTTCAAATTATTTGTTTCGGAGATGTTAGAAATTGCTGTGCGCACCGATAGGCATAGCATGTTAGTTGGAAGCTGGCAGCAATGAAAACCTTTTCTGTAGTAAAAGAAAACATCTCATAACCTGATAGCTTTTCTCTTGTGCATACGTAGGTGGTTCAGGCTAGTGTTAGGATTACAATCTGTTCTTCTTCACCATCACAAAATGAGGGCTTTGCTTTGCTCCCCACAAACACAAGATGAAGAGCTAATTCCTGCCTCAAGAAATGAATCTTATAATTGCAGCTGGAAGCAGCACTGCTTGCCAGGAGAGCAGGACAGCTGTGATTTTACAACACTTCCAGTAGCTGTATTTACACAGTTCAGGTTGAAAGTTTCCGTGCTGGTGCCGATCTCTGCCTCAGTGCATGGAAAAAGTTGTTTCCAAACTGTCAACCATCACTGGGGCTGTCTGCAACTGAAAAACATTTTATTTTCCTCTAAATATTTTTGCTGATTTTTTTACCATCTCCATCTTTGGAGCAAAGAGCTGGAGCCTGGTGAGGATATTTTTACGTCAAGTCTATTATTTCTGTGGAAAATCCACACCGATTCAGGCAGGTTATAATGAATGGTTAAGAGTTCTTCAGCTGCAGACACTCAGCCAAGTCTCCCTCTTACCCAGCTTCACTGTCCCAGTCTTATGGACCACACTAGTACTGGTCACTGGTGGGATCCCCGGCATTGTACCACAGCTCAGAAATACAGTGAAATACGATGGTCCAAGAGGTGCCACTTGCTAAAAGTCTCTGCCAGAGAGTATTGCTTGTAGATGCATCCTTATAGCACTAGGGAAGCTCCTCCTATGGCCACACACTTGGTACCTCATCCTATGGGAGATGAAAATCACCACAGATCTGGAATTGCTCCAAGATGGAGAGTCTGGTCAAAACCCAACGGTCCTAGCCTCATTTCCATTGAGATTTAAGGGAACAAGGCTGTTTTCAAAGCCTGGGAGCCTGCAACACCAGAAAACCTCACCTCACTCAAAAACCCACCTCCTGTTCTCTAGTGTCCCTGTGGCAAGAGAAGGCGTGGCAGTATCAGCTGCTTTTGATCACAGCCCTATTGTTTGAGATGCTTTCCTAAATAATCCATGTAGGACCAAGCAGGTCATGGTTGCACCAAGCATGAACCACCATGCACTCAGTGCTATAGCCACACTGCACTTAAATGGCCTGCCAAGAAACAGGGCTGTGAGCCAGAGAGTGGCTGAGATGAAATAAAGGAATTCATCTCCTCCATCAAGAAGGGAGCTGCTGGATGGGGCAGCAGGAGGACAGATAAAGGTGATGTCAACAAGACAGACAAATTGGTAAGAGCAGCTGGGGAGAATAACCTTTAATCCCCCATGACAGATGTCTCCAATAAAGCACATGGACCAGATTTGTCATGACAAGGTCTGGAGCATCACTCAGACCTCATGAGTATAGCAAATCCATCCAAGACTCGGAATTACATACATCCCTTCCAGCATCTCATCTCCACAAGGCAACAATGATATCGTCTCTCTGGGCCCCGTTGCAATAGCAGTTGCCACGTTGATAGCAGGTACACGCTGAGCTGCTGAGCGCACTAAGGGATGCATAGCTTATGATATGATACAATCTTATGTTTCCACTGTTCCTTCAGTCCTCCATTACGTTTGATAACTATCACTAAAGCCCAGCCATGCAGGCACATCTGGAACAGGAGAGCTGTTTAACAACCACTGCAGCAGCAAGGTCATTGAAGACAAGAAATAAGAAAGGATTTCCACTGATTGGAGACCAGTAGCTGGTTATGGGAGCAGATTGCAAACCCTACAGAAAAGCTATAGGGACTCTGATGAAGAGTGTTAGGGTTTCATCAGGGGCTGGGCAATGTTAGATGGTTGGTGCAGGCACTGAATTGCTGGCTATAAAGGTCGTCCGAAATTGGGAGTCATCTTGGGGGGAGACAAGACCCTGCAGAGCCAGATTGAGCTGCTGGACTAAACCCTGCCTTCCAGCAGAGCATTGTTGGGATGATGCCCCAGTCATCACCAAGTGCTTTCATTGAGACCATGTAGAGGGCACAGCTGGTATGGGTGTGCACACACAGAGGCAGCTGCCACATGTGGTACCTATAGATGCACAGCAGCTCTCTGGGACAAGGGGACATCCCAGATAACTGGGCAGTTCCTGTATTTTGGTGGGTACCCAAGGAAATAAAATGGTAAATAAATACTATTAAATAAAAGTAGAATAAATGATAATAACAGTAAAAAGTAAGATAATAATAAAACAAAATTACAATCAGTAGTAGTAAAATAATTTGCAACTAAATTGATAACAATGTAGGTAGCTTTAAAAAATCCCAAGGTTGGAGCCAGCCAATTCTCCCATCTTGGTGACAGGGCCTGCTCTTATATGTGATCTAATTCACAGTTTAGCACATGATTGTGCACACATGGACCATGGGAAGCTAGAAACCATGGTTCAACACCCTCCTCAGCACCCATCCTTCTCACCAAGCAGTCAACTGCGGCTGAAGCCCCAGGCTGGGAAGTGACCATCCACCCAAACCTGGACCAAAGCTGTGGGGAACACAGCTTTGAAGCCTGATGGCACCGACACTGACCAAAGCAGGGGGAAATCTTCACACCAAAGCCTGATTAAAGTGCTCATCTTGTGTTTTTATCCAAGAACAATTTAATATTAAGGGGAATGAGCAACACCCAGGCTCAGGACTGGCAGCTTCCACATGAATGCACATATTTAAATGAAAATCCTGAAGGTGCCAGACCTGGAGGATAACATACACTGATGCGCTGCAACATGTATGAACGCTTCAGCAGGTATCTATACTCAGGATATGCTGGGCAAGTACAGACAACAAATACCCAACCTGTTGAGATACAGCCTGAGGCAGAAGACATCAGCACCACTAATGAGGTGTTTGACATCTGCCAGGAGCCTTCACAGCCTCTGCGCAATTACTTAGATGAGTGTAAGGAGGAGATGAAACATTGATAGTGGCTTGACATGGACCTAGTGAACCTTCAATGCTTGGTGCAGGGGCACCCAGGTTGTCCAGGGTAGGGTATATGAGGAGGCAAACAATTTTCACACAAACTCTTACACTGAATCCATCTGGTTCATGCTCATGCAGGCAGTGGTCCTTCACACCTCCAGCAAAGCCTCGCCAGTGCCTTGGCATGCAGGTGAAACCCCAGCTTCGAGCACCTTTGCTTCGTGACCGGCCCCAGGATGCCAGGCAACAGGCAACTTCCCAAGACCTCAGACATCTCTTGGCTGGCCCATCCTTCCAAGTGCAATCATACAAGTCCAGCCTTGCAGCTACATATGACTCACATGACATCCAGGTCCCACCCCAAACACCACTAGCATGGATGCTGCTTGCTATGAGAGGCCAGCACATTGTCTCAACTACCTGCTATTGCAGTCATGGAGCAAAAGCATCCTCCCTTCATTTACTCATAGAATCATCATAAAATCATAGAATGGTTTGAGTTAGAAAGGACCTTAGGATCATCCAATTCCAACCCCATCCCATGGACAGGGACACCTTCGACAAGACCAGATTGCTCCAAGCCCCGTCCAGCCTGGCCTTGAACACTACCAGGGATGGAGCATTTACCACTTCTCTGGGCAATCTGTTCCAGTGCCTCACCACCCTCACAGTAAAGAACTTCTTCCTTACATCTAACCTGAATTTCCCCTGTTTAAGTTTAAATCCATTGTTCCTTGTCCTATCACTACAATCTGTTCACACAGCTCCCAAAACACATTCAGTAAGGCACAAAATCCATCACACAAATATGAAGCCATCATGCAGTGGACACAAAACTTGCCCACGTTGTTTTCCAGGTAAAACTAAATGACCATGCACTGTGTTGGCTTTGCAAATATAACATACCTCCTTCTGATCTGGTGGGTCTAACAGGTAGGAGGCTTTTTAAATCAGCTGCAACTGTCTTAAAATGCATATTGTGAATTCAGATGCAGACAGCTGAGTTGTACTGAGGAAGCTAAGACTACATGGCACTGCAGCTAGACCTGTGGGCAGCCCAGGGACAGGCTATTGAGGTTCCAGATCCAGCCCTACTCAATGCAATGAGGTTTGGGCTGCACTCAGAGCACCCATGACAGGTACCTAGTTCTGTGAACTGAATAAGGGGCTGAATGGGCTGGAAGAAGGAAAAGGTAATCACACTGTTTTAATTACAGACAATGGAAGCTTTCCAGCCCCATCATTACAGCCCATGCAGAGACAAAAATCCCTGTTCTGCTAAAGGGATAAAATAGAATGCATTGTCACGCTGCGGATCAAGCTGATCTGAACTTTATATTCCTCATCTGCTGTATGCTTAATTCTCATTTTTAATTGACTGCAGATTTTCTTTGGTTTCAAAACTTCATCTTCAAAACAGATTCTTTGTGTTCTTTATAGAAATAGGCTTCGGGGTATATGAGCAGGGCTGGTGGGGGGCTCCACACTGCTGATAAGTAATGATATTTTCTCTGCAGCAGGAGCCAGGGTCAAGCGAGACGTGGTGTACAGTCTTTGCTGATGAGCAAGGAGTGGGAGGAAGCAGCATATTTCCAGCCATAAACCAGGGGGACATTAAGAAGTTACAGGCAGCTTTGGCAACACAGAGCTCATTATCCCAGTGGGTGGGAAATGCATTGCAGATGCAGCAGCCTTGCTGGAAATCCAGTGGGGAAAAGGTGGTAAGGACCTGTGCAGGCAACAGGCAGGACAGTAGGGGGAAAATGACCATTTTCACAGGTACTGCTAAGTCCTGTGCCCGAAATGTTCATCTGGGCACCAGGCTGCTGGGAAAGAAAAGAGGCAAACTTTTTGAGACATGATGAAAGACCTCAAAACCCACAGAGATTTGGGCTACCAGAACAGGAAGGATTCTCAGGTAGTGATCTAGCACTGGGCTGAAGTTCATTTTTGGGATCTAAGCAGGTTTTTAGGTTGTCTCCTAAATGACTTGCATGAAAAGTCAAAGGAAACGTCAAAAGCAGGAACTGGAACCCAGGTTTTAGCTTCACATTTTGCTGTTTTCATCCATCCATTCCTTTTCTCTTTGTTGATGTGCTAAGTTTTCTCTTTCTGAGCCATATATTTGGAGGAAGAAAAAAAGATACTGCAGATTGATTTTCTCAGTTTCAGTCAGACTCCATGATACAAGTGGCAATTCAGTAGGATAAGCTCATTCCCTTTTCACTTTTTATGGATTTCATTAAGAAGCACGAACAGGCGAAAATCCCTCTAAGCAATCATATTACCAGACTAATTTGCTAGACTTTCATTAAAGCAATTAAAGATAGAATGATGCAATGACCCAGTTCAGGACCCAATTAAGACTGAATCAATAAATCAGTAGGTTTAAATCACCACCATAAGGCCATAGATAATCAAAACAAGTTATGAGGCTGATGCTAAACAGAATTACTGTATTAAAATTGCCACAGGAGAACTTCAAGAATGAAATACTTTCCAACTGACGTCCCCAGCTCATCTTATTAGAACCAACTTTGTGGTGATGGGCCCAGGCTGGTACAGATCCGTCAGCCTGCTGGGGAACATTGCTTGTGTGCACAGCAAAACAGCCCTCCCAGGCCATGTGGTAGCTGTATGTAGCCCTGGACATGGTGACTTCCAAACACAAGTGTCAGGACCTTGTCCATCTGTTCAGCCACATTTGGAGCTAAATCATCTCATCGGTCTGTCACCACCTCCTTTGCACAGGTAAGTAAAGCCCTGCGGTGACCTGCTAACAAATCCTTCTTAACCCCAGCTTGAAGGCGTTTGTCTTTCTTCCAGTGGAATTGCTGAACACTTGGATCTGTCTGTAGGTTTAATGCGAATCATTGATAAACTCGAGCACATGGCACCTGCTGCATAATGTGACTTTTCTACACCAAATGATGCTCTAGCCAGCAGCGTGGCAAGTTGTCCTTCAGGAAAGCATTTAGACTACTGACCTTATCAACACATATTTGCACAGATGCTCATTTTCTCCATGAAAAAAAAAAAAAAGGAAAACAGAGGATGAAGGTTGAAAGGAAAATCTGAATTTCTCTTTTGTTCCCTGGGATATTTAACTAACTTGTACATTATCTGGACTTTGTAGCAAAGGCTTGGTAAATGTTGCCTTGGGCTGGTGAAGCCCATGACCAGAGAGTAAGTTGATTCAGCAGCGGGCTCTGGGGTTGACGTGTTTGGTGGCAGTGAAGTTAAACATGGTCTTAAGAATTCAGTCCTAGCCTGATCACAGCTGAATTCCGTCTCTAAATATTGTGACCAAAAAGTACCTGAAAACTTGTCCTCTTTCTTCTTTCCACACTTGAAATACATGATCAAATCCTACCATTTGAGTACTGAAAAGACATAGTAGCCTAGTCCCAAATCTTCAGTTTCTGCCATGTTGTCCCTATGTTTTCGTCTGACAGAGACATTATAATAATAGAATACAGTATAATATATATTATACTAGTAAATGGCATTGTATTGTATTACATATATTACAACTTCAGTATGTGTCCATCACACACCTGTGTTCTATCTGTTGAGAACAGGAGTTTATCCATCAACTCCCATCACCAAAGTTATGCTTTCCCTCCCAGTCTCTGATCCACTGCAGCTCAGCATAGCACCTAAGTGGATCAGATCCCTGATCCACCATGGGGAAAAACTGTGCCACCAAAGTTAATCATGGTAAATCCATACTGACCTTCACTTAGGTGCTACACTGGACTGGGAGGGAAAGTTACATTTCAGATGCTACTTTGAGCAAAAGCAAACTTGAAGTAGCTCTGCTGTAACTGTGATCTGTGACCCTCCAGTATGGAGGATACCTGCCTAGCTGGCATCTAACAGGAAGTGTTTGTTTGAAATGTATTATGCATTTCTGGTCAGTGCTAGACTGCAAGCTGAGGCATGGGTGTGAACACAGCTCTTCCTTCTGCCCTAAAGAAAGCAAATGAAAAACATACAAAAGCACAAAGCTCATGAGTTTGATGGGAACATCAAATTGCCTCTCAGTTCTGCTATTATTATTAGTTTCCTTAAAGAAAACACTTTCATGAAGAAGGTAAATGAATCATTAATTGACCACAATTTTATCAGAGTATTTCAAGTATAAAATGAAAAAATGCAAGGATGAAAAAAAAGGAAAGGAAACTTTTGAATTCAGGATAAGTAAACAGAGTTTGGAAGTCAGGAATTTATCCCAGTGTAATCCAGAGAGCCCAAATGCCAAACAATCTGGAAATACTCAATTGAATACTTGCAGTGCTGATCCAGATGGTCCTTCTTGCCCACCCCCACAGCTATAAGAAATGGTTATCATCACGGTAATTCAGCATTGTTGAGAGGCCCCACCAAAACAGGGACTCAGATGTGCTGGGCAGGGTGCATACATACCCACAGTGATGAAGGTGGATATGCGCCCGAGGAATGTCCAGAGCTGGGAGGAAGAGTAATACAATAGGAATAGCATATCCCCTTGTCCTTGTGGCAGCTTACGGTGTCCTGGGATTGCTCTGGGGCAGTGCAGGCCCATGTTCTCTCCTCATGGAGTCCCTAAAGGGATCCTCACAAACTCATACTTGAAAATACAGTTGTGGATGCACAGACAAGGTGGGAAATAGACTTGGCTTTAAGGACAAAATTCAGTGTAGGATTGATACAAAGAGTAGGATTGTGTCCACTGCAAGGAAACAAGTGCTGGTGGCTGAAAGCCCTGTACAGAATGTCTCCTCCCCAGCATCACCTGGCCATGAGGGCCCTAAACCAGAGGGGGCCTATGCCTTTTCAGGTTGGATGATCTTTGAAGTTGGGCATCTGCAAATCCTCTTCTTCAACAGCTATCACTCATGCAAAACTCTTGACTGCAAAAGAAGAGCTGCCCATAGCCTAATGATGCTCAGTGGAGCCCTGGTTCTGCTAGGGGATAGTGCTGAAGAGCAAAGGAGCTGAGAAATAGGCTTGGTATGGCATGAGGAAAGACTGAGGTACGGCATAAGCGAGACCCTCAGTGTATACCAGCACCCAGAAAACCTTCAAAATAAGGACAGTCCCCTTCCCTTCAGTGCAAACATGGCTGTGGATCTTGGTGAGGTTGCAAGTGTGTTTACTATAGCTGCATCTTGGTCTTGTCCCTTTGGCTTCTCTGTACTGATGTTCTATATCTCATTTGTTGCTGAGCCTGTAACAATGAAGAAAACATACAAAGATCAAGTAAATACTGAACATGACATCAAGAGCCCATTTCACAGCATCAGGATTTCATTGGTCCTGTGGTGATCTTCTGCCCTGTCTCACTGGGAGCTAGAAAAAGCTTAGTGCACACTGGGTGACCACTGAGCCTACAGAAGAAGCTCTGATTGTAAAACCAGGACATGAGAAGGTTTTCTTGGCTGAGATTTTAACTTCACGGTGAAATGTGGGATAGACCTTCAACTACCATACGTCTGCAGAACTTGAGCCAAACTGGGAGAATTTGAACCAAACTGACTTACACAGGTGAGAGCGTGGTCCTGAATATGAAGGGGTGGTCAGAGTTCAAGCTTGTGTCATATGGGAAGACTGTAGTGTCTTTCTACAGGATCCTCTGCCCCTCCTGACGCTGCAAATCATGTGTCTGTTCCTCAGTGTTACACTCCACCTCCAACACTCTCCCTGCCAGTGTTTTTGTGGATGTACTTTTCCAAATATGTAGCTTCCCATGGTTGTGTTTTTCCAGAGCAAAATGGGGGGTCATCTCATCTCTTCTGGTACAGCCCAGAATCTAATCTTAGTTCTGTGGCCGCAGCTGCATACCACAGCTCTGAAATAGCAATCAGATTGGTTCTGGTGGTTGCATCTTCATTCACAATATAAAAAACTATAGAAGTAATTTCCCTTTCTCTTTATACTGCTTTGAGTTGCCCATTATCACTGTTGCTTGTTTCAGCTCTGTTATTGAACCAGATGTCTAAAACCACCTGGCTTTGACCTCAAGCACGGGCCCACCTCCCTGCTGGGTGCCCAACACCACTCATCTGGGTGTAGTGATTTTTCCAGCTATTTTTAAAGGGGAAGGAATTCCTGTGTTCCAGTGAGTGACAGCCAGAAAAGCAGAAATAAAAGTGGGGAAAATTAAAATAAGAGGTAAAAATAAAAAAGCAAGTCATAACACACTGGGAACATGGTCTGGAGGAAAATGAAGCCCATGATGATGCACACACAACAGCCTTGGGAGCCCACTGCTGAATGCAAAGGGGCTTGGTAACACTGGCAAACATCCTGCCTCCTTTCATGATTCCCACCACAGGCTGTGTAAGTCATCATGACCACCTCAAAGGCGCAGCAGTTTCCAACAACTGCATCTCCTTTCCCTAGCCCCACACAGATACTCTTAATGCCCAGGAGACAACCACGTCTCCATATGTTGACACTCAGCATCATTTCCAACAGCAGCTTTAGGAAACACCTGAAGGGAAAAATCATCTGTTTTATCCATTTCCCTATGGACTGAATTGAGGAGGAAAAAAAATCTCACTATGGTCCTTTGGGATATAAAGGGACATTGTTGCATAAAATACAATGGAGCAGTGGAGCAGCCACAGAAATGATTCACTCCCTTTCTTGCATGTGGATAGAAACTCAGGCACTCAAAAAGATCAGACTTCACATCAGGGTGATTTAATTGGATTTATTGGAGGAAAACAATTAGTCATCCCTTTAAATTGTCATCATGATAGAAATCTCGATATGTATACATGATTGTCAAGGCAGAGAACCACTTGCGACGTAGCCCCATTAACAATTTGCAGTATTGCAAACTCATTACGCAGATAAAACTTTTGTGATGCCTTAAAACATGCATGGAGTAAATACATATTCTCCCTTCTTTTTGGACATGGATGCTGTTATGAACTTGTATCAATCACAAGACCTGCAATATTAGGCACACTGACATTCCTTGATTAAGATTTAAGCCTCTGTAGAAAACATGCTTGTGTTTTCATTAAGTGAAATCAAGATGTTTTGTTGTTGGGGATATCTGGGGAGTCACTACTCTGGGCAGAGCAGGCTTTTTCTCATTGTTTGCTGACCTAAATCAAATATCTGTCTAAAAAATGTCCAAACTGACCAAAATGCTGTTTCTTAACTAGAGGCCAGTGTACAACAGGACACTGACATTGTGTTGACCAGAAACATGAGTCTGGTCACCATATCTCCCACTGAGCTAACAACCTTTCATGCTCCTCACTTTGGGGGTCATGCTACAGCTTGATCTAGTAAGACACAGCATATGTGATGCTGTGCTGACTCAGGGGATGCAGATGACAGATGGAAAAGCTCAGAGCTGCTCTGAGCACCCCCCTTGGAGCTCCCACCCACCCAGAACCACAGCACATGTCCACCTCTTCATGGAGCCTTGCACCACGTGCTGCCTCAGCAATCTGAACTCAGATTGTAAATCAGGCTGATTTACAGCCATTATTAATGATGATTTTCATGCTGCCATGTAGTGCTTCTGCAATGGCACAGCATCTTGGCTGAGCACCAGCCTTGAAGGTGGGCTCAAGGCTTCTTGGTGCTTTCAGCCACCATGGAGCAGCCCCTTGCGTTATTTCCAAGGACTGATACTTGCTCCCTATGCCACCAGCATAGGCGCTTTCTCTCCAGCCCTGCTGCTTGGCATGTCATTGCCAAGAATCCAGAGCAATTTCCCAGCCCTTTCAGATGACTCTGCTTTGAGTATTGGGAACTTTATCCTCTCCCACACTAACACAGCAACCACTCACGAACTGGGACCCATGCCCTCCTGATGCCCACAAGAGGATTGAGCCAGAGCTACTATAAGTACCATGTGGCCATCCTGTACCCTGCCTTAGGAAGACCAGCACAAATGAAAATGTGTCAATGATTAAGGGAAGAGGAGGCAACGGCATGATTACCATGTGGAAGAAAGAAAAATACCATCCCAAACTCTTCCACGGATAAATGGTGGTACTACGTAGAGGTTCAAGGATCAAATGCTAGTGTCTCAGTGGTGATGCTTTGGAAAAGATGGGATAATTAGCTCAGCTCTCTGCCCTATTTTGTGCAGGCAAAAGATCACAGCATCTTGGTCCCCAAAATGCAGTTCATTCTGCAACAGGTGAGAAAGAAATATCTTGCAGGAAGAGAAAATATACTGAGAATTGAGTGGACCAGTCTAAATTTTGACTAAGAAAAACAAACCAAAGGAAAAAAGAGGAAACAAAGAGACACACCAACATGCTGCTTGGTAATCCTGAGCATTAGCAGCCCAGGGAAGGAATTTTTGATGCAAATCAAATTTGTAAGCATTGTATCCAAAAAGGGAACCTCCCCTCCCCGACTCCCTGTTTCTAGACGTGTGTACATGACTGCTGCATAGTTTTAAGCTGCTCTGGATGGTGACTCTTCCTGTACATGCTGCAGAGCATTCAACAGAAAGACAAAATACATTACCAGGCTTTGCAATATCTTGTTTACAAAACATCAGCTTTTGCATTTACTCAAACTTAACAATGGATTTAGAGTTACAGATACATTGAGTCATTTAAAAGCAAAACGTAGAAGTAAACCCCTTGAAGAAAAGGTTGGGTTGAACGTGAATAAAGAAAAAGCTTGGGAAATACAGAAACAGTGAACAGCAGATTAATACATGCAGTGCAGTATCATGCATTTATTGGACATTTGATGTCATCGTTAGTTCAGCAGTGATTTTTTTCACAACGCTTGCGAGCGTACATGCCCTGACTCCACTCTGGAGCATGGAAAAAATGTAAGAGCCACTCTTCTGACCTTATCATTTATGAAGAGGTGGAAAAAATATCTACCTGAACAAACCAGTGACACAGTTCGTGGTGGGAAGAGGTCTTGAAAACCAGAGTCTGGGCTAAAGAGCCTTTATCCTGCATTACAAACACTATTTACACAGCTTTGACCCAACCGTGCAAAGTCAGACCAAAAACCCTGAACCAGTTCCACCGGTGGGATCTGTCATGCCTGGGGCCACAACACGCACACACACACACATACATGCTGCACTCAGTGTGTCACAGAGACCAGACCACCCCAGCAGACAGGATGGGAAGGCAGGACTCAGCTGCGGGGATGCAGGGGAAAATTATAGGGATTGTGTAAAACTTGCTGCTGGGCCAGAAATAAGGAATGCCTGATTTACCAGGGGAAACTGTTCATGCAATGTTTATGAGCAGGTTGCTGTTTCCTCACTCAGCCATTGCTGGCAGGGATCTGCCAACTAATCTTCTGCACTTGGTTTTGATGCTGTTTTCCTTGGATACCACCGTCTCTCTGTGTGTTTCCACTTTTTGCTTGAATGAGTATAACACTTAGCATCAAGTTTCTGGTGCAAATAAGCATGATAACAAAGGCAAAACTCCCTTCCCATGAATAATTTTTGGGATGCATTCAGGCCCCAATTCAGATGGATAAATACGCATGGGATAAAGAACGCAACTAATCCCATTAAATGAGACTTTCCATATGCTGAAAGAAAGCTACTTCTGCACCTCAGGGTTCAGTCTAGAAACTGTTATTTTGCCAGTAGATGAATCCCCTGGCTCTTTCGAAAGAGCAAAAGCAACAGATTACAGTCTGCGTGATCTTGTTGGCAAAGTCAATCTGGTGTTTTTATGCAGTGCTCACCCAGTTCTGCTCAGGGCTGGAGCTGTTACCACAGGGGGAAATAACAGCACAGGTTTCCCCATATCTGATCTAGTCAATGCCAAGTTCAGATCAAAGGACAACATTCTCGCTGGCTGCCAATGGCTGGAAGCTATCTGGCTTTCCCTGGGGATTTGTTTCCCTAAAAATATGGTCACACTTAAGGAAGGGGCAGCCTCAGGGTCAGCTGCCACTGCATTTCCAGGGCACCATGGAGGTCCGTGTTCTGGTTTGCAGAGGATTTGGGGAGAAAAGCCAGAGATCAAGGGCTGTGTTGGCTCCTGGGGCTGGGAAAAGCTTTGGATAAGCCCCAAAGTCCCTCAGGGCCCGTCAGGGGAGAAGTGGGTATAATAAGAATACTGTCAATCGCTGTGGAGGTATGCAGGACACATACACAGTGGAAACCACTAATGCTGCCTACTGCAGAACTATGTGGAGATGTCTGCCAGTGGGCTGACACCCCTTTCTGTTGTTTTATTCATTTCAAGAATGAACCTCTATCACTGCTTGGTTTTATTTCAGCACCACAACCATAACAGACACACAAGGCATAGGTAAAATCCTACTTGTTTTTTTCTGTACCTACTACTCTAATGGAACCTCTACGATAGCAACCAGGACAGAAGAGAACATCACCAGCAGAGTAACACAGTCTCAGGAAAGCATCACTGACAGGTTTTCCCTATACTCCTACTTCCCCACTTAGCCGTGCCGCAGGGCCAATATCCATTTCGTGCTGCAGAAGGGGTGATCCAGCAGAAAATTAGGATGTACTGGGAATGAAGTCACATGCAAAATCAGCAGCAGAAGCCCCTGCCACTACAATACTGACTTTCAGCTCGCAGAGTTCACACGGGCAGCCTGTCCTCACAACTTCTTCTGCAGGCTAAGGGGCCAGCTGGAGGTTTTCTGGATTTTGGTTTGCTTGTTTGCTTTCCCAGCAAGTGCACTGCTGTTGGCATCAGAGATGGCCTCTGTGACTCTGGAGGTAAAAATCAACAATCAAAGCTGCAAGCAAAGAAAAAGAAGGGGAAGGAGCTGAGGAAAAGAAGTTACAAAGGAAAAGCACATTGGTACCAGTAAAGTAAAGCAGGGAAGGGTGACAGACAGGTGAGTCCAGGCTGAAGTCCTCACGTGAGAAGCAAATCACACATTGTTTAGTAGGATAGTCCATTGGGAAAGAGCCCAGAGGGATTTTTCTACCTACACCTCCATGGCAAGGCCAGTTGGGGATTTGTTTTGAATATTCTACTTTGGGGCTTTAGCCTTTTCCCCACATGCACACATTATTTACCCCTGGCTTTGCATTCACGTGTGAGAGCGGCTGAGCAGAGGTGGATTATGGCAGGAGAAGGACATGCAGCAGCACTGGAGCATCCCTGTCAAGCAATGCTGGAGTGTTTGCTGTACCAGGCTATGCCCCCTCCATAAATGTGGCGTGGGTGCAGTTAACAGATTTACCCAGACTTAAACTAAGAAGTTTTAACCAAGAGATACTTCAGGACTCAATGACTGGAGAGATCTCTAAGCATGTGGTGAAGCCCAGTCAGGATTCCAGCTGTGTTTCACTGATACAAAAGCAGAGCTTCCCACCACCCGAACTGTAGCAGAAAGAAACAATTTTGCTTTTAAGTGCTTCTGTTTCTTGTCTTAAGATCCCAGCAGTTGATAGTAAGCCAAAGGGAATGATGATATATTACACAACTAAGGCAGAATATTACTTGCAGGAGGGAAAACAAATCACCCTAATTCCAAGCGTGGAAGGAAAGAATACCCCTCCCAACAAAAAAACAAGGGAAGCATCCAGCAAGGAGGGGCAGCATAGCATGTGGGAACAACCCCTCCCCATCTGCAGGACAGCATGTCTGCCTTTGCTTCCACCACTGCTCTTTGTTTTGCAGATGGAAATCCATTCGCTTTCCTTTTTTCTGCAAGATACATTTGGAGGCTGTATTTTGGTTAGTGGCCTCAGCAACTGCGTCAAGTTCAAACCTCAGGTTTCAGATGAGAAAGCAAAGAGGAAATGCTTGAACCCAAACCTTTAAAACCACTCAACATTGACAAATTATTCCCTAACCAAATCCTGCTTTTGGTTGCACATGTGTAAACATAGGGAACTCCACTGATGCTAAACTGGGAGACTGCCTATTCACATCCCTGCAACTGGAGCAAATAGGGCCAGCTGGGCTTATGAAATCATGTGGGTTCAAAATAACTTGAATTTCTTGGGATAGGAGACTCTCCTAAACTGAAGCTTCCCTACTGAGGCTGGCAAAATGAAGTCACCTTAGAATGAGTTTAAATTGTACTATATTCTTTTCAGACACCTTGCAGCAAGATGTAAGGAGCTCCAAGGGTAAATACCAACCAAGCTCTTCCTACTCCTTGTCAGTGGGGCAAGAGTATATGGTGGCAATGGCCAGGGGATGGGGACAAGGAGTGAGACTTGCAGCAAGAAGATCCCCTGCCCTTCAGTGTGACCGAATCTTGGTCAGAAGTCCTCACCAGGGAATTTATATTGTATAGAGTTTTGCTACCAACCCCCAAGAGACCAACATGTGGCATCTTTCCTAAAATCATAGAATCCCAAACTGGTTTGGGTTGGAAGGGACCTTAAAGCTCATCCAGTTCCAACCCTCCTGCCACAGGCAGGGACACCTTCCACTAGAGCAGATTGCTCCAAGCCCCTGTGTCCAACCTGGCCTTGAACACTGCCAGGGATGGGGCAGCCACAGCTTCTCTGGGCACCCTGTGCCAGCGCCTCCGCACCCTCACAGGGAAGAATTTCTTCCTTATATCTAACCTGAATCTCCCCTGTGTAAGTTTAAACCCATCCTCCCTTGTCCTATCGCTACAGTCCCTGATGAAGTCTCTCTCCAGCATCCTTATAGGCCCCCTTCAGATATTGGAAGGCTGCTCTGAGGTGAAGAAGTTGAAGCTGCAACCTTTCTGCATGAGCATCCATGCCATCTGCAACATGGTGGGGGGAACCCAGGGCTCCCAGAGGCTCACTCAGATATGCCACAGCCCTCCAAAAATGGGGAGCAGCTTAATACTGAGGAAATTAGAGATCTAATTGGTATAACAGGTCTAAGTGGCACAAAAGGAATGGCTATTTCAAACAGAGTCAGTGCTCACTGCAACCTGCTTTTCCAGCTTTTAGCACTCAAAGTATGATAGATGAAATCCTGGCTCTGCCAGTTGAAGCCAACTGACAGAAGATGAAGCAGGATTTTGAAGTCTTGATGAAAAATGCGTATCTTACAGCTTTTCCCAGCATGGTCACTATTGTCTGATGTATTCAGCTGCGTCTGTGGTTAACTTTCTCAATTTCTTGTGCAGGATAAATGAGGCAAGCATGGCAGTAAGAGCATGCTGCAGGGAATGGCAGGGATTAGACCTGTCTCGGGTGCGAGAGGCTCACAGCAGCTAGGGAAAGGCGCCTGCCTCTGCTGCCTGCCTCTCTTCTCTCCTCCTTGAAGGAAAATCACAGCTGGGAATGGCACAGAAGTAACCTGGAACCCTTCTAGGCAGATTTTCTCTCCTCTCTGTTTCATGCTGCTTTAATGCGCGGCTGCACAACAGTTACAGTGGCTGTTCCTGACCGATGCACCAGCACACGGAGCCTGGGAAGTGCATGTACCTAGTAATTAACAGGGAAATTGAGGTTGCTTTTGTCTATGAGCTTTTAGGGAGGAGGAGGAGGCAGTGCCACCACTGTCCCTGCATGTGCTCATGCCTTTTGGTGAGGTCATGCTCAGTGCTCCTTGCCAGCTCTCAGAGCTAGGTGTGATGGAGCAACGCTACACCTTATCTTGCACTTTGCACCCAAGAACCTGCCAGTGCTTCACAGAGGGGTGCAAGCATCACCCCTCGCCTGGGGGTGAAACCAGGCATGCAGAGATTAAGGTCCAAACTTTTCTGTTTGGTTTCAATATCCAGTTTTGGCCTCTCTGGGAGGTGCTGAGCATCGGCAACGCCAGGCAAAGCCCTGACGAGCTGCAGGTGCTCAGCACCTCTGGCGTTGAGCCCGCAGACTGGATGTGCCCCATACCAGAGGCCAGGCTGGGAGGAGGCTGGTGAATTAAATGTCTTGCTGGAGGGCAAATGAGTTACCGGCAGGGGATGAATATGGCTCTTAGCCCCACATCTTCCTTTTCTTTCACCCTGCTCATAACACACAGTGACTCGGAGAAGAGAGGAGCTGCAGGATGAGACTGTGCTCTGCATTTCTTTTGCTCAGCTCTGGTCAGCTCCTGACCAGCACCGTCTATCCGCCTCTCCTCTGAAACAAGGGTGCTGCAGATCACCAGCACTACAGGAATGAGGCCAAACATGAGCTGGCTCCCAGCTGGTGGCAATTTAACTCTCACCATGGCTTTCAAGGAGGAGGAGGGGAGGGAAAGCAGCAGTTCTTTAATCTGAACAGTAACAGCCCTGCTAAAGCCAGACAGACTTGCACTCCAATTTGAAGACCAAGAAATGGCATGCCATTGAAATCCTCCCATGTTGCAAAGGTAACGTCAATTCCTACCTACAGAAATAGCCTATCCCCCAGCAAACTGGAAGGAGGGACATTACTGGAAGTACTTTTTAAAAGAAAAATATATATATAATGCTCAGAAAAGTATCTCTATTTAAATAATCCAGTTGAGATGTTTGTAGTTAATGGAAAAAAAATACAACATATATTGTTACCTACACTGAGAAAAAGAGTAAATCACTGGGGAGAAGAATGAGTGTTCATTGGTTAGAACATCGCTAGACTCACATATATATATTTATATATATATATGTATATGTATGTACAGCACCAGAGACTGTTAGATCCGTTCCCCCTGGAGTCATTGCAGTTTGTGATAAATGAAACATTTTAGAATTTGCAGTATAAAATATGGCCATAAAAAATCTTCTTTCTTCTAGTCCTTCGCTGAGCGAGCACTGCGGGGTGGGACGTGCAGGGGCAACCTGCCAGCCCCGCCGCCTGCCTGCTCCTCGCTGCCCCGGCTCTCACTTGCTCCCTGTGTGCACTGTGGTCACTGTGGTGGGTCTGGGTCTCCGGTCCCCTCCTACCGCAGAAACGCCTGAAGAAGCAGATGAAACAAAACTACAGAGAGTGGATGGAGACATACCTAAAAGGAAAGCCAGAAACACAGTTAGAAATGTTATCGTTGGAGGTGGGAAAGCTGAGTTTCTTTCGTAGCATGCTACAGAGCGGAGGGGACCGCAGCTGGAGACAGCGCTCCTGCTCTTCCTGCAGAGGTGGGTTGGCTGGGTACATCCATGGGGCATCTTCTCCCCTCCTTAGCCCCATGGCCATTCGCCTACTGCCACCACCAGCAGTTGTACGCATGTCGCAATGAATAAATGTCCAGCTTTGGTATGTGTTCATCCAGACTGATTCCACATTTCTGGGGCTGAAGACAAAGAGTTGTGGGATTCAGAAATCCCTCCGGCATTGTACTGCTCAGAATAATTTTCCTCGTGGGCATGCTAAAGATGATTAAACTTCCCATCATGGCCATCTAGCTAAACGAACAGAATGTGCACCTGGACTAAAGAAAATTGCCCAGGCATCCTGGAAAGCTGCTGATAAAAAGGTACAGTGGGTCAAATTCATTGCTGAGAAAAAGTAAACCTAGAGGGAATGTAAATTTGTGGGACCTGGGCATTATTCTAGCGACAGCTTATGTCGCTCCAGATTTTGCTGGTGTTTCTCCAGGATTTCCAGCTAAGAGATGTAAGTTGATGTAGGTTGAGTATCTGGACTTGTAATTTGCCCAAGCAGTTCCTTTTGAACCCATCAAAGACTTCTTACAGATATTTTTTATGAAAAGAAGAAGGGTTTTAGCAAAATTCAAATATTTATAGAAAGTGTCTGCTTCCAGTGAACCCCTCGCCACAGCTCTAAACACCAAGCCCCTACAAAGCATAACCTCTGAAAACCCAGAGGAGGCTGGGTTTTGAATGACAGATTCAAGATCCTGCTATTCCGGCATGTCAGCATTAATGAAGAGAAATAAAATACATCACTGCTAGAGCTTCCTGCAGACGAGCTGCCCCTCTCCCAGCAGCTGTTGAGACCCTACAGAGATGATCCTTAGACTTTGCTGGCACATGCAGCTCTTCATGCAGCTTGGCAGCCTTCAAGGCACTGATGTGCAAAAGTAGCTCTGGTGCAAGAAAAGCTGCTGAACGGGGGACCTGGCACAGTCACCTTGCTCTGACAAGGTGCAGGCTCAGATTGATTAGAAATACAGTTCATTTTTCCTGGTGAATAAAGGGCAGATGAAAAGTACATTAATATATTCTTGGACTGGAGTTTGATACGGCCCCTTGACTACTTAAGGTCTTTTTGATGCTTGTTATGACTTTTAACTACTTTTCCATGCTTCACGGTTGCATTTTGACCTCAGGGCTGACTATGTGGTACCTACACTCAGCCACATCCTGTTTCCCAGCAGTTCTGACATTTGACAACATGGCTTCGGGTTGCAATTTACCTATTACCTTAAAGATACAGAGATCTAGGTCCTGTAATTGACCTAGGCAGTCCAATCATGTCTTAACAGAATAAACCAGGCACAGGCAGAGAATTAGGCCAATACACTTAAGAATTCCTGACTGATTCACTTAGACTTTCCTGACAGGTAGCATAATCCAGCCTAATGCATCATCTTTGCTCTGCCCTAATACAGAGAGCAGAATTAGGATGCAGCCTGACACAACCTACTCTCAGGCGAAAGCTGTATTTAATTGTCTTCAATGATGTGAAATTGCTGCATCTGAAACGATTTGGAGAGCTCATTAAATGCCTATTAATAACATTAGGCAGCATTATATTTTGTAATGGTGGCACAGCTGTTCTGTGCAACTTGCTGCATGGGATCTTCCTCGTGCAAGAAATCTGTCCCCAGAGAAAACCACTGAGAAAGAAAGAGTCAGGACAGAGACCTCAGAGGTTTCTTCCCAACAAAAGGTACTTGGCGGACTGCATTTGATATGTCAGCTCCCTCTTAATGTCACTCCTGTATTTGCTGCTAGCTCTCCTCACCGGTTCTCTGGGGCTCCAGCATCTCATAACTCTTTAATTGATTACTTTGAGGAAGGGCAGCTCTTCTGTATTGTCTGCCAAGCTGGTCTTAACCTGGGATGCTTGGAAATCTTTCAATATTTTTCTGCCTCATGTTTCTGACATGAAAAAACTTAACACATTTCGTTTTACCCTTTCTGTGCTTGCTCCATCAATGCAAAATATGGTTGGATTCCGTACAGGGAGCTGCTGGATTCTGTAGTGGTTCAACACACTTTGTTCTGTTCTTACCCTTCTTCTTCACAGATGTTTTTCCATTACTCTTCAGACTACTCAGTGCTATTAATTTACACCATTTGAAATTAATTAAATGGATAGATGACCATTAATCACCCACTAGTCTAACAGCAAAGCATGCCATCAGATGCTCTATACCTAACAGTATGGCTTAGCCATACTGCAGCAGGAACTAAAATAAAGGCATATTTCTCTCCTGTAAGGGGTTTTCTACATCGCTGCATTGCCAGTGCATGGTTGGAAGTGCTTTGTGGCTGGTCAGCACTGCATCACTCCTTTGCAGGTGCCACATGTATGCCAGGAGCACAGTGATGATTTTTTGGCAGCAGCTGTAGGATTTGGCACTGGGTATGAATCCTCATCAGGCCCGGGATGCAGAGGGAAGGGGCTCTCTTCTGGCTCAGCTACAGCACAGGCTGGCAAAAACATCTTGTGCAGCACCCAGAAGGCAGATCCCACCTCAGCGTGGGGCAAACTGTACCTGTGACAGGAAGAGAAACCACAGCTTCCATACAGAGCTGTGGGGACTGCAGCTGGTGGCGTGTTCTTGTCAAGGAGCAGAGACTGGCAAGCAGGGGTGGCAGAGGCAGCACCATCCAAACTCTTTCCCAAATAGTAGGTGCTTTCAGCTCCAGAACAGTGCAGGGTATAGTAAAGAAATGACCACTTCAGTCCCCAGTGAAGCAAGCACTGACTTGCAATACCATAATCTATTAGCATTCCCTTTTGGTGCTGCACTGTAAAATAATCTCCTCTAATTGTAAAGTCCACATCGCTCCATTTCTTAATATAAAAATGTCTACAGATGGATGGAAGGGAATAAAAGAAATGCTCAGAAGCCAGAGATTATACAGGCTTCATTGCAAAGGACATATTTCTGCCTTTCACATGATCCCTTATGTCTCCTTCCCTGGCATCCAGAAAAAATATATATCCCAAGCATCTGAGTCCATCGGGCAGCTTGCACATCTCAATTACAGCATATAACAAACAAGGCAGCAGGCCAAGTCCTGTTGTGGTGTACAGAGCCTGAGTCCTGCTCAGACAAATGAGCCTCTTCGTACAGGAGCTTAAGCTGGGTCAGCCTGGCAGGATCAGTCTCCTCCATAGTAAATAGAAATGGAAAGTGAGCCAATCTTTACAGAAAAATGTCTTATCATAATACTGGAAACTCAAACATAAACAGTTTGAGTAAACTTTGTCAGTTTTCAGCCAAATACAAAACTTTTGCTGTGGGGGTCTGGGTCTTTTTCCCAAATGAAAGCCTTTTTTCTTCACAAGAAACAGCGTTTTTCTCTAAAAACTGCAAGCAGCTAAAACCTTATTTTTTTCTAGTGCATAAACTTCTGGCCAGCTAAAATTGACAGCCTCAGTTCCTTTTCAGTCCCTGTTTTAAACACCTGCTTGCGCAAAGCCGCACCTACTGGCAGTGAGGACTGCAGCCTGGGGGTCAAGGAGGAAAACAGGGATTCAGTGAATTTTCTTGGGAGCTTTCCTGGGATGCTGGTTACTCACAATCTTTCCGCGTGGCTGCGTCGGGGAGCGGCGCGGCGAGGCTGAGGGTGCTGGACACACTGGCGCTCGCGCTGTCAAGGCTGCTGCCGAGGTGTAACCGCCTCATGTGCCGCACGACAGCTGTGGCATTAAACGCTTGCTGGAGAGAACAAGAGAGAAAGGATAACAAAATGGGAAGTGGAAGGGCTGCTTCTGCTCCTCTTCTGGCTGTTCAGGTTGTCAGAAGAGAATAAGCACATCATCTGATAATTTTAATGGCCCCCAACACAAGAAGGATGTGGACCTGCTTGAGTGAGTCCAGAGAAGGCCATGCAGATGCTCAGTGGACTGGAGCACCTCTGCTATGGAGACAGGCTGAGAGAGCTTGGCTTGTTCAGCCTGGAGAAGAGAAGGCTCCAGGGAGACCTTCTAACAGTCTTCTAATACCTAAAGGAGGCCTACAAGAAATCTAGAGAGGGACTTTTTACAATGGCATGTAGTGATAGGACAAGGGGGAATGGCTTTAAACTGACAGAGGGGAGATTTAGGTTAGATGTTAGGATGAAACTCTTCCCTGTGAGGGTGGTGAGGTGCTGGTACAGGTTGCCCAGAGAAGCTGTTGGCTGCCCCATTCCTGGCAGTGTTCAAGGCCAGGTTGGACACAGGGGCTTGGAGCAACCTGCTCTAGTGGAAGGTGTCCCTGCCTGTGGCAGGGGGTTGGAACTGGATGAGCTTTAAGGTCCCTTCCAGCCCAAACCAGTCTGTGATTCTATTACTCTACCTTTTAAACTTTTCTCAATTTCTAGTGTCTAAGCTAGAAACAGCAATATCAAACTATATGCATTTCTGCTCTGGTTCTGCTCCCTGTCATCCCTTCTAGCACTCAGTTGGGATGCTGCTGCCTACAAGTCAAGTCATATTCAACATATTCTTCCCCGCACCAGCACATGGCGGGGGTCTGCATTGCTTCACATCCACTGTGGTGCTGACCCCAACTTCACATATAACCATGAGCGCTTTAGCTACGAGCAGCCCCAGCCCCATATCTCAAACTCATTATCTTTATATAGAATCACAGAATAGGTTAGGTTGGAAGGAACCTTCAAAGGTCATCTAGTCCAGCTTCTAGTCCAACTCTGTTGGACTAGGGACATCTTCAACTAGATCAGGTTGCCTAGAACCACATCCAGCCTGGCTTTGAATGTCTCATGGATGGTGCATCCACCACCTCTTTGGGCAAGCTGTGCCAGTATTTTACCACCCTTGTTGTAAAGAATTTCTTCCTCATGTCCAACTTGAATCTCCCCTCTTTTAGTTTAAAACCACCACCCTTTGTCCTACCACAAAAAGCCCTGCTAAAAAGTCTCTCCTCATCTTTCTTATCCCCTGGAGGACCATGTAACCTCAGTCTTTTGACCAAAATTTTGGGCCACAAACACATCAGCATTCCGAAGAGGTGGCCGTATGGCCTCCACATTAGCAGAGTTATGTGTCTAAGTCATCCTTACTTGGATGGAGGACATGTTACTTACTCTCCATTTGCTTTTTGCAAAGTTCTTCCGGATCTGAGCGCTGACCGACTCGTGGATGTTTTTGTTGAGCGCTGTATCCCCAGCGATCCTGAAATGGACAGACCAGACAAACTATAAGACATCTTTTGCTCTCTTTCTTCTCCTCTACCGAGAAGGCCGGTAGTCATAATTGTGATTTCTCCTGCAGGAATGATGATTTCATTCACAGGAGGACTCAAACTTCCCACCACTGTCTCTGCTGGCAGCCGTGGTGGAAAATCTGGGGCAATAAAACCAAGCACAGATAAGGCTTGTAGGTCTGGCAGCTACAAAGAGGTACGACCTTATTCTGTTGGTGCGTGGCTGCTTTCTATCACCATTACAGCCCTAGATGAAAACATTCTACCTGTTTTTTTCTTTACATCTGAAGATTTAACATCAACAGGCTGAGACTACTTTTAGCCTCAGCCATGCAGCAGCTTCCAGAGCCACTCCAACCTGTCTGATTTCTGTTTGCACTGGAGATTTTCCCGTCACCCTGCAACATACATAGCCATTCATCATGATTAATGTAGATTTACAGTAAAGCAGATACATGGACGGTCACTACAGCAGCACAGGCTGCACAAATAGCTTAAGGTGAACAACACTCGACCTAAAAACTTGACTGATCTTGTGTAGTTTCTTTAACAGATAAAGACACATTCAAATCTCCACTAACCTGATTATTTCAAGGGAATTTTATTGATTCATTTAACTCCTCAGGGCATGAGATCTGTTGGAAGAGTAGGCACCATAGTGAACTGATGTTACACCATGTGCTAGGGTAATGCTATCTCACTTGGGTGGTGCCAGGAATAAAGATTACATTCCATGTTGTATGTGACGTTTTCAGAAATCAATTTTTTAGCCACAGTGTAGAAAACCAATGTCCATTAGCAATAAAAAACTATAAGAAATTGAATAATCCATTAAGGCCAGAGCCTCCCAGTCTGGGGACCAAAAATAAAACAATCAGAGGATCTGGGGGACACAGTGGTCATTTAGTTCTTCCCCCTCTCCCCACCCCAGCTCTGTCAAAATAATTTTGACAAATATTTGCCCAACTAGTCCTTAAAGATCTAAAAGATGGAGACTCCTCAGGCAACCCATTCCAGTGCCCCACTATCTCCCAGAAGACATGGAAAATCATTTATTCTTTGTCTTTGAAGCATCCTTTCACATATTTGAAGACTGTTATCATGTCTTCTGTCCGTCTTCTCTTCTCTAGACTAAACAAACTGAGTCTTCCACTGTTTCTTCATAACTCATATTTCCTAATCCTCTGATCTAGCGAGCTTCTCTGGACTTTCTCCAGCTAGTCCACATCTTCCTTAGAGGGCCGTACCCAAACTGTTCACTGTTTTCCAACTAAGGCAGCAGAATGGCAGCATTGCTTTGTGTTTCTTCAAAGATGAAACCTTGCTTACATACCACAGCCTGCCGTTTCCGTTTATGTGTCCCCTGAATTGGAGGCATTCCTTTCATTTTGCCCAGATCACTCCAAATTGTAACTCTGTTCTTCAAAGGACATGCAGCTTTTTCCACCTTCGTGTCAATGGCACGTCTAAGAACTGGTCTCTGGGACCAGTCTTCTCAAATTGCTCTCTTCCTTCCTGATGGCAAAACTCAGCCAGGATGCCAGAGAGATGAGAGGAACTACTTGCTCTTGGGAAGAAGGTGAGGGACTGAACTGCCATCTCCCAGGAGCGGAGAGCCACTAATCCCATCCTGTTGCAACTGAGTATTAAGTTATTCAAGAGTACTGGAGCCAGCAGGATTGTGGACTGGAAGGAGCAAGGTTTCTCATTCAGGGTAGCCCACCTCTAACTGTTTGTTTGACCGCCACTGCTACATAACCTCTATCTCAAATAAACAGAAGAACTGGCCTGATGAGCAAAGCATGGCTCCCAAATGGCACTTGACATCCTCTCTTGGGTCCCTATGCTGTTGATGGAGATGGGGAGGTGTTTGACTGAAAACTGGAAGATCTTCAGTTCTTACTCCAAAAAGGATTCCTTCTGATCTCCTCTCTAACTGACAGTAAGGTAAATTGGTCTGGGTTTCCCACTGGAGCCAGGCAGCTAAAATCTTGTGAGCAGCATCTAGGTTAAGCATCACGTTTCCTGCAGACAAGCCCTAGCAGAGTTCCCCAGCGGGAATGCAGTCTGATAGTCAGAGTCATTCCAAAACGCCATGAACACTCTGGTCTGCCCAAGAACACCTCCTTAGTGAAGACAGGTGCCCTCAGCACATACCATCTGGGAGCACTGACCATCATACTACAGATCTGCAGATGAGAACTAAGCCGAACACTTAATATGTGCATAGCTACAAGCCAAAGTATCCATTCAGTAACTGATCAAAGAGACCAACTGCAAAGAGAAAATCTACTTACATTAGCAAAGAACATTTTTCCTTCAAAGCTAATGAAGCATTTTGCTTTATAACAAGTTGGCTAACAAGCTGTATAAGCACAGATCAAGTTTCCCACTTGTCAAATTCTATTTTGGAAACATGGACGGAATAAGTTCTTGGGGCATGATACCCTTGCCAGCTCTTCCAGAAGATCTTTCTTGCCAGTCTCCGTAAGGACTTGCAAATGCATTTTTGCTATATGAAACTTTTCATTGGGTGTGTAGCTCAAATACAGGCTATATGTTTTAGGGATCATTTTCTGAAATGCTGATGGTTTCTATAAGAAACTGCAGGTTCCAGTGGTTCACAAACTGTCTTCTACCACCACTAACTCTATGTTCACTATGCAGGTCTCATAATTCCAGAAAAAAAGTCTTGGTGTTTCCCAAATAGGCAGAACAGTACTTGTTTACTTCAGAATGAGATGGACAGATGTCCTGTGAAGCCCTCAGATGCTACAGTGGTGGGGAACATCCTACACCTAATATCTCTTAAGCAGCATTAGCACCTTGCAGATGCTAGTTTTCAATCAGAGCAAAATAACATCAGTGTTGGGGCTGATTTAGTGCAGCAGGATCCATTCAAATACATGCTGGTATGACAAACAGTGTGGCTTAAAACACAGCCCTGGCTGCCAAAGCTAGGTGTGGGATTGTTCTCCAAGCCACCTATGAAGAACTATCCTGTTGATGGTGCAATGCTGTATCATGAAGACTGTGCTTTTATACTGTATTTTGCACTTGGAGGATCTTGAAACTTATATAAAGTACTTGCAGTGTTATTGTGTTTATAGTGTAGTTTTGCTAACAAAAGAAATGTTAACATTCATTTGCCGTTGATGTTTTGCTGGAGATGTGGTGCTTTAAGGACACAGGCAAGAGAGGTGGAGGTGAGCAGGTAGAAGTCATATCTTTTATACGATCAACTGGTAGAGTTTGAAAAATGAGATAAGCTTTTGAGCACACAAACCTACCCCAAGGTGGGTATCACATCTGATTATCACATCTATACTGAAAGTATTTAATCAGGAACTTCAGATCTCATGCTGAGAAGATAATGCATGAAATTTAATAGAGATACTGGTTTTAGAGCACGTTACAATCAGCCTTCCACCTTTCCCTAATTCTCCAAGTCCACAGGCTATAAACCATCTTGATTTTCCTTTCAGGGCAAAAAAACCCCTTAGCATCTTTCTTTTTTCCTCCCTGCCCTGGACAACATACCCTTCTCCTTCAGGAATCAGCTCCATTTTTCCTCAGCAACAGCCAACTTCTGTTTCAGAGATGATCAAACTGATGCATATCTAGTCAAACCCTGAGCAATAGTTCTTGGCCTTCCAATTAACTTCAAAGTTAACTGTGTCAGCATGGAAGCTTTATTTTACCAATTATACCAGTAGGCCAGTAAAAGATATTACTTCTACCTACCACACACATATACAAACATAAAACTAAACAGATCAGAATAATGCATGATCTGTTATCATGCTGAGCATCACCCAGAACCAAGCAAGGGTTGATAAGCCCAACTGGAACCTGTTTTTTCTCTTGGGATCCTCATTTTGCAGCACATGAAAGTAGCTACATCTTAACAACGGTTTGGGAAACTTCATGTTGAAGCTGGTCCTACATCCAGTTGTAAACATATATGTGTCTCAACACACAGAATTGGTTATCAAGAGCCACAATCTAACAATTGTCTATCGCAAATACTTCTGCTGAAGCTAAGAAGAGTACTTCTCATGAATAACCATAAGAAATCTAGCCCTGCGCGTGAGAGGCATCTAATATAATGATCAAATATTATTTCATAGTATATAATTTATTGAAACATTCTATCTGGGTTCAAACAACCACAGCAATTTATCTGGCCATACCACTTCTCAACTTTGAGAGGAACCTCCAACAAAGCCCTCTTCTACCATTATTTTCTGAACCTTCGTACTGAAGGCAGCAAACTCAAATGCTGTGCTGGCCAAACAGTGCTCGGAAATACTCTTGAGCACAATGACAGGAAACATGGAGTTAACTGTAATTGATGATGCCAAAGCATCGTAACTCTTCTATACATACACACACACATATATACACACACACACACCCACCCCACATGCATGCGTATAAATATACACACACACATACTCTATCAGCAATGCTCCAAAATAAATAGAGTGCAGGGACAAGCTCGATAAGAGTTTGATTTAATGTTGTAAACATCAGCAGTTCCCTTCAGGAAGCCCTTTTCACACTTCAAACAACATCGTCTGAGAACTGAGCTCTTTGTAAACCATGTCCTTTCCCTGGGTGGAAATTATTATCTGGCTCATGCTCTCTGGCACATAATAAACACTCAGGGTCATGGTCA
Source organism: Strigops habroptila (assembly GCF_004027225.2). Lineage (NCBI taxonomy): Eukaryota > Metazoa > Chordata > Aves > Psittaciformes > Psittacidae > Strigops > Strigops habroptila. The sequence goes on along the minus strand of NC_044279.2, from coordinate 7,055,917 downwards.
CAATTTTCAGAGGCTCAATCCTTGCCAAAGCTTTGTGATTCTTTGGCGTAGGCGGGATGGATATCGGCACGTCCCAAGTATCTGCTCTCCCTCTGCACAAGCAGTGGGGAGAGGGGAAGGCCACACTCATACCTGTGAACACAAGCGTCTAATTTAGGTGCCACAATCTCCTTTTCCCCTATACAGTCTGTACAGGGATACAATACATACATCACCCTTTAACTTAGATGTCCCAAGTTGCCTTCAATGACATAACGAGCTTCAGCACGCAGCTCTAAATCCTATTTAAGGTCACTTGGGTAATGCATGACAGAGCAAATAAATTCATGGAACACCTCCTAATTCCTACACTGGCTTCCTAACTGTTGGACCTTCCCCTTGCTCTCTGACAACTGTTTTCTCTCCCTCTGACACAAGCCTGGAAGCTGAATTTGGGGCTGTAGGACCCAGCTTGACCTGACAGGGAGCACAGTGTGATCCTATAGCTATGGAAAAAACAGGTCCCCAGGTTTCTGCTGCTCGCCCTTAATCACTGCAGCCTGAGCGACTGCCCTAAACAGGATGTGGGTTCTGACATGGCAATATATTTAATAAACTTAATTGCTGTCATTAATATGAGCTAGGGAAACATTAAAATGTATCAAGCTGCAGCAAAATTACCCCACTCTTTTGTTGCCTTCATTTTCCATGTCCTTTTTGAAAAGTCACAGTGGAACAACTAAGCAGAACATTGCACCTTTGCAACACACCATAAACAGTGCAAACATCAGTGAAAGATATGCTATAAAGTAAATAACTTTTCCAATGGAAAGCATAAGTCACCTGTATATTCAACTGGAGAAATCTGTATAAATGGACAGATTGTACAGGCCGGGGTGTAATCATTATACCAACAAGTCTTACACATTGTACTGTTTCCACTACAATACTTCACCGCAATTATTAGCCTCCTTTTCTGCCAACTCCAAGTTTAACATACCGTCCCCCTGCCAAGGCCTTTTGATTATAAATAGCAAAACGTCGCGTAAATGCAGGCATGTGGGGAGCAGATACAGCACAGAAAAGTGGGCCATTGGGAAGGAGTATTTACTTTTTTTAGGGTCTGATCCTGTACAAACATTTCCTCATGTGAATAGCTGGCTATTCCAGAGCAGTTTCCCGAAATTCAAAGAGATTATTAACCTTAAAGGCACAAATGTAACGTCTTGCAAAATCCAGTTCTTGCAAGCCTTGTTTGGAAGTTTTTAATAGAAACATGGTAATTAAAATAAGAGGTATATTTTGGAATCAGTTTGTTTTTCACAAATGTTACATATTGAAATAACAAAATCTCATGCAGTTAACTATTTTTATCACAATAAGATTGTGATTAACATGTATTGTTAAGTATTCATGATTTGATAGATTTCTTCCTAATTTGTGGCTTATCCCAGTGACCAGCAGGGGCAGATTTCACAGGAGGAAGAAAAAGGGAAAGCTGGAAAATGTCACTACACAGAGCCACTTCACCATATACATCCCTGGCAGTGTTCAAGGCCAGGCTGGACGTCGCCTTGAGCAACCTGGTCTAGTGGAAGGTGTCCCATGGCAGAGGGGTTGGAACTGGATGAGCTTTAAGGTCCTTTCCAACCCAAACCATTCTACAGGATTCTGTGATTATCTACCATTTGCACAGCACCAATGACTTGGGTAAATGTTCTCTGTTCTGGTGGTGACACAGGGAGACAATCCCAAACTCAGTGGCAAAACTCCCATTAACCTCAGTGGAATCAGGATTTCACTTCATGCCAACTCTAGGGTTCAAAGATGCTTCTCCAGTTTACATTGATCTACAGACACGAGTTTGTGCAGACACCTCAATGAGATGCCATTAAGGGTTACTTGACACTGTAGCTGACCACTGAGAGGAAGCACAGAGCTCTTCTTCTCCTCCACTGAAAAGGCTTTCCTCTCCTTCAAGCAGAAGAATGCCATTGCAACAGATGAAATGGCTAGAATGAGACAGAAGCAGTAAAACCCTCATTATTTCCTGGCATAAGCAATCTGGGCGGAAAATGCCTCTTGAGCAATGGCTTGGCAAAAGGAGATCCTACCACTAACTCTAAAGCAACAGATAATATCCACGTGAGTAGCCCTGATTATCCAAAAAGGCATTTATCACTATAGGATCCAAACCCTTCATAAAATCACTGCACCACTTTCCAGAGAAGTCCATAACTACAACACTGATGTTCTAGGAAGCCTTTCAGAGCAAGGGGGAATGAGACATTGAGTTTTTTTCAAGGGCATGCTAGGGAGGACAGAGGCAGATCTGAAGCGATATCTTTGGAAACCTCCACGCTTTGCTTTCACTGGACAACTGTCCTTCTGTAATCCACTGGCACATACTGTCTCTGTGTTGAAGGGAGGTGGATTTGGGATGTGAGGTGGAGACATGATGAATATTTTAAGGCTCCCTACTGGCAGTGCCATTTGCATGTCTGACACTTCAAAGGCTGACCCACGCTTTGCATGGCTGGGAGGTAGACCTTTGCCTTGCAAAGTCAGCCTGGCAGAAGATGACCCCCTGCCACAGAAATGGGGGAAAACCCTTTTTTAGGGGGTTGTTTTCAAATAGAAGATTAGATTTTGTAGAAAATATAAAGAATTACGGAGCAGTGTGTGAGTTTCCATTGGCCCCTGGCCATGATATGCAAATGAAAAGAAGAAAAAAGGGGAATGAAAACACTTTTTATCATTTTGTTCCTTTAGGAGGGCCCAGAAGCCATGTGCCACGTTTCTTTGTTGCACTCCAGCAACCAACACAGGCATAGCGGGGCCAAGAGCTAGATGCTTAATGTTTTGTGTATCTTGGATGTAAGGCTTTGGAAAATCTGCCTCCGAGTTCTACAAATGGTCACCTCATTCTCTGCTGCGAGTTGCATTCCCATTGTTTATTCTGTATTTCTAATACTGACTTCTGTAACTTGTTTAATTTCCTGAGGCTTGGGTCAGTATCATTTAGAAATGGTTTTAGTTGTTTTGGGTTGGGTTTTTTTTGTTTCATCTCATGAAAGCTGGATTTCATTTCCCAGATTTCCTTTTTGTCACGCAGACAACGCTGTTATTGATGGGACATTGGAAAAGGGCAGGCCCAGGTCTTAACTTCTCATCTCTCATATGTATTGATGGCAGGCACTGATGCTGCTAAAAAACATCTTTTTTGTTTCTCATTGTCATTCTCATGGGGAATGAAAAGCAAGAACCTTGCTTTTCTCAATGATTTACATTTCCTTCTGCATCCCAAGCCTTTCCTAAAACTTTTTAATTGTAAAGGCTGAGCACTGATCTTATCTTCAGCCTAATTTGTAGTCACAGCAACAGTCTGCAGTCAGACAGTGGTACATCATTCCCACTATGAAGAAATCAGTGCCATTTCACTGCATTTCTACCACTTGTGTAGTCATTACTTACTGAACGCCTTCATGAGTACCAAATCATTAATTAATGATGGGGTAATTCATCAGCAAGCCAGAATGGTTAAAGCCTGTGAAAGGATCTACTTTATATCTAGTCCCAGGACTGAAAACAGCAATGAGACAAAACAAATGAGTAAGTGTCAGAGAGAGAAGCATAAACCCCTTTGAAAGCCAAATCTAAGTATCTGTTTTAGAGCTACAGCCATTAAGTTTTACTCTGCTTTGAAACTTAAGACAATTTTAAACTGGGTACCAAGTTCTGTCCCTTTATGGACAGAAAGGTTGAGGAATGTATCCAAAACTCATGTCTGCTAAGGAAGCAGAGATGATCAGAGCCCTGCTGATACACGTCCCCAGCCTCAAAGGGATGCAGACTCCATCCTCCAAACGAGTGTCTCCAAATCCCAGCACAAAGCAGTGCTAACCTTAGATAACTATGCCTGTGCTTTTCTTACCATGCGCTTTATACGCAACCACACTACTTGAGGCTGATCCCTGGGCTCACATTGCATCACCAAGACGGTTTTGAGGTCCATCAAGCTGTTCAGCTAGTTATGACTCTGGTCCAGTTGCTTTTCTGAAGGGCTATGGACACTAAAGAAAACCTGTTGCCCTGCAAATGCATAGCCTAATGCTCTTATCCAGCCAGTGCTCCAGAAGCTGCAAAAAGGAAATGGTATTTGTGGTAATTGTGATAACATAAAAACACAATCTAATGCACACCTGGGGTGAAAATGTCATGCCATTGATTCCTTTATGTTGCCATTATTATAACAACCAAAATAATATCTTGCTTCATGTATAATGATCCCTCCCTAAAGGACTTACATCCAGAGCCCACTTGTGGGTGCAGCTGGTAGTGTGGGGTGATACTCAGTCACTCAGGGTTGGTCAAAAGTACATGAGCCACTCTTGCTTCAACTACATAATCCTTGGGTAATGTTGGTGAAGTCATCCATGTGCAAAGGCATCATCTAATTTAAAGCACTTAGCTGAGGTCTAAATTACAAATACAGTCAGACCAGGTACTTTTCTGTAGTCACTGCAGAGAGATAGCATTGCTATACCCAATTCAGACTCAGCTTATCCCTCCTTAGGGTTTACTATCTCTCCCATTCAACAGGAGAGGATAACAGAATGTGAAACCAGCCCCTTACTGCAAGGAGGAGGTGGACTATCATCTGTGAAGCACAGATGAGGACTTCCTACTTCATGGGGTGCTCTTAAGTGCTCTGATACTACTTTAGCAAGGACCTCATGATACCCAGCTTGCTGCATGTCTGCATAATTTGACCTTTTGCTCCAAACTATGATTCCTGGGTTCAATCATTTTGGCATATCCCACTGCTCCGCTACAGTCAACATACATAATTCAGCATTTCACTGAGACTCAACAGGTTGGTGCTTGAGATTAAAATCCATCATGGTTTTCCAGGAAAATCTGGAGGACAAAGGTGGGGGTCATAAGAATAAAAACACAGTTATTTAGTGGAGGTTATCATACTACATGACAGAAAAAACACTTTCACCCATGAATGCAGAACGATGCTCTCTGCTCAGAGGGTTTCACGCAGCAGACTATTGCTTACCAAGGGTGCCGTGCTGCTTGCTCACAGGTGTATCTTTTATTAGGGTCTTTCTCCATCAAATTCCGAATGAAGTCTTTAGCTGTAAAAAAAGAGATAATAATTTAAAGCAATAGATTTGATGCCCAGTTCTGCTGCCATATGAGCAGCCAACAGCACTGATCAGGCTACCAAGTGCCACCTGGCCACAGCACCAGGAAATAGCCCTGGGTCATTTGTCTTTTATTAGCATAGATTTAACCAAAGTGACTTAGGACAAAATCCAAGCTCTTTAGTATGGCAGATAAAAGCTGAAGGCATCTACTCCTGCAGATATATTTAGGAGTGGGATGGATAATTCACAGTCAGCAGAGCACAAGTCTGCCAGCTCCCAGCTCAGCCAATTACCTCTGGCCACCTTTGTGGTCTGAATATGGCCACAGCTGTTGGAAATGCTGGTAAACTAGAGTGAGAAAGGCAAGGAGAATGCCACAATAAGAGGCATTTCTCATTGCTCACTCCAAGCAATCACATGCATTGGCAGCTGCAAGGACATGATGCAGATTGAAAAACAAGTTACTGAGGAAAATGGACTCCCTTGAGCATAAGGTAGTGTGTTTTTAATCGACACTGTAATGGAAGGAAGGGAGACTGCAGCATGGCATGCATCCAGTACTTTTAGGAGAGAGTAGCTGAAGGAGCCACAGCAAAGCCAAATATGGGAGGAAAATCTTTGTGCTGATTAAGGTGATGGACTTTGCCCCAAAATGCAAAGGGGTCTGCCAGCAGACCTTCATATTTTCTCTGAAACCCCTTATGGGCTTGAAAACACTTCTCATCACATATAATTTTAAGCAATCCATCACAGCGATATCTGGACAACAGATGTAAGCAGCATGAAATGTTGTTCTATGCAGAGATAACAGGATATATAACCTTCTTTAAAATGAAACACTTATTTTTATATCTATCTCCTCTGCCTTAATCAGTAGTACTAATGCATCAGAAAACTTCATTTTTATAGATATTTCTGCATGATAAAATATTCCTAGAATTCATTTCTTCTCCTGCATGAAATGGCAGACATTCCCACGGGTTGGACAACACAAGGACACTGAGCTTGCGTGACCTCTTGGAGACCACACAACATGTCAGTGGCACATGCAGGGTGCAATGCTGAACATGCCCCTGCTGCCACTTACAGACAGTGATGCTGGCAGACCATGAGCCATGCTGGAGCCAGAAGCTTGTATAGGCACATTTGCCTGTAACAGGTTGGTATATCTGCCTCTCCGACAGACTACTAGAGGCAGGACAGGTAGGCACTATAGGTTCATAGAATCATAGACTGGTTTGGGTTGGAAGGGACCTTAAAGCTCATCCGGTTCCAGCCCTCTGCCTTCAGGGACGCCTTCAGGGACACGTTCCACTAGACCAGGTTACTCCAAGCCCCATCCAGCCTGGCCCTGAACACTGCCAGGGATGGGGCAGCTCCTCCGGGCACCCTGTGCCAGTGCCTCACCACCCTCATAGTGGAGAATTTCTTCCTAATATCTAATCTAAACCCCCCCTCTTTCAGTTTAAAGCCTTTGCCCTAGTCCAGTCACTACACACCCTTGTAAAAAGTCCCTCTCCAGATTTCTTGTTGGCTCCCTTAAGGTATTGGCTACATGTCTTCTGCACTGGGTGGGGAACTAGGCAAGCATACGGGCAGCTATTTGGATCCAACCATGCAGACAGCACTTCCAGTTTCTGAATCTACTTACCTGCCTAATTTGAAAGCCATTAATTTCTTGGGTTCTTTGCTGTATACACTGCAGTGCAGTGTCAGTAACAGATTCAGACCAGTTTGCCACAATATTATTAATGACACATAAACCACCTGGTTTTTATTTGGATATGATGGAGAAATTAAACTGCTTTGTCTTCTTGGCAGTCTTCTGCTATCTTCATCTTCTATTCCAGCTACATTTAGTGCTTTGTGTGTGGCTGGACAAAATGGTACTTAATTTGTTCTCCTGCAAAACTATATGAGCTGAAAGAAATGCACCTTCCCAATGGTTTTCAGTTAAAAGGAGCTCCACAGATGATGGATGGTGCATTCTCTTGCCCAGAGGAGGATATCTGTAACAGGCATACATGCATGCATGGTTGTTGCAATTAAATGAGCAGTAGCTTCTTACCAGACTCAGAGATGTCATCCCAATATGGAGAGTCAAACTCATACTCTGCCTTTAGGATCTGCTCGAAGAGTTTGGAGTCATTTTCATCGTAGAAAGGGGGATACCCACACAGCCTAACAGAGAACAAGAAAAGACAGATGTGACCCTTGGACCTGTCTCTGCCAAAAAGGTGAGAAAAGGGGAGGGAGAAGAAAGAGAAACTCTTAAGACTTGCCCCTATAAGTTTTCAAGCAGGCAAGCCCTACCATGAGAGAGTTTTGTTCAGGGATGTGTAAACCCACTTCTGAAGATTGGCACTATCCTGGACAAAGAGGAATTCTGCATGGAAACCTGGTGCTGTTGATCCTACACTGACTCATGCAGATATTCCAGCCTCCCTCTGCATGCTTTTGGGTGTTTAACCAGAGGAACAGCTTTATTACATAGCCAGCAGCCCATTGAGCATCTCCTATACATGTGGTAAGAGAAGCTTTCATGAGCTACACCCTACATCCGCAGAGCACCAGCGGCATCAGGCTGGCTTTAAGTACAACCCATCGTCTCAACATTGTGCAAGAGACCATAGCTGTATAGGAAGGTTTGTTGGGCAACTGGGGAGCCACCGGACACCTGAATGGACTTGTTGGGGAGGAATAGCTGGTGCAAAGCAGGACAAGGAGCCTCCCAGAGCTACCAGGCAGAGGGCAGGACGCATCTGCAGGTTTCACTGGGCTCTGCATTCCCAGGCACAACAAGGATGATGTCTGGGAGTCACTCACCTCTGCAGCAGAGCCTTCATGGGCTGCACATGGACCTGCCACTGCTGCAGAGACACAAGGAGAACCTCTGCCTTTCTCACTTCTGCAAGTGATTTTGCTGCCCACATCTAATTGCCTATCTTGCTTGGGGCTAACATCAGTCCTGTCCTGGTTTTCAGCATTTATCATCAGATTTCTCGGGACACCTAGACCCAGGACAAGGACATTGAGCATTTGCCAAGTTTGAGCTAGAACACTCAGGATGCATCCTCTCAGTGCTGTAGAGAGCAGGATAATCACTTGGCCAACGCAGGGCTCCTCCAGTCATGGGAAAACCAGATCCAGCACTGCGTTAAGCAAACACAGCCATAAAACTCGTGTGTTGGAGATCCCTCATGCTCAGCTGGTGCTGCATACAGTAGCCTGTCCTTCTCTGTACAGACACGCCAGCAAAGATACCCCTTCCTCAAGCTTTAATATCAATCTTGATAAGTGCCAGATTTACCTCTGAGGCTGGTCCAAGGTTTTAGCAAACCCATCCTGCTCACAGTTAACAGGCCTTTCTGCCTTGATTGTCTCATATAGAGATGATGCATTTTTTTTCCTTATCTCTAGTCCATGGTGTAACTTATTCTTTCACATACTTCACTGATATTGAAATGATTTTCCACTACAGTTTTCTTAAACCTTGAATTAATCAACCTCAATAAAGTATTTCAGTGGAAAGAGCCAGCCATTATAAACAGACTGAAGATCTAGCTGAAAAACTACACTGTAGCAACAACAGAGCAAAGGGGGAGAACTGTAAGAAATGAAATACTTAAGTTATTTATAACCCAAAGCCAGCCAGCTGCCCTGGAGGTTATTTGAACCGACTCAACACTTGAGGGTGAAAGGAGCAATGTTTTGTTAGCCCTGAAGAGCCACTGTGCTTGATTGATAAATAATTTGAATACTGAGATGCTGATCTGTGTCAGGTCCATATTGACTTGGAAGAACTCTACTGAAATCTGCAGTGTTATGATGAAACCAGTGTGATTCAAGTGAATCAGAAATCTCTCTTTTTCTTGCAAAGAGGACGAGCCAGTCCTCATTTGGGTCACTCTGGATGACTGCCATGATCAAAACAAAGTAAGATAACCTCATGCCAGACAATCATTTACATTCAGAGCAGGACTGCATGCCTACTTAGTGGGCACAAGCTTGTGTATGGGGCTCGATGCAGCAACTCCTACATGAAACCCAGTGGTGGAAGTGGTGTATAAGAAGGGCCATTAAAAATGGTGTATTTAAGCAAAAAGCCACTATACGTCTGGATAATGAAGGAGAAACACCTGGCAACCTAACAGAGATACTGCATCCACAACCAGAATCCAGCTCTACAGATATCTATGAAGAACATTTATATGACCCGCTTTAATGTCAGCCCTACAGTCTTGTGGGGTGATGCACACAAACTGATTTTCACCTTCCTCTTCTTTTGCCACAACCCTCAAAATTTTGGGTGCTTTACTGAGGGGTTTGGAAATGCTGGAGTTGACAGCACTGCAACTGTTAGGATGGCCACTGGGGTAGAGATGCCATGGCTGGAGGACAACAGCTCCTCCAAATGCACTGGGAGCCTGCCTCTCTTCCCTGGGGAACTCAAGGCGCTCTGTATAAGAAGCCTGACAGCCCTTCATTAATTTCTTGCCTTCCTCAGCACTTTCCTTAAACAAACACAAACTGCTCTGATAAAGCACTTCAAGGCAAGCAGACAGTGCTGTGCACGCCGAGGCACTGGCAGGCTGCTCCAGAGAGAGAAATAACTCTCTTAATATGTGCGCTGTACTAATTACCTTGGCAAAGGTACAAGAGCACAAGTTAGGGCTGCTGTGATTTATACACGCTCATGGCAGCAAGAGGTAGGAGCAAACTGCTGAGCGGCACAGAGCTGCAGGGCTACAACCATGCTGGGGGGGAGCAGCGGAACATGAACCCCAGCAAGAGCCCCAGCCTCTCCAGAGCCTTTGAATCCTTTTCCTGCAGGCAATCAGCTCTTCCCCTGCTCCTCTGTATGGCTTGAGTATCTACACGTCTGGTGTACCCATCTCTGTGCCCGGGAGGTCACTGGAGCCTATCACAGGGGTGTTTGCTGAGAGGGCTGAAACATAAGGAGAGCCAGCATCATGCAGGAGGGTACCCATAATGCTGGGAGCTGGGCACAGGGCAGAAAACAGCCTCTTTGGACACAGCTTTTCCCTTGCTAGGGAGAGCTTGAGAAGTGTTAGTTGCTATTACAGGTCATGGGCAGGGACATCCCTCCAAACCAGCCCCTGCCTGAGAGCACAGTGATCCTGGCTTGGCCATGATGGGGATGAACCTCCTGCATAAGGGGACCCAAGTATGTTCCTCCAGGAGGCAAATCACTGAGGACTTACACTAGAAAGCATGTGAGAAGGGAGCAAGCTCCCTAGGACAGAGGAGGTGGAATGCAGAAGGGGAACACCAGCGCATCCTGTCACAGGGAGGGGTTGGGAGCCACAACATAGGCATTTTTGCTGTCCTTTCCCTTAAAACCAGAGTTCAGGAAGACGCAGAAGTTTTAAAGTTACTTACTTTAATGTTCTAATGTTACTGGCTTTGCAGTAATGCATGGGAAAGCCCCAGTAAATTACCCTATCATGCAATTTATGGCTGGAGGAAATCTTGCTGGACTTCCAGCAACTGGGCCACGTTCCAAAGTCCATAATAAGTCTTTATTTAATTCTTTCTGAATCGAAATCCCACCGACCTCATTTCCATCTGCTGGGACATTTCTGTGTGAAAAAAATGACCTCACTATCAAAGGTTCTGCTGCTTTTCTTCAGATATGCAGAAATACAAAAATAACCCTTCTGTCTTCAATGTGAAAAAATCCTGTGTTGTCCTGGGGGAGCTTCAGGCAGCTCTTGGTTGTCATCATTTTCTCGCAGTTTCTCCAAATAAAAGCTTTTCAGGATTATTTTGCAACCTTATCACATCAGCAACAGATTTTCCTTTAACCTCCTATTCCCAGTCCTGCCTTAAAAAGAATGGGATTCAGATAAGAAAAACACAGGTGGATGTACAAAAGAAAGATATTGCCAGGAGTCATTTCTAGAAGCCATCAAGGAGAGCACAAGAGGAATACAAAAAACAGCTTCTCCTCACCAGACAAAGAAAACCCCTGCAAGTTCTCGTTACATATTTGGTGTGATACTAAAGGCTAAATAACTCATTTGCATGGTCAGTGTACAGCCTGTAATGTAAGAGGCATTGGGGTTAGTTTTATATACAATTTTATAGTGAGATTAGAGCAAAGAATTCAGTAAGTGCCCAAAGACCTCAGATGTGTGGTGTGGGAAGTCATCCAAGTGCTATTCATAGGGGTAAAAACATGTATTTCTTCTTATTTTAGGAACAAACCTTCATACTGGCTGACACTGGTGCCCTCATGAAGCTGTGGACAAGGACATATTAGCATGGGGAACAGAAAATATACTAAGCAGCAAGCAATGAGGAGCAATCATTTGGGGTTGTTTTCCCAGTGTCTGAGTTCTCCTGAGCAATTCAACATGCCCATGTACATTTTGCCACCACTAGTTCTCCTTCTAGTACCAAACAGGTAAGTTATTCCTCACTTTCTTGCTTAGGCTTGTGTGTGATGCCGAGCAGGCAAGATGACCGACCAGCTTGTTCCAAAGTATGACTCCAGGATGATGGTGTAAACTTCTGGCATAACACACTTTGCACTGCCCCGAGTTAATCCTTCCATACAACAACATTGATGATTCATGCACATCTACTCGAAAATCAAAAGCAACTCGGACGCAAAGTGTGAAACTATGATCCAAGTTTTATCTCCAGATACTCATGACTCATAAATAACAAACCAGTAGTTCTCTGGTCCGGCCAGTGAGCAAAATCAGGAGAAAATGCAGGGCAAAATGTGGTCAGCCTAGTCCAGAAGAGGCAGGAAGTGCTGACAATGAATAACCAGGGGCTAAGGAACAACATTATGTGGAATGTTCCACACTCCAGCTTTGGAATACGATTTTCTATTTTTTGCACAAATTAATGATCTTCTTTGTATCAGGTGTGCATGAGATCAGTATTTAAGCTCCCCCACCATGTGATCCAGACAGGTCCAAAATCCATCTGCTGGAAATCCAGTGATGTTTCTTGCTCTTCTTATGCTTTGTATTTTCAAGCTGAACACATTATCAGAACTAGCTTGTGATAAGAAGTAAACCAAGCTCAACAGTGAGGCTGTTTCAAATTGAGAAATACTGCAACTGGAATAACAGGAAATCTCAGGCTGCTAAAATTAGTTTGTGTGAATAATGACTTCTCATGCAAAACAGGGTTTGATAAAAACTCTGCTGGTGCAGCCTCTGCAATCTGGCTGTCATTAATGAGAAGCATTAGAGACTGGCACTGAAACAAAGGTATTCCTTCCTAAGACATCCTTCACCTCGCACATCACAGCAACAAATATTTGTCTAGAAAGTCAGTGCCACAGAAACAGTTTGTTCTTCCAGTGTCATAAACTGCAGGCTCTCATGTGAAACTGAGCTTGTGTCTGAAGGCACTCAAACCACCTGCAGCAATAATAGCTCAAAGCATCTTTAATTTATGCCTGGCTTCTGTGTTACGTTCCCTTGAGTTTCCATCTTCTTAAATGACAACAGTTTGTTCAGAGTGGCTGTGAGGATCTGTGGGAGAGGTGAGGAGGTGATGCAGGATGATGTGCTTGGATTGCCCTATGCATAAATACGTCTCCAACTGTTTTGGACAAGTGCAAGTAGCTCCAACTGTGCTGGCTGTGGAGCTGGAAATGGTATCTCCAGATGGGTGTGGTGTTATATTGGAATTAATAACTCCTGCTCAGAGCAGAATTGACCACCAGCATTGCACCAGGATGGCTATGCTGCTGGTGCTTGTGGCACTCAGCACTGTGCTGCACTGTGAGTATGCTGGCTCTGCTACCTCCAGCATCCTGAGACAGCAAACTTAGATGTTAAACCTGTGCCCATCACTGGTGGTATCAGACACCCCAGCAGGGCTACTTCCTTCCAGCTTAGGGAAACATCACTCTTCCTCTCTGTATTTACTGTACCCCTGACATCCACTTTCTTATGAGGCCACATCTGCAGTTTCTGGCTATTCCTGGAAGCAGGATGAGATCCAGTTCAAGATTAGGGCATGTGAGATGTTGGCTGGGTTTCTAAGCTCCCATTGCAGTCAACAGAGATGGAATCAATGAAGAGTGGAGAGTGATGCACATGTACCATAAAGCAGATGAAACCATGCTGTGAAGGCAGGGTATGAAGCAGGGTGTGATCCAGTAGCCTCAGCATGGGCATCTGGTGCTATTCGACAGAGCCCATTGTCTCCCACTTGGCCTCCCATCTGCCACTCCAGAAGGAAGGTCTCTGCAATGGGGTACACTTGCCAAATCTATGTGGCTGTCCCAAACACCCCAGCATAGCACTAAATGTAAGTTACCTAAATGTAAGTTTAGGTAACTGAATGGCATATGACAGTAAAATGACTGCTTGCATTGACCCATGGTGGGTTGAGGTGCCCACATGTAGAGCCCAGTGCCACTGGAGAAGCTGTTGAGTGCACAGGACCCCTGTCCCCAGCTGGCAGATATGCCAAGGGGCTATGTAGGGCTGAACTGTTCCTCAGCTACAGTTTGAGACCAGGTAGGACACTGTATGTGACTCAAACAGCACTAAGTACCTACGTTAGGGTATCCAAAGAGAGCCTTGGAGTGCCACTGACTGTTAGTGGAGCTGAAGGATGTAGCTCACATGCAGAAATGTTTAGGGAAGTAGTTTGATCTCAGACCCAATCCCACCCAAGCAGTAACAGTCTGGCAAACACATTACCATGCTCCTTGCACTGCAACACATTATTACCATTCATTTTGAGTGTATATAATACAAATCAAGTCCTTATTACATGAAGCACAGAAACCCTGAAAAGCTCTCCTTGTCCTGCAAACAGGAATTCATAGGGACTCATTCTATTAAACTGATTTAAGCCTTTTGGGTTGGGAATTCCCTGTACAGCAAAGGGGGAATTTAGATTTGAGGAGTCAGTATGCCTTGCCTGACAACCCCAGCACACACTGATTTAGAAAACAGAGCAGGAAAAGACTGAGCTGAACCATGCAGAAAGATGAGATTGAAGCCCTCCACCGATCAAAGATGTGTTCATAAACTGGGTGTGGAGGACACATTACTTAGCACTGTCTCACCCATATTCCTCAGCAAGACACATGCAAACAACAAATGAAATAACAAGAAGTCTGCCAGCAAAAAAGACCTCTGCTACATGAGCTGTGGTTGAATGGGACTGAAAACTTGGAAGAAAGCAGGGCCAAGTTTACCTCCAGGCAACCAGGACGCAACAGTTCACAGCCCTCCTGTGGGCTGCCAGATGGAGGCATTTTTTTCATGCGGATATTTGACAATAAATGGAATCTAGGCAGTGGTTGAGCCTGGAAGCAAGGCAGCATACTGCTGTCTTCACCTGCACCCTCCTTCTTCACGCTCTCTGAAGCTAGTCAGCAAAGTACTACAAAAGCAACACCAGTGACTCTCTGTGATTGTCCTGCCATGGCTTACAAGGACCAAAAAGTAATAACCAACCCTTTGGCCTTCCATGCTCAGGTTTGCTTGTGGGAAATGGTAAGTTTGGGTCAGCACACATCATCCTCCAAAAGAGCACTCGGGAATGTTGTGTGAAGCAGCCTCCAAGATATTTTGGCATTCCTGCTGTCTTCCTCCCAGCTGTAGCATGTCCCGCTGGGCTTTGCCGCAAAGTCAGAATCAGCACTGTTGATTTTTGCTTTGTTTAGCAAAAGCTTTTTGCATCCTGCTTTTCATGGTTGCTCCAAGATAAATCCATCCCCTCGCAAAGTTTTGTACTCAACAAGTTTTCAAATATTCATGTAGATTGAAAAGCCAATCATAAAGCTGATGTTTTTAGGCAGGACTTTGTTTTAAATAAACAAACATACATGCAAATAAATGAAGCCTTCCTATGCTATCTTAACATAGAAAAAAAGCTGTTTTGGAAAGCATGTAACTTATGCTCAAGACTAAACGAAAGTGTAAAGAATGAACATTGCACAGAGTGGATAATAGAGCAATGAGGTTTGTCCTAGCAAAAATAGTTCCACTACACCATCAAAAAGCTATTCATGTTGACAAGCCACAAAATGTTTGCATAAGGAGAAAGGGAACAAAGTAGGAATGCTTTGATGCTGTGCCTCATTGGAGCTGCTTTTTCCTCCAGTCTTGTGTAACTGTGACAGTTGTGTAAAAGGGAAAAACAGAAAAAAGTGAAAGCACTGGTAATGCTGGCATGAAAAGACATTTGTTTTTGTGGCAGTCAACAGCTACACAGCAGCTCTGTGCTCTCTTGCACAAAAGGAACAGGCTTCTTGCGCACTGTGCGGTCACCCTGAGTCAGCCCATGGCAAAGGCCTGACCTCCTCTCAAAGACCCACATGAATAGCTCCTGCTTCAAAGTCTGCAAGGCTGTGCAGATGCAACCTATGTAACTGAATCACATGCATGGACTCACAGATCCGAGCCCTGAGCACAGACTACCCCATCAAGACAGGTTCACAGGCAGCAAGTTCTGCATTTCCTTCTCAACCCAAATACTAACAGTGATTTCATATACTCATGCACACAAAACTGGATTCAGGTGATTGTGCCCAGAAATGTTATGGGCACCCTTCTCTGGACAGCACGAATGACCCTTGGTACTAGGTGATACCTTGGTATCCCTGTGACCACAGTGGCCAGGACACATCTTCAATCCTTCCAAGTGTTGTTGCTGGTGCAGGAGGTGGCTTACCTGCTTCCATGGCTCAAGTACTAAAGGCTGCCCTTTTTATGGAGACAAGTCTGGATATAAGGAAAAACCTTTTCCCCATGAGGGCAGTCAAGCAGTGGAACAGGTTTCCCACTGACCTTGTTCAGTCTCTGTCTTCGGAGGATTTCAAGACCCAACTGGATAAAGCCCTAGACAACCTAGTCTGACTTCAAGGACAGGACTTCCTGAGGTTCCCTTCAACCTAAATTATCCTATTAACCCTTTCTGAAGAAAGGTGGCAGGTACTGCATGAGGACAGGCATTAAATCTCCATAAACATGAGTTCTGAGACCTATCCACCACTTTGGAGAAGGCTCAAAAGTCCTGGTCCTGTAGCTTTCTCAAGCAACCAGTCCCCACTTCTCTGAGCAGCAATTAGCCCCATTAGAGGAGCAAATCTCAGCCAAGAATGAGGAGGCTTAATGACTTGATAGAAGAGTGATAGAACTGATAGGGCACAAATCAGCTCATCCTCTCCTATGGGACCTGATGGTTGGCTGTGTTAAGGAAAACAATCCCTACTTTTCAATAAAAAAATCTCAATACTTTGATGAGATGTTTTGATGAGAATAATTCACTGCAGTACATGAAAAGCTCTTCCCCACTTATGTTCCTCTGTGCCCTCCCCAGGGAACAGAAAGCCATTATGGTGATGCCTTGAGAGAGGTGGCCCTTCAGTATAAGCCTGCAGGCATAATGCTGTGCTCTGGACACAGCCCAATTTGCATCTTGTCAAAACTCATCTGAGCTGGGGATGTAATAACTTCATTAATGTCACAACCTGGACAAGACCATACTATTGGACATGGTGTAGTTAAGCTTTCGAAGGGTCCTTGTCATTTCCTACCACTTCTGCTCCAATTTCAGCCTTTGTGTAACTGAGAAGTGTCCAGGGTTCATCTTATCCTGGGTCACAAGTGTCAGAGATTAACTTTTTTGGACCAGATTAAGAGGGTAATAACATGGTGGGAGAGCATGTTGCCTATGATTGAAAACCCAACAGATACTCACAGGATGTATGCGATGACCCCAATGGACCAGCAGTCCACGGCTTTGCTGTAGGGTTTCTGGGCCAGCACTTCAGGAGCTGAAAACACAAAGCCAAATGAGCACACGTTACAAGACCAAGCATTTGAACGTGGTCAAGAGGTAGGACCCTAAACCTTGAAGCTCCCTGAGACTGAGTGTTGCCCTCCACATACAGCCCTTGCATTTGTAAATATCCTGAAGTTTCTGAAGCTCAAAATCTCACAAGGATGACTCCTGAAGTAGAGAAAATTCCCCATTTTCTGACTCCAAGGACAGAAAGCAAAACGGATAAGCTACATCTGCAGGAGAGGAAGGAGAGCTGTCACCATACTTTCCAACAGCTGCCTTCCAAAGCCTGATGCATGTCAGACTCAGAGGGAATCATTTGTCCTCTGCCTCTGGGAACATGGACACCTCTCAAAGGAACTGAGCCTTCTGCCTCTGTAGATTTCAGCCACCATAGCCTGAATTTTCCTAGAAGTGAGAGCATGGGCATTTATTAAAACTCTCTGTGGGTCTGCTTTCTTATCTCACACCAGTGAGAGTTAAAAAGGTGCATTTTTTTTTGTTTGGGAGACTGGAGTATTATGTTTTCCCTACTGGGAACTTTCAGTGCAAATGCTTAAACCTAAATTTTAAAACCCTGTGACTCTATAATCTTTTTCATGTAAAGAAGCTTTTGCTTTTTTCAAAGCAAAATGTCCACAACAATGCAAGAAATCACTGACTGTGGCATTCCTAATGCAGACTTGCCACACTGGGTTTTAAAAAGCACAGCGTTTCCTCTGAGTACATTGGAGTTCAAATGGTGCAAAAAAATCACGAAGGGGCAAGTCCCGGCAAAAATATTCCTTTGGGGTTACACCTTTCTCTGCTAGGAGTCCTGCCAACATCAAAGCAGTTAGTTACTCGAAGAACTGCAAAACAGAATTGCGAAGCACATAAATGTATTAAAACTTAAGCCTCAGATTTAGTTGCTACATATGCTTTGGTGTACTGGTAAGGACTCTTCAAAGAGTTATCCTCTTAAGCTAGACAAGCAACAAAACTAAGGTCAAAACTGCCTGCAAGTAAGGGAACAGGAAGCAATAATGAGAAACAGCAAAGACTTTCTGGTGCGTGGGCATAAGAATGTATAAAGGAGATTGAAGGGAACATAGTGCACAAGGCAGATGAGGGCATCTAGGCTGCATTTCCAGAAGAAGCAGAATGATGGAAAGGATGAAGTCACACTGGGCACACATTGTAAAAAAGAAGAAAACACAGGGGAATGTGGATAAAAATTTAACTGGCAGACAGATTGTGGAGGCTCTTGAAAATTGTGACATGCCCCAATCTGCAGCACAGGTTATATATGACCCCAGTCTTCAAGTCATCCAGCAAACTGGATGTATAAGAAGTTAAACTACATGTATAAGAAGTTAAAATGATGGTTCTGTTCATCTATTGTTAATCTTAAACCCCTGTTGCAATGTGTGAATACTCCAACACCTACCCACTACATGCCAAAGGAGGTTTCTTTCCACTGTACCTAGCATGAAAGGCTCCTAACCTGGCCCTCAGTGGCAGAAACCTGCACCCCAATTTCTAAGCCCCTGACTCCTTCCAGAACACTTGTATGCTGCTGTAGTGTATGAAGATACAGGTTAAAATGTTCTTGCTACAATAGGAGACAGAGCTGTGGAAATATAAAAGGCATCTACAGTTGGCACTCAAAATGCTGGTGCCCAAAATGTAACGCCTTTCCCAACGGCTGGGTCAGGGTCTGTGTGTCAGCTTGGTGCTAGCCAGTCTGGCGGGGCTGAATTTGAGGACAAACTTGGGATAAAAGAGTAAAGCACTGTAGATAACCTGGGACAAGCTGGGAGTCTGCCAAATTTACATTTCTCTTTCATAAAATAGTTGTTCCTCGAAGTTGCTCAAAATGACCTTCCCAGACAGCTCTTGTGTCCCTTAATCTGACTCTTTCCTTCCTGATTCATCAAAATTTGCCACCAAGTTTTCCTCTAAAAAGAACCTTTTTTCAAAGTGTACATCAAACAGGGTTTGTGAGACTCTGCTTCCTTTTTTGTTCTATCCCTTATGACTGAATTTTGTGACAAAATATGCAGAAGAAGGGAGTTAAATTTCCCCCATCCTTAGGTGATTAGATGTCTTTGAACTCTCCACTCTTGCCGAGTTCCTAATATTTTATTCACATATCTCTTACACCTTTGACTGTCTGCTCTTGTTTGCACCATTTTCAAGACTGGTAAACATTATACATCTCATATCCCCAAAGAAAATATTATGCAAATGGCTCCAGAGCACCACGGATCCTCGTGAGCTCTGACATTATACAGATAGGCCACATTACCATAACAGAAAACAAATCTGAGATGAGGGGGTGTGAACCATATAAAGATTCTCCCTCTTAAAACATCAAAGCTGAGCTGGGGCATTTCTCTCAGTTTTAAAGGAGTGAAGAGCACTAAGACAGTTGCTGCTGTGGATGGTAGCTGTGAGGCAGCTAAGAACACCACAGGATCAAGCCCGAAGCAAACAAGAGGCTTCTGCCTCCCCTTTGGTAAACTAAAATGGAAAAAAAAGCAGGAGGTTTAAATAATTATTTTAAGGCCAAATGTCTGCTTTTGATTTTTGTTCCAAGGAGCAGACATGCAACAGGAACAGGAGAACATAACTAAGCATCATCTGTCTCTGATATATGGAGACAGAAATATTTAATGAGCTGAAAAACAAGTCAAAGGAGCTCTCAGAAATGACAGTAGATCAGTGCCAAAAGGCAAAAGCAGAAGATGCAGTGAAAAAAATGCAAGATCTGACAACATTAAAGGATCAACACAGATGGCTGAGGAGGCAAAACATCAGTAAAGGAGAAGGGGAAAGTCAAAGCTCCCATTTCTGGCGCTGGGGTGATGCCAGCTGAGCAAAGGCTTCCAGTATCGCACCTCCCCAGGGAATGACTGTGGGCTCAAATGCTACCCAATGGTCATCCAGAAGACAGGGAAGCCAATGAAGCAAGCCTGGACCCTTCCTCCAGGAACTGTGTTTCAGGCTAAATCAGCATTGCTACTAGCAACCTGTGGCACGTAAAATGTTAGATAATGGTCCCAGGGCCTCATCCCACCTGCAGGTACATGAAGACATGCTTCCCAAGCCAAATGATGTGGTGTTTTACAGTTAGATATTTATTTTTTTTGTTATTTATATTTTTATATATATTATACTATTCTTATATTTATTATATTGTTTTTATAGATATTATAATATTATTTTTGATATTTATTTGTTTAGTTATGTTTTGCTTTTAATACAAGAAAAAAAACTAAAAGGCTTGTTTCAAATGGAGGTTTTAAGAAAAAGTACAGAACAGGGACCTTTGGAAACCTTTCAGAGCACTGTGCCATTACCCTCAATGAGCACAGCTATGCTAATAAGCTCCCTAAAAATGCAGCTGCTGGATGCCAAAACCAGCAATCCATGTTCTTGCAAAAAGCTCAAGTGGTGGGGATTGCTCTGATACTTTAAGCCTGCTGAACAAACTGTACAAGTCATGAGGGTGCCTGTTCTTCATACCAGCCTTATACTTAGAAGTGATTCTCCTTCACTCCCAGGATGGTGCTATTCCCAGCAGATTCTGCTGTCTCAAAAGAACTCAGTCTAATGCTATTTTCTGTGGTTTATATGGCTTCCCACAAGCTGCATGCCAGAAGGAACGACGGATTTGAAAAAAGGGTGAAGGTTTTGATGATCCCCTAGGAGTTACATATCAGCGGGCTACCGTAAACATAGGAGGAATATAAAGATCTAAATAGGGTTAAAATGAGCAGGCACATAGCTCAGCTGGCCACACAAAGTGGCCTGGTGCAAGCCAGGACTGGGGTTCAGCTGGTAACTATTTTAGTGCCACTTTCCATCACGTAGGCACATCCTGTAAGTAAAGACGGGGAAACATGAGGGAAGGTGAGAAACAGGCAGAGTTTGTAAGGGACAGCAAAGGGAGATGGTGCCAGCCTCGTGGCTTAGGACTCTAAGGTACCACCTCAAGAAGACAGGCAGAGAGGAACAACCATTGAGAAGCTGGTTGGATGTATGGAAGGCCAACCCAGCCCCTCTCCTGAAGCCAAAGATGGTGCAAGAGCAGTGTGAGCTCCTCCACCACAACACAAAGTGTCTTCCTCACAGTTGCAAACCCACTAAGAAGCATATAAAGCAGCTTCACCACCAGACCAGAGTCCCTCTTTCACTGACTCCGGAGATGAAAATGACTTCTTTCCCTTTTTCACAAAGTTCTCCATTGTTCATCCTGTTCTGGTTGGCCAAGATTTTGAAGTTTGAGGCTGTTCCTGAAGGACAGCAGTTTCAGTGCAGCCTGAAGTTGCTGGCTTCTTGTGTTCCTATTGTCCCTATTTCATGTTGCTGAGTCAGATTTAGATAGGTTTCATGGACCATAATGCTGCTACAACCACATGCACACAAACTTTCTTCCAGGATATGGCAATGGAGCTGAGCAATTGCACTGTCATGAGCTTGCGCCTGAGCAAACCCTGGTGAGAGCAGTTCCCATGCTTTATTTTTACTTTATTACTCATGTTACTGCCTAAACAACTCCTGGGGTTGCTTTTGGCTAATAAGAATATTCCAAAGGCTTATTAAATATTTTCAAACCATTGACTCAAAGTATACCAAGTTAAAATTCAACATGGGAATCTAAATGCTTTGGTCTTGCACAGGGCTAAGAGGAACGTATGGCTTTGATATGTTCTGAAATTGCTACTGGAGTTCTGTCAGAGCTGAAAGTTGTGGAATGACCTTTCATAAAAGCACTGCAGAAAATAAAAACAGTGAGTGAGGTGGAGTCCTCAGGGACCAACCACACAGCCAGGGTCCAGCCCAATTCCTACGACAGCGAAATACAAGAATATTTTACTTGAAGTTGGGTTGGGAGTCAGAGCAAGAATTTTAAATCTCAGTAGGATTAAGATATCAGCCAGCCAAAAACACACAGTTCAGCATTTCTGCAAAGGAGATCAGGCTGTCCAAGACAGGCTTTCTAATATCTTTTCCAATTTTTTCAATGCTCCTAAATGTGTTGCAAGTCTAAGCCCCATCTACAGAAGTAACTGAAGGTTTTGAGAGACCAGTCAGTGAGACCTAATTCCCAAACAGCAAAATCTCTTTTGAGTAATTTGCTGAGTGACTGGACTCACCTCCTGATGAGTGCTCAACTTGATACACCTCAAGGCTGAACTCATTTTCGGGCAGTTTTGAACACCTCCTTCTTAATCGAGTTCTTATAAAGGGCCTCAAGCTGAACAGCCCAAATCTATAATGTTCAAACTGATAAATCATTCATGGCTTATACAGATCTCGCTCTTACTCACACAGGTCACTTGGGGTTTTGAAAACACCACTTCTCCAGTTTAAATGATGGGGTGGGATCCATGCAAGCCACTCCACACACCTAATCTGCAATTAAATGAGCCACACAAGCTGTCTCACCTTTAGCCCAATTTAGGTGCTATCTAAAAGTTGGGTGTCTAGTCCCAGCTCATCACCTAGACTCCTTCCATAAGAAATGGAGAGAGAGATAAGAGTAGTAAGTAGATAAGAAAATGGAAGACCTTTTCAGTATAAGAAGCTGAATTATCAGACTTTCTCTTCAGTGAGTAAACATTTAGATTGGCATCTTAACAAAAGTGGCTCAACTAATTGTGTAAAATTATCCTAACCATCACCATAGGACCAAAATCTCTGATGAAACTCCTGAAGGAATAAGATCTCTGAACTGTTGACAGTAATTTAATCTGTAAGGCAGAGCTTTAAAAGCTAATGTGCTAATGAACTACTGGTTATGCACATGATAGATATATTCTCATTTGATAAATAATAATTTTGTCTTCAGAAAGTGATACTTATTAAGAAGTTTAACTATAAATACACCCTCCCTTACTCAATGAATTTCTGAACCACATAAACAGGAATTTAGTGACTTGGGTACCACTATTCTTTGGAGGTGAAACCAAGAAAAGTTGAGTTAAAATCTGAAATACAAAGTTGAAAGTATATCCTATTTAGGGAAATCAGATAGAAATGACAGGAGGGTTTACACACTTGCAAATACTTGGTCAGCAGACATGAGTTAAGAACAGGACAAGCAAAGAAGCTTGTCCAGCACTTTGCATAGTTGGATCTGACTGGATCCATTTGTGGAGATGAAATATAAATAGTAGCAGATACTAATGACTTCCTAACAGAGCCCTGGGTGCCTTTGACATGTGATACGTGCCTACTTTTTTCCAAGTCACGGAATCACAGAATAGTTAGAGTTAGACAGGACCTTAAGGCGTCTAAAAGCAAAGTGGTTAAACTGACAAAAATAATTAATGCCTCATGAAATCTTAGAAAATGGGTGTTCTACGTATCTGTAAAGAAAAGCATCCGGAAATGCGCTGTAAGTGATGGATCCCTGAGTGATACTTCCACCCTACGTAAAATGGCTTGAAAACATATCCACACAAATGTGGCAGACAGGACACTGCATGGTCCAGCACTGTGGCATGTGCCCCCATCCAGATGAGGACATGTGTTCATGTTCTGCCATTAGGAGGAAGGACTCTTACATTTATTTGGGGCATTAGGTGCTGCAAATCGGAGTGATGCTAGAAGGCACAAAAGCTTTCGGATGTGGACAAACTGCAGATCATGTATGCAGAAGCCATATCACCAAGAATCACATTTGTGGGCATCACCACAGTGACCAGCAACAAAAATTTTCTGTGTTTGGAAAATGTTGTCTGGGCAACCGATTATATATATTAAAAAATAAATAAATAATAAAGGCAGTACTAAAGCGGAGCTGTCTCCTGTGCAAAAAAGAAATAGAACAAATATTTAAAGAGGTTTCCTTTGTGAGAGAGGGGAAAAACTCCTGTCAGCACTTCAGAAATAAGCGTCTGTGACCTCTTGAACCATGGTGAATAAAATCCTGTGTTCAGTAAGGTAACAACAGGCCTGGAGGCACTTCTGTAGCTATCAGCGACCAGACCATGAGTAATGGGAGCTCTCAAACCTCTCTCAAAGCACTACAATTTGTGTCACATGCTCCGAGAGCTTCCTTTCCAAAATAGCAAGTTTTCTTATGTAGATGGCTACGCAGAGAGGCCACATGAGATCACACAGTGCCCAAGCAGAGCTGTGCTCCCTCCTTTTCATCAGCAGATATCATCTGAGCTTCCCTGTGTCTCGCAGACTTATTCTAGTCAGTGCCCATTTCAGAACAAAATAAAACGTGTTAATTAAAGACAGAAGAGCTGAGAGCTAAAATTCTGAAAATTGCTGCCTCAGCTCAATTCCTTCCAGTGCTTTGGAAGAAGCTTTCCAGTCTGGTGTGATTACACAAGACACTTATTCAGGCTTTACAGCGTGCATCCTGACTCACATGGCTTAAAATAAAATGATGGGCTGATGGCTTCATAAAATGGGAAACTAGAGAAAACTGTTCCATTTCCTGATGTTCTAGAGTGTGCCTGTGCAGTGTGAAGATAATGCCCAGAAAAAGGTATTCCTGGGACAGATTTGTATCACTGTGTCATAACTACATAATCTTTTAGAGTTCTCGTACCATTGTACCATCAGAGCTGTGAAAACAGGTGAGGTGGCAGCTGAAAAGCAAAGGGAGCCTCTGACTGCTGGATAACATTGCTTTTCCTGCTGGAAAGATATGAGACAGATCTATCCCTGGGGAAGCCACTGTAATTTTAGTTTCATACATTTCATGGATACCCCAGAGATTCATTTTACCGTCTCAGCTGACTAGCTCGGTATCGTAGGAGACACAGGCTTTCTGGATGTCTTGTTCCCAAAACGAGCCTTTTAAATAGTGTTTGCTCAAACAGACCCTTCTCACATTCATTTACTTTAACTTTTTAAAAGGATGCTGGTAAACACACTGCTAATCAGCAGCCTGGTACAATCACTGCTGAATGCATGAAAGAGCAAAGAATTAGCAAAGAGCAAAGAGTTAGGACATAAAACATGCCTGAATAAACTGAAAGAGGATAGATTTGGATTAGGTATTAGGAAGAAGTTCTTTACTGCGAGGGTGGTGAGACACTGCAACAGGTTGCCCCAAGAAGCTGTGGCTGCCCCATCCTTGGCAGTATTCAAGGCCAGGTTGGACAGAACTTGGAGCAACCTGCTCTAGTGGAAGGTGTCCCTGTGCATGGCAGGGGGTTGGAACTGGATGGTCCAAAACATTCTGTGATTCTATGAAATGTAGCTTTTACATTTTAATGTCTTCTATCAGAGGAATCTGGAAAATGCTATCCTTTATGTTAAAAATAATATTTACATTAGGTAAAGCTTCTTGGTCTTAAAGGTGCTTGCAGAATCAATACATTTGAGGTTATTCCTCACGTGTCCTGACTTAGCTACAGGTAGTGCCTTTGAGAAGATGCATTCTGCAATGGATAAAAATCATGGAAGTCAACCCCAGAAACCCAGAGCAGGATTGCAGGATTGAGACCCTAAGGAGAAAAGCACACAAGACGGAACACCAGCAACTTTTGATATCTAATGAACATCTGTAAAACCTCGTTTACATTAAGTAGTGGCACTAGAAAACAAGTATTATTTCCTTTTCACTATGTGTCTGTACTGCAGCTGAGAGGAGTGGACAGACAATATAACCAAACCTCTTACCAACATAGCCAGGAGTCCCGCAGGCTGTGGACATCACATCTCCTTTACCCTCCATCTTTGACAATCCGAAGTCACTGATCATGATTTTTGACTCTTCATCCTGGCTGTAGTAAAGCAGGTTCTCAGGCTAGAAAAGAGAACAAGCAAAATGGGTTTTGAATATGTGCGTTCAGTAACAACATCTGTTGGCTTATGTGTTGCATTTAATAGAATCCTTAGTTACATCGTACACTAATATAAATTGGTTCCCCTAAATCCTATAGACCTCCTCTTACAACTTACATGGACATTCTCTCACGACTTCTGTATGGCAACTAACGGAAGAAGCTGATTCCTTGGGCTTTGAGTAACTTTCCTGGGATAACAAACTTCTCCTTTGGCACCTCAAGTAAGAACTAAGTCTTGTGCCTTACTTGTGAGATGTCTGACATATTATTGTTTCATAATGATAAAACAGAAGGATTCATTTGAAAGCAGGTAAATATGGTAAATCCAGATAATGTAGTGAAATTGGTTTATACAGCATGTAAGTAAAGGAAAACAGTAGATATTAAGGAATGCTTCTATCTTCTCCACTGGAAATAAACTGTTATGAGAGAGGAAATGCCTTTACAGTTAACAGACTTATAGCAAAGATGTTTTAGCTAAAGCCAATTAGGAAAAAATGCTACAGCACTAAGTACAGCAACTTGTTTATGCTGAGAGAAAACAAGAATCACTCCACAAACCCCTGTGACTTTATACCAGTGTCAGCGAGGTTGGAGAGCCCAACCAGCCTCCATTTGCTGCACCGTAGTCCTCCACCTGTAATGCTACTGCTACACTGTAAAGCTCTCGCTAGGTGTTGTGAGAGCACACTTCTTCCCCTACTTACTATCCAGGCTCACAAAAAGGTCCAGCATCTGTGGCACTCTGACAGCCTGGTGGTAATGGGGTGCCATTGCACCACCCAGACCTTGGGGTCTTCATCTATAGAAGTGATGGATACCCAATGTTTTGACATAACCCTGGTGCAGAATTTTGTCCAGAAGCTGGTAAAAATGCACATTGGCATGCAACACTTTTTGTCTATCAGCCTGCTGTGTGCTCCAGCTGCAGCCACATAGCATCATCAAACTCCTTGGGACACATCCAAGCTTGGATTTGTAAGGAGGAACAATTGCAATGCAACAGCACCAGCATCTGTCTTCCCTCCTCCATCGCCACAACCCCCTGCTCTGGGAAAAGGGGAGACAAAGAAGTACTGGAATTGACGTTGCCCCTATTCTACTCTGAGGTTCCCATTCAGCTTCAAGTGGAGGTTAAAGCACTCGCTGGCTCTCCAGCTGCTGCATGGTGAACCCACGTAGTGATGGCTTTATCCATGGGACACAATGACCATGAGAGGATCTACAAACTGCACCCACAGCTGTGAGCTAGCTGGGACTGAGGATAACAGGGAAACATTCCTGTTCATAAAAATAATTATGAAGTTGTACCATTTATGTTTCTTTCTCATGATACCTCCTAAGTTCAGTGCTTTAACTGGCTGTTATAATGCTGACACTTTTTTCAGGCACCACATGAATCAGTTTTATGCCATGGTCTGCCCTTGGTTGAAGTTACTCCTGACTTTTACTAGTGTACTTCTGAGCTGCTGAGGGGTTGGCGGAGCTGGTATTAAGGGAAAGACAATTATTTCCCAGCAATTTTTGCTAACTCACCTCAGGTTCCCACTTATTCATATATAGTAAGGCTAAGAAACCTACCCATTAAAAACTTAAACTTGTTTAAAACTGCTTTAAAAACCCTCTGGTCCTTCCAGCTCATTAATTTAAAAAGCATTAATGAAGTGGCTCTGTATCAAGAGGAGCTGCTTGAACCTTTTAGTCATTTTGTACATCCTGGACTTCCCTGGACCTCATCTGCTTCCATCTCTTGTTATCTGCTGCTGTGTTACTTAGATTTGAGACTTGGAGCCGAGATCTGCTCTTCCCAGCTACAGCAAGTACTATTTTGGTGTCTGAATAACACATAATTACAATAAATAATTGTTATAGATGTTTCATGGGTTGTATTTTTATAGAGTGGATTCTTTCCCAGAATTTCATTTTAAGGATCACAATTTGAAACTTACGCTTATCTTGGTATTTTTTCCCTATTTTTGCCATCACAGTATGCTTGTGCTAACAGAAATTCACTGCAGGTGTTCCTCATATACCGTATTTTATGAGCCATTTTAAGAACTGATAAGGTACTGACAAAGACTTGCAAACAAAAGAAAGAGAGAGAACAAAAGCTAGTCTTTGCCCCAAAATATCCCTGAAGAAGGTTGGTTTGATCTAAATTCAGCATGTCCTTACATAAATTCTGAAAATAATTTGTGGATGAGTCCACTTCCCAATTACCAGACCTCATATTTTACTATAGGAACTTTTTAATAAGATTAATCTGTTTTAAAGTGAGAGCTACAGCTTCCCTTTAAATTACAAAGACAGGAATGTTATTAAGAGCTTGTACAACAGAATATCTGAAGGCCACAGTGTTAACATCCAAGGAAATTCTTGTTTGGAACATCCCTCCATAACACAACCAGAGGTTATTTCATTCACTGAATTGTTCATTTCTGGCAGTAAATTTTGGTAGAATTAAACAGCTCAGGAACTGAACCCACAGTTTTTGTCTGACATTTGAATCTTTTTCTAATGTTTTCTGCTAATTTATCATTTAAGATACTAAAGATGGGGAGGCTTAGCTGTGTGCTATGAAATCTGAGCCTTTCTGCTTATCTTAATGACAGTTTAAGAAGGAAACAATACAGAAATAATCTTTTTATTTGGATTGGGTTTTTTTGATGTGATAACATGGTACAGCTGAAAGGAAAATTATCTAAAAATCACATTCACACACGCTGTTCCTTAGAAGAATCCTTGCTGTTAACAGTGTCTTCAAAAACACTGGTCCAAATAGCACAATAGGAAATCATTCAACTTCCCCACACTGTTTATTGTTCCTAATTATTTTTAAGTAAAAGTAAATATAGCCCAGCAGATCTGCAAGATATTTTACAGCAGTAAACACTTACATCCCAGCTGAGTTTCCTTGCCTCAATGTAACATCTCAAGTCTTAATGAATGACTTTTTCCCCACACCCATCTGTGCAGAACTCCCATTGTAACAGCACTGATTGCAAAGTCCTCATTAAAACCAATTAAGTGGGGAGGCTTCAGAGCATCTCTCTTACTGCAAAACCTTCCTGAAATAGCCAGTCCCAGGGGAGGCTGGACTTAATGTCTTAGACTCATGTAATGATACAACCTTCATTAACACTTCCCAGAGGACTGAGTCACACTGTGGTCTTACCTTGAGGTCCCTGTGCACGATGCCCATTCGGTGCAGGTAGTAGACAGCATCCAGGACCTGCCGGATCAGGGTGCTGGCATCCTTCTCGGTGTAGAACCCTTTCTCCACAATGCGGTCAAAAAGTTCACCCCCAGACACTCTGGAAAACATGATGGGATGCAGAAGTGTGAGGATATGCTTTGCCATGTGCTTTCTACCTTGCCAAAGCGTGGTCAAGGCCATGCACTGGCTACAGGTAGTCTGAGCACGCATCTGTCTGGAGCTCTGGGTGCTCCCCACTGTCCCAACAAGCATTCGGTTTTGGTTTTCCGATAGTCCAAGGACTGGTCATGCTATAATGGAAAATAAAATCCATTGCACACCAGAGAGTGGTCAAAGACTCACTAGCACTTGAAGAGGGAAGTCACAACTCTATCCTAGCAAGAGCCAGAAGAGCACACACTGGTTCCTACACTGTATAGATGAATTTAGTCTGCCCTTCCCACTGGTGCTGGCCCACGGAGGTTGTAAGGCTCCCTACTAGTATGATCCCTTGGGGTTCACTTTTCACTCTACCAATCAAGGCTTGGGTTTTGTCCTGGAGAAAGGCCAGGTTGGATGGGGCTTTGAGCAACCTGGTCTAGTTGAAGATGTCCCTGCTCATTGCATGAAGGGTTGGAACTGGATAAGCTTTAAAGTCCCTTCCAACCCAAACCATTCTACGATTGTATGATTCTCCTTTTCCCCTTTTCACTGGTGAGTGAAATGTATACGGTAGTTACTGCCAGAACCTATAAAGCATTAGTTTATTAAAGGATTCTGCTTCTCCGGCAATTTTAAATGCTCTCAGAGGTGCCCTCCCTTTACTCTTACATCTATGTTCATTTATCAGCAGCCACAAACTCTTCAGGCAGAGCACAGTCTCTGCCCGCACTGGTAAGAGACAGTTATTGATGAGGGAGCACAGATTATCAGTGCAATTAATCACCAGATGACACAAATGGGGAAAGGATTCCACAACTCAAAAGAGGAAAGAAAAGAAAACCTTGACATCCCACTATTTAATGTCTGCTATATTACACTTTTCCTCTGCCCCGGTAGAAATAACACATTCTAAACCCAATCTTAAATAAAGAATGGACACATTAAAACTCCCTGGAGGAGTATCTGGGGAAACAAAAGAGAAAAGAAATGTCTGAGTAATTGAAATAATAAAACTGTCAGCAAAAAGCTGCCCTACTAGGGTAAATAAAACATTTCCATTTTAACAAGCAAAACCTATTAAAAAATAAAACGTATGTGATACGGTTTTTTTCAGCAAGTTGCACCACTTAGCATATCATAAATAGCACAGTAAAACTTTCTTTAAAAACAAACCTCATAAAAGGAAAATAATAAATGATTACAGTCACTAAATACATATGGACTGGGACCTTGCAATTATATGAACACTGGGTAATTCAGCCGCTCCAAGAACTAATCTGCTGGAATAATGACATGAAGTCACTTCCTAGGGAAGTTTGGAGCCTGAATGGGAGAGAAGGCTACAGCTGAAAATGAACACATTCAACTTTGAAAATTAAAAGCAACCTTGCAAGAAGAAATAATAAACCAGATAATCCTCCTATTAAGTGCTAGGCAAACAAACCAAACAGCTTGCTGAAACATTGGCATTAAACTGAATTTCTGCAGCAAACGTGAAGTTCACCCAGGGTCTGAAGTCCATCTGGGAGACCCCTGGCTGTGCCAGCAACCCTGGTGATTGCTGCTTGCTGCTGGCAGAGAGAGGCTGGAGCAGAAGCAGTGGGATGATAGTGGGGCAAGAGAAAGCCCCTGGTAACATATTGATCTGAAGAGCCCATGACTTATGGCACAGCAGGGAAGGAAGCATGGCAGGTAGAGGCTACACTGGCAGAAGTGCCATCACACAACAACCTGCTCCGAGATGAACACTGCACAGAAAAACTTGAATTAGAACCCTTTATTCCCTAGATTCTCACAACAGGAGTTGTATTTCTCACAGATATGTGTATACACAGGGTACTGCTCCAAGCCCGTCCCGGCCCTACACCCTGGGCCCAACCCATTGCGTGCCTTGCCAAGGGCAAAGGCAACAGACACAACTCTGCCTCGCCATTCACTGAAGGCAGATACAGTTTTATTGAATCTGGCTCCTATTAGCTGACTGTCTTTATATTTCCCCTGCAGCCCTTTTGTTTCCCATGGATTGATTGCACTGAAAATGGAGCCCACGCGGTCATTAACTTGACTGAATACAGCACATTTCCCCATGAAAATGCAGTGTGTGCTGGTTTGCAATTTCATACACTTACTTTTGTTGTATTCAAGAGATGCACTGCTTTAGCAGATACTGATTTACATCATGTGCTTTCCTGCACAGGACTCCTTCAATGTTTGCAGAATACACTTCCACAAATTACTTTTCATTAAAATGACAGAATTTCCCCCCATGCCCGCTCACATCCCCCTTAAGCCTCATTCTTTAATCAAAAGCTTTTCTCAGTCAAATTTAGTCCAGTGGCTCTACTGTACCCAGGCTCAATCTGTTTATAATTTTATTTCAACACACGGAAAATATTTGCAACCTCTTAAATGATGCATTGCAAACCAGAGCTTAATCCAAGGACTCAGGAGGAACAGCCGGCCAGTTTCCAGCCACTTGCTTATTCAGATTGACACAGAATCCCAGGTACACGCAGAGAATCAAGGGTCCTGTGCTCCTATTTATTCATGTGGTGACTTTGTGTTGTGGTACATGGGATTTGCACTGCATGTTTGCGCTCACCCATAGAGCCTCCCTGCTGCGGGCAAGAGTCATGGCTGGGGTTCACCTCCCAGGGATGCTCTGCAACTCAGCACCCAAGGCCATGGCTACTTTCCATATGGAGCTTATGTCCATATGGCTTTTCTCCTCCAAAATAGGGTTAACTCAACCATAATGTCATTGGGAATGCTGTTCCCTGTATGGTGCCCAAGGATTGACGTAAATCAGTGCTGTTCCAGGAGCAGACCAGTGAGGGCAGCTGTGGGAGAGCATTTGAGCTCTAAACTCATGGTGGAGATGTGGCCTGTTTGTGTAAAGCTGGTCTTGATCCCAGCCCCCTCTACCCTGCTGAGACAGGACTTGGCATCCTGCTCTGAGCAGACCTGGGCACTCACAAAGCAATTTGTTTGTTCCAATTTTCATTATTCTGGGATTATTATTAATTTTTTTGATGGCAGCACCAGCTTTGCTCTCTCTATGGCAATTGTGAGCAGTGAACAGGAGGCAGAGTTGAAACTTCAGTCAGTAAGAGCAGAATTAGGTCTTTGTCTTCAAGAAATTTAAGACATTTTCTGACCGTTAAGAGAGGGTAGGAGGAATTTCTCATTAGTGGAAGAGGGCTGCTCCTGTCTTGCAGCTGGCACTGGCTCACAGAGCTGGACACACTGCCCCAAACAACAGCACAAGGAACCTTTTTCCCTGCTGATTTCAGTCTTGGTTCCCGGCAAAGGAAAAGTCAAAGGAGGAGTAGCCAAGTGCAGTTACTTGAAAAGCATTTAGCCCTGGGAACAGCCCAAGTGTCATGTCATGATCCTGAGAAGCATTTGCCCTGCCCAGGGACTCAGAGCTGGGTAAAAATGAGCAAAGCAGCTGCAGCTGCATCTTTGGTATGGATGCCTGATGGGATCGATCGCCTGCAATGTGTGTGTGGCTCCATCACTTGGCCATTGCTTGGCCACCAAACAGTGGCTCTCCCCTGCTTCACCAAGCAGCATGGGGAAAGCCCAGCACTTGGAGAAGGAGCTCGCAATCCTCATTACAGGCAAAGGAGATGTCACTCTAACTGTGTCTTAATCATTATTAAGGCTCTGTTTAAGGGTTGTGTCAGTCCTTGTCACTACACAAATTTCTATATTTTTGCAATTTCTAATTTACGGCCAAAACTTGGGAGAGATGAGGAAATATTTCAGCATTAGTATTACACCTTTACTTTACATTAACCCATTTCCCCATGAAGTTCATCAAGAAAGAGCCAAACTGACGAAACAACCCCTACTGCAGGTATGGAGAAAGGACATGATCAATCTTTTCCTGACGGGACCAATTCCTTTGCAGTACCACCAGGAAAGCAGAACGTGCAAAGTTTCAGAGGCACACTTTGATGAAAGATGAGCACCAAACACGAACTCCCTTGTAATTTAAGGCTCCTAAACTCATAAACACAAACCAAGAGCCAGTCTCTCTGGATTTCTGATGTTTTTGCCTGAGGTGTGAAATCTGTACCCACATATTGCAGGTCACTACCAAACCATCACCATGGTGGGGCTGCCCGGCAGGGAACATCCCTACATATGTTAGCCTTCAGGTAAATAAATACATGAATAAAAGAACAAATAAATGCTGGAATTAAAAAGATGTTAGTCATGTATTGATATTAATGTATTCATGTTACCCTTTCTGTCTCTTGCTAGTACCACCTGTGTGTACAGAATATATTCACTCCTGCATCTCTCACTGTTACCAAGTGTTGGAACCTTTCTGCTTGACCTTGAAAAATAACACCCTCTGAATTATCTTTTGACTTCTTTGCCATTTCGCAAAACACTGATGTTTTC
Source organism: Strigops habroptila (assembly GCF_004027225.2). NCBI lineage: Eukaryota > Metazoa > Chordata > Aves > Psittaciformes > Psittacidae > Strigops > Strigops habroptila. The sequence continues at coordinate 7,022,402 of NC_044279.2, read as the reverse complement.
CTTTTCTGTCTCTTTTGGAGTACAGCCTGGAATTGCTCTGGATTATTTACTGCTTGACAGTTTAACTGCTTTTTATCAAAAGCCTTATTGATGAACTCATCAGTGATGGATTTACGCAAAGAATCCCATCAAAGGTATCCAGAGCTTGCAGGCTTTTCCCTCCAGAAGTGCGTGAAGAAGTTCAGCAGATGCTTCACTGCAGTGCAAGCCATCATCCAGCCTCCATTGGATAAGTCATCAAAGCACCACCATGTTGGGTTAGAAGAATCAGCACGGAAAGGCAGAGATGTCTCCAGAGACACACTAATACTGTTAAAACCTGCAGATTAGGGATGCCTAATGAAAAGACGGCTGATTTCAGAAATTTGGAGCAGGAGGCATCCCAGGCCAATATGAAAAAAAAGTTGAGTATGAGCATTACCCTACAACTGTGAACAGCTTCCTGATCAGGAGTTACACATTCATAGTTTCCTATAATATAAATCAGAAAAAGCACATAACTCAGCCACCGGGGCATGAAGCTGGAAGTGTAAGGTGAGATAAGAAAGACTGAAGGGACCATTCCTGGGAAGTCCTGGCTTTGAGTATTTTCTCTAATGAAGCAATTCATATTAATACAAGTATCTCAATTTTTTAAATTTATTTTGTTTTTAATGGGGAGCTTTTTTGTTTGGCTTTAGATTTCCTCTTCATTGTGAAAATGCATGAGAACCAGCAAGCAAATCTGGCCAGCTCCCTGTTCAAAAGGAAAGAGAAACTGGCTGCCCTCATCTCACTATTCAAACGACGTAGCACATGAAAAGAAAACGAGTAAACAGATTAATAGATTTCAGACCCAGAAAGGAACATTATGATTATTCAGCCTGACCGCTTGCAAATAGAAGTACGTGATTAAAATTCTCCTTGTGCCAATAATCTAAGGTGTTAATCAGGCAGGGACAGATATTGCTATAGAAATACTGCATATCCTACAGAGACTTTCCTTATTCAGTATACATATCAGCAAACTGCATTGGCTTTCTCATTTGCAGCACATCATAAAATATACAGCTTGAACAAGGCAAGGACTTTCCTTGTTATTATAGCTTTAAATCACCCACTTTTAAATCCAATGGTAACATACATCTCCAAGGCCACCAAAGAAAGAAAGCAGGATTAATTTTGGCTTACTTTTCTAGAACACAAGTGTGTGCCTGTGATAGAGAGGGATGGATGGGTGTTAGCACCCGCTCCTTTGATAGTGCTGTTCAATGCAACATTGCTGTGGGATTTATTCTGGGGGGCTGATGGTTCCTCAGCCCTTCATCACCACTGTAATGGTGGCTGCACCAGAAGGACGCTCCCCACCCTGAGGGGTTGTTCTGGAAAAGTTTGGGCAAAAATGGTGTGGTCATCTCTCAGAACCAAATTGGGCAAACCAGAACAGCTCCTTCCCTGCACCAGAAGTGCCATATGACATTTGCTGAGCAGCTGTAATGATGCTGTGCTTTGGTGAACAGACCTCTGTTTCCACTAGGACAAGACCATTAAGTCTCTGGAAAGCTCAGCTCAGGGATATAATGTAGTTTGGCAGTTAAAATCTTTGGAAACCACATTTTCCTTCACAGAATCCCTACTGCGGAGGTCTTTCAAGGTCCATGATTTTCTTAGTTTGATGCTGTCTTGTTTTATTCAAAACTTTATTCCATATTCAAATATCTGATATTGTATTCAAAATTTCCCCTGGTTCCATCAGCTATAAATAGTGTGACAGAACTAATTGCAACAAAATGACAAAGGACATGAGGTTTTTAAGCCTTTTGTGACTAAATGTTACTGACTGACAGCTTATGACAGCCCTTCAAATGCCAGCAGTCCATTTGCCTCCATCTATGCTTGTTCCCCCAGGCAGCCATGTGTGGAGGAGACCTAGGACCTGCCAGCTACAACAACACTCCCACAGTGCTGCCGTCACTATTTATGGGGCACATATCTCTAGTAAAGTAACCTGCACTCATAACCCACCATGCAATCAAATCCTAAGGAATACTGTATCAAACTTTCACATCTCTAGCACTCAGCTGAGGTCTCTAAACACAATGATGGGCAGAAGATGGGCACATCTTTTCCACTCTTCTGAGCTCTTACAGTTTGATTGGCACCTCCACAGGAGCCAAGGAATCATCAGTTATTAGCAGTGTGATCACATTCAAGTGTGCTCCTTGCCATTTTAAAAAAGACCTATGGAGTGTGGTGAAAACAGAGGAACAGGTTGCCCAGAGAAGCTGTGGCTGCCCCATCCCTGGCAGTGTTCAAGGCCAGGTTGGATAGGATCCTGAGAAACCTGCTCTAGTGGAAGGTGTCCCTGCCCGTGGCAGGGGGTTGGAACTGGATGAGCTTTAAGGTCCCTTCTGACCCAAGCCATTCTCTGATTCTATAACATATATGTTGGCCATTCAGCCTGTTGCCTGTTTTATTTCATTGCTTTGCATTAAATGAAAAGGCAATGCTGGAGCTCAGCAATCGTGTCTTTCAACTGTGCCAACCATGTCAGTCAACAGTTTGATGTCACCACATGTGAATCTATCCATACAATGGATTCACCACAGGTTTCACTGTGAAAAAGAGACCATTAAAAAAAGTAATTAAAATATGCGCGGTATGCATTAAACAACTCAAAAGTTTAGTTTTAAAGAGGTAATTGCTCTCTGATTTATTAATCTCCTTATTTGAGATCTCAGCAAATCAGTGCAATCACTTGCTCATTGTATATATATAAATATATATATTTAAATATATGTGATTTTGTTGCCTCAACCTTTCTCACTTTGCTTCTAGAAAACAGAGCTCTGTTAGACAAACCACCACATAAAATCCATTTTCCAGTATCTGAAGGCTGGAACAATGTATTTCCTAACTGCTGTCATATTCCTCCAGCTCTCCATAAAATAAGTGGATAGTTAAAATCTGGAGGAGATTCCTCACCTGACAGCAATTTAAAAGTAGGTCATGTTTTGGGACTAATAGGCTGGGTTTGTTTTCCTTATGACTTGTTTTCCAATGGAAACCAACCTCAATGTCCTGCCAGCATTAACTAGGAAGAACAGACCCAAAAATAATGAAAACCAATGTAATGGAAGGCGGAGACTGTAAATTAGCGATGTATAGTAAACAACTATGAAATATAAGATGAATGCAGCACTAAGAATTGACCTAAATATCACAAAGGAGTACAGAAAAGTACAGTAAAGTCAGTCTCAGCTGGAGCTTAAACAGCCCAGTTTTTCTGTGAATAACACTTAATAGAAATTTGCTGTTGTGTGCATATTCCTTTTTCTGAGTCTGATTTCCACATGCTTTCTCACAAGTAAGTTTGCAGGCAGATGTCATCATGGAAATAGCCAGTGTTAAGATCATATTGAGTAACACTTGCCTCAGTGCAGAAAGAGCTCTGAAGTTACAACTATATTTATATTTAAAAAGCCATTAATGTGCTCTTCAACTTTTGAGAAAGTATGGAGAAACTTGCAGAGAATTGATACAGAAAAAACAAAATTCTAGTTGCTTATAATGAAATATTCCTGAAGTAACTAAAGTAAATACAAGGAAAAGCCCATTTTATGGTACATGCACAATTTTAGAACATAAAAAATCTAAAAAAATGAGGAAATAAGTATTGGAGTTATCAAGGACAGTTCCCTGAAATGCTCTGTGGCCATGAAAAAGCAATCAGAAGGTTTGGGTGAAAACTGAGCGCAAAGGAGAAAACTATGTCCCCCTAAACATCCATGGTACACTTACAACTTCATTCTTGACAAAGTTCATCTCACCCAGTCTTGCAAGTCTACAGAATAAGCACCTGTATGAGAGTTACCGTCCCCATCTTGTTCAGGCAACACAAGGAAGGAAGCATTTCTATGGTATGATGCTGCTAAGGGCACATTTCAGGGTGTGAGGAATAGAAACATCCATTTCTATGTTCATTCGGACAAATCCCAACTTGATGATCCGAAGACACTTTGGCCAAAAGTATAGTCAAACTTAGGAAAGTGGAAAGAAGTAAAGCAAGCAGGGCCAGAGAGCTTCTCCATGAAAAGAGAGATCCCATTTGCAAATAAAAGAGATGACAGAGGAGATACGAAAGCACTCTACAAAGTCATGAAAGGATGGAGCATGGAAAGAGAAATTGAAGAATTATTTCACACCACAGATGAGAAATGAGGGACCTTGTGGAATTAGCAGGTGGTGGATTTAAAACAAAAGCCTTTGTCATCTAAGGAGCAATCCTGGAACAGAGGAATCTTTGGTACGACCCAATGAAACAGTGCTCATGTTCTTCTGTTCGTGCTCATCAAATTAATTATTGAATTACTCAACTCTGATCTGAATGTGCATACCTATAGTAAGGGAATATTTTGATTCATTCACTTAAAATCAAATATGACAGATTCATAGATTTTAAAGCCAGTCTGATAATCTAATCTGACCCCAGACAAAACAAAGACTGTACAATTTCTGCCTCAGATCCATAGCTCCTGGCTGGACAAAAGACTATCGCTTAGTAGTGTAGCCGGGCTTGACTTAGAAGATACCACTAATCCCTTGTCTGCTTTGTCCAATGGTTAATTACACACACTGACTAATTACATTGAGCTTTTTTCCAATGATAATTTCTGATGTCCCATCATTGGGTCCCTTTCAACACCACCTGCAGACTCTTTAGCTGTAATAAAGCAACCTTACTCTTTTTAGGTTTTGGTAACTTCATTTTTCCTGTTTCTATCTTCTATTTTTCTCTCTCAAATAAAAATGATATTCAACAGCTACTTTCACGGCCTCTGTTAAGAGCTAACTAGAAGCTGAGTGCATATAGAGTGATGCTCATTTCCAGGTTTCCATTTGGAAACTTAAATTACCATGTTAAGTATCTTCACTCACATCTGCATCAGTAATGATCTGGCCAATCCTGGGCAGGATACAGACCAGTGCTAAGTATCTGAATTTCAATACTGAATCAAATATAATATATAGAATATGGAGTTTCCAATTACCACTCTCTTCTGAACATCATTTGTTCACTCTACTACATCTGATGATTCTTATCTCACCACTGTTCAATCAAACTACCCCCATTTTGCACAGTAGAGTGAGAATTCCTCCAATTTTGAGCAGTGTAGAGAGACATCAAACTGAATTCTTACAACTTGGATGCAAACATAGCTAAATACAATGCATGTGACTGTTTAGAGCAATATTATATCTTTAAGTAGTAAACTCAGTTTCAACAGGAGCTGCAAGGGCACTTGTAATGCAATAGAAAGAACCAGGAGGAACAGGTATTGAATTTGGAAACCTCAGGATTGTACACAACTTGATTAATCTCTTGCCCAGTCATCTTTAAAGAGGGACACTGGCCATGGTGAGTGAGGATGAGCAGCATACATAATCAGACCAAAGCTGTTAAAAGCAGTTTATCGCAAACACAGTGGTCTAAATCCCACTGCTATCCATGATGCTGAGCACACCTTGCTATGTCCCACCTGAGACTTCTCTCTCACTCTATTAATTGCAGTTCTTCACATTACCCACCCTTTTCCAGCTCTGTGCATGATGACTGTGAGTGGACATGATTCATGATGCTGCTTGTGCACTGCTGACAGGCCAGCAACAGCACTCCCAGCTAAAACTTTGTGTTTATTTGCAGATCACCAGCTGCCTTCTCCTGTTAGCAACAGCTAATTTCCAAGCTGCACCCTCTGCACAGATAAGGCACAGCAGGGACCAGGAGGACCCTCTGATTTATTGTGGTTTGGCTGGAGGGTGGCAGCACAGATATTCTCTCACGGCCTTGAGGGAAGATTTATGATGTACAAAAGGCATCTGGTCCTAATTCCTGATATTCTCCAAAACCCCCAGAAGCTGGGCATGTGAAGCGCCAAGGCTCATGTGATTTTTGCTCTTCAACTACTGTGGGATGAGCTTCTCAAGGAGATGCTGTCCATGGCATCCCCATGAGAGATGGGAAGAATGGGGTGCCATCAGCAGCCAATGAAGTGACCAGGCAAAACTGGCCAGCAGAAAGGATGGCCTCCAAAAATGCTTGGAAGCCATGAGTGAAACCAGCTGGGCATGGAGAGAGCAGAAAGAGCAATCCTGATGATGCCCTGTGCTTGCTCAATCCATGTTGGCTGTCCAGCACCAAAATCAGGTACCGCAGCCACAGATTTACTGGTTCTATTCTACGCAATAGCTGAATTTACTGCCTTTTGAAAGAAACAAAACCCACCCTTCCTGGAGGGAAAGTATTTGTTAAAAGACATAGTAGGAGCATAGTACACAGAAGAGAAAGTTTCCAGAATGTCCTACATAAAACAAATGTGCCCCGGGGCTTATTATAATAATTCTTCAATTATTGCCTTACTGGTGGCTGAGTTAGCCCAGGCCATTGAGATGTTTCTAATGGAAATCATCAATTCATCACGGAGATGACTTCCAAGAATCTAATCACACAGATGAAAACAGACACATGTTCATGCTAATAATGAGGACTCCAGCAAAAGAGGGAAGATTTTATGCATCTGTTATTTTTAAAGGTAGCTATTTGCTCTTGTGTCTTAACAAACCAGGCTGGCCGACTGCCAGGCATTCTGGTTTTTACTGGGAGCGACCCATGGCCTTGGGGGAGATTTTCAATATCCACTTATACATTATTTCTCCAAGGCTGCTGTCTATTCTAGCACTTTATGCAGTTGCCTTGACACAGAATACCAAAGTCTGTAGCTAATTCTTCGTTAATCAACCCAAGTAGCTCCATGGGAATTTTATTTTCAACGCAGAAGAGCAAACCAATGCCAACAAGCAAACCCTTACAGTTCATGCTCAATATTTTATGAGTTTGTGTTACCATCACTGTGTCCACTTCCGTAATCTTTTAATAGGTGAATTAGTAACAAACTATAAAAGCTGGTGTTTGAAAAAAGCAAAACCATGATTGATACAACAAATAATCAAAGTTAGCTGGAACAATGGAGAAAGGATGAACCAGATTGTGTCAGATGCTGTAATCTGTGGGAGCTACATCCAGCACCAAAAGCTCAGTACGGCACAGTTCAAAGACTCTTCCCTATCTCACAGCAAACTCCTTGGTCATGTTCTCAAAGTTGGACCATCGGTGTGTGGATGGTGGTGGTGCTGGGGCAGGGCACAGCGACACTCCTGTCCATCCCACAAAAATCCCCCTCCCAGCAGTGGCACCCCAAAGGCAGCTCCTGGGAAGCACCACCCCAAAGCAGAGTGGGCAAAGAGTGAGGACATGGTCCTCATCTCCCTCAAGCCAAAGCATCCAACAGGACTATCCTGAAGCCTCAACACAAACTTGCTGCTTCCTACTATTTGCCACGTGCTGTGCACAGTTCTTCCTTGAGCTCTACCTCCTGGGGGCCATAAGGGATGTAATTCCCCCATGCTTCGCATTTCATACTTAAACTGCCCTATAAACCCCCATTCATGAGCAAGCCCCAAGCAACAGCACAAATACAAGCTGTAAAACTGCACCAGCTTCAGATTACAGCCATCAAACTGGTCCTCACAGCTCAGCCTGGCTGCTCTTGGGGAGGCCCATGGCAGGACATCACTGCAAGAGCATGCTTTCTGCCAGGCCCGCTGGCCACGGGTGAGGTGTAAACCAGCACACATGGTTTGGGACCTTATCCCACTCCTGGGGGATGCAAAGAGTTGTGCTGATGGGTGCAATGCTGAGCTGGTCTGAAATGCCACCATATCAGCTCAGCATATCCCATAGGGAACCCCTGGCACTACCATTTAATCACTGTCTGCTTAATTTGGCCAGTATAGGATCTAGTAAGATCATGGACATTCCTGCTGACAAAACATGACCTTGAAACTTCATGGATTCAGCTATGATTTAAAAAATTATGTTTTAGTCTTCCTTTTACATTTTATAGGGCTACTCCTAATTGCCAATCCTGGCTCCTCAGCATCTGTTCCATACGTTATAAGCAGAGTTATGTGAAAACTAAAACTCCTCCTCCATCCCAAAGCAAAAGTGATGATTAGATCAAACCCAAAAAATAATCTAGTAAATGTAACCCTCACTGTACTCCTGGGCTGTGTGATTTATACACCAAGGATAGCAGGGAGTTTAGAAAACAGCCAGACACTTCAGATTTTTGCTAATATGGTAGTCAAAACACATTGCAAAAACTCATGAACAAAAATGAAACACAGACTTTGGCTACAGGGCTCACAAGCCCTGCCCAGACATTCCAAGTGTCCTGCATTTGGCGATAGCATCTGACAAGCAATGGGCAAATACCAAGTGGGACAGACCTGGACATGCCAGTGGTGTTGCACTGATTACAGCAGGAAGGATTTCACCCAAATGGAGTTAATTTGGGGTTTGACAAGGAAGCAAGGCCACAATCACCTAAGATTATGAAGAAGCACATGGCAAGGTGGTGATGCAATCTGTATAGCAGAGCAATTTGCTTGAAGTGACTTTTATTTTGGCTCAGACCACATTTATAGGAAACTTATCTATAGTAGCTACTCCAGTCACTATCCAGTACATATGAGATCTGAGCAGCACGGAGCCTGCCCAATGCACTTAGCTGAAGAATGCCTTATTTTAGCTTTTAAAGAGTCTGTGCTTTGTATGTGCATATAACACCAGACAGCTTTTGCAGGATCCCTGCTTTTGGCAAGCAGTTGCCTCCCAGCACCTTGGAGTCTGCACGCTGATGCACAAATATTAGGGCAAAATTATCTGAGCAACTGATTATCTGCATGGGAGTGATTCTGCAATTTGAAAATAGAGGAAATGGTATCAAAACTCAGTGCCCTCCATTCAGGTGCTGCCAGGGAGGCACCGAGTCTCCCTAAGCCAATGAATTCAAGTCAGTAAACTGCTATTATGCTGGTCCAAAGGAAGAGACCAAAGAAAAGTGCTAAGAGGATAAATATCCACAGCTAGGTAGTCTGACCTCTTTCAGACCTGATGAGGATATCTTTGGTTGCCTGCATACCAAGCAAGGTTTCACTAACACCAACCATGGCAAAGAAATTTATAAGAAATTAATATTACTGCAGTAATTACATCTGATACAAGTGCTACCATATAACCCCATCATTCTCCCCAGGACCCTCATGTCGGTGTGTGTCAGGGAGGTGTGAGACATGCAGGATCATTGCACTCCCCTGAAAACACAAAAGCATGGCCAAGGCAAGAGCTTCAGCTGTGGGGAGCTGTGTTTAACCTTAGCTCTACAAGCGATTTCCTCTGCAACCTTGGGCAAGTCACTGAAGGGTGAATCTCAAAAGGGACCTAAGTCCCTTGAGAGGGAATTAGGTATCTATAATCAAATGTATGGTTCAGATAACCCATTATTGCTGCTGCCAAGAGGTCAAGACTCTCCATGCAGTCAACTGCCAGCAGGAAAGTTCCCAGGATGTGGGACACAAACCTCACTCTCTACTCCAGCTGGAAGAGAGGAGAGGGGGATTCAAGTCAATAGCTCCAACTCTTGGAAAGTACCCTAAACCACAGGGTGTTTTCTATACTTCCTTCTGAAAATGTTCCACCTCTCAAAAAATAACTCGAGACTCCCTCAGCGCCGAAACACTTACTCAGCACCGTGACTGCCTTATGGATGCTAATGTCATGGAGTAGTAAAGAGGTCCATTAAAATGAATGTCAATTGTTCCCTTAACCTTTGGAGGGAGCCAGATTCATCTCTTCAAGAAATATGTTCATCCTGCTTTTACTAGATAGTAATCTTAGCCCATATCTTCCATAACTAACTGGAAAATCACCAAGCTGAATTTGTCTGCCTCTCCAACAGGCAACCAGGTGTATTTATGCAGTAGAAGAAGCCATTCACTTTAGCTGTTTGTTACAGACCAGTATGGAAAACAGATTTCACGCTGATGATTTATAAAGTGCTTTAAGACAGCTCTTAAATAATGAGTTATAACCAGGTATGAACATCCAAAGCCACTGCTGAAAATGCTCTCCTGCTCTTGCTGTGTTATTTATGCTGCTCCGGTTGGAAGAACTCAGCTCCCTGGTCCAGCTGCTCAGCCCAGCACCAGGATTGACCCATCCCAGCACCACAGATGTCTGTTTTCTATTTGGCTGTGGTATTCCCTGTGCAATATTAAAATGTCATCAATTCAGTTTAACAGGCCAAGTAAAGGCCTTAGTCAACCATTTAACAGCTAAGTAAAACATATGGCAAATGCATATCAGTCCAGAGACTGCATTAAAAGTTTAAGGGTTCAATTAAGAGGAATCTTGCTGGTGTGTTCTCAGGAGGTTAGGAAAACAGAAATGCCAAATGTTTCCCCCCTCCTTGTAGCTGTTAAGCACCAGGCTGAAACCACTTGTTAAAGTGCTTTTTGTTAAAGTGCTATTCCAGTATGTTAAAAGCACCTCTGTATAATACTCCATTAAAATAAACTATTTATTGAGAAAATGGAGCTCATATTTTTATGATTTGGGGTTTTTTGTTATAATTGTTGTTGTTGTGCTGCTATGTCCTACCTTATGTTCCCATGTTCATTGTTGCCACCTGAATGCTGAGACTGGAAGTGCCCAACCCTCCTGCAAGGGAATGCCTGATCATAGAATCATAGAATAGTTATGCCAGTGCTCCCAAGCTCAGACACGAAACCCGCTTAACTTGACTTTCAGAGCTGACCAAAGCCATGTTTGAAGATGCAAAACCAAGCTGCGTTATCACATTTTTTTCTGTGGTTCAGCTTCCTTAAGGACACAGACCCAAAAGAAACACATCCCACAAACAGCAGTGTCTCCAGATTCAAGCAGGTATTGGCAATATAATGGACTGGCAATATTGTTGTAGAATAATAAACATAGCTGAAAACACCTCAGTTTGCAAGAACAGACCTCCCAGCTCCCCAGGGTCTAGTACAAGAGACTCCAGGTGTTGGGTCTCAGACAGTCTGACATATCCGTTGCATGACCACGGTGTGCATGTCCTATACAGATGATGCAGACACCACTTTAGATGCTGCAAACACCACCACAAACCTGCCCCAGCCATGTGGAAGGGGCAATGGCATTGCAGCTGCAAGCAGGTTGTCCCTCCAGTGTAGGATCCCCCTGGGATCCACAGCTTTCTGCAGTGTCCCTCTTGGTCACCTTGACACCAGGACCTCCCAGTAGCACAGGCACAAGATGAGGTTGATATGAAATATACAGAAATCATGCAAAAAAAGCAGCAGCTCCTTGGTGAGGCAGTTAGATCACAAGACTGGGCTTGCTCCAGAGACAGACGGCACAACAATAGTCACGATTTTTGCTGCCGTTGTTATTTATAGGCACAAAAATGTAGATCATTTAGAAACTCAGAGTGAGCTGCCAAAAGAGATACAGCAGCTGAACTCACTGCCTAACAGTCAGCCATGGTTTAGGATATTCTCTCCTGCAGCAGCAGATGCAAACCCTGCAGGGCAGCAGCTCTGGGGCGGAAGGATGCAGTTCTGCTGGCGCCTGGTCCACAACCACCAACCAAGGCAAGATGGCAAGTTTCAAAATCCACACTGAGAAGAGCACAAGATGCTGAATGCTGAATCCCTGCAGTCAACAGGCATTTTCTCCCCTGACTACAAACAGGCTTTGAATTTGGCCCTAAGGTCCTCAAGCAACAGATGGGACATGGGATAGACACAATCCCACAGATACTCAGCAAAGGACCCCAGCTGCAGCGAAAGACGATTGCAACCACCTAGAAAAAATACACGAGTGATTTCAGCAGGTCCCAGTACAGTGAATTGGGTGTGACAGACTTCCCAGGTCTCCTCTCTGCCATGCTGCTCTCCCCTTTTCACTCTGATGGAGGTTTCTCCTTCTGGCCTCTCCTGGTTTAGGGTACTGATGATGCTCAGAGTGTATCTCACAACCCTGCTTCTGTACCATATTCCACCTCTGCTCATAACTGATTCTGCGAGGTCACCTTATCCCCCTGCCCTCATCATCCTACTTGGGAAATACTCATCCCACATTCAGCTGTGCTGGAGGGCGTTAAGACCACAAACTGCCACTGCTCTCATAAGGGACACAACACCAAAACTGAGAATTGGGAAGAATTAATTTATTTTTCTACTGTCTGTAATTTGGTACAACTAAACCCAAACACTAAAAATACTTTTAAACAAAAGCCATGCTGAGAACAGCTCACGGGGCAGAGTGCGAAAGCAAGCAGTGATTCAGACATTAATGCTTTTTATTAAACAAATAAAACACTCCGACAAATGCCTCAGAGTCAACAAATTATTCTCACAACTATGCAAAAGCTACTTTATGTTTCAGCTTGGGGGCATTGTTTAATATTTACTCTAGCACTGTTTTCGAGAAAAGTCAATTTATTTCACCCAAGTGGAGATTTAAGACATCAGAGAGCCATCTGGTGGCTTGATTGCCTTCTAATTAAAATTCGTCTCTTGGGCTCTTGACTTCCTTTGATGCTGAGCTAAATTGGCTTGTCCAGAGCATAAATGAAGAGAAATTAAGCATCATAAGATGTGTGAAAGTAAAATTTGAGTATACGGAATTCCAGAGAAAATTTTGTCATTGCTTTGTAAAAGTGAGCTGCTCACAAAGACGAATGATGCATTTACTGTCTCATTTCTTTTTTACAAGTTTAGAAGTGGAATAAAGTTTCACAAAAAAATCCCTCCTATGATGGAAAAACAAGAGCAAAGTATTAAGTAAGTTCACGTTGCATTTCTATGGAATTGATGTTTTGATTCTTAGAAAGCTTCACCATTTTCCCCCATGACTTCATATATTTTGAAAGAGAACTGTATCTGTGGCTTTGGAAATACAGTAAACAAAAAGAAAAGAAGTAAAAAGCAGATGCTGGAACTAAGCATTACTGCTGGTTAAGGCATTCCCCTGGCATCTTTTCTAGGAAGGAATCAAAGCCCCATCACCAGTTTCTGGAAGGGTACCCAACCTCGAAGCTGCTATGGAGAAGGTGGAGGTCACAGCCTGGCACCATCTGCTGGAGCAGAGATCTGAAATGAGCAGAAGCTGCAACTCAATTTGCTGTTGGACCCAACCATGTTGGTGCGTGTTAAGTGTGCCAGGGTCTGGCTGCCAAGCTGAGCTCCTCCAGGGCTCCGCAGAAAAGGAACTTGATAATGTGGCTAATTAGGTTAGTACCGAGTTGCTCATTGCTGTTCAGAGGCTGGAGCAAATATAAACAGGCAACTTAAGAAGCTCTTCCCACCTTCAGGGATGGCAGCAGCTGAGTGAAAGTCTTCATTATGGCAACTTTGGATTCATATTCCAGCTAGGTGTAATTTTGGATGCCCAAGTCTCTCTTGGCATTTGGCCTTTATCCCTCCATCCCTGCATAGACATGCCTCTGCAAGTTTTATTGCCAGATCTGAACCTTCTAAACAGAAGATCAGGCAAGGCCAGATTGGCTGTGTAATTCCACTCCCATGAAAAATCTATTTTCATGATCAATCCCAGCCTGGAGCAGAGTCACCACTGGGTTTATCTGACAAACAAACACATGTGCTTTTGTTTTTTGACTGTGCCAGGAAAAGCCAATTTTGCAGAGCTTCACTGCATAGGTCCCAACGGTAACTACGCAAGCCTCACCCTGGACTACGGAGAAGTCTTAATTAAGAGCAGAGAAAAATCATGACAAGGCAGTATGTCCTCTCCAGAAGGCCAGAGTAGGTGCCATTCCCAGAAAAGGTGGCAGGAGTTACACCTGATCCTCAGAAAGGTGGTGCTGTGCTGCTCTCTGGAAGGCAGCAAAGCCTGAACGCTGGGATGTCAGCACTCTCCTAGAGCTCAAACAGCATTGTTAACCTGCCTGGGTTTCCCTGAACAAAACCCCAAACCCACAGAATCCTGATTTCAGCCTGCATTGGTGCCACCACTTCCAACAAAAAGCACATAAGAGAAAAGTTACTCAGAAACAAACCAGCAGTTTCTGAAGCTTCGTAGCAAGGAGAGGACAGATACTGGTTTTGTTCTATACTTTTGTCAGGGACGTTGTATGATTCATTGCTAAGACTTTCATTCCTCACCAGTCAGTTGGTGATATTCCTCCTGCTCCCCAGCCACTTCTACTTGCTTCCAGTATTTTCATCATTTGTATTTCTCTGTGATCCCCACAGGAGGAGCCTCAGTACCGCTCTAGCAGGCAGAATCTGAGATCGCCAAAGAGCTTTTGCAGTTTCACCCTATATTTACGGCTGTCCTTTCAGCTGTTAGCCAGGAAATATTTTTCTTAAATGACTCTAAAAGAGCATACTGATCAATCTGCAAAGAGTTTCTAGGGATGTTTTTCATGGACTAAAATCTTTTTAGTCAGAGGCACTTGGTGCACTGGGAGCTATAATCTGAGAATGTGATTCTCAATTCCCTGTGTAGGGGATTATTTATGGAGGCAAAGTTACATCAGAAAGTGTTTTCAGGATCACGAGATGAAATATACCTTTAACAACTTACTTGCCAGCAAACCACAGGAGGTTGCTTATGTGTTGGAGAGTGGCTGGTAAGACAGCTTCATCCTGGAAACAGGCAAAACTAGGTTTCGAAAATTGTGCATTTTTTGACACCACCACAGGCTCCTTCTGTGCCCTAAAGCATGTTTTTCCCGTCTGAAAGCTTTCATGTTGCCTTCTGCTGTTTGTCTTATCTATGAGCTCCAGGACTTATGAGATCTCCAAGGCTAGACCAATGTATCTGTGCCATTGCTAACCCAGCACAGAGCATCGTAGCATCCTCCATAGCCAGTCTGGGAGCAGACACAGATCCTTCCCAATCCATGCCTGCAGGCTTTCCAACCAGGAGAGGATGGGTTGCATTGCCCCGCAAGCCAGGATCCACCTGGAGCGCATACATGGGCCCAGGATGCTGGGAGATGCTCCCCAGGGTCCCCTCTTAGATATGGCTCATGTGCTAAGAAAAATCTCAGTTGTCCTCTGGTCTCCGTTCCGTCATGGAAAAACAGTTAAACTCTATTTCTGCCACTAAAATTTCCTGGTAGTAGCAACAGTTGCTGGAGGAACTGCTTCTTGCTGCTCTAAGGCTGGTTAATTAGAAATCTATAGACTGTCGTTACATAAGAAATAACAGATCTGTTATTTTTCACGTGTTTAATTATTAATAAATTAATGAGATGGAAGCTGATGTGCAAGGAAGAATGGCTTTCAGTCTGAAGGAAGTTAATATAAAATCTAAAATGCATTCTCTTCCAGCTTATTAACTTTGAGATTGATGTAATACCCTCAAGAGGTTTGTCTCTTAAGTTTATATTTAAATTTGCACAAAAGTAATTTCTATATTCAGAATCAGATCCTGAAAGAATTTTCTTTTACAGAGTGAATTTTCCTATTTGGGAAAACAGAAAAAAAGCCATTTATAAAATGTGGTAGAACCTGAAGATAAATGTAACTCAGAAAATTCTTGCTTTTCAGAGAAGAGTAAACTGGAGCCCAGCTATTCCTCACTAAAATATAGAATGTGCTCTGCAAAATTTCAGGAGGAAATTCATTATATTGCCCATTACTGATCACAGGCAATCACACCCAAAGCATCTGCAATATTGGCCAGTTTCTGTTCTAATTTTCTGGGCACTAGAGGCAATTTCAAATTGCAGAAGACAGAATTGGGGAGAAAAACTCTTGCACCATTTTGTCCATCAACCTTTTGATTGTTTCCTCTGAAGCTGCAGGATTGCACCCCACTTCTGTCCTGTTCAGCTTTGAGTGCCAGAGCTGTTCACACTTCATTCAGAGAGTATCTTCAACTGTTAGGGAAGTGTGTCCTCATACTTACCATAAAAATCTCCTGTTCTTTCATTCTTTTCTTACTGTCACGCCATTGCTACCCTCTCTGAGGCAGATGTCTCAACACCAGCACCACCATGGAAGCCTCAGCTTTGACATCCTTTGGGTGGCTGTTTTCTAAGGCCTTGCACCCAGTGGGACTCTTCCCAAATTCTCCTGTTCATCCTCTGTGAGCTCTCACTGGAATCAGCACTGCTGCTGTAACATAAACCCTGTCAGAACCTCCTTCTCCTCCTTCTGAGGGTGTATGGAAACTCCAACACTAGTACCAAAATCACAAACACCTCTTTTCTCTGCCACTGGGAAACACTGAGCTGTTTATGGAGCACATGTTACTCCCCTGTTAAAATTCAGAAGATATGTTAAAATTACCATAACTTAATGTCACAGGAGAGATGAGCTCCAAAGTTCTCTTTGGAATTTCTTGCTGAACAGAAGTTTCTGCAGACTGTATTTGCTTTTCCCTGAAAAAAAGTGGATACATCCTTCTCCCCACCTCAGCAAAAGCCTGAATCACGGCTCACTAAGCATATGGAAAAACTCACAGTGACTTAGTGGTTCTGAGCAACGTCCCACATGCACATGCCAGCTATTAGCCTAAACATCCTTCCAGAGCATAGTTTATCCTAGACTGGGTTCTTGCTGATGTGTCTTCTCCAGAAAGATAGAGGTTTACAGATCTGTACTTGCTATTGCAGGTTAACAGAGATGCAGAAACAGATCTCCCGGCTTTTTTACACCTGCAGTCAGCATGAGCAATCAGAAAAGGTCTGTCACAGTTTTCAAACAGCAACCAGTCTTCCTCCTTTAGCAGCCTGCATCCACCAGATACTGTGCATAACACATCCCATATTAATCATCACTTGGTCAAACTAACCTCTTGAGCTCTTTTAAACTCTTCCCAGGCATTTCTGCCAGCCTCTTAAATCATTTTTGTACTTCTTGTCGCAGAGAGTCTCAATATCTTAATGCTTTTTCAAACATCGTGGGTGATGCATGAAACTCTACATTCCCCTGTCAAGCCCTCAAAATAACCATTCTATACTTAGAAAAGGAAACACCTCTCTGTTTCAGCCACTGTGAAATGCTGAGCTGTTTATGGGGCACATGATACCACTTTCAAAACTCACAAGATTGTGTATTTCCCTCTGTTTAAGGCACTTGTAGGCTCTCTCTTTATCAGGGAGATGTTGCCAGAAAACTCATAGGGATCCACTTAAATTCAAGAACTCTACTCCTCCATCAGATACATCTCAAATTAGCCAGTGTTTCCAAAAATTATTAGGAAAGATGAGTGGAAGAAACAGAAAGACCATGTTTCTCTCTGGGAAATCAGCTTGAAAGGGATGCCATAAAGTAACATTTGCAAATATCCGTTTTTGTAGTTGACAATTTAGTTTAGAACCTTAATTACCTAACTGAATCACTTTCAAACTGCATAGTAAAAATAAATGACTGCAGAAGCCTAAATGTATGAGTATATATACCTTTTAAACATCTTGAATTTTTAGACAGTATATCAAAAAGAAAGAGAAGGATGCAGTCTTATTTTTAATCACTTTTCTACTACTCATATTATAAGGAACAATTGAAATACATCATAAGAGACATCTTGAGATATTTTGGCACGCTGCTAACTGAAACTCATAGCTTGACATGCTATCTTGGCTAATTTAACTTTGAAGTCTTTGCTAATTCTTCTCTGGATTATTGCCGAGCATAAGCTTGATCTCAAAGCTCACCCTGTTTGGCTTTGTACATCTGAGCCAAGAATGACATAAAACATTTTAAGTAGCTCCTGGAGAACTTTTTAGAAGTGTTATTGATGAGAGCAGGTTTGTATGTGCTGGGATGGCCATGTGAGTGTTGATGAGCCCGCAACACAAGGGCTGAAGGGGCAGCAAGGAAGGGAAACTCATTGGATGCTGTGTTGGAGATCGCACCATTTTGCTCTGTTTGTTCTCAGTAGCATGAATGTGATGCATTGGTCGATAGAATCATAGAATAGTTGGGTTGGAAAGGACTTTAGATCATCTAAGTTCCAACCTCCCTGCCATGGGCAGGGACACCACACACTAAACCATGTCACCAAGACTGTCCTACCTGGCCTTGACACTGCCAGGGATGGAGCATTCACAACTTCCTTGGGCAACCCATTCCAGTGCCTCACCACTCTCACAGTAAAGAACTTCTTCCTTTTATTAACCTAAACTTCCCCTGTTATTAAAGTTTGAAGCCATTACCCGCTTGTCCCTACCACTTACAGTCCCTGATGCAAGAGTCCCTCTCCAGCATCCTTGTAGAACTCCCCTTCAGACACTGGAAGCTGCTCTGAGGTCTCCACGCAGCTTCTCTTCTCCAGGCTGAACAGCCTCAACTTTCTCTGCCTATGCTGAAGGTGATCCTCCTAAATGGCCAACCAAAATCAGAGTGCCTGGGGTGTGGACAGCACACAAAACCTACCCCACCACAGCCTTCCAGCATAGTCCTTCATCAGCCCTTATCCCACTTTGCACCACCAGGCACAGCCCTTCAAGTTTGCAGCCCTTAGCTCAGGGTCCTGTTGGTTCTCTCTTCCTCATAAACCTGTTTTTGAGTGAGGACTTCTCCCAGAGACCACCCGCGTGTCTCGCCTTTCCCGCCAGCTCTGACTCAGCCAGCGTAGGACTGCGAGCAGCAATGCGAGGCAGATCCGTGACAGCTTCCTCCCAACATACTCCCTTCTCCCTCCCTCACTACTGAGCAGCAATTCACACCACCAGGGAAGCACAGGATGCTGCCTTAGCACTGACTCCTACCCAGCAGATGCTACACTTCACTTGGGATCGGCAAAGGGGCTCTCTGCCCGGGTAGGGTAGCAACCAGCACAGCCTCTAGGACCAGAGGCACCAAGACCAGCCCTGAGACCCCCCCTCCCTGATCTTGAAATTGGCTGGAATGGGAGGCATGCTGGTCATCTTAAGGAGATTGTGGATTTGCTTGAGGAGCTGACCATGCAGATCCAATTTCAGGATTTGGGGGTCTCCTTCTGTGAAAGATGTCAACTAAACTAAGGCCAGGAAATGAGCTTAAGCACTCATTTAAGCAGCGAATGGGTGATGTCCATGGATTCCCCCTAGCTCACACCTTGGCTCTGTTTCGGATCACTACAATGAGATCTCTAGCACCTCCAGCTTCCCACCCTGGCCACCAGGTCATGCAATTCACACCTTCAGTGTCACGCTGTAAAAGCACTGTTGTGATGGACTGCAACATGGTCCTTCACATCCTACGAGTCACTGAACTGAGAAAAGACAAGCAGCACATTGATCACATGTGAGGGCCATCATGGCACCATCTAGGGCCTCCAGGAGTCCAAGGGCCAAATGCTCTGTGGTGTGGATGTACCTGACATGCAGAGCACACCGGTCATAAGCAGGGTAAGTCTAAGTCTATCCTAGACACTTGGCCCAGGGGTCATGAACAAGAATTCTTTGCCGTGAACATCAGGTTTGGTCCATTCTCACCCTTTAGCTATTTTATCCATGTGTTTTATTTGCCAAAGTATTTTCTTCTTCCCTAGCTCATCACAAGCACTCTACAATCCCATGCAATGCTCACTTTTTTTTTTTTTTTTTAATAATTACAGCTTTATCCAGAGGCAAAACCTCATCTTTCACCTATGGGACCGATCCTATAAAAGTTAGCAGAAAAGTTATAGCTGAACGCAGGAACAGCATGTTGTGCCCCTAGATGTGAGCATGGACACACACTCTCTGCACTCCTCAGGCTAGAGAAAGCCCCAAAGAGTGTCAGAACCGACACCTACTCCTCAGCTGGGCATAGAAAGCAGATCAGTGCTGCTCATGCCATCCTCATCCCACTAGTCCTGTTTGTTCTCTGTCTTGTTTCCAGCCCTTCCACACAGTCCTTGAAGATCCCTTTGAGGCATTCTGTTTATATAGTAAAAGTAGGAGGGCATTCCTTATTGAATGTGGAATGAGATTATCTAATGGTCCCAGATGGTTTGATGGTTGTTAATTTTCATCAGTCCATTGCTTAATGCAGTTCTGATATGAGAGGCAAGCCTTTGCTCAATGCAGTTGAGCCCAGGAGCCGGGCCAGGGCAGAAATCACTGGGTTAACAGGGTTTCAAGATACAACTGTAACCCCTCCTCAAACTAGTGGTAAGCACTGGATCATCATAGCCACAGAATAGCCATACACAACCATCACTCCCTATTTTTTGAGAGCAAAATCTGCCATTATGCAGACACATACATGGGGCTTCTTCTGCATTACACAACGTGTATGGTCACTTGTGCTGGTCATTTGAGACATGATCTTCCTAGATGCTCTACAGCCTTTAAACTTTTAAGCGATTAGTATCAGACTGAAGTTATCTACATACAGCTTTCAACCAATGTATCTGACTACACATAAGCCATTCACCAAATTGCTTGTAACCCACCCAATTTCAGGGGAAATAAAGCAAGTGCTGCTCAAAATAGTACTCAGAATGTCCAAAGCTGGAATTCACAGTCCTCCAGATCAGTTTTGGGCACTACTGTTTGGTCTGATAGGCCTACAGTCTCTGTCTGGTGTACCCTACAACTCTACCAATGTGTAGCACCACCAAAGTGCAATACCATTCTCAACATCACCTTAATTTATTTTTGTCCTATGACATGACTAGAAACAACTGCCCTGCAAAAAGAAACATATCCAGGTTATTACAAATCTTGATAATCTATGATTTATGAGATTGTGGGAGATTTTTTCCTGGATAGTTATATTTTTACATGTTGCTTTGACTTAATAACGACACAGTAGAAACAAGTCTATTCACTATGCCTCAGATTTGTAAAGGACTCATTGAAATGATAAGTGAAATGTTTAGAAAACTGCTGAAAAAACCAAAGCCATCAAAATCTCAGTTAATTAGCATTAACTAAGTAACTGCAGAAATAACTGAATTAGCCTATTTTCTTGCTGTAGGTAAAGATTAAAAAGTATTCAATTTATGTCAGTTTTCAAGTTGCTAAGGATTATGAGAACAATGCACACTATTTTCAGCTCGCCAAGGAGAGTGAACCAAATGTAAGAGCCCAATCTTTCAGAAACAGTCCTTCAGATGATTCATGTGCAGAAGCCTGGCTGGAACACCCTGTGTGGCCTGACACCATCACATTGTCTTTCCGTGGGAGCCAAGGCAAAGTCCCCACCACACACCCAGCCAAATAATTAAGAGACTGGGCTTAAAAGGGAAGTCTTGTCTGTGTCATGTATGTCAGAGGAACTCCAAGAACAGCCAGATCCCATGGCCTAGCCAGGGTGCAAAGGCTCACTCCAGTAAAGGAAATAACTGGTGAGGGAAGTTTGGACAAATCTCATTATGTCAAATTTAGCTGCTGGTGCTGGTTAAACTTTGGTTCTTTGTGTCCAAAACAGCACATTTCTATTGCAAATGTTATTATCCATTATTTATATATATAGAGAAAGGCAAGGAAGGAGTGGGAGTGGGGTTGCCCTCTACGTAAAAAAAAAATATGGAGTGATTGTACAGAGCTGTCTCTGAAAAACAGCAATGAACAGACCAAGTCAACAAGGGAAATCTCATGGTTCGTGTTTACTACGGACTGACTGATCCAGAGGGGGATGCTGATGAAGCGTCCTTATTTCAACTACAGTATGTCAAGCTCTGCTCCTGCTGAGGGACTTCAACCACCCTGACATCTGCTGCAAAGCAGCCAGAAAGCTATGAGCAGTCCAGGAGACTCTCGGAGTGCATTGAGGATACTTTTTTAATCCAGGTGATAGATGGTGCAACCAGAGGAGAAGTGTTACTGGACCTGCTGCTCACCAATACAGATGGACTTGGGAATACCAGTGAATGAAAAGCTCAACATGACCTGGCAGTGTGTGACTGCAGCCAGAAAGCCAACTGTATCCTGGGCTGCATCACAAGAAGCAGGACCAGCAGGTCAAGGGAGGGGATTCTCCCCCTTTACTCCACTCTTGTGAGACCCCACCTGGAGTACTGCGTCCAGCTCTGGGGTCCTCAGTACAGGAAAGACATGGAGCTGTTGGAGTAGGTCCAGAGGAAGACCATGAAGATGAACAGAGGGCTGGAGCACTTCTGCTATGGAGACAGGCTGGGAGAGCTGGGCTTGTTCAGCCTGGAGAAGAGAAAACTTCAGAGACAACTTACTGAGGCCTTTCAATACATAAAGAGGGTTTGTAAGAAAGATGGAGATTTTTTTACCAGGGTCAGTTGTAACAAGACAAGGGGCAACAGTTTTAAACTGAAAGAGGGTAGGTTTAGATTGAAAATGAAGAAGAAGTTCTTCCCTGTCAGGGTGGTAAGACACTGGCACACCTTGCCCAGAGAAGCTGTGGCTGCCCCATCCCTGGCAGTGTTCAAGGCCAGGTTGGATGGGGCTTGGAGCAACCTGGTCTAGTGAAATATATACCTGCCCAATGGCAGGAGAGTTGGACTAGATCTTTAAAAGGTCCCTTCTGACCCAAATCCTTCTTTGATTCTATGATTTATCAGAAAATAAAGTTCTAGAATTTTCAAACAAAATTCTAAATATGTGGCCAGTAGAACCTGACAAGCCAGTGAGTTTTACAAGGCAAAGGCTTCACAGGTTAATTGTACAAGACAGATCTGCACTGGAATCTCATTCTATCTACTGAGTGAGAATTCAATATGAAGGAAAGTAGGATAGCTTTTGGTTTAGGAATTTCTCTGAAGAATATAAACAATACCAAATTCTCTAAGGTGGGTCATTACATGAGAAGTAATGCATTGGAAAGAAAATATGTTTTCTGAAAGCAATGTTAATATTTGCATTCTAAAGGGCACAGGCGTGTTCAGAATGAAAAAAAATGACTATTTTATGCATTCAAAGTCCAACCAGAATAAAAACAGTATGTATTCCCTTTGCCTTGTGAATAACTATTTAGCAGGACCAGGACCCAGAGGCCATGAATATAATTTACCACCAAGAGGCTATAGATTACGTAAACAGCAAGAAAGTAGATTTTGCATTAACAGCCCCAGGGCATGGGGTATGCATGACTGAGAGTACACAAGAGAGTGTCTTGAAGGCAGCATCAATTCTTCTGCCATAGAGTCAATTCTCCTGCTGCTAGCTCAGTTTCCCTCTCCCATTTCTTCTTCTCCTTGTCCTGTATTAAGGAGACACCTGATCACCATGTACCTGTGGCTAAATAAGGGGTGACATCCCCAGCTGGGAAGTTGTTCAGAGAGTATAACCCTGCAAGCTACTTCTAAACCCCTTGGTGTTCATGCCAGTGGTGAAACTGTGGACAGGCTGAAGTTTGAATTGTGCCAAAAAGCTCTGAAAAGGAAGCTTTTGAGCAGTGATTTGCGCTGCAGGGTGATGGACAGTGGTACCACTGCCAGACCAAGAACACTTAATGGATGAACTGACGTGTCCCGCTCTGAAATCTAAAAAATCAAACGAGGAGAAGAAATCTTTTAGCTGCTCTGCTTTTCTTTTTTAATGGATTTTTGGTGACAATGTTCATATTTTTGCAGAGGGAACAGGGTTCAGACTAGTTATTTTGAGAAACCCCTTGAAATCAAACTAAACTACCCTTTAAGCAATATAGCTGTGCCAGAAGTTGTACTTTAAATCACTTGGTGTTTGCACAATATATTTGTCCGAGGCACTTACATGCCTAAACTGATATTGTCTCAAAACTTCATAGAATTTAACATGTTTATCCTCACAGCATTCACATGTGGCAGAAAGGGCTCTTATTTCCACTTCCCAGAGGGGCAGAGGCTCAGAGGCTGTGCCTGGTCTGTCCCTGAACAGGAACAGGATCCTCCATGCTGTCAGGGCTGCTGGCATGCTCCCCTGGGTTCACCATGAGCCACCCATCCTCCTGGCCAGCTCAGTGGATAACACTGATACAGATATTTTTTATTTGCTGGTATAGAATCACAGAATCATAGAATAGTTCAGATTGGAAAGGACCTTAAGATCATCTAGTTCCAACTCCCGTGCCATAGATGTAGTCAAAAAGGTCCTTCATAGAGTGAAGGATGCAGAGTGGCAATAAGATGTCCAAGCACATCCAGACAACTTTCCTAGGAGGGTCGGTGGGTTTGAAGCCTTATATATCAAGTCTAAGACTCTCATGTCCCCAAGAATCCTCCTACAAAGGCTCTTTCTGGTGTTTATTATTGAGGCCAATAAGTATTTCAACCATAGAGCTCATTACTAGTTAGTTATTGCAATGCATCCTGGAGCATCCATCACTTTGAGCTCACTCCTTTGCATGTGAACAAGAGAGCGATAGAGAAGAGACCCAGCATGCCTTTTTTTTCTGGGCTTGGGGGGACCTGGAGCACCACTGGGGTATTTCCCAAATCACCCACCCCAACCTTGGCCCCCATTGGAGATCCCAGGCACACTGTGCTTCCTGCTGCACAAAGATGGAGCACGGTCATGGTTGCCAAAGTGAGGGAGGTGATGGAGCCAGGCCTGCTGTGCGCGTGTGCTTTGGCACATTGCCTCCTTCATCCCATATATGCAATAACCATTATCCACCTACGATGTAGCATAAAGAAGTGGATTATTAAAATCAAGGGTACTGTTGTTCATTTTTTATTCAGCCTGGGTTTAAAAACTGCTGTTATAGCTCTCCCAATACCAAAGCTTAATTGATGCCTCTTTTGTTCCTCCTCCATTGCCTGGTATGATGCATTTGTTGCATTTCACGTTTACCCTGCCACAGTAGGTGAAATCCTGGCTTTACGTAGTGGATATTTAACTTAGGATGTCATACCTTTGCTGCTTTAGATTTCCACATATCTGTGCTATAAGGATAAATAAATGTATGCAATAATGATGGCCATCACCAGTCATGCTGTTACACTGAGTCACCAAGCAGCCTGGATTATCTTCTGTTTCTGTACAGATTTTCTGTACAGGTTTCTGTTACAGATCGTGAGAGCGATAAAATCACTGCACAGATACTTGTACAGCATGGGGTGCCCTAGGGAAACACTGAAGAGGATTAAGGCATACTTGAATATGTTTTTCAAAATAGGTCAAGACAAGCAGACAGCCCGTTCACTTTTACTCATTCCCCGATGCACCAACCAGTGCTTCTCGGTGGACAACGCTAGAGACCAGGCTCCAGTACTCCTATTTCTTTTAACAACTTACTGCATGAAGAGCAGCACTGATTTGAAAAAAAAGAACCAAAACCAACCAACCAAACAAACCCCAACCACTTAATCTTCCTGAGAATTAATTAGGAAAGTATTTTTCTGTGGGCAGAGAAACTACAAGACCAGAATCATCTGAGATCACAATGTAAATCAATGATGAGTAGACAAGAGCTCAAGATTTTCAGACCTGTGTGCTCTAACCACAATAACATCTTTGCAAGACTCTGGAGAGCAGCAGCTCTGGTTCCTGTTACATATTATTGGTAAACAGGCTAGAATATTTTTCTAATAGAAAAGAGACGTGTCCCTTACCTACTCTGCACTGCCTACATATTTTAGCTTACAGAAAAACATTGCCATTCCATTAGCAGAATACACTCAGTTTCCCCAGCTCACGAGAGACAGTTTAATGAGCACCTACCACTGAGATTCTGTGTTGCTTCTACTTTTTCTACCATATGGCTCAGCTCCTGCTTTTCCCCTCCTCCTCTCCCAAGCTGTGAGCTGTCTCCTCTGCCACATGTCCCTGTTGGTTGCCATCAGGAGCCCCTGCTCCAGGAGCTGTGCCTGCAGTGCTCACAGTGGTGTACTGAGAATTAGAGCCAGACAATCCTTCCTGACTCATTAACAGCTGAGGGGCATTTGCAGTGGTCCTTCACAACATCATTTGCCTTGCCAGAGGCTGTCATGCACCAGGAAAATCAACCAAGGAACAAAATATACCTGTGCCTGCCTCCCGCTGGCATCCAGAGGTTGTAACATACAGACTGGCTTTAGGTGACCTATAGCAGAATATGAGATGAGTATCAAGTACAATCCCCTCTGGTACATCTCTGTCTCCCTGTGCTGCTGCAGTTTTGGAGAGCAGTATGTCCAACCGTGTGGCAAGATATGGCCAAGGGGAGCAGGCTGAGAGCAGACATGCAATCAGGAATGAAGCTCAGCCATAGGTGATAACCTACTATATGACTACCATCTGGTCACATCTAACAGCATACTCCAAGGAAAAGGATATTCAGGCTAGAGAGCAGCTCTAGACTTTCAGCTAAATGCTTTTTTCTATTTCTTTCTTTTTTTCTTTTCCTCACTTTTTTTTTGCCTGTGCTGTTGTGCAAACAGTTGCCTTTTTTGCACTAAACTTCTGCACATACACAGCCATGGATACACTAGCATATTTCTTGAGTTAATTCAGCCCAGGTCAGGCCAGGATTAAAGGACAGAGTGTTCAAAAGACATCTCTCCAGCTCCGTGGGAAGTGCTGTGGGCAGCAGCCCTGCCTGCTCGCAGCACTCCTCACTCCCACTCCATTATAAAGTAAATGCCCATACACAGCAGAGGAATGGTTCCCCGCCCCAGAATGTTCCCATATGCTGTTTACAGGAGCTGCTGGGGTCTCTTAAGAGTGGCCACATCTCAATAGGGAGGAAAGGGACTCCAACTACAACCATGTTAAGCTCTTGAGGAAGAGGGTGGAAGATAAAATGCCTTTCCCCAGGAAATTTGTCTAAATTAGGACCCCGTCTTCAGTAGCAGAAATCTAGCCTATCCTGACAACCCTTCAAACTAGGCAAGATAGCATCAGTGTAAAAGCAAAACCTCTACACAGCAAATCCAGCTACAAAACCATCTGCAAAGAGCAGATTTAAAAGCTTCCGACAGAGGGTTCCCAGGCCCCAAGAAGCAAAACGTCAGAAGCACTTTCTGCACATGGTCCTGCCCATGCTTCCAGAGAAACAAGCATTAATCAATGGAAAAGACCCTGGCCTGTGGTGAGATAAATATCACCATAGACAAGGCCTGGTGAGCAACCAGCCAGGGTAATTTCCCTCTGCTCAGTATCACTTAATTATATTTACACTCCTTGTCCAGTGGCACTGGGGTAACATTTTACAACACAGTGACCATGATCTTTAGCACTGAGTATAGCTAAGACCCACCGTCATGACAAGGAGCTTTGTAAGGGATGGCAGGTATGGATGCTTGGCCTTGCTTTCTCCTAAACGAATAACCCCTTTTATGGAGCTGTAAACACTCACAGCAGAGTTTTTAATGGCAAAAACCCTAAGGCAGAAATAAATAGTTGCATAAATTTTAGTTTGTTAACTAGCTCTTAATATTAAGAATGCCAACCCCAGTTTTTAGGAGTGGTGCCTCTTTGTATGCTTACACAGGTCTTAAAAATATCAGCTCTCTGTCAGTGCATTTCAAATTGTATTTCTGATTTCTCTTTCATTACAATGCTTTTTGGAGAGGGGTACCTTCTTTCCTCAGGGACATATAGACATCTAAAGGCTCCACTGTGTCTAAGGATGTCAGTGCTCCTTAGAGTATCATCAATGAGGGATGAAGAAATAGAATTAAAGAGCAGTTAAATGCTACTAACCAACAGAATAATCAGACAGAATAAACACCAAACTCCTCCAAACCATCTTCGGTACTCTAGCAAAGAAAGCCTTTTTCAGCTAAGCCAGGATCACACAGCCCCAAATGGGAATTTTGTCTTGGAGAAGGGAAAAAGAATGATGTAAGCATTTGGGTCTCTGAACACACTTTTCCTTCAATCTAAGGGGGGAAAATGGCCTTTACAGGCTAAGATACAACCATGCGGCATGAATCAGAATAAAATGAGCACATGTTCTATAAATGCATCAAAGAAAGGCTTCACCAGCAGCAGTACTTTCTTTTTCTATAAAATGCTTAAAAAAGTAAGTTTGGCTACAACACAGCTAACCACTGCTTCAGAAAAAAGGAAAAAACCAACCCCTCCACATTTCTTTTCCATTGAATAATTTTTCCAGGGAGAACGTTTGAAGCAGAAAACTATGGCAAGACTTCTGCAGTCCTATGAAAAGAGTTTCTGTAAGAAGAGGTAACCACAGCACTATAAAAGGAAGACAAAACAGGATTTCAAACAGCAACCTGTATTGCCATTAAAAATTCCAGGCTTTAACCACAATCCTGTTCAGGGCCCTGACCTCAGCCCAGCCACTGTATGAATCTCCCTGGCTTTAAAAATATGCCCTATGTAGATTTCTGGAGCAGGAACAAGATAAAACATAAACCAAGATCTTTTCTTTCAGCATGAATATGAATGGAACAGTAATGCTTCCCATCACCTTGCTTAATGGGTTCTTCTTCTACAAGTTATACATGGAGCCTCTGGATAATACAATACAAATATAACTGCAAATTAGCCCAACACTGACTCTGGAGTCACTTACAGACTCTTGACCAAGAGAAGCCTACCTGACTATACTACTAGAACAGAGGTTGGAGCTGAGATATGAGAATGCGTGGGAATTTGAGCCTATCTTTTTGCCACAAAATCATTACCTGTCTTCTGTTACACACTGATATGTAAAACTCGTGAGCCTACTACTGTCCCCTTCACGACAGTCTGCACAACTTTCCTCCAGAAGAAAATTCCAGAGCGAAAACCAACTTTTAATAATGGTTTCACCATGTAAAAGAATGGACGTGTGAACACCAATGTTAATTTTGCATCTTGCTTCAATAACATGTTATTTCACTTCAAAGCTTTCTAGGTTGTTATGAAAGTCCTTTTCTGTTTAAATGAGTGTAACCATTTAATCAGAATGCCTCCACATCGTGCCTGAGAGGGATCCTACTGTATCATAATGAATTCTCATACTGTGGCATATATGGATTTAACATTTATTATTCGCCTTGCTGCAAACCTCCTTCCTCCTGAATTAAACACCAGCTATTTAATTGATTTGAGTGCACCACAGTGTAAATTACCAGGTACTGAGAGATGCAGAACTAAATGTAAAAGTGATTCAGTGACTATGCCAACATCAAGTAACCAGCAATGAAACTTCTGGGCAAAGCATAAAAGGAAGGTGATGGTTATCCAAAGCCAACAAAATGGAGAGAAAATTGCTAGGGCTCTAAATAGCCACCTGCCTGCTGTTTGGAGAGAAAGGCTTCACTCCTCCTCTGAGGGAACAGTGACATTCCACAGGATTACTGGCAGATCTACAGTGCTGCCCTGTGAAATGCCTACACCAGACCAAGCTATACAACACACGCAGACACAGCCCTGCGCCCAGCTGTAACAGGGAGCCCTAACTGAGGACTTAGCAAGAGAACTGCTGGTGGGCTTAAGGAAGAAATTCACATTGATGCTGTCAAAATTTACTCCTGTAAAAAAACAATCAAGGCACATACTCTCACCCTAAGGATTTGGTACCGGCCCTTGCTGGGAACCAGACATTACATTAAATAACCCTCAGAAGGTACTTGCTTACTGTACTCATCAGAATAGGAAAATAATGAGATCTACTTGTCTGATTTATGAGACCTTCAAATTTTTCTGTAACTTTAAAAAATAATACCTTAGAACAAGTTTTCTTTGGAATTTTGGCAAAACCTCTTGTTTTCCTTATTGACAACAGCAGATTTGCAATAATAGATATCTTAAAGAAACAATCCATTTTCATCTCAACTGTTCACATTTCTGTAAAAACAAACAACATGATAATGTGTCTGTTCAATGAAAATGTGGAAATGTGTCTCCATTATCTCTTCATTCCCAAAGCTACAGGGGAAAAAAAAAATCACTCTATCAGATGTAGCCATAGCACTTTGATTGAAAAAAAAAACAACCCGCAGTGTTGCCTTCCTAATGAGTTCATACTGGGATACTTCAGACTAAGCTAACAATAATGGGTGCAAGATTTGGAGCAGGGATGCTGACAATTGTCTACACCTAATGAAGGTAACTGCCTACAAGTGGATTTGGAAATCATCATAGAAGTCTTTTATAGTTCCTAAGATGAAGAAGATCCTCACCATTCCTGTGCTGCTGTAGGAAGGCTGGACTGATGCCCATGGACTCTAAAACACCTCCTTCTAGCCACAGATGAAGCCCTTACACATAAAACAGCACAAGAAAGCATAAGGGTTGCTGTTCGGTGCTGGTCCCAGGAGAAGGTGCTGTTTTTGGAGGGGACGCAGGAGCAGGAGCTGCCGAAAGTCCTGCCATAGCCAGAAAAGAAGAAGAAAAACCAAAGTGCTAAAGGCAGTTAGGACCATCTGATGAGCACATTCACACTTTCAGGGTCATACACTATCCACACAATTAAAGGTGTCTGAAGTCATGTTGGTGATCACTCTGTGGCCTATTAATCCATTGCCAACAAATCTACCCATGCCCCGATCTCTACTCCAACATTAATCTTTCCTACTCTGCTCATAACCTCTCCGCCACTGGAAAAGTGGAGATACTCCTTCGTATTGAACACTCACCAGCATAACCCAGCTGATATAATAATCTTTTCTCCCCAAAGAAATTGATGCTGGATTAATAGCTACTACCCAGTTCCCAGGGCATGTGCCAGGGTCAGTTTATTGTGTGGTCAGCAGCTTGCAAAGCTCTAGTGGGAAAGTACTGAAGTACAGTGGGATTAAATCCTTTAGCCTTTTAACAGGGTTGTTCAGTCAATATGCCTTCACAGGCTTTGATAGGGCATGATTTTTTTTTAAAGATATTTTTTATCTATCAGTTATACTGATAGACCACACACTGACTGCATTAAGCACTAGAAATGGACTGGAACTAAAACCAGTATTGCACATGCCCAATGTGCAGTTTCAAAATCTGACATCCCAGCTCTGCAGTTTGGGCCCACGTCTGCAATATGTTCACATTGAAGGCTGTGATGGGCCCAAGGTTAATTTTCCTGAGCACTTCTCCCACAATCATGGTCTGATGCTCCCTGTCGTGTCGCACATATTCAACCTTGTTGCTGCTGTCCCACTTTGCTTTCCTTCACTAGCTGTGCCTTCTAAAGCACCCTGTGCCCATTTCAAAAATCTCTTGTCCATAGAAGCAGCAAAAGACTTTTTTTTTTCAGCCACAGGTGTAGTTACTGCCATTTATTGTTCCCCTGAAGACTCACAAAGGCTTCTTTGCCTGAATCACTGCTGTTTCACTCCTCAAGCTGTGAGGAAATGAAGTCTCGCCCAAGTAAAGCCCTTAAGTCTCTGCTCAGCTGTGTCAAAATCCAAGCAAAGCTCCCTTGACACCTCACAAGCTCCTTCCTGGCATGCCCAGATGTGCACCAGCCCTCTTGGTGCTGTAGTTCTTATGTAGCATTTGCTCAAAAAAGCAAACCCAAAAACCAAGTGAACGATTTGTCCAATACCGATTAATATAAAATTCATGTATATTTTTTGACCAGGAATTGGGAACATGTCTTTCCTGGCCCATCCATTAATGTCCTAGTCATAAACCCTATGAGATCCATCTGCCACATACATTACCACACATCTGAATCCTCTGCAGCATGAGGAGGTGCAGGAAGCATGGGATCCAAGGCTTCTCACATTGACCCAGTGTAATTTCAATACAAATTTTCAATAGGTACTGAGCACTAATTCAGGTTGGCCCTCATCCAAGGCAGGAATACTGAAAATAAGGAAGAACAGAGTCTGTGGGTGTGCAGCTTATCTCCCATACTGTACCACAAACCAAACTGAATCCCCTGGCCCACAGTCATCAGCTCCAGTGTTCTTCATTACTGGAGGTGTTTCTCCTGTTACCATTACTATTATTACTAAAAACGATAACAAACACACCATCTGCAGAAAAAGGTGATGCTGGGGGGCTTCTCTCAGATGCTTGAACATAAGTATTTTGTGCTGCTAAAGAACCTAGCTTGTTTTTATAATTCATGTAAATCCCATTGTGAATGCAGAGATATTTCCTTGTCTTTTGCATGATGCTTTAAAGGCACAAACCCCACAAATACGGGAATAAATCTCACCTAAGGAATGTAGTGCAGCAGATCTATGTTTTGCTTTATTAGCATCCTGATGTGACAGTGGCTTGGTGTGTGGATCACTGTTTTGTAACGCTGTGCGTCCTTGCTAGACTCCTTAAGGAACCTGGCAAACACGGCACTTCCCTCCATTGTCTGTTGTTTTTCTTGGAGGCTAAGTATTTTCACTGAAATGTCACTTGCATGCCCCGTCCATGCTCAGCTGCTCTTGGAGTGTGCTCAGGCATTGGGCTTTCAAAAAACACAGGGAAATCAGCACTTAATTAGGGCTTAGCGCTCCGCTTACTTGTTTGCAAAACATACAGTTGAAAAGCAAAATCACAAGCAATGTAGTTCAGGTAATAAAAGTTTCCACAGATTTTGCCACAGGTAGGTACCTGCTGTTTGAGCTACCTCTCAAGACATTACAGGATTATAAGGCAGATGTATGTGGTGGTGGAGAGCTGATAAATAGCAGGAATGGGGCACTGGGACTCTGAGCCTGCAAACTTCTCTCCTCGGTGCATGACTTGCACCTGGCAGGAAGGAGCCCACGTCATCCTGGCTTTTCTGAGATAGAAATCATCTGCGTGATTCAGCAGAGTTAAGATGGCAAAACCCCCCAAGATCAGGGGTTTAGGCTCATTTTGGGCTGGGTTTTTTTGCAAAGGTAGGGAGAAGCATGTCAGGGTTGGCTGAACAGGGCAGCCAACCCTAAAAGCTTGTTCTCAGCAGAGACATCAAAGCATCAAAAGACCTCACAGAGGGGAAATCCTCCGGTTTGCCTGGAGAATCAGAAACACCAGCTGACAGGATATGGGTAAAGCAGCCCTCTTATGAGAGGATCAGACCCACTCTTTGGGACCACAACCCTCCAAAGAGGTGGAAAGCTATGCCAGACTGGCAGCAGGGTTTCCACTTTCTTTAAGTAGATCCTGGTATGAACAGGAATTCCTCTGGATTTGGCACTATCCTTGACTGTGAAAAAAAAAGTGCAGAGAAACTCAGAGGTGGGTGTTCAAATTCAATCACTAGTTACTCAGCTACGTGCTTTCCAGGCCTGCTCCTGTAATCTTTCTCCATTTGAATAGTTTTGTCACCTTCAGGAGGAATTACAGAAATAAGGCTTCCAGCACAGCAGGTTAAAATTGCAGCCTGGAAGACTTAGTTATTAGGAAATGCTCCATACCCATAAGGATGTTAAGCAATGGTGTCAATTCCCTGGGGAGAGTGTGACTAGAGATTTTTAACAACAGGTTAGTAGAACATCTGCTAAGGCACAAGCAGCATATCCTGCCTTGAGATAGGCAGATGAGTTCCATAAGTTTTGGAGGTGCATTTTAGACATGTTCTTCGCCTGTTTTCCAAAAGCACTGAGGCAATGGGTCTCCATCCCAGTTTGCCAGCCCTTAGTAATTTCTGACCCACTGAGTGAACTTTGACCAACTTTGACAGAAGAGTAGAGATAGCAAAAATATTAAGTTCCTACATATTTTAAGCAACTATGGACGAATAAAAGAGAACAAGGGAATTAATGTCTTCACTGATTTTTAATGTGGCCCTATATCCTTTCAGGGAGGCAACAGCACCATTTCCTGCGGCTTTCACTAGCACAGGGTACACACAGATCTGCAGGAACCAAACTTTGCTGCTTCACGCTTCGATGCAGGAGAACAATATAGATGAAGTCAGAGTTGAGCTTTGGAAATCTACTTTGGCCTCCCCAGACAGCACATTTAGAAACAGCATTTGCAAACGATCCTGTAACACTCAGACTGTTACAAACACTACAGGTCTGTCCATCTGACCTTGGTGCCAGGTAAGGTGATGGAGCAGATCACCTCAGGTGCCATCGCACTGCACATACAGGACAACCAGATGATCAGGCCAAGTCAACATGGGTTAATGAAAGGCAGGTCCTGCTTGACTAACCTGGTCTCCTTCTATGACAAGGTGACCTGCTCAGTGGATGAGGGAAGGGCTGTGGATGTTGTCTACCTGGACTTCAGTAAAGCCTTTAACACCGTTTCCTACAGCATTCTCCTGGAGAAACTGGCTGGTCATTGCTTGGATGGGTGTGCTGTTCGCTGGCTTAGTCTCTTCTCCCACGCAACAAACAACAGGACAAGAGGAAATGGCCTCAAGTTGTGCCAGGGGAGGTTTAGACTGGATATTGGGAAAATGCCTTCACGACGAGGGTTGTCACGCATTCGAACAGGTTGCCCAGGGCAGTGATGGAGTCACCATCCCTGGAGATGTTTAAAAGACATGTAGATGTGGCCCTTAGGGACATGGTTTAGTGGTGGACTTGGCAGTGTCAGGTTAACGGTTGGACTTGAGGATCTTAAAGATCTTTTCCAACCTAAACAATTCTATGATTCTATGTGTTTATGTGTCCTGGGTTCACCTTAAACCACGACATTATG
This sequence comes from Strigops habroptila, assembly GCF_004027225.2. Taxonomy (NCBI): domain Eukaryota; kingdom Metazoa; phylum Chordata; class Aves; order Psittaciformes; family Psittacidae; genus Strigops; species Strigops habroptila. The sequence continues at coordinate 6,988,161 of NC_044279.2, read as the reverse complement.
TAAACCTAATCTTATGCATCGTTTTCCAGCAGGCAGAAAATGAATCATCAATACCCAACGAGGCTGATTATGCTAATGAAATATTAATATCTGACAATACTAACCACAACAGGTTAACAGGATATTTCCCTATACTGACGCCATGAAGTGAGGCAGATAGCTTAGAAGATACAGTAGGGTAATTCTTATGAATAACAACCAAAAATCCTGTAGCTGCTCATCAACAAAGCTTACTATCATACCAAGACATAGTTTAATAAAATGTCTATTTCTGAAAGCACTTTATTTCCCCCTGTCTTCTACAATTTCCTTGTGCAAATCTCACCCACCATCCAGAAAGAATGAATCTTTCAGAATATTCTAATGTTTGTCTTTGTTGCCTGTGTAGGCCTTAACGGTTGTATAGGAAATCCAGGCTTGGAAAGAATTTTGCAAGGCGTTTTCTTGGTTTGAAAGCACATCATCCTAATGGAAATATGACAAAATCTAAATGTTCCACAGTACTTTTCTATAGTACCTGCAAAAGTTTAGCAAAATCATCATAGGAGAGACAGAGATTATCCTACGCCTGTATTCTGTTTTGTAACTGCACTGGTAACTCCACCTCATACCAAAGCGGAGCAATACTGCTTGGTGCAAAAGGCTACACAGAGTTGTTCATAACCTTGCCAAACTTAAGAGGCACTAGGTTGCAATATTCTGTATTTATTTGGGGAAAATAAAGAAAAAATGGCCCAGCCATTTCTAAGGAACAGGTCAATGCTTTGAGACAGCACATGAAATTACGAGTTGTCAAATCTGGGCATCTCCAAGATGGACTTCTGGTCTACCTTGCGCTAAGAGGGTTGTCCCAGTTTGAACAGTTTTATGGCGGCTTTCATACAATGTATGTGAAAACAAGGTGGTGAAATCAAAGCCAGAGACCTGATTTCCCCATGAACGTGGCAAGGGAACAGGACAGATTCACCAACAGCTATATATCCCTGGGAAAGCTCCCAGAGGGACTGTCAGGAATAAATTAACTGTCAAGTAGACACAGCTGCCTCTTCACCTCCCTTCCTACCAACTCCAGCACAGACACTGGCACCCATGCTTGCCCATATCTTTGACAGAATAAACGAGGTGCAATATTTATCCTTTAGGTTGGCCTGCTATCAAGCATGTACCAGAGGGCAAACATAAACAGGAAGGCTTGGTCTACCTCCAAACGCCTTCTCCCACATTGGTGCTGTGAGATGCTCAGGGGCTGTAACGTGGATTTTCCACAAGGAGTGCTCTAAAGGCTGGTGATGAAAATGCCATCCATGCAATCAAAAAATCCCCTTTGGGAAACATTAGTTACTGCCCACTTAGCAAGCAATGAGCCAGGGATAAGGGCATATGTGTTTGAGATTTGTTGTGCCCATGATACTGATCTGGGATTAGTGGACCTAGGATAGGATTAGTGGCCCTAATTTTATCCCCCCCTTTTTTAAAGCTAAATGCTGCTTCCTTAAAGCTGCTTGATCAGAACCCCTTCCACTTCACATCAAACCCCAGTTTTAAATGTAGGCAACTGCTGTCTTGTTTAGGAGAAACACACAAAAATGAGAAGCTAAAAAACCCCATGTAGAATCTAATGATAAATAGGGCAGAGATGTAAACAAATAGATACCTCATGCCGTGCAATGGTTCACAGCTATTGTATGAAGTTAGTGTTACCTTGGAAACAAGAGATTATCCATGCATGCCTCCTCCCAGACAGAAATCAGGAAAGGAGGCATGCAGAAGTGGTTTTGAGTCTTCTGGACTTCACAGAGTTGCCACCCAACTTTTGATGCCAATCAATCCCAATTCCAACTACTGATGAAAATTCAAAGGCAGCGCAGAGGTTGCACCATCCTTAATACAACATCCACATCAATGAGGGTGAGTACGTGGTCATCGTGTCCTCTCCACCTTGGGATAATACAACCCTTTTCCAAGAAAGCACGGAAAGGTTGTTCCCTGAAATACTCTGTGCAGAGCAAAGGACAGCATGGCCTTGTCTGATTCACAGCAACAAGGAGGGCTAACAGCAACAGCTTGGCACATCAAATGACTTTAATGAAATAAGCTTAAGCTAACGTGTTGTACTCCGTAGCTGAGGCAGATTAAGAGCATGCACACACATGAGGTTCATCACCCGGGCTCTCTGTGTGAGTGGGAGTTTGTTACAGTGCTATCACTTGATTGCACCCAAGTGTGTGCCCATATTAGACTAGAACAATGATTTTGAGGATTTTTCCTGCTTTTTCTTAATAGGAATGGTAAAAAACATTGATCCTGCTCCCCAGCAGACTCAGTTCAATGCAGATGTACACAGGATGTCTTGGTCTGCATTGTAACACAGGGCACAGCTCTATGCCAGGGCTTGGGAATGCTCAGAGCTGCCACCCTGAGCATTGCGGATGGGTTCCTGGCTGCTGACTTCAGCCAGGCATCTCATCCTGGTGGACATCAGTGAAGCTGTGTCCCTTGGGAACAGCTAAATGCTTAGCCCTTGGAAAATTAGTTGGCTGGGTTTACAAATACAGCTATAACAGAAAGGGTAATTCCCTAGTGAGTGTTGAATTGTGAGCATGTAGAAATTTATACTAATATATATTTGGTGTCGCCTATGATTACAGACCTATATTTCAGATAAGCCATTGATGTGGATGTAAGAAATTTAGAAAAGTGAGGGTTACATTACATTAAACAACTTAAGTGTGAATAATATTGATCTCTTTTTTTCCTAAAGAGATTAAACAGAAATAAGGATTTGTTAATCAACTGATTGTGAAATTGGTACTTCCTACAAGCCAGCTGGTTCGTTGGAATTTGTACCACACTGATGTTCCTGTGCAAGTCCTTTTGCAGCACTCTGGGCTGAAATGTAGGCCTACAAAAACAGGGCACTGTTCTTCCAACACTGCCAGCAGAACAGCTCCTGATGCCATCTCCATGCCTGGGTATTACCAACAAGGGACTGGCATAGTCTCCCAAGGACTTCATGTGGTGTATTTAACCTCTGAGCTGCCTCTCTCAGATGCTCCAGGCTTCCCTATGGCACATCTGGCTCTTCCCAGCTGTGATTTATCTCTCTGCGCTGCCTGTCTGCTCTGCTCTTATTTGAGGTGACCTCATAACTGAAAAAGAGAGAAACCAGAGCTGGAAATCTTACTTCAGAAGGGGGACAATGGGGGGGAAGCATATGAGCATCTGCCTGTCACTTCCCTCCTCCCTGCCAGGTGGATGCGACCAGGTCACAGCCATATACCTGATGGGTTCCTGATCTTTTTAGCCTCAGAGGGGAGAAATGGGGAAGAAAAGAGGCTCTCGTGAGAGAGACATGTCAAGAACAATGGTATGAGCTACTGCTCCTGCTAAGACAAGGATGACACTTTCTTGCAAATCCAGCACCCATATACCCATACTCATGGTGGCATCTTGGGTCACCTCTTGCTCATTACAGAGCAGCTATCTGCTGAGTCAGAGAACTTAACCATGACAACTCCGTATGTACAGAGCCAGTTCTGATGCCTTTGACATCTCTTCGCACCGATTTGATTTGGGTGAGACTATCCACAAAATACATTAATTCCCAATTTCACAACAACACAGCCCATCACACCTGGAGATTCATTTCTAACCACCTGTCAGGGATTTCGCAGACTCTAGCACACAAATACCTCTCACGTATCCCATCTTTTGGGTTAAAGAACAAAACCAGAAGAAGAAGAGTTGGCAATTTTGACACAAAAACTTCATTAGGTTCAGTACTTACAATTGCATGACCAGATATAAATGGTTTGGACTTTCATAGATGTCTTCCAGGGCAACTATATTTTCATGCTTGATCCTGAAAAAAACCACAAGATGGGGTAAGGTGAAATAGTGATTTTTATTTTGTTAAGTGGCTGTAAAACATAAAGCTATTTCCAGTTAGACGCTACTTGTCAGTGCTTCATCCAACACCATAAAATACAATTTTGACCAAAGTAAACAGAGTGCTTCACAGTCCAGAATGCTGTTACTACGCGCAGAAAATTCCTTCAATCCTCTCTGAAGCCAAAATGTTTAAGGGTTAAGTATCTGGGGTGTTAGAGGTTTATAGTTCCTTTGTTGGATGAATGAAAATGGTGGTTGGAGGTTGAAATCTCAGGACAGCAACAAAGGAAGATGCGAGAGAATGTGGGGTCAGGGTGCAGGCTGGCAGGGAGAAGGCAGAGATTTGCCCCCATGAAGAAGCTGGCACAGGGAGGCAGCAGCCATAAAACAGCCCCATACTCCTTCCCACCAAATTCACCCTGATCTGATGTCACACCTGGTCTGGACACCCAAATTTCCCTGCAGGGTTATTAAGCACCATGAGCAACGGCTCCAAGCACCTTCACGGGCTTTCTACACCCTCACCATTCCCGCTGATCATTCCTACCAAGCCTCTTGTCAAAATGCTAGAAAGATCACCTCTACAAGCATACATCTAATTAACTACTAGAGCAATGCCTCTCTGGGTTTGTTCCTTAACTGCTTACAAATAATTTCCAATGGATACACTTAACTTATTCAAATCCTAAAGAGACTACCAGTACAACTCCAGGGGCAGAATATTAATTACACAAATTGCAGACAGTCATTTTAAGAGCGAGAGAAAGCTGGGAAATGCCAAGCAGAGACCACTCATTAAACAACATATGGACACATTCAGAAAGAAAGTAAAAGTGCATTGTCAGCAAATGCAAAACTCTACATGTTTCAAGGTTCAAGTAGCTTAATTAAGATTCTTAATCATGTGTCACGACCTCATCCTCAATTGTTCTAAGTGCCCTCAAGTCTACGTGATGCTAAGAGCAGAAGGTCCCCTGTGCCTGGCAGGATCTTTCCCGTAAGAATGCAGACTAATCCAATTTCCTCTGAATTCACTGGAAAGATTACGACTGACCTGAATTTACGCCCGTAATCAGTCATCAAAAGCTGCATTCATATAAGGACCTTCACACACAGGAAATTTAACATCAACAATAAGTGAACTCAAATATAATACACTACAGGATGTCAGAGCAACAAATACATGAGCAGGCTCCTCACTCTATATAAATACTGGGAAAACCCCATGATATTTTAGCAAAATTTCCAGGTAGGCTGCATCACAAATTAAGTTCTTCATATTGACAACAGGAAACCAATACATTGCCCACTTGGCTTTACACAGCACATGTTTAAAAGCATTCATTTTGTTGTGCAGATTTAGTGCCTGTCCCTTAAGGGTTACGGTTAGGACAAGGGCAGTTTTGCCTTGTTTGAGTTAGTTGAAGGTATACTACAGATGACATTTCAAGCAAATAGTCACTTTTAATGAAAATTATTACATGTATTTATCCATTTTCCTTTATGCACATTCACATGATCATTTGTGCACCTCCTACCATCATGATCAAGTCAGTTTTAACACAAATAATCTGCCACAGTGTTATCTGTTTAAAGCCTCCAACTTCACCTGCGGTACGGTTTTTACCATATTAATGCACATAGTAATGCTTTGCATTTCTATTTTTGAGAACCTCAGAGGTCTCCAAACTAACCTAACACCCTCTGAGACAGCTGCCAGCAACACCTAACTGTCACACACATGGCTAATGGGGGGGTTACCCACAAAGACAAGCAGCCAGGGAGGCAGAGGCCAGAAAAGAGCTCATCAGACATGCAACGCTGCGTGCTGAGGGTTGCCACAAGACCCTCACCCCTTCCTGATTTGCAAGCCAAATGGGCACTGCACAGCTCTGCTCTCTGGAGGACAGTAAACTCGCTCAGTTTTAAAGTGAAGGGGAGAGAAAAGGTTTAGTCCCACCACTGCGGGGTCCTCTGTATTGAGCCAACCTGATTTGAAACCAGATGCAGGATGTGAGCACGTGGGATTCAGGGAAACAGCAAATATTAAGTGTAATCTGGAGGAAGGCAGCAGAAAAAGCAGAATCACCCCTAAAGCACAAAGGGAACAATCCCACATAGAGATGAGGGTATTTGGAAGATGATGTGTCCCTCTGGGAGGTGATGCCTGTGCACACCAGCCACCCCAGCCGCTGGTGGCTGCTGCACTGAAGGGGCTTGCTGAGACGGGAAGGAGGCATTTTTATCCACTTTCCCTCAGCCTCCCCAGGACCAACAAGGCCTTAATCATGGAGTTACACAGCACTCAATATTCCTGGTGCAGTGCCCATCGCACACCTGTAAATGAAGTGACTTGTCCCACACAGCATTTCTCTACTCAGATGGACTATCAAACGACAAGCTATTTAAAGGAAAATGGAGTTAACAAATGAAACAAAAAAATAATGGGAATCACTTGGGGAGAAACCTGTGGTTTAGATCAAGTTGTGGGTTGTGTTGCTGAAGCTGGACTGGAGCAGCCGTGGGCTTCCCAGCAGAGGTCACTGCAGCCAGCAGCAGCCGCTCCACTGCCAAATTCATGTGCTCCTTTCTTCACTTCAAAGCATGACCGAGCAATCGCCGACAGCCCTAATACACAATAACTGACCCTTCAAGGCTGAATGCTATTCATTACAATAACAGCCTGGGGTTCAGGATATCGCATCCGGCACCGTCACAGCATTTATCAATACCACAAAGGCCAGCGGGGATCAGGACAAGTTTGCACCACTCCCCTGCGAGCAGATCGGCAATGCCAGGCAGGCTGGTACAGCCAAACAGACACTTCTGGCTTGCACAGATGCTCGGGTACTTCAAGAGCTGAGGAAATGGTCATGGATCAGGAGGGATTTGGGAATGGCTTAATTAAGTCCACTTTTATCCCCCTCTAGAAGCACCAAATGAATCTCAAAGGTTCAGAGGATTCATTCTGCTAAGCCTCCAAATGCCTCCACTCAGCCTCACCGGTGATCTTGCTTAGCAGAAATACTCACTGGACTACCTGATCTCCTCAAGACCTGCTGTGGTTTATGTTTTAAAAGGTGCTGCTCTCATTTCACAAAAGGGGAAGCGGTGTGCAGAAAAGCTAGATGTTCTTCTGTAATCACATGAGAGGGAATGCAGAGGGGTCCAAGAAACCAGATCCCCCAACCCCAAAGTATTATCAAAACGTGGTCTTGGTTAAAGCAGATTAAATTAAATTATGTAAATCGTTATGAATTATGAACATGAAACATCCAGCTAAGGAAATCTCGCTGACCACTCTTTTAATCACCCATTCCTCATATTTGCTGTTTTCCATGACTTTCTCCTTCCTTCCTGGCAAACCCCAGGGGCTGCTCACATCTCTACACCCTGATATGTCCCTACAAATCCCCTCATCTGTGACATGGTGCCACCTTCAACCACTGCTACTTTGTTTGCTTTCAAGAATATTCTGAGGCCATTTGACAGAAAGAAGTTGTCTAGAAATAAATATACAAATAAAGACAGGCTTATACTCTAATCAATTCACTCAGGACTCTTCACCCTACCAGGCCCATGAGATGCTGCAGTCCAGGGGACAAAGAAGAGGAAAATAAATCTAGAAGTGAGAATCAGGGAAATTTAAGTATATTTAAAAAAAAAAAAAAAAAAAAAAGATGAAGAGTGATTAATCCTGTTAAGAAACTATGAAAAGAAAGGATGGATTCACCATTTTCAGAGCAGCACTGGTTTTGATGCCGTGCTGCAGGCAGACACAAGACACAAGGCTTAATGCAACCATGCAAAATTACCAAGTTTCCCCTCCAGTCTTCCAGGTCTATGATTCTGCCCACGAGCTGTTACAAAGGTGTAAACAACACAAATGAATGGAGGCAGTTTTGCACCTGAGCAATATTTTAATATAGGAGCAAATTGCTAGTCAAGACTTAATAGAGGAGCAAACTGAACTGGGCAACTGACTTCAGGTGACTTTTCCAAGCATGGCAGCTGTGCAAACAAGGGCTGACAGGAGAGCATTTGATCTGCTTCAGAGCCCTAAGCACAGGCTGGTCCCCTTTGCTTGCTGAGCAGTTACTGTACAAAAACATTGATAGGGGCATTGTCATTTTAACCTGACTGCCACAGCATTCAGTGCTGTGGAAGCACAGAAACGTCTGCCTCTAAAGGAGCTGAAACCCATCCCCGAAACAAGACCCAACTTGACCAGGAGTGGCATTTGCCCTGCATGACAGTTTCCATCACGCCCAACTGGGTGTGCTGTGGCACCGGAGTAGTGATGAGTACATGGCGTGGCTCTCCAGTGATGCTAAATCCACCTTCGCCAGTGATGCTAAATCTGGCCTTCACAGAGCTGCCACGTCCTACTCACTACCACCAGAAAGGCACAAGCCCCATAAGTCCAGACCTAGTCCTAACTGGCAAAACGCACTTCAACATTCATAAAATTTAAATAGATAAATACATAAATAAATAAAATCAATATATTCCATGGGCTTTGGCTTCAGATTGCTTTTACGAAGCAAAGGATTAAAGTTGACATACAATAAGGGAAACTAAATCCTTTAATGACTGAGCTCCCTGTACATCTCTGTTGGCTCCTGATCACCCCAGAGGCCAAAAGCTGAAAGTAAACTTGTTGCATATTGCCATGGATCATTAATTAGAAGGGTAGCATTCTGCAAAGATAAAAGCCGAGGACCAGATTTTGAGGTTGCTTTGGCTGCTGAGCTGCCAGGAGAGCACGTTAAGTACTCCAGCTGCAAAGGCATGCTATAAACTACAATTGAATCACTTACATTAAAATCTATCATATTTAACGCTGAAAACTAGAATCAGTTAGAAGAATACTGTACAAAAAACCTTGGGCAAACACGAGAGCTATTTAAGTAGGGCAGGTTCCCTCTATAACAACTCTTTCCGAGCCAAAGTGTTACATCTGCAAGACATGACATTTAATGCTGCACCTCCATGAACAGCACGTGTCACAGATAAAATGCCACAAGAAAGCACAAACAATTTTGTGAGCCAGAACTAACAAAGCCTGAGTCTGTAAGGATTTGTGGCTTTGAGAAACCAAATGTCTTTGCGAATAAATGTTCCATTATTTCTACACATACCCTGCAGAGAGTTTTGCCAGCAGCATGAGGGTTACTGGGCTTGATGAATTCACCAGTTGGCCAAGGGAATTGTTTAACTCGCAGTTCCTGCTCTGGAGGACACTAGAAACTTGCCTCTGCTCAGCTCTCTTATTCAGTTGAAATGAGTCAATAATTTCAACAGATATTAGGATAGTCTCACACATGGAGTGATCATATCAGATTGCTTTCCACATGAACAAAAACTATCAAAAACTCTTCAGGATGGCTCGTAATGATGTGAGAACACATGGGAACTTTTGGCCTGCTCCCAAGGGGAAAATGTGACAAGTCTGCTAAGACAGGAACAGGGTAAGTGAGATGGCAATGGTTGGTACAGAGAAGGAAACTTATTGCAGTCCTGGAAATGGCTGACTGACTGCAGCAGAGCTCTTCCCCCCTCTCATGGTCTGGAAAAACCTTCAAATGCTGATGCTGCCCATCAGACTTGCGTTGCCTTACCTTGATGCAAGGTCTCTTGTAATTTGGACATTTGAAAAATCAACTGGACATGTACGACACGAGGTACTATATCTCTAACTCTAGCCCCCTCCCTTTCTTATCCCACAGCCCCCAAACAGGTATTTTATACGAATATTCCCCATACAGCTTCACTGATACTTGCATGAGCAGAGTTCAGCATGACACTTCTCCCATCATCCAGGTTTCCCTCCCACGTGGACTTTCTAGTGTGAAAAGAAGAAATGTAAGCTCCTGTCCAAGCCTTTTCTTTTTGCACAGTTGGTATTTATCAGGCCTTTCTCAGTTATCAACTATCATATCTTGTATGTTGTAAAAGGTGACTTTATGGCAGACCTTTCTCTCACAAACAGGGCACAAATTACCTTGTGGGATTTTATATCTCAGATTGAAACCTTTTTCTCTCCTTGATGATTTTAGGCCACAAAACAGGAATGCCTTTTATGCCATTGGCCATTGCACAGTCAGCAAATAGTCTACTGACAGCACTGTATGGTGACTCCAAGCAGCCACGAGAAGTGGCTCCAGGCAGTTCACAAGAAGCAAGCACGAGCTGCATAGGTTGGGGCTTCTTGCAGTAAATTCTGCAGAGGGGAAAAAAGCAGGCTGGTTGATTTCCTTTTCTTTTGCACACAAAGTGAAGTTCCAGGTTGGAAAATCATACAATTTAAAATGCTCACACCAACATAGGGATTGTACCTCTGGACTAGTTTCACCCAAGGGTTTGGCAGCCCGTAGTAAATAAAAGGCTACCAAATTCACATCACTAAGTCAACCACCCTCCCCTGAAACAGACATTTTTGGAGACAGCTTTAGATAAAAAGTGAAAGGTTTAATGGCACTGAGATTAATTTCTACTACTTCATATCCCACGAACTGTTCCTCTCCCCTGCAGCCAACAAGCACATGGTACTGCAGCTTCTGCGGCTGCAGAAAGGGCTTTGTATACACCATCTCAGATCAGCAGTCTCCCTTTCTCTCACTCACAAACACAGATGCAAATAATGTGAAAGTTAATGAAACCTCAACTAGACAAAGAGCAGAGATGTGAACAAAACCAGGCAGATGTCAGTTGCTCTTAGCGCAGGTGGCTCTACAGAGTTTGCAAAGCCAAAACATCTGCTTTTTCTCTCCTGCTGCATTTAGATTGCTGGGGTTTGTTTTGTTTTGTTTTGAAGTTATATCCTTAATTTGCTTATTGCAAGGAGCTGGAGGAAGTTTACTGGATTCAGTATTGAATATTCTCTTTCACTACAAATGAAAGAGAACTTGTATTTATGAGCAGAAAGACAGAAATGGTGCTACATCTCCCAGCCAGACAGGATTTTTGACCTCCTCTGATCTCCTACCACCACGATACCTTTTGTTCGAACCCACGTGGCCCATCTCACCTTGTTTGATCTAATGACTGGGCAAGGAAGAGCTAATTCCAGCTTAACGCCAGATGGTTCAGTGCCCATATATTGATTGTCTGGACAGATTAGCTAAATCTCTGTGGCTGGAAGGCCAAGGAGTTGAACTTTGGGGTCAGACTGCTCACAACACATGAAGGAAATTAGTGTCTTTACTAATATCTTTTAAGATCCCTGTGCTCCTGCCAGGTTAATTGGAGTGGGTAGGAAACATCATCATACAGTCCTGTCTGCTTTGAAAACCAGCTACAAGAGAAAGATCCAAGATGCCCTAGAAGATGGGACACAAAGGCAAATGGGGAGGGATGAATCAGTTCATATACACTCCTCTAGCTGTGACTGAAGTGGAGACTGTGATAAAAAGCCCCAGCACTGGTAGCAAGCAGCAAGTGGCTCAGAGCAGGCGTTCAAAGGAAGCTGGAGCAGCCAAAATTCAGGAGAGAGATTAAGTTAATTTTAAAATTAACAATTTTTGCCAGTTTAGTTATTTCAGGATTTAACACTTCAACTTCCATGTAATTTTCTAAATGCAAAGAAATGAGCCAGGATGGGACTTGCCCTGAGCCGGTGTCCCAGCAGGATGCTGAATGATTCTGCTATCAATGCCACTTCCTCCTCTGGAACCTACATGGTGGTATAACCCACCACATGAAGAAGAAAGGATGGGGAGGTGTCGGAAGACCTTGTCTCATCCGTATACAACTTGACCTCTCTCCATTTCATCTTTCATATCCTACCCACCACCCCTGTGATCTCCTGTTACTCAAGGGTGAAGACACAGAAATCTTCCCAACCATTTCAATGGCCTTCCTTTCCCAACACTGCATGTATTCTATTGTGAAATGCCAGCACTACATATCATGTTTATAAAATATTCTCATGAGATTTCACGGTGTTAATGTCAAGTTGGAGACATTTCACAGCTGGAAACCTGAGCTGTGTAGTTAAGCAGCTGAAACACTAACCGGCTGTGACAAAACCTACCCACATACACCTCACAACTTCTGATCCATGCTCTACCTCATTTTATACTCCCTAGCAGTGTAATCCTTCTCTTCATTTCTAATTTCTCCAGGTCCTGTGAACAGAGACTGGTCTGGCTCCTTCACTGCCAGGGGCATTTGTACTCGGTGTGACACTCTGCCTTCTGCACCGCACAGTAGGGCAGCTTGAAGAAGCTGTTTTCTCATCTTAAAAGATAGCTTGATTCCCTATTGGGAAGGGGAAAGAGAAGTATGAACCTCCTCAAGCCCAGAGGACACGTAATTTCCTCCTGTGGGACTTTCTAGCCATCAGACATGGCGCAAAAGGGATGCTGGAGGCAGCATCCTATCATTTCTGAAACAATAGCTGACTCCAGCTATTGTGCCAGGCATGCTGCTGGGTCCATCAAGCATGCAACAAGTGAAGCCACAGTCTCATTGCTTCCCCAGGACACAGGCTGAGGTTATGCTCTCTTCTGCCTTGAATCTGGATCACAACAGAGCTCAGACAAAGACTGAACATCTCCAGCAGAGATGCCTGGTTTTTCACTAGGCACCACACAAACATAACAAATTAATACAGGCACTTTAAGAATACAAATGAGAGATTCCTAGATTGCACACCCGGAGTTAGGTGCTGACCTTATGTTCACTTGTCTCCAGCATTTTCATGTGAACGCTCAGTAGCCTTTCAAGAAAAAGAAATTCAGGCTCTGGGTCTTCTATTACAATAACTCACAGCTCTAGTGGGAAGATTACGACCAAAAAACCTTCTGAAATGCTTGGATTCCTACAGTAGGACCTGCAGCCCATTTAAGGCAACAGGAACATCTATGTGCCAGTGCCAGCCCTGATTTCAGGAATATCCCTAATTTCCACCAAAAGCAGACCAAGCCATCAGAATGATGGTTTCCAAGTGGTGGATCCCAATTGGCAGCATTCAAAAAGGCTTGCAAAGCTTGAGCAAAACCCTCCAGACTGTTTAATTTGAAACACATCAAAACAAATATTAATGATGAATTAATCATTAAAGGTGAAAAAGATAAAAGCAGTGGCTGCAAGGATTTCTTTCAGCCAAAAGCACTGAACCATCTTCTAGTTGCTGGCAGCAGCCCTGTTTTCCTAGTGTGGAGGAGTGTGGATTTACATGTGCAGCCAGTAATTATAGCTGATTCCCACTCTCTTGCCTGAGAGACGTGAGGAGCTACATGCAGTTAAAGGTGATGAACAGCTCCTGGGCTGAGGTGGGTTGCGCTAAAGGTGTTTCATGCAATGACAGATGAACAGAAAAAGGAGGGTCTGTTTGAAAAACCCTTGAAAACCATTGTCCTAAAGAGGAAGACTGACATTCTTGGAAGCGTGACCTGACTGCAAGCAAAGCAACTATCCCTGTACCTTGCCTCACAAAATAAGAAGATCTTATTAGTTTACAGTGAATGAAGAGCCAAGTAACGAGTATAATACTCTTTTTGTAGCCTCCTAGTTCTCAAATGAGTGCAGTATGTACACATACAGCCAGTTATATCTGAAACCTGGCAGCAGATACTACACTTTTCAAAAGAAAGCTCTGCCATCTGTGAAACACCCATTTGACACAGACACAGGGATATTGCTGTCTACTATTATCTCCTTCATTGGTTTGAATACATACTAATGAATGGTGAATGCTACACCAGTCATGCACCTGTATAAGTAAGTTACACAAAAACATGGGTAACTGCCTATTTGGACAAGCATAGGATTGAAAGATGTAACAAAACTAGATAGCTCATGCCACGATACAGGAAATTAATGCAACTATCACCCAGGAGATGTGACAGAGCTGGTACTCCCTGCTGCGGCTTGTACAGGATCTTCAGTTCTTGGGTTACCCTAAAAGGTAGTGCATATGTGTGAGGAGGACCCATACTGCTGATGATAAGGACAAGTAGCAGTACAAAGGTGGAGATTGTTTATGTACTCAGAGAACAGCAATGTAACCAAAGCATGAATCAGGGCTATGCTCTACAGTCCTATCCAAAGAGCTGCATCCCTCAAAACTGCATTTGCTCCACAAGAGAAGCAGAAAAGCAAATGGGCAACCAAGCACAAAAGACATCCTGAGCATAAACCTTTTGCCCCCCGATAAAGTTGACAAGCCCTTTGCACGCTCAGCTCTGCAGATCAGGCCACTACATATTATTGCTGGGCAGCCCAGAAAATCACAAGCTTTGACTGGGTCACAGAATCACAGAATAGTTTGTGTTGGAAGGGACCTTAAAGCTCATCTAGTTCCAACCCCTTGCCACGGGCAGGGACACCTTCCACTAGAGCAGGTTGCTCCAAGCCCCTGTGTCCAACCTGGCCTTGAACACTGCCAGGAATGGGGCAGCCACAGCTTCTCTGGTCAACCTTTGCCAGCGCCTCACCACCCTCACAGTAAAAGAATTTCTTCCTTGCATCTAATCTAAATCTCCGCTCTGCCAGTTTAAAGCCATTCCCCTTGTCCTGTCACTACCTGCCTTTGTAAAAAGTACCTCTCCAGATTTCCTGTAGGCCCCTTTAAACACTGGAAGCAGCTCTAAGGTCTCCTTAGAACCACAGGTCTCCCAGCCTGTCTTCATAAGAGAGGTGCTCCAGCCCTGTGTTCATCCTCATGGTCGTCTTGTGCTTGTGTCATTAGGGCTACTGTGCATCAGCTGTGCCTGCCTGCGGCCTGCTCAGCTGGCTGGCCCAGGGCCACATGCCCAGGCAGCATTGATGCCCTGCAGACCAGGATGCTGGAGCACAGCTCCCTCGGGGCTCCTGTGCAATCCTTAGCTGGCATCTCGGCAGCAGTCTGACTCAAACGCTCGGTCTGCAGGGACAAGCCACATGACAAACTCATCATCAGCAACCTGCCAGAAAACCCCCTCCTTCCCACCAAGCTACTGGGAAGCCAGTCTATTTTATTTATTGAGAAAGACAGACGGATAAGGAAGAGGCTAGGCAGGTTTCCACGTTTCATCATCACTGTATTAGGACACTCCTACACAGAAGACTGCTCCCCCAGTTGCCTGTGGGAAGTGTCAATAGCCCTCGGGTGAGTCATGTACACCCTATACCATGAAAGAGTAAGTGGGAAAGCTCTGCGCAGCGGGGGATTGATCTCGGAGGACAACCATACCACTCTGTGTTCACTATGAGTTACTGTCCTCAGCCACACAGTACAGAAAGCCAAACTCGAAGGCAGATTCACTTCTCCTGACACCTGTGTGAAAGCAGTAGGACTGTTGAATGTCCTGGAGCCACTCCTCTGCACAATTGGTAATGATAGAGGAAAATACAGCTTCAGTCCTCCATAACTGAACCTGCCACTTTATAGCTTAAGGGAAGGCTACTGATGTTTAAACTTGTTTTATTTTCAATCTTCCCAGATACTGGAGGTAAAAATACATCTTCCACTGCTATCAGGCTTGATTTGCATGTGGTCTTCAGGAAGAGTGAGAAAACTCCCAGCAATGGGCAGAATTAATCATGGCATAATTCAGCTGTGTCAAATCCTGACATCTTTAATGATGGAGGACCACTGGGGGTCTCACTCGGCTGGATTCAAATTTGGCAGCATGGCTGTAGAGTCCAAAGTAGACCTGAACTTGACACACCAAGTGGCAGAAAAGTCACTTAACCAGAACAAGCTAATTAGCAGAAATTCTTGCTAATAAGCACACATTTGGCTTGTGTGTAGCAGTTAATTGGTTTTTAACCAGGTGAGAATAAGTTTGAGAAACTTAATCTCCCCAGTTTTACAAAGGATATGATGAAGGGGTTCTAATTAAAAATTAAATAGTGTTGAAGTTCATTTATTCCTGCTACTTGTATTACTGTGGAGCACAGGGACCCTATGTATAGGTTTCTATTTTTAGGAGAGAGAAACCTGGATTCATAAACGTCCCCAGAGCACCTTTGAGGAGGCAACAGAGGAGTTTATACCAGAAGCCAGGTCTGTACTTGCAGCCACTTGTCAGTACTTTGAATTGCAGTTCCCTCTTTTCCCATGTCATGGAAGTGTAATTTCTAAAAACACCCACTTAGTAGTCAAGGAGCAGACTTCTAAAGATTATTAGGTACCTTACGATGCAACTAACTTCCTACAGAAACTAAGCATCAAAGCGCTTTCAAGCATCCTCCTGGGTATCTTCAGATAGCTAAATATCTTAAAAATATAACTCTAGATTATTTCTAAACGTGATATAAGCACTAAAGGGCTGGAAGACTGAAATCTTTCCATAGTTTTAAACCCCTAATAACCACTGCAGATGGAATTTATGGTTTTTAAATATGTCGCTGTGGCACTATCCTGCTCCAGAGCATTGGCAGAGACAACACCAATACTTACTTCAGACATTAACAAGAAGAATATTAATGTCATAAGCAGTAATTAATGTTAAAAGACAACAAATCCTTGATGTAAAATAAATGCATGTCTAACTGTAAGAACAGAAGGGCAAAAGAGCAGTATTGCAACAACATGTGGCTATTTTTCCATCATTCTAGGTTTTACCACTGCTTATAGACCTTTTGCATGTCATGATGAAGCAGAAACGGCCATGAAAATACATGAAAACAAGAGTTCCTAACTGTATTTCAAAGGACAATGATAGCAGATTTCTCTTTGTCAATTCCTGGGTTTCATTCACTCAACTAAGAAGAAATAACTATGAAAAAGTGGGTTGTTTCATGGCATTTAAGAGAATGTTTTCTAACCAACTGACTTATAAACTACGGTGCTATAGATTTCTAATATTTTATGCAGCCAAGTCACACATACAAGTCACACATAGTGACTCATTTTTTCCTAAGCAATACATCTAATTAATTCAAGGTATTTAGAATGAAAGGTAGCTATTAGATGAAGTCTAAAATAAATGGTACTAAATGCAGCCTTAGCGCTGATGGACACAGGGCATTCTGGTAACATCACCCTCCCCTCTGCAGTGCTAAAAGCTGTGTTGCTCACCACAAATAATACTGAATTTAATACATTTAATTTAATACATTTAAGCTGTATCTTCTTTAAAGCAGAATCTGCCAATAGAGCTTGTCAGAATGACGCTAGAGGATCCCTAATACGACAAATCTTGCTTTACAAGAGGTGCATCAATTTTGAGCTGGGTGGAGCACATGTTTGGGAAGAAGGCGTTCTGCAGCTCAGCCTTTGAGGCTACTCAATGCTTGGCTTCTCCCACAAGAAAAAAGGAGCTACAAAGCCAGGGGTGCGATTTTATAGCATTCATTCCTGCCTATTGTTTGCTTAACTGGAGCAATGCATTCATTTATGACACATCATGAAACAGTCATCAAACCTACCTCTTTTTTATCATTACTTCAGCTTTCTGTGGCATCAATAAAATTCGGTGTGTTGCCACAAGCTGCAAGTGTATTAGCGCTTCATAGATGCTAAGCACATGAGAAAAACTGCAGGGAAAGTATTCGGTGATGCGATTGGCATCACAAACTTAAGAGGTTAGAAGTTCATTTCTAGATGAATGTACACATGCTCATGGGTCTTATCATCTGTGATCTGGTGATCCCTCAAGAGCTGGATTTGGAATAAAATTTACAGAACATCTCAATTCCAAATGCAACACAGATACAGGCACAGATGTTCCTATACAATTTCTAATTTGTGCTTAAGCTTAGAACCTAGAATTGCACAGGTCCATGTCAATTACGTGTCTTCTCACATTTCGCACTCTCCTTCGCAATGCCCCTTGAAGTTTAACTCCAAATTGCATCTTGACAGGCATCCTGTCCTACTCTTTATGCCCTGTTTTATTGCTATATCCACCTAGTTACACTTCAACTTGTATATTACTGCATTACCATGTTACTCTGTGCTCTGGTGGGATTTTAAAATAACAACATATTCGATGCAAATAATTACTTCCTCCAGCCAGGAGGACATTTGTGCGTTCTCAATAGAACCGTAAGAGAGAGGAAGCTACCTGCTGAGTTAATGCTTCTGCTCTGAGTTTCCATTAACCTCCTAACTTCACACTTTTCATTATGAAATTATGACCTTCAAACCAAGCATACGGAAAAAAAGTACATTTCTCCCCACGCACAGAGCTCTGAAGTGGGACTGGAAACACTGTTCTCACACTTTTAAAACATTCACCTTTGAGCTAGGACCAAAAATGAAAGCTTGCAAAGCCAGTGGAATTTGTTTAAGACGCTATGAGCATTTCAAAGGGAGCCAGACGTGCTCAGGCTTCAGGCTGGCACAAGCTACCAGCAAATGTTATGAAAAATAGTTTGGAAATATTTAGGGGGAAAAAAAATCATGAATCCACATTTCCAAAATATGTTTGGGCTTCGATGTGTGACTTCATGCCAACTAACAGGCACATTGAGAGGCACAAACTTACTGCCAAGAAACCAGCAAGAAACCTCCAGAGACACCAGACACTGAGGAATGTCTCTTTGTCACCTTATATATCTTACTGAAAAAGATAACCAAGTGGAACCGGTCAGTTGGAATGGGCAGAAGAATGGCAGTTCTTACTCCAAGGACATACACTTCTAGATATCTAAAGGTAGATGATAGGATAACCAAACCTTGTGTCCTCATTCACACCCGACTTGGCCCACACCATGCTGGCGTGGTTCATCTGAGCTGGTTCTGATGACACCATAACGTACAAGGCAAGGGAGAAGCAGATTCCCCAAGGGGTAGACAGGTTTCAGCAACCTGAAACCAGGTCTACAATACCGGTAAAGTCACATAGTCATAATCCCATGTACAAAATCTGCTGAGCAATTAGTATTGCATCAGTCATGCATGTGCTTAATTCAGACCAAATTCACTTATCATTTTGATTAACACACTGTTGAATAATGCTTTACAAACTCCGTACCAGATACAGGTGGGGAAGGTGAGGCTGTGTTTCAAACACATCATTTTGCTTTTGACAGGTATAAATACACTTCTGAGAAGATAATCAGAGTCGTCAAATCTCGCAGCACTTAATCACTCAGCATGAATGGTTAAAACACTGAAAATTAAACTCACATTAGTTTAATTGTTACTCAGTGTCTCCTGAGTTTTTTTTTTTTGTTTGTTTGTATTTTTGGTTTTGTTTTTACATCTTATTTTCTCCCCTGGCTTCGGCTGCCTCCTCCCATCCATTTATTCTTTGTCAGAAGCCCCCCTGAAGGTGGAAAGCTCTTTTCTTCTCCATGGCAGGCTATCTCGCATATACAAGTTATCTCTGCGGCTGCTATCTGTGCCAGCCATGCCGTTTAATGACAGCAGGTCACACACAGTTTCCAAAGGCTTGTGCTTTTTTATTTGTGCTGTCTGTGAGACCCTGCTCAGGGGAACAATCAGGAATAAGACAAAGGGAACGGAAGAGTCCCAATCATGCATGTTTCGGTTCCTGTAATCTCCTCCTCTCTGGCCTTTTTCATTCACTCATACTCCAGCGAAGCACATTTCCTAGGCTATGTTTTCAACTGTGCACATCTATGCGCTATGCATCGGCTCTTACACTATCTATTCCCTGAAACATAACACATTAATCTCCATCTTTAAGGACTTAGTCTATCCCCATCTTACCTATCATACTGAACACTCATTTCTCACCTCTAACAAGGTGGTGACGCTAATCAAGAAAAGAACTAGATTTTCAACCAAGTACCTTTATGCTGCCTGTTACACGCACTGGATGCCCATACATTTTGGAGCTGCTCCTTATCTTTGGGGTCACCAATACCAAAGCCCTCCTCACAACCCTTCTAGGCTCCTAGAAGTCTGTCCTAAAGGTGACAAGATGCATTGGCCAGTCTTGTATGTAGCTGTCCACAGCAGGGGGTTGGACTAGATGATTTTAAAGGTCCCTTTCAACCCAAACCATGCTGATTCTAATGTTCTTCCTGATTCTTTGCGCTCTCTCAAATGCCTGCATCTCTCTCTCATACAACATGTTCCCCTGTGATGGTGTGAACTCTTTCGCACCACACTTGAACAGCTTTTAGTTATCAGGAATCTTTCTGCTGCTAATCCAATCTCTGTAAGTCAGAGGACATAGCCATGGAGCAGAGCAGAACAAGGATCTCCTTGCTCCAAGTCCCAACTAGGTGATCACACTATGGCCTGGTCTCCTTCTGACCCGTGAATCCTGCACTTCCACCACCACTTTCATCAGGAAGGGGTGAAAACACCTAAACCCAGGAGGTTCAGGCAGCAAAGCCACCCAGGAGATGGGACTTGTGTCTTATCACCTGCCCATGTATCCCCACCAGGAAGAGAGCATACAATCACAAGCAGTAAGACCCTCTCAGATGGACACCCATCTCCAGAAAGGGCTGTAGGGTCTGGCTCCAGGATGAACGAAGGCAGCTAATGCGCTGCTCAGAGGTAGGTCTCCAAGCTCTGGAGACGGATAGGAGCTCAGGCATTGCCTTTGCCTATTTCTAGGCAAATCTCCATCCAACATTTTGACTTTCTGGAGGGCTGCTCTCAAGGCTCCCAGCTCTCCCCATGGATCATTTCCACAGGTTTTGGATCGCATTAAGGCAATCTGCATCCTACCCTGGCTCTCAGTGTTTCCTTTTCCTTCCAAATAACAATGCTACAGTTTGAAGGTGGGACTTGGCCAGAGCTCTGCAGATAAACAACCTCCATCTCTTTTTTTTTTTTGCCAGAGGAACAGTCCTCTCGGGAGGAAGAGCACAGATGTCTAATGGTTCAAAGGAACTCAACTTTCAGTTTATTAAAGTAGAAATGGCCCTTGAAAATGGAAATATTCACCAAGGGAGAGGACTGCAGGCCTGGAAATGAACTGAGACCTCTCTCAGCACCCATTGACAAAGATATGCCAGCTGGGAACAGGGCTTAAGCAGAGCAATCTGAGGATATGCTGACTCTGCACAGCAAGCACAGCTCCTTTCCTTCTCTCTCACAGAAACCCCGAGAACTTTCAAACATAGGAAACTAAAGCTAGTTACCAAACATCAAGCAGGTATGTGTATGAACTGTATTTTATAACCCCAAAAGCAAGGTGATTAACACCTCCATTAAGTTTGCCAGAGACCTAGTAATTCCTAATCTGGAATGCATTACTCAGACATCATGGTGATGGTTTGCAGTATTAAACAAGAGGACAGATGTGTGTACACCCTCACTGCTGACTGCAGCCCCTTGACTACATTAATCCTCCATTTCAAATGGGATTTACTCTTCATCATTTCACAAATAGGCTGAGTGGTGCTGTGGGTGAAGCATCTATCCACAGCAGGGAGTGAGGCCAGCAGCTGAAATCAAGAGGCCATGCTATTTATTGAGATTCAAAACATGGACCAGAATTCATGCAGAAGTGCCTACTTCCCTGTCCCTTGGCATGACCATCTGCTCCCAACTATCTTGAGAAAAATCTCACTCTCAGCCTGATTTCTTTTAGTCAAATACTCATGGATTTCTAATACTGGGCCCCATGATTTCCAGGTGATTCCCCTAGAAATGGGGACTGTTACACAGGATTAATTCATTTTTAAGACTAAGATACACATTAAATAACTTGTAAGGATTCATTATGATTAAATACACTGATAAAGAGGATCCCTGCCATGCAAAGTGCCAACCGTGATGCCCTCTTTTATCCAATGGAAAACCAAGCAATATCCACCTCTTTAGGGATCCATGACTCATGTGAACCTGACAAGATCATACAACAGCTACTTTCAGGCATTTGTGCCTAAAATATGTCATTGCTTCTCACAATCATGAGTTTCCAAATGCTCTGGCTGATCCATATAAAAAACCTTCAGCATCCCACTGGCAGTGTTTGCAAGCTGCTCATGCTAATAGCTGATTACATCCAGCTAGTTTTTAATTCTGAAACAATCTTGGTGAAGTAAAAAACAATTAAACAAATGTAAACCTAACTAAAAAGAGTTTTAGTGCCTGATTCTTCAAACAAACAAGTTGCACTATTAGATAATTTAAAAGGAAGGTGAGCCGGTATTTCCTTGTGGTAGCATTTATTATTTGTTTAACTAAAGGTCAGGCGAAATAATAAAAGATCTGTTGCCTCAGTCACTATAAAGGCAGATTCAGGGCTGGGAATTTGCTCAATTTTAGAGGAAACAAATTCATGTCAACAGCCAGCACACTTTGCCAAACACTTCTTTCCCTTCTCCCACATCTCTCTGGGTTGAAGGCTGTTGGATAATCCCTCTTGCACCACAACTCTGACGAGCAGTCTCCTTACTTTCCTGACATCTTCACACAGATGGTCCCTCTACTTCAGCCTGTTTTTCTGTGGCTACTGACTGTAGGAAACACCCTCACTATTTCCCCAAAAGTCTGTGGCAAGCAAGAGAAAAGGCTGACGCCTGGATCAATCCACCTTGAAGACCTTCCTCCCAGCATCTCCCTCTGATGGAGATTTCTTGACAATACCATTCCTCAACCAACCTGTCCCTTCTGTCCCCAAAGCCAGGATTGTCAGGTCTGTAGCAGCCCCTTTGGTTCTCATTTTAATTTTGAGAAGTCTTAGCTTTGTTAATCTGCTGAGAGCTAAGAAAACCTGTATTCTCCACTAAGAGCCCCTCCAACCTCTGTGTATTCAAGGACATTTTCTCCCATAGTGCCATATCTCTGCCATTGTTTCACGGTCTAATTACTTCCCTTCTGAGAACTTAATTTCATTTATCTCCTTGGAGTCAGACAGGATCGTATCAAATATGTAAACTCAGCTGTGCATGATATTCATGCAAACAACAACTACATCCCTCAGTCTGCACACAATTCTTGCTGTATCACTTAGAAAAGGAAACATGCATCTGTTCAAGTCACCGTTTATTGCCAACACAGAGGCTGCAACATTTTACTGTGCAAACTCAAGCTATTGCTAGCTGAAGCATGCTACAGTTCACTCTGACAAATCTAACACGGTTTTGGATGAGGAATTAATAACCATCTCACAAGAGTCTGAAAAAAGAAGCCTCTGACTGAATTCTAATGGGAGGAAATTGTTTAAACACGTGTTTGTTTTCTGAAATTTAAACAGGTTTCTGGCAGTGAACTCTACTGATCCATACAATGCAGTTCAGCTAAAAAAGCCTTAGTTCCCCTTCTCTGTTCTTCATATTCCTGCACTCTTTGCTGAATACCTGTCTGGGTTGTTATCTCAAATGCTGGTACATGTGGGCCTTTCCTGGACACACTGCCATGACAAGTTGTGGCTGCAGTCAGTGGTAATATTACATGTGCTTTGTTGAAATGTGGGATAACAGTCAGATGACAGGGATTTTTGATGAAATCTTTATTCTCTCTGTTACTGATACATACTGCAGAGATCTTGAATGTTGGGATGTTTTCTAACACTTTGCTTTTCCAAGGATGTTGTTTTCCTCTCGGAGTGTGAAGAAGAGGGTTTTATAATACACAACACGCATAACAGAAATGACAGAAAACATTCATACAAATAAGAGGAAAACAACCTTAACCTAGATAACTGGAAGGGAATTTCATTTAATAATCTAACTGATTTTTAATTACATCGTTTCAGATTTTTAAAAAAGTGAAAGTATAAAGGGCATTTGGGGAATTCTTACAGATACTTAATAAATAATATAGAGTAATTATATCTCCAACATGCTGTATGGGAGATATTCTAACTCTGCTAGTCAACACATAGAATAACAAAGTAAGCTCAAATTTAAGCTGTTGTCATTATTATACCTCATGGAGGAGAGCAGAGAATGATGTTGCCCAGGGCCCATAAGTCGCCCAGCATCACTGCTTGTGGCACAGTGAAGGTAGGGGATGGCAACTTCAGAAGAACACGCACAGGTGCTCAGCAAATGCCAACTTGTCTAGTGGTCTGTCACTAAAACTGAGTTGGATTAATTTCCTTTCCACTCTGCAGAAATCAAAGCAGCCTATTTGAAAATAAACATGTCATCTTCGACAGCAATTAAATTTTGCAAGCCATGACCAGGGGGAGAAGAGAGGATCAAAAGTTGGGCTTCGTAATCAAAGTTGACTGCAATCTTAATTACTAAGAGATTTTGGCTTGTCTTGATTGCACATTCCTCAAGATAGAGCTCTTTGATGACTGCATGTTCTGGATCCCTCTTTGTACCCCGTGTGTAGTTAAGAGCCTATTAGAACCCTTCGTGGAGAGATGGGCTCTTTGAACTTAGGCTATAGCACCTTCTGTCTTTACCACAGGAGAGCCCTGTTCAGTCCCCAGCTGACATTACAAGTGCTCACCTGTTAAAATATACATGGGGAAATGCAAATAATAAAAGCAAAAACATAAACCAAGGAAAAGTATCTTTTTTTGCAATTTGGACAGACACTGATCCCTAAGATAACAATTTCACCCAGGAAATATCACACACAAGATCTTACTAAATTTGGGGCAAGCGAAGCAGCATGCCAAGTGTAAAGACAAGTTATTACAACTTCAAGACATTTTTTCACTCCAGTGCCAGTTTGACATGTGTCCCACCCTATCCAGTTATTTGCTATTGCTTCTTCCTATGTGAGATCACCTTTAAAATGGTAATTAGAGGATGTATTTGTTTAGAGGAACGCAAATTACTGCTTTGCTTCGGGGCCTGCTTAGCATGTCAAGTTAGCCTGGAACCACACCTGCCTACCAGAATAAAATCATCAGTGGAAAATAAATAGTCTGTGTACAGTTTCATACAGAATGTAACGCTTCCCTCCAACAGGGCTCATGCATCATTTAGTGCTTAACACATTCCCTAGAAGAGGGAAATATCTCAGACAAGCCTCAGCACTTAACCATTCGAAGGCAAGCATCCTACTGTAATGATGTCTTGTGAGAGGTGGGACCATTTCCAGTTCCCAGAGAGGAAACAAAAAGCCTTGATCACGACCTTGACTCCCAGTGAGCAATTTGCCTTGCCCATCTCTGACCAAAGAGTTCACAAAGAAACTGGGCTCGCTGCCTAGTTTCATTCTCACTGTGGGTCAATTAAACACCCGTGTGCTGCACCACACTATAGTATTTCAGCCTGTGCTAGTTCCCTGCTCTGTAAGTTAAGTCTATGCTATCCCAGGGAGCATCCACCTTTCTACCAACTCAGTTATTTCCACAACGATAGCCAGACACAACAGGTTTGACCCAACACCCTGGAAGACCTTCCTGAAGAAGGGAATACAACATGTGACCAGGCAAATTAATATTTTGGTTTTCTACAGGAATTACTATTAAAGGATTTTTGTCCAGGATGGATCCTCAAGCACCACTACAATCCAAACGAGTTCTACCAATACCCATGTCCTTGCCACCATTATACCTGCTGAAAGACCTGTTTCCTCATGAATGCTTTTCCCACAGACCTTAATAAAATGCTTCCACCTCTTCACAGGCAGAGAAGGATTCTTTTTGTACTTCATTGTTTGCAGTGTTGCAAACACAGTTCCAAAATACCATGGTGAGAGACAGCTATGAACCATGATGGTTAAAGATATTCCTTTGGGGATAAGAGATGCACATAAAAATGGGTTTATAATACAGTCCATACTGCAATGCACATCACATGAATGATAGCTTGCATGTGGCCTTTCTGCTCACAGCAGACAAGTCAGTTCTGTGAGGAACCCCACTAACTCCAACCACAGGAAACAGTAAAAATATTGGAGTTCTTGTGGGACAACTACATCCATCCCTATTAAAATAATCTGGTGTAGAGCGGAATTACCAGCCAGAGCCTGGACAAGAAGGTGTTAAAGTATCTGGTGGGAAGTGACAGCACTGGAATGGCTTAGCCTTTCCTAAGTCAGAAATACCACACACGAATTAAAGGAATCACAGTGTTGTCTACTCGGTGGACTGTGTCTCCTTAGGGCGTTCTTTTCAAGCAGACCACACCACAGTAAAGGTCAGCATCGTTTACAGACAAATCTATTTTGTAATACATGCTGCACACTGTGCTCTGTACAAGACAACTTACACACAAAACTAGCTTTCTCGGATTGACCCAAATCCTCGTGGGCATCTCCCTGCAGAACCAGGAGGAACAGGAAGTGCTGGTTCAAGCAACACTTTGCCATCCCAGCATCATGCACATCGAGTAAAATAGACTTGGGTTTGCCTGTGGTACCAGCACCTGGTACCGTGCAGCCCTGAGTGCTTATTGATCCCCATTTGATTTTATTTTGACTCAGGCAATAAACACTGGGGAGGTTTGAGTCTCAGCCATAGGGATGCATCTCCAATGACATTTGGAAACCGCTTCCTTGAGAGCAAGAATGATCTGGCACGTATTTTCACTTGGCTTTTTATAGCTTTTAGAGATTACCTCTAAAATTCCACTGTCTATGAAATACTAAAGGCAATTCAAACAAGCTGCAAGTTTGCAAGGGGGTTCACAGTTCCTATTCATGTTCCCAGCATTTGAGAACACTTACAGGTTTTTCCCATTTTAAGTGAGGAGCAGAAAAATAGAGCAGGAAGTAACTGTTTGGGAAACTCTTTCAGCACCTACGTTGGTGGAACCTCTTTCTTGAATCTTTTTGCCTTGCTCTCATATAGAATCATAGAATCATATAATAGTAAGGGTTGGAAAGGACGTTAAGATCATCTAGTTCCAACCCCCCTGCCATGGGCAGGGACACCTTGCCCTAAACCACATGGTCCAAGGCTCTGTCCAACCTGGCCTTGAACACCACCAGGGATGGAGCATATCTCCTCCATTCCCCCTTTCTCCCAGATTACTCAATCATAAAAGCATCCATGTGGCCATGTGTCATGTTTAAATATATTTATTTTCTATTTAGAGTAATGTGCATGTGTTATGCTTCCTAGGGAAGGGTGGATTACTACAAATGTAACGGTTCCAAGCAAGAAGCATTTTTGCTATGTTATAGGACAAATAAGTCCTATTGGCATAGGTATGGAAAAGCTTCTGGTGCCACCAGAGTAGACTCCTCTACAGCTTCTTTGATCAGCAATATAATTCCTCAAATCATCAAAAGCAAAGAGGAGAAAATGTGGGGAAAACTGTTTACAAAACAGCAAGACCAACCGCTCACGATGCTGCACTTTATTTTTAATACAAGGAAAAGCACAGCACTGCAAAGCAGTTTTTAATTAACTGCTTTCTCCCAGCAATACTTCTGGCTCTGTATAACAGTGCCAAGTACTGATATTTATGTAACTCAGCAACAGTTATGATTTTGCTTCAAAAACGTTATTTCAGTGGGGCTCTGCCATCACCCAACAAACCCTGGGGCGCGTGTGGCTGCAGGAGGAGGTTTGGGGAAGAAATGCTCTTTTAGGACCCTCAAATGAAAAGTTTAGCCTGGAATAGGCTCAGAAAAATCCACATTGGAGAAAGGAAACCGTGGCCAGGACGAAGAACAAAAACACAAACACCAACACTCTCGGTGACACCAACACCCCTTGATACCATCTTCTCCCTTGTAGAGTGGCCAGAACACAGCAATGGGCAAGGACTCGCTGAGATTCCTGTGAGGCCTATTAAAAATGCTGTGAGCTCAAGTAATTACTAGGGGGAAAAAAAGTTAACATGCAAGGATTTCCTGAAAACCATATCTGATTATTAACCCCTTCACAATGTACTGCTACTGGAGGCCCTCAGCAAGGCTTCTCTGTATTAGTTTTAACCTGCTACAGTTAGCTTCTGCTTTCTTTTCATTCTTCCATGCTTCAGAGGGGTAGTTTCCACCCTGGGGAGTGCAGACTCTTGGGAATCTGTTGGCTTCACAGGGTCTGTAAAGGATAGCTAAAAAAGTAAATCCATCATCCATGAGTTTCCAATTAAATTGCTGCACAGGAGCTGGCCCAGCCACTGGAAAAAATTAAAGTACCTGCCTCCTCAAACGGCTGAAAACCATTACTATAAAGCCATTTCCAGAATAAGCTCTTGGGTTTATGCTCTTTCATTTTCCTAAAACCAAGAACCGAATCACCTACAGCCATCAGCTGTACAAACAGCAGTTTGGATTCCCCCACCAAAACCCCTCCTTTTGCCCCATTTTAATCTATTTTTATCTATTTATTTCATGTCCCGCCATGTCTCACCCCCATGGCATCGGTGTGCTCGTCCTACCTCTCAATTAACCTAACCTCACAAGGGCTGTTACTTAATAAATGAAGATAAAATCTGGATTATCACCAGGACTATTACCAAATCAAGCACTCTTTCCAGGATTACCCGACTCTGAAAATGCTTTTTTTTAATCCCACCATGCTCCCAATAAATCACTACATGCCATGGGAACATTTCTAGCTACAGAGTACACATAAGAAATGACCCAAATATTCTCCAAGTGCCAAAGGGTGTCTATAAAGAACCCTACTCATTTCTGCTTATTAATAACAGATTATACAAAACAAGTATCTATATAGGCAGAAAATTAAAGAAACACCAGATTTTTTAACACATCAAGAAACACACCCACAAGTAAATCAAAGTTAAACTCAGATAACTTCCCAGACACATGGCAATAATTGAGTATTTTTTTGGAAGGAGTGTAGGGGATGATTTTACAGTTCTAGTGAATAGGTAGGAGAGTCCACAAAGTCTGGCTGCCTTTCTAACTGCTTTGCATTAGTCAAATCCAGTTATCAGGAACTACATAGCATAAACAGATGAAATAACACAGCCCACTTGACGCAGAAGGTCAGATCAGGTGAGTGACTTTCTCTTTCCAGAATTAAAGAGAATTTTAAAAGAGGGCTTGCCCAAACCCCAAGTATAGTCCAAAATGAGCTCAAACTTTTGGGGAGTTCAGGTTCTATTTTTTGCTTGGAAAAGGTATATTGCTTTTTTACGAGAGAATCTTAAAGACATTTCCAAAATGGTGCAAGACCAAGACCAGCAGCATATTGAGTTGAGTGCTCCCACTCACACCAGACATGTCTCTCTTGAAAGGATGGGAGATGCATGATGGATGGCACGATGGCCACCCTTGTGCTGAAGATACACCTTACCCACTGGACATAAACTGCTCCACTGGGTGAAGAAGACCCAACACATGTAACATGGGTTCCTGAGGTGCATATGGCCATGTGCTGACTAAAGTACCTGCTTCTGCTGTTAACTAAACCAAACTTGCTACCATTATTTTTCAGTTCACCCTTACTCTTACCCCAATCAAAACTGTCCTGACATGTAAATTGGATTAAAAATTTAATCTGTACTAAAGAGAGTGTAAACCCTATATTTTGAGATGCTCCAAAGTATGCATTATTTCTAACCTGCTGCCTTCAAGTGAGAAGAAAGCTGTGGCTGATGCTGAGAGGGATCAAAGTGCTAACGAAGACAGACTCAGAATCTAGGTCCAGGGAGATAGGACTGACATTTTTTGATTTGTAGTCCAAGGCAGTGAAGGACTGTAAGGACAGTGATAGACTACATATGACCAGCTCCAAAGAGCAGAAAGCAGTCATCTCTCACATGGATACTGTAGGCATAATCATGACATAGTAAATTATATAGCTGACTAACAAAACCCATGAGGTCTTCTAACATCCCCTGGATATGGGATTTCAATGGGATCCAGATGCCACTTCTGTGCAGATGCTCTAAAAATGCCACTCAAGTCTATCTAAGACATGGATGTGACAGAGTCAACACAGGATGAGGTCTCTAAACCTTGTAAGATTTCCTTGTGTGTAAACTGATGCAAAGCACAACCCTCCATGCTCACTGTCATACCCTTTTTGTTATTTCCTAAATCTTCCACAAATCATCCTGCTAGTATGTTTACCTGTATCAGCTACTCGAGGAGTATATACAGACCTAAAATAAAACAAATCAAATTATGTTAAAATAAAGTGGTGTCAGTGTTCCCAGCTTGAACAGTTATTTAATACTCAACTTCAGGGAAAGAAAAATAGTGAAAAATTGCCAGAAATACTGACATCAATCTTCCACTCCAAGAGCAATTCAGACTGACTCCAAATATAGTTGGTCCTATTAAGAAAACAGCTCTCGGATAAGAGTGCAAACTATGTCATCATAAGAAAGAAAATCAGAAGCATATGCTTCTAATGAAAGAAGGAATTTTAAACAAAGTCAGCAATTCAAGGCCTAAATAGTAAATCAGAGTCAAGAGGGGAGAAAATCTCTGTGTGCCAACTGCATCGTTTTGGGGTGAAGCTTGGTGGAGAAGTCTGTGCCTGGTCTTTCAGTTTCTAGAAGGAAAACCAACTTAATGCCAGCAGCAAGACCTAGCAGCAGAAATCCCGACTTTGTGAGATGCAGACCACTATCCCTATCCTCTCACAGAAGCGGCCTTTTGGATTTCCTTGTTCCAGCTCTACGGCTACATGGAAGGAGGGTAGGCGACATGGCCAGTCTCTGGCAGACTCCCTGTCTGCAGGGTGAAGTCTGTCCTCAGCCATGGCAGCCTAAATGAGCAGTAACACCATAAAACACCCACTGTTCCTACCCATCATCCAGAGATGGCAGAGAGTTATCCCTACAGGAAAGCCATGATCTTGGGTTGGCTTAGTTATGCCTGAGTTACAAGGGTGTGAAAATGAAGTAACTACCTTTGGAACAGTAAAGCCATATATATGGGCTGTGGCAATATAGCAATTCAGGAGGCACTGGAAACAAGGAAAGGAGGCTGTGCAGCACATCTACTAGGGGTAAAGCATCAAGTCTACACTTCATAACTGTACAAGACAAAGCCCTGCAACTCTCATGGGTGACTTCAGCTCAAGCTTTCTTTCCACTTTTGCTTTGGGCTGAAATTCTCAAGGGAGCCTCAAAGAGTCATGTAACCGAGTTCAACGACTTTGAATTTTCCTATTGACCAGAATAGCATTAGATCATATTACCCATGTCTATTTGTTAATGACGAGTGCTCATCTACCCATGCTGATGCCACATGGCTTGGACGCGTGTTCTGTACACCATAAATGGCAAGGAGATGCCTTCAAGACATAAACACTGCAGGACACGCAGCAGCTTCACTCAATGGCAATTTTCTCATGTGCCCAAAAAAAACACAGAGGAAAAGTTTCAAACTTCACCAAAGATTTCAACTTCCCTCCTACCAACCAACTGTAGTAAATATAAAAGCAGAGAGCCATTGGCAGTACAGTAACATAGAAAGGGAAGAACTGGTATTTCTATATAAATGCCAATAAAGGTTACATCTTTGTGGATGGTGCCGTATCCACATATTTGTTGTGACTCACATAAGAGAGCATTTAAAAAATAATGGAAAAGCCCCTTCCTCTTTGTTTCCAGTTAGAAATCCCCTATTATCATTTTAAGAGCAAGGTTGTGAACAGCCACTGTTTTCTGTTCTAATTATCAAGTTTACAGCAGACATGGGGGTGATCAGATTGCTTTGCTTTGGAGACATGCTTCTTGACAAAATGTATTATGCCAATATCGCTGCTGCATGTGGACTCTTCTGCTTCTGGTGGACAGGAAAAAAGTCCTAAACACCTAAAAAAGTTTAAAATGGCTGAAAAACAACCCCACACTGATGTGTACTTTTCAAACGAGTATTTCAGCATGAGTTAACTACTGCACTCAGTGCCCAGTCCACCAACGTCTGAACCCATTCCAGTTGCCTGCAGGGAACGGCTGCTTAGCTGAGGCAATAAAGATATATAAGTCCAAAAATGTTCCAGTTTAATCCCTAGTGCGTCAGTCAAGACAGGAGATATCACAAAGGTATGAAGATATTTGAAGCAGGCTGTCACTCTATTTGGTGAGAACCAAACAGATTATATATAGAAATTTTGGATTAATCTCAGAAGGAGTCAGTGCTGGTGTATAACATATACCTGACACACTTCACTGCTCAGTTTGTCAGTTGGTTTTGATTCAGCATGGAGCTATAATATATATCAGATTATTTGCTAAAACTTCTTGCTAATATCCCTTCTCAAAGTTATTGAACAAACTTTTAAGAAAAATAAATCAATTGTGCTATTTATATTTTTAAGTGCCTTCCAAAAAGCATGTATTGTCTCTAAGAAAGCTTGAATTCACCTATGCCTACTCTCCTGGAAAAAGAAAATTAAATGGGGAAGTAAAGGAGTCAATAACATCCCTGTTTAATATAAGGCTCCATAATCTAAATTTGATAAAATATCTGGCAAAGTAAAAGCTAGCTGTCACATATTCTTAGGGAAATGATTTCATAGTCCACTTACAAATACAAATTGTCAATATTAAAACTAACCCACAGGTGTCTGCACTTATAAAGATTTAAGAACTGTGCAATACAGCCAGATGTCTCTGGTAGTCAGACACATAGAAATATGCAATCAAGGAAATAAGGCTTTACTTTTTGAAAATTAATTTGATTACTAGATTTAAAGTCCTATAGCTGCAGAAGCGCAGCCCCGCAGTATGGCCACTCTTAATTCAGAATGAAAACTATTCTGATTAAGCTCATCCCTTGTGAATATAAGGCACAATTAAAAAAAAAAGGATTTCTGATTAAAAAAAAAATAAAATCAATGTTTAATTTGGAAAAAAAATCGTCATCATTATTTCCTCAGTCAATCTGAGCACTAGGTCAGCCCACAGATGAAGTGAGTGACTTGCATGTCTGTCTTTGTCAAAAGACAAAGTCTGTACCTACAGATTTTTTTCCTTCAAAACTCCTACTGAACACAAACAAAGTGTTGTATGAGTAAGCATTATCAGAGTGAATCAACATGTATTATGTATTACAGATGACAACTGCAGACTTAGTTGGCCAAATACCAATTAATTTATGCAGCTTTCAGTACACGGTATGTTGGATATATTCCAAACACAGAGGTCGCTGTTAGGTTTAACCAGGTGCAGTTGGAAGTGGGATGGAGTACAAATATTTTCCCATTTTATTATGGTCAGATTCAGTCCTGCTCAGCCAAACTGTGGATCAAGACACCTAGAATCATGACCTTAATGAGACACAAAATGTAATTGTGATTCATTTTCTATAATGACAGTAGAAGTTGCCAATGGAGTTGTTTTAAAATCACACTTGGGTCACACATCACAAAAACTTGCCCACCAATAAGATTACTGATCTAATTTCATGTAATGGAGTCCAAAAATACTGCAACTTGTATTCATGAAGCATTTTAGCATGCAACTAAGAGCAAACAACTGCTTTGGACAAGGAGTGCTCACGAAACCTGTCATTTCTGATAAGATTTCTGTTTCTACCTTCTGGAACTGACATTTTTGGAATACTTGTTTTTCCTCCCTGTACATTCTGATCCACTTAGAAATGCATATTTGATGATTTCCACAGAAAGTGAGGTTTGAGCCCAGATGCAGCCGTGTACCTTTAGGATGCTTCCAGCTGGCCAAACGAATCCTACCTTGCATTTACTTGTTTTCCTTTATGCAGTGCTTCCCAAATTATAATTCTCATTCACCACTCAGATACTCCAGTGTTTTATAAGTTAATGCCATGGATTTTAATAGCATGAAAGTAAGATAAAGGAATATCCATTGAGGTGCTTGGACTGTGCATGTAAATAACTTACCTGCCATCAAAATATGCTCATCTTGTGGTTAGAAAATAACTGGCTCGCAACAGTACACAACAGTTTAACACAAAACACTGAATACCTCCAGTTAATATTTCAAGATTAAACTAGAGAAGACAGGGAAAATGCAGTATGTTGATACTATTTTGACAAGGACAGCTTCACTTTGCTAATGCCATGAGACCTTTAAACAGCCCTTTATACTTTTTCCAAATGAAATCACTTTCATGGGAAAAAAGTATAGTTTTGGACAAAATATTCCAATTACTTATGAAAAATCGCGTGAGAAAAAAACAGAAGAGGAAGTATTTTGCCTAACAAAGCCACCTAGGACATCTTCAGCAGCTTTTAGGCACCAACACATCCTTGAAGAACTGGGCTGCTTGTGAAAATGTTTTCCCTACTACAGAAGGCATGTGCTTGCAAATTAGTGAAGTCTTAGCTTTGAACATGTGGGTGTAAGAAAGACAGACCTTATGCATCCAGATACAAAGCTGAGTTATTTGTCAAACTGTTAGATCTTATTAAACAGTTTTTATGCTTCTTAACAATTCTTTCCTCCTAGGTAACAGACAACAGAGCATATAATCAGATACTCGTACCACTAAAACACAACTGTAACCATCTTCCTGAGTATAAATACTGGAAAAATAGGGTATATATTCTCATTCTTCAGCTGGGTTCTGAATAGACCCCAAGCTTTGTTATTCCAGCTATGCACAGGACAGAGTCTACACAAAACACATGTGGCACAGAAGCAGGTTCCAGCTAAGGCTGAAAAACCCATCCTGGTAATTTGAAAGCATCTTAGAGCAACTATTTCAGAAAGCAGCTGCTTCTTCCATAACACATCAAATTATTTTCCAAGCTGGAGCTCTGAGCATTGATGTACTTCCATCCCCTCTGACCTGCGCCCTCCTCCCAACATGGATATGCCATTTCTTGAGTTCAGTCAGGGAATGGAGTGACCTTGAGGAACAACAGTTATGCAAGGGAGATTTCGTAAACCATCGCCCCCCAGAAGAGAGGACAGCCGCAGTGTCACCCAGCAATGACAGTGAAATGACTCATCACACTGTAACCTACTTGAAGGAACACAACCGTCAGCATACACATAGAACAAAGGCAAGCTGAAACACAAATGCCACACACCACTGCTAAAGCTGTTATGGAGCACACTGCATGTAAGTGAAACTGTGTAAGACCAGAGTAGATACAAGGGATTTTGTTTGTGTTTACTATTTGAGAGACGATTTTCTCTCTCATTTAATGTATTTGGGGATTTTTAAGATGCCTTGATCTGCTTCCCTACATCTGTTTATATCTAATCTAGCATGAAATACAATCCAGGCAGTCCTGGCTACAAAGTCTTCCCCTGCAAAGTTTCCAGCATCTCAGTGATCAAAACCAGTGTCAGCTCTGTTTCAGGTTTCACATTTTTTTCACTCACATGAATTCTTGCAGCAAAATGATTTCCTTAACAAGAAGTCACCTGCTAGTGCCAAGGCAGAGCTGTCCTGTGCCATACCCACGTGTATAGGGTCAGGAACCTGAGAAGGGCAATTCGCCCAGACTGCATCTCCTTGATTCAGGAGGTGATCTCATGGTCTAAAGCTGATGTAAGCCTCCAGGCATGCCCAACTGTCCCCCCACCCTGAAGCATTCTGTAGATCCTGGCTCCTTTCCACACTTCCTCCCTAGCAGGGATGCCTGCAGCAGTGCCCAGCAGTAAGGGTGGCTCCAACGGCCCGTACCAAGGTCCCAGTGGGCACCCAGATCAGCCCTGCAGATGCATGGGGCCAAGGATGAAGTGTACCCATGTGGGATGCCAAAAAATATATTCCTGGAAGTGCCCTACTCTTCCACCACTGATATCAACATCATTAATAGTACCACTGGATATCACACCCTGACTGGTAGCCTCATGCTCAGGCACCCCAGGCCATCCTCAGGGCTGCAGGGCCCCGCTGGGGAGCCGGCTTTTGGGATGCCCTGGATTTGCAGTTGGCAGGGCTTGGAGCACGGCTGCATGGGGAGGGCAGAGCCAGCCTTCTGTCACCCCAGCACAACTGCAGTGGCATGAGCAAGCCAGGTTTTAACAAGTAAATCTACATAAAAGCTTTCTCTGGAAGTGATTACTTAATATAACAACCAGCTGTCTCTTCAATTCTTGCTGAGACAGCCCATCTTCTCACTGTTATTCACAGAGGATAAAAAAAGGGGGGGAAAAAGAAAAAAGCAGCAAGCCTGTTTTGTCTATAGGGTAAGCAGAGCTTCAGAGAAATAATGGTACCTGGCAGTCAGAGACACCAAGTGCTTTCCTCATTTTTCCCTTTCCTAACAATCCCATTCATTCCTTTACAGGAAAAAGAGCTCTTACTGCAGGGGTGTAAAGAGGTAATTAGTCATTAACCCCTTAAACCCCAATCTCACAGCTTTTTGTACATCAGCTACAGAATCTAATTACCATCACTTTTATGTTAGCACTTATCAACACAGAATCTGAGTGTCTCCAATTCAGCCAGCCCTGTACTCCAGCTGTGTGACCTCGCACAGAAAAATAATCACCATAGGAGAGCATTACCGGCAGAGCCTCCAGGCTAGGAAACTGGAGTATCGGACCATCCAGTCCTGAAAGGGCTGTATTTTTTGACTCGGACACAGCTATGGCTTGAATAGATAGGTCTGTCCCACAGAGTCACTCAGGAACATTCATCTGAATTAATTAAATGCCCAAATTTATGTTAGGGCACATTAAACTTCTGCATGGCCAATTTTATTCAGAATTAATGTAGCCTTTGATTCTGAGTTAAATTGCACAGAAGACTTTAATAAGAGGTAACTAATGGGATTTCAAAACTAAATTTGGATTCGTCTTCCTAGAAGCTATTGGGTTAGCCCTGGAGGGATGAGGCCTTACAGAGACAAGAATCTGGGACAGAGAGGTTTTAGGGGGAGTTTGTCAATGGGCTACTGAAAAGGAGCAAAAAGGCACAATGTGTTAAATTACCCTTTTAGCCTTCATGCAAATCTTGAGGAGGGGTGATTTTTACACATTTGTTATGAAGGGTGTCCTCTCTAATGTCAGGAATGGGACTACCTCCTGGGATGGAGCAAGGGACCCCTTTGGCCATCATCTGATGTATGGAAGAGCAGGAATTCCCACACTTTCACCTGCTTCAGGAACACTTTTCATTGCTCTTTTATGTTTAGTTTTGAGGTGGGTACAGCCCTGACCTCCCAGACTTTGCAGGAGGATGACACCCCTCCTCTCTCCCTGCTCCTTATTACAGCAGCAGCTCCTGGCTGTAGGTGCAGGCATACAAGGAACGAGGCAGCCGCCTGCACATGAGTCACTGCCTGACCACCCAGTGCCCCTCTTCCAAGGAAATGTGAAGGAAAGCACCTGCAGAATTTTAGCCGACTTGCTAGAAGCAGTTCCATCATGATGTTTAACAGAGGCTTCAGTCTGCAATTAGGCACAGCTCTGATTCGTAATAAGGAATTTAATGGTGCTTCTACAGGATCTGGGAGCGTAAAGAGGAGAGGTAAAGGTAGGACATAACTAAATAGTTACGAAACGATGCTTAAAATCCCTGTTCAGCAGAAACTAGCTAAAGCAGTGTATAATTTGTAAGCTGAACAGTATCTGCTTAACAAGGCACTTGTGCACATTACTGCTATTAAGTAATCAATACACCCGGGTGCAGGGCTACACACAGTTTATTGTTCTTCCCTTGCTTTGCTCTGACTCAACACTGAATCTGTATGATTGTGCAGGTATTACCCAGGCAGCTAGAAAGTTTCTTGTGATAAATAGTGGCGTAGCCAAGAAAAAACAACCACCACCAAGTCAGGCATATTTTTCTCTGTCTGACTCTTCCAAGGTTGGGTTTTTGTTTTCTTTCTGTTTAACTAGAACCTCAGACTGGTGCTTCTCTGCAGCCCAACTCTTTGCACCACCTACCGCCTTCAGGAACCTGTCTAACAGACAATTCATCTTTCAGCGTGTTCACACTTGCACAATTACAATAAGTGGAAGAAATTTCCTCTATTCTACAGCAAACAATGGAAAGAATTGCATTTACCTTTCTGCTCAAAGCCAGAAAACAGTTGCTTTCAGAGCAAGTTATGAAACTCCTTGCTTCTCAGGTCAGGTTTGTGCCACATGAAGGTGAACATATGCTGTCGTTCCCCACAGCCAGTTAGTTATGAAAGCTGCAATAGCCTTGTCCTAGAGATCCAGTTTTCTTCCTCAAAAATATCCTAAACCATAAGAACCTAAACCATGTTTTCCACCGCAAAAGAAATAAATTTCAATGGCTAAACATGCTGCAGCTCAGCTTCTCACCTGCTTTTGTGACGAGATGTAGTATTTTGCCCTGTGTTCACCTACAGCCAGCCAGCACACAATTAGAAGAAACAGCAACCCTTGTGCACCAGCACATCATCTGGGCTCTAATCAAAGACATTAAGGAAACTGCCCTCCTTATGTGGTACCAAACCCAGGCGCCTAGTGGGACTTTCTGCTCTGAAGCATCCCTTTAGGCCTGAGCTCAGCAAGGTGAGCTTGACCTACCGGAACAAGTAAACATCTAAAATTAGGCATGTGCTTAAACACTTTGTCAGGCTCAGGCTCCAGGTTTGGCTGCAGACTTAGTCTCTCCCAGCACTGCTCTCAACAGCAAGCTCCTTCCACTCCATCCCCACCCATCCGAGTCTTTGGGGAATGTTGCCATGGATTTCCACGGGACACAAAAGAGTCCATATTGGAAGAACCCTGTTAAGGTTGCTAGGCGTAAATATTGACTTAACGGCTCTTCCGCCTTTTTTCTTTTTTAAGAACAGATTTGTTGGCCACGGCTGGAAAAATAAAATGATGGAGTATGCATGATTCACTCTGGCACTCACACAAACATGCAGATCAGTTGGCTCGCAGCTCGCTCCTCTGTTAGCAGAACATCGCTTCTAAAATGTGTCATTTTGTTTTGGCAGCAAGAGCGTCCAAGCCCACAGACAGAGAGATAAAATATCCTACCTTCCATGTACTCCGTATGGGGACCACTGACCTTCCCCAACACAGAACATTGGATCAATAGCTCCAACAGCTTTTTAGTTGAGACACACAGAAGGACTGACAATTGTTTCACACTGAAAGCCCAGCCCAGAAATCTCCCTTCTTGCGCATACTCTCCTGGGTTTGCTGGCACAAGAAATGACCTCAAAATGAACTGCAGGTAAGACTTTTCATTCAGAAGTCTTTTTATTTGAAAGCAGTCTGAAAGCTGCTTCACAGACAATAAATATTGAAACAGACAGTAACTGCTGTGACAGAAGGTCACACAGGAAGCCAGCAGCAGAAGTGAGAAGGGACCAAGGGTCATTTGATTCATGTTTTCATCATCAGGTGCTACTTCCTACAGTACTCCATGCACAAACCTTTAATTCTGAATTTAAAAAACATAATTTAAATATGACTGCAACACACAACATGACTCTCATCCTTTTCCGTATTGGTTCTGACAGATCTAGATGATTTGGAAGGACTGGCATGGGACAAACCTCTACCAAGGCAGCATGAGGGTACAAAGCGTATGTGACACTTGTGTGTACCAGTCCTGGTCATGGCCAGTACAATCTCTGGCTGTCCCTAAAAACCTGCTCAAGACACACAGGGGCACAAGGAGCAACCCTGAGAGCTGGCAGAGGCTGCGCAGAGTATGTTCAGGATTCCCCAGTAGACCCTATTTGACCTAGAACCAGGGGAACCTCAAGAAGAGCTGCACTTCACAGCACTCAGCAGAGGTCTGGCTAGAAAGGAAGTAGCTCATCAGGAGGAAGACAAAAAATGGATGGAATGATGGAATTTAGAAGGAGAAAGTCTAGTGGCAGACAAGAGATCCTTCTTTAAAGGATCACAAGGAGTTTCCTTGATTTCTGCTAGGCAGGGTGTCCTTTGGGACTTTTATCCCATTGGAGTTTAAGCACCTACCATAACACAAAACCAGAAAGTGAGACGAAGATCAACATGTGCATATTTGTATTTGCTTTGCATCCATCCTCTGTGGCTCTACACCTTTCTCTCAGGGAACAGGGACCTGTTCCTCCTGCCAGGCATCCTCTGTGCACATTCCCTTCACAAGTGGCAGTTGGTGCAAGGCTGTGGCACCTCACAGCCACACAGAGTAGCCCAGGGCTCTGACACCCTACCCACTACTTAGACCACACACAAACTAGCAATCCCCACTCAGAATTAAATTACGAGAAGCAAAAGCAAGGACTCTTAGATACCTTTGGAGCTTAGCAACAGCCACTCATGATCCACTCCACCTCTCCAAAATCTATTTTTACTGACAGCTTTTGAAGCAGAGAATTCATCAGAGAAACAGGTTGATATTCCCCCCTCAACTGTAGGCAGATCCAGTTTGTTATTTTCTATGTGTTTCCTTGGTGGCACATACACATTCAATACTATGTCTACTAGCAAAGATGTTTATTTTCAGAATAAATACAATGACATGCAAAGCTTGTATTAGCAACAGTGAAGTAGAAGACATCAGGAGATAAAAAAGCATAAATCTCTCTTTTGGTCATAATGTGCATAGGACAAGAGACCAAGTAGATCTAACTGCAGGAATCCTTACTGCATGCCAATATTGGTGCTCTTATACCCACACATGAATATCAGGGTACAAACACATACAAAGGCTGTTTCAAGCTGTCAGTTATTGGCCATTATTACCTGGCAACGGAGATGGCAATGGTTGAGCTTTACAAGAGGTTCACAATAATACCACACGCCAGGTCAACATGATGCATTTATCACTGGGTTTACATTGTAATGACCTGATACAAGTCCAGCAATGAGCAGGCAACTGCAATAAATGCTTGTAGCTGTTTGGAGTGCCACTTATGTTCCTCCACTGAAAAGGATCCCCTTTGCCTACTGAGATGGCTGAGTTTGCCCTTGAACCTGCTCTTTTGGCTTAGGCTGCCTGAGCATTTAGTTCAGAAGTATCTAGCTAGTTTCAAAGATTTAGGATCAGTTTTGTCACATGTTGCCTAGATGATCAGCCGTCAGCTCCTACATGACCAAGAGCTGAGGCAAGAAGTCCCACTAGAGATAGAGTGCAGTGAGAATCAGAATGCCCCAGTCCATCATGAACTTCTGTACCTTTGTCCTTCCTTTAATTCAATCAGAAGAGAAGGTACTTTTAGAAGTTTAAACAAGTTACATGAACCAAGCCTAATGCAACCAACCTCTTTCCATTTCTTGGAAAGAAAGTCAAGGGTGATGAGTTCAGATCCAGATGTCTCAAGTACGGTGAAATCAATCCCACCTTTAGGGCATAAGATGAGGAAGAGGTAAGGATCAAGCTTCTAATGACTTCAGTGAATTCATAGTGAGATGAATCGTGAGCTGACTTTTTCTTATCCGTGTGTTCCAGACATGGTCAGGAAAAAATACACACTGTGGACAATCCTGGTAAGTCCTCCTTCCAGAAGTGACAGAGGTTCCTCTCCATGGTACAGGTTATCACCTCTACCACCATCTCCTATAACAACTCGTAGCAGGCCACAGTTTTAGAGCAATTTGTATAGAGACTGTTTTAAGCACTTGGAGGTTATAACCCTGCTCTTGCTCTCCTCAAAGCCAGTAACCCAGCTGCTGAGAAGAGCAGTGGATAAGGTCTTTTTATGGCATCATAGGCTTTACTCCAGCCTAAATCCTCTTTCCCACTCTGCAGTCATCTGGCTGTATTAATACAAAAGATAACCAGAGCATTTTCCACTATATTTTCAGCTTCAATCTTGTCTGCCTGTGATGGGCTGAATAACCTGTCAGTCACACTTGTCAATCACTGTTCCTGCTCCTTAAATGCAATAGAGTCATTGAAGTGAAGAAGCAGAAATGAAGGTCTGATACTTACTTTCTCAGAACTGCAATTTCATTCTCTATGCTGCTTTCCTTTCCTTTCAGTGCCTTCTTGGGAATGCACTTGACTGCAAAGAGTTTCCCACTTGCTCTCTCTTCAGCCAAAACAACTTCAGAGAATGCACCCCTGAAAGAAGAAAAGAAAAACCCTGGTTTTAAGTGGTGCCTTTTGTTTTGAAGCTGTTAACTGAAATGTATCATTGAATACAGTTCTTCTTGTGCCTTTTGAAAGCTGCTCTTACTAATCACGGTAATGGCATTATGAGCATCTTTGCCTTTACAAACATATGCAGACATCCACATTCACACAAAGTACTAAAGGCTTACCAAATACAACGCTTTTAATAAAGGATCATAGTCCAGCAGAGGTATGAGCAAAGCTTGAAGATCAGGAAGTACCATTTCTGCACACAAAGGCATGGATCATGAGCCGGCTGCTTATTTAATGGATGATGTACTTTTCCGCTTTCTGAGGTTTTTGGATAAGCAGCACAAAGTGCCTAGGACTAAATGACGCACCAGTGTCAGGAGTACTCTCGGTTCCTCAGCGACCACAAGAGGTCAGGGCCTTCGCTTTGGCCCTCCCTGGCAGCCAGAGCATCTCCTCACCATTGGCTCAACCCTGACTCAGGCCGGGAAGCAGCGTCAGAACTTCTCTATGTGTACTGAGTTATTCCACAACACAAACTGCTGTGTGTAACCGCTAAAGCCAAAGAATCGGATTAAATCACAGGTCCAAACAGCCTCCCTATGGTTACCCCAGAGAGAATTACACAAATAGAGAAACTTCATCACAGCAGCCAGCCACTAATTGCCAAGAGTGGGCAGTGTCTCTCCTCCATTCGATTATTCCATAATGGCATATTATTTCTTGCACTTTCATCGCTTCCTTAAAAGCATCTAGACCTGACTGAGAAGAGGCCAGGAAAATGTTACAGTCAGTGCTATATACACATTTTTTCTGTTCTCACACTGTTTTTTCTGAGCATTCGAGCATCATTTAGACACTGTTGGTCTGGACAGACCTTTGTTGTGGCACATTAGGACCATGCTCATGTTCTGCTGCTCATTACTGGTGCAGCAGCAAAGTACTGGGCCAGACAGAGCATTGGCCTGATGAGGAACAACAAATCTTTGCTCCTATTCACCAAAACCTCTTCCTGAAGCACCTGCTTTGTCCAAGAGTGACCAGAGACAAGGAGTTGTCTAACCAGATCACAAATGAAGGATCCACCAGCTGAAGGTTCATATTTTGTTTATACAAAAATAAAGAGGCAGGAAGCTTTCCTTTGTTATTTCCCACCCATCAGTAGATTATTTTGCTCTTCCACACAGCTCTCTGTGAACAATGCTTGGGGAGCATGCTGAGCAAACCCAACCACACTCCAGCCCGCCATTAAAATGTTAATGTTTGATCACAGCTTTATTTGGCTACCACAAACTTTCTCTGACTTTCACTCCCCACAACTGCTTGTGGATAAACAGAAGCGTTTCCTTTCCTGGCCAGGCTCTTCTTTAAGTCACGCACTTCGATGACACAACCAAGCAGCTGTGACCTCAACCAATGGTTCCTGAGTTGCAAAACGACTGAATGAATCATTAAGCCTGTGGATAAGTGGATAGCAAAAGGAAGAGGCTGCTGCTTTGGAAAGCAAGTGCTTGTTTACCCAGAAACGCCTTTGTAGCCAGCAGTGATAGGGAAATGGCAACGGGAAGTTTAGGAATGGATGAAAAGAGACTTTTGCAAACTGTTGTGGCGAATGTTTGACAGCTTGTCTACATGTGGCAGTGACGCTCTGAACCAAGAACATTTTGCCTCATTTCTGCTAAAAAAGAGAGACTCTGACCACATTCATGCCACTCAACTACAGGAAT
Organism: Strigops habroptila; assembly: GCF_004027225.2. Lineage (NCBI taxonomy): Eukaryota > Metazoa > Chordata > Aves > Psittaciformes > Psittacidae > Strigops > Strigops habroptila. The sequence goes on along the minus strand of NC_044279.2, from coordinate 6,944,934 downwards.
GATTCACTGTTTTCTGCTTTGTGTATCGTCTACCATAGCACGTCAGAGCATCATGGACTCCAACTTAGTGTCCATGCAACTCATCCTAATGGCTTGTGCAAACAAGCCACCCAAAGTGTTTTTGAAGACTTATTTTTTGCTTTCCTATTATCAACAGTCCCAGTCATTTGATTCATCAAATAGAGTTTTTGTCCTGACCCTCATGCTTGTGACAGCCAGACCATAACTGCAATACAATCCTTTTACTGGAAAGCCCTAAGACCTCTCAGTGCTTATTCAGCTTTGGTTGCAGACCAGGGTGCTCAGAAACTTACAGGACTGCTCCCAGCTATATTTCATGAACCCTTTAAGCCCCATCTGCTTAAGCTTTCAACACTGCATTTCACTCCAGCTGTGCCTTGAACAAGCTTTTTGACTTCAGTTAAATGCCATTAAAAGCTGCATATTCATACCGGTCGTTTACTGATCATACAACCCTCCCAGGGTTTACGATATTATAAAAACACAGAGAACTCTCATCCCAATCTGGATTTCATTGCTGTTCTCAGACAACAAAATAAAGGAAATCCTTTTATATCCCTCTATGCAATAAAGGCAGCTTTGGGAAACACCTCTATTTCAGCTGCCTTCACTGTGTTGCTGGATTTCTTTCTCCACTTATCAGGACAGCCACGGGGTTCAGTGCTTGGAAACAGCCTCTGTGAATTTAAATGACATTTTTTTCAGGAGCTCCAAGATACTCATAAAACCCAATTCCATATCTCCTTAACAACATTTCTCATTAAAGCATGAAATAAGCTGAACCTCAGCTAAAGCATTTGCTCACATGTCAACCCTCAGCACTGACAGGGTGCTTTTTCACATCGAATTTTATATGAGGCCATGGCATGAAATTGATGATGCTGGGAAGAACCCCCAGGCAATGGCGTGGGAGCACTGGGGTGGGTCTGCCGGGAAGGCAGGAGGGAGATGCCAAGCAGTCTGCACTATCGTGTGCAGTATATGTGCTCCTGTGTCCACAGAGCAAGAGGGTTGGAGGGAGCAAGAAGTCAATGGTCAAAAAGATAAGTGAAATGCTGGAAGGAAAGAGAAGGGAGGGAACAAATGCAGATAGGGATCAAAGAGTTAAACACAGACTGAGAGGAACCATCGGTATAAGGCAGGAAGAAAGAAATGATAGCAGGGAGCATCAGCAAGGAAAAGGCAGCAAAGACACTCCTGGAGACAGGGGAGTGTCAGAAAAAATAGTGAATAGATGGGCAAGCAATTATTATATTTCAAAAACACAGCTGAATTCTGAATTCATCCACCCTTAATGAACCCATCCAACCCCCACTAAACCCCTCTTGACTCATGCATGAATAGATAAATACCAAAGTCAGAAAAACAACGCTGCTCGTTTTCTTGCGAACAGAAATATGCTATGAGCAAATTCTCTGCCTCCTCAAATAAGTTCCCCAGAACTACTGACTTGTTAGGCTTGTTAAAGAATACTTTTTCCCCCAAAGAATTCATGTGGCCTTTAAAATCAAGACATAAATGAAGGAAGCAATTTATCTCTAAGAATTTACTACGATTCTTTATTGGGGGTTAAACGTTAATTGTGTACAAAGTTCTATAAAGGTGTTTGGATTTGGAAAATGTTGCATTTTACACCATCAAAGTGGTAGGACTTCTTGTGAAAAGGACATGGCTTCTATTAAGCATCATCAAGCCATGTTATATGATAAAAAAAGGAAAGAAAAAATATAGAGAAGTTGGAAAACCAGAATGCTACATGTCTTCAGCTCAGACAGGGCTCTGGATTAAAACCCCACCTCTCCTAGGAAGTACCGTATGGTCTCTACAACATATTATGTTCCCAAGACCTGCTATTTGCAACCAATATGCCAGTATCTCCATGGTCACTGCACTGAGCCAGAAAGATATTCAGAAACCTCTTAGTTAATCTTGTATTTTGAACCAAGAAGTTTTGTCTGGAATTTCATGCATGGGAAAAACACAATTTCTGTGAAGGCCACAAGCAAAGAGGGGTATTTTTTTATTCTGTGAAATACTGAGATACTGAGAAGGTGTTTGTGAAAATATTTGGTGAATTTTATTCTCCCTCCTCCCCCAAAAAATATGGTTGAAAAGAAGTATTTTCACACTGTGATACAGATACTTTTCTTTTTTAAAAGGGAGAAGAGGTTAAGTGATTAAAAGTTATGATTTTTAAAGGCATCTGCAATGGTTGGAATGTCTCATTCCCTTCAGCTGCGAAGAGGTAATTGCAACCTTCCCAACATGCCTGTAGATCCAGCCTTTACCTCTCTAAAGAGGGGCTTCAACACCTTTCAGGAACTCTCCTTGTCCTTGCTGGACACTATAGCAAACAAAAAAGCATCACAGTTTTAAGGAAGTAGGACAGCGTGAAAATGGGTGAGAAACTTCTGCAAAATCAAACCACCTTTAGCTGCTGAGATACGTGTGCAATAACAACCTATTTCTGCAAGTTTTGACCATGTTATCATTTACTCTAGAGGATCCATTCTTTTCAAACTTCTAATTAAGGCATGTAATAATTTTATGATCTAGATCATTTTTATATGATTAGGAACAATATAAGGTTGGGGGGAAGGGAGGTTAAATGACTTGATGAGTGACATTGAGATAACAGCAAATTCTAGAGGGTGATCAAGACGTTCAGACTTCTCAACCCTTTGCACATATCTGGTCCATGTACATCCTATGACATGCCAATCTTTTATGGTTTTAATTGGTTTACGTTATTTCTCATCTGGTTATTTTCTTTAATCTAGATTTAAAGATTAGGACTTTAACATTAACATTATATACAAATAGCATTCATACCTAAACAGACTGGATTTTCTTTTAGAAAACAATGGTTGTAAGGCTAGGCTATCCTGCAGATCAAAGCAAAATAAAGGACAAAGAACTTTTTCTTTCATCTGTTTGAACTATAATTTAATATGAACACTTAATTTCTGAAATACAATGAACAACGTAACTGACAGCAAGTCTGTTTTTATTATAAAAAAGAACTGCTGTCACAAAAATATTGACAAAGTGAAGACAAAGACTTGATGGAGGGATAAAACTTAATTTTTCCATTTGCAGAGACCTCTATGTTGAGCAGTTTTCCACTGCATTAGCAGGTGCTCTGTCATACTAAATCAACAGACATAGTCAGCAAACAGATTTCATGTCTTTGGGCTGTGTATGGCTAATGATCTTAATTACAATACAGTTGGTTTTCTATGTGGACTTTGCCACAGCCAAACCATGGGTGAAAAAATAGCAAACACTCATCATCGGAAAAATAAACCATGTCCACAGTGAAGATCAACCTGAGATGGAACACCGACTGAATCAAAGTGAGACTGTCAAAGAAGCAGGTAGCATGGCTTTGGTAATCACACACAAATTCTGCTCCTTGACTCCCCAAAGAAAGGTTACTTTGAACTGCACCACAGTTTGCCCAGAGAAGCTGTGGCTGCTCCATCCCTGGCAGTGTTCAAGGCCAGGTTGGATGGGACTTGGAGCAACCTGCTCTAGCAGAAGGTGCTCGCGCTCATGGCAGAGGGGTTGGAACTGGATGATCTTAAGGTCCTTCCAGCCCAAACCAGTCCATGATTCTGTGAAACAGAGGCAGGTGTGTAAGAAAAGTCTCCTCTGGCATTTCACAGCTTTTATCATGGGCCTCAAGGAGTTAACTGTGGGATGAGCTCAGGCTCTGCATAACCAGCACATACCAGGTTGGTCCTGGTCCTGCAGACTGGTTTTCTACTAAAACCATTTTTCTGCACAAGTCATGTTCTATATTTTTTAATTAAATTTTCTACCCAGTCATTTCTGTCACACATCCTCATTATACCAAATTCCAGGCTCATCCCAACATAAACTCAATGAAGTTTTTCTCTCCAAAGTCATGTCCACGAATGTCCGACAGCTGTGTGAAAATGAATTTACAATGAAATTTTTCAATAGCTCAGTGATGTCCGAATTCAAAGTCAACAAAACTGAAGTGTGGAGTGTGCTTTTACCCAGCCAAGAGAAGGATTTCAGTACTGTTACTTGTGGTATAGAAGTCAAATATCCCTACACATTCCCAAGAGGTGAATATAAAATTACGGGAAGAGAAACACACACTGCCTACTCTGGTTGAAGGCATCTATTTTTTAGAGGACAAATGCTTTTTCTAGCTATTTTCATTCAACAAACACACAGTCCCAACTGTGCAGCCCCTTCTATGGGAATGCTTCCTCCGCCTGGGCAAGAGCTGAGCAATCAGGATCGCTGTATTAGCACTGGTATTTTTAGCCTCACCACTCATTTAACTTCCACTAAGCCACCCAGCCACTACTGAAAACGCTGGTTGCTAACTTGGGGCCCAGACAGCATCTGCTGTAATACCAGACATGGCTCTGTCTGACCCTGGTTCCCTCACCAGGACTGATCCTGATCCCCACTCACAATGATGTCCCCCATTCCCACAGAGACACCTGATGCCCAGGGTTGGGGCTGCTATTACCCATCACAGATGATGAACAGCACTTAAACTGTGCCAAAATGCTATAGCCTGATGGACACTCAAACGACAATAACAAGGGGCAAAAATACTCTTTGATGGTGTTCCTTGTAGCAAGGAGCATCTTTCTGGACCACTGACATGACCCTCAGCATTTTGACCAAGGCAGAAGGTGCATTAAGACCATTGGGGTCTTCCGATGAGTAGCCACTTCCCCACAGTGTGAGAGAAGCCCAGGAATCACCATGCCCAGGGATGCGCAGCACATCCCCAGGTCTAGACCTCATCTCTCCAACCACCTTTTCTGCTTCTTCTCTAACATAACTGTTGGGTGAGAGGAACCACATCAATACACAAATCTCTGCTGGGACTTACAACCACAACCATAAGAGAGACACCCAACAATATCATACTGGAGCTACAGCTTCCTTCCCAGTTTGTTTTTCTCTCTCCGTTACAGGGTGCTCACTGTGCTAGAATGAGCAGCACAAAGCTTTCATCTTGCATAGTCACCAAAAGTGTTTGGATTCAAATTCCATTTTTTGGGGTACTATTATCTACAACAACAACAGCTTAGTGTTTTGACAGTTTTTGTCACCAGAGTCAGCTGGAAGAATTTTAATGCCAATTTGAGATTTATAATTTCTTCTGTTTTAGCTACTCAACATTTTATACTCTCAGGGGGAAAAAAGAAATCAAAAGAAAGAAAAGCAAACACCAGAAAAACTAGAATGAAGATTTAAAATCCATGTCACCTACTTAAAGGAAAGCTACTTAGAGGAGAAAGACTACTATGAAGACAGAAAACATCAATTTAAAGTTTCACATGATAAAGCATGAATTTATAACAAAATAGTCAAGGTGGTTTCCTTCACATCCCCACCTCTTCCTCTGGACCACCGCCATCAGAACACAATCACCTCATTAATGGCCAACAATCATTTCCACCCAAGTCAAAAATTGCTGGAAATCATTTAAACCATTCTGTAGTCAAAATTAGTTCTTCACTCCAGGATGAATTTCAAGTTCACAGCAGGGCATGGCACACACCACCAGCATTCCTTGTCAATGAGAAACTTCCTTCTCCTCCTTCAAGCACGATGTTGTGATGCACCAGCAGAGGTGCCACACTGCTTCTTTACACCCTGAGCACTTCCCCCTGACCACCACTAAGCCAGCCCAGCTCTCACTTGAAGGGCCAGCAGGGAAAAGTCACATTTGAGACCTGTATTGCAATGCAGGCAGGAGAGCAGAGCACTGCTGGGATGGCTTCCAGCCATAGGGATGGGAAATCCCACAGTGCTTGGGGCACTCCAACTCACACACCAGCAGGATGAAGGAACCAAAGCACATGGCCAAGGAAACTCTCAGGCAAGAACAGCCTTTACGTGCAGAGCAGAGCAAGGCATTCAGTGTTCAGTGCCATAAAACTTAGGTTCGAAGATGAATAAACCACATAAAGCACAGAAATTAAGCCAAAAGGAAAAGTTTCTGCAGAAGCTCTTCCCTTTCTGAAATGAACTAATTTGTTTTAGCTGCCTGGTGTATGCTAATTTAATAGGATGCTATGCAGTCTGTTCTGAGACAGTGATGCATGGATACTAAAAAGGGAAACTTGCCCAGCACAGATCCCCAGTCATGTTTGTTATTACAGCCCTCTTCTTTCCTGACTGTTTGCTCCTTTCTTATTAATCCTGGCCCCTATTAAAAAGGGAAGTATTGTCTTTACAGGCCTATTACATTTACATTACATCCTCAATGGCAATCACAGTAAAGCTACCCAGAATCAAAAGCAAAACATACAGCTTTCTGTATAGAGATCTTCCTTCCATTATACACTTCACAAAAGAGCTGTTAAGCAGTTTATTTTCTCCACTGATGATCACTTTCTTTCCAAAGTGAGTATTTAAATACCTTTTTTCCACTTTCATCTTATAAGACAAAAGGAGCTCATTATCTCCCAGGATTTATCTGATGGCAGCATTCTCCCACCGAAATAACCTTTCTTCTTCTAATAATGACTTCAAACCTTTCTTGAGGCATATGCGATCTCCACAATTTTTTTCAAAGCACTTCCCTGTTCTGACACTGATATATGCAGGGTCTATTACAACACATCTGATTTCTGAAGATCTTATCTGGCCATATAAAGCAGACTATGCCAATTTGAAAAAGCATGTTTCTTCTTCCACACAGAAACTTAAGAAAAGATCTGGCACAGCATGGCAGTCTCCAAGAGGCTGGATCAATTAAGGAACAACTAGATGACATTGCATTTTTTGAAGCAAAGCCAAGCCAGTGCAGACATTATAGTTTTGCTCGCAACAATTCCTAAGTTCCTTCTAAAGAGAAGGTTTTAATTAAGATTAAACTAGAAACTGCCTGAAGATCAAATAACTTTGAAGTTGTGTCTAAACAATGGTAAACTCCCATTTAGTCAGGAGTTCAGCCTAAAGGTGTCTGCACCTTCACAAATCCAAGCTGTAGAAGTCTGCACAGCACCTCATTCCTTCCGGTGGTATTTATCTCTCTACAAAACAAAGCCAAAGCATCAGTTCTGGTGGTCTTCCTCAGTGATCATAAGCAAAGGATTATGATTTTCAAACACCAACCCTGTCTTTCATGACCTGTATTACCCATTCTGCAGATGAGGCACTTGAGGAACAAGAACCACATGGGCCAATTCTTTTTATTTAACTATGATATTTTAAAAGCTGGGAGTTCTGCATAATCTAAAAATGTCACACTCCTTTTATACTCAGAGAAGCATCTCCAATAGACGATTACATCTGTCCTGGGTTCAGCATTAGGACCCAGGACAACATCCCATCTAAAAACATATTGAGGGCACCACACTATGACTCTGTAGGAATCCTTAAACCCTATCAACCAAAAATCCCCTGTTCCATTTGGCACCTAGCTCTGGTCAAAGAGATCATCTCAGATGCACAGACATGAGCACCAAAATGCCTGTCAGACAGCTGCAATTGAGTTAAATGACTTCCAGCCTTAGGATCTGGCCTTACTTCCAGAGAAACCAGAGTCTGACTACCCAGAATGAAAGTTCTCTGAGCACATCTCAGTGGGTTGTTGACATCTAAGCTATTCCCCCATGGCCAAGAGATGGCCAATACAGCAGTGCTGGGTTAACTATCTAACACTGGTCAAATGAGTCGCACCCTAAACACATACATCTCTTGATCTTTGCGGAGAGCAAAGGGAGCCTAGGGGGAAAGATGAAGATACCTACAGTGTGGACACTTTGAAGGCTAAGGCAAATAAATCTCCTTGCCAAATAATAGGACCTGAGTATGCAGAATAACCACATATTTCAAACAGAAGTAGGATTAGCAGTTGTATGCTTCTATGCCCATGATCACAGCATGGCTCCTGCCTATTCTAAGGGCAAATTTAGATTAGTTAACCAGACCATGAAACCAAGGCACATCTTCTGGCATCTGCTTTTTCCAGTTTAATCCTTTAGACCCAATCTACAGCCCCCAGTAAGGAAGTGCTCCCCATGAACATGATGAGCAGCCACTGAAAGAGGAGGCCACAGGGTTCAGAGCTGTCACAAGCACAGCTGAACAATTCCCATTGTGTAAGAGCTCTTCTGTGCTGCTATGAAACTCTAATTGACTTGTTCTCATCCCGTTGTTTCCCAGCCAGCCACTCTTGCATATCTGTTTTAAATATTTGGACTAAAAATGATGTGTACTTTGTATCCTCGCCCACTGCAAGTCATAGCTTAGAATTAACAAAAAAGATAGAGACACACAATTCAATACAATGGAAAATAAATTGTTTCATAGCTCAGAACTGAACTCTGGTAAGAAAAGCCACCACAGGATATCCAGAGGTCCATCTACAGTCTTACTTCTAATGCTCACCTCTTAAAACACTAGAAGAGTGCTTACTCTCCTACTCCCCAGCCTCTTTGCTCATGTATCCACATGCAGTTTCATGACTGAGCTAAGAAACATTATGAAATCTTAGCAAACTGGTTTGCCTAGTAACTGACAAGCTTGAAAATAAACATTTTGGCAAAGATTATTTTAGTGTAACTGTACACAGATGTTACCAGGCACTTCTGAAACTCACGGACACTTCTACAAAAAGAATTGCCACAGACTTTGCAGGTGGACAAGCGTCAGTCAATCTCACTCAAATCTCAGTGCAAAAAGGGTTTTCCTTTCACCTTCTGTTGATGAGAAATTTCTCTGTGGCTCCATGTTTAAGGTGCTGTGTTGAGACTATTAAGGTTACTCACAAAATAGATGCAGCACAACTTTCCTCCCATAATCTTACTGTTCAGCCTGGAGAAGAGAAGGCTCCAGGGAGACCTTAGTGCAGCTTCCAGTGCCTAAAGGGGCTGACAAAAAACCTGGAGAGGAACTTTTTATAGGGGCAGGTAGTGATAGCACAAGGGGGGATGGCTTTAACCTGAGAGAGGGGAGATTTAGATTAGCTATTAGGAAGAAATTCTTCGCTGTGAGGGTGGTGAGGCGCTGCACAGGTTACCCCATCCCTGGCAGTGTTCAAGGCCAGGCTGGACAGGGCTTGGAGCAACCTGCTCTAGGGGAAAGTGTCCCTGCCTATGGCAGGGGGTTGGAACTAGATGAGCTTTAAGGTCCCTTCCAGCCCAAATCATTCTATGATTCTCTGATATTGTTCATAGGAAAGGTTTTAGATTCCTGGTTTAACAGCAACCAGTTTAGTCTTCATAGAAGACAATCAGTAATCTATTTACCAACCCTGCTGATAAGGAGATGAAGACTGAAGAACTCCAGATCTGCCTAGGCAAGCTGCTGCTACTGAGCTTCACCTGGCTCACCAGAACTGTGACTGACTGCCTGCAGCTTCAGCACACAGTACCAGCACATGCCAGTCGTGGGCTACTCATGCCTCAGTACTCCCCTTCTATTCTCCAGTAAGCAACAGCGCAGGAGCAATCATGTCAGTGTCACAAGCAGCTCACAAACACCAACCAAAGTCAACTGCTGCATAGGGATGTCCTTCTGTGTTGTAAAACTTCAACAGAAACAATCCGACAGCAACGCTGATTCCCTTTATCTGAAATGCAATCATAGCACATTATAGTCTCATAACACAATGATGAGTTTCCTAGGAGATGACTGCCACGCTCCCTACCTATTTATAAAAATGAAATTTCTCAGAACTCATTTCCATCTCAGGTTGACATGCTACACACACACTGACAATCGCCACCACTGTGCTTGTCAGCCTTCATGCAGGTCCAGATAACCCAGCCCAGGCCTTGGACAGCAGAGCTGAGCAGTACCATACCATGCCCAACGAGCTGCATGAGGGTGGGCAGAGGGGGACACAGCTCTTCAAACCCGACAGCAATAATTTCTGTGTTTCTTTGGAAGCTGTGGCATCATTTCAAACATGAATAAAAAGGATGCAGCATATTGTCCTCCCAGGTTGCATGCATCCTAGAAGATGGGAGTCCTGCAGAAGGCTTGCACAAGAACACTGATGAAGTGATAAGGAACACTGGATTACAGGAATCTCTCCCAAGGGACTAAAAAGGTTATCTAAGAGACAAAACAGGTTAAAAGTTGATTAAAGAAAAAAAGTTAGAAAGATTCCAGAAATTTGTCTTCCTGGAGAGCTTCTGTTTATTGTCACTAAAAGGGCTTGGAGGGGAGGAAGGGTTGGACACTTACTTCTGACAGCAAGTGCACAAGTTGATTCTTGGGGTCGTTTTAGGAATAGATCAAAATAAGACGGTGTCTCTCCCCATCATTATCAGACAGGGAGGTTCACTATGAAGCAATAAGCTTTGAGTCCTTTAAAACATGACAGGTCAAAAGGATGAACATGAAACTGCTGAAATAGCAGAAAAAGCTTGATACTTCCTTGGGGAAAAGAGTTTTGCTTTCTGCTATGAGTAAGAGCCTAATTTGGTTAGAAACTTTATGCTCTCTGAAACAAAGCCCTTTCCCCATTAAACTATTTCCATTTCTAAGTGAGTAAGAACTCATTCCAAGAGAACAGAGACTTGAGGATCCTGAAATGTAAACTCATATGGCTCGCTCATGAAATGTATCCTTTTTACCTGGTTAAAGGAAGACATGAAGAGACAACAAATGCTCAACTGGGTTAAGCAACAGGGTTTCCCCAGTCCAGGGTTCTTTCATTAGTCATAGACATTAACAGTTATTTAAAGAAAGAGTGAAAGAAATGGAGTTCATGCAGCATATGACTCCCTCCTACTCCATTTATCTCCCTAGCCGTCAACAATCAGTGGTCCAGAAAAGGGATCTCTATTCAAGTGAGAGTTGCATTGACCCATCACGTATTAGCTAAATATCCTCTACTAACCTGTGTAATTCATTTTCTTTGAGCTATTTGCACTTTAAATTTCACAGTCTCCTGTAGAATTGAGCTCCACTGAGTACAAATTACACGAGAAAGCAGTTCTTGCTTGTTCATTTTACATTTGCTGCTCAATAATTTCATTTCATAACTCTCTGGTTAAACACATTTAAAATATGTTAAGTAACCAAGTGCTTTCCCATGTCACGTAATGGGTTTTAATCACAAATATAACAAATGTTTCTTAAACCAGGACTAGAGAGTGGTGCTAGAAACAATCAGCAAAAGGGGTCTGCAAGAACTAGATTCCACTTCATTCTCCATAGCAGGAAGCTCTTGATCTATAGTAGGATATACATGAGACAAACCTAAAATTCTTAGGAAAGAAGGGATAACCTCTTACACTAGGCTACAACTTCAGTGTCATGTTTAATTCTGAAAGAAGTATAAAAATGAGGAAACTTGTTATACAAGAACTGAAAAGGTCCTAGGAGACAGAACCAGGAGAGTTAAAAATTGCAGGAAGCATAAGGACTGCTTAAAAACATCAACGCTTCAAACCCAGAACAAATATATACCCCATGTAAAGAAGCTCGAGAAACAGAGAAGCCTGACAGGCCAAGTAGCTGCACAGGAGAAACTATGAAAAGTAAGACAGTGTCCTCAAAATCAGAAGTTGTGCGTCCAAATCGGGAAATAAAAAAGGATTTTAAGTTCTAGTGGGTAAAATATAAAAACTCCAACAGGCAGGAAAAAGCATCTGAAGAACAAATTGCACCAGGCAGGAAATTCAATAAAGACTTTTGCACATATCAGAAGCCAGAAATGTGCTGGATCACTGATAGAGCGGGAAGCAATCAAGTACGGAAGCAGCATGAATAAACCAACATGGCTATAGCGAAAAAAAAAAGACTTTTTGGCATTCATGCTTGCTGCAGAGAGATTCAGGGAGGTTCTTACACTGGAAACCTTCTTTACAAGACTGGGAGAAGGGATTATAGACTGGACTGACCCAATCATTCTAGGGGAACTTGGGCGTGAAATTACTAGAGCTCTAAACATGGGCTGAAGTCTCTCCCATAAAGCTTTATGGGTATACAAAAATTAGAAGGGAGCTTATGTGTCACAGTTTTTAAAAAGGGATTCAAAGGAACAATTCAGGAATTAATTGTAGAGAACTCAGAGTGGAGCAGGGAAGGTGGTCACTGTCCCTTCCAATGCAAAGATGAGGCAACAGCACTTGAGGGTAGCATGGACCCACTTCAAAACACTGCACCCAGCTTCTTTCCATAGGACACAGTAGATACTGGCAAGGATTCAGAAAACAACTTGAAAAATACAGGTGATAAAATTAATCTCAGACTACTAAAGGCACCATTTGTATCACAGAAAACACCTGCACAAATCTCACTGAATGCTAGGGGAGCGCTCACACTATTATAATAATTACATTATTGTTAAACGCTGACCTGTTCTTTCCTCCCCAGACATCTGGCATTGGCTGCAGGGACAGGACACTGGCTGAGCTGCATTTTTGGTCTGACCTAGTCCAGCTGTTGCTATGGTCGATTAATGCTGTGGAGCCAGCAGCAGACAACAGCAGCTCATGGGGAAAAAAAGGGTATGCAAAATGTATGGAGAACCAAACCCATCACTGAGACAAATAGGAACTTCTTTAGGGTTAACTCATGGCAAAAAGCAAGGGAAAGTGCATGCAAAATACTGTCCAATTCCAACAAGAGTATTTTCACCTGAGTAACCCAGTCAGGACATCTAGTAGTAAAGGCAACCTCTGACTTCAGAGGAATTAAACCAGCAGACAATTATCATGAGATGTCCAGAGAAAACACAGCTTTGAAAGGTGCATCACAAACCCATAGAGGAAACAGCCTTTGTGATCTTCTTAGACTGATCTCTCTGGAATAAATATAACCCCGGTCTTCCTTTATTCTTGCTTTAAGTGAATCATGCGATGGGCCTTTTATTGCCACTGCAGGATTAGAAGGTAGCTACCACTAATTAAATGAAAGCTCACATCCCAAGACTTTGTTATAACATCTTAAATGGCATGCAACAAGTTTCCTTACGGGATTAGGCAGTGCCATCACACGTATGAGATATGTGGGAACTAGGGCAGGAAGGGTATAAAGCAGACAAACCCCAGGTCACTCCAGACCAACACCCAATATTAAACTGGAAAAGAGATTCGCTAAAAACCTGGCATCGTTCCTTCCCATGTTGCCATGAAAATTTAGAATTTCAGAAGTGTTTCCTGCTTTCTACATTATATGCTACTAAATCTGCAATAAAACAGCATCATGAACCCTGTAATTCCAACAGTTCAGTAAGCTTGTTTATTGGACCCCCATGTTTGACAGTGAACCTATTTTCCTAACTTCAGCACTGTAAATACACTTCAGTTGAGCTGCCACCAGTCTTTATAAAGAAGCAAATCTTTTCTCTTTGTTGACAAAAGCTTCAGAGTGGCACACACAAATGTTAGCAGGTGTTCATATTTAACTTGTTTTTGCGGATTTTTTAAGCCCTAGATGCATATAGTGATTGAGAATTACTGTTTATTCATTTCTGTGTAATAGGAGAAGCAGCATTTCATCTGTCTCATCCATATTTAATAGCTTCAGGCACAACAACCATGAAAGGTCTATTTTTCTCCCACTAGGGAAAATATTATTATTACTACTACCATGACTACATCTGTATTCTGAAATTATTCATCCCTGGCTTTCTATATTACTTCTATGTTATCTGTGGGCCAGGTCCTTTCCTGGTACTTACCTGAGTTACTGTGTTGATGGGAGCTATACTGATTTATGGTACACTGAGTCACATCAGCTAAGGACTGAGACAATTCAAAGCTTCTTGGCAATATAAGCCAGGCTTAATTTTGCTGCCCTGAGGAGGGGCAGGAACCTTTAGAAAACTACCAATTTGCTGCTCCTGCTGTTACCTGGAAGGTGGTTTAGGGACCTCCCTGACTTTGGGAGGTCCACTCCTGTCCCCCAGCACGTGCTCCACCACATCTATTTTCACACTTCTCAGCCTTGGAACAGCACAGTGTAAATGGTGGGGCTAGGGATGGTCTCTGGCTGCTGGTCTGTATGTCACCTGTACCTAGATCAGACCCCTGCTCCCAACATGGCATGTATATATGAAGGATGGCACCTAATTTCCCCCCAGCATAGCAGGCAGCTCAAGGTCTGTTCTGACAGCCCAGGCTGTGCACTGCCCTGCCAATTCCAACCCCAAAATGCAATGTAAGCCAAATAAACCAGAGACAGCCCTCCATACATCATCCAGTAAATCACAGCCAGAATTAATAAATGGTCCAGAGCATCACTTATCTGGTTCATTTATCTAGTTCATTGATCTAGTTCTTACCTTCTCTATTTAAGCAAAAAACAGAGAGGTATAATCGTGCAAGCAGTTTTTTCCCTTCCCAGTGATAAGGGGGCACCTCAGCTTGCTCCAAGGAAACCTCTTCTTCCCTCACCCGGGCCTGGACAGCCTCCAGCACACCTAACAAATGTGCAGTGACAACTCTAACCAGAGAAGCAGTCAAGACATGGGTTTTTCCAGGTATTTGTTCCTGGGAAAAAAACTTCCCTGATAGCCTGCCATTAAAATGTTAATCATAAAACTGCTGAGGGCCCCTTTCCCCAGGAGGTCACTTGTTCAAACACAGCCAGTGTCAGCAGTCCCTGGCACGCTACCACGAGGCAGTGTTTACCCAGCAAGAAACAAATCTGATAGATTTGACCCAGTCATACACTGCAAAACCCACGAGCACGGACTAAGAGCAGTCCCTCCAACAGCAGCACTCCCAGGGAGCTGCAAACACCCAGGGGTCTTCACATGGGAGGTTTGCCTCTTGGAGCCGGACTGATGAGCAGGCAGCACAAGGAACAGACCTAGAACAGTCACCAGCAGGAAGCTTTATGTCTCCAGAGTTGCCTGTTTAGTACTAGCTCCAATTCAGGAAGGGAAAAACAGCCCCCAGTATCCCCATAATTATTTTTTTCAGCCTCACATGCCTAAAGAAGCTAAAAAATCCCATGTTAAGCACATTCAGGGGCTGAAGGTCATGGCGAGAGCAACAGTGATACAGAGGATATAGATAGATAGGTGGGTAGGTGGGTAGACAAATAGATACACACATCTTTTTTCCTATTACTTGTAATTTGGAGATAGAACAAGACTGGGGGAAGGAACACACGTTATCCCCTTTCCTCTGCACGTGTAGTTCTCATTAGGGCCAATTAGAATGATAATCATATCTGAAAGAAGGCCACGAGCCAACTTGTGTGATATAAAGAGAAGTAAACACAACTCTGGGTTGCTTAGGGAGCAAACTGTTCCCCCACCAAGCTCTTCAAGCTTGGATCTGACTTGATTCAATGGGAAAGGTTAGCCTTTGTGAAGCTGCCTGGGAAAGCATCCCACCCGGGAGGGGTGACGGTGTGTGTCTTCAGGGACCCACAAACCTGTCCCCTCCGAGGACTTGCCCAAGTAATAGGTCTCAGCATGCAGGAGGAGAGAAATTAATTGCTCTTTCCAGTTTTCTCCATACCTAGCATAAGGCATCTAAGATTTCTACATTAAGAGTCGATATCTTGCTTGGGGTGAAGTCAAAGAGGAAAATCTCATCAGAGTTCAATGAAAGCAGGCCCTGCCCTCAGCTCTCTAATACCTTTTCCACCATCCTTCCCGAGAGCAAACTGACAAGTGCAGTCCTAACGGGATCATCGTTTCTGCACATCGATGTTACGTATGTTATCCTTGTCTCTAATATCTGCGATGCCTTCCCCATCCCAGCTGCCTCCCAGGTGACTCTGTGCAATTACTTTCTAATTGTACCACACTGGTGCTCTCTCTGGGATGGCACACCGCTGTTTAATTTATAAATGTCAATTTGGAAGCACAATACAATGAAAAATTACCCACATCAGACACAGAGCAGTTCCCACTTATGAATAGGTAAGAAGGCAACAAAAATAATTAAGTACTTAACAGAGAGAGAAGATGAGGGAATGCAGGCAACCCTTTAGCACAACCCTTCCAAATTTTACACATGCTTGATTTTGAGCCATCTAAATGGAAGAGGACAGGTAACTGAGTGACAGGTTTAATATTGGACATGACACTGCACAGCCTGTGCCTGTTCAGGAACCTATTTAATATTTAAATCTCAATTAAC
Source organism: Strigops habroptila (assembly GCF_004027225.2). Classification (NCBI taxonomy): domain Eukaryota; kingdom Metazoa; phylum Chordata; class Aves; order Psittaciformes; family Psittacidae; genus Strigops; species Strigops habroptila. The sequence continues at coordinate 6,928,843 of NC_044279.2, read as the reverse complement.
CACTAGGACTAACTTGACATTTAAAAACCTAAACAAAACACTTCAAGTGTAGCTCTTTAAAAAGCACCTGTAAAAGTACCTTCTTATTCCATGGACCTGCTCATTCTCTGCATCCCAAATAACATCTCCAGGATGGGAAAAATAAAAAACTGAAACATTGGGATTTGCTGATTTTTACCCCCATTCTCTTTGCATAGTCAGTCCAACTAAGCAAGAGTGGGCTGAATTTTGTCCCTCTTGTACATCACCAGCAAAGCAACTGCAGAGATATCTGAGCTAGTTCTGAACTAGAAAAGTATTTGTTTTGCAGGAGTTAAAATCAGCTCATACCAAGCTCTGAATCACCAATGCTGCTGCTTTCAAACTATCTTGTCCTTTTATACAGCTGATCCCAAGTGACACAAAATGTGAGAAGAGGGCAGATGCCCGGAGCACCGGTTGGGGAAATGGGAAAGGAGAAGCTGCATGGAGCATCCTTGGTTCATGCGATAAACACAAATCAACAAGACTTGCCCTTCAGCTATCCCAACCTAATGCATGCAAAGTCACAGCACTGATTGCAGCTGGACCTCGATCAGGGAGTCCCTTTTTCCTGGGCTGACAATGCTCCTCCAGTATCAACCCTGCAGACAACATGGGGAAGAATGTGAAGAGCACCAAGGAAAAGCACCATGTACAAGGCAGACTGCTTTAGGTACCAACGTTTTCTCTACAGCTCCAACATTATGGATATTACTGCAGCGTGGACATCCTTTCACTTCCACCTGGTCAGGCCGGAGCACCCCAGATGCACCCATGCTTCTGCAAGGGCTTCAAGACTGCAAATCAGGGATGAACACAAGAAACAACTGAGTCTACTATTTCAAGTCTTTCCAGGTTCTATTCATGTGCAAGGAATGCTAATGTGCTCACTGGAAAGTGTGCCCTCCATCCCAGAGTAAGCCAGAGAAACACGCTCTCTGTCACATAAAAGCAGTGTTCTCATTTATGCCACCCTATGATCAGGGAAGCCATCTGCAGTCCCCAGTTCTGATGTGTAAGGTCAGCAGGAGAGCTATTAAATATTTAGAATGGGAAGCTCCAGCACTAACCAAAAGTACTCCCATGCTGGCAGCTCTGATGGGATCAGCCAGTACCTACATACAGCCCTATAAACCTGCCCCAGAGCAGGACGCAACAGCAAACCAAAGGGTTTTCCCCAAAGCAAATATTTAGGGCAACATTCCTACTTTTGTCAGCTGCTGGAGAGCTGAGTTCAAGTTCCCACACTGATCCATGCTGGGCAAGAGGAGAGAAGTAGCTTCTTATTTTTAACGCCCTTTTTCTGTATGTGATTAGAGATGGGCCCAGGAGACATGGATTTGCTGGTGAAAATCTCCCCTTTGATCAGTTCAGTGAATTGTGGTTAAAACCTCACAGTCCAGTACATCCAATTAGAGATAATCCTAAAATATACGGTTTGCATGAAGATGTGAGCTTTTTCTGGTGCCTGGAAGGGGAAAAGGGGGAGTTTCTTGTTTTAGTACCACTGCTTACCCTGTCATATTTCATACCAACAACTGAGGTCACATGCTGCTTTTCCTTCCCTTATTTTCTGAAGAAGAAAGTAGAAAGGACACTTTTAGAACAGAAAAAAACCCCAAGTAGAACATGGGTCAAATGAAGTTTGGTGCCTATTTTTCCCACAGGAAAAATTGCCAAAGAAAAATTAAAGTAAATCCAAGAGGCAAATGTAACGCTCTACATGATGAATTCTTTTCCAGCTACTTTCAAGGCATAATTTCCTCATGCAAAAGGAGAAAGAGAGATAATACGTCTCCCTTTGCTCCATAGGTCTGTCACTAAGGAATGTTTCAGCAGATTTATTCATTTTTCAGGCTCTCTTCCCTGCTCTTTCTTTCTCCCTTCTATTATCTGTGTTGAGGCTGCAGTGCCACTCACTCATCGCAGAGCTGCAAAGTTGACTCACTACAAGCTCCTTTTCTCTGCTCACCAATCTCATCAAATTATTGAAAAGGGCACTGTCAAGTTGGGAAGAATATATCTTCAAAAATAAAATAAATCTTCTTTACTAAGTTCCAAATGGCACCTTAAAATACACATTTAAGGGGAAAAAAAAAAATAAAGAATTTGTAAGAGACTCATTTTCTTACCATTAATAATGCCCTTGCTTTTCTTTTTGCACATTTCAGTCCAGACAACCTAAGTTCACCATTAATTTCTAGACAACTTCACTCTTTGCTTTTCCTCTACCTGCAGTAACGATATTGCCAAGTCTCATAAGTTTGCCTTCAGTCTTTGGGTATTTGTGAGCTTTTTTTGTAAAGTTTAAGCTTGTAAAGACATGAGTAATGCTGTGGCTCAGCTTTCATTTTTATTTTGTTTTATTTTGGTATCTGTTAGCCTTCAGGGTTACAGGGAACAGTTTGGCCGTGTGGCTCAAGTACACCCTAAAGGCTCAAAATCAAGAACCCAACTGAAATTTTTACATAATCTTGCTATTTTTAGGGAGATTTTATGACTCCAGGAAGACTGGACGATGGGGTTTTTTTTAACTCTGAGGCTTGACTTGTCTCCATTGTGAGATTTAGCATCTGAATTTATTTTTCACTGCAGATCCTTATAATAAACATGTAAGCGCAAAGTGTCCACAGCTCAAGATCTGTTTCCTTCCCTTTTCACTTGGGGGACAACATCTCCCTGGTTCATAGGACACAGTCTGCCAGAGCAGTGCCGGCAACACCAATGAAATCCCTCTACTCTTCTACCCCTACTGACCACAGCCTCAGGTCAACTGAGCAGAGCATTTAGACAAATTAGAAAAAATTAGAAAAAATAGGCAAAATCTATTATTGCATGTACAGTCATAATTTTAAAGCAATTATACAGTTATAAAATGAGCAAAAACACAGTGCTGGTATCCAATCCATAATCAATAGTTAGGTTGAAAGTCAGGGTCTATGGAAGATGGGAGTCTGCCACCAACACTTAACCCACTGGTGATAACCTAAGAAAGATGCTGGGCATTAGCAAAGAGAGATTTCTAAAAGCTAACATGAATTGGTCAGGAATCTTTTATATAAAACTATTACATGAAAGTGTGTAGTTAAAAGACAGAACCTGAGCTGAATTGAAACAAACAAACAAGAAAAAAGCCCTCATTCCACACTTATTTCTTTGCTAGAATTTCTGTTGGAACCTTGTTATAAAATCCAGCAGTGCATCACCTCTCCCAACAAAGACTTTTCTCACAAGACACCAGGAATAAAAAAATAATATACAGTTCAATCAACCTACCTCTGGGGCGTGTTTACAAAAAGGGTTTTATTTGCCTTTCAACTTGACGTATTGCTTTCAACACCTAGCTGAAAGGTAAAGGTATTAAATATACATTGCAGTGCAGTTTATTCCAGAAGAGCTCCATGGTGCATCTTGGGCAGCACTCATGAAGACATCCAATTACTGCTTGTGCCAAACCTGACCCTGGCTGTGTGAGCAGAGATGAACTTTCAAGCACACAAGACAGGAATTAATTTCTTCATTTCTACTGTAAAATTTATGCAGGAGAAAACATTCAAAGCATGCAAAGTCCTTCATCCAGGCTCAGCTTACCCTGACTTGAGAAACTCTGGGCCAGACTGTCTCTTTAAGTCCCTTATATGAATTGGGAGTATGTGGTATATATGAAGGTGATTGCAGACAGAAAAGAAATAAACACTGCGCTGTTTTCCAGCAGTGTGGGTTGACGGTTGTGCTCCCGTGCACAGTGGTACATGCTGCATGTTTTGGGGAGTATTCAGAAATGGAAAAGCACCTTTCAAGATCTCGCTTCACCTACAAATAGTAGGAACTTCAGAGGAACAAAAAAGAAAAAAAGAATCTATTTTCATAAAAATTGGAATTTCAGATTTAGACACAGCTCCACCAAGGCTCTCCCACAAAGTTCAGTGCAGGTTATGGCATGACAACAAACCTTCAATGGGGATGAATCACCGTATGATCATACTTGGAGAGCTCAACCAAAACCAGAGCTCAAGCACTTTGGGCCTCACACAAACACACAGCCCCTCCATGAGTTCTTAAAATCTCAACAGTATGGCAAAAAGGTGAAGATACACAATGAAGTGGTCCACGGAGCAAACTCCAGATGTAGTCATTACTGATTTAAGGTAATTAATCCCTGGAATGAATGTGATGCAATCACTGGGCTTCGGAGGTGTTTGCTTCTCTACATCAGGAGGTAGCACCCTTCCAGAAGAGCCCCAGAATATCCGTCTAACCTCCAGGCTGCACAGACTAGGCTGTCATGGACAAAATCATCTTCCCCATAAAAGTGGTAAAGACTGCACTGAAGTAGGGACAAAATACCTGTCGAATTTGGAGGATCAAGATTTTCACTCAGTTCATAGTCTTGTTAATATACACGTTAATATGCACTTAGGCCACTCGATGCCATCACTGGTTGCAATTAAATGCTCTTAATCCAGACTGGCACAACACAAATTGTACTAGTTGTAAAAAAATGCTCTCTCAGAAATGACTGTCTCTTCTTGTGCTGTCTCTCTACGTAAACCTCCACATAACCTGGTCTGTTGCCAGCTCTCATTATGTCTGGTCCTCTCATTTTAATTGCAAGCACTGTACAATAAGGACCTTCGATTTGATTTTTCTGTGGTGCAGAATGTGCAGTAAAGTTGCTCCCAAATGACAGAGAAAAACATACAAACATTAAGCATTTGAAAAATGGGTAGGCATCCAAAATGAAATGATTCTTTAGAGAATGACTGGTTACTGACTGGATAAAACCTGCCACTGTTCAAGTTACTAAAACAAATCTCTTGACAGGTGTTAGGTAATTTTTAGCAAAGTTACAAGGGCGTCACTATAGCTAATGTTATTAAAAGCTTTGATTAGTTATGAGAACAGGCTCATAGGTCTAAATCAAAGCTCCTAACTGAAGCTGGTGGGATAATTGATGTTCACAACTAGAAAAAAAGTCTTTAATTCCAAGAAAACTCTATAAAAGAAAAAGGGCACATATGCTGAGAAGCTGAGATAAAAATATGTGACTTTCTACGTGCTTTCTGGTCGGTCTTAAGCCATAACCTAGATGATCTTAAGGTCCTTTCCAACCCTTACTATTCTATGATTCTATGACCCCATCTGAGTAGAGCGAACCCCTCAGTGTATGCTCAGGCTGCAAAGAGATGGCATGAATGCTTCTCATCCTGAGGTGACAAAAGCTGGTGTGAGTGCGGTCCTGCCTCATGGCACTTGGGGGAAAAACCATGTCTGCTTTAATGCATTTACTCTGGAGAAGAAAGAGCCAGAGTAATAGAAAAAAAGAGCCTAGAAACATAGTGTTTTCTAGGTGCTATGGCAGCAGAAATAACATAGCACATAACATAAATAAGCACATAATAACATGAAACAGTAACAATAAAGAAAAGAAAAACATACGAAATAGGCATTGCCTGAACCACCAGCAGCACAGAGAAATTTTCACAGCGTTTAGATAAGGCTGATTCTCTTTGCTATATTTACGAGTGAACATTATTTCCTTCTTTCGCATTTCTCCCCTTGGAGAATCTCTTTGAAACACAGAAACAAAATCTCATTCCCAGTCTTCTTAAGAACAGCTCCTACTATGAACATGCACACCAAGACCACAGCGGCTGCAAACCCAAACCAGGTACTGGGCACATCTTGGTCCAAGGGGATTATCCTTATACAGCTGCTGACCCATCCCTCCTTGCCATAGAGCTTGCACATTGGAGCAAAGAGACCAAATCCATATGGAAAAGGGACTTAATGCTGGCTTGTATTCTCAAAAATATGTGCTAGCAGGTGTGCACTGAAGTCTAACCTGCTGGATCAATTAGCCATGCAACCATACACCTGAGGGACAAATTTGGCCCCAGTTAATTTTATAAGCCACTTTCAGATTAAACAAGTTTCATTAAACCTCAAGCAAGGAGCGTTCAACCAAAGGCAAATTCATGTTAGTGTACTTGCTTATCCTTAATTACATTATTCCCTTCTTTCTGTAAGGACGCATTACTCTAAAATACAGATGGATAAACATGATGATGTAATATTAATTTGTACTGAGTGATATAATTAGTTACTTCTCAGTAAATGTGAAAAGATTAGGAGAATCACATTGGGTTGTTCAGTTGGCAGATGGAAACTACTGCTTCCTTTTACAGCCCTGAAAAATTACAGCAGCTAGCACAGCTTCCTAAACCCATTTGCCTTGATTCAAATAGACAGATTAAATAATTAACCAGAATTAGAAATAACATCAAATATGAGCAGAATAAAGAACTACAGGTGTTCTCTGCAGGCCATGTCTGCTCCGATTTTAGGATGCCCATGACATCCAAAAGCCAAATTCATATGTGAGAGTGCACATGGTGTATCTTGAGATACATTCTCATATATGGGAACAAAACTGATGAAAACGAAAGCAAGTGACTAAGTGACAGGCTGAAGAATAATAATATTAAGGCTGCAGAAGAGAGACAGGCAAATACTCCATGTTTGTAAGGCTCCTGCTACATGGGGATGCACACATGCTATAGGAACAGGATTTCAAAATTAAATTGCCATATCCTCAGGCTGACTGGACCAGCTGTAGAGTGTAACCACTAAATAAACAAACAATATGTATGTGAACCCCAAAATGAACAGACAAGAAATTGAAATTATCAACCTTGCTGCCTTCTTATCCTATTTCATAAACAGTTATTTAAGAAAGAGATAGCTGTATATGAGTTCTTCCATCCTAGTGAAAAATCATATGCATGATTTCTCAGGAATAACGAAAGATACCATAAGATCCAGAATTCACCCATATAGAGCTGATTAGGAAGGAAGAAACATGAGCGTGAGTGCATTTGCAAGGGACAGAATGAAGGAAGAGAAAGAAGCTGCAGCCAAGGAACCCCAGATGGGTCAAACGCACCCAGAAAGGGGGGCTCACTCTTGGAAACGCCAACTAGGTAAATGAACAGGGCTATAAACCAGAAAGCCAGAAAGAAAAATCACAAAATGCTTGATCTTCCAACATGCAGGGTCACCTCAGCAGAGCTAAACAAAAAGCATTCATTAATGAATATAAAGACCAGAAGATGGTCTGTATGGCTGGACATGAAACATCCTTCTTGAATTAATCCCACATTGAAGGAACATACAACTCTCAGGGCATGTCTGATCCAACAAATTATTTATTTGGTTTGTGTCCAGTAATGAATGACCATGTCAAAATCTGTATTTTGCTTCAGGATATTTCCAGCTTCAGCATCACAAGAAATTGTCTATGAGACATGTCTGACAGACTAAAGAATCCTCTATTATTCCTTGCACACCTCTGAAAAGCTCTCAGCAAGCTCTCCACGTCTAGTCTTGGGTTAGATGAACAAAGAGCTCAATTAACTTTTAAAGCATGCTTTTGAATCCTTTATTTGGAATCATTTTCAAACTACCCACATAGGGTTTGTATGCCAGACACTCCAAACAGGGCACAAAGGCACAGTAACGTCATCCTCCCATCCCTACTCTTACTTCTTGCTGCCTTAGGAATGACAAGGTCCCAGGACCAGACCAAGCACTCAGACAAGGTCTATGAGCCCATTGCAGCACTGGTCAGAGGCAGCAACAGCTTCTTGCAGCCCCTGCAGTGAGTCTCAAATCTCTTTTGGCAGCTGTAAAAGTGATTTTTTTTCTACCTGCTTAATCCTTATTTCCTTTGCAGAGACCTCCTACAGAGCTGGCAATTTCTCCTACTGGAGATGGTAGCTTTGCCCTCTGGACGTTCCCATACCGAAACAAATCCAGTCAACAACTGTGACATGGTGAGGATTTCTCTAGTCACACAATACTAAATGTAAATTGATGTCCTACAAGACAGCCAAGGAGACCAGTAATACAGAAGATTTCAAAGCCATATATTGAAGGCAAAGGGAAAGCAGCCAGATTTGGAATAAAATTGATTCTGTTGTTCTCCCATCCTGCATACAGAATCAGTGCAACAAAACTATTAACTGAAAGTCTAGAAAAAACCTAAAGCCATCACTTTAACAAGATCATTTCAGTGGGTCACTCAAGTAATGGCTCATCAAATCAGCAGAACAGAGAAATATTTGCACAGGACATTTACTTTCAAAAAACCCACCTTTTTTAAAGGACAGTGAGAAAAATACTCCTAGCAAGAAAGATTCTTCTGTCAAAATCCATGGAAGCCTAATTTGAGAAGCCAGTCTTCTCTCAGTGTAAATCCAAATGTCAGAAATTGAGACTGTTGCTTGGCCACAAAAGCAGAAGAGCATTTTCAACTTCATTTTTTTTTTTGCAAATGTGTGCGCATACACACATATATTGATATATGCACACAGCACAGCTAGCGTTTGCAAATTTCAGTCATATTCACATCTCCATTTGCTTCAATGAAAAATTTAATGCATCTGATTTCACAGAGGAGTTGTAACTGCCTAGATTTGTCAAAATAATGTTTACTTTAATAAGTGAAACTAAATCACATCTGAATCATAAAAGGATAAACCTAAAGGCTGACAACAAATACAGTTGCTTTTCACCCATTTGACAATATACTCGATATCAACAGTTAGTGAGGGATGGTAACATGATTCATGTCTTAGGCATCTCCTCCTTTCCAAATCCTAGAAAAAAGCCCAAGCCACGTTCATCCTATGCAGATACCAGCACGGATACAGATGACAAGCACAATCTCTTTCACCCTTGACTCAGTTCTTCCATCTGTACAATGGGACACCCAATGAAGAGTTTTATTGGAGTCAAGTAGAAAAGGAGGCTATTATTACTTTTCTAATGGCATTAGCTTCAGATGTGTCCTGTAAGTATGAAAGTATGATTTACATTTTGAAATATGTGTAAGACTCTTTACTATCATCTCCTTTAATGAGATTCAATCTCAGAGACTTTTTCATATTACATAGTCTTCTCTGAATTTTCTTCCTCTTGGATACTGAATTTCTAGGAACTCTGTCAATCTTTGAAGCTAACAATAAGGCGGCATTAAATCAATAAACCACTAAATAGAACAACCATAATTGATAGTATTTTGATTTTCTCTCTTTTTTTCCCTCATGTCTCAATGAGCTTTTCAAAAGAAGGCAAACGTTATTCCATTATCTGATAGAAAAAGAGGCACAGACAGACCAAACATCCTATATTAGTACCAGAGGCTACACTAAATCCCCGAAACTGAACCCCATGAGGAGGGAAGATAGGCTCATGCCTGAGGTGATGGGGCTGCACAATAAAAATAATAACAGACACCAACTTCACCCTTTTTAACCTTTAGCTCTTTAGCTTTCTCAACACGTTATTTTTTAAGCTATTCGATAACTGTTAATAGGTGACAGACTCTTCAAACCATTAAAATTATGTAACTTCCAAATCTGTCATATTGAAGTATTGTTCTTCCCACCACCCCGTTACTTTTAGTAACTACTCTCAAACCAGCTGCCTATGTGGGAGCAATCAAGGAGTGACTTCAGTTAAACAACTCTTCCAATGCAGTCGTTCAGACAGATTAAGTCAGCAAGACCTATTGGGTCTTGGGGTGACCATTTTTTCGTGTTTGTGAGATCCTGGCTGGATTTATCCTATGGAATCCACAAACCCGTGAGTCCTCAGCCAGAGAAATTCACAGATAATATTCAGAACATGTCAGATCTCAACCACGTCCAACAAAAAGGAAAATGGAGAAAAAACTCACAGCATGGCACAAAAATACCAGATCTCAATGCCATCAAGTAGACCAAGATTTCGCCACACCCTGTATAGATGGTATGAATCAAAAAGGGGCTTTAATAACTGTGTATGCTGCCAGCATCCACAAAAAGCAACACAACCATCAAACAAGCATGAAGGAGACGCTGACAGCTCCAAAAGGAACAGCTCTATTTCACAACCCTTATCTCACTGTAATTAATTTTGAAGCAAGCTATCGCTCCCTGTGACACTTCCACACATCTCCCCCACAAAGAATGCAACCTTGGGAGCCTACGAAAGAAAGATGTAAAATAGGCTCTCCAGAGTCAAATTCCTCATAACACATGGTTTGATTACATAGGAAAGATGCCCTGGTCTGCCTTTCTCAAACTGGTTTAGCTGTTCAGCCAATTTTCATTGCTGGATAGATACTGCCAAATCAACATAAACCCAAATTTGATCATTCTACTCAAAATTAGTGAAGTGACTAAGAGCAAAGCCAACCATATTCACAGAGCTCCCTCCAACCCCACCATAATACCAATTTCTACATATGATTCTGCATCAGTCTGCTTTTGAAATTAATTTGAGTTAGCTTGCATAATGTCATGTGCTGAAAAATCTGGGAGGAAAATCTGAAGTCCCACTGCAAGCTTTAGACCATGTTCACCATGTTACTAACACTATTTTTCTCTAATTTACCATAACTTTCAGATGAGCTGAGCAGGTATGTCAGACTCTTCCGGGCAATGAGTCCTGTAAATCATCTGTTGAGCATAAAAATGAGCTTTCACCTACTATGTTATTAATTTTACTTTCCTCCTTTCTAAGTCGGGCATGTTGTGACCCCTGGCAGTGATCAGCCTGTTTCAGGAGCTCAAAAATTACTTTAGCAAAGGTCTCTTTCTTTGGATGGTGTAAGAACAACTGTTTCAAAGCATGCAATAGTGAAAGGTGGTGAAGGGAAGATAAAAACAGGAAGAAAGATAACTCTGAACTCTCACATCACATGCTACATGAGATATGCACAAAGCCCTGTGCCACTATGGCCCCAACTATCCATCCTCCCAATGAAGGCCTGGGTGCCCAAAACTGGAATCACCCAGTGCTACCAATTTCCTCAGAAAATTCAGGTGGTGAATTTAATCCTGGTCTTCCTTTCATACTCATGGAGAAACAGGAGCACAAATCAGGAAAAACTCCCTCAACCAGTGAATACCCACAGCTGAAGAAGATACCAATGTTTCTCTATTAGCAGCGATATAAACATGATGAAAACATGAAGAATGACTGCAGAAGCTGAGGCAAAGGTGTCACCTTTGCCTTCCTTTGCTACCAAGCAGTAACTTGTATGGGACTGAACAGGTTTTACAAGGAGATAAGCAATGATCTAAAGCCTGAAAAAAGAGTTAAGACCTGTTTTAAGAGCAGCATCTGCAGGTACACAGCCTGTGTATCAATAAACATGGCCATGGAGAAGCAAGAGAACCGAATGTTAACCTGGCAGCTGATGGCCCTTTTATTTTCTACTATCCTACACAGCAAACAAGTGCAAGTATGAACATCCAGCTTCCTTAACTCGTTATCTTAAACAGATTGTGCTGTCAGAATTAGCAAAGCACTCAGGGCTGCATGCAGCCAACAACCCCCAGAAATACCAAGCAAAGTAGATGCAAGGGACGTATGGGGCAATGCCTTCTCTTCTGTAGATAAATGAGTACAGAAGGAAAGAAAAGGATGCTTTATACCTTCTTTCTCCTAAGTTCTTTAAACAACCATGGGCCAGAGAACAGAATTCAGATTTCATATACATAGATAAACAAGAAGCAATGTGTTCTTATGCAATATCCATAATATGAAATAGCTTTCCTGGCCAACTTTCAGGCCTTATCGGTTTGGCAGAACCCTTTGACATACTTGGGACATGTGTGGATGAAGTATGCTGTGGGATGCTGATACTTCATTCTGTCCCAATGCGTAAAATATTCTCCCTACCTCTGACACTCCAGCAATGACATCCTCTTGATGACAGATATTTGTCCAGTTGCCCTGGTTAAAAAAAGTCCCATCTTCCAACACATCTCTTTGGTAAACTCAATGGGAAAATTAAATTATCAAAATATACAGTTGTTCACTCAAGAAAAAAAAAATCACACGAAAAATAACCATGTAAACTTCTGTTAGATAATAATAATTGTGGGAAATGGCATGGTAAGAGACTGGCCATGAGATTTGAGACCCACAACCTAGTTCTGATTCTCTCTTTCTTTGCTGAGTGATTCTGGACCTTCTGGGTGTTTCCTATCTGCAGAATAAGCATAAATGAACAGTTTCCTTCACAAATCCCTTGGAGAGCAAATAATTGGTAAGAGCTGTGCTATTATTTTTTTGCACTGAACTTTCCTGTTTTCCTTGATGTGAAATATCTTTCATTCACAAGTCATTATGTGATATGACTTGGAGGGGAACGTTGTCTGAGCCTGTCCGCAGGATATAGCCCAAAGCCACAATATCAGAGATCAACTTGTAAAAGAAAAAGCAGTTTCTAAGGGGATAGAAGTGCAACAGAGAGATGTACTTCATTAACAAAAAAACACTGACTTGTAGCTGAGAAAGACTGCTGAAAATGATCAATCCAGTATCATCAGGAAGGTTATATTCAGAGTTGACTGGTTTTTTCCCCCATTTAAAAAATGAATGACCGTGTAGTGCCTCTTCTTACTGGGAACTCTTGGATGCTCAGCACGTAGGAAAAACTGGCCTTTTTAAATCACCACGTTGGGAAACAAAGGATGGTCTTATGGTTGGAAGACCGATCCCAAGAGACCTGGCTCCAAATCCTATTGTGTTACAGACTGTGAGCAGGACCTCAACAGTTTACCCTGGGTCTGGCACTGAAATCTCCTGGGACACAGATTCTCTTTTCACAGGTATTTACAGCAATGGGCTTTCATTTCTCATGGCTCTCCAAACACTGCTTTAATTTGAGTTAAATTTGATAGCAATGCTCAGACCTATGTGAGCATTTACATTCTTGAAGAAAAATATCTATCTACTACGTACATCAAAATGCCCAGCACAAATTTCTCTATTTCCATCAGCCCTGGAAAGATCTAGAGTAATAGTAAGATACTGCATATTATTATTCATATTCCTGTTATTAAAATTAATATAGGGCTAGCTAAGAAGGGAAATTAGTGTAACTATGAAATTTACCAGTGGAGCTTCTGAAGTAAATGGTTAGGTTATTGCAGGATAGCACTGAAACAAGTTTAGGAGTACCTTCCACAAACCTTTATATGAAAGAATGGCTACTTCCTGATAACATTTTGACTATATATATACACATACACACATACAAATATATATACACATATATACATACAAAAAAAACCCCCAAAAAACCAACCCACACTAGACTTTTAACAAATTTTGTGAGAAAAATTCATATTAGTCTTCATTTCCAACAAAAACTCACCTAAAACCTGAGAATGTTTTAGAAAACATTCCCCGTCCTTACCACCAAGCAGTTAAAAGTGTTTTCCATCCTAAAGGGCTCATGCCCCAAGGTCAAGATTTCCCTTCATATAACCCCAGTAAAATCACTAGATTCACCTTCCCACAATGCTTCTGCTTTCCAAAGAAGTCTGGTTTCCCTAAAGATTGCTGAACAGCTTCTCCCCTGGGACTGCGTTATTTTTACTCAACACAGTCACAAATGCCCATTTCTCCCTCTCTGCATGACACCTCTTCCCCTTGTGTGGCCTGACGTGCTGGCTGCCATTGCTCATCCCCAATGGCCTCCCCACATAATTTTCCACACCCAGGACGCTCCACTGAGTCCAATGAGAAACCAAACTCTGCACGAACACATAGTGCTAAATTCTTCCCCATGCACAAGCCCAAGAAAGTAGATTTCCTATTGGGAACCATGCTGGGATATGAGCATAGGGTCTTTTCCTTGACTCTGGGGTGGTGGCTGCTACAACGCATGCAAGTCACATCAGCACCCAAAGGCATGCAAACTGAGCACCTATTTTACTGTACATGGCTGTGCAGGTTTGATAGGGCTGCAGTTATGAGACACCAGCTTTCAGCCTCCTGCTCTTTGCAGAAAATGCCACTTTGGTGACACTCACCTCTGCAGAACTGTCAGTTCAAGGGGGACCGAAAGCTCGAAGCAGAGAAATGTCAGAGCACAGGGCTCCCGAGTACAGAGCTGCTCCTTATTATCACGCTGCAGCAATTCAGACATCCCTGGGCTTGCTACAGTCATACAAAGGAGACAAGATTTGCTATTACAGGTCTCCAAACCCACTGCCAGACATTTATCACAAAAACTTGTGGTTAGGGGAGACTAAAGCTGTGCTTCCTTCTTGAATGCCACATCTCAGAGCTGATGACCTCCACATTTGGGGCTCTTGCATCTGCCTGCCACGGTGAAGCGCTCGCTGTGGTTTTAGTGGTGTTTTTACTGCCCTTTAAAGGCATCATTTCCCATCACTGCGATATGTCAGTCCTGAAACCAAATTACAATAAACCCTCATATAAAGGCCCATGCGTGGGCTGGTTTCTTCAATAGTTCTCCTGAGGAAGGAAGTTCAGCTGGAGCCAAAAGCACAGTCCCAAGCAAAACCCTCACATGCCACTAAGCCACAGTGAAAACACAGAGGCTGCATCCAGCAAAGGATGTGATGGTCGAAAGGGAAGCTTTTCCATGGACTCCACACCAGATGGCTATTCAGAGCCAATGCACACATGCAGGTAAGTCAAAGAGGAACTGAGTCGTGCTTTAAGGCTATTCCTGCAAAAAGAGGCATGTCCGCAGCACTGCAGCTGAGTAGATACAGGCTGTGTGAGGAGCAAGGTTATGGAATGACTTGCGAACCTAGTGATCAGACCTGGTCTGCTCACCTACAGCATAAGTGGGACCAAGCTAGTTGCTATAAAGGCAGTTCAGGAGCATCCAAACCAGACTTGATCACTGTGACTGAAGGGTGGCCTGCAAGAAGAGCTTGCAATGGCTCTGATGATGGTGTCTGGTAGTCGAGTACTGCAAACCTATCTCTGCTCCTGACTGCTCCTTCCAGAAAGCAGAAGCCTGACACCAAATACATTGGAAGCAATCGGGTTCAAAATGTGTCAGTAGCCAAACCAAAGGACACTCCACTGAACTCCATGAGTCAAATGCAGGCCTTAATACGTATAACTGGAGCTGCAGAAAACTTATGTCTGAAGCCAAACATTCTTCCAGGTCCCAACTACCGGGGACTCATCCAACACCTCCAAACGCACCTGGAAATATGGGACTTCCAAAGAACAGTCCAAATCAGGAACCAGAGCATAGGGCACCTCTAGGTCCTTGTCAGGTCTCAGCCAGGAACAGCCATGGTTCCAGAGCCCAGGCACTCCCCATTGCAAGGCCAGTGAAATAAAACATACAGGGCAAGAAAGAGAAGACAACCTGATGTGACGGTACACTGCAACAGCTAACACTGTCTTATGTTTTCCAATACGAGATTACATATATACAGACCATGTACATACATGGATTTATAGATTTGTATAATAACATGCTGTATTTCAAAATACTCATTCTCACCAAAGTAATGATATAAAATGTCTATATGGAAGATACTCTAAGTCATTTCAAAAGAATACAAAACTGCCATAGGTACATTTAGCTCATGACCACTTCATCCATCGCGACTACTTCAGCCTCATCTGCGGCCTAATGGACAGGTAGATGGCAAGAGGTCTTCATCAGACACGAACCTAGTCCTCCAGCAATCACTTCACTCTCTGACCTGATACATGTACTGCTTTGTTGTGTGGGGCTTTTTGGGTACTTCAGCTTCATCTCCCACTCCAAAGCTCATTTCTCAAAGAAGATTTGAAGGTTGAAAGCAGTTCCTTCCCAAATAGCATCTCTCCTTTGCTCTCTCTCTCCCTGAAGAAGGTAGAACTGGCACTGCTGCTGATTACACTGCATCCAGCTGAGATCTGGCACAGCAATAAATCTTTGCAGCCATGGAGCTTTCTCTGAGCGACAAGATCAAAATGCCACCATGGGAGCAAGTCAATGTCAAGAATAACACCCGTAGGCTCCCACACCATTCCTAAATTATCATATCTTGCTGGGAAAGACAGAAGAAACAGATAGATGCAAGTGGACAGCTTACAACTGCTAAAAATCAGAGGTTTCGCCCTCTGTAGCAGCTGCATACTAGGCTATGAGGGATGCCTCATCATTATGAAATAGCAGGGCTGGGGCTTTAGTTAAGGCTCAGGAGGGATGGATTTTTCTCCACACTGTCCTGCTGTGCTGTTGCTTCAGGAAGGAAAGAAGGAAAGCAGAAATTTTCAATTACTCAATTGAATGTAGAAGCAGCTTTGAAATCCCAAACCTTAAAAGCTCAGAAGTCAAGCAGTGAACAGAAAGAATCTGAGCAGTATTTATCTGCCCAAATTCTTGTTTTTAAGTTTCCTGATGAGTTCTCTGTAAACTAAAATTCATTATTTCTTTCCCTTTTTTCTTCCTATACAGAGAATCCGTAAGGGAGGCAGGGAGGGCTCCAAAGTTTGCACTCACTGAAACTTTGCACACACAGAATACCATAGAATCATAGAATGGTTTAGGTTGAAAGGAACCTTAAAGCTCATCTAATTCCAACCCCCTGCCATGGGCAGGGACACCTTCCACTAGACCAGGTTGCTGCAAGCCCTGTCCAACCTGGCCTTGAACACTGCCAGGGATGGAGCATTCACCATTTCTTTGGGCAACCTGTTCCAGTGCCTCACCACCCTCGAATATGCATGAGAGGAGACATTTAGAGGTGATTCTTACCAAGCATTAAAATCCCTTTCAAAAAACCCAAAAAGACTCTTTTCTGGAACACTTTCCCTGGACAAGACCCAATTCTTCTTTGCGTCAGTGTGAAAAAATGCAAACACTCTCCAAGCAGTCCATGGTGCAAGGCTTTGAAGGGCTGGCACATACAAAACAGCTCTGAAACTGTGCACTTAAAAATCACCGTTCACCCCAAAACACTTCCTGAACTGTAGCACTTTGTGCTTAAAGTGCAACACAAACAGAGCAGCAATGACTAAGTAGCAGAGTAGCAAAGATCCAAGAAACACCGTCTAACCTCTTTCACCACCTGAAATACCATCTGAACCTACATTTCCTGGCAAAAACTGCTGCCTTGGTTCTGCCACTGGGCATACCTAGAGGAGCCACTACCAAAACTGAGTTCCCTGATCTGTGCATACAGAACTGTGTGATTTAGGTAAGAGGTGGCCTCAAGACAGGTCTTATAAAGGGGCTGCAGACCACTGGAAGTACTTAGATGAAGTACAGGTTCAGATGAAGCAGGCTGCCCAGAGAGGTTGAACAGTCTCCAGATGTTAAGATTCAACTGGATCAAGCCCTGAGCAACCTGATCAGAATTGACCTTCATGTGAGCAGGAGTTTGGATGAGAGACCTGAGGTCCCTTCCCTCCTGTTTTACCCATGATACTAATATGGAGGTTGGGATTCAGTTCTCAAGTGTAGATGTCTGAAGTTGGGCATCTAGTCTATGCCATGGAAAAATAGATAATCCACCCTATTTTAAGGAAGGATAGAAGAATTAACCATGGGGGGTACCTCTCTCTCCCCATTGACTACATAAACACAACCTGCTTAGACTTGACAACTAACCGAGATGTCTACAGTAGGGGAGTGAAGGCCACCCTACCACTGACACTACCAGAAACCAGTGGAAAACCAATACCCTATTTCTGTAGCTCTAGGGAATCACACCCATACCTCTCTGGGAAGCTTCCTAATCACCATGAAGGCAGTGCCATAGCAGCAAAACTCTTCATCTCTCTTCCTAAAACTCAGATGCTGAGCATTAGCGAAGGAGCTCACCCGGCAACTCGTGAGGAACTGATGCTGGTCCCGGTCTCTGATATGCAGATTATCTTTTTTCTTTGGTTTGACTTGAATTCAGTGACTGTCTCATGCAAACTGCATAAACAGATTTGTTCTTGCTGCATTATACTTTCTCATTGTTTAGAGGTGGACTTTGCCTTTCCTCACATCAATAACTGCCATTCATTTGAGCAGCTCCTCTGAAGGAAGGATTTACATTAGAATGAGCCTAGCAGGGCCAGGAGCCTGAGGCAGTCCCTGCTCAGGTGCTTCTTGAAGTACCACGAGTGCTATAGAAGGAAGTAAATAATCATAACATGTGGCAGCTCCTGGGACAATGGGTTGTGGAGAGGAGGCTGGGGCAACCAGCTTCTCTATTTGCTTTTGCTATTCAACATCTTTGTTACTTAGCATTCATTTATCCATCTTCTGTCTCTTTAGACCTTGGGGTGGGGACCGTCTCTTTACTATGAAGCCAAAGAAATAAAGATAAATAAAGCAGGATTCCAGGATGAAAAATAAAACCATAGCAAACAACATCCTCAGCAAGGCTCTGCTCAGCTGCTGCTGACTGACAGCATCACAAGATGAGTTGGCAAGATACAAACCCGAGTTTTACTCTTTAAAGTCCCACATTTCTGTGTCAACGGCATTTTCTAAACAACTGACACTACCGATTCCCCACTGAAACATAACAACTGCAAGGCCATGCAAATGCTATTGATCTTTTCTTCTCCCTTCCCTCCCCCTTCTCTGTTTAAATATTTGTTCATCAGACTTCAGCACCGAAAGCTGGAAGCACGCCATGCTGCCCTTCTACTATTTTATAGAGTGCTGCATTTATTTGCAATTATATTCTCCCAGTAAAAGCCATGCTGCTTCAATAAATCTTCCCCCAGTTAAATTTTATGTATTCTGGCTAGCTGTTTACTGCAGAATTTTTGTAATAAATTATTCTCACTTGCAGCCTGACCTTTGTGATTTTCATAATGCCAGAAAAAAATATGCATACTCCTCATGCAGAAGTACCTTCACATTCTGCTCACCTTTCCTTTCCTCTGTACTTTGTAGCAAACAGATGCCAGTGAAGACAGCTGCTATATAAGCTCCCTAATAGACTGACCGAGCATCTTGAGTGGTGACACCTGAGCCTCAGGCCTTTTATAGTTCTTTACAGAAAACACATTTCTTTTGAACACCAACAAGATATCTATGCTGCAAGCTCCCATCCAAAGATGTCTCCTGATCTACCATTAGGTCCATATTAAAGCTTCAGGCTCGCTAAAAGGTGTAACTCTCAGTATATTTAAGATGCCTTTTATAGCCTGTCAATCACTGAGGCTCTGCGTATCACCCCATGCACTGCCCAGGCTGGGAGACACAGAGCAGCCCATTTCTTATCATTTCCAGATAGATATGGGCAGAGGAGGGAAGGACAGAAAGCTGAGAGCTCTAGCAGTAAAGATATTTGCATTCTGGGGTTTGAAGATCAAATATACTGGTAGTACGTGCACACATCCCTAGATTTGCACTGAAGAGCCCATTTTTAAAAGCATTCATCTAGGCGTTGGTAAATATTGCATTTGCACTATCAAAAGGTATAGGTGGGCAAATGAAGGGTAAGCACGAGGGGTTTTTTTGCCTCAGCCCCAGTAATTCAGCTAGGTCTTTTGGCAAACTGGGGGAGGAGACATGATTTTGAAACTGTCCTGTGGAGCCAAGTTTTCAGAACTGTAATAATTTATTTATCTGTACAATAATAACTAATGTTTCCTATAACTGTGTAATAATTTATTTTCCCACAGCCCCCAGAAAAAGCCTTTTCCTTTAGCCAGCTGGTTGTTTGCAAATGGAACATGTTTGCTGACCCCTCAGCTTCCAGTCAGACCCACTGAAATTACAGAGCAGATCAAGACATTTTTGCAGTCTGGGTGTTCCCCGGTGAAAAAATGCTTTTTCTTCATTGAAAAAGTCTAAGAAAATTAGAAGGGTTTGTGCTAAAACCATGCAAAGTGGTGACTGCAGCACTTTCATATCCTCTTTCTAATTTCCTTCCTTTAAAGTTTTCCTCATTTCAGTCTGAGGCCTTTCTAGTACTACTTATTTTCTCCACATTCATTGTCCAATTCTTCTTCTTGGACCTTCCTACATGGGAGCAGTGTCTGCATTTAGAGAAATGCATTGTTAATTGACTGTCTTTGTCCCTAAAACCTTGCCTTGGCAGTAAGAAAAGCCAGACCTGAGTATGCTATGACAACCGACCAGGATAAAATGTATTGCTTATACAGATTGTATGCGGAATGTTCCCCATGCAAGACGAGACAAAAGGCTGAAGCCTGGCCCAAATCATGCTGCTGACACAAATGTTCTCTTTTAGAGCACTTCCCTATGAGGATCAAAGCATTTTATAAGAAAAAGATGAGTTTTAGATGTAATAGATGGCAACAATAGAGGCTTAGAAATAGAGGTTTAGAAAATGAAAATCACTTCATAGAGGACATTTAAGATCAATTGTGGGAACAGCATTCAGGGTTTACTAATGCTGCCTTAAATCATACTCCCTTACAAAAAGCACAGTGACCCCTCAAGAACAAAATAGTAACCATTAGGTTGTTAACCATCAGGTTGTTAACCATTAGGTTGTTCCACATTTGTTACTTCTTACAAAGGAAAGGGCATTTCTCAGGGAAATCTTGGGGTTAATTTGTTAAATGGATCTTCCCTGTCATGTTTTCTTTGGCAAACAATCAGTGAGCTCATTAATTTCTATATCTAACTTAGTTTCCGTTTCAAAGTACTATAAAACAGAAACAACCATATGGTAATGCCAAAAGTAAACATTAAAGAGAACGATAATATAAATGATCCCTTTTAAAATTGATTCAGATACAACAGATCACAAAAGGCCATCTCAAAACCAAATGCTCTTAAAATAAAAGATGAAGACCTCCTTACCCTCTACTTCGAGTAAGTATTTAAGCTAATGAGAGCTAGGAAATCAATAAGCGGATATTGAATTGCTATCTAGTCAGGCTTCAGATTCTGGTAAACAAACACACGCCTAAAAATAAATGTGTCCAGGAAATTTTTTCAGGAAATTACACATTTATAAGCAGGGGAGGAAGGGCGTTGAAAAAGATACTATAAAGGTATCTTACATGGAAGAGATTGCACTTTAAATTTTTTCATTTACTGGAAAATCAGCTATGCTTAGATCAGCATCCAGCTTAATAACTGAGAGACATAATTGTCCATGCTGAATCTATGGGCTACATGCCATGCTCCTGGCTCACATCTGCACATTCATCTACAGATGGTGTTTAGGACATCAGAGAGGGAAACTCAATTCCCAAGAAAAGACAATGTGGATGCAACTTACCGCAAAAGAAAAGTAAATATAACTAATGCTTCTTGCTCCAAGACCTGCTTAAAGTTTCCTTTTGCTTTATTTTACATGACTGGTGTAACTAAGATGAGATTTTAGACATCCCAGAACTTCACTAGTGCCATAGCAAAGTGCTGTTCTCCTGGATTTGTGGCCATATATCTCTAACAGAGCAAACCAGTTACTGCTGGTGTTTCCAGATGTCATATGTGATGCTCATCCACACACTTTTGGTACATACAAAGGCACAGAACAGAATTTATCTCATGACTTCTGTGGCAAACAGCAGCCACCTCCTTCCCCTCCAGATTGGAGGGTATGTGGGAGGTTTCCTGCTCCCAGCCCTGCTTCTTTGCCCAGCTTTGGGTATTTCTCATGGCAGCATTATGAGTGTCAAAAAGAGTCAAGCCAAAGCATGAAGTTTTCAATTTTATTTGGAAATAGATGAGATCTGATAAACTGTAGCAATAAATTCCATGCTTTTAATTCACATCCTGGGAAAATCCTACATGCAATGGTCATGACTCCAGAAATATTTTTTGCAGCAGACACAGGGCATGAACTGCACGGTGCAATCAATGGGGAGCAGTACAAAAGGCAGAAGCAGAGGCAAAGTGTTCACAGGCTTAAATTACTAAGTAGGAAACCTGCTGGTCAGTATTGCTAGTGCACATAAAATTTGGTCCTTTTTCAGTGATAATCATGCAAAGAGGTGTCCTAAAGCTGCTAAATGACTGTTCATTGTGGATTTTGACAGAAGCTCCCAAGCTGCAGCCATACATTACAGCAGAGAGTACCAAGTTTTGTACCAAGTTTTCTTCCTCTGACACTACTTATTGCACATGACTCTCAGTTCACCATAGGCACAACCAAATACACAACCATGAACTACACACATCCATCCTGGCACTGCTGCCAGGGAACAGGAAAGAACCCATCAGACTCATGCAGCAACCAAAGGGGACCTGCACTAACAGTGGTCCCAGCTTCCACACCAGCATTTCAGAGGGTACCAGCGGGGGAAGCACAGAATCCTCTGTGTCGTTCATCTTCTCTTCCAAGCAGAAGAAACTTCTCGTCTGTGTTTTAGTTGATGGCAGAGATCAGCTTCTGTCTCCAAGTCCTTGCCTGCTGCCAGACTTGCAGCTCTGGTCTTTAATAAACTACTATTCTGCAGGCAATTTCAGAGAATCAGATAGAGAACAGAGAGGCCACCAAGCCAACAATAAAAATGCAGATGGAGAAAACATTCTAACGAATAATATTAGATTGGCTCTAAATTCAGAATTGGTGTCTCCTCGGCCTATAAAAAGTCCATTACCATGTGCTCCTTTCTGAGACGTGAGGCATGCAGTGTAATCCTTTCCTTGACAAGATAAACAAAGCAATACGCTTCAGTAAACATCTACTTTAAATCCAAGCAATTCTACAAAGTATATTTTCTTGAAAGTTGAAAAACAGTGTTCTTATGCTTTTAAGATTGTTACAGACTGTTACATCTATATGCTGTTACAGACAAGTGATGTAGATCTTTAAATAGTAGCAGTGGATAAAGTTTTCTTTCAAATGAAAAGGGTGATCCTCTTTGAGCAGATATTTATTTTGCTCATATGTGAGAAGGACAGACGATTACATGATGCCTAAATGTAGAGTGATGTAACTTAGAGAAGGGAATCAGGTGGTTTTAGAAGGAGATGGAGTCAACTAATTTAGAACTTCCTCAACTGTCCTTCCAGTAACAAGGCAGACATGCAATAAGCTGATGTTGTCATTGCAAAGTTTTACTTCCAGCTTTGTTTTTTCACAGACTACATGCAATTTAATCACATTGAACCCAAACACGCCCTTCATTGCACCGTTTCCCAAAAAGGTATGAGATCAATTGTGAGACAGAACCAGGGTAAGTCACCAACAAGCACAAAACTAACTTACACTTTGGCTGTCAGTCCCATGGAGGTCCAACCCTCCATCCACCCCTACAGCTGGAGCATTTACCCGGGGCAGCTCACATGGGTGCTGCCAGAAACCCTGATTTGGTACAGAAATGGCTGCAGTCTCCCAAAGAGTGAGTATGAAACACTGGCCAGGCACAGTATTGCTTAAAAACAGTGTCAGTAAAGCTAAATGGAATGGATTAAAGAGCAAGAAAAAAGATAACAGGATAAATTGTTTGCAGGACACGAGCCCAGTTTTGTTGCCTGATTTTTGTTTTGGCAGCTGCACATCCCAGGGGTGCCTATTTAGGGACAGATTTTACTTAAAGCTTCCGCAATGTTGTGTATAGAAGAAATGGGAACAAAAACATGTCTCATGGACACGTACTTCTTTAGAAACCCAGAGGAAGTGAGCCACTTGTACAGCGCATGTTTGGGTTTGATTTCTTTTTAAGATTGGACTAATCATTAGATTCTTTTAACTAAACAAACAAAATAAGGACTATTCTGCTTCCTTCCCCCCCCCCCAACAAACAGTAAAAACAAATCACAAAACTGTAAAACATTGAAAATGGAAGCCAAGAGATTTTAGTCCAGAAAGAGATAGCTACAGGTGAAAGCCATGCCAAGCAGGCTCTATCCCAGCCTTATCCCTCCATGTCCCTAAGCCAGACAAAAAACACTGGGGAAGCACTTTTTGTTGAGTGCACAGCACCCACTGCTATTTACTGGTGGCACCCTGCTCCTGTTGTGGGGACATCTCCCTCATTCATCCTTGGCTTCCTCGCTGGGACCACCAGGAACAGTGCCCCATCAGTACCCCACATGGATGGGTGACACCATCTGATAAGAAAGGCACTGAGGCCATTCAGGAAACAGAATCACACACTGGTTTGGGTTGGAAGGGACCTTAAAGCTCATCTAGTTCCAACCCCCTGCCACGGGCAAGGACACCTTCCACTAAAGTAGGTTGCTCCGAGCCCCGTCCAACCTGGCCTTGAACACTTCAACTTTGAAATTGCTACCCCTTCTAAATTGATGTGCTGCCCACTTCAAGAACTGTAGTTACTGGTGTCAAAGACAGCCGGGGACAAGCACACTTTTCCCCCAACCAGTCCAGTTCCCATGAAAAAACCTGCCAAAGCCATGTTCTCACATTGCAGTTACACTCCTGGTCTTCCCCTCCACACTATCTATTGACATTTCTGGTCCCTCACCAGGCTGACTTAAACTCCTCCCTTCCTTCAGGACACCAACCCCAACAGCCACAGGGCTATGATGAGTCACCAAACCACTAATAACCTCCACAAACTTAAAAACATCTTAGCCAATGACTTAAGCCCAGATCCTTCAGGTAGTTATGAACCTGAATGGCCTTACTGCACTCAGGAGAAGTGCTTCTGGGCAGAAAACAGCTTCTCCAAGCTCAACTCACACAGACACAGGATGCAGAGTTTGCACTCCCAATGACCATTTTGAAGATCAAAGCAGCACCGAGTCAGAGAGAGTCTGAGCCATACATTGTTTGCTTCATATACTCTTACGTAGCATTAGGTAACACCATTAAGTGGTGTAATTACAGAGTCCAACCATGCATTTTTGTGGTTGAGGTGAAGTATGCTTAACGGTGTAATTACATCTGAAAAAGAGATCCCATAACTAATTACAACCACATGGCAACAAGCAGAAAAAAGCTTCGTAGCGTAATACTAGGCATGAATTATGTGTCTGATAGTTTTTCTCCCTTTCCACTGTAAAATACTACTGGCAGACCCTACATCTCCCTGGCCGTTCCACTGTGCCAGGATTATCACCAACAATAAGCCCATAACCAACAAAATCTTCTGAATAACAGCTGAGGCCAACTGACCTTCGTGCTGAACAGGAATGATCCCATTTCACCCCAAATGAGTAGGGATATGACACTGTCAGGGCGTGAAGACTGTGATCAACCATCATGATCCCACATGAGCAAGTTTACAGGTGACTAATGGGGTCTTCAGCCGTGCCCCATGACTCTGCTACCTGTTCAGCTTTCCTGTTTGCCATGTATCTGTCTGAGGTTGATTGAAGCCATAGGGTGAATCCAACAGGAAGACCTTTGCAAATGCTTGCCCAAGGCCAGGCACCACCTCAACTAGCCAGTGTTATACTGGTTACCAATCCCTCCAGATAACAGTGGGAGGAGGATGATCTTTGGTCAATCTCATATCACAGACCATGTTACCTAAATCCAACTTCTGCCAAGCACCCAAACTACCCTCCCATCACTTTAAAACCAAAAACAGGAGAAATCAGCTCTAATATACCTCTCCCTACCAACCTTTCCCATCCCATGTCACTCATTAACTCAGGGCAGACAGGGATTTGGCCTTCGCCTACCCAGAAGCCATCTTCTCCACCTCCATCAGTGAAACACTGGAAAATACAGAACTACCCAAAGCACTGGTATGAAGCCACGGATGCGTTAAAGTATTCCTCAAATCCATTTGTCTTACTGCCTGAGATGGAGTTTATTACTAAAGTACTGTGGCACCCTGAGATTTATGGGCAATGGGCTCACTCCATCCCAGACAGAGGGAGAATGATTAACACCACGCTACTCCCTGATCCTACTCCTCTCTGCTTTTGGCTTGTTCTCATCCACTTTCCTTCTTTATCCTCCTATTATAGCAATAGTGAAGTACAACCAGCATTTGTCTTCTTTTTCCAGACAGACTTTAAGAGAGCAGGAAGCCTTTCTAAGATGGAAACTTGCTGTCCTCAGCTCCAGGCCCAGGCTCCAACATTTACCTTTAAACTGAAATCTGCTGGGTTATACCAGGAAATGCATTTCACTTTGCTAGCGTGACTCCAGCAAAGTTCACAAAATTGGGAATCTTTAATGCCTATCAGAAAGCCTGAGTGCTTTTCTACCAGACCTTTGCTAGCCAACCCCATCTCTCGTCCAAACTGCTTTTCTAAGCTCCACTTAACGTCCACAGCCTCTGCTCCCCTCAGTGCTATGCAGCTCAAATAACCCTCTGCCCCTTCATTTTGGAAGGGATACTGAACTGCACATGGTCAGGCTCAGAAAATGCTCTTGCATTTTGGGGAGACCCAGCACATTTTCAGCTGAGGTGTCTTGAGAAAAAGTGGGTCCAGAAAGCTGGGAAAAGCATCTTGAATAAATTAGGGTTAGGTGAAAACCAAGAGCTTCTCAACTAATGAGTTC
Source organism: Strigops habroptila (assembly GCF_004027225.2). Taxonomy (NCBI): domain Eukaryota; kingdom Metazoa; phylum Chordata; class Aves; order Psittaciformes; family Psittacidae; genus Strigops; species Strigops habroptila. The sequence goes on along the minus strand of NC_044279.2, from coordinate 6,902,633 downwards.
AGATCAAGGCTGTTTTGCTGAGTAGCAGTTTTACCAGTAAGCAAGCTAGTTTTTTTTCTCTCTCTCAGTAAGAGCCATGGGTGGTCCTCTTCAGGGCTCCAGAGAATTAGTTGGGAATGTGAAAAACTTCCTTCGGTTAGCGGAAGAAATGTGCCCAAAGTCAGGACACTCTGCTCCTTGCTGTGCTGGAGCTTCGTGGCAGTGGTCACAAGCACAGGACAGCTAGATGGGAGGATAGGACTTGTATTCGTTGGGGAGCAAGACTGGGTTTGGGATTCAAAAGAGAGAGGCAAGAAACACTGATGCAGTGGAAAGGGAGGAAAAATGTCAAAGCAATTTTTTTCCACTATTTTCCCTGCTGATCTCGATTGTAAGCAAATGCACAACCTCGACTTAAAGGTACATCTCTTTCCCATCGTAAATAAATTTTTTGAGGTTTAACTGTTTGGTGCTCATACTAGGTTTGAGATGTTTAAATAAAGCAGGTTTCAGAACTCCAGAAAGAAAGCACAATGGTAAATACTTCCGCTTTTTGAAAACACTAGCTGTGTATTTCTTCACATCAGCTATGAAGCAGCAAGGGATGATAATAAAAGTTAGACATAAAGCCGGTAGACAAGAACATACATGCCCAGTGTTTTGAAGCACTCAGCTGTGGAGGAGTGGATGGTTAAGCACCCAAATGAACTGATCACATTTCCAAAAAGTGAAAATTCAGCTTGTGGATATTGATTTCCAGGCAAGCCTGGTTCACTTTATTCCCTAGTGCTTAGCTGCCTTTGAAGGTCTTTAAGAGCTTGTCCAGAAAACATCTGCTTACTTCAGTGCTGCTTTAACCACAGGGTATTTCTTTAGTCTGAGAGCAAATAAGTAACATGCTGACTCCAAAGAGATGTTCCAGGCTTCACTGAGAGCTTCTCCCATTTCACCTCCAGTATTGTTTTTTAGCAAGTACATAGCAAGATGCGGAAGGTGGCATTTCCAGCAAGGAGGAAACTTCCACCTTTGGTATAGGAAGCTCTGAACTTAATGGGAGTAAATTTAGCTCATGCCTCCACTCCGTGCCAAGCTCCGAGGTCTCTGCACCAAGCCACATCCGTAAGAGGCAGGAGCTTGGGAGCAGCTGAAATGGGCAGGAGTGTTGGGGAGCAGCTGACAGGTCCTGGCAGCCTCCATGGTAGGGGCTGGAAAAGCCGCGTGGCTCCTCTGATGGGGTGTCAATATAACACTGTGACATTAAGCAGCACGCTGCTCTGCAGTGTGGCAGTTGGAGGCCAGCTTGAGAGCTGGGGCTCAAGGAGCAGTGATCAAAACAAGCCAAAAACGCAGCATCCTTCAGCTACGTGAAGTTTCCAAGGAAGTGAGAAACGCCAGGTCTGGGCTTGCTGAATACCCAGTAAAAACCCATCACTGGTGGCCTCTATTGCGTCCCACCCGGCTCACAGCAGGGCTCCTCTACCTCTTCCCAGCCCATCCAGCTTCCAACCCAAAGGTTCTACCCAATAGCAGGTATGGTGCCATCTTGCAAGTCACTTGTTCCTCACCCTGTTTGTGGCTCCCATCTGCCTCTGAGACACCCACATCTACCCTAACCTAGACAGCACTGTCCATATCATGCACCCAGCCCCACAACAGAAGGTGGGGGAACAACCAACAAGAGGCAAAAGTTTATTCACCTCCTGAGGTTTGAGTCTTCAGCAGGATCTGTTACTAATCATGGAGTAATTTTTGTCTCTAGCCTACCCCACCATGCAGAGCACATCCAACTAGATCATGCAGCTCAGAGCCATGTCCCACTGAATTCTGAACATTGCCAAGGTGGAGATCCCCGCAGATGCTCTGGACTACCTCCTCCAGCATTTGGTAAAATGCTTTTCCTGCATTCAGCTGGAATTTCCCATGTCACAACATGTCCGTGTCACCACCCACCTCTGAAGAGAGTCAAGCCCCATACTCTCTATACCCTCCCATCAGGTGCTTATAGATAGCAAAACGGTCTTCCTTGATTTATCTCTTCTCCAGGCTGAACAAAACCACTCTTCTCAGCTTCTGCTGATACACTATATGCTCCAGCCCCACACCACCTTAGTGGTTTCTGAGTTAATCAATGTTTTAGGGGGACACAGACATCTGGTGAGTCCCAAACTGGGTTTTTCCCTATGGTAATCCTAGGCACAGCTGTACACCCAGAAGTAAGGGACTTGCTGATGAGCTGCAGTAACCAGCTGTGTGCACTCACTTTTCCACAATGGGAAGTGAAACTAGCCAGAGAAACCCTGAAGCCACCATATGGCTGACAACAGTGAGTCACTGAACTGTGGTAACACAGCCGCTTCTGGTTATAAGCCAAAAGCTGCACCACTTGTTTTTGGTCCTAAACCAAACACAGCACTAGACCTCTTAAACAAGGACCAGTCTGAGCAAATCTTCCCCAAAAAAAGTCTTTTTTTCTTTCCCACCTTCAATCTATCAGGTATCAAAGTGAATTATTTTTCTGCCCCTTCTCTGGGGTCTAGGGTTGAGTGAATTCCTTGGTTTCCTCTGCTTGCGCAGCTTATGCTTTACCTATGTCGTGGTTTGAGCCCAGCCGGTAACTCAGAACCACACAGCCGCTCGCTCACTCCCCCCCCCCCCCTTCTTCCTCCCCCCGCTCCCGGAGGGATGGGGAGGAGAATGGGAAGAATGCAACTCCCACGGGTTGAGATAAGAGCAGTCCCGCAACTAAGGTATAACACAAAACCACTACTGCTACCACCAATGATAATAACGATTAGTGAAATAACAAGGGGAGAGGATACAATTGCTCACCACCCGCCGACCGATACCCAGCCCGACCCGAGCAGTGATCTCGGCCTTCCGGGTAACTCCCCCCGGTTTATATACTGGGCATGACGTGCTGTGGTATGGAATACCCCTTTGGCTAATTTGGGTCAGGTGTCCTGTCTCTGCTTCCTCCCGGCTTCCCCTCCTCCCTGGCAAAGCATGAGACTGAGAAAGTCCTTGGTTGGAATAAACATTACTTAGCAACAACTAAAAACATCGGTGTTATCAGCGTTGTTCCCAGGCTGAAAGTTAAAAAACACAGCACTGCACCAGCTACTAAGCAGGAGAAAAATGACTGCTATAGCTGAACCCAGGACAGTATCCACCCCTTATTCCATACCATTCATGTCATGCTCAGATCCCACATCTCTCAGCACACCATCACCCCTGTCCCATATATACACATATATATACACCCACACCCACACACAGAGAAAGATATCGTTCCCTAGTCCATGGACCAATCCCTGTAAAATTGCTGAACTCATCCAGTCCATGATGTCAGGTTCCATCTCTTGTAATAGTCTTTCAGGGCAGGAGGGACGGTACATAGTGTTGGGTTGTGGCCTGCTGATGATACCGCCAAACTCATCTGGTCACTGCTGAGCTCGTCTGGTTTCCTCAAAATTCATTCTTTGTTGAGGTGATGATCGGAGGGAAGTCAGGGTCAATGGCTGGTGACCTGAAGATATCTAGCTGGTGGGCTATAAAAGTGTTATAGAGCAGGCAACAGCGTACAATTGAGTTCATTGGCTGTTTTCCCCCAAAATCAAATCCCCTTGAGGTACACATCGGACTTCCCCATCTTCCCGCATTATGGGGGAAGTATATCCAGGTCCCTGAGCACGAGTGGGTTTGCCTTTACCTGAAGCAGGAATAACCCAGACTGTCTTCCCCAACAAATTCTTTATGTGCACCACAGGAACTTTATCCCCGTCTACAGTACGTAAAAGTTCTGATTGGGCTGGGCCAGCCCTGTTGGCAGATCCCCTACTGTTGACCAACCAGGTGGCTTTTGGTAAATGTGTATCCCAGTGTTTCAAAGTCCCACCACCCATTGCTCTCAGTGTAGTTTTTAACAGCCCATTGTACCGTTCGATTTTCCCAGAGGCTGGTGCATGGTAGGGGATGTGGTATACCCACTCAATGCCATGCTCTTTGGCCCAAGTGTCTATGAGGTTGTTCCGGAAATGAGTCCCATTGTCTGACTCAATTCTCTCTGGGGTGCCGTGTCGCCACAAGACTTGTTTCTCAAGGCCCAGGATAGTGTTCCGGGCAGTGGCATGGGACACAGCATATGTTTCCAGCCAGCCGGTGGTTGCTTCCACCATGGTAAGCACATAGCGCTTGCCCTGGCGGGTTGGTGGGAGTGTGATATAGTCAATCTGCCAGGCCTCCCCATATTTGTACTTCAGCCATCGTCCTCCATACCAGAGAGGCTTTAACCGCTTGGCTTGCTTAATTGCAGCACATGTTTCACATTCGTGAATAACCTGGGCAATAGTGTCCATCGTTAAGTCCACCCCTCGATCACGAGCCCATCTATATGTTGCATCTCTGCCTTGATGGCCTGAGGTGTCATGGGCCCACCGGGCTAAAAATAATTCACCCTTATGTTGCCAATCCAAGTCCATCTGAGCCACTTTAATCTTAGCAGCTTTATCCACTTGCTGGTTATTCTGGTGTTCCTCAGTGGCCCGACTCTTGGGTACATGAGCATCTACGTGGCGTACCTTCACCACCAGGTTCTGCACCCGAGCAGCGATATCTTGCCACAATGCAGCAGCCCAGATGGGTTTACTTCTGCGTTGCCAGTTGCTCTGCTTCCATTGCTGCAACCACCCCCACAGGGCATTTGCCACCATCCATGAGTCAGTATAGAGATAAAGTACTGGCCATTTTTCTCGTTCAGCAATGTCCAAGGCCAGCTGGATGGCTTTCACCTCTGCAAATTGACTCGATTCACCCTCTCCCTCAGCAGTTTCTGCAAACTTGTCGCAGGGGACTCCACACAGCTGCCTTCCATCTCCGATGCTTTCCCACAATACGGCAGGACCCATCAGTAAACAAGGCATATTGCTTTTCACTCTCTGACAGTTCATTATATGGTGGGGCCTCTTCAGCACGCGTCACCTCCTCTTCTGGTGACATCCCAAAATCTTTGCCCTCTGGCCAGTCCATGATGACTTCTAGAATTCCTGGACGACTGGGATTTCCTATTCGAGCTCGTTGTGTAATTAGTGCGGCCCACTTACTCCATGTAGCATCAGTTGCATGATGTGTAGAGGAGACCCTGCCTTTGAACATCCAGCCCAGCACAGGCAACCGGGGTGCCAGGAGGAGCTGCGCTTCAGTTCCAATCACTTCTGAGGCAGCTCGAACCCCTTCATAGGCTGCCAGTATCTCTTTTTCAGTGGGAGTGTAGCTGGCCTCGGATCCTTTATATCCCCGACTCCAAAAGCCAAGGGGTCGACCTCGAGTCTCCCCTGGAGCTTTCTGCCAGAGGCTCCAGGTAGGACCATTCTCCCCAGCTGCGGTATAGAGCACATTTTTCACATCTGGCCCCGCCCGGACTGGTCCAAGGGCTACTGCATGAACTATTTCTCGTTTAATTTGTTCAAAGGCTTGTTGTTGCTCAGGGCCCCATTTGAAATCATTCTTCTTCCGGGTCACGTGGTAGAGAGGGCTTACAATCAGACTGTAATTTGGGATGTGCATTCTCCAGAACCCCACAACACCTAAGAAAGCTTGTGTTTCTTTCTTGTTAGTTGGTGGAGACATTGCTGTTATCTTGTTGATCACGTCTGTGGGGATCTGGCGGCGTCCATCTTGCCATTTTATTCCCAAAAATTGAATCTCCTGTGCAGGTCCCTTGACCTTATTCCGTTTTATGGCAAAACCGGCCTTCAGCAGGATTTGGATTATTTTCCTCCCTTTCTCAAAAACTTCTTCCGCTGTGTCACCCCACACGATGATGTCATCAATGTATTGCAGGTGTTCTGGAGCTTGCCCCTGTTCCAGTGCAGTCTGGATCAATCCATGGCAGATGGTAGGGCTGTGTTTCCACCCCTGGGGCAGTCGGTTCCAAGTGTACTGGACGCCCCTCCAAGTGAAAGCAAACTGTGGCCTGCATTCTGCTGCCAAAGGGATTGAGAAAAATGCATTGGCAATGTCAATTGTGGCATACCACTTGGCTGCCTTTGACTCCAGTTCATACTGAAGTTCTAACATGTCCGGTACGGCAGCACTCAATGGTGGTGTGACTTCGTTCAGGCCACGATAGTCTACTGTTAATCTCCACTCTCCATTAGACTTTTGCACTGGCCATATGGGGCTATTAAAGGGTGAGCGGGTCCTGCTGATCACTCCTTGGCTCTCCAGTCATTTCGATGGCGTGGGTAAAACACACTCCGTATGTTTGCCAACATGCTGATCCCCAGCACAATCAGCAGGCAGGTTTCAAGGGTACTCAAAGGCCATCTAAAACCTTCAGAACTCTCAACTGCTGTTGCAAATAGGCTGGTGGGGGAACGGGGGGTGAAAGAGAATGCTTCCTTCGTAAGTTTACCCCCCGAGGAGAAAAAAAAAGATATGCAATTGCTAAAATATTTCATTATATACCTCCCAATGTATAGTGGTGATGGCCACGCTGGAAGCACAAACCAGACCAGTTTCATGATCAATGAGTCTATTGTATTACAAGTCATTACCATGAAGTACAGTGAAACAAGAACCTTAGCCCAGGCCCCCCAGCCGATAAACGCTAAAACAGCAAATAGTGGCTGTAAGTAAGGTACAACATGCTGAAACTCTGAGATCAAGCGCAACACGTCTGAGAGCCAAATAATCACCATTGTGACGAGTAGTAACAATGAATGCTTATCACAAATATGATTAAACACACTCTGGTCAGATCTGTCGTTATCTCAACCTTTCGTGCCCCACGTTGGGCGCCAAAAAGAACTGTCGTGGTTTGAGCCCAGCCGGTAACTCAGAACCACACAGCCGCTCGCTCACTCCCCCCCCCCCTTCTTCCTCCCCCCGCTCCCGGAGGGATGGGGAGGAGAATGGGAAGAATGCAACTCCCACGGGTTGAGATAAGAGCAGTCCCGCAACTAAGGTATAACACAAAACCACTACTGCTACCACCAATGATAATAACGATTAGTGAAATAACAAGGGGAGAGGATACAATTGCTCACCACCCGCCGACCGATACCCAGCCCGACCCGAGCAGTGATCTCGGCCTTCCGGGTAACTCCCCCCGGTTTATATACTGGGCATGACGTGCTGTGGTATGGAATACCCCTTTGGCTAATTTGGGTCAGGTGTCCTGTCTCTGCTTCCTCCCGGCTTCCCCTCCTCCCTGGCAAAGCATGAGACTGAGAAAGTCCTTGGTTGGAATAAACATTACTTAGCAACAACTAAAAACATCGGTGTTATCAGCGTTGTTCCCAGGCTGAAAGTTAAAAAACACAGCACTGCACCAGCTACTAAGCAGGAGAAAAATGACTGCTATAGCTGAACCCAGGACAACCTATTAAACTGGTTTTATCTCAACCTACAAGTTTTCTCACTTTTCCTATTCTTTTCCCCATCCCACCAGCGGGGAGTGAGTGAGTAGCTGTGTAGGGCTTGGTTGCTGACTGAGGTTAAACTACAACTGTTGATGCTGAAAACTAACACCAAGAAACAGTGACTGTGTGTGCCAGGCAACTGTAAAAATACAATCAGACAAAAGATCTCCTCTGCTCAGAAAGGAAGGCTTTGGAGAGAGCAACCTGTGGCTACGGAGCCTTCTTCACTCACTAAAATAGAGAACAGCAGCATCTCTGTAAAGCCTGTTTAGGCCTTCAATGAAAGTTCACACAGCACATTAGGGATGTCAGGACTCACTACATCCAGAAGACACGATGAAAGTTGATGGTGCTGCTCTCCAGAAACTAATGCATCTTCATTTGCAGCACAAATCATACAGGGATGCCACTGTTTGGAAGGAATATTCTTTAAGAGCATGATTAGCACCGAGTAATTATTTGGAGATATCAGTTGTTTTAATACAGCTAGCATGACAGAGTGGTTGTTGTTCATATAAGGAGAAAGAAGGGTGAGATAACTCTGCTATGCATCATGTAATTACAGCAACAGGGCTTGGCTTTTTCTGTTGATGAAAAGCTCCACGGTAATTTCAAAATGTGCTCAGTTGGTTTTTATTTATTACTGGCATTAGTGAAGTCTTTCTTAACAATTAGAAAAAAAACATGTGAGCATAATTCACAATGTCACTTACTCTTTTATGTACGACCATTAATGTGTTTGAACACTGATTTCTTTTTCCTTCTCTCCATTTTTTATGTATAAGCATATCCAAACATGCTGGATGGAGGTATTGAGAACACTAGGGGAGCACCTGGCTCAAAAGTTATATGAGAGCAACAAAAAGTCCCTTCCTTAGTCTTAGAAATGTTTAGAAAACAAAATATAATATTCATTCTAAGAATAAATTTCACTTACTCTTATTCTGCTCAGACATATGGCTTAGGTCCTTGACTCTGAGACCATAAGGATCAATGCAGAGCTGAACCTAGGACTTGCTGCATGTACAAAGGCAGGAGGAATAGGTACTTTCTTTTTCATTTTGCTGTTATTTTCTTTGGCTGTTTGCACAGGCTTCACTGGGCTGATTATTAACATTCAGTTTCCTTGCTAAAGGCATTCCACCCAGCCTAGATCTCCTCCAAAGCTACTATAAATGGATTTAATTCAGACCATGATATTGAGCCCTGTGTAATGAGCCAAAGATTTTAGTAGAAAGAAGTTTTACAAAGCTCAGAGGGTTTAGTTCAATGGCACAGTGGCTCCTGGAGCAAAGCTGGAAGCCTTAAAAAAAATGCACTCTTCTCAAGCACTTGTTTCCAGCCCCTTGCTCTCTCTTCCACACTGGTCCAGTGATGGTGTAAACTGCTAATGCCCTCTGCTACAAGGATTTGGCTCTTTTTTTTCAGCAGGTAGTGTTTACAGTGGCAGTTGTGCCTTGTGTCTACCAGGCCAGTGGTCATTAAAGACATGTTTGCTGATTTTTCTATGCATCCTGTATAATCTACATAACTGATCTTTTTTAATGGGGTTCCTTTGGTCCATCTCTTGTTTTGGTTTTGCATCATTTCCCAAGAAAGAATTGGATGCTGTTTATTTGCCTCCTGCAATTTTCAGTCTGTTGGAAATGACTGACACAGAGCTAAATCATTGCTGAGTTCCCATTTAAAAACCTAAGGGTCCTCTGAGTTTGTAAAAACCCCCTGAGCAGGTGTAAATTTTGCTTTTCTAAACCCATGCTGGGTTGTAAAAGCCCCATCTCTACTTTGCCTAATGTAAAGCTATCAAGTTTTGCAATACGCTCCTTTTCTTTTTAACAAGTTATGTCATCATCCAGTGCTATATGACTAATAAACCCTGATCCTCAGTTAATAAAAAGTAAGAGTACACAGATTTATAGGTGACTGGGTGTATGCTCCACTAGTTCTGGCTTTGGCAATCTGTTTGCTTCTGAGAACTGCAATCCCTGCTATACCGTCACAGTTTATAAATACCAGAGGTGAGACTCCTTGTTGACCCACATTTTGTGCTCTGTGCCATCACTTCTCCCCATTACTTTGATGTATATTCTCATTATTTCATAAGTAAAAAAAAATTTAAACTGAGTCTGAGGCAGCAGGAAAATCAATCTTCTCCAGAGAATCATTCCAGTTAAAAAATTCAATAAATCTTTAATCCATTCAGACACTGTATGAAAAAAAATAGTAGCAAGAATGCACTTAAAGAGAAGGCAGAAAAAATATATTCCAAACGGCCAACATCTATGCTGCAATAGTATTCTTCTTAATACATTCAGACAAGTGTTTTTAGGAAGACAGATGATGGCTAAATGTTCTTTCTCGATAATTTCTTGTGTGCTTTCAATTTTCTGGAGATAATTAGTCATTGTAACAGGAGCATTTAGACTTTTAAACACACATTTTTTCACCAAAAATAAAATAATTCAGTCAGGCTGGTAATGTGATAACCCTGCTCTGATTAATTAAATTTTCAGCATGAGGTATTCTATAAAAGTACATCCAGAGACACAGTGAAACACCGAGCAGTCTTGTAGCTAATGCTGTTCTCAAGGCTGCCACACTTTATAATTCTTCAGATAAAATTTTTCACTTTGTATAATGAGAAACCCACATTCAGCCCTAAATACCAACATAAATGACAGTTATTTACGTGTGTCACTCCAGGAACACAAGTTTGACAGTCCCAATCCATTTTAAAGAGTCAGGAGTGAAGACGGCGTCTAACCTGAGCAATGATAGGCACGATATTAGACCCTATTCTTCTGCTTCATTTAAAAGTTAATTCAGGAACCCCTGGGGATTCTGCTGGAGTCAGGGCTTTCAGCAGCTCATTAGCTGACAGCAGAACCTGGGATAATTCATTTATGTCCACCAAGAGAAGCTTGAGTGTCCATGGGATTAAGCGGTAGTTGAGCAGTAGTTTTAAGGATAACCACCATGTCCTGAAGATGATGAACCCTCAAAGTTTTGATCCAATAACAGCTGCAAGACACATCTGCTGTGTGAGAAGCTATGTCCCCTAAGCTCACGTTGTGTTCAACAGAGAACAAGACACGTATCTTACCCATCCCAACTACCCCGATAGGGTGGAAAATCCCACCCATGAGGGACCTGCTGCCTCTGACCTTCCCCAAAGGGAACCCAAGGTGACTAGTTCTCACGGGTATCTACCCGTGCTTGGGCAGATGAATCTCATCCTAAGCCTCTGCAGCTTCCCAGGCCACCGCAGTATGGCCAAAGCTAACACGAAACTCTCTGATTAGGGAGCTGTAACATCCTCTTTCACATCTTCACACCCCTTAGAGTGGGAAACAAAGTTAGTTGTAGGTTGCATTTACTCTTCCCAAGTGGGATGCAATGGATTTAAGGGAAAAAAGCAATACCCAGAAACACGCTTCTTGTCTTAGATCCTTGAACATCCATGGTCACATAACCTCAGCATTGCATATCTCTACAACTGCCACCAGCCCAGTGCCAAAGCATCCTAAAGGATATAGGAACGTGCTTTTATTGATGCTTTTCCCAGGGAACTAAGGCTGGCAGGCTATGCCTGTGTCACTAAGACATTTATATGCATCTTTCTTGGAAATTTGCAGCTACATAGAGACCCTTATCTTTCCTGGCAAAGGTAGCACATTTTTAAGAGCCCGCGTAGTGCACTATGCGGGTATTTTCTCACTTTTCACCTTGACAGCTGCAAACTTTCACCCTCATTCCTGTTCTCTTTATCCCACTGCAAACTCTTAGATTAAGTAACTCATAGATAAGAGTGGGAAATTAGTCATCATAAACGCGTGGTCCCAGTGACGAACTCCAACTTTCAAACAGCAAAATAGCTTCTGCTGCAGCACTAACGCTGTGATGAACTCCACAACTCCTGACAAGACTGATGTTCTTCGTAGGGTAAAAAGCTTCCAATCATCAAATAAGAAGTTCTCCCAGAGAAAAAGCTTGAAGAATTATTTTTGTCTTTCAAGATGACTAGGAGGTGCACAAAAAATCATTCACAGAACCTGCGTCTACCATGATTTTTGATCTGCGTTGTATTATTATGCGCATAGTCCTAATGGTTTCAGCAAGTGCCTGGCAGAGTCTCATCCTGATGAACCACTCAGCATCAAGGACCTGAACTCACAGATTATCTGGTGCAGCACCAAGGCCCACTGCATTTGGAAGCTAAATTGGCTTCACACCTTTCTAACCTCAGCATTCACTGCACAAAACTGTTTTCTAGCTGGAATCATAAGCTCTTGCGAAAAGACTATGCATCTACCATCAGAGTGCTTCAGAGATGTTATTCATTCAAGCTCATAATACTGCTGTGAGATAACTGATGTTGTGATCCCCATTTCATTGGCATGGAAATAGAGGTGGTGAACAATCATACTTTTTGGAGATTGGAACGTGAGGAATCATTGCAAGAAACAGCAGTAAAGCTAACATCTTCTAGCACCCAATCCATGCCTATCCCCTTTAAATGATGCAGCAAAAAGAAAGAAGATGGGTTTCATTCTGATAACCCTCCTGCCAGAGCCACAGAACCACATCTTGACTTTGTACCCACACAAAATGCAAAACTCGATTGCTCAGCTCTCAGCACCTACGTGCCAATGCTAAAGAGCATCTTCTGCCAACTGGGACTGGCATGTTATTGTTATTAATCATCTGTTTATGCCACTGCTTCACAGGAACTATCTGGATCATTTTATTTATATAAAGCATTACACGGCAAATGCCCCGTTCTGTCTGTGGCTGATCATCTCTTCTGCCTATACTTATACTCTAATCTTTTCCCATTAAACAACCAGATGATACCTTTATTCCCCTATTCATAAAGGGGAATATTAAAAGTCTGTGGCAGAACGACAGCGCTCTCTTGCTTCTGCAAACAAATGCTTCTACTACAGAGTCTGTCCAAAAAAGACCAGGTTGTGAAACAGCAATTAGGGATCATACCACTGTGGAATCATGACTTACGGCCCTTATCTGCACTCAGACAATGGGATATGGGAATGCTGTTCAGAGATCTTGGCTATTTAGAATGGTAAGGAATTGCACAGGTTTATCTTTGATTTGGTGCTACAAATCCCTGGGGTCAACCAATCCGCACCCCAACACCTCAGCTCCATCACTGCTATGAAAAAACCACCCACCTGCTTTGAGGCTAAAGGCCAAATTTTGACTACTTTTACTCATGTGAGCTACTGAATATGACCTGTTCTTCAGGAGACCTGAGGGAGGTCTGAGCCAGAGCTAGTGTAGGATCCAGCCATGCAGGACACAAAGGTACCCCAAATTAGTTTACTCCATATGCAATTTAGTTAAACCACCTTGGGGGGTACCCAACCTGGCAAACCCTTCTGGGGGTTGTAAGCCAACCAGTCTGGGTGCTGGTGAGACTGGTGGCCCTGCAACACTTGGGTCTGTTGCATGGACAAGCCCTTAGAGCCTACAAATCATCAGGGCTCAACACAATGGTTTTAGAATCAAGTCCAGGTTGGATGCAGGGGCTTGGACCAACCTGCTTTAGTGGAAGGTGTCCCTGCCTGTGGCCAGCGGTTGGAACTGGATGAGCTTTAAGGTCCCTTCTAACCAAACCATTCTGCAGTTCTAGGATTCTGTGAGAATCAAGACCCTGCTCCCTTTGTGTCCCCACAAATGCTGGCATTGTCTCTACAGCATGGGAGCTCCCAGGGGCATCAGCATTCCCACAAGTGTAGTGGGTTTGTGGTTGACTCCTTCCTGTGTTATACACAAACTGATGTAACTAATGGCCTTGGGAGAACATTGAGGTCTTCCCCAGGCACTCCGCTGACCTTGTTCAAGCCATAAGCACTCTGGTTTTCACTGCTGCTGAGCACTTCCAACAAAAGAGCAAAATATCAGTTGAGTCTACAGGACTGCCAATAATTAACAGCAATGTTTCTGTGAGTCCATTATATCATATTCTCTTATTTACTGTAAATGGGTAATTGCAAAAGTGGAGAGCAGCTTCAGCGCTGAGGCTGCACTGGGGCTTCCACTTAAAGTAACGGTTCAGCCTCTTGGTGTTTAGTAATTTCATAATAAAACTCAAGAGACTTCATGGTTCCACTGTTAGCTGGAAATAAATGCAAGGCAGGAAATGAGGAAGGGCTTTGCTCCGACAGTCGATTTCTCTGAATTTTGCATGAGTGAAGCAAGAATAATTGGTCCAGAATTCATAATACCATCACAAAAGGCTGTCTGCACTGTAAGACAGGCAGCGAGTCTGTCCGCAGGGCACAGGAGAGAGAACCAGCCCCGGTTTTCCCACAGAGGCATGCTGCTGCTAGCCTGGAAAGCAAGGTCCTGTGTTGACCTGCAGTAAAGCATCTTCCATATGGCCTTATGCTAACAGCTCCAGCAGTGAGTTTTTTGCAGCATAGACACCCAACTGCTATAAGGGCAACTGTGACCTCCAAATCGCTGCACAAAGGCCATAGGCTTGGGGTGGCTGCTGTCCCCTGCCAGCCTGGGGCATGCTGCAATGATTAGAGAGGCAAAAGTTCGATACCCAAACCCCAGGCTCCCTTTGACTTGGTCCTTTGTCCCATGGATGTATCGATAAAACAAATGATCCACGCTTCAGTGAATCGGCACAAATGTGCTACGCAAAGAAGCAGCTTGAAGCTCAAAGAGCAAAATTTACAGCTAAGGACACTAATGACTAAGCCTGGTTTCTCTGAAAGCAGCCTTTGTGGGTGGTAAGAAATGGATGCAGGCACCGTAAAGCCTGGCAGTGGTGAAAAATGACCCCATATGCTCCAAGTGTTTCAGCTTGATATGGAGAAAAACAGAACTTTTGCATATTTTTCCTATATTTTTCAGTTATTAGAGAGCCAAACTCTGATGTGAACTGAGGTTTATTTTCTTTTGGTACAGGGATTAATTTTACTTTTAAAAGTTGGATCGAGCCAAATGGGGAGCAACTTGCAAAAGATGAATATGGGAAGATTAATGGGAGTGAGAGGCAGGAATAATGCTGGTGGGAGGCAGTTCCATGGAGGAACGTAGAGCTAAGTCCTGGGGATTGGAAGCAGGACAAGCAGATTTCAGCAAAATGCTTAAATGAACCAGACTTGTCCATGGACATAAGGATCTTCTCCTTCCTAGCACTTGTGCATCAGCATCTTGTAATGGTTGAGAGGGGCTCCACCAGCCCTGCACAAAGCTCTGGGATTTCAGTTTACCTAGGACCTGCTATCAGGCAAGAGATATCTAAAATCAGGCAAGAACCCTCCGTGTGCACACACGCTATGGTACTGAACTATCTGGCGTATCCCTTGTGTGCAGCCTGGAGCCGTCCTGGGCATCCTCGATGGGTCCTGCAGATCATCCCTTTAGCCATGGTAGCATCACAGAGGTGAAAACTGTGGTCTCTACGTAAAGCTTGCCCAAGGAAGATGACAGAGCGGGGCCTCATTTTATCATCCTTGGCTGTAAATTTACACTTTCCAAAGACATTCAAATCCCACTGAAAACATAAAGGAAAGGCAGCTGAAAATTGCTGGCTGCTGAGTGATTGCAGACTGAAGATTCCTTCATGTATACAGGAGGGGAAATATTGTTCACTGCAAGCTTATGGATATCACCAACCCAGGGATGAGCTTCGGGGTGAGGCAATTTCATGTTTCACAGATGAGTGCTCATAAGCTCAGGAAGAAAATGACCACTGTGCAAAACCACCCACCACCACCACCCCCCGCCAAAACCACAAATACCTATTCAGTCAGTGCCAGGAGGGCTGTATGGGCTCGGTGCACCGATGTTTTTAACTGCTGCAGTGAAGCAAGAGCTGGCTCCTGCAAAGTACTGGCAAAAAACATTCCCTGGTATCCACTTGTACTGCCAGAGCTCAGCACAGAGGTTTCCATTTCCACTCCCAGGGGATGTGAGGGTGAGATGGGGCATACAGCCGGGCCGAAGCGGGGACCTGGCACACAAATCCCTGCCCTGCAGACAGAGATTATTTTCTTTTCCAACATATCTATAAAATCTGTTATTTTGGGACTTTCTTTTTTGCAACTGTATTTTATATTAAAAACAAACCTCTCAATGATGTTACAGTACTTTTAGCAAAGGCTGTTAATAGCTTGCAGCATCTCAGACATGATAAAGTTTGATGGAAAGGTAGGTGTTCCCAGCACCCCTGCCCAGGAGCCTCACCATATGGACACATTGAGATGGTCCAATTCAGCTCTTGTCCATCAAGTAGCTACCACCCACTTATTGCAGCCTGCTCCCATTCAGTGGGAATTTTGCCTTTTTCTTTGACAGGAAATATGACTGGGTTATCAGTCTAGGTCTGTATATCCTATAAAGCAGCAAGTGAGATATTTCAAGGGAATAAAAAAATGCCCTGTGGGAGGTCTGTGTCTCAGAGGGAAGGAGGAGATGTGCTCAGCTGACTGGATGTCATCTCTTCTTGTGCCATGCTGCATACAAACAGCAGGAAGAGCAGGAAGCGTCTTGGGGATTTGAACTTGGACAGGCAGGTTTAAACAAAGTACAGTTAATTTTGGACTGTAGACTGGGGATGAGCGAGTCCTCCCTGGCACAGTGGAAGATGTAAGAGTCCCCATGGAGAAGCATTAGGATCTCCCTCACTTGAGTGAATTTTGACTGCTTTGGACAAAACGATGGAGAATATTTTGCAGGGAACAATCCTGTGGGTGGAAGGGATGATCTCATAGGTCTTTTCCATCAATGATTTCCAGGATCTTTGTGCCTCTGACATAAAAGCCCAAAATAGCAACATTAATTTAGGTCAAGATAACACTAAAAGTGCGTGTTTAATTTTATATCTGGCCAGGAGCAGACATGCTATACAGAGGTTGTATGAGTCATTCCCAGACACCGTACACCACCCTCAGAGTAAACCCTAGGATGAATACTTTACATCAGGCTGATGGGAACCCAGGACATGCAATATGGTGACCATAGGTATAAGTACCAGCACAGACACTGCACAACAAGCAGAAAAACTCCTTGACAATATGAGGCTTTAGCAAAGCCTTCATGCTGCCGTGCTCTCCCTCGGTAACCGCTCCTACCATTTCTGACAGTTTGGGGAAAGCACAGGCATGTGCATGCGCTTGAGCCCCAACCTCACAGACCTGAGAGTGCCACCAGGCCAGTTCCTACATCCAACACTGGAGGCTTAGAAACACTCATGCTACAAAGAACCTCATATGCAAAGTCATTGGAAATGTGTGCACAAGTAGTCTCACCTATGCCAACCTAATCACCTCTCCTCTCAGGCTAAGCTCATTTTCCAGCAATTGCCCCCATCAAGAGGACACCCATGGTCCCTACAAGAGCACAGCTGAGGAAAGGTGTCTTGCTGAATGACATGTGTACAGTAAATTGCTTTACTTTGATGCACCTCATGTTATTTGTCCACCAAACAGGGAATGACTCAGTTTTCCCATCTTGAAGCGAGGGCAGTCATACTTGTTTTTACCACCACTGGAAATTAATGAAGGCAAAAGCACTCAAGAAATCACCACAGCATATCACATAACAGTAGTCACTAGAGAGCCATACCCTGGTGGATTGTGCATCACAGGTCATTAACTAATCCCTCCATATGTACAAATAACTCTCATTATTATGAAAGGAGTTAGAGACACATCAAGGGAAAAGCAGACCCCTCAGGGATCAGCAACCGCTGTCTCACCGCAGTCTTGTGGCTAATACAAATGACAAATATTAGAGGGGATTGGGGCAGATCAAACAAACATAGCCTTCGAGTGCAGCCACTGAGAAAGCCAGGGAGAGCTCAGTGAATTGTCTCAGACGTGCAAATGCTGCCTCAAATGTATACAAGTGAGAAAAATGTTTATTGAAATCATTAATCCACATAAAACATTATAAAAATGCACTTTTACCATCTGGTTCAGCCGGTGTGTTTATTACCAGGGGATTTGAGGCAGCGCCGGCCCTGCCCAGTCCTGTGATTCCTGGTCATTTTCCAAATGCCCTGACTCCTAGAGTGAGCCGTCCAGTGAGGCTTTTGGGTGGGGGAAAGTGGGATGGGAAAAGCTGCTTGCTTTTCTTTTTGTCATATAAGCTTCTGACCTCTACTGAAAGAAAAAATTAAAGCACAGAAATCTAAGTTCCATAACCTAGAAAATTAATATGAATATTAAAAATTTAGATTTTCTTTTTTTATATCTTGCGGTTTTGAAGGCATAAGGCCCAATCTTGAGGATTGCCATAAAGAATGCACTGAGTCCCACATAAAACATTCTCTTTTTTTCTTTTTCTTTTTCTTTGATAGAGAGGAGTGTTACCAGCAAAATCTCTCACAGTGATCCAAAGTGGTTTGCTCTAGGCTTTTGGGCTGGATCCTAAGCTCAGCAGGGCTGGCAGCTGCGTTCTGCTTGTAGCCCATCTTTTATCATTACATCTAAACATGATCTCACCTCCTGTGGGCAGTGGTGGACGCACCACTGTGGAAATATGGGGCTCATTTTCCTATCAGCTGTTTTGCATTCAACAGCCCGCACATACAATATTGGATTTCCACCTAATGCTGACTCACTGCTTGAGTTGTTCACAGCCCCATAGGCTCAATACTAAGCCCTCCTTTCTCCCTAGTACCTCCACGGGCCAGAAGCCAGCACCCCCAGCACCCATGGCAGACAAGGGGGACACCCAACGAGACCCAACACCAACCTGGCAGCTTCACCCAGGCTGTCAATCACTGCCAGCCGGCAGACTTTATGTGCCACTGCAGATCCTGCCTTTGAGTCATCCCTGTGCTTTACATACAACATACAGGCTGATGCAAACTTATGTAACTGCACACCCATCAGGTTTAGTCACCCTCTCATCACAGCATACCCACACACACAACACAAACCCTTCTCTCTGCTCCAGAGAATCAATGCGGTTTGGGAAGCCAGGGCTAGGATCCAGCTAGCCCCATCCTAGGCACGAGGGGAGCACATGGACTATATTTGCTGGGGATGAGAGGGTTAAGTTGAGAAACAGGCTAACTCCAAAAGCATTCCCTGGATTGTTTTGAGGAATGAGAGGAAAACAAGTATTTCTTAAAGAAGGGCTGACAATTTGTCTCACTGTTTGCTAAATGACCTCTGCAAGAGATCTTAATCTGGCTTTTAATAGGTTAGGTAAAGAAACCTCATCTGTGGGAGCCAAGGCCAAGCTGGAGGGGGAATTAAAACCCACCTCATATGAACAGGCAGAGGGATCCCTGGAGATCCTCCTGCCTTTGGAGGTACTGCAGTGTTTTCATTTATGAAATACACCCATCCTTAGGGACCTAAGCTTATCAACTACCATTCAGGTGAAGGTCTGCCAGACCAGTGGTTGTGATTCAGCAAAGGAAACAGTCAGCAAAGCCAAATTCTAAGTGATGGACACTCTGGGACTTTGCTCTGTGCCCATCTTCCACTGCAAACTCCAGAGCTGGGGAGACAACAGCCCCAGCTCTGCTGAGCAAAGCTCAGGCTGGGTACGGCACAACTCGTGATGCACAGAACAGTTGAGTTTCTTTTTCTAAAAAGGGCAGAAAATATTTTCCTTCCAAAATCCTATGTAACACTTTCTCTACTGAATGCACATTTCAAGCTTCTGGCTTAGTGTAGATCTGCTCAGCTCCACGGGGAACGGGAGTGCTACACTGGCTGGCACCAGCCTCTTCTGACTTGAGGAAATCAAGTTCAGGTCACTATAATTTGGCTAATTAAACTTTCCTTATTCTTCTATTGGAAAACCAAGTTTTCATCTCTTGCCACAATCTAGACATAAGCAGGGCAGTGTCAAACATCTGCCTCCAGTGCACTGGGCTGAATTCCTGTGCTGGACAAAGCAAGCCTTCTGTACAGTCTGGGATGAGTGTACCCATCAGATTCAATTCTGGATCCTACGATCACATTTCCAGTTCTGTGTCACTACTTGTGGTTCCTCTGTAGCCTGAAGAGATTACAAATTAATTAAACAGTCCCACTACTCTATCCCTGCCCATTGCACCTGGGCGAGAAGTACCACTTCTGGTACTTCTGGTGGTACATTTGCCCACAGTCTGGGCACCAAGTCAAAAAGAAACTGAGATTTGCTGTATCCCCCGCAGGATTTCAGACTACAAAACCTATGGATTCGTGTTGGTGCTTCGAGCTCAGGTGAAATTTTAGGTCCTGTGAGAGCTTTTCTGTGTATCCAAATGAATTCATGGCAGAGCCATTACCACCCTCTAAGTTAATCCAAACCTGGCCTGAAATGTAATGACAGAACCGCCTCCAAAAGTGAAGTTAGATGAGTAAGAAGAATCCAAAATGGAAGACTCTATATAAATAGATACTATGACATGTTGCTTTCTGGAGGGTGACAATCCTTCTCCATGGTTAGGACATGGTGAGAAGGGGTTACACCATTTGTTGCATCCCCTGCTTTTGAAGCAAAGCTTCCAGTTCTCTGTGGAGCAGCAGTGGGGTGGCCCCTGCAGAAGTGAGGGCTTTGCATGGGAACAACTCCAGGGATGAGCAAAGGACCCCATCCCCATGGTGAAAAGTAAACCAGCCTCCACGCCCCTACCAGAGCCAAACACGTGTCCTAGATTTGATGCACACCATACTCTTCAAACCCTCATCCATACGCCTGTTTCCCAAAATAGAGACACCATGACGCATTCTTGAGAGCAGGATCCTGATGTCATTTCCATCACAGGACAAGAGGCACTTACCACAGGGTTCATCCACCTGCGATACACAGATTGACTCACAGATGCTACATGGGGCAAGCCACAATGCAGCATTGCTGCGCTGTGGTGGCACGGAGAGGATAGGTCCATGTGGGAGCCACTAACAGCAGAGCAAATACCTTCTGCCCCCATGGGAGCTGTATTTTTGTGTACATTTCTTGGGGCAGCTCAGAAAAGCACACAAGAATGAAGGTCTCCACAGAGGAAAAGATGCCAGAGCAAACCACAGCCTTATCAGGTCAAAGTTGTGGAGTCTGCTTATGCAACAACCTGTAAAATTCCACACTTGCATGACTCATTAGTTTATTATAAGCAAGCTGACTCTTACAGGAGGGCTTCCACCAAAAACCAGACAGCTGACAAAGGTCTACAGGCAGCCAGATACCACAGACCTGGAGCTCGAGGTCAGCCATACCACGCAGGTTACAGGGAGTCAGGAGGCCTCCTGCCCCCTCAGTGGAAATGGGAGCAACAAATTCAGACTCCTACAGAACCCAAGGATATCCCCAACCTCAGCACCTCAGCCCTTGCAGAGGGTGAGGGCTGCCAACACAAATGGCTGCAAACTAAGAGGATGAAAGCAAAAACAAGGGGAAGCCAAGGGAAAATGCTGAGTTTCCTGGAGGCTTTCCATCACCAGCTGCTTAGCCTGCTGGACTCCCAAGTCCTCCAATCAAACCCAGGGATAGACAAGTGGGAAATGACATGCCTCATGCCTGGAAAGGCATTTCAGAACGTTCTGACACTGGTAAAAATGCACCCATACCCATACCTACTCTTTCTCTCTTGTACTGGTTGGCCAAGCACCTCCAAGGTGACCCTACCATCACACCAGCAATGGCCATTCTCCTTGTGCTGCTATTCTCCTAGTGCACATGATAAGTAACCACTGTGGCCATCCACCATCTCCATAGCTGCAAAGCAAATGGGTCTCTTCCATAGCTTGGTCTTGGTCATCCTGAAATGCTATCCCTGCTCTAGCCATTGTGGACAACCCTTCGTAGCACTGATCTCCTTTTGCTCCCCAGCTTGGTTGCTAAGCTGCACCAGAGCCCACAGTCCTCTCCTTGCTGTTTGCTATTAGCACACTCTATTAAGAGCTTTCTTGTCAGGAAATTGCTTTCCTATCTGTATTAAAATTAGTTTTAGGGTAGGCGGATTTCTAATGGCTTCAGCATTAGGCAGAATTCATATGTTTACTTTTCAGATTTCACTGAGCATCAAAATAGCTTGGTTTAGGAGCCTCTAGAGCACCCAGCAGCATGGTACCAAAATCCTGATTTATGAAGGAATCAGCTAATGCTTCTTTACTACACAATCACATATATGGTATGTATGCACTATAGTCTAGTGTGGGAGTGAACGGCCCTAAATGCACACCATGCCGGCTTCTACAAATGTAGTAGAACTACCTCCATAACACACACCTCTTGCTTTCCCCTGGTCAGCCCCGTATCAAGGCTCTGTGACTCCTTCCTCATGAACAAACTTCTCACTCTACCCTTTCCACACACTATCTTTACCATACCTGGAGCATTGCATTTACCTCCAGACTATCCTAGATGATCTGTCCTTCTTACATGGATAAATAGAGCTCTTTTCACAGTCATTCTCCAACCACCTCCACCCTCATTTCCTTTCTGTCCTTTAGGGAAATAAGGGCAGCAATATTTTAATTTGCATGGGATCGTTGTGTAAAGTAAAGCTGATGAGAAGGCAAATTATGCTGCAAGGCATCAACAGCTGCCATCATCTAGTAGTTTGACTTTTAGATAAAGACCGTCTGCTGGCTGGACACACATTACAGAAGCTCCATGCACTTCCCCACATAGCCCCTCTGATTGTTTTCATTTAAAATCAGCAGATTTTTGCATACCTAAAAGATGTCCTTGGCTTGGAACAATGCAGCTTCAGAAGCTATGAGAGCAGAAGATAGCACACAGATAGCACACAGACACAGAAATGCCATCAAGGTAAAGGTTTCGCATTAGGACAATAAAAGACGTCATATTGGGTGAGATCAGTGGTTCATCCAGCCCAGGACTGTCCCCAGCAGAGGTGCTCTTCAGGGAGAGCAAGTCAGCCTGGTCTCTGCCTTCAGTCTCTTCCACTCTTACTTTTCTAGTACCTGCATTTTTTGGTTAAGGAATGTTACCAGGAATATCCGTGTACTCCTAGTGTCACAGACCTGTTGTCACTGAGTTGGTCTAATTACCTTTTGAACCTGCTGCTATCAGCAGGCTCATTGCTTCCTGGGGCGACATACTCCAGAATCTCGCTACCTGCCAAGTACAATATGCTTTCTTTCAGCTGGATTACATTCTTTTCTTTCTTACTTACAGCTGGATACTTTCCTTTCAGTTGGATTAAAATCACTGGATATTAATCTAACTACCTGCTAGTTTCAACATACCCCCAAGATGCCCTCTCCCTTTGCTTTATGGCTGAATATCCAGCCCCTGCAGTCTCTCCTCATAAGGAGCTGCTCCATTCCTTCAGTCATTTTATATGCTCTTCTCTGGAACTTCTCTACCTTCACCTACCTATTCTATGATTCTACGATCTTGAACTGCACAGAGCATTGCCCTGGCATGGGTACACCAAGCCTGACATAGGTACACCAAACATTCCTACAGTGGCAATATAAGACCCTACATCTTGTGCTCAGTGCCCTCCCTGAAAACACACAGGGGGTTGTTTTCTTCTTTGGATGTCGCTGCACTCGGAGCAAGTGATTCTAAACAACTAACTGTGACTCCAAGATCTCTTTCCCAAGCTATAACTCCCAGTTCCTGAATTCAGCATCATGCAGGCATGGTTTAATTTTCCCTTGGCGGACTACCTTACATAAATCTACAGTGAAGCTCATTTGCCCCCTTTTTGACACTTAGTCATTTTTATGAGGCCTTTCTGGAGCTCCTCACCATCCAAGTGGCATCTGACTACCCAAAGGAGCTTGGCTTCATCTGCAAATACAATTTCCTGTTTATATTTGACCTGCCACATATTATGGCCTTCTCATTCTCTTCATTTGAACAAGCTCTCCATTTCTCAGATGCCAGCCATCTCCTCTAACAGGCTGTTTAACTTTCCTACTGAGTCTGCACAAGACTTGGGAGACAACTTTGGTTTTGATGCAGCACATGTTTTATCTTAGCTTCTAATACAATATTATTAACAGCCTCCAGGAGGCATGCAGCTTTCTTACGTTTCTGAACTGCTCCTTTAGTCTCACTCATATTTACCTTGTCCCTCTCTTGAAACCAAATACCCACACATGGGATTTATGTGCCCTGCTTTTTCCTGCTGTGATGTTAAATCTAATTGTATTGTACTCACTACCAGTGAGCTCTGCCACTAATGCCTCTTGGACCAGGTCCTGTGCACCACTCCAGGCCAAATCCAGAACAGCATCTTTTCTTACAGGATCTGGGATTAATTGTTCTAGGAAGCAACTATTTACTCCACCCAAAACTTTCTCACTGCATCTCATCCTGATGAGGCACTGACCCGATCTGTGTGTGGATAGTTGAAATCTCCTGCTATTAATACCTGCCCTAAATTTGCAGCTTCTTTAACCTCACTTAGTATTTCCTGGGTGGGGGAAAAGGGGTGTCAGTAGTACAATCCTAGTACTACACTCACTATTAGAGTTGGGATTTCCACCCACAAGGATACTATAGTGCTTCTCTTTTCCCATAACAGTTCTACACTGCTGCACTTTGTATTACCCTTCACTTGCACTGTCACTCCTCCGCCTATACATCCTACTCCAGCACTCCTATAAGGCTGGTAGCTTGGCAACACTGCATCCCTCGAATTATCTCCTTTCCACCAGGTCCCCGGAAAACTTGCTATACCACGGTTGTCTCTTGACACCAAGCCCTCTCCTTCCCCTCCAGCTTCCAGCACTGGAGTACGAGCACTTGTCTTGAATCCAGCAACTAATTCTGTGCATGTCACTCAACTGCTTTGCAGGCAGTCTGGTTTGCTTTTCCCACTTAGTTTTGCTCTGTGCAGCCCTTGTAGACTTTCCAAATGTGCACTGAGCATCAACCACATCCAGCTCACAGGTTGCGCCAGTCCAAGCAAGGCACTTCTCCGCGCCTTCTTCCAGCTCCCAGTTTGAGTGCTCCTCTACGACCCTTTTATTTTTCAGTGTCAGCAGCCTTGCTCCGAACCTTAATTTGTTTTGACAAGACATGAGCCATCTACAGGTTCTTCCTGTCCCCAGAAGTTCTCCAGTTCCTAAAGACCCAAAGTGTACCACTGACTCCACACCACCTTGTCCAAGCGCCAAGACTGCAGATCTTTGCCTGCCTCTCCAGACTCACCTGGGGCACTGGCAGTATCTCAGAGAGTGCCACCATGGAGATCCTGGACGTCAATTCCCCACATAGTAACATGAATTTATCCCACAGCACATCCCTCCCACACTCCCCAGTGCCCCCAGGACCAGCACTATCTGCTCCTCCCCTGCATCCAGCAGGAGCTCACCCAGACACCAGCTCCCTCTACATCTGACAGCTACATCTGCCACTGCCACCACTTGCTTCTTCCAACCCCGAGAGATCACCTCTGCTATTGGAGCATTGTTAGTACAAGAAGACACTCACATGGAGGGGAGGTGACACCTGAGAGGTGAAGCCCCTACACGCCACCAGAGCATCCTGCTCTACTGAAGGCTCCTGCAGCAAGGCAAAATACCATACTGACCTCCCCTTTTCACCTCTCCGGCCCTGTAATTACAACACTGTGGGTTTCTTATGCAGTTACTTCTTGTATTATTATATTCTTTCATCTCTTAGGAACCATTTTGGTTAGATACATGACTAAGGTCCCAAGGCTTAGATCTGGATTCACATTTAGACCCAACAGAAGAGCTATACTTTCTAATTCAAAGCCAGTTCTGGATTCATATTCTAATTTCCCTAAAGGTCAGACAGACTTGAAATCATTATTGCTACTTAACCTACTTATCCAAGAAGGAAGACAATTCAAAGTGGGTATATTACTCTACATTTTTAGCTGCCAAATGCAGTATAAGACAACAGCTCTGTACTCCATTTTTATCAATTCTACATCAGTTCAACTTTTTTTCTACTGTCTTTCCAGGAGGAGAGGAAAAATAGGCCTCATATGACAGAAACTAGCTACATGATTTGTACTACTAGGCTACATCCAGCTACAACTTGAACAGACTACACAGAATACACAAAAAAGCTGAACCATAAGTGGAGCCACTTAATCTGAGTATCTGAGCCAGAAAGCAGAGACCTGGCTTTGCTATAGGTTTACAGAGTTGTAAAATACAGCGTAGTTATAGACCTCAGGCTGAGTATCTGCTTGCTGAGTCAGATGGTAGGGGAAGCTCTCATTAACTGCCTCCCAGTTTCAACCCATAAGCACAGCTGAAAGTCTCCCCTTGAAGGCTTGGTCTTAGCAATCAAATTAAGCAGTGTTAACTGGGCAGCAGGACCATAAGTTACTGTGGCAACAGAGACTGAAAAGAGAGACTCTATGTAGTAGTCTGCTCATGCATGACAATTTTGTGTAGCATCTACCAAGCGCCTGAATTCTGTCGAACATGAAGGAAACCTCTCTGACAGGCACCCATGACTTCTCCATTTAAAATAAAAGCAAAATCAGCATTATCCATTCAGAAAACCCAGCACATTTAAGGGTGAGTTACAGCATCCTCCAGTTCTTCCCAAGATGCTCTCCCAAACGACGCATTGTGATGGTTAATGTAAAAGGAAAACCTGACTGAAAGGAAATCATCCAGAAGTCTGGGCATTGTTGACAGACCCTTTAAGAGAAATGCAGTAACACAGGAGCTACAAGACTTACATCATCCAAACTGTCAGCACCTCTCCTCCTCACAATATTTTTGTCACCCATCACATAATCTGTACAGACTTAAACCCTCACGATACAAGACCTGCTTGGTTCTCTCCTAACAGAGTCCTTGGATATCAGAGGAGCAAGGTTTGTTTTTTCACTTCTGCTCAACAAGTGGCTCTACAAAGCATGCGTGAGGAGATAAAGAAACACTCTATCAAACTATGCAGAACACTTCATGTTCCATGAAGTGTACCTGCAACTAAAATCTCTATAGCAATCCCAAAGAGACAAGAGGGAGGCTCAGATAAAGGTCCTTGAAGCGCTCTGGGGAGAAAAACAACAACCTGACGACATAAGTCACCAGCAAGTGACAGACCTCAACAGACAAGTCATTAATGTCTCCAGCGAATGTCTCTGCCTATTAGTATAAGCTGCATTAGGGGGAATAGAGCTGTAGGGAAGTCACAGAGATTAACTAAAAATAGTCAAACAGCCACAGAGGAACAGTCTTGCTCTAAACTCTTTATGCAACTTAAGATAAAACCAACCTAGATGACTAGGCGACCCATGTGTGAAGTAATTCAGCAGCTCCCCATCACTAGGGAGGATGAACCCTGCTGCTGGTAAAGACACACTAACTTTCACATGTCACTGGGGTCCAACCACAGTCTGGAGGGGGGGAGCTGGTGGAAGGGCTCTTGTCTCATGCAAGCCCAATGTATATGACAGAAAGCCTGTTTATTTAGAGAACCATTCATTGGTTTCAGTGGGGAGGGAGGTTAAAGCATTATTTGTGATTTTCTAAAACCACTGGCTTTTAATTCACTGCCTAATCCTCAGGAGGCATGTAAACCAGACATTTTTTTACATAGAAATAAAAGAGGCCACTCAATTACATTCAGGCTGTGTTGAAAACAAATTGGAACAGTATGAAAGAGCAGAGACTGCCAAATAAAGGAAATCTCTTCCAAGTGCATGGCTACCATTTAAACACAGCCCAGAGAGCAGCCAAGGCCCACTCTTACAGGTGCCTCCCCTTGTTCTCCATGTGCTGTGCACCCAAAAAGCATATCCTTGTTGTACATGTATGTGTGAATTACAATATGTTCAATGAATATAAACACATTTTATTTGCAGTAAAAGAGGGAGAGCATGTCCAAGTTAAAACCACTAATCAGCTAATAGCATCTGCTGGATTAAAACTCATCAGATCAAATATAAAGCATGAACTAATTAAATATACGTCCAAATTGATAGTACTGTATGATACTACTGGGCATTCATACAGATAACAAGACTAAGCGGAGTTACGGCTAATGATTAAACATCTTTTGAATGAATATTAAAGGTCACATTCAGGGTTTAAGCCAGTCTTTCAAGCATAAGCAATCGAAAGCACCTGCAGTAAGGTATGTTGGGAAGGGATCATACCCCACACATCTGCTTTCTGTGACTCCCTCCACAGCATTTGGTGGAGGCCACTGCCAGGATCAAGGTAAGAGGAGAGACAGTGCTACTGAGACTGCAGTGGCAATGGAATTAATACATAAATAGCAACAGAAATCATTAGGAAATTATGTGCATGGTCAGGTCCTCACCTTCCCCTCCTCTCTCACTTGCTCATGCATACATATACAGCTTCTTTCCTACTACATCTACAAGCGTAACTTCATACTTCATCGCATCTTTAAACCTCTCTTTAAACCTCTTTGATCTGTGTTAAATCTCCCCCCATGGCAGGGGGATTGGAACTAGATGATCTTAAGGTCCTTTCCAACCCAGACCAGTCTGTGATTCTATGAAAAAGGGGAAAATTAAGAGGGTGTCACCAGGGAGAAAATCTTTTCTTGCCAAAGACCACTGCTCTTCTGAGCGCAAACTGCTGCCTACCCTGCTGGAGTCAGAATGTGTCACCACGAGCCAGCGGTCACGCTCTGGCTTTCTGCACAGGAATGACAGCTTTGTCCATTCCTTCTCATTTGGTCTTTATCATCCTGGATAGAATAAGCATGTGTCTTGTCAAGAAGCGCTTGGCAACATATCTTATCAACTCAACATGCATAGCTCAGGATGAGGAAACAGTTGGTATGAAAGCAAGAATGAGAATTGGGAATAAGGCCCCAGACTCTTCTTCTACACTTTGCCTTGCAGGCTGAGTCCACACCGGGGAGGGATGGCTCCCTTTTAGTGATCCTGGAAAATGAGAAACCTGGATCTGTAACTGTGGGTTTGGGTATCACAAAACTTGAAACCGCCCTGCAGTGGGTTTGCTCCTGCACATTTCACTGGCTCTGTTTGCCAATGCAGAACTATAGTGGCTTCTGGCCAAATTCTGCTCTCACTTACACCATTGTAAAAAATAAAAGAATAAATTCCATTAAAGTCAATAAGCCACAGTGAGATTAGATACTCATGTTTCGGAAACCTGCCAAAGTTATGCCTGTGCAACCAGGAGCAGAATTTGTCCCTCCTGCAGCAGCAAGCCCAGTGGTACACAGCTCTCAGCGTTCCTCAAAAGTGTTTCCCAGGCAACTCTAAACTCAACACCCCATTATCTCCTTGGTCATGTCTACCCAATCTGAAATGCAGCCACTCTCTGGCATGGGGAGCAGCTGAGACCCCATTGTGCACCCCTAATAGCAAGCACAGGCTCATAAAATCCTTTCTGAATCAAACAGGAGATTAAAATTCCTTGGGACCTATGCAGGTCTGGAACTTAAAAAGTGCCAGGGCACACCATCTTAGCTAGTATGTTTGCACTGCTGACAAAAAGGACTTTTTACCAGAATCTACAGATAGCTATATTAATTTGAATTATAGTTCCATTAATTTGAATTATTCCCTCAACATGAAGCTCCTGCGCCAACATTTTTGTCTGCGTCCCACAAAAATAGGAAAACATTACATGGATAAATTGCATTCTTAATATGTGGCTTCCCAAACACGCTAAATCCTTAAAACTAAGCTCAAATTACATTGGGTATGATGAGGTTTTCAGATAAACATAGCCACATGCTCTAAGCAACACAAGGAAAGAAAATACAATGATGTCATGGTCCCACTCTGATTGCTACATTCCCCCTCATCTCCTCCTCCACCTCTGCCCCAGATAGGCCCACCCTGCAGTTATCATGATAGGAAACTATGGGCAGCAGACAGCCCTTAGTCATGCAAGAACTCCTTTTTCCACTGTGAACTTTTGAGCTTTTATCTTTAGCTGTCACAACCCCCATGCTGGCTCCTGGGCATGTTTTCTTCCCCAGGGAGTTTGCATGGGGGTACCCCTGAGGGGGCCCAGGAGCAGCCAGCAGCACTCCTGACCTCTGGCAGGGAAGGATTAACCCTCATGCCAGCGGTCTCAATGCTCAGTGGGAGAGCCATGTGCTAGGTTAGGGGATGGTTGTGCAAAGCTTGGGTGTGCTGGGTGAATGAAACGTCACTGCATGGGGAATAAAAGCTCTCTGCAGCACCCAAAAGGTCCTTCATGCCTCTTTGCTTCATCTCCCACCAAAAAGCCAGCCCAGCCCAGCCTTCAGAAGGGAACTGTGAACACACCCTTGTCCAATAGCTCCTTAATGCCTTCTCTCAGGCTGTAATGGAAGAGTCACACTGAGAGCAGACACAGCTCAATGGGTGCTCCATGGGGACATGGGGCTCCAGCAGTGCCACAAAAGGAGTTGGTCAGCCATAAGCTGCAGTCTGGATTTCAAATTTACCCATGTGTAGCAGAGGTGTAGACCATCTAGGTATAAATAAGAGAATAAATTCACCCCTTTATGTCTGGATATGTCTATCCCTGTCAGTATGGAAACACCTGGTTGCCTTGGGCCATTTATGTTAGCTGAGGGTGGCACAAACCACAGAGGACAGAGATCTGCCTCACTACGCTCACATGTATTACAAGAGATCAAACAGCCATACAGGGAAAAGTGGTCTTTGCCAACTTCTCAGGATGGAAGATCACCTCCATAGCACATGCATATTCCTATTGATGTAGATAACTTCCGTAGCCTACCCATGGGAGGATGGAAGTGGGGGACATCTCTCAACCAGCACATGGATGAACACATCTTTCAGACTCAAACTCCACCTAAATAGCTTAAGCGGGGAAGCACGGCATGAAAAAGCAGATCTGAATACCCAGGCTGGAAGAGCAGGACAGCAGATTAGCTGAAGACATGGGCGAAGGCCAAACTCTGATTCCTGCAATTAAATGGCCAAGAGGAACTGGGAGAGCTGGCCAGTATGTCTGGCCAATACATTTTATTAATGGCAACACAAGCATCTCTAAGAGGGATTACAGGTGGTTGTAGCTGGCTGCTGCTAGCACAATGTTGACATAGTGTCCACCTGGCTATTTTATTTGTTATTCAAAAGATCTGCTAATCATCTATCAACCCTTTGCAAGTTACCTAGAAATGGAAACTTAACACAAACTGCAATCAAATGTTTATAGCAAGCAGCTCTCCTGCAGAATCCCTCCTTACAGTGAACAACAGCACACACCAATTGCCCAGGAGTTTTTTAAAGTGGATTTCAGAACAGTTTTGAAAAGAGAAATATTCTGTTCTTTATCCTCAGCTCTCAAATAGAAAAAGTACAAAACAGTTGCAGAGTAAAAAACAAATACTGAATATTGGATTCATTAGACCATAGAGTTTGGAGGCCATGAGAATTAGTTTCAGTTTGAGGAAAAAGATCACTTGTTTTTTAAAAAAATCCACAGAATTCTCCCTTTTCAAAACAACTTTCTCATTTTACAGCACTCAAAAAGGTTTAAAAAAAAAAAAAAAAGAACTTCAGCAAACCAGGTGAAACATTTTACTTTAAAAGCAATTTTACCTGTACCAAAGCTTAACAAAAACATCCACCTGGCCCAAAATCATTGATCCCCGCTCTGGTTTTAGGTTATTCCCCCCCTTGAGGTTCCCCACAGAGATCCTCTTTTCTGTCTGGAAATTTTGTCTAAGTGCAAGACGAGAGAGCTGTCGATTTGTGCAAGACTTTGGGATATCCAAAACCACAGACGTCCTGGTCAGTGTGAGCTCCACGCACGCGGCTCACATGCAAACATTAAATACAAGAATAAAAATGTACAACTTCATCCAGCACGTGAACCCCCAGCTCCAGACAAGTGTAGTAAATCCATCACATCCCAGGTGCAGAGGATATTCTCAGCACAGCCGAGTGTGCGCACACACATCCCAAATGGAAATAGCAGTGCTTTAACTCGTTATAGTTGGTCTGTTTAGGGCCTGCCAGGTATGGAGTGGTTCTGAGCTGTAGTCACCTCTCTTCTTTTACTGGGCTGTAAAGCAAACTTATTTCCATTATTGCTTCTCCTTTTGCAGGACATGTCACGCTAGGATCATTAAAAATGAGGGGACAGTCTATACTACAGCCTCTTAATTCATACCTGATAGATTGGAGGGTTTTGAGTAAACATTTAAAAGTGAAAACCATCTGAATCCACCTAATTTTTCTCTTTTTTTCCCAGCTAGCTAATGAAAACAAAAACGCAGTGGGGAATTTTATTTTTCCCACAAAACAATCAATTTAATCTGCTTTGAAGAAAAGATTAATTAGACTGAGCCTACAACCAGATCCAGATGAACCAGATCTGACTTCTCAGCACAGGCACCGCAGCTAAGTTGTCTCGGGGTCAGGCAGTCACAGCTGCTCTCTGCACCATGGCTGGTGCACGAAGCTGCCTTCTCCCTGAGAAGATAATTCAATCCCTGCTGTTGCTGGTCAGGTTAAACATCAAACTGTCAGAAACACAGCATGTTTCTGGCTCTAATGCGGCAGAGCAAGGCGACCGCCCTCCTGAGGGCTGTCTCCGGTTCAAGGGGAGATGCACAGCAAATCACTGCAGAAGTGCTGGCCCACAACCCACAACAGCTCAGCACAGCTGTGCAGGAAAGAAATACAGAATATGGCAAGAAACAAGCACTGATGGATGGTGGAAATTACTCAGCTGGTGTTTTTCTACAGACTGCCACGCAGAAGATACATGCAGATCCCATCCTCTTCCCATGTCGCTCGCTAATTTCAGGAGAGCCAGGCGCAGGGTGGATTTTGAAGCCTCTAATCCCATCATGTCTGTAAAACCAGTTTGTGTCTTCACATCTGCCTCGTTAAATGTTATGGAAGCCTTCAACAGCTTCACTTCACCAGCAGCCTCTGCTTTGGACTTAAATCACCGCAAATTCCCCAGGGTATGAGGAATGACACTTGCACTGTTCAAGTTTCCCAGACTTAAAGGAAATTTTCCTACTTAGGGGAGCAGAAGGTATGGAATGTACTCAGCAGTTACTGCTGAATCTGGAAAATAACTTAATTTCTTTGTTTCAGCTGCTACTGCTTAAAACATGCACGTGCCTGAGCTGTTCCCACTCCCAGCCCCACGCTATGGGAATTAAACCTCCTCAAAGAAACGCTTTGGGGGAGGCCAAGCTTGGCCTGTGGAGAGAAGGACCCACGGATCCATGACCACAACCTCTGATACAGGGTTCCGATGCTGTGTTTTGGGAGAGCTTCTCCTCTAATCTTTCAGAATGGCTTTTTTCCCTTGTTTACCGAGCAGGCTGTGCCGCAAAGAGAGGAGTGCGGTGCATCTACACAGACAGACGGGAGAGCTGTCAGCCGTGCTCCCGCCAGCTGGACATTGGCCAGCCCCAAGCTGGAATCCATCTAATGACATGGTCAGAGCTCGCATAGCCCTGGAAATGAGGATGCTGATCAGTGCTTCTCACTTTTCTGCAATCCAAGAATGATCAAACTTCTCCTTTTTGATGTTGTTTTGGTTCTTGGGGGTTTTTTAGTTTCTTCTTTCTTTTTTCTTCCATTTTTTTTCTTTTTCCTTTTCTTTTTTTTTCTTTTCTGTTTTTTCGTTCGTGTTTTGGCTCTTTTTCTTTTTATTTTTCCTTGTTTTCCTTTTTTTTTTTCTCATGCCACAAAACCATTTTGCGCAGTGGTTTTCCTAAGAAGCAATTTAAGCTCAGCACATCCAGCTACAACTTGTATTTCCCCCACTCTCCCACTCCTCTCTAGTTTTATTTGGCTCAAGTTGGGGGTTTGAGGGGTTGTTTTTCCAGTTCTTGCATGTTCTCACCCTCTGGCCCTCAACCCTCCACAAACCCCAGGCAGCACAGTATCAGCACAGCAAGGCTTCATGCAAGAGAGGGACAAGAGTAACACAACTTCAAAGACAACAGGGCACCAGGTGACCAAACCCAGCCATCGCTCCTGCGTTTGACCGTCCCCTCACTGCAGAGGGAGGGAGATTTGGCCAGCTGGAGGATGGTTCAGAGAAAATAGTGCTGAAGGAAGCCCCACTACAGACCTGGAGTTTCCATTTCCCACTCTCCTGTGCCTCTGCCAACAACCCACATTTCCCCAAGGAACATCCCACCAAAGCCGTGCTCAGTCGGCAGAGTCTCCACTCTTGCCCATTATAGCACATGAAGGCAGCAGATAGGCTCTTCCATCACCCACTAATCCAGGAGCAAAATATTCCTGGTTTTCTACATAATGACCCCGAAGTCATTTCAAGCAGACTGGCTGCATTGACATGAAATGGCAGGATCCAAATCACCTTTCAGTGTAAATGCCGACCGAGATAAAGATTAGGCATGTGCTTTAAAAGCTTATAATCAGCGTGCACACAAAAACCATACCTCACAACTGCAAAGAGTAATGATGACAGCTATTTTCAAGCAAAGGTAGAGTTAATGTTTAATTAAGGTAGATGCTGCTTTTGCAGGGGATCACACAAGTTTCCAGCTGGGATAGAAACCCAATATGAGAATCTCACAATGGAGGTTTTTCAGGAAAACAGCCCAAGTGGTACAAGTGGGGATGAGTGTGGTTTTACTTTTTCTTTGCAAGAGCTTATTTGCAAATGACCAACATTAAAGGAATGTCTTATTTGTGCCAAATCCAGGGGAGGGAGAACAGTGCTACCACCACCCTTGGAAGACTGAAAAAGGTTGTCTTAAGTTTCCAGACATAATTGGAAATCTGGCAAATGAAGCAAAGTGCAGAGAATAAAACTAGACTCAACCAAAGTAATTTTTACTTTTGCTGGTGTTAATTAACGGAAGATTTTACATGCAGTAAAAGGACTGAATCTGACAAAGAAGAAGCTGTTACACCCATCCCATCCCTGGGACCAATCCTGCACAAGCTAAACTGCCATGAATTTAATTGCCTAGCAATAGTCCCAGCAACCTACTGCAAGATCAGAAACATGAACCACAACCAGTTTTCTCACGGGTGAATACAGGCAAATCACACACCTGCATTTTCTGGCTGGTGACCAAGGTGGCCCAGTCCGAGGTATCCTTGGTCTAATTACAGATGAAATAATCAACGGCAGCTGAGCACCGGAGATATTAAATGTTTACTCTCACATGTAAGACCATGAACCAGCAGGAACAAACCCTTATGGCAGTGTTTATATTACGAACAGCATTCGCCCAACTCACTCCTCCTCAAACCAGTAGATCAGCTCCCCCACCCTAATGCAACACCTGTTAGAATCATAGAATCACAGAATGGTTTAGGTTTTAAAGGACTTTAAGATCATTCAGTTCCTACCCCCTGCCATGGGCAGAGGCACCTCCCACTAGACCAGGTTGCTCGAAGCCCTGTAAAACCTGGCCTTGAGCAACCACTCTTGGCCTATGTCAATCTTGGGCTGGTTTCAGATGAAGAGGTGTTTCCACCAGACCCCTCAGTCATGCAGGACTCTGCTTTTCCATTTGCCTCAGGACCCAACTATCAGTGTCCAGGGACGCTACAGAACTGCCTATAGGTATACCATCCCTATGTGCTATTTAATTCCATTTAGGACCCTCTCTGCCTTTCCAGCTTTCAGGTCCCACAGGGTGCCTGACTCCAGCACACCCAGTGTCACCCCTGCCGGCTTCATGTGGCTGTTTCACATATCCTGGGACATCCCAAATGGCACTGAATGCCTAAATCTAGGTAAATGCACCCAGACCTTGTAGGGGTAGTGAACCCCACCCAGCCTTTTTACTGCCTTTAGAACAGAAACAGCAGATTTGTCTGAAAAAAACCAGTACTTTTCATAATCTCTGCAGATTCAGCAATGCACAAGGTGAAGAGATAACATGTCCTGTCTTGTATTTCCTCAAGGTTTTGAAAGACCACCAAATTTTATACAGCCCACCTAAAGCACAGCCTCAGATAAGAACAAACCCAAATGACATGCAAGAAATTGTTTTTATTCAAGGCCCAATTTATTGTCTTGGGTTATTCTTTCTGCTACAGCCCTCTTCCAAGAAAAGCTAGAGCTATCCAAAAATACAAAAACAACACATTTCCTTTGCCTGTGGTGGAGGAGCATTCAGAGTTTATTTTATTTTTAAAGAATTGCTTGATTAAATAGGAACCTATTAATATACTGAGTTTTCTTATTGCATTTTAAAGGGCATTTCATGAAGGCTGGTGTTTCCTTATTGCAGCTTTTATGGAATCCAGAAAATATTTATGGTGCATCAACAGCGTGCTAAGCTAAATAGTTTTTTCCTTCTCACCCTGCCAAGATACTTGTGTGGTGATGTTTTACAAAATGGCTTAAAAGGGCTCTGATTCATGCTCATTACGGTTCAGTGCTGGGTGGGTGCAGCGCACCAAGGGCCAGGCATCCCCACCAGATGTGCCTGCTTTTGCAACACCATCCCCATGGCCTGGGCTGCCCCGTTGGGGCAAACCAGTCGTGATTCCAGTTGGCATCAGCGTCCTGGCAGGGCTAAGGTCTGATCCACAGCTCCCATCCTACTCAGCTGCAGTGACTAGAGAGGTCTCCCGCCCAAAACCATGGGCTTTTATGGCTGCTGCAATGAACTGTGTGGTATTATATACCTGGTCCCTTGCATTATGTAGAAATGTACAGAAATACAGAAGAAAATCACTCAGGACGCCTGTTCTTGGTCACCTTTCAGCAATCCATACCTACCAAAAAAAGTGATTTTCCCTAAATCACTAAGAAAAATTCACTAGGAATATCTCTACGCTCATGTAAAAGTGTAGTGAGTGTATGCTTCGTTAGTGGAGCAGCGGAAGCGTCTTGTAAGAAGTATAAAGCTGTGCTAATAAAACTTGAATGGAAAGATCGAAATATTGGGACCCTAATTCATGAAGATGTCAATGGATTGCTAACTCTCACTTTGTGCAACACCTCATTTGAGAATATCCACGTGGTTTCTTGAGCACGGCTGCTCTCCTACCCACGGCCCAGCTAATCACCCTTTTCCCCAAGGGCTCCTTGCTTACAGCAGCCACAGATTGAAGAGTGAGACCTACAGCTCTTCACCTTCCCTGCAAGCTTATGAGGAATTTGACAGGACACCCATCAGCTGGCACCGTTCTTCGAAGTGGAAAAAGACAGAGTGTTTTACCTTCCAACTATATAACTTTGCATAATAAAACTGTTTAGACTTGGAGATTTTTTTCTGATGAATGCCAAATGCTCTAAAGCAGCAGCCTTCACCAGCAGATCTAAATCATGCAGCTTAAACGAAAGCCCCTTTTCCAATTTATGCACTAACTTTACTTTTTTTTCTAGAATCAGAGGGATAACCCGAATGCACTCTGCTTACAAAAAGGCTTCTTAAAACAGTAATGCTGTGGTGACTGAAAACACAACTCTATTCCTGTCGAATCTTACTTTTTTTCCTGTGAAGACTTGGAAATAAAGACATTCCTCCAATTGCTTTTATGATGTTTTGAAGGTGTTTCGAAAAGCTTATTGCTTCAGGGTCAGCGTAGCTACTCACCATGCTGATTTCAGTTACTGATTTTTAAGAGGCACAAACATTGTTAGACATTAAATAAATATAATTAACAGATAACTAGCACATCACTAATGCTACAGAAGTATCTTTGAGGCAAGACCACATTGTCTTATCACCGCAGGGCTCTTCAGGGAAGTACAAATCCTTATCCACTGCTCTGCAAATCCCACTCTGTTGGCAGTGTGGTGCTAAAACCACTGTTTTCCAAGTTCCATTTATAACCTAGATAGCACAGGAGGGGAAAACTTCCTCACAGCTTTACAGTTCCTTCCAGTTGTCTCCCTAATGTCCATCCACTGGTGAACCAATACTGGAGAACCCATCAGCTGGCTGGAGTTGAGAGCTCAAAGAAGGTCTTTCTGCCTTGCTGGCATTCCCAGCACACTGAAAGATACAGCAGTTTCAGAAAACGAAATGCATTTCAGCAGGGTTTACTCTCTTGTCCCATTTCTAGTGTTTCTGAGATGGGGCTGTCCACCTCTTTTTGGAGTCAGTGATATTTTTAGGAAAGGGAGCAGGTTCTGGCAGAAGCATGCCCCACAAAAAGCATCATCTCCAAAACACCAGTATTGCAGCCAAGTTCCCAACATACTTAGATCCATCAGGGGAGGTTCTTAACATATTACCATGTCAAAAATACCACCTTATACAGTACATTTTGAACACCTTGCATAGCAAGCTTTTATCAGTTAAATCTCAAAGTGAGTTACAAAGTAGGTCAGTGACTGACAGATGGAGAAACCAGGCTAGTGAGGTGCTACAACTTTTCCAAGGTCCTAAAAAAGGCCAGTGGCACAGTCAGAAGCAAAACCCAAGTCTCCCAAATTGTTATCTAGTGCTCTTCCACTCAATAAATGCCTCTAACACTAGTCCACATCATCTCCAAAGAGCATGACTTTACAAAGTCCAGCTCCTGAGCAGGTACCCATATGGGGGTAGCAACACTGGGGATATCAACAGTGGGAGAACAGTAACAGCAGGGACACTGGGATAAAGAAACTGGTTGGCAAAGTAAAAGGAGAACTCGGGCTTTTTGCAGTTACCTTCATGTGCACCCTAACACACATGCACAGCCAGGAAGGTTCTCTGTATTTCAGTTTTCTACTGAATCCTGCCCATATGAAGTACCACAAAGACAACACTGGTTCAAGGACAATCCAGCCCTGCTGGGACACCAGGTATTTCAGACCAGTGACCTACTTCTATTAAAAAACTAAGCCCACTCATCTCCCTGTCTTCAGTGGTATCTGGAGGAGTTCCATTTCCCTGCATGACCCCACTTCTCCTCCCTGTCACCGCCACATGCGTTTGGTGCAGAGAGAGGTAAAGGCTTCATAAGCATCTCAAAATTAGTTTAATGCTGTGTCATTGACATCAAAGGCCAACTCTCACTATTTTTATTGGGAGCAGTTAGGCCACTACAGATAAATCTCAACCAAGATACTCTTTGACACTTGCCTGCACTTGTCATGGCCAGAGAGAAGAGACAGAGAGTGCCAGGAAATGGAATTTCTATTGAGTTTCACAGTTCAGACATGCACATGGCAACTGCAATAAAATCTACCATGAATCCTGATGCCATCTAATAAAAAGGGCAGAGCTGAGAATGGAGAACTTAATCCAACATAACAATGGGCTACACAAAAAGGAGGATTTTTTTCTGGACTGTCAGGAGACAGCACATATTTTCCTAGTTGCATCCTCGGCAGACATCTCATTCAGTGCCTGCCCAGTACTGCTTTTGCCACCAAAAGCTTCATTTCAGAACACACTTGGCTATGTTAAAAGCTGACAAGAAGTCCATCAACCTTACAGATACAGTAAATGATGTTTAAAGATGACTTATCTTGACTGTTTGCTAGACAGAGTTTCATGTCAAAGCTTCAGGCAGATCTAAACTTTACTCCTCACCCCTTCATAATTAAGGGCAGCCAAACATAAACCCAAAGGCTGCTTTTCTCCCAGTCTGGGAGCTCTAATATGTTTGCAGACACACCAAGAATAAAGACAGACCAATATGGACACAGGGCCCGATTTTTGCCTGAAGCATGCCTTTTGGAATAAACTGCATTAATCTAGATATTAAATTACGTAGATATAAGGTCATCCAATGTTCAAACTCTGCTTTCATTTAATTCAGAAAAAAAATCTACATAATACCTTGCTGAAACTCTGTAATTTGTCCTTACAGACCATGATACACACAAGTATTCAGCACGAGCCACAGCAGAAACAGATGCCAGCAGATGGTATTATCCTGAACAAAATCAATTAAGGACATTTACAGTATGTCAAAAGTGCAGCTACAAAAACAAAGTGTAGACCTGTACATCTGTTTCTTAATGAAGGCATGAGTACTTGACAGTTAGCCAGCAAACCACAAGATACAGACTGCAGCAACACCAATAATAGATAAGGAAATACAGTATGTATTCAGATTCTTCAACAGTCACCAAAAATACAAGATGTTGAGCAGAAACTGAGTAACCAGATATTGAAAGTCCATATGTCATGCATAAATGTAGCAAAAATATAAGCATACGAGTTTTCAGTATCACAGATTTTGCAAGGACTGTGATTTGCTCAGAAATTATAGTAATGGGAGTCATATGGCAATGATAAGTTAAGAAACACTATTCTCTTCCATGACATATATTTAAAAGGCTGCTGGAAACCCTGTCACCCTGTCTGAAATAAAAAGAAAAGTGCTCACAATTCCCTAAAAGCTGTTTATGACATCTCTGCTGAGAACCTGGTAACATACAATGTTAAAGTCATAATGAGATACGCAGCCAGGTCCATCAGTGGCATCTTGTATACTATATAAAACACAAACGGAGTGAGGGAATCCCAGTTATTTGTACAGGGAACAAAAACCTTACCTCCTTGAGTTCCCCACGTAGATGAGAGGTGCAAACATTTCATAGGGGGAAAAGAAATTAATCTCTTCTGTGCCACAGCTTTATTACACCATGCTACTTGAGCACATTTGAAGCATGGGGACTCATTTATGGAAGAAAAGTGAATACCTGCTGCTGAAAATGGCATTTGGTGTCCACTGTGATGGTCCTTGTAATTTGCTATCAGCAGTTTGATTCAGATACCCATCACTACAAATAGGGATGGGACCATCCCAGTTACAGTCCACTGCAACATGATGAAAGGTCTAGCATTAAAGTAGATGATTGTATCACCTCCATGTACAATGCTTGTTATTTAGCT
The DNA here is from genome assembly GCF_004027225.2 of Strigops habroptila. NCBI lineage: Eukaryota > Metazoa > Chordata > Aves > Psittaciformes > Psittacidae > Strigops > Strigops habroptila. The sequence goes on along the minus strand of NC_044279.2, from coordinate 6,862,557 downwards.
CCTGGGGAACTCATACCAAGTTTCTCCCACATTTGCTGCTAAAGAAATAAAATATTCAGGAATATTTACATTAAGTGTTAATAAGGGCTGAGGGCCAGGCTTTGAGGGCCAGGCTTTAAGGACCCTGGAAAAATACAGCCTCAGCACTGAAAAACACACTGTATATCAGAGCAATGCATCATTCGTTTTTACCAAGGTCCAGACGACAGTCTCATTAGACCAGAGATGGATAAATGACAAATGATCTGGTGAATAATGTCACTGCGGGCCATGTAGGACTTCATCCAAGCAGTACCACTGAAAACAGATGACTGGGTAAGGATTGTAAGGATGAAAACCGTAAGGCTTTAAGAATGACATTCGTGGGGAAAAAAGCACTGCATATTTACATTTAATCTGCTTTGTAAATCGATTCTGTCATGTTACCTTGTCAAACCATTGAACAAACGGAGTAATTGCTTAAGCAGCATTGATAGAGATGTGACAGATTATTCAAGCATTGTGATTCTTTGTTCTCATATATCTCATTAAGAAATGATGATTGGTTCCATTTACAGCTCTTAAGTTGAATTCAGCAACTGCTGACACGCGAATTCAACCTGGCATCTACCAGTTTTTTATTGTTCTCAGTCAGAAATCGTTCCTGGTGAAGTGGCTCTTGCAAAACCATTTCAGTTCAGTGGCTGGTGATTTTTTAACAACACAAGATGGTAAAAGGAAAACTGCAACTGACTTCCCTGCTGATTTATAGCATCTGTGGAATGAAAAGAAATAAAACTTCTTGTACTTTGCAATCCTCCCCTTCCCCCACCTCCTTTTTTGAAGGGCTATTTTTAACCTGTATCGTTGCATTAAATAAATTCACAGCACATCCCTGCAAACAACTGGGTTGGTAGAAGATGAGAACTGCCCCACAGGACTTGCTCAGCCCCTTCCTCTTCTGTCCTGGAAATGCAACCTGTTCCTTCACAGCCTTGTAACTTTATATTGATGTTTGAAACCTGAGCGTAAGGAGCATAAAATGCTGCTATTCCAGCATGCTGCTGAGTAGTATAGGCTTTTCTTGACTCCCAAAGGAAAACCTCCAAGCTATGCACATCAAAGGCAGAATTTTACAGTCATTTTCAACTGCTACAAATGACCTAAGAGAAAATCAGAAGAGAAATAGGCCTGGTGTGCTCTTGTATGCTACCCTGACTTCTGGAAGATTTATTCAGAGCACAAAGCCAACATACAAGAAGACCTCTAGGAAGACATTTTACAGGCATCTTCCAAAGGCAAAACTTTTAAGTATTTTTACTACCAATCTTTCTATCTATCTTCCATATTTTGCCTTAGCATCAAGGTACCAGAACACCCAAAGCACTGTCATGTCTCAAGGGGTGTTGCTTAAATAACAGCAGAAAAGGGAATTGATTACGGAAGCTAATGTACACCACCACAATGACATTAGCAAGGTGGGTTTTTAATCAACACAACTTCACAAGCCATAACAGTACAGAAGCAGTTGCCATCGCCCTGCCAGCAGTGGTGCAGACCAGAATTAAATGTGGTCAGTGATGATACTTCAGCCATGCCACCAACAGAGGGGAAATCCCTCACAGGCTATCCAAGACAGACCTCCTAACACCCTGCACAATGTTAGGTAATTCACTCTGCACTTGCTGCGGTCATGGTTGCACCCAAAAAGCTCTAACAGGCTCCATCTGCTCCACACCTTCATTTTCCCACAGGAGGGGTGCTTTATCTAAACAAAGAAAGACTTTAACTGACCCAAAGGAAGATGCTTTGCTGTCTTCCAGCTGTGTTTCCCAGATGTGCACACCTGCAGGATGTGACTACAGCACTGCACAAAACTGATGGGTTTGTGCATATTCAGACAGGAGATGGAAAGCAGTGATTCCATGTAGCAGATGTAACATGAATGCAGAGAAGAGGAAAAGAAAGGACCATCAAGTTCTTATTTGACTGGGTTCACCCCCATTAGCTAACTGAACAGTTCCTGTTCAAATATTAGGCAAAGTGAGCATTTTCCTTCTGAGGTTTGAGTGGACCTATCAGAAGCGTCTCAGAAATGGAGTTAGAGGGCCATGGGAGACCTGGGGCATCACAGAGCCAATAATGCCTCTGAGAGCTTTTCATGGTCTCTGGTCAGAAAATGAGCAAGGTCAAAGACCACCTATTTCACCAGATGTGGAGCACTACCAAAGTCATCCCTGCTAGAGATGACAGGCTGGGGGAAAGCCACTATTCCCCTTCCATCATTGAAAACAACTGACTGGTGAACAAGAGTAGAAACACAGACCCATGCCTATGAATTCTTGCAGCTGTGTATCTCATGAACAAGCAGAGGGACCTCGCCGTCTCTAGAATAAATTAAGCTAAAAGCACCCTATTTAGATGAGTCTGTCTTGGCATTCACCTGTAGCTGAATCCCATTGCTCTGCTTTGCCCCAGACCTCTCCCCTTGGCTTTACCCCAGTGCAGCTCCATTCACCTGCAGAACGAGCATGCTCTCAGCTTTAGTACTCATTATGTTCTCTTTGAGCAGTGCCAGAAGGGCACACGTTTGCTTTCTGGACACAAATCATCTCAGTTGTGACTCAGGAATCCTAGAATCACTTCATTTTCTTCCCATGAAAAATATAAGATTCATCAGAGAAGCTCATTCAATGCAGTTGCCTATGAAGAACATTCTTTTTCAGGCTCTCTCAAGAGCATAAGATTTACATTCATGACATGAATTACGTAGCTACAGCCAGGAAAATTTATCAGTAAAATTACTCCAGATACACCTCAAAGCATCCAAAAGCAGAAGCTTCCCTGCAGCCTGCAGTACCTGTATGTCCCGTATGTATGTGCTTTTGGGAACTCTGTGGTTTTTTGGCTTATTTCTTGGTACATTCTCCCCCAACATCTGAATATATAGCCTCCTGTCTCCTAAAAAGCATAAGCCATAAGTCAAATCTCTGACATGAGCCATTTCCCTTTTTTCCTAAGTTATTCCTCTTGTGTCTCAGTGCTTGGGTCATCCATCCAACAGAAATCACACCATTATTCTGCTCCATAAATGTTTTTATCTAAGCACCTTGTCATGGTTCATCAAGCAACTTGGCTATCAAGCCACATGTTGTTTGACTCCCTCTTTGCCCCTAAAGAAAGGCACACAAGTGCAGCAGTCCTCTAGTTGGGTTTTTTGTATTGCTTTGTGGGCTTTTTTAATGTTTGGGAGCATCTTCTGTTGGGAAGGAGAGTTTGTTTGCTTTGCAATATTCAGGTTGCTATGTAATTATGCTAGAGAAGGTATCTCAAAACACCACGGCCTGGACTCAGAGAAGAAGGTGGTGTTTTTATGATGAGCAGCAGCAGCCCACGGAGAAACTCAACAGTGTCAGATTTTCCCCTCAAAAACCATTGCGTCTCTTGTACAAATAAATTACACCCCTACAGCAAGAAATCCCATTGTTGCAGAGACATGAGGCTGACGATGATCCCAGAGCTTTAGATAGTCTTTACGATACCTCAGGCCCAGCCACAAAGTGTCCTGAAGTAAAAGACAAAGCCTTTGAATTTGTTCACGTACTTTGCAAGAAAATAGGGTAGGGAGCATGAAATAAGTTTAATATGTTCACAGGATCTTCTGCTGTTGACAGCACACACCAAGCACTCTGCTGTGCCTGAAATCTCCCAAATGCGGCAGGCTTCATGGCTGGGCACACTGCAGTGATTTACTTATGCTGAGAGGCAAGAGAAGTGGGAGGAAATTTCCAAGCCAACTCAACCTAACAGTGAAGGATTATCCAGGGATGCTCTGGCAGTCTCTCTTAACTACGGATGAATTTGATTAGCAACCTGTGCCTTCCCCAGAGGAGTTTTCCACGTGGCTGCAAATCTTCTAAGTGCTCTTCTTCCCCCCTCCCTTAGCTCCGTTCTATGTTGTTTGTGTTTTTCTATGTCATTTCAGTTTTTCCACTGTTTTTCATCCAACAGTTTACTTCATTTCAGCCCTTTCCCATAACAGGGTGGGTGACGGGGTCACACCTAATGAGTTTGGTTGGAAAGCTGAAGCCCGGCTGAAACCAGGTCCCTTGAATTATTTAAACCAGGCTTGGAGGATGGGATCCCACTGGGAGAAATCCTACATCCCCCCAAGAACCACCTGGTCTGCTCTAGCTCTTTACAGCTCTGGAAGACCTCAATTACTCCAAGCACCTAAGAAACAACACAGTAATAAAGCGCCCGTGCTGTTCCCAACTGCATACAGACAGCCCTTTGCATCTTCAAACCTTAACTAGTGAAAACTAATTATATGTGATGACCATGGGTGAATAACATATAAATACATACTTTTTGAAGACAGTGGTGCTGACACAGTGCCTGCTATTAAAAGCAGGAGGACAATCCACTGCATAAGGCTGGAGCACTGCATTCAGGCTCAGTTCTGGGTTTACAAGTGACACACTTTCTTGTCTTTAACAAAACTGTTAGCATTTTTGTCTCACTTATTTAGAGTATAAGTTCTTCTGGGTACAAACAGCCTTTTACTCTGGTGTTTGTAATATTCCTAGCTCAACAGTGCCTGATCTCATTTGAGGCTAATAAAAGGCACAGTAATAAAAGCCCCAAATATTTTAGACCCTTCATATTTCACTTGCTAGTGTCCAACCCTCAAATACACACCAGCTTTTCAGCCTTTGCAAATCTTTACATTTAGGCATGAGCAGCTATGCTGTTTTATTCTGTACTACCCTCTATTGTACAAGTAATACTAGCCCACCCATTGTACAAGTAATGTAGCTGATGGGAGAAGGGCGGCCACATTTCTCAAGTGCACTTACCATCAGGTCAGCAGGCAGGTTTTAAACACACTGCTCAGGTAGAGCATGCCAACATCACAGAATGACTCTGCAGCACAGCGTGGTACTTGTGACATCTGAGGAACCCTTCCTTTGGAGCTCCTAGAAGACCTGCAAAGCTTCACACCCCACCACTGATTAACAAGGATGTACTACTACTCTCCTTCCTCTCCAAACTGCCACACTAACCCTCACCAAAATAAACACAGAGGTTAAAGGCTCCCAGACCTCGGACTTTGCGTGGCTCCTGACATCGCTTCACTCCCATCAGCCACAAATGAAACTTCTATGTCCTCTGTACTCTGACCACTGAGTATCAGATGTAATTCCCAAATTTTGGGTGCTCAGGCTTGAAAGAACATACCTTCAAATACTCAACCTAAATTAGGGAGATGGTTGAGAGCAGGACAACAAGAAGAACCCACAGTGAGCAGAAAAAGTTCAAACGCAAAGGGTCTAGGAGAGAGATGCCACGGTGCTGCACCCTACTGCTGCTGATGGTAAATGATTGTGTTAATTTGCATTATTAAAAGCACCTCACTTTCATTCCTCCTGGAAACTGTAAGTAGACCAAAACTGTTTAGTTTATCTCCAGTGGGAATATAAGAAAATCAAAATCAATCCTCAGTAGATCTAAGCCAGCATGTTTTCTCTCACGCACTTCTTCCCCTTTCAACTCTTGAAAAAGGTATTTTAAGAACTATCTTCATGGCTACATAGTCCACTTGTCCAAAAATGTTGATATTTTAAATGTGACGTATGACATTGCCCAGGAAGAGAGCAAGCAAAATCAGTGATCTATTGTTACAGAGGATCTCCAGCCCTGTGCTCAGCTGTTCTACACACAGATCAGATCCAAAACAGAGCTTCCCAGTAGCTTTCTCTTATCACATCCAATGTTAAAAAAAAAAAAAACAAATTAAAAAAGGCTTTTTACTCAGCCAAAAATTTCTGCCACAGAGTATTATTTTAATTGAACCTCATACAATCTGTTTGGTGAGTAATTCTGGCATAAAACTCAATATACAGATTTCAACATGAAAACATCAGCAAAAGGCCTTGAAAAGTTTATTAACAAACTGCTATTTATAGTTTTCTTTTTAAAATATGATTGACACAACATTCAGAGGAAAATTACAGGAACCGCCAAGTCAGACAACAAAAAAAATCAGTGGTTAGATTTGATAGAAAGGTTTTAAGGAATAGTTTGATTTCTAGAAAAGAAAAATATCCTCATTCCTAAGCTATTTGTCACTCAGGAGCAGCCCAATCACACACATATGTTTGCAAATTATTGTTATTATTGTTAATTATTATTCACAGAGAAGTGCTGACAAGCAAGGTGGTTTGAATTCCAATGAAAATGATAGATCGCTGCCCCAAGGAACTTTTAATCTCTCTTTTCACTCATTACCTGTTTACTAACAGTACCCGTTTAGTTCCAACTTGTTTTCATGCTATCTAAAATGACTAGAAAATTAGGTCCTATTAAGTAATCATGAATATAAACTGTGACTCACAGGTTAAGTGAATACCATTACTGGCAATAAATTCAGAATCCTATTATAAATGTTTGCTGTTGTCAAGCGAACCAAAACAATACAACTTTATTCAATATTAATTGCCTCCTTGGATGCTTGAAAGGATTAAATAACTCCAACTAATATTCTGCACATAGTCAGGAGAATTGTGCGTGGATGGCAACAGAAATAATTGAGGTCAATCACCAAGGTAGAGAGAAAAAGAGACAAAAAGGAAGGAAAAAATACAGAAAGAGATATTTCAGCTCCTATGTGAAAGCAGATGGAGGGTGAAGGAAGCAGACAGGCTGTTCCAGATGGCGGGAGCGGCGGCAAAGAAGGCTCTCACACCCACTGTGTTGTGGCTGTGATGGGAAGAATAGACTTTTGGTTAAAGGATTACTATAGGACTCCAAAGAGGTGGGTTCAACTCCATCCACCAGGTATTCAGACCCCTTTGGGTTTGGCTTGTTGTGAGCTTTAGGGTGTCAGCTACCTCTGCAGCTGACAAAAAATATCAGTACTATTATGCATGCTTTGCCCTCAGCTCACATCTACACAAAGAGCAGTGTGGACTCAGCACTGGTTATACTGAGGTCCTGAGTAGCAATACTGAGTTTTGGCCTAGACAAGGATCACATTTTTCTAAGCCCTGTGCAAAAATTAGGGGGAAAAAAGCCCAAATTCCCTATTCCAATCCCACCCAAAATCTTACTGTCACCTTGCCGGTCAAGTACACTTCTTGTTGCACAGGCATGCAGGTAAGCAGGTATCCTCCAGCTGCAGGGAGCTCAGACAGTACAAAGATGTGCTTGAAAGAGAACAGCCATAGAAAAAAGAGATAAAGCAAGGCAAAAGTAGGGCATCAAAACTAGTAGAAAATAAGGCTCATGGTGGAAGCGTGAGCTCATATGTGAGCTGGCAACACAGCAAACTGGGTGTCTCCAAAATTATGTGTTTACCTGAAAGCCTTTGATTGTTGAGTATTTTGCAATCTTACTTTCAGACAATGAAAGAAACCTGACCTTTATGCTACACTGTTGCCCCAAATGAGCACTGTCCAAAACGCACACATAAGCCACACTTGGACAGCTGTCAAAAATCCCTCCTCACCAATGGCTGCAGATTTTTTCCCAATCCTCTCCATCAGCCTTTAAATCCATTGGCCATCTTGCTTTTCTTTCTTTCCCATTTCAATTCCAGCTGAACAGCTCAAACCTGTTATTTTCTGTAACTGTTCAAGGAAGACCAGCAATCTACGTTACAAGATACTACAATTCACATTGCAGATAGTAGAGACTCATTATTTTTAAGCCTCCAAGAAGACACTGAATAGTAAACTATGCCACATTATAGCAAACAGGATTACTTAGTTTAAAACAAAAGTGTCACCTGAAAGGAGCCCTAACAGGAATTTTCTCCGTGCCCTATATAAAGTGCACAAACTAAAACATCTGAGTTGTTTCACAGTGTTAAGTTAAACATTAACAACCGGACCTAACAGCTTTCCCTCCTCCTCCCACAGATGCTAGAGAGGTGCTGCAGGTACTATGTACTTCTTAGCACGAATTATCTCTAACCCCACATGGTTTTGATGGTAAGATTCCCCGAGTTACAGACCTGAAGGTCAGAAATTACCATGAAACATCTCCCTCTATAAACGTGAACAAGAGGTTCTTTCCTGGTGACTCCTGCATGAATCCCAAAAGCTTTCAGATGGCAAAAGGATTTCTCCCAGCAAATCATCCCAGAGGAGATGGGAACCATTTGCCTTCATAGTTTGCCCCACTGGTTCATCAACCTTCCCTCTGAAAATAGGTGCTTTAACTGTAACATGTGCCCTGTGGGACACTGTATTTTCTCCCCTGAGGATATTTTTAATATGATGTGTTTCTTCAATGTAACTAAAAAAAAAAGAAAAAAGAAAAATATTGAACTGAGGAAAGGATGAAACAGTCTAACAGAGCCACTGCTGCCACACTGGGGTGTTGTAAAACAGAGGCAGAAATTGCTGGAACTGTCAGCAGAAACGCAAAAATCAGACAGACTCTTCGATCTTCACAGGGGGTGAGGAGCCAGAGGAAGCACAGATATCAACATGTTTCTTTACATCTTGAGAATTTCCAAAATCAGAAGGGAAAAACAATCGAGTAATTTGCATAATGCCTCAAGTTAAACAGCTAAACAGTGATGTTTCATTGTGTTTAATCCAACACAAGTGCTTTTGACACCCAGTTGATGAGAAGGGACTTGACCAGAAACATACAGATCTTAAGCCCCCTGGTACCTCCCAGCACCTCCTCTCTACACAGCAACTCAATGCATAGGGCACCTCCAGCAGGACCTGTCCTACCACCAGTGTCTTCTAGATGGTGGAAGTCCAGGCTGATTGCCTCGCCTGAGGTAGGTCATCTCCATTAGCCTTGTCCCCATGAAGGTCTGAGCAACCAAGAACAGATGAGAGCATGAGGTGGACCGCCTCATGAATGCCTGAGTGTTACTGTGAGACTGCACGCAGGGAAAGATACCATGAAGGATGTGAGAGGAAAAAAACACAGGAGACAGTACGTAAGAGTTTGTGACAATGTGTATGTGAGAAAAAAAAGAGATATGAGAGCAGTTCATGGAGTTACTTCATTTCACAGCATGAACGAGCACGTATGGGTGTGTAGAAGAGTCATGAACAGCACCAAGAACACGTCAAATCATGTAAGAGTATGGAGGAGACACAGGACACAAATGAACCAATCATTACAGTAGAGCTCCTGAGAAGAACAGAACCACCTGTAAGATGGTGGATGACATGGTGTATCTTATTACTTCTTGGAATGTCAAAATTTGAGTTTTAAAATACCTTAGACAAAATACCATTTAAATAAGGAGAAAACAAACATGTATTTCAGTGGTCACTCCTCTTAGCAGATTCCTGCTATTGTGGAAGTTCACATCTCACAGGGGCTGGGGCAGAAATCCCCCTCTCCAGGCAGGCCTGCAAACTGAGTAGAGCTACAACAGGTGAGTTTGTGGATATATAAAAAGATAAACAGTTAGACAAATCCTAATCTTTCCTCAAGCCCACCTGGCTCAACTTGGAAGGGACTCTAAACTGCATCAGCTGAGGATCTGGCCCACTGCTATGATTTCATTTTATCCTTGATTTACTTTGTGAATTTCCTCTTAGCTTCTTTTTCAGGATCTGTAATTTCATTTTCAATGGCTCAGTAGTGAACAGGTCCAATTTCAAGAAGAGAGACCTACTGAACCTGCACGTGTAGAGTTCATCACCATGCTACTGCAGTCCTGCATGGACCGGCACCACCTAACTGAAGCAGCTCAAGAATGGATCATTCTATATATTTTATACATAATAATATGCAAAATATTTTTAATATATTTTCTTGATTAATATTACCAAAATATTTTGTTGACACTCTGGTATCCAAGAGATTACAGCCACAAACTACGATTGCACATGCTAAGAAACTGTGTAAATGAAGAACAGGGTAAATAAAGGTCTGGGTACCATCTGAGCCAGCCACTGCATTGCTGATAAAGGCTTTAGGAAAACACTATTGCCCAAGAGCATTGAGCAGAGCAAACAACACAGACCTCAGTCACCAAAGGAAACAATTCTTTGAGTGGAAAAGGCTGTTTTCTTACACATGGAGGTGACATCCAATTCAAGATGCCTATTTCAGTATCAATGTGGCTGGACATGATTTACAGGCACCTGTAAATAATTAATTCCAGCTCTGGAAGAGAGAGCTGGGTATTCATTAGAGGTTCCTTGAAGCCCAAATGATATAATGATTAACTAAGTTAGGATCTTTTTAATAATTCCAGCAATTTCAACTCTCCCATGTTAAAAATCTGCTGAAAAGCTTTTATTCAGATTAAAGACTCCTCTCAGAGAACAAATTAATAGAATATACACATAGAATTAACATTCACAAATCAATGCATTTGAAATAGAATATGTTTTTAAAGTTTCTCTTTCACTTTCTTCCCTGATTTGGGGGTTTAATGCTTTTCTTTCTTCTAACCAATTTCACCTGAGGCAGTTAAAACTACTGCATGAAGAAGGGCTGCTTTTCTGTTAGAAGTGCATTTAGCACTTTGGCATGCTGAAATGGAAGGTGGCAGAGAAATGCAAAATACAGCTACTACACTAATCCAGTACATCTCATCTGACACACCAAGGTTTTCACTCCAACCCGTCCCTGCTAGACAAAAATCTATTAGAGGGTGAGATCAGCCGATGGCTGTCCAACACGGTTCAGCATTACAGCCCATGAGGAATCAAAGCCGATTTTATCCCTTCTCCTAAATAATGCCAGAGGAAAACATTTTGATCCAGGTGCTTTGAAGGTATTTAGACTTTTGCTTAGCTCCTATTTTAGTACTTTACTGTAAATAACTCCAAATGTGTCCCATCTCCTGCACTCCGTACATCTGCTGCTCGAGTCAGCGAACAGACCTTCACTGCCTTCAGTGGGAATGGAACAAGTACTTTAATGATTTGCACAGTGATGGCCTAAATTTTTCAGCAGTTTCACACCCTGGTAAGTCACACCAGAGCTTGTAGGAACTGCAGGTGCTACGCTGGTGGGTGGCCAAGGACAGAACCAAAACTCAGATTCAAATCTGCTAATTATCAGCCTGCTCTCTGAAACTAAGGAATGCACAACCGATGTGCGGGCTGATAAATGCACATACATTCATAATTAATACGGCTGTGTCTGGAAGAGAAAACAGCTCTGTTTTCTGTACACAGGCCCAGGTTTGTGATCCAGTTAGTTTAATTTCCTAAAACTTTCTAGATTGACTAAGTCAAGTTTAAAAACTTCACAGGTTCTGCTCTAAGGACTTACTCACCCAATGGTGAGGCTAAGACAATGGTTAATAGTTTGAGACACTAATTGGCCATATTTAATGAATTTAATTTGTAACAGCCATGCTAATATGCATAGCTATTAACTCTGACCAGCTTTACCTTCCTTGGGACCTACACCTGCTCCTATAAACTTCAGTGGAATACAGATCGAGGCCACAACATTAATTCTTTCTGGACCTCTTCGGTGGCACAAATTAACCCTTGCAAATGGCTTCATACACAATAACAAGGAAGTTGGTAGAGTTGAATAATAGAAACCACAGCAAACTGTCCTGCTGCTCTAACAAATCTCATCACATTAAGACTTTCCTCCCCAACAGTCCTCTCAGGAAGGGAATTGCATGCCTAAGGTGACAAGCAGGGACACATCTCTCCTGGCATGGAATTCTGACAGCAAAAATTTGATGAAGGCGATGAGAACACACCGTAACACTCAGTTCTTATGCTGCACTCTTCTTCTCCAAAGACCTGGGCAGATGTGAATTTGATTTGCTAAGTCAGTGTTTTTCTGAGGGCTACACGATGTGTCATCACAACAGAGTTGCGTGACCCACCTCCATATTAAACAACCAGCCTGATTCTTACTCATAGCCTGTTCATAGGAAATCAGCGAGCCCATGAACCAGAAATACTCTGTTTATAGGGAGCCCTCCCTTGGAAGCAGAAAGAAACTAAAATATTACAGTCAAAACTTGTTCAACTGTATTTTGGAAGTGGCACGCAGAGTATGAAAAGCACTACTCGGGATTAACAATGCATCGGTTTGAGACGTGCTTCAAGTTGCAATTAAAGCAGGAGGGACACAGCAACGAGGAGGCCGCCCAATACAGCTGAACTTTAATTACAACATAGATATGTACAGCAGCCCATATGCTGACTTCCTCCAGCGCTCCCGGCTCTCTACCTCTACAATATCCTATAAGGGAAAATTTGTTTTAACAAAAATAAAACTCTCTGCTCAGCCAAAAAAGCACCAGCCAGCACCCCGCTCCCTTGCACCATCTGCGTGTGTTTATTCTCAGCCTCCTGACAAAAAAACCCCACAACTCTAACGTTTTACTAATCTTTATGCTCCGTCACTATAAATAACAGAAATAAACCCCAACAACCGTTAAGACATCCAATCCACTCTGATTATTTCTGCTCGTCCGTCCACGAATAGATGCAGCCATCGGCTTTGGGGGAGAGCGTGCAAGTCAGACCGCATTTATTTACAATTGCACTACCAAGAAAAAGCTTTTCATCATCTCCTCACCCGGTTAATATTTTAAAACACTTTTTTTCCCCTCTTTTTTTCTCTGTTTTGGGAGGTGAGGAGGGGTGTTAGCCCACTGTGTATATATTTTTGTCTCTGTTTCCAGATCGCCCCGACTTCTTGCTCGGATGGATGAGCAGTGCACGGAGCAGCACCAATGCGTGCACACGGGAAAATACAGACACACAGACAGACAGAGACAGACAGACACACGGACACGCACCCACCCGCAGGGCACCGCGCGCATCCCCGCGGGGAAGGGATCTCCTCCCCCCCCGCAGCCGCTCCCCGCCACTTACGTCCCCAGCGTCTCCTTGAACTCGAAGATCTTCTTGATGTCCTCCGCTTGCTTCTTCCAGGAGCCGCCACCGTCCCCGTTCTCCCGGGCCATGGCCACGGAGCGCAGCCCCGCGCAGCCCCGCGGATGCCGGCGCGGGCGGCACCGAGCCGTGCGCGGCTTTTGCTTTCTCTTCTGCCGCGGTAGCAGCGACTGCTGCTGCTGCTGCTCTTTCTTCTTCTTCTTCTTCTTCCTCCTTCTTCTCCCCTTCCTCCTCCTCCTCACACTTCCTGCCTGCCGCCGCTTTTATTTCCTCCGCGCTCCGGCGGGCTCTGCGAGTGCCACTTTTCCTGGGCTATTTCCTACCAACTTTCTCTGTCCCCCCCCTCCTCTATCCCCCCTTTCCCCTCCTCCGCGCCGCCCCGCGGAGTCACTCGCGGGGTTCCCCCGTCCCTCCCTCTTTCCGCACCCTGCGCAGCAGCTGCGCGCAGCCTGTCTCGGGGTCACTTTGGTCCCTGATAGACCCACCCCGCGAAAAAGTCCCTTTTTGGGGGGTTTTCTTTCTTTTTTGGGGGGAGGGAGGTCACTGTTTCTCTTCCCCACCCCCCGTGCGGGGCCCCGGGGGATGCTCAGCCTGCCGGGCGCGGAGCGGTGCTGAGCGGCGCGGAGCGGCCCCGCCGGTACCGCGGGCGCAGCGGCTGTGCGCGGTTGTTATGGCAATGGGAGGAGGAGGAGGAGAAGAAGAAGAAGGAAGAGGAGGAGGAGGAAGAAGAAGGAGGAGGCAGCCCCGCCGCTGCTCTGCTGCCTGGCGCTGCCCCTCCTGACTGAATGACTGAAGATAATTCGCATTGCACCAAAACCGCGCACGTCAAACGGGAGGGGAGGGAAAGCGAAGAGGGAAAAAAAAAAAAGGGAAAGCAGGGAAAAAAAAAAATTAAAAAGCCACACCACAAGCGGCCGCGCTGCCTGGATGGGCGCTGCGCGGCGCTGCGCGGCACTGCGCAGGGATGCGCCGGGATGCGCGGAGGTGATGGTGCCAGCCTGCCTCGTACACACGCACTCCTGGGATGCAAAAACTCGCCCCTTCTCAAGGACCACCCTTACCCAGCACCCTCAGAGAAGCAAGGGGCACCCAAACACCAGGGTCACCCTCTTGAGCAGCACCAAGCCCAGAGGCAGGTGGATGGGCACTGTGTAGCCTCGGCAAGAGGCCTGGACCCTCGCGCCGTGTCCTGAGCTGGGCACAACACCGGCCTGGCACACACACACGAGTGTGGCACCGCTGAGATTATTGCTAAAAACAGCTTTTTCTCAGCGACACTGAGACCTCTAGTGTTGTCACATCGGGCATCAGCTGAGCTCTGATGAGGGGTGACGGGCAGGATTCATCAGAAACATCAGAGGAAATTATAGCTTAGGCTAACTGCGATACATTTATAGTTTATAAATGCATAGTCGTCAGTTTCCGAATACGTAAGGGCACTAAAAAAGTGCGGTTCTTTTGGGACACCCAAGTTAGGTGAGTAAAACAGAGGCCTTGCTGCTGGCAGGTGCAGACACTCCTGTGCCTCGGGGGCAGCTCCAGACCTGACCATCACATTAGGTACCTGGAAATAAATCCTAATCCAAGCAGCTAAATAACATTTACTTAATGTTATTATATAAATAAAACCAGATGTGATTGTATGCACACGCCTGTTTAACATGCATGGTGTCCTTTAGCAGATCCCTTAAAATTCTACTCTCAAAGCTGATCTTCCAGATTTCTCATAATTTATGAGAACAATTTACAAGCTATCAGCCTGTGAGGCTTTCCCTGGGTCTGGGCTGAGCTGTACCTCCCAGCTCAAAGGGGATGTGACAGAGGTGGGAGTTTGGACGTGCACGAAGGTGTAAACTTGAAGAACAGGCTGGGGTGTCTGGGCAATGCTACCCTCTGCTGGGCAGAGCCTCTCGGCTTTGTGTGTACCAGATCCCGCAGTTTAGCACTGCACCCCTCTATTTTGATGCTTTGTGGCTGTGCAGCCACATGGGCAGAGCAAAAAGCTTGGGATTTCTGTGTTTACCTGCTGTCACAATGTGCATTTTGAACAGCTTTCCTTCTGCTCCTGATTTATTCCCATCATCTCACTACTCTCAGCATTTTCTTTGTTGCGGCATCCTTATGACTTGCTCCGTGGTAGTGTCACCAGGAGTCCCCAAGCAGGCTCTCCGTGCCACTGCGTATACCTGCGAAATGAAAGCCATGACTGAGCTAAATAGATGCTGTTGACCACCAAACCCAAGTTTCCCTTCAACCCACACCCCCGTGATATTTTCTCTCTTTTTCACAGGTTAACCACTTGGTATCAGAAATGCCATGCTGTGATTTGGGTTTACTGAATGGGGCTAACCTGCTGGCTTCTGGAGAAGATTGAGAGAGTTTGAGGCCAGAAAGGGCAAGTGTGATTGTCTGCCATGACCTCCAGAGTTACAGAGGCCAAAGAGCTTCATCATCCAGAAGATGAGCACCATAACTTATCTTGGAGCTATGGCATACCAAAACCATCCACCACTATTATTTATGAAGTCATGTTGGTCCCTACAGCATCAAGCTAAAACCTCACTGCACAGACAGCATCACCCACTTTTCCATTCCCACTTTCAACAGGCAAAAGATTTACTTACAATTGCTCAAAACCTTGACAATGCTGCAATTTCTCAGCATCAAAATTGCACAAGGTAAAGGTACATGTCAGCCTGTAAATCTAAGTTTTCTTTTCCTTATCTAACTTGCACCTTTAGCACCACATGAATATGCCTTTTTTTGTGGTAAAATAACTCATGTGAAGTAACTGGTAATGTAGAAATCTCTGGAGCCATTACAGTTTTAATGAGAAGTATACGAGATGCTCCTATTAGGCAGGGACCATTGGCACAATAGACCGCAACAGCCCCTTCAGTGTCATTACAGTCTGTTATGTCAGGCTGAATTTAGGGAGTCTGTAATCTTGCTTGACTGACAAGCACCTGCAGAGCTATTGTAGCTATTTGAAGAACAAGTGTTTTTTAAAAACGAAAATCCTACATGAAAAGTTCTCTCTTTGCTGCGTATAGCAGAGCCTGCCGCACCTATGGGGCTCTGTATAGCTGCTTTCAATGTTTGATTACATATAACTAGACTACAAGAACGTTAATAGAGTGGTAAAATGAAGCACACACAAATGCCAGAATTAAGACTGGCAATAAAACATCAATTTGGACCCTTTCTGTAGCAGCACAGTGGCAATCTCTCATTACCTGGACATGCTCTGCAGCTCTGCCAAGGGTTAGATCAGAAAATTGCTAATGAGCAGACATGGTTGACGTGCTTTTGAAGTGGCTACACATGCTGTACATGCACCAAATCACTCCATGCAACAAAACCCCAAACGCTTACATTGGAGATGTACAGGTTCCAACTTTTTTATAAAGCCTCCTATGGAAATACTGGAAATTTAGAGGAGAAATTAAAAATCAACTTCTATAGGAGATGGTTTATTTCAGAGTAAAGTGATAGGATTTTTGGAGTAATATTTAAAACTAGATCTTCACCACTTCGGTCCTTTCAGATGATGTTGGGGTTGCTCACATATGGTACAGCTGCTCTTGGCCACAATCACTGCTGGCCCTTGACATGGGCACTGTGGAAACTACATTACAATGAGCATAAATAAAGGAGTCATGTCTGTTTTCCAAGCTCTTTCACTTGCGAGCTGGTTTTCTTCTGGTTAAATACTGTAATATTGGATCTCTTTCCCATGGTTGTTTCTGAGTCATACAATATAATCTTCCTTTTCAATTACAAATCAGCACTATTGATGCTTTTCTGCAAGACTGTCAGAAGCGTGCCTGTTGCTCAGATGCCCAGGTCCAAGCTCAACAGATAAGCACCCACATGTCCATGTCCGTGCTTGGGGTTAAAACCCCACGTGCAAGCTGTACTTTGCAAGGCAGAGACCTTCGGCATCAGAGCTGGAACAGCTTCAATGCAAAGCAAACAACACTGAAGCACACAGCTGTCCTCTGCTGCCTTTATGACCGTGTAGCAACCTCAGATAGTGGCAACGCTATAAATTGGGGCCAACTCTAGCGAGAAGGTGGATTGTTGGTTTCACACACATAGGTATGTACACACGCTAACTCCAGTGCAGCAGGAACAAGGTTATTTGGTGCTGGTCTGCTCTCATGGATGCTGATAGCAACACTCATGAGTGAGCATAGACCTTGGCAAGAAATTCAAAGCAAAATGACATCTTGGATGCTTCATAGCCTCTAGGACAAGCCCAACATGAAATAAAAACCTGGGGCAAGGCATCTTGATAGGACAAGAGGAAACGGCCTCAGGCTGCACCAGGGGAGGTTTAGACTGGATATTAGGAAATGTCTTCACTGCAGGGGTGCTCAGTCATTGGAAGAGGCTGCCCAGGGCAGTGGTGGAGTCACCATCCCTGCAAGTGTTCAACAACCATGTAGATGAGGCCCTCTGTGACATGGGTTAGTGGTGGCCTTGGCAGTGCTGGGGTAAAGGTTGGACTTAATGATCTTGAAGGTCTTTTCCAACCTGGTTGCTTCTATGATTTGGTGTTTCTATGATCTTCAAATTCAGCAGCACGGGTTACCATCTTGATTTTTTTAAGGGGCCAGGTCTGACCAGCATGTTAAACATTCCCTCCAAACTCAGGTTTTTTTCCATGGATTCACACATCTCTTGGCATTTTCAAGAGTGGGAGTATTGTAGCTCCAGCCTTTGACCCAAGGTGACCTGTTTGGAAATTTAGAGGAAATCCTCTTGGGTATTATGCTGAGTCATAAGAAAATTAACTTATGATAAGAATTACTTGCTTAAAAAAGAGAGAGAAAATTGCTTATTTTAAAGGAGATATTGAAATGCTTGTTTAAATGAGAAAATTGCTTATCTTAAAAAAGTGGTTCACTGCTATTTCTTTCATTGGATAGTAATTAAAAAGAAACACAGTTTGAAGCTGCCCTTTGATAGGGGACAACAGGTTTGGGTTTTTCACCACAGATGAAACTAGTGCTTATGGTTGGGTTTTAATGTTTTCCAGATTAGTTTTGACACTGTAAGTTCAGTACAGAAAATATAAACTTGGCTCTAAGGATGTCCACAAAATTAGGCTGAACCTGCTGCAGCTGATGTCAACAGCAATGCTCCTTTGAGCCAACTGAAGACATTTCAGTCACTTCAGGGGACCTTAATTTGAACTGTACTTCAAAGAGGATGCACATGAAGAAAACAAAGTGCCAAACAAGAGACTTCTGCGGGTCTTAGATACACAGTGTTTTGTGTTCTTTTTAGGGTTAAGTTTAATCGATGTCCTTACACCACCCTTCAGCACATTAAAGCCTTTGATCAGTTTAAGCTCTTTAAGACGACCTAAGGCCCTTGCTCATCTCAGATAGTTAAAGCACTGTCCAAAAACATACAAAAGCAAGGAAGAGGAGGTGATAGATGGTTGCTGCCTGTGCTGCTTTTCTCACAGGGAAGAGGGAGTTTAAATTACCCTAGGGTTTTTAACCATGTCTGTAAAGTGGAATAAGCAAGCACTGATAGAGATGTGAATGCTCAGCCTGCAATTAGTTCTCTGAAGACCATCTGGTGCTTGGTTAAGCTCCCAGGTGTTTTTATTACTCGTGAGGTTCAGAGATGCCAGCCAGCCCCTTGAAGTTGTGACTTTTCTGTTTTCATTCTTATCTGAATAAACCTAGGAAGTTAGAGGACAAAAGTCTTGACAACATGATGCAGAGGCCACTTGTTTCACTATGGAAAAAATGGGATTTAAGAGAATAATAACCAGGCTGAACACATCATTTGGAGTCTGCCGTGCCATGTGTGCATTGCAATAAATCTTTAAACTCAGGGTTGTAAATCACAGTCATATAAAAGTGTTCTGGGAGGAAAAAAACTATCATCAGTGCCAAAGCAGAAGAGAGTAACACGGTGGTGAAGATGAATGTGAGCAATGGGAGAGCTGGCAGGAGCCGAATACGTCTCATAACTTTAAGGAGCTGCATGGCTATTACAGACCCTGCTCGTTCGTCTCCTCTCTCAGTCCCTGAGCTGCCGAGGTGGAGGCCTGGGCTCCAGATCCCACAGGCTGAGCCTCATCAATGAGCCAAGTTTTGGTCAAAATGAGAACTAATTCTTTCTCAAGTTGGTCTGGCTGATGGCTTTGCATGCTTGGTTTTTGTGAGGAGTACTGAGTTGGGACATTACAGCTCCAAAGTTGACATTGAAAGAACATCAGGTGATGAGATAAGGACTCAAGACCTGTGGAAATACTAAAAAAAAAATGAATAAAATGCCCGAAGACTTCTAATTTAACACCATAGAACCAGAGAATCATTTAGGTTGGAAAAGACCTTTAAGATCATCAAGTCCTATCGTTAACCCAACACTGACAAGTCCACCACTAAACCATGTCCCTGAGCACCACATGTACACATCTTCTAAACACCTCCAGGGATGGTGACTCCACCATTGCCCTAGGCAGCCTGTTCCAAGGCCTGACCACCCTCATGGTGAAGACATTTTTCCTAACATCCAATCTAAACCTCCCCTGGCACAACTTGAGGCCATTTCCTCTGGTTCTATCACTTATTACTTGGGAAAAGAGACCGACCCCCACCTCGCTCCATCCTCCTGTCAGGCAGTTGTAGAGAGCGATAAGGTCCCCCCTGAGCCTTCTCTTCTCCAGACTAAACCCCCCAGGTCCCTCAGCCGTTCCTCATCACACCTGTGGTCCAGGCCCTGCACCAGCTCCGGTGCCCTTCTCTGGTCCCGCTCCAGCACCTCAATGTCTCTCCTGTAGTGAGGGGCTCAGAACTGAACACAGGACTCGAGGTGCAGCCACACCAGTGCCAAGTACAGGGGGATCATCAATGTCCTGGCCCTGCTGACCATACTATTATGATACAGGCCAGGATGCTCTTGGCCTTCTTGGCCACAAGCTGCTCATGTTCAGTCAATACAGGTTTACTGATTTTTTGTTGTGTTTCCTCTGGGATTTCTCCCTTGCTATGAACAGCTCAGCATAGGGAATTCAGCTGCGCAGTGAAACAGCTGCCCCTATGAGTCTCCTTCCACTCTGTCTGGATTAGCACTGGGAGACAGGAACAAGTCAATGGGAGTTATGCTTCGGGCACACCAACTGTGGTGAGATGCCAAGCGCCCTGGAGGATCAGATCCCTGGTGTTGCAAATTGAGCACCCAAAATTAACAAGTGCATTTGATCATTTCGGCCTTAATCTCTCTGTGCCTCGGATCACCAGCTGGTGATATCGCAGGAGCGCTGTGAAGATAAACGCATTAATATTGATCAGATGCTGAAGCATTAGAGGCGCTCGCAAGGAAATTAATGTTGAATTCAGTGTGCAGCTTGAACTGCATGTGTTAATGTGGCCTAGAGCAATTCACTGCATTAAAATAACCCCAAATGATAGGTGATCAGATAATTAAAGGATGCATCACATTCAATGTGCACAAAGGCCCAAATTGTGGCTGTGCAGGCTGTTTAATTCTGGTGTTCCCAGCTCGTGAGAGTTTGACTTTACAACCCACTTGGGGCTTATAGACCATACCCCCAGGGAAGGAGGTTTATCTGATAACACCCTTTCTCGTCACCACCTCTATGCATGTGCTTGTTGATCTCTTCCACCCCCAGTAACTTTTTACTCTCATACCTGATTCCAACCACATATGATGCCACCATAGGGAAGCCCCAAAAAGAAAAGTTTTCTTCAAATGAGGAGGCAAATTAGAAAGAAAAGATCCAGTTGTTCCTCCCTGAAAGACAGGTTGCTTTGCTTGAACATCAGGGAGCCTGCAAACTATGTAAGTGTAGCTGGAGACGTGTCTGTAGGACGTGGGGCTTCACTGGTTTAACTGCCTACCACACTGCTCTTTCATGCAGTGAATATATCCATCAGGGAACTGGGCTTGTGAACCTCAAATAACACAGAGAGGCCAGATCTTACCAGCTGTGAAGCAGCCAGTGGTCACAGCTTTGCTGATTGGCACCGTGGAAAAGCCTCTCTTCCCAATCCAGCCTGGCCCAAGCTTGCACCAGGTCCATGTTCACACTGAGGATGGTTCACAACTCCTTAGCTTCAAGCAATTTCACTGTACATCTGTACTGCAATTTACTGTACAGCTGTACATCTACTATGAGTTTTCATCTTCCTGAGCTTGATGTGCTCATCTAAGCCACATGAATGTTGCATCAACACAACTGACTTCCAGCAGTGACAGGCCAGAGTTCTGCTCTCCAAAGGAGGTGACTTATTCTGCCTATCTATCTCCTCCATTTGCACTGAGGAGATATGTCAGTAGCCTCCAGCACCATCTCACTGCGCTGATGGAGTCACATAATAAGTGAAGAGTGGAGGAAAAAAATGAAATGACACAGGCAGGGGAAGAAGATATGGAAAGCCATTCACTTGCCTGAGAAGTAATCACTTTTTTCATTTAAGCAGAGCACTCAGCTATCTTTTATATTGTTACTGGTAAAGTCCTCTTAGAAGCTGGAAATTAATTTTTTTTCTTATCTCCTCATTTTCTCTCTTTCCCATTTGGCAAATATTGTTTGCCAAATGCCCCATGTTTCTCACAGAACTGAAATGAACTTGGCTCATCTTGTTCTTTCCTTCGGCAGACATTAATGTTGCTGAATAATGAAGAGAGAAGGAGCTTTGCTAATTAACTGCAGCCACCCCAGAACAGAGACATCAGGCCTGCCTGGGGCTGTGCCCTGAACTCAGCTCTTCTTGTGTGGAGGGCAGATACCTGAACATGAAGCTACCAGTTAGGCTGATAGAGGACAATTAATGCGGGAGATAATCCTGTTCACAAGACCAGGCATTACTCAGGGAGTAGCCAGAAACTTGGTGTGGGGCACCAAAGTGAGATGATCCTTTGGATCTAGACTTCAAATTATTTTGCTCTGCACAGTCCCCATCAGCAAACAAGTGATGGGGTTGAGCTGAAGTTGCCCAAGGTCTAAATCAGTGCCCTCCTCTCTTTGCTTCATTTACACAACATAATTACCACATGAGCTGCCAAGCAAAGGAAGAGTCCAATTCTGCAACTGTAGCCAAAAGTCTCTTTCAGTGCCAGATCTGGAAACAGAAGTTGCCAGTGTTTAGCAAAAGCAGGCATTTTTTGGAAAGTTTTAGTGGAATTCCTGACTTTCAGGATGCCAGGGCCAGTGTCAGCCAGTATAATTCTTCCAGCTGTCCAGATTCATGTCTGCTGGGATGTGAGCAGACTGTGAAACGATCTCCAGAAGGTAAGTTATGCAGAGTTTGGTGGTGAGAGAAAGGGTTTTAGTAAAAGGTTGAATGTCATTTTTTCAGAGCTCTGTAACTCAGCTGGAAAAATGTGCTTTCATCTAATTGATATGAAAGCTACAGCCACACAAAGGTTGTTAAATGGTGTTTAATCAAACAGTGTCTCTAAGCCTTGTGCCACAATGCAGGTGGCTTTCTCTGATGGAACTGAAGTTCACTTTGTGCACTTTAAAAACTCATTTAACTAAATGGCTTGGTTTAGACACTCTCCCTTAATTAAATTTGCATAGGCATAGAAAGCAAGGAAAGCCGGGGTGCTTTATTGAACTCTGCTCCTTGCATCTAGCAACACCCATTTTTCCCTCCACCATCAAGCTGCCAAATGCACTTTCAGACCAACTATGGGCTGAACTGTGCCTTCTCAGGCTCTTGTTGGCTTGCCCTCCCTCATCTCCCTTCCTTCTTCATCTCCCTCACATGTACAGGGCTATAAGCAGTGACTGCTGCGGACAGTCTGCTCTACAGCAGCTGACAAAAAAAGGCTCCTCACCTCAGCTTTGCAGTAATTTCTGCTGGAATATGATGATCCCTGTCCTGTTTACCATCAAGGCTCTTGTCTTGATTTCTCCTCCCTGCATGCTGTTTGAGAAGCATCACCATCATTGCAGTTATAGAGGGGAAACTGAGGATCAGAGAAGCCATTGGTCTGATCATCCCTGTCACTGGCATGTTTTGTGTTGAGTCTCACTGAAACTCATGCACCTTAACACAACCCTTCACAAACACCTAAACCTCAACCCCTAAGTGCAGGTCTGTGCCTCTAGCTAAAACAAAAGCCTGGTGTGAGAAACAGCTCAGGAGCTGTGCATCTTTCACCAGCTGCTCCTCCAATCTCACTCAGTTTTGATAATAGCTTGGACCAAAGAGACAAATTAAGTAGTGGTGCCCCACATCTCCACATGGTTTCTGTGACATGCCTGTGAGGCTCCACGGTTGGGCTGGGACCTGGCTTTGCATGGGAAAGGCAAGGCAGAGCTCATGGAAAATGAGCACAAAAGCAACTATTTGGAAAGAGCCAGGTATGATCAGGCAGGAGCAACCTCCTGCCAGCTCCCCACAACCCCCAGGCTGCCACTGCCCCAGAAGTACCTACCAGATGAAGTATTCAACCTGTTTTCCTACCACCTTGCTTGCCACCTTACTATGCTATGCTCTCGAGAGGCACTGTCTAGCTGCAACCTCATACCTTCCTCTCCCAAATCAAGATGTGGCTTTTGCCTTTTCTCCTCACACTGCATCTCCCAGCACAGCCACTGACCAGCCTCCCACTGGAGAGGAATCCAGATGTTCTTTGCTCCCATGGGTCACATTTTGAGTCGACTGTGCTGTGTTTTGCCATGTTCGTGTGTTTCCAGTGCTTGCCGACTATGCCAACTATGGTCAGATAAGATCTAATCAGGGCTCTGCAGGCAGGAAAACAGCAGCTAGTGTGAGGTTTTGCATTGTGCACCACCATCTTCCTCGCTGAGCATTTCCATGCAAATTCAATCCCCTTAACAAGAAAGCTTTCTGTCCTGTGTGGCTTTTGCTTTATCCCTGTTTTAACCACACCTTAGAGCTTGGCTGCTGCAGAGCAAGTTCTGTCCTGGTTCCATCTCCATGGTAAGACTTCACATGAGCAATAATGTCCCTTCTGAAATGGACCTTTGTGGATATTCTTAAGGAACACTGAAGCATAAACCTCACCTGTCCAACTTCCTAAAGTAGCAGAGCCCATAACCATCATGATAGTTTGACTTGATTTATTCCCATGCTCGGAAGTCAAGGAGCAGGTTGAGTCTGGGATGTTAACAATCCAGTTGTCAGGTACAACTATTAGGGCAAACCTGCCAGGATTACCTGTGCAAACCCAATGCCATTGCAATGGTTTGTATGTTTAAAAAGAATAATAAAGTGATGGTGTCCACCAGTGTAACTCCCATGTAAGCTGCTGTGCTCAAATCCTTTTTATTTCAAGACTAATGATGCACCAGGCTGCAGTGTGCAGACCCTTTATATCTCCTTATCCAGCTGGATTCTGTGCACCACAGGCATGTTAGGCAGATGTTTTTTACAGTCTTAATAAGCCTGAACTAAGAACCCTGGGCCAGAGTCAAATGGTCAGGAGGTGACAGAAGAGTTCATTTATCTGGCAGAGGTACCTTAGCACATATATTCACAGGCTTATGGCCAGATGACTTCACCAGTGTGAGCAAAGCCTTGCAGTTAGGGTGAGCTCATCCTGCCCTTGTAGAGCTGCTTCCACCTTTCTGCTAACTTGGGAAAACAGACCAACATCACCAAGCATTGCAGGGTCTGTCCAGGAAGATTCGGAATTCTTGGAGATTGTGTATCCACCATTCACCCTTAGGTTTGGGTGCATCCACTGCGCAGACAAGGCCATTGCTCCCTACCAGTGTGGTTCAAGTGGGGAATCACACTGTGGATGAAGGCCTGGAAAAGCCTGGAAAAGCACCAGTAGTTCTCCCTAGAATCCCATGACAAAGACCTGGACTCACCTCACCTACCTCCAGCCTTCACTACACACCAGATCTGAGCTTGCTGTCTTCCTTAGGTTCACCCACTCCACCTCAGACACTTAACTAAGGTGATGGAGGTGCTCATTGCTCAGCTCTCATTGCAAAGCAAAGCAGGGCTGCTGGCTCAGCACCTCGCTTCATTGGACATGACCTATTCTAAATCCTCCTTTGCTTTCCATCTCACTGCACATCTGAAAGGCAAAATGGATTCTTGTCCTTTTGTTCTCCATCATCAGGGCAGGTTAGATGAGTGGCTGGTTCCCAGAAGTGCCACTGCTCAGGCAGTTTCAGACTGTTAAAGCAAAGCGGATCTATGGAAGGCAATGAACTGAAAATCACAGCACAAATGAGAAAAGATCTAAATCAGATAACACCTGAACAGTACTGCCTTTTCCTTGAAAGGCTTCATTATTCACATCAAGAGGTGGATGGGAAAAGTCTATTTGACCCAGCCTACTTGATTCTTAATTTATACACCAAATGAGAAAATTAAGATTTCAGCAGTTTGGGTTTTTTTCAACAAGAGCTTCTTCAGTTAGTGAAAAGGGCTGTTCCATAAATGCCTGCTATTCTCCTGGAAGGGGTAATACTGTTCCTGATGCCATGTGTCTTATTATAGCACCGTGACATGGGTCTCCTTGTACCCTGGGTTGCTCTGTGTTTGTCACAGGCTAGAGTGCACAGGATGGCTGTTCAGACAAACAGCTCTCTTCCAGGAACCCGCTGCACCAGCAAGCCTGTAATAGTCACATCTGTGATGTTTTCGACCCAGCACAGGCTCATTTATTTTTCCCATTACCACCCAGCACAACAACCCCATCTGCCCTGCCACTGCTTCCCGTCACCCAGCTCTGTGCTGCTTCTTCCTCCAAGAGAAGCCTCTGCACTAACACAAGTGATGCCTTCCTCTCCTTAAAAAGCACCTGCCAGCCAGAAGAAAAGCTCCTGTTTGCCTGAGAGTGGCTGTTTTCAGAGTATGTTCCAGTGGGGAGAAAAGGGCTGTCTCCTTTCCTCTCTTCTCCTTACTACTCTTATTATTTCCCCCCCCATCTGTCTCCATGCTGCTATAAGAAAAAAAGCATCAAGGGTCTCCTCCACTTTCTCCCTTAATGGAAGTCTGGATTAATTTGGAAACCCAGGCTGATAGCTATGGGCATGCAGGTGTATGAGTGGGTGTATTTGCCTTTTAGGAAGTAATTTTTGTTTAAAAACCCATAGGGTTGCTGTAGTCAGGGAGGAGTGGGTGCATGAGCTGCTGATGCAGGCATAGATCTTGTAGGTATCAGTTTGAGACTGGTTCTTATGGTATATATTATAAATATAATATAGTAATTATAACAGATATGGGGTTATTGGCTAGGAAAAGAGGCTTTGAATGAAAAATATATGAAGGAACCAATGTTCCTGATGGATATTCTTTTACTGTTATACTGCCAACTTCTCTTGAAATGGATCCACAAGGTTTCTTCATGGCAAGCCCAGGACATGTGCTTCCCAAAGCCAAGGCAGCAACAAGAGCACACAGGCTGGTGGCCAAGGCATTTTTCCTGCCAGTTTAATAGTGGGCAACTTCATATCAAATATTCCTGATTTCATCCAGCTGTGGGTGATGGTTCCCAGCTTCAGTGTCCGAAGTGCCAAGTGGCGACGGACAAGTCTGAAGGTGGCACGTCACCATCATCATCCCTTCTCCAACATCAGTTTGAAGCCAACACGGTGTGATCCTGGTATAACTGCAGTGAATTCAAGCCAGTGGAAATACAGCTACTCCCAGTTTGGCATGGGGGAATGTGTAGAAGTGCAAGGACCTAAATAAAGGGAAATTGTAGAGATATTCAGAATCTACTTTTTATTTACTGGCATTGTGAGGAGCAAGGGGCATTTTGTGAATTAAAATTCAGTAAGAAAATACTATTCTTAGGGCAGAATCCAGCATTCCTTTCATCACTGGCTGCTCAGTGCTGGTGAAGTGTGGCTGTATGGACACCCAAAGGCTTTCACCTTCACAGTCCCACTGTTCAGCACTTCAGGAGCAGAAGTGACACTGCAGCAAAGGGCTTTAGCAGAAAGACTTTTCTACCTGTTTTCCCCCTTCTCTAGCAATGCACTTTTTCACTGTTATGGGTTTCTTTGGTTGGGCTGTTTCCAGCCTTGGTAAGATGAATCTGGAGCCAAGGAAGCATCTCTGCTGCTCAGCAGTGTGGCCTTGTTAGGGATGTTCTCCCACCCTGCTACTCATGTTAAATCAATATCAACCACAGGAGCTCACAGCAAAGGGCTCTCACACAGCCTATTTGTGCATCTGATGTGCCCCATGCTGAAATGAGAAAACAAGCACTTGCTTTCCTTCACCTTGTCCTTCCTGCAGAAGGGATGCTCCCAAAAACCATTCCCCATTCGGCAGCCACCTCCAAATCCTGCCTCCAGGCCACCTTTGCTGCAAAAGCTACCAGAAACATCATCCTAATCTCACAGTTGAGACAAAGCAGGAGAGGTCTGCTTTGTCTGAACCAGGATTGCTTCAGACATCTTCACTGAACTGGCTGCATGCTCCCGCTGTCCCCTGTCTCAGCCTGGAAACACCATGGGGGAAAAACATCACCTTTTTGGTCAGCACATAAAAGAAGGAGGAAAGTCAGGGACCAAGGGCTTTTTCTACAAGGCAGGTGGTATTGCATATGAATAATATAAAGGGGTTGGGGGGGGGTGTTCAGCTTTACACAGACAGATAGAAAACAAAAGCAAATAGTTATGGTCCCAGCATCACCTTTGGCACCAAAACACAAGCAGCCAGGCACCAGCATGAGCAGAGGGGATGGAGGGCCAGCTGGGCACTGAGACAAAGCTCCATCACCGGGGTGGGGAAGGATGGATGCTAAGCAGGTTGTCTGAATGCAGCACAGGGTTTGATTTGCTTCAGATTGCTCAGTAGATCGGTAGGAGGGCCTAAGGTACATCTTTCTACACAAAAGCCCTGGTTTGCATGGAGCTGCCCCAGGTGGCACACAGATAAATGTGAGTTGCTTCCCAAAATCTTTGCTCCCTGCAACTTCCCTGCTCCCCACAGGCCTTCAGCTAACATTAAAAGAGCTGCAGTGCTACTCTTCAAATCACTTGTGCCTGTAAAGCCATGGCCAGCATCTCAGACAGTATAAATTTGGAGCTGTGCTGATTTCTATCAGCAGAGAACATAGTTCTTTGGGTTTGGATTCTTTTTTTGAATGAGAGAAGATATGCACTAAGAAGCACATTTGTTTCCACTTTTGAATCTGAAATGAAAGAGCAACTATTCTTGTCTGGGGAGAAAACCTAAAGGCCTGCTAGCTGCTCTCCCCCAATGCATAAAATAACAGTTACTCTTCTAACCATAAGAAAACATTGGGTTTTCCTCTTTCTCAGCACAACTGAAAATGTGAATTAATTAATTAATTACTTGTTTCCTACCTTCTCAACTGAGAAGTCAAAAAACCTTTTTGCCTTCATCCTGAGTGCCCAGGTCTCAGAGGAGGGTCAATACAAGAACAAAACCCCATGACCTGCTCCCCGGTGGCAGCAGAGCTGCCTGTGCACTCATCAAGCATGATGCAGGAAAAAAGTCTTGCTGCTGCTGCTGAGAGCTCTGGAACTGACGTGCCTACAGCCCCAGGGAAGTGTGGTGGGGTTTTGCCCAACAGTGAACAGCATTTCTTTCTAGCTCCCATCATACTTTCTGGATGTTTTAGAACATATCTAAGGAATGATGATGCTTTAGTAGCTCAACTGTAACTGAGGTAGATTCCAGCAGGACTGATGCAGGAATAGCTGTTATATTAGAAACTACATAACCAAGAGCCTTTATTAAAAAATTTATTAGGTTCTGAGTATCTAAAACCTACGGCTGCTTTAATGATTTAGTCCTCAGAGAAAAAAGCAGTACAAGTGGTGCAATGATACAACATCATTATATTCATTTATACCACAAAGACAGAAAAAACACACCCATGTGAAAACCTTCATACTGTTATAAAAGCTGAGAGCAAGTTTGTGAACTAGAACTGAAATCTCCATTTCCACAGCCTGCTGATGTGAGAGCCATGCTGTGATTTCTCCCCATGGTGAGGATGCAGCTGCCAAAACAGGGGTGCACAGACCATGTCCCCCCAGTCCTGCACCATCTCAAATGGGACTGTGAGCTCTGGACACATCAGGAAAACACAGTATAGGTTGTCCCCGTGTTGGAAATCCTGGACCAAATGGATTGTGGAGGAGTGGAAGAGGAAGATTGAGGCAGAACTGCTCCAGCAGGATGCCTGGGGCTGCTGCTCACTCTCAGGGTTTGAGCTGGAGCAGGGGAGACAGGGGAGGGAGCTATTTCTTGAAAGCCTCTGCATCAGGCCACTGTTTGGGCAGTGCAAACTCATCTTTTTATATGAAGATTTAAGTTTCTGGATAAAAAAAAGGAAGACCCCATAAGGCACTGTATCCCAAGCTGAGCCCTCGGTCCTGGTAACCTTCTGCTGCCCCAAACCTAGTTTTCTAGCAGGACACTCCATTGTCATCCCCCTTGGCATCATGGACTGGCAGATCCCTTAAAAGCAAGCAAGGATGTGGCTTTGTAAAGGTGCTTCAAGGAGTTCTGCATGTGACTGGTGCTCAGGACACATCCGTATCTAGCCCTATACATTCAGCATAGCTTTACTAAATGAAGAAGTCTTTCATGTTCAGGCAGGCTTCTGTGCTGCAGCCCATCACAAAGCCTGTGAGCAGGCCTGTGGGTGCCTTTCTTCTTCAGCATTCTGGCTTTAATGGCTTTTCACAAGGAATATTGGCTTTGTGCTCCCTTAGATGAATTGGCAGGCCCTAATGAGCTATGAATGCAATTTAATAAAGCTCACATTTGGAGAACGGAAATGGTTCTGTGGAAGGAAACGAATGAAGGCAGGAAGGGGGGGAAGGAGGGCAGAGAGGTGTGTGGCCTCGGAGCACGAAAACCGCTAAAGATGAAGTTGTAAGGACTTGCAGAGTCTTCAAACATAGAAACAGCCAGAAGGGAATATCTGCTTTCCCTATTTTCTTTGGGGTAATCACACACATCTGTATCACATTACTGGCTCCCAAATGTGCTCCAGGAGCTGGGGCAGGAATGGTAGATGTGAAAAGCTGGTCTGAGACACCTGAGACCTTCACAGACAGGCTTGATGCTGAAGAAGAATCCACAGACAAATAGACTGTGCCAAGACTGCTGCTGTACTCCAGAATGACATGGTTTGCCTTGCTTTACTGTGAGCAGCCACGCTGCAACGGCCCAGATTGAGCAGCTCAGCCCACACCTGACTCCATAGGAATGACAAACCTATGTGAGATGTCCAAAATGATAGTGCAATTCCACCGTGGAGCAAGGTCAGACCCACACTTAGATGTTCTCCCAAAAAACCTCCCTGCAGGCAGCCCCCAAGCCAGTCCACGCCAGGAGCTCTGACACCTATTGCTGAAAGCTGCAAAAAGAGGTCCAAAACACATCCCTTTAGTATACTTTCTTTGTCAGCCTCTTCCAGCACAGGACAGACTGATGGGATACAGCTAATTGCATAGCTGGCCTTCGTAACTGTACCATGAGCATCAGGTATTCTGGCTCCTTCTGCTTCCTCTCTCATCACTGTCCAGAGCAGAAGCTGGCTATGCACACATCTAATTCATCTAATCAAGCACAGATGATGTTCCGAGAGCCAGATCCATGCCTTCGTCTTATCTTATCAATTTAGACTGAAAATGTGATGCATCAGAACAAAGAGTAAGTAAGTCAGGCAAAAACACCAGGATGAAAAAGGACCTCCTGGACAAATTCCTTGACAAACAGGAAGCCTACAGAGGGTGGAAGCAAGGACAGGTAGCCTGGGAGGAATACAGAGAAACTGTCTGAGCAGACAGGGATCAGGCTAGGAAAGCTAAAACCCTGACAGACTTAAAGCTGGCCAGGGATGTCAAGGGCAGCAAGAAAAGCTTCTGTAGGTACTTCAGTGATAAAAGGAAGACTAGGGGAAATGTGGGCTCTTTCTGAATGAAATGGGAGACCTGGTTACCTGGGACATTTAGAAGGCTGAGGTATTCAATGAGTTTTTTGTCTTGGTCTTCACTAGGAAAATGTGGGCTCTTTCCAAAGGAAAAGGGACTTTGAGCAACCTGCTCTAGTGGAAGGTGTCCCTGCCCATGGCAGGGGGTTCGAGCTAGATGAGCTTTAAGGTTCCTTCCAACCCAAACCAGTCTGTGATTCTATGCATTTTTATGTAAGAAAATAAACTCTGTTTGATTGCTTTTTTTGGTGGTTGTTTCGTTGTTTGTTTTGGGTTTGGTTTTTTGGGGGGGATAAGAGGGGCTTATATATACAAAAAAATAACCTACACTCTTAAAAAGCTCCAAGGACCGGTCTGTTGGGGGGGTCCATCATGCTGGGTTTTGCTTTGACCACTGCACCAGGAACCACCTTTGTAGCATGTTTTCCCTCAGCATCAAGGACAGGTCAGTTCTTGGAGTCTTTAGACTGGATGATGCCATCTCATGGGCAGCCCCTCCAGCTGTTGGAAATTAATTGGATTATTGCAACGGGTATTAATGCTGCACAACATGGTACCCTGTAAATATGCTCCTTCTTCTTATTCTCCCCTGGGGCTGGATCTTGGAGCTGTGAGGGTTCTGCAGAGATTGCTGGTGCTTCAGGGCACAAAGCCTGCTATCTCTGTGTTTCCTGGGATTCCTCTATTTAAGCAAATGCTCTTGCATAACCATGCATGAAGCTAAACACACATTCATAAAGCATCTCCACCCACATATCCAAAGCACAGCTAAAACACTTAAGCTGGAACACAGTCACCTTACTACTCTAGAGATACATAATTACAAGTATATAAACAATAAGGCATAATTTATGCTTCCTTTTTAATTATTTTATGTCAAAGTAACAGACCTGGAATACTTCAGATTGTGTTTGACTTGAAAGGAATCTCACTGTTGGAAAGCTCAACTCAATATCTACAAATACATCACGAAAAGAGCATGGTGTCATTGTCTACGACAGGATCCAGTTTAATGGAAATCCTGAGCAAGGTTAACCTATGTGCAAATATTGGTTGGATCAAAGCGACCATCTCTCTCCTGTTCCTCTCTCCATTCTTCCCCCTATATTCCATGCTAGTAATGTTCTGCCCCTTATTTTCTATTTCTCCTGTCCAGTCCCTTCCAAACCTAATAAACAACATCTGAATTACAAACTAATAGAATTTACTGAAATCTGACATTAGACAAAATTCAGCTTTAAGTCACTGGGAGCCCTAAATCATTGTTTTAATTTTCCCCCAAAGCATTAGATTTCTTTTGCCAAATGATGCTCTTGGGTAAATAGTTACAAAAAATAAACAGACCTGAATGATATTGTAAGAAAAATCATACAAGAGGAAGGAAAAGAGTATAAGAGCTACATTTTATAAGTTGCACTTTAATTAGAGGGGGAAAACAACTTTCTAAAATGACCAGGGGTGTTAGTATCTCATGTTAATAGTATTTTGTGTTTCTTATTTAAAGATGTCTTTCACTTCATTGATGACGATACATATCCAAACTGGGAGCATTGCCTTTAATTAAAAGAAGCAAGTGCTGGATCTATGAATGGAAACATTTGTAGGAAGTATGCAGCTGGGATTATCTCATTTAACAAGCTGTTGGAGGCTTATGAGAAACATCGTGAAATATTATGGGCTGAGCAGAGTCTCTGTGCACACATGACTGCGAGCAGCACGATGGATGCAAAGCCAGCAGGAGCCAGGGATGGAAGCAAGATTTACGGATGTTGAGATGCAAAACACACCCCATGATGGCTCTGTCTCTCCATCTGTCCCCACAAGTGGTCCAGTGGCCAATTTCTACCAACTTTGACAGCTAAAAATCAGACATGAAATAACTGCATGTTTTGTGAAAAGCACTGGTTGGGTACAGGACAAGAAGAGTTTGAACTTAGCACCTTCCCTCATAAGCAACAGTGTAAGGGTGACAGTGTTCTGTTTGTCCTTCTGGCTAACCAAATAGCCCGTGAGCTGGTGAGCCCAGGCACAGCTCGAAATAAGCCCAAGAAGTTGTGTATGGCCTTGCCCATGGCTGAGGAACACAAGAGTAAAGTCTTAGCAGGAGGAGGGAAGAGCGCTTAATGCACTCTTAAGGGAATCTGTGTAGACACAGGGGATGTGAAGCCTTTGGAAACCAGACTTTGTTTTCCTACTGCTTACAGAACGATTTATTGTGTTTATTTGTTTTAGGCTCTGCTTCAGCTCCTTTTGGTCCTTTAGGTACAAGGGATGTTCAGTCCCATAGTTCTTCCCCATGAATATCCTCTCCCTGCGCAGCTTGGGGTGCTGTGGGTGCAAGGTGTGTGATGAAAGTCCTGGCTCCCATCATGGTTTATTATAGGAGAGAATAAAGTGAGCTACAAAGGAATATCCCACTCAGGAAGATCTCCTCCTCCTCCTTGATTATACCTGTAGTTTTCAGCCCATCTCCATGAAGTCTCCAGAGGTCATGGATACACAGTCAGGCATATGTAAGAGGCAATGAAGGCAAGAAGCACAGATTTCCCATCTGAGCTTCTGCACTTCTGCTGCAGAAGCTTCTGTGAACTAAGACAGGCTGAAAGCCACTGTTTTGCCTTGGTTTGCTGCAGCCTCTTTAGGCCTGGAGACCCGAATCTCAGTCTAACACACTCATCCTACCAACATGCCTCCTCCCCTTCCCCACTCTCCTTCCAGCCTTGAGATGGGTGGGAGAAGACCACTTGAGGAGGCTCCTGTTGCTGGAGGACATCGCTGAGGGAGAACTTCATGCTCAGGGAGGACATTACAAGGTCAGAGTCCTTACTGAAGAAACACAGCAAGGACTCTTGCTCAGAAGAAAACACATCACCAACAGCAGCACACTACACTGTTCTCAGGCTTCAGAGGTTCCCAGTCACTGGTTAATGCCCATTCCAAACAGAAACCTACCTCTCTACCTGGAAATGTCAGCCACAAGACTGATGGTTGCATGTGGCAGTTGCAGGTGTCTGGAATGACTCCAATTAATTTGCTTAAGGGTTGGGTCCTGTTTTTCCCCCTGCGTTAAAGAGGGCTTTGCAACCATGAAGTCAATACAGCCCTGATCTGACACATGAAAGCTGCAGCTGAATAACTTATTAGCACCCTCAATAATGAAAACCACTTCAATATTTAGGACTAATGCAGACTTCCTACTGAAAAAAATATATCTGTAAACAGCATCTGCAGCCACGTGCTCAAGGTAATAATTAAGGAGAATTATCTTTGCTATGTGTATTAAAACAACATAATTGAAGAAATTACATGTCCGTATTAAAAAGAAGCAGGTAATTTTTTGCTTAGGAAATTAACACCAAGTGGAGTAACTGTTTCCATACCTAGAAGAATCTCAGGTTGAGCAAGAACAGTGAAAACCAGACACCCAAATGTTACATACCACTTTCTGTGCTCTGATGTTCATGGGCAAGCTCCTTCTCCCTAAACCACAGGGAAACATGCTGAGCATGGTCAGGGAGCAAGAAGTAAAAGGCAGTTCTTTCAGTGATTGCCAAGGTAATTAGAAATCCATGTCACTTCCCTAATGGCTAATCCAGTAAATAAATCTCAGGTGCTCCGAGGAGTCATCAGCTACTCTTTAGATCCAGTTGGGCTTGACTGGTGAAGAAGCAGCAATTAGCACTCATTAGCACTTATTTACAAGTCTTCTATATGGAAAAGCAAGTCATAAGTGCCCAGATTAATCCAAATTCTTCGCTAGTCCAACGTTCTTGACTCAGACTCATTTATCTGCCAGGTAGCAGAACGCAGGCAAGGCTTGAGCATACTTAGGGTTTGGGGTTTGTTTCCACAGGGACTGATAAAAGAAACTTCACACCAAAGGTTTTCCTGCCTTTCTCATTGATTCATTACTGACTGGTAGAGAAACCTCTACTGCAGCCTTTCTTTCAGTGCATCTCACTCTTGCCCATCTCTCCATCTATTCTCATGGTATTCAGTATTTTTAAGAAAGTTCTTGATAAATTGGGTTAAAAATGGCGAGGAGTTGAGCAATGATTCCATCACACATCATTTTCTGTAACTAAAACTTACCAGCAAATAGGATTAGTGCTTTTTTCGTTTGTCCCTTACTAAGGGTATTCTTGCTCCAAAGAACACCAAATCCCACAAGGTAAACCCTTTGAGATAGAGACTTTCAACATGACGCTTTCTTCCCTTTTACATGCCTGGTCCCACTCTGCATCTCCTTTTCAAAAGATCTGCTATCCCTTTCCCAGATGTATGCGAGTACAAAAGGTGCCAGATGAGCTTTCTGCCCCTTGCTGTGAGATTAGAGAGAAGAACTTATCCTCAGGCAGTCAGAATCTATCATCAAGCCCACTAGGTTTGCAGCTCAGTGGTGCCAATCAAACCGTTTCTATGAGAAACTAACTGCTGTTCCCAGACTCTGGCTGGGATCATTGGTGTGGATCATCATCTCCTGGAAAAGGGAGAAAACCCACATCCAAATCCAGTGCTGAATTCCCCCTCCTCTTCATTCCCATGCACTGAGAAGGGCTAAACTACCACAACCCCAGGAGAGATGGTGGCAGCCACGTGCACATAGGAAAACACCACGGGCTTCCATCTGAAATTGGTGAAATCAAGCACAGATACAACTTTGAAAAGACACGTGGCACTCACAGGTGAGATCTGCAATTTGAGGGGGGATTGTCTCACTGGATAAGGCAGAAATGCATCTTGAAGAAGTGGATGAGGAAGGGTCTCACGTAAGTCTGAGCGTAAGCAATATTATTCCTGCAGGTTCCCAGCCTCCCCTTGTAGCTTGCCTTAGAGCTGGGATTAGAATATTTTCTCCTCTGAGGTCTCTCCCTGCCCTTCTTTGCTGTGAATTAGCTGTTTTCTTTTAGAAACACCATGGAGATCAGCACCTTTTCCTGTATTGACGGATTCAGGTTTTGCCTATTCTAATGAATCACATTTCTGTGTGGAAACAACAAATTGTCCCATAAACTATCAACTTAAAGGCAGCTCTCAGCGCACCCCTGAGGCTGAGCTCGAATGGTAGGAGGCAGTGGATGAACATGCCCTGCATTCCGGCTACTGGGACACTTTGACCTAGGCTTGGGCATCCCACCAACTCTCCCGGCTCTGCCAGGCCCATGGTGTGAGCGTACGAGCCACTGCTGATAGCAGAGCTGAGGACACGACTCCCAGGATAAGCCCAGCACAACACAACATGAATGTGGATCAAGGAGAAAACTCCACTTCTATTGAATGCAAAGACAGCTGAAAAGTGGCAGCTCCGGAGAATCCAGGGCCCCCACAGTGTCTTCATGCTGCAAGAGGAGCAGGCACTTAGAATGTCCCAGAGAAGCCGTGGCAAACGGCTGTGCTAAATGTGTCCAAGGAAGGCAAAAACCCCCCTGGGGACCAAGGCCAATCTGCTCTGGGGGTTAGAAACCCTTCCTGATCCCAGACCAGGGTACTGGTGATGACTTCATGCTGAAAAGCACCTAATTGCTGCAAGAGCAGCAAGAACTTACCCAAACTGGCCCAGGGGAGCCCTGGCAAGGGGCTGTGCTCAATGCTGCAAAGGAAGGTGAAACCCCTGTGGGACCAGAGCCAATGTGCTCTCGGGGGGAAATTCCTTCCTGACCCCAGAGCTGGCGATCAGCTGCACCCTAAGCGTGGAAGCACGAGCCGATGCCAGCCACTGGGTTGCTCACACCTACAGGGACACCACCAGTGCCTGGCCTCTTCCCTTCCGCAACCCTGAGCCATACCAGGGGCTCCCGAGAGCAGCAAAACCCCCTGGCAAGATCCACCTTGGGAGTGAGAATCCTTCCCGTGCCTGGCAGGACACCAGTGGGTGCTCCAGAGCTCTAGGGGAAGGCACCAACACTGATTCCCCTTGTAATGTCTTTGCACCCCATTCCTTAATGGCACTGGCTCCACAGGCAATGACAACAAGCTCTGTGGTGCTCCTCAAGCACTGAGAACGTATTCCCATGGCCTTGGCAAGCCACCAAGCCAACTTTTGCCAAAACTATCCAGCTGAAAAGGCCTTGGTCACCTTCAGGTGTTTGTGGTGCTTCTCATCGCCCTACAGCTTGTCTCTGTTCCTTGAAGGAAGGATGAAGCAGGATTTCCATCCAGCAGATGTAACGTTGAACATGGCCCTGCCAGGAGCTGGAATTGCAGTGGAGAAGCTCCAGCAGCCTCATCCAGCCACAACTCTTCCCCCCTCAGCCCCTCCAATTAATCCCACTGGCCCCTCAAAGACATCCTCTCCCAGCCAGCCCTGTCCTGATGCCCCATGGCTGGACATGGAGGACAGACGAATTCCGCTTCCATCCTGCCCGGGCATGGTGGCACTGCGTTGCCAGGAAGCAGCGCTGTGACATGGGGTGGCCGGGCCCCTCTGTCACAGTGATGGCCACACCAGAGGAAGGCCTTTGGGGTGCTGTGGCCAAGGTGGTCCCTGTGCCCAGGGGCTGTCCCTGCCCTTGGTGGCCATGGCACAGCGGGGACATTCTGCCTGTCTCCCTCCCTGTGCCCCTGTGCAGCAGGGTCCTGGTGTCACCACGGCAGGGCCAAAGTCAGGTCACAGCATGGCCTTGGCCAGGGGCTTCTCCTGCTGTGTCACAAGCAGCTCCTTAGCTGAGGGCAGCGCTGCCTGTGCGCAGCCTGGAGGAGTCCAGCGGAGCCCCTTTCCATAGGTCATAGGGAGACCCTGTCCAGCACATGGCTTGAGCACTCCATCCACAAGCCACACTCCCTCCCCAGGGCCCCTGAGGAGGGGCACAAGAAGCCAGGGGGAAGCAGACAGGATGCCTGACCCAAATCAGCCAAAGGGCTATTCCATACCACAGCACATCATGCCCAGTATAGAAACTGGGGGAGTTATCCGGAAGGGATCAATCGCTGCTTGGGTCAGACTGGGCATCGGACAGCAGATGGCGAGCAATTGTATTGGGCATCACTGCTGGTTATTGGGGTTTTTTCCCTTTCCCCTTTTAGTTTTATATTCTCTTCCTTTGTTATTTCCCTTATCATTATTAGTAGTAGTATTATATTGTACTTTAGTTATTATATTGGTATTATATTGTACTTTATATTGGTATTATATTATACTTTAGTTATTAAACCTTTCTTATCTCAACCTGTGGGGTTCACGTTCTTTCAATTCTCCTCCCCATCCCAGCAAGGCTGTGGGGAAACAGGAGGAGGTGAGCAAGCAGTTGTGTGGTGCTGAGTTACCCACTGGGTTTAAACCACAACACCACGTTTCACGACTGCAGTAGTTTTCGCTAACTTTTTGAGTTCACAGCTCTCCTCCATCTCTGGGTTGCCCCTTGGAGAAGTCTGTCTGGGACTGGAGCATCTGTCTTGTGAGGAGAGGCAGAGAGAGCTGGGACTGTTTAAACTAAAGAGAAGGCTCAGGGGGGAACTCACCAATGTATATGACTGGCAAGTTGAATAGAAGCCAACAGTGAGCCCTGGCAGCCCAAAGGGCCAACCATGTCCTGTGGTGCATCAAACCCAGTGTAGCTAGCTGGTCAAGGGAGGTGACTGTCCACTCTACAGTGTACTCGTGTGGCCTTCCTTGAGTTCTGTGTGTGGTTGTGGGTGCCCCAATATCAGAAGGACATCAGACTATTAAAAGTGTGTGCAGAGGAGGGTGACCAAGGTGGTGAAAGGTCTTAAGGACAAGACTCACGAGGAGTGGCTGAGGTGACTTGGCTTGTTCAGCTTGGAGAAGAGAAGGCTGAAGGGTGCCTTCATTGCAGTTGACACCTTCCTCATAGGCGGCAGCAGAGGGGAAAGTGTTCTCCTCTCTCTGGTGGCCAGTGATAGGACATGAGGAAATGGAATGGAGCTTCATCAGGGGAAGTTCAGACTGGACATTAGGAAAAGGTTCTTCACTGAGAGGGTGGTCAGTCACTGGAACAGGCTCCCCAGGAAAGTGGTCACAGCATCAAGCCTGTCAGAATTCAAGGTCTGGACCTCCTGCTTTTAGGCATATGGTTTAGTTCTAGGTAGTCCTGTGAGGAGCAGGGGGTTGGACTCAATGATGCTTATGAGTCCCTTGCAACCTGAGATACTATATGAGGCCCTTAGTGACATGGTTTAGTGGTGGTCTTGGCAGTCGTGGGTAATGGCTGGACTTGATTTTAAAGGCCTTTTCCAACCTAGTTAGTTCTATGATTCTATGATTCAATGCTTGGCTGCTCTCCAGTGACCAACATATTTCTCGCAATACTGTGCCTAAAATGACACATCTCAGTACACCATCCCCACATCAAACAAAATAATCTCTCATTACTTCCATCCCTCTCTCCTGCTAGCCCAGAACAACACCTGCCTTTTTCCTCCCCCACCAGCTTATTATCGCCTTGCATTTAATGGTCCCTACTGTAACTTACCCACTCCCACTGTACTGCTGCTCTGCCAGCTCTCTCCCCATTTTGTACTCGAATGTCTGATTTCTCCTCCTAACTACAGCACTTTGCGCTCGCCTTTATCAAATTTCTCCTCGTTATTTCAGACCATTTTCCCTGTGTGTTACGGCCATTTAAATTCTGATACAGCCCTCAAAAGTGCCTGCGTGTATTCTCAAGCCAGTGACAACTGCAGATTTTTATACAGGCTATTTATTTCCCTGCTCCAGCCATTAATGAAGTTATGGAAAAATACAGGGCCTGCAATAACATGTATCACGGTCTCGCTCACAATACCCTCTCTGGCTACATACCAATAGCTATTTCAAGTGCAATTTTTCTGCTACGTTGTGATAATTTAGTTGATTTCCTTTTTTTTTTTTTTTTGCTTGTAAAAAGGATATAGTGAGGCAAAGAAAACACCAAATGCATCAGTTATCTCTGAATCATCCATCATTTTTTCTCCGTCCCCTCATCTTTTCACACTTAATCATGTGCCTTTCCTTCCAATTTCTGCGGTTTCATTTTGATTGATCCTTACAAGTCCTTGCTATGCCATTTTCCCTACACATGAGGAGATTGCTACTGGGTCATTAAAAAAGCACTTCCCTCCAGTTATCACACCCATCATCTCCCAAACGGACCCAGGCATCAGTACCCACACTTACCAAAACTGCCTTTCATAAGCGGTCCTTCTTTGGCTGCTCTCATCTCCCTGTTTTCTCAAGAGCAGCAAATGCCAACTCCACGACCACCTCTGACTTTAGGATTTTTAACAACTTCGAATAAGCGTGGCTGTAATCCACAACAGCCAACTCTAGAATAACACCCTGTATCTCCTGAAATACAAACTGTGTCCTCTGGGAAAAAAATAAAGTCCATGAACTCTTTGTCTTTTCAAGTCTGTCCATGTTGGGTACTTTCCCAACAGACGCCCAAGCAGCGAATACCTCCCATTTCCATCAGACTTCATTGAGAATACTGGTGGATGAAGAACTGGACATGATCCAGCAGTGTGCATTTGCAGCCCAGACAAGCCAACTGTATCCTGGGCTGCATCACAAGAAGCAGGACCAGCAGGAAGGGAGGGGTTTCTCCCCCTCCACTCTGCTCTGATGAGACCCCCCCCTGCAGTTCTGTGTCCAGCTCTGGGGCAACAACACAAGAGGGATGTGAACCTGCTCAAGTGAGTCCAGAGCAGGCCACAGAGATGCTCCGATGCTCCGGTGGCTGGAGCAGCTCTGCTCTGGAAACAGGCTGAGAGAGCTGGGCTGGTT
Organism: Strigops habroptila; assembly: GCF_004027225.2. Lineage (NCBI taxonomy): Eukaryota > Metazoa > Chordata > Aves > Psittaciformes > Psittacidae > Strigops > Strigops habroptila. Next base: position 6,822,078 of record NC_044279.2, on the reverse strand, counting down.
CAGCCTGGAGAAGAGAAGGCTCCGGGGATAACTTACTGCAACCTTTACATACTTAAAGGAGGCTTCTAGGAAAGATGGAGAGAGACTTTTACAAAGGCCTGTAGTGACAGGACAGTTTTAAACAGAAAGAGGGAAGGTTTAGATTGACATTAGAGAAGAAATTTTTCATTATGCAGTTGGTGAGACACTGGCACAGGGTGCCCAGAGAAGCTGTGGCTGCCCCATCCCTGGCAGTGTTCAAGGCCAGGTTGGACACAGGGGCTTGGAGCAACCTGCTCTAGTGGAAGGTGCCCCTGTCCATGGCAGGAGGTTTGGACTAGATGCCCTTAAAAGTCCCTTCAAACCCAAATCATTTTGTGACTCTATGATTTTCAAGCTTCGTAAATATGGACACTGTTACGTTCAGTATCACACCTCCAGCCCTTCCTGCATGACAGGTCTCAGTCCGGTACTGTGGTCGATCTCTCAGTCTCTGCAATGCCCATCAACCATTTTTTGACATACATTGAGCTCCTCTTGTGTATTCCTCATACTGGTGTACAGACATGTTGCTTCATTCTCTCTTCTGTATCTTACAGTCCCAGTTAACTCATTTACATCAATGAAGTGCAACACTCTGGCAGAACACAGAGTTTCATAGAAGCTAAGACAGAAAATTTCAAGCCCCTCCACCATCTGGATTTGAGCCCGAAAGACTAGAAATAATACGTATTGCTTGTTCTTTTTCTCTTGGCTAGAAATGCTGTTTAGGAGTCACAAATCTCTCCCGAAAGTTTATTTGTAACTAGGGTAAGAAAGGTTCTGCATTTTTGACCAACCACCCTTTTCCTCCAACCTGCTTAAACACATCATTGAAGAAGCCTGGTCAGCTATTAGGGGGACCCTAAAACACTTTTGGTACCCAGGGAGTACACTGCTATGGTAGTTCACACACAGAGATAGAGCTGGTCACCCCTTAGAAGCCCCCACACTCTTACTACTACAACAAATTACTACTTATGCACTTCCTATCTTTGAGAAAGCTCCAGGTTTGCAAGAAATACCCCACTTATGGCAACAAGTCTTACTGTAATTGTACCTCAAGTTGGAGACTTTTTCTTACAGAGGTCACTGAATTCAAACAGAAGTAAAGGCCCATAGCAGGGGGTTGGAACTAGATGATCTTTAAGGACTCTTCCAACTCAAACCGTTCTATGATGAATTCAACATCCAGGCAAACATTTGTTAAGACAGATTTATTAAATCTCTGCGTATCAGCATTACCAAGTATCCCTCATGAATCAAAAGCAGCATGGTCTGGTTCTGTATTACACTTGAAGGCCCATCTTCTCTTAGCCAAAAATATGTATTTTAGTTCAACATTATTTCTGGAAGTGACAGACTTGCTATCCAAACACCACCTGAATTGCATTCTCTTGGCCTTTAAGGTTGAAATTAGTTACCAGTTACCACATTGATTTGCCTGTTTACAACCACTGACAGATACCCCACAGTCTTCTCCAGCTATCCAACACTCAGATTTGGGACAGTTTGTGAAAGCTAAACTAACTCACTCAGATGTGTTCAAAGGTAACAGAAGTATTTTTATGAGGGTTTGTGCCATGCTATTACCCATCTTCACACTACGACTGATCTATTTGGGAATCCTTTCGCCTGGCAACGCTCTCTCAAAAGCCTGAAGTCATGATGGTTAGGTCTATGGTCTATGTTGCTTAAATGGGCATCTGAACTGTATCTCCCTGTATGGCCCATCCCTGGTAGTGCTCAAGGCCAGGCTGGATGGGACTTGGAGCAACCTGCTCTAGTGGAAGGTGTCCCTGCCCGTGGCAGGGGGTTGGAAATAGATGATCTTTAAGGTCCCTTCCAACCCAAACCATCCTATGATTCTCTGATCTCACTGGGTACCTTTTTCCTGGGCAGCACTGCATCCTGGACATCAGCAACAGGCAAGTGCATTAGAAGGTGAACTTTCTAGCTAAGGATGTCAGACGCAGTTATGAGGATTTCTACAAGCCACACACTGTGACCAGAATCCAACAAGTGACATTCATTTTATTGAGACTCAGAGATGGCTATTATTCACCCGCTTTTAGGTTTGGGTTTTTTTCCAGGTATTATAAAGCACTCAAAACCATCTTTTTCTAAGAGGGAAGGAAAAGTGGACAGAGAGGGAGGGTTTAAAATTCAGACCAGTATTATCCATGGTGCTGCTTATTCTAAACTTCACATTCACCCAAATATCAGATTAGTGTGGAGAACACTGGAAAAAGAGGAATCAAAGGAGTACAAACAGAATGGACAGTCTGCAACCCGGAAGTACAGGAGCATTATTCCAAATCCTGAAGTAAACCAGTATATGTTAACAACTACTACTTCAGGGGTTAGAGGAATCTTGATCCCCAGTATCCATCTGGGAGATCAGATACCACAAGCATTGGCTGTGAAAGTGAACTTATCTTTGGTGCTCCTGGCAGAGCTGCAGTCCAAGAACTGAGCCTCACTGCACTGGAGCCATTGGACACAGCCAGGCTTCTTTACACAGACGTTAATACTTGCCAGGCTCTAGAACTGTGTGCTACCTTTCCTTCAAGCTTCATGTTTGCCATCCAGGTGAGATTACAAGTATCTTTATACAATGTTTTAAGCATATAACTAAGAATACATAGTATATAGCTGGCCCTTACTCAGCAAATGGTGATCACATCATTGAACCACACGAACAAGGACCCGAACAAGTAGATTTTTGTATTTTCACATTTCTGTATGATGCCTACAGGCAGGAACTGATTTTATGACGACCTGAAATAAAATTGTCATATACTATTCAGTTTAAAATTGATCTAAAGCATTTTTAATGTATCAACATGAGCTTCCACACGTCCCCAAGAGGAATGGTTGTTAATTATCCTCACAGATCAAAAGGACATATGGGATGAAAATTCTTTTAGAAGAGGAATCAATCTTTAATCTAGCAGACAAAACAAAAACCCAAACCCCAACATCTGGTTACCTGAAGTTGGAGAAAGCAACGAAGTAAATATAAAGCATGTATTTAAATTGCAAGGATATTTTTGGGAATCCGATTATGTAGGACAGATTTTTATAATGGGGACTTCTCTGTATCAGGCCTTGAACATGGGACTAGCATTTTTTCTCTGCTATCTTTTACAGTTCTTCATTAAGATTAAGCCCAGAGGAAGTGGCATAAGTTCTTGCAACTCTGAAATAAAGTTAATTATCAGTGTTTGATAGCTTGGCTGAGCAGTCCATTAATTCAGAGTGGTCATCTGTTACTAAATCATAGGGGAGAAAACCACACTTTGAATTCACTTATCACCAACATACAACTATACAGAGAAGTGTCCGAGTATGCTAAACAGCTGTTGAAAGTGATGAGGGATGGAGGGGTAAGCTGTGCCAGAGGCAGGAGATAGGAGCAGCAGATGGTGGTCCTTTATTATGGTCATCCTTTAAGTAGAGGACCAGCACAGGCTAGCAACAAGCAAAGCTGTTTAGGAAGCCAGGAACTGGGCCAGTGTCGGATTCCACCACGATTTGTCCTGGAAGAACTCAACTATAAATGCAGAGCACCCATAGAAGACTGCAGTTCCTGCAAACATATGAAAGCTGCCAGCAAGTCTAAGAGCTCTGCACTGATTGCGGTCAGTTCACTTGGTGATGCCATTTTCAGGGTAAATAACAACGTCAAGAAGCAAAGGACTGTTAAAAGGCCACCACACTCCAGCCTACTCACCTAAAGGGACACTCTAGAGTGCAGAGGGTCCCATCAAACTGGTCCTGATGCCATATATGTGGTGAATATCCAGCACAGTAAGCTGTGATAATGGTAAATTAATTAGTGGAGCCCACAGAAAAAGATGCAGGAAAGTACCTTGCAGCTTTAAACCAAGATTCAGTATTGTTTAAAGACAATATCTGTAGTTCAGAAGCATTTATGAGTCTGCTGGAAATTCCGGGGTGTTATCTCTATTAAGGAAGTGTGGTGAGATCATCACAATAGTTTAAGTTATGGCTAGAAATGTTAAAAGAAAAAGGAAAGCTGTGTTGGATTTTTAAGTTTTGAAGTTCCCACCTGATTTAGAGACACAAACCCTCTGATAAGGGTGAGAAAAATGCATCCAAAGTCCTGAAGGATTAGTTATAGCCCAGCCCTGAGTTAATGATAATCTAATTTGTGTCCAAAAAGCTACTGAGAGGTGATTCCATTGCTTCAAGGGTAGGGATAGATCTCGTACTCTGACTCCAGGAGCTTTAATGTGTGACGTTTCATCAATGTATTTGGTAGAACTGGATTCTTAATCTGCATAATCTTTAACAAGAGTAAGTATTCATTCAAAACTGAAGATAAAGACAGTAAGTAATAATTTAACATCTAAGCTCAGATTTAACATCTAAGAACAGATTGTAACTGAGCACCATATCAATTTGACAGCAAAAGCAAAGCAAAGAAACATGAACAGCTTTATATACACACAGAAGGTATCACATAACTGGTTTGAAATAGGAACCAGTTTCCAGGGGCTATGAGCACCTCCAAACATCCTTTCATTTCAACAGGAATTGTGCACACTGTTAAGAGATTACTGAGGCCATGCAAACACCTACATCCAAAAGTTAGCTGCTACTTCACCTGAAACTGTCCTCCCTACACCTCCCAAGTAACAGCAACTGGTAACAAGTCCTTCTGTGTTCCCAAATTTAGCCAAGCTTCCCTTTATACAAAAAACATGAAGTACCACCAAATGAATACAGATCTTTAAGAGCTGAAAGAATAATCATTTTCTTGAGAAACTCAAAGATGTGCTACAAAAGAAACAAGACCCAGCCCACATATAAAATTACAGGTGGATGTTATGTTTAACTATTTCTATTAAAGCCACAGATGATGTCTAGTACAAAATCATGTTAAAAAAAAAGTTTCAAGAAAGCTTTACTATGAAAATGAAATACAACGTGGTGAAGTTTAACAAAGTCCACAGCTTTAGCTATTGTGAAAATATTATTTACTTGAAATGCATTCAGAATTTCAAATTCCTGAAATGCAAAATTTTCACACCTTAAGTACCCTACCACAGCTGCTCTCCAAAATGAAGAATTAGCCTTCATAGCACAGGAAAAAAAATGCCTTCTCCACTTCTTGTTACATAAAGGAAGGATGAGAAGTGCTCCCAAAAGAAAGCCAATTTACAATTTTAAAAGCTTATTACAGAAAAAAACCCCACACATTCCTTTCTTTCCTTGTGACTCTACAATATTTTAAGCAAGACTGTGCCTAAATTCAGAGGATGCTTGATATTTTAACTGCACAAGCATTAAATGTTGTATTTATCACTGAAGAGTCCAAGAGCACACCTCAATGGCATCAATCTTCACATTATGAGATAGGAAAGCAGTTGTTCTGTTGTACTCAGATTGTTGCTTGCTCGCACCATGGTGTAACTGCATTTAACCTGGAATCCAGTGAGAACTCACCCTGTCATTTCATGTTTCCCTGAAAAAGCCTTTCTACACTTTTACATAAACCAACAGCCACACAGGATGAACAGCTCTTTGGTGCTTTCATTCACTATAAAAAGCAGGTTTTCTTTAAATTGATAGCTTAATAGTTATGCTAAATAGAGTTTTTGCCACATTTCTTGCTTGTAATTCAATGTAATGCTTCTTGATACCTCAGTCATCATCTTGCTGATTTCTTTTCTGTCAACAGAACAGGACAGTTCATAATGTTAGGACACAGGTATCTGAAGTAAGAGCACTAACAAATCATGACAAGTGTTCCCAGATACAGTGGGTCTTGGACAGGGAATACATTTCTAAGCCATTTTTTGAATGATAAGAGATAATGTTTCCAGGAAATGGAACAGAGCAATATCAGCTCTCTCTCCCATCCCAAACTATAGAATTTTATTTCCAGTAAAGAACAAGAGATTTGCAACAGAAACAGAATATATAAGAACCAGAAAACATGATAGTGGTAGTAGAAGTCAGTGGTCAAGACAAAGGCAACCTGCCCTCCCTTCCCTTGCTTAAACAGATGTCATGTTTTCATGTCACTGTTCATCTAAGAAACAAAGAAATTGTACTTAAAAAGGAACAAGTGTTTGTTTTTTCTTAATATACTTAACTTCTAACTTTTAAAGAAGTTCTTAAAAGCATTAGCTTCAGCCATTCAAAAAATACATTTCCATTTATACTACATTTGCATTTACATTTAAATCAGAAAGAAAACAGCTTCTTCAGGAAGATTTGTCAAACTGCATTCACTGCTTCCCATAAAGATAAAATTAATTATCTGAAGCGAGCTCAGTATGAAAGCTTGCTCTTCATACTTCATAAAGATCAACCCAACAACACATACAATACTTCTGCTGTTACTATGTAACCCATGTTAATTACAAAAGAACAATTCCAGGCACTTTGATGCTGCTATTTCACAAAGATGAATTAAATGTTTTTCACTATTTCTTACCAGTTTAAGAAAGTCAATTAATTTGTGAACATCCTCTCCTGTAGAAAGGTCCACAAAGTCTTTCGGCAGTCGGTAACTCAGGTACGGACTAGGCTGGACAGTAACTTTACTGTTTGTACAACGGAAAACTGGAGAGTCCTTTGCAAAACATATTGGATAAGACAAGAATAGTGTATGTGAATAAAGTCAGAAATGGTTTCTGAGCTCCTTCGTGAGATGGAGTCACTTTGCCAACGAGTTTATTTGGCATTCATTCAATTAAACCTGTGCTTTCTAAGGATTGTAGTTTTCTTATTAAAAACTGATCCCTTAAGACCAAAAGTCAAATGTTAGTAACAGTCAACTAAAGGCATTTATTCCCTCACTTTGAAGTTTCTACAATGTATCAATTATTAATGCACTTAATATACATATGCTTATAACAGTGCTGTTTCTTATAGCTGGAGCTATAAGAAACTTTGGGCAATAGTATTTGCATAAATATGTGGATAAAAAAAGTCTTTACAACAGAATCTCTAAACTTGTCTTCACATGTTCCTTGCTTAAACCCATATTTGCAAATATAACCTTTCTGAAATTAAGATCTAAGATTTCCAACCAATTTACTTACTTATAGCTCCATAAAATATCCAAAAATATCTCTAAATGCTCAATCGTGGCAACAGGTTTTGGGTAACTTAATGTAAGTTTCAGTTCAACACACTGACATGCAATGCTATTGCCCACAATACGGCAATAAGCGGCTTCATTTTGAGGACAGAAGTTCAGTTACTTCACACCAGACTGTGATCGGATGTAACCTGAAGCATGAAGACAAGTCATTCTAGTTTTCATCCAGACTTACACCAGAGTAAATTGGGTGAAGCATGTGGCACTGAGAAATAGAAAATCCTCAAAACAAAATTCAGGTATTTCATGGACAGCTCAAGAATTGGGAGTGTGGTTTAACAAAAACACAGCTTTTAGCAGGAAGGTTCATTGAATGGGTCTTCAAGCGGTGAAACTACAAGAAAATAGCATGAACAGAGTGGTGTATTTCCCTTCCAATGTGTTGTGAAAAGGGTGACAGAACTAAAGCAAAGCTCCGACGTTAAAATCAGCTCAATAAAGCTTGTCACTCCAGTTACCTCTAATGCAGTTTAACAGCCACAAGATGAAGAAAAGCTCACACTATCTGACTAGCATCTCTCCTCTGACAACTGCCAAGTGTTCCCAAGATACAGTAGCATGCTACTTCATATCTTCTATGCAGCTGTCCAAGGACTCGTTAAGATGGTCTCAAGCATGCAGTGAGAAAAAAGCTGGAGTACAAATAAATGAAGACTATTCCTCCCTCTCTATATTAATGGGAAGTTATTTGTTTCTATGGAGGCAATGCAGCTTGGAAGAGGGATAGAAAATCCCTGCTCTGCAAGTCCAGGGAGTTCAACCAGAGGACAAGGCTTCCCTGAGGGCATTTGACATGAGGAAGAGACAAAAGTTAATCTTCTTTTCGCCTACCCCCAAACATAAATCTGGAGCTCTGGGAAACTGTATGACAGATATCGGGAACAAAGCAGAACTTTAAGTGATTAAATAGAAAAGTAATAGATTTTAAGAGAAATTGAAAAGAACACATAAAAACTGTATAAAAGCAATTTCCAGTGCATCTTCCTCGCAATGTGATCAAAGCTGGATCAAGATGGATTTGTGCTGTTTGAACTAAAACTTCCCTTATAGGCATCTAAAACCAGGATGTGATGCATGTTGAGATTAACTACCGTCTAATACAGTAGATTCTACTTACAAAGAGTTTACATTTCATGAGTTAAGAACCTCTATTTACCTCAATGGTATTTGCATCACAAATTGATTATCACAAAGACAGACAGACAGAACAAGTAAAGGCCATAACGCCTCTTGGATATTAGCCCTCCCTCACCACAGGGCTGTACCTGTTCTGTTGCTTCCCCTTCTCCCTGGTCTCCTTTCAAGTTTTTCCCAGAGGTCAGTTCTTCCCATGTAAACAGCAGAGAGTCTGTTACTTCACCAAATGGGTTAAAATCTATTAACCAAATCTTACCCTGCAATGGAACAATGGAAGCATTAAAACAAGCCACAGAATTAAAACAACAAAAAAGAATACACATCCTTCTGTTACTGTAGAATGCTTGGTCTTTAGGTAAAAAGATGTCAAAATTGAAATCACCATTCAAATATTCTAACATCCTTTCTATTGGACACAGTTTTAACATTCATCAAGCCATGACTTACTAATTCATTTATTTGTTTAAACAGAAGATCAAACAAAGCTCAAATAAACTGAATTCAGTTCTACGCAAGGTGCTTTCACATGAGACCATGGATGTTCTATCTAATCCTCATGGTCCCCCTCTGACAGCATGAACAAGGAATGGGAACAACCAACCAACCCACCCAGCCAAACAGGGATTTTGCTTTCCATCAAAAGCCACCTCAACACTATTGTGCATTCAGCAGTCTACAAGAATTGCTGTTCTTGGTTTCAGAAAGGACTGGAAAAACACAGAGCAGGGTCTGCAAAATGCTAGTGGAGATCATGAAAGCCAAAAGGTGCTGCACAGATAAAGAATAAATAAGAGGCATTGTCAATATAGCCATTACTAGGAGTCCAGATTAGTTTCTCCTGCCTCATCTTTAACACGTTTGTGTTCCAAACAGCATGCACAACAGCACAACTGAAAAATAAAAGCAGGGACACCAACAAAACATGTTAAAAGTAACAGAGATGTCTGCAGGGGAGCAACGTTTTGCATTCCTTGTGTCATCTCAAGATACAACCCCCAACACAGGGCCATCTTTTTTTACCCACGGCAGTATATTCTACTCAAATAAAGCAAAACATTGTAATAAATTAAAATGACATATGACTACAACTGCTAGTAAGAATTTGCAAAACAAGTATTACATCTGGAAGAAATCAGACCTATCAAATATGGAAAGAAAAAGGTTGCTGCAACAGAAGCAGGACTGAAGCATTTTATTGTGTTTAGTGAAGATCAACTGGTGTTGGAAACCAAACCTGAAGACTGTGTAGCTACTAAAAACTTATTTTGCTTTCTCTCTTTCTTTCCCTTATTCCTGAAGGATCTTCTTTCTTTAAAAGATCTTGATACAAACAGAAGTATCTTCAATGATTTACACTACAGCCATCTGGTTTCTAACTTGCAAAGATGCTTTTGAAGCCTTCAGCCACAAGCATAGACAAATAAAGAATAACTAAGAGGCATTTGTAACATAGCCATTACATGGAGTAACATGGAAACGTCTTCTCCCACCCACACTACCTAAATCGCCCCCACAGGCACTATAGAATAGGAAAAGCATGGAAACCCACACAATACAGAACACTCTGTACAATAGAATACTCATACAATACAAACACTCTGGCTGGTCTGCTACCATCCATAGGGAATTACTCATGCAGCTGCAGAGAGTCCCACCACAGAAAAACCAGTGATATTTACTTGTAAACTGGAACTGAATCAGCACCCCAACCACTGAGCTTTCATAGATACCTTCCTCTCAGCACAGATCCATGGGGTACAGCTCTCAGAACAGATTTTAAGAAGCCAATGCACCACAAGAGCAGTACTGAAACCAGACAGCTACAAGAGAAACTCTGCATTGCAGGGACACCTGAGTGGTTTCTTACTTGTTTTGGCAGGGTGAAGAAGCACAGATACACGTGGCTAAGTTGCAACACCTCTGCACTAATATTGTCACCACGGGTGCAGAGAGCAGACAGAGGCAAGCTCTGCTATCATTTCCATCTCGGTTCCTCTTCAAAGGGCAGTCACAAATTCTCATTATAAGCAATGTTTTACTTTTGCTAATGGGGACATCTCGTTAGCTCCAAGGCAGCAGGAGGAGGAATCTGTAATTTTAGATTTATTCTACCGCACTAGAAAAACAAGCTAATGAACCAATTTAATCACACACAGAGGCAATGGCTGGCAAAGTTTGTACAGCGGTTCAGAGAATCTCTTCTTGCATCAGAAATGTTTATACTTAATGAAGGACTTCTCTATGAAAGGCTTTCGCACAGACTCCTCCTCACCCCAAATACATGAAACAGCTTTTTCATAGGAGCTCAGGATCATTTCTCTAGAGAAGAAATGTACCCTGGAAAAAACTGAAAACTGGCTTTGAGACTACTGAAAGCAACCCCTGCTTTTTGTGAGCACCCAGCAGTATTTCTCCCTCCCTGCAGACAGCAGTACACCATCTACAGCACCAACTGTTTCCATGGGATGGTCTTAAATCTGAACTGAGCTTTGGTAGCTGCAAATTGATGAAAAATGGCAAAACAAACTAAATATCCCTTTTCAGGGCTCATTAAAGGGAGCGTATATAACCCTGGTTCAGTAAGCAAACAGTCTTTTCTTAAGATTAAATGCTCCTTCAAGTCTTACATGCAATGTCATGATTTAAATGTAGTTTCAGATGACTTGCACTGTGCATCTAAAGTAAAGCTATTTATCTGCCATCTTCTGGTACTAGTAATCTTTGTCAAATGAGAGCACAGAAATGAACAAGCCAGGAAAGCAAAGTTGTGCATATCTGGAGGGTAAAAAATCACCAACCTGTATTACATCAGATTTTTCTTCTCATCTTAAACTAGGAACCGATAGATTTACCCAATGATGTCAGCTTCACGCTTTGTTTTGCTAAAGCATTAAGCATGCTGCTGAAAGGAAGTGCCTGTGACAAAGACTGTTTAAAGGAAGTTAAAAGATAGATAAAATGCAAACTGAAGTGTTACATCTCCCTGACTCCAGCTGCACCTTCATGCACAGTGACAATGCTCACAAGGCAGAGACACAAGCAGTAGTTTGCCCATTAACAAGAGCAGCTCTGAGCTGGTCATGGTCTGGAGCCACTCACTGAATTTCCCTGTCTTACCACAGTGACTTGTCTTGAACATGGTTAGAAGCTGTTAACACCTGGGAGACAAAGAGCAACAGCAGAGCTGATTCTCAGGCTTGTCAGCTGTTGCACAATGATTGTGAACTGCTAGCAGCAAAAAAATACCCCCAAAACCCCAAAACCCAAATGAAATGGATCCAAATGAAAAGAGGCTACTAGTCCTGCAACACCACCTCTTCAGGACTGGGTCTCCAGATCATCCAGCATGGAAGACTATGTGACAGTGTTTCTTCCTTAAAAGATGACTTGTCTGCAAAGTCAGGCACTAGCTCAGAGGAGCTCGGTGAGGAGGGTGTAACAGGAAAGGTGGACACATAAAAGCTTGTTTTCAATCAAGTCACTGCTGCTTCTATGTCACACTCCAACTCAATGAGTAGGACCTGTGGCACCCTACTCTGTACAGTCTCTCCAGTAACTAAAGCAAGCATGGGGAGGGGATTGCTCTCATTCACAACCATATCAAAGAACAAGTTCTCCAAGCTGAATATTTAGAGTTGAAAGGATTTAAAATAAGCAGACACTGGACATATCTCTCCTTCTGTAGGTGAGGTTGCTGTGCAACCAGCCTGATGAGGAGCCTGGGCTCTGGAAATTAATCACACTCAGCAACACTCAATATTCTTTTGCTGCCTATAACTCACATACAAAGGGAACAATGAACAATACAGTTACAAACCACAAAAGTGTGTGTGAAAGGAGAATCTGACACACAAAGGGCTATCTGGCAGTTTACAAGACCTGAGCGTAGAAGGCACTGAGAGATATCTACTAACAGATACATTTTATCTTGACAGGTGAAGGAACACTGTTCATTTGAGATCACACAGGCTGAAACCTTTTACTTAAATAATCTGTCTTCTACTGAAATAATCTGTTCTTCAATGGCAGAACTTGGTTCAAAGCTGAAATGTTGCTCCTCAGTTTGCCTGACAGCACCCTCAAGTCTGACGACCCGAGCCTGGGCAGATAATTTTCACTACCATTCAGCACAGCTGGTTTTAGCCCATAGCCTGATTTTAGGTACCTATGTTAAAAAATAATGCTGAGTAACAGTACAACAGTTGTTTTCCACATGACACACATTCCTGTTTAGTTTCTGTTTTGCATGATTTACTATTACACCATTACAAAATACTTGAGCAACATTCAAAGTCAGAACCAGGACTTACTACAAACACTCCCAGCTCAACTGAAATAAAGACCTTCTCCAATCCCATAACTGCAAACAAGTCAAACAGTGAGATTCATAATTGTACAGAGCAAAAGTATACAGCCACTGGTTTTACATTTCTGGGTTAGGATTTGGAGACTCTTTAAGCTAAAACACTTACTTTTCATGCACTAATGTGATTCTCCAAATCAGGTTGTGATTCCCAAAATCCAGTTCTGAGATTTAAAGCTACATAACGCATTTTTGGTTGTGGTTGCTTTTAAAACAATACACGTGTGCCTTTCAAGCACAGTTCATCTGACCTATTTCTCTCCATTGATACTAGGAGGGGTCAAGGTGACTAACTCTGATCTTGACACCTGAAGTTCAGATGGGACATTTCTCCCCATGCTGTTACTATCCAGATGTTTGGGATTCTGATCTGCTGAGCGCTCAAAACCACAGCTGGAGCAGTTTGAAAAGAAAAGATTAGCTTCCATTTGTCACACACTGGGCATGTTATATTCATATACTCTTCAGACAACTATCCCTTTGTACCCTAGATTTCCACATATGAAGTACAAGTTATCATTTTCCAACCTCGTGGGGATAATCTGAAGGAATATTAATGCTTAGTTTCAGTAAGTTCAGATACTATACGGAAGAACATCGGGGGGGACAGGGGTGTTGTGTGAAAATATTTTGTAATAATCCCCTAGATTATTTTTTAGTGAGCAAAATATCACCCCCACCTTATTTTTTTAAATACACAGTCACTGAGGCTGAATGTTCAGCTACATTTCCATTAAAAGTACCCAGAGTAAGCACTAAGCAAAGGGAACCTTAGCAACAGGTAGTGCTTTGCTAAAGCAATTTAGCAATGTTGTGTAATACTGATAAAGTATCTATCTCAAAAGAAAATGCCTCAAGCCTGTCAGTGTTCAAGAGGCATTTGGACAATGCCCTTAATAACATGCTTTAATATTTGGTCAGCTCTGAATTGGTCAGACAGTCGGACTAGAGACCGCTGTAGGTTCCTTCCATCTGAAATAGTCTATTCTGTTCTAAATGATTTCAGCAAAGACTCTCTGTGTCATAATGAAAACTAAATTGCCTCCACTAGATCTATAGAACTGGCAGAACTGCAGCTGAAGCAAAGTTATGTACTTTCAGACAGGCTACTTCTCTGGAAGGTATTTACTAAATAATTACATCACTGGCACAGACATATTTACACTCCTAATCCTATTATCCTCCTACCGTAGACAGTGTCTTAACATAGAAAAGGACCTGGGGAACAGAATGACAACATCAAGTATTTTGGGGTTTTTTTGGGAGGTTTGCTTAGGGGTTTTGGTTTGTTTTTTTCCTTTGTTTTCTTGGGTTTTTAACTTTTTGTTTTCCCCAAGGACCACTTGTAGGCAGATGAAGCTATCATTTCCTTCATCGCTGTAGCATTTCAGGAAAGCTTTCCACAGAATAAAGTTATACACAACCTATTGTTCACTTACCCTGCTGTCTCTGTACACATCAAACACAACTGAAAAGGAGAAAAAAGCAAAAGTTAAGATTAAGATATATACAGAAGATGTCTAAATCTTATGAGATACTTGTGTACAAAGCACAATCTGCAAAGTCAATATGCCCAAGGAACTGCAAGCCAGAATTAGGTTTGTTTCCAAGAGGGAGTTGAAACATTTCAAGAACCACCGTTAATGCACTGAGAGGTTTTTCCATTTAATGATGGTTTCATCTGTTGAGTTTTCCCCCCCCAAAGAAGAACATTTGATAAACTCTTAGCCCAAGGAGAAGCTTATCTTTGACATTAGTGCTGTTTGCTTTACAGCAAAGCTGAGAAACTTCAAGGAAGGATCAATTCCACTGTGCCAGACATCGCGCTAACATTTAACAAGGGAAGTTCCTGCCTGACAGAGATTAGGACTGCAGCAGATAACAAGACAAACAGGTTGCAGGAACAAAGGGGGCGGTGGGCGTGCTGAGGAGGAGGTGGCAGTGAAATGGCTGTTTACTGTCACCCAGAGCAGATACAGCACACCTACTGATTGTCAACAACTCTTTCAAAAAGAACCTTTGCTACCCCGTGATTGATGCAAAGCTGCCTTGGGTAGCTCTATTGTTGTCCCTCCCCTTGACTGAATTAGGCCTGAATCTTTGAACATGCATCTTTCTAGTAGCTTCTGTTCTGTATGGTTATTCAGCTAGGGAAGTCGACAGATAAGCAGTCAGGCACGACTACATGCAGAACTTGTACCCATTTAGCAGAAAGAAAGAAAGAAAAGCCAGATTTAGAAAAAACTCAGACAAATGCTCTACTGTCACTTCCTTCACTATGAAGGAAAGGAATATTTCAGCTAAGAGATTTCCCAATACATGCTGGATAAACTAAACTCAGGATATGACTGAAGAACACTTGAGCCTCAGTGACTACTCATGAAGCTGCCTGTCAGTAACAGGGATGTTGATTGATCACATCCATGTGATTGATCACATGAGTAAGGCTACTCAGCAATTTAATCTAACATTTCCTGTAAAGTTGGCTGGGCTAAGGGCAAACCACAACTCAACCAGTCACGTAAGTGTTTTTGCCCATCTAGCCTAAAAATCCACAGAGCTCTTTGCACAATCTCAGTTACGTCACATTAAAATGTCACTCTGGGATTAAGAGCTGTATTTCCTTGAGAAGACAAGCCCTGAGTGCCTTAAGTCATCAACACAAAGAGGAGCACAGCAACCCTAAATTTCTTCTCTAGCTGTTTATCTGAACATGTTGCCTGTACCACGTACTCTCAGTAGTCATATCCCATTAATGGAATACTTGCATCTGAGCTCTATTATCAAACGATGCCTGTCTGATTAAAGCAAGGCTATGTGGCAATCGTTGAGGCTAATGGCATTTAGCGGGATTTGCATCCCTGTTAAGACTGACTGCACATTGGTGACCAGTTCAGGATACTCACAAACACTGAACAGAGAAAACCCAAACTGTTCCCTCTTCTTAGGGACCACCTCAGAGCAGAAGTGTCATGAGCCAGTGAGACTGTAGAAGAACTTTATCAGCAATAGCTCAAAATGGAGGGTAAGCCAAGGCTCGACTCTACAATATCGATACCTCCAGAACACTGTTCTTACTGGGCTCTTATGAAAAGTATTTAGAAGATTCTAACATCATTTAGAACTATTTATAAAGCATTCACCCATCTGTTATCCTACTGCTCTGACTCTGTAATGCTTCAGCTGCTCTGACTCAACTCTTCCATCTGGAGATGCTACCAGACCAACTGGAAAAAGCAGAGCAAACAGCATCAAAATCCCCAACGAAACAAGAAGTCAGGAAGAGAAGCTATCATACCTTGCCTTCAAAAGCAAACAAACAAGCAAACCCAGATTTTTACTGTTAACAACACATATGCTACCAGACGGTGGAGCAACGGATATGACGGGGGATGAACGAAAGGTGGTAAAAAACCCAAACCAAACACCAAACAAACAGGAACCAGTTTCTGCATGGCATTTCTCTGCAGCTGGGCAAGTCACCAGCATCTAGTGCCCACAAAGAAAAGGTTAACAAACCCTCATCCCAGAAGGTCACCCTGAATCCTCCTTTGCCCAGAGGTAACTCGACGGCATAGTTTTATGTCCTTTACGTAAGATGACAGTTCAGACCTTTCAGTTTCAGTGCCTGAATCTAGGCATCAATTTCCTAAAATAGTGCCCTGAATTTTTATCTAGCAGTTGATTACATACCAGCTAAAATTACATTGGAACACAGAGGAAAATTAAAAGACAGTAATCAGAATGTCAGATCTATATGACTGATCCATATCCATGAGGGATATGGACCTATTAAATTAATCTACTGATTTCCAGATGACTAGTCTTCTCCAAGCAGTGATCCTTGAGAACTTCTCAGGACTGAAATAAAGCAACCCTGCAGAGCCAAATGATTAAGAATCTTAAGATAACAGAGACTGGCATTAGAAACTATCGTTTTCAGAAAGTCAGGATAGGTCTATTTGATTGCTTTGGTGGCTCAGCAAAATAGTTAACCACAGAATCATAGAATAGTTTGGGTTGGAAAGGACCTTAAGACCATCCAGTTCCAACCCCCTGCCATGGGCAGGGACACCTCACACTAGACCATGTCACCCAGGGCTCTGTCCAACCTGGCCTTGAACACTGCCAGGGATGGAGCATTCACCACCTCTTTGGGCAACCTGTGCCAGTGCCTCACACCATGTTCAAAACTAAAGGCTGAGTTTTCAAAGCTTTATAGAAGACAATAAAACTACCAGACAATTCTTATATTAATGTATTTTACTAAACCGGGGTTTGGCCCGTACCAGACCCAATTTAAATTTCTCCATCATATTTTTCACCACTCGTGACCACCCAGCACAACACAACACTATCCAATTCTCACTTAACCATGCAAGGAAACTAAATCCAATGAAATTGGCAAAGGACTCCACATTTGAAGAACAAGACAATTTACTTAGGCTGCTTTGGTATATCAAATACCCCAGCCTTCATCCAAAAGTTTCAGCAGCTGAACTGCTGTGCACCAATATTCTAGGAGAAATTACTATAATTTCTTTAAAAGAAGCTTACAAATCCTTTCTCTGATGAATACATCAATAATTTAGCAGCAAACATCTGGCAGCATCTGTATAAACAGTATTCTTCTTACTACTGAATGCCTTCTGTTAAGCATTTCTTACCTCACTTCTCAGATTTAGAATCTTTCCTAATTAAAAACAAGTATAAGGGCAAAAGCCTTAAAAGAAAAAAGTCATTATGCTTCTGAGAGGATCTTCCACTCTTTCACTTTGTTGTGTTTTCCTGAAAAGCTGCAGCCTATTCCTTCAGGGTTCTTTTGTTGCCAGTTTTATAGTCATTCAAATACCACATTGCTCTGCATGCTCTAGCCACCAGAGCTATAAGACTCTCCCAGATTAAAAAGAATCAAGCCCTGTGAAAGCAATAGGTAAGGACAGACGCATAAACACAGACTTAAAATATCGGGGATGCCGTTATTTATCAAGAAGTACCCATTTTAACACTGATCTCCAGCAGTAAATTGGAATTTAGCACATTGTAACTCAATGTGCTGCAGAGGAAACGGGCCTGGCTCAGTACAGCAAAGGGACAGGAGGACAGGTCTTGTTTTTCAGGAGCTTGTCCTCCAAGCCCTTTCAATTTCAAACCTCCCAGGATGCTGCAAAAGAACTTCAAAGAGGTAAACCCTTGATTTCTGTTTTTAAGTCTTTGTACCTATGCATGCAATAAGTATTTAAAAACCTTCACAAACATCCTCTTTCCCCCCCACCCCATGCTCCCCTTGCTAACTGAAGTCTTAAGATACTTACAGTCTTCATCCAAGAATTTATACTGTATGTGTTTCTTGAAGAACTCCTGTATTGATCTACAGATCTCCTCATGTTGCTTAGAGATATGATCATAGTATTGAGTGTAGTCCCTCTGTGATATACCTGTCAATGATGTTAGTTGATTATGAAGAGCTTTAGGATGCAAAAAACCCAACTAGACAAAATGCACTTATCAGAGAGATGCATGTTGTAATTTATATTTCAGAAGACAAGGTTCTCCCAAGTTTTAACCATTACCAGTGACACAGCATTTGGCTTTATCCTCCTACACTTAATGTACTTCCGTTAGGAATCTTTTCCTTACGCAGTTCTGTCCTACATTTTGTGAACCCCATTTTATATGTACATGCTTTGACTATCTTTAAGTGAACTTCAGTGGGAACCTTTGCTTGTGTTTAAGTTTCCAGTTCCTGTCTTTGCCTTTCAGTTTCATTCCCTCTGGTTACCTTTTCTGTTCTGCACATCGGGTGTAGGGACCGGGATTTGGAACCATGAAATGAAAGGGGTAGAGGTTAAGCTTGCACATTAGCAAAGATTACAGATCCCAGCACGCCATAAAGATTCTCATCAACTGATTTTTTAAGCACAGAGTAACACATACCTTTTCCATAAGGTGTTACCAAACACATACTTTGTTGATAAGGTGTTTCACTACAGGTGAAACCTTCAATCCTAACATCAGTGAGATGGCATGCAGTCTTCTTTCTCCCATTTGCCTTCTCAAGAGCTGTCTTGCATATCTGATATTAGATAAACTATCCCAGCTACATCACAAGCTCTTAATCTCAGGTATTTGTTTGTCACCGAGACAATAGTTTCAAGTGATGTCAACAGGATTATACACTTGCATGTACCTTAAGTGACAGAAGTTCTCATACGGGATGTGTCAACATCACCACTGCAATACCCTGCTGGACAAATGTCAAATCAAGACCTGCCCCATCACTGCAGAATGAGTAACTCACGCTATTTCTATAGGGAAAGAAAAAGCCAAAATCCTCCCAGAAAGATGTATCAGTGATGGCAGTTTGCTGTCAGATACACCCACAAAACACAGAGATTAAGTTTTACTGTAGGACAATGCTGACCACCTCCAAAGATGTGCTCGTTCAAAAAGTCATATAACATTTGTGATGTCAGTGGAACTTTGAGTTATTAATACCACTGCAAAGCTTAACTCAGGTCTAAAAGCAAGAAAGAAGAGATGGTGGCATCTCAAGGGATACGGATGTGTAGCTGGGAAATCATTCGCTACACTATGCAAGTACCACTCTTCAGTTTGACTGACAGGCTTATTAATTTTAAAAGCATGGGAACATATGGTGAAAAATCTTGAAACTGCCTTCAGAAATGCAGCTGGAGTGATAGCTAAAAACCCAAGCAGAACAACAAAATACCTATACTGTTGAATAGGGCTTGGAGCAACCTGCTCTAATGGAAGGTGCCCCTGTCCGTGGCAGGGGATTGGAACTAGATAAGCTTTAAGGACCCTTCCAACCCAAACCATTCTGTAATACTGGTAGTTCTATTGGGTTTCAAAACAGAGTAATGAATCGTACAGAGTGTTTAATTAGCCAGTGTACTAACGCTTTGAGGTATCTAAAAGTAAATATCACTATATATATTCTATATTAAACGTACATTCAAATGTGTTAGAGGTTATTACAGTGATGCATATCTCTGGCAGTTGTGGTGTTCCAACAGCATGTAACAGGACAAGATTTAGCTTTTCTCCCTTCAAAACGCCATGTTCTGCAGCCACTAAGCAATACACACTTAATGGAGGATCTCTGCTATTAGCAAGATAAACTCTGTTACAGAGAACCATAATAAACCCTGCAACTGGCACAAATGGAAAGAGAATGGCAAGATGAGCATAAAGCACCAGAGGAATAGCCAAATAAAAGGGCTATAAGAATGGTATGTGTTGACAGCACCTAGGTTAGCACATCCCAAAACTATTTATGTGCAGCTCCATAGGATTACACCCAGATCAGGAAACAAAGTACAGGGAATACATCCCTAACGATTCACAGAGGTGGGACAGGATGGAGCACCAAATTGCTGACAGCACCTAACAGGTACAAAAAGGCACATCCAAAACAAGCACATAGTCACCATGCTGAGAAGTAGCCAGCAGAAACAATGAGGACTAGACAGCTAATATCCTTTCCATTTCACCACAAGGAATCCTGGACAGACCACTTGTATATCTGCACCTTGGTGCTTGTGAATGTGTAGGGATGAGACACACAAAATGAGCAAACTTGGTTTTATTTTAAAGCAAAAAATCACCTTCCTTCCTATAAAGTCTGGATTAGAGCTTTGCTACATCACTGCTACAACATTTCCTTGCTAGAGGAATTTAGGCAGAATGATTCAGTCTCGTTAAGGACAAATGTGCACCAGTCCTGTGCTATTTACATTTCTGTTCGTCTTTAAAGATTCCACACCAAAACTGAATTCAAACTCCAGAACAGTATTTAGCCTAAAATTAAACCACTCAATCCAAGCACCTGTATGTGCAGTAGATATCTAAGCTCCTTCTACAGGCGGCAGAGAACAGTCGATACATCTAGAGGAGTATAATTCAGCTAAATTTACCCTAGAGCTGCCTAAAACACATGCTGCCAGTCCTAGTGCTGTCTCAGGCCTCGTGATGCACCCACCAGCTCTTTGCATGCTGTGGGTACCCTTGCTGCTCAGTGTCACTTGAAACATTTTACATCTCAGATTTTGAACCAGAGTTACAGATCAACAGGTTTTCTGACTAAGCTACACTGAATATAATATGAACTCAAACACCTCAAACACCTGTGGATGTGTTCTAACCTCCCCAACTTTCTGCATATAATACCCACGTGTGGTCATGTTTTGTCAGCATCATACCCAACTGCTTCTGTATTCGTTCTGCAAGTTGGAGATGATGCAATTCATTCCTGGATATAAAAGAATCACTTACAAAACAGCCTTGGGGTGAAATTTCAGAATTAGCAATCAGAATTAAGAATATTCCCACTGTAATACTGAGCATGCTGTGTTGTCAATACAGTGGCATGCCACATTTCAAATTACAGAAAGAAGAAAACATTAATAACAGAAATGAGGTGTGATAAAGAACTGTCTTCGGATTTAGCTCCGATTCAAGGAATCAGAGAAACTCCTCAGAAGTTCACCTGATAATTTTATCTTTTAGCAAATCCTTACCTAGGAGCTTGTTTTCCTTGACAAAGCATCTGAATTCTGCACCAGGGATTAGCTCACACCATTTGCGAAGAACAAGCTATATAGGAAAAACAAAGGACAAAGCATTGTTTCAGAAAGGTAACAGGTAATATTTTGTATGCCTTCTAGATCTATAGCTTTGCTGTAAGAATAAGATGACCTCTGAAATTATTCCTGATACAAGAAAACAAAACAATCTTAACCTTCAGTTCACATAATCACCTTAGCAAATACTTTAGAGCAATTAGACTTAATATTCATTTCATAGAATGGCAGAATGCTTTTAGTTGGAAGGGACCTTTAAAGACTATCTAGTCCAAACTAATTTAAAGTAGAAAGGTTCAGACTGGGCATAGAGTCACAGAAAGGTTTGAGTTGGAAAGGACCTTAAAGATCATCTAGTTCCAACCCCCCTGCCATGGGCAAGGATGCCTCACACTAGACCAGGTTTCTCAAGGTCTTGTCCAGCCTGGCCTTGAACACTGCCAGGGATGGAGCATTCACAACTTCCTTGGGCAGCCTGTTCCAGTGGCTCATCACCCTCACGGTAAAGAACTTCTTCCTTATATCCAACCTAAACCTCCCGTGTTTAAGTTTGAACCCATCACCCCTTGTCCTATCACTACAGTCCATGCTGAAGAGTCCCTCTCTGGCATCCTTGTAGGCCCCCTTCAAATACTGGAAGGATGCTATAAGGCTTCCAAGCAGCTCTCTTCTCCAGGCTGAACAGAAGACTGTTTTTCACCATGAGGACTGTCAAGCATTGGAACGCATAGAGGTTGCGCAGCCTCCTTCCACTGAATCCTATCCACATTTGATAAAATGCCAAGCAACCAGATTTGATCTCATTGCTTACCCAGCTTTGAGCATGAGACTGGACTAGAGTCCTCCTGAGGCCCCTTCCCACCTTAATTATCTTATGCTCTTCCACTTGGCATGGCATTTATAACTGCAAAAGTATTTATGAAGCAACTTCAAAGTTACATTGATGTTACAGCATGGAAACCAAAAACCCTGCTGAAGAACACAAAAAAATCTGCGATGGAGTTGGCAGAAAGTTGCTGCCTAGCCAAAAGAGCTGATGAGCAGAATTAAATTTAACCAAATGAAACTCTATTTTGGTATACACCCAAGCAGAATCCTGTGACGCCTTTGAAGGCGCAAACCAGTTAAAATAAGTACATGGGGATAGAAATAGTAACCAAACTATTACAGTCATCAGGACAGACTGCCTGGTAATTAAAGCATATCTCTGGCACTTTCTCAAGTTTCTGTGTTTCCTAAGCTGAAGTATTCAGATGAATCCATTATTTTGAAGGCCTCAAGTACTGCTGCAGGATACTGGAAACTCCCAACACCTATCGACTGTAGTAGAAAAAACTCAGTAATCCAAGATGATATTCATACTGACAACACAAAACATGAAACTCTTTGTTCCAACTTTTAGATGTCTTGTATCTTTAAAGCACATTAGATAGTGCTTTAAAAAAACACCAGGTTCATTCACATTTCTAAAGCCCTTTAAGCCCACAAGAGGATGACAAATGTTGTATTTACATAAAAAGTATTGTTAGAGAAACGACGAGATGCTATCATAAAAGCAATAGCACCACACGGTTTAAAGCATTCTTAACATCTACATTGTTAGCTTAACATTTTAATCTGGTAATGAGCATATGAAACAAGATATGACAGACCACTTCTGTTCAGGATGTCCATAGCCACTACAGGTAGCTTCTCTCCTGGTAACCTCAGTTGTGATCTTCACAAGCAGCACCCTATCAAGCACATAGGACTTTTGAACTTGTCCTTCCTGGCAAAACCTGACAGGCACGAAAGGAAATTGCAAGGAAGCTTCTAAAGTCTGAACTTCAGCTCCCCTGATCTGTCATTAAATGAATTCCTTATGACCTGCAGTGCTTAACCAGAGTTCCCCACTTTGCCCAAGCAATACAGTTAAAACAAAACAAATTGTATAGCCACATACCTGAGCACAAATGGCACCCTGCCCTTAAAGGACCCTGAGAGTCCTTTAAACTAACCAGAAGTCATGCAAAGAGTCCTACCTCATAGTCCAAGGAAGGATCTGGGGAATCATCAGTACAGTGAATAAATCTGGAAAAGTAAGGCATGGGCATCAAAATCTGCTTTTACATATAAGATTTTAGCTATAGTGAGAAAAAGAACCCCAAACTGTGAATCACAAAAGTTACTGTTAAATTCTCTCCAAGACATATAAACCAAGTACATCCAATACATAAATAACAAACCTCCTTTTGACAATTATTGGGGGAGAGGGGAGAAAAAATTAAAATTCAACCTTTTCATATAGTGTAATTTAGAAGCACTTAGACAGGGATGTGGCTAAAATGTATTTATTCACTGTTGATTTTCTTCTTTTTGAATCAACAGTACTGCTCTTTTCCTTTTTGTTGTTATGTTGGCATAACTGGATCCTCAAAGAACCAGATAAACTTGAGCAATCTAATCCAGTTTCATTGCAGTGTGTTTTTCCTGGTACTTTTAATGTTTAACTTCCTAAACCACACAACAGAGACACATCATCATGCCTTAGAGCAGTTCATTTCCATGAATAAGGGATGCAAAACAGCACCACTCGCACTTCTGATTCCACAGCACGGTATCTTTCTAAATTAAGAGCCTTAAGAAATACTCTTACAAATCTCTGGAGAGTGAGAATAAACAAAATTATTTCCATAACTGCAAGCAGATGTCAAGGTTTTGTCCCCTGTGAGTAGCTGATTCTGCGTGTCACCTTTCAGGAGCTATCAAGAATGGAAGCAGTTATACCCAAGCTGATTTCTATGCACCTTTTTGTCATTTTACAGCAAACCTTGCAGTAAATCCTGTAACTTTCAAAGGGAACTAGCAAAAGAACATGTGTTTTCCTTCTAAGTGTACTCCCTGACCTTATTGGCAAACTACTTTGATGCACAGGACTGTGTAAAGGGTCACTGCGGAGCAATAGTCTTAAATGGCAACATTTATACTGTCTTCCTTTGGCACTGAACTTGGTTAAGCAATCCAAAAGTCCAGCATCTCTAATATAAGCATTGCATTTGTAAGACATGGCCGCCCAGCCTTCAGTTTGAAGTGAAGAGCTATTGTAAGAGTTCATTCAGTATGCTGCCAGCAGAAATGCATGTCACACGTTTTAGTTTAGACTTTAATAACCACTACAGGCAGAAAAGAAGGGTGACAGCAGGCATGCTTTCCAGAAGTACTGTAATCAAACAGATCATATATATCTGTAAGCCTATGTAAACAGATAACATCCTTCAACTACAGTTTATATTCCCCACAATTTAAGATCTGTCAAGGCAATAGAAACAAACCCATGAGAGCTTGCAGTCTTGCTAGACTCAAAATTCCACCCTTACTAGCATACACGCTTACCATGCTCAAGAAAATATCCCCTACACACAAACCCAACCATAAACTATATATTAAAAGGCAGCTGAAGTCCAGCACATGAAGTTTTACAGTCCCTGCACACCAGGACCTGTATCAGCTCTCACAGACTTCCATACCCGAGATCAGGGTACCTGCAATCTGCTTCATTCCATTAACATGCAATCTTTCCCAGCACTCAAAAAAAAGCCTTATGAACAAACAACTTTCCCCTTCCTAACCCTCAAATATTTTGGGTGAGAGCTATGCGGGGAAAGATACTTCTCCTTTCCTTGTAAGTCAGAAAATGAAACCCTGGGGTGTCATCCCAAGCCACACGGATTGCTCAAGTATTGCTGCCAAATCAAGCAAACAGGCAAAATGATGAATGTAGACAAAAGTACTGCAAGACATAAGAACATTATTTTTCTTGAGCTTTAATGACACAGGACTGAGTACAAATGAGGAAAAAAGGGAAAATGCAGCGAAAGACACACTTTTGTAGCCTCATTTTTCTTCTAAATAGTATCATGAGGTTTTGCCAACAAAAGGATATAGCTACCACCCCTTTTGGAGGGGTAAATTTTGGAGGTAGTTTTTGGTGAATCTGAGGTAGTTGTAATTTTATATTTTGTATTAATTTATTGTAGCATGAATTGTTCAGACCCAGCTGAATTCATGTATTGCATATGGCCTTTCAATCGTAAGAGGCAGAAGGCTACGAGGGGTTTCTTTAACACACATCCTATTGAGGCTTGGAGGTACTTGATCAGAAAGACTTTAGGAACCCAAAATTGAGACATATCTGCACTCTCTTTTCTGAAGCCTTTGAAATCTGTCATTTGGAATACTACTAAGGGTCAAGGAATTAAACCCTACTGTTTATAGGCCTTGGGCTGTGGTCAACAGCTTATTTATAGATTTATACTCAGACGTCAAGAACAGAAGGATCAAGGTCTCTTTATACATAGCTGCTGCATGTTAATCTCCAAGTGCACGTACTTGACAACAGGACACACCACATGAAGCCATTACGTGGTTCAGTTTTCAACACACAGAAAAGCAATTTCAGAAGGTTTGTAGGAATTCTGAACCTTGCTGAAACATTAAGGACTTAAACAGGAAATTCAGGCACTATTCAGAAAAGGATCTTGTACTACACTGTACGTCGCTAGGAAAAATGGGATGTAAGTAAAACCTCAAGGGAAAAGAAAAAGTCAAGGGCCTCATTTTCCACATGCTCTCACGTGGAACTGTGGAACTGTCTAGTTTGAAATAGGTTATACTACAGTCTAAACTGACAGCTACTGTTCCTGCATAAAGGCATTCTGAGTGCCAAGTCACACATTTATGAGCCAACACTGCCTCCTATGTTCTGTTAGGAGAATGCAGCTTGTTACTCCACATCTCGGAAAAACATCCTCATTTGTAATTCAGTATTTAGAAGCATTAAGTCTGGTATCAAAAAAAGTAGTCAGAACACTAGCCTGAAAACAGAAAGGCTTGGAACATCTGCTAGGCTTTAAAGTTAAACAATGTGTTAGGAACCTGACAGGCTAAGTCTCACTCAAGAGCAGACTTTCTCAACTGTTCTCAGAAACGGGCACTTAAATTTTAATCAAGCCCTCTTATAACACCTAAAACCAACCAACAAAAAATATATCTCCCCTCATGTTCCTCTGAATCTTGCACATTAATACATTTGGAAACTTTTCCTTGGCCCAGTGTGAGTTGTTTGACCTGCTCTGTTAACCCAGTAGGTATTTTTTACCTACTAAAAGAGGCATAGGTGTTCACTCAGTTTCCTGGGCTTAGGCAGGGTTGAGGGGCTACTTTTAGACTCTTTCCTTCACCTATCTAACCAGTTTCTCTAAGAGTTCCCAGGAATGAACTTCTGCAAGTAACAGGTCCAGAGCACCAGATGGTCCAATAAACACTGAGTCAATTTACAGCACTTAAGTTATCCTACTCTAAACACATTATCCCACTTAGTGCTTGTCAGGCCACACCTGGAATACTGTGTTCAGTTTTGGTCCCTGCTCTACAGAAAAGGTGTGGACAGGCTGGAGAGGGTCCAGAGAAGGGCCAAAAAGATGATCCCAGGACTGGGAAGCCGTGTGAGGGCAGGTTGAGAGAGCTGGGTCTCTTCAGCCTGGAGAGAACTTATCACCATGTTCCAGTATTTAAAGGTGGTCACAAAGAAGATGGAGAATCCCCTTCTACAAGGAGTCACACGGAAAAGATGAGGGGTGATGGGCACAAGTTACTCTGGGGAGAATCCAACCGGACACAAGTGGAAAATTTTTCACAATGAGAACAATCATCCATTGGAATAATCTCCTCAGGGAACTGGTGGATTCCTCAGCACTGGACACTTAAGATTCAACTGGGATATGCTCTGCCGTGAAAGGTTGGACCAGATGATTCCTGAGGTCCGTTCCAACCTGATATTCTATGGTTCTATGAAGTACACATCGGAAAACAGCCATTCTTGCACGACTCATACTGCCTCTCTACAGTAAGCCAAAGGGCAATTCCCACAAAAGTTCTTCTCTGCATTAGATTGCGTTTCAGTAAGGTTGAACTTACAGGACTTATTTCACCTGTCCAGTTGTGATTATTAAACAACTGGGAAAGTAACACTTTAGCATTCAAAATCCCAATAGTAGCAGCTGCAGACGTAAAACATCCAGTATTGCTCTGCAGAACAGGAACAATCTCTGAAGTTTGACTAAATTTCCAAGCTTTATTAAGAAGCCTGATATAACAATATAGTTATCATTGAAAGATTATTACTTATCCATCATTAGAACTACTGCTAATATTTATACCAGTCTCAAGGTAGGCAATTATGTCTTAATTAAATGCAGTCCACACATTCTAACAATAAGGAAGAAAACTGTGTTCTAAACCAACACACTCAACAGGGCTTTAAAAGGATTTTTGTTCAAAAGAGGAGTTTCAATCACTTAACAGAAATCCCATTAGAAAGAGTTGGGGTTTTTTTCATCACATATCCACAACATGAAGTTTTTGAACATCTACATTAAAACCTGCAAAGGATCACACCACACACAGGGGGTTTTTTGTGAACTCAGCTAAGTAAAATGCAGTGCTTACTTTGAAGCAGAAACAACACTGAGTACATTGAGTACATCGCTCTGAAGGCTTTGTTAATTTATACAAAATTAACAAGGAGGAAAGTTGGCTCATTATTCTGAACTTTTCAACCAAATAAAGTGTCAAAATCATGACAGAACCCAAACATTTTAAATAGTCAAAGCTTATCCAGTCATGCTCAGTGTATTTGCATGAAAGCCATGTTTTTTAAACGGTTGCTGAAGTGTTGCATAGCTGAAGTTGTCTTGGAACTTGAGACAGCTGAGAATTACAGCAAGGGTGGTTCCCTGACCTGAGCAACACACAGGTCCATACCAGATAAGCAGATGGGAAATGGGAGAGGAAGGAAGAGGCAAAGAAAGTGGTTTGCCTGAAGTCCCACTTCACTGGTAAAACTGGATTAAGAAACAGACCTTCAAATGGCTATTGCAAAGCCATTTCCATAGTATGATCCATAAAGTGAATTTTCAAGCTAATACAATTGAACAGAAAACAAAACAACAACAAAAGGGTATACGGCATCTCAGCTGTTACGTATGCAGGGCAAGAAACTTTTAGACCATATTGAGTATTAATGAAATATAATGCATTTAGCCTCCCTCTGAGTAGCCCTTCCAAGGGATTTGGATGTATTATATATCTAATTTCCATT
Source organism: Strigops habroptila (assembly GCF_004027225.2). NCBI lineage: Eukaryota > Metazoa > Chordata > Aves > Psittaciformes > Psittacidae > Strigops > Strigops habroptila. The sequence continues at coordinate 6,793,675 of NC_044279.2, read as the reverse complement.
TGTTCAGCACTTCAGGTTCCTATGCCAGCTACATTTTTACTTTCTTGCTTGCTAAGGACTAGGGAACTGGCAGCTAATCGATAGTATGATTAAGGAAGAGCACTGTTCTGATTCAGCAGCAATCATCTCACTCTTTGGCGGGGAACATTTTGTACAAATAACTTAGTAATTTAGAAATACCCTGCACAGATTGGCCAATGATACGTGCCTTAATCAAGTACAACATATTTGTAAAATATAAGATACACGGAGACCAAAGTGATTTTACACATTACACACGTTCCCCTACTCTTAAGCACAACTTCTATTCAAAGTCATGGAAACAGCAAGGCTGCACTGCGCATATTAACTTTACCCTACCAAACCTGTCAAAAAAAACCCCCCATAACCCAAATTTATACCTACATTAGATTAGAATTTACAGGAAGGGAAAAAAATTCAACACTTCTCAAATGAAATTTAACCTTTAGATTAGGTGATGAGCCCATAATCATGTCACAAGGTTTGCTTATTTACCACCTGCTACCTGAGCTGTTCTATCTGGCAGTGTGTGTGGTCTTATCACCCTGGAAAAGGAGTCTAAATGGATTGAGCTACTGCAATCTGAGGTGTTGTCTTTCTGCTAGAGGTTATTCTCCCACAGCAGGATCAGTGGAAGAGAGCATGCCTTCTACAGGCTGCTCAGCCACTGCCATTCATATGCTGGTGTGAACTTCAGGTGAAATTACTGATGGTTCAAGTTAACACCCACGCTGTGAAATCTCACAACACAGGAGCCAGAATGCATTCACTGCCTCCACCACAAAGTCAGCACTGTCTGCAGAGGGCAAGGTGAATGGCTGAGGCACTAACTTTACCTGACGTGAGGTAAAACCTATCAGAAAATGCACTCATTTCAGTCTCAGGGAGGGTGGTTCGACCAACTCATTCTCCCATAGAAATGGCATAGAGTAAGAGCACAAACACACATGCAGAGCTGCCACATCTTCTAGTGGTGCTTGCTAAACACTTGATTGTATCCCAAATTGATTAGAAAATCGTTAACCAAATAGGAATTCTCCAAGGAGCTCAGGGTACTTTCTGCTGAACCTCTTTATACATGAGGATAGTAGAATACAAACCCCATATTATTTAATATTCACAAAGGGATAATACAAAGTGTACGGTTCTTTTCACACCAGCATCCTCTCCCCTCCTTCTCAGCCTCTTCCCCTGCACCTCATAATGTCATAGGTTAGATATAATGTAAAGCCTAGCACCAGAACTGGCCTGACAGTGTTGCTAGCACTCCATAAATGCAGAGGTAACGATAAGGATGCTGCTAGCTATCATTTCTTTAATGTACCAACACACTGGGGGGTGGAGAAAGCGTTATTAGAGTTGCAGGAATTAAAGAAGAAGGCAGTTGCACCGCATTTAATGCAACTGGTTTCACATTTTATGCAAGACAATTCTTATCACATCATAAGCTACTTCACACAGGAAGTCACATCATAAGCTACTTCACATTCTATAAAGTACCTAGAAGGGCCCTGCATTTGATTGAGTCTCCTAAATATTGCACTAATATAAATAAGCATTGAATAATTACTGGAGAATAATCTAATCCAAGCCATGGACTGGCATTTTGCTTTGAAATTGGAACATTAAATTCCAATAATTTTCTTTCAGGAAAAGGCTGCATTTTAGAAATGAGTGACACGAATCAGATGCAGGTTCTCCAGGAGGAATATGTTCCTATACAATTACAGACTGCTCATGTGAGCAGACAAAATAAACCCCAAGCATGATGTATTTGTTATTTTAACTGTAACCATTATCCACAGTCACAGTTCCTGGAGTGCATTTGTTCAAGAGCTACAAGAACCTGAGTTCAGAAGAAGCTGGAGGAATACATTTGCACAAGTCTCAGGCATCTTCCAGGCAGCCACAACTTCAAATTCAACAGCACAACACAAACTTCAACAGCTTTAAAATTTGAAAGGGACATGGTAAAGTCACGCTGTATTACCATGAGAAGCAGCGACAATAAGGTAGGAACAAGTAAATGCTAAAAGGGGTGGGAAAGAAAAAACCTGTATAACCAAGATTAAAACATCACTTCGTGTGCAAAGCAACTCAGAAAAATGGTCTTAGTCCATAGTGCCATTTTGCATGAACTATTTTAATATCATCATAGAATGGTTTGGGTTGAAGGGACATTAAAGCTCTTCTGGTTCCAACCCCTGCCACGGGCAGGGACACCTTCCACTAGAGCAGGTTGCTCCAAGCCCCTGTGTCCAACCTGGCCTTGAACACTGCCAGGGATGGGGCAGCCACAGCTTCTCTGGGCACCCTGTGCCAGCACCTCAGCACCCTCACAGGAAGAACTTCCTCCTAATATATAATCTAAATCTCCCCTCTGCCACTTTAAAGCCATTCCCCCTTGTTCTAACATCTTCTTGTTTTGATTTTTACTAATTTGCATATTAAAATCAAGAGAACTAATAGAATAAAACAGAGGCTGCTCCTCTCTTTTTGATTGAAGCTAGGTAAACAATTTTAGTTTACTTGGAGAGACTCACTCACAGCAAGTAACAATGAAGATAATTTGCCTTGCAATTCTCCACACTAAATTGGACTAAATTGCCTTGCAATTCACACTGGCACTAATCTTTGCACCATGAAGGGAGACAAAGAAGGAAGGAAAGGGTGGGGGGAACTTCAAAGAACAAGGAACTTATTACCATATCTGAAACTACTGTACCTGAACAACTTTTAAACATGAATATGTATGTTTGTATCAGATATTTATCATCGCTGTAAAGAGTAAGATCTTTCAAAAGAACTGAAAAGTTACCCTCAGAGAGTTGAGGGGGTTTTTTGTTTGGGTATATATAAAACTGCTAGAAATCTACTTACGGCTGAGTGAGGTCACGAGTGATGAAGTCTGAACTCTTGAAGAGGAGGAAGATGTCACTGAGAGCTTTACATTTCAAAGAACTGTTCATTGCTATCCAGTAGGCATCCTAAACAAAAAAGGAGATTATCCAAAACGGCACCTTCACCAGCAGGAAGGAATGCAAGCTGCAGATCTAGCTAATTATTATACAGCATTTGAAATACAGACAGAAGATTATTTATTTTATGTTGAGGAAAACTTGATTTGCTGAAGTTTACATTACAAGAGACAGAATAGTTATTGCTCTTCTTAGGAATACTCCATTTAAAGCAGAGTGTATTCATTTAAAAAAAACAAGTTTTGCCTTCCTGTTCCAGGCACTTTCTTGGAATGCCTGACTGAACACAAGTTTCCCTTGGGAATATGATACAAACGCATTTGGGTGCATCTATCCTTAAAGTATAGTTAAGAGTACCTAAATATACCTAGAAGGAATCATAGAATGGTTTGGGTTGGAAAAGACCTTAAGATCACCCAGTTCCAACTCCCCTGCCATGGGCAGGGACACCTTCCACTAGACCATGTCACCCAAGGCTCTGTCCAACCTGGACTTGAACACTGCCAGGGATGGAGCATTTACCACTTCTTTGGGCAACCTGTGCCAGCGCCTCACCACCCTCACAGTAAAGAACTTCCTCCTTATATCTAACCTGAACTTCCCTTGGTTTATTGCTTTTTTTAAAAAATGGGGGGATTTTAACCTTTATCCCAGGCAGAGTTTCCAGCTAGTATCCTAAATGAGAACAGCCTGACCATCACACTCTTATCTGTGACAATGACAGGGGGCTTTATGTAAGAAAGCCAGTGCTGTCTTGCATCAGTCTCACCAAACAGTGCACCATCTAGCTCTAATCCACCAGAACAATTTGCTCTATCATACTTCACTGATATCTTGTCTATCACTTCTTCCTTCGTCACTACACTCTTCTACTTTCCAGTGCATTAAGATAAAACAAATAATCAAAGAAATCCTTATGATAACATCTGTTCCAAGTTTTGGGAGTCAGCATTCTTACCCTTGGAGCACTCCAGTTAAGTTTAGGAAAAACACTACCACCCAGGGAACTTATTGCTTCTTCAACTTTAGCTGTGAACTCAGGAAATTCAGGTGCCTGAACAAAGAACAACAACAACAAAAGTATCAGCTTCAATATATTTAATAGGGAAGAGTAGCCATCTTCCAAATACCATTAGAAATATTATAAACATATTAATAAATCAAACATATTATAGAAGGAATAAATGTGTCCAAAATCAGGAACCAAGAACCACCCCAAAGTACTGTATTTGTAGAAATAAATCACTTAAGAATCAACACTGACATTCAATCAGAGAAAATTGAGACTATGTCTCCAATTCTCTCATTAGTGGTAAGATTCCATGAATCTAAGGGAAAACCCAAAACTTCCTAACATTCCTCATGAAAGCTGCAACAGCTGCAAGTCAAATAAACAGACCTTAAACACCTACCTGTTGGTTTATACCTGATTATTGTATACAAATAACATCCAAGAAGATTTAAAAGAAGAAAGCTTTCAAAAAGTTTGTTAGAATTAAGCATCTCTAAAAATCTAAAATACAAATATTGTAGCATTCTGTCAAAGTATTAAAAGGTAGAAAGAGATAATTGCTGGTTTGTAATAGTTCTGCAGTTGCATTTAGGAACACAGTAAGAAAGCAAAAGTAAATAAGTCAATAAATAAGTGACAGCTTTTCATTGAAGCTTTAGTTTTACAAAATGGTATTAGTAATACTTTAACTCATCGGCTCTCACATTAGGTCTTGGAGTAGCTCCTTAGCAATATATTGCATCAAAACAGAGAACACACTGCAAAGGTATGGGTTGGGTTAGAAAATCTTGTCTGGTAAAGAACATTGTCAATATTGTAAACACAAGAGGAAAAAAGAAACTCCTCAGGATGCAATAAACTCTACTCTGAATGTGGTGCAGTAGAAAAAAACCCCAGATTGCCGACCTTTAAAATAATATGAAAGGATTTCAGGTATATGTCAAAGATTTTTCATGTAATAGGATTTATAACAAGCATACAAGAACACTGCTTCTCCTGAGTGTTTTGAAACTCAACTCAAAGATAACTTCTAGGCTAAAGCTAATTGATGTCTTTAAACCAACAAAGCCCTCACAGCCACACAAGTGACCAAACAAGTTCATACACTTTGGCATCTGCTTTCTGCAGCCCCCCCAAATCCAAACACTTGAGAAAACCCTCTTGCATTTTAGCACAATGACTTAGGCAGAACTTCAAACATTCTGAACCTTTCCTTAGTACATCACCTGGTCTCCATGGGAAACTAGCCCTGGAAAACTGAGAAAGCACTTCTCTTATTTTACTTTATCTTTAGAGCTTCAGTCAATTCTAGGAATTGTTCCTGCAAGAAGTAAAACCCTTCATCCACTGCATTCTGACCCAATCTCTTCCCGTTTTGACCCAAGCCAGGAGTCACACTGTATATGTAATAACAGCACATTCTAAACTTCCCTGGGGAAATGTTACCATCATGTCATTTGATTAATACAAGTGAAGAAATATACACAAGAAGACAGCTCTAAGGCTGCATAAACAAGCTCGATTTTAACATTTCTTAAATTCTGAATGCCCAACTTTGCAACCATCAATATTAATGCACATTTTTTTAAACAAAGATTTTTCTATAATCCCATATGCTAATTCTTCATCAGAACATAGACAGGGAAACAAGTTCTATGTGGCACCTCAGGCAGGTCTTCAAATCAAAATAATCACAACCACAGACCACTGCATTGCTCCCTGAGCCAAGAAACCAATACCAATATAACCTGGGATTTACCATGAGTAAGATATGAATGAATGCCCCAGGCTGACAGCGAATAGAAAACAGCAGTCTCCAGCCTGTCCCACTCTTCTTTACACTTAATGTTCCCTGGTATCTCCCTGTTCACCTTATGCATCACTACTTCACAGAATCCCAGACTGGTTTGGGCTAGAAGCGACCTGAAAACTCATCCAGCTCCAACCCCTGCCACGGGCAGGGACACCTTCCACTAGAGCAGGTTGCTCCAAGCCCCTGTGTCCAACCTGGCCTTGAACACTGCCAGGGATGGGGCAGCCACAGCTTCTCTGGGCACCCTGTGCCAGCGCCTCAGCACCCACATAGTGATCTACTTGATCCATTCTCATCTCCTATGGTAAATCCAGATGCAGCTCCCCACCCTTCTGCATTCTGCACAGGTCGTTTCTTCACTCTCTTCATCACTTTCCAAGTGGTAACAGTCAACACTTAAAAGTACAGAAAACTATTTCCATTCACTCACTGGCCTCAGAACAGTCCCTAGTTTTCAGGTAGAGAAAGCATATTTGCCTGGAGTCATGAGAGCAATCATGTATCAAATTTGCAAGATAGTAAAGAGCATATTGTGAAATTCTACTTACAAGAGCCTCTTTCTTTATCCAAATGTAGGTGTATTTTTGTAGGAGCTAGCCATGGGCACAAACCATAGAATCAACTAGGTTGGAAAACGTTCATTATTAACCATTTTCAAAGGTCCAGGTTTGACGAAAGACAAAGCCCTGCTAGTCTCTGAACAAGAGCCACCTTGGAGGCCAAAACACTGCTCTTCTTCCTCTACCCCTGCTTTTACTGCTGAGCACGATGCTATATGGTATGGAATATCCCTTAAGACAATTTAGGTCAGCTGTCCTGGCTCTGTCCTCTCTCCTCTTGCTTAGCCCTGCTGGGGAAGGGCATGGGGCAGAGCGGGAAAGGAGAAAGCTTTGATGCTATGCCAGCAGTGTTCAGCAACACCTGAAAGTTAACTCCATCCCAGCCAGCCCCAGTAAAACATTAGCTGTAAACATCACAATGCTTACATAGCTAAACTGAAACCACTTGGCCTGTACCCTTCTGATGGGTATCATACACGTATTTCTTTATTGTGTTGTCTACTGTAATGAAACCTGATTCTAAAGTTTGATATTTCTGTAGCTGCACTAGCATGAGATTTGCAAAAGATAAGATGGATACCAAAACCCTAGTTCTGACTAATTTACGATCTAAAGCATCTACTTTATCAAAGCTTAGATATTTGAACTGAAGCTATTAGCATGTGCAAATCTGGCATGAAATAGTTTTATAATCTAGGCTATAAATTCTGTGCTAGCATATGCATGACTCAGATCAGGGCTGTGTTTATATTGCACCTAATACATTGTGAGCAATTCAATGCTGTTGAACATGAGGAAGCTGATAGGAGTGAAGTAACAGTATCAATGGCAGACAAGTGACACAAGTATATTAACTCTGACGATGATAGGGCAAGAGCAAGTTTCAAAAAAGATGTAAAAACAGATGGGGTTGTTCAGCCTGGAGAAGAGAAGGTTCTGGGGAGACCTTAGAGCAGCTCCCAGTGCCTAAAGGGGCCTGCAAGAAACCTGGAGAGGAGCTTTTGACAAGGGCATGTGGGGATAGGACAAGGGGGAAAGAGGGGAGATTTAGGTTAGACATTAGGAAGAAATTCTTCACTATGAGGGTGGTGGCACAGGGTGCCCAGAGAAGCTGTGGCTGCCCCATCCCTGGCAGTGTTCAAGGCCAGGTTGGACACAGGGGCTTGGAGCAACCTGCTCTAGTGGAAGGTGCCTCTGCCTGTGGCAGGGGGTTGGAACTGGATGAGCTTTAAGGTCCCTTCCAACCCAAACCAGTCTGGGATTCTACCATCAAAGATGCCTGCTTGGTATCCATCATGATCCTGAATTCTAAGCCAGGCACAGCGTAAGGAGAGCATAAAGACAGGAAAAGAAGGAGAAAAAAAAAAATGATAGCAAGAGAAAGGAAATAATGGCACAGCACAGGTGTAAGAGCAGATTTGAAAACTGAGCTGCAGGGGCTTTGTTTCTTCTGTATCCAGTCTGATTAAGTAATTGGGAGATATTCAAAGTGGTGAAAATGAAAGACAGCTATATTTAGAGCCATACTCCAGTTCATTTCCTATAGTCTAACAAGTGTGTGATTGTTGGGGATGAAGAAAAGCATTTTATTTTTAGTTAAACAAAATTAAGCCAGCAAAACTTTTTTGAAGTTACATATATCCGCACTGCCATCTGCCTAGAATGGTCTGAAGAACATTAAATACAGCAACAGATATCTCTAACTGGCAACTAGTTTGTATCATGAGGTTGAAGAAAGGCAAACCTACATGTTAGCACCTTACCTTAAGTGTTGTAGTATTCTCATCATCTGACCACTGTTAAAAACAAGAAGAAATCAAGGTTACTGGTCTTCTGAGCAACTTTATCATTTATGAGAACATCAGAATTCATCTAGCTTCCTAAAACATGTGGATCAAATCACTGCCCTGAAGCTCCAGTAGCATAACATCACAATCCTTCAGTTAATACAGCTGTAAATGAAGACAGGAAAAATATTGTATATTCAGCAAAGTACTATTCTAAAGCATGGATAAAGGAAGACACCTGTGTATTTTAATTGTGATTTATACCACAAACTTGGACATTTCAGAACGCCACAGCCTTCCCTGTCTAAAGCCTGTCTCCAGCACTTCCATCCTTTGACAAATGATCCATTAGTTTCACTTATATTTCTTTTTCATCCCATTTTGTACCTTCTGTCAACTTTTACTTATATTTTTCAGCATTTTTCTTCTGGAATACACTTCTGAGCTACTGTGGCGACAGATGCTTTAATTGTTTTTTGAAATAACTCTTCCAAATGTTGTACTCCTGTCTTTTCAGGGCGTGAAACAGCATTAAGTTCAGTTCCAACATCCTTCAACATTCTCTGCTCCTTATTACAAACACAATTATCAAGAAATAATAAGAGAGCAGTCTTTATGAAAGAGCACAGAAACATTTTAAACCTTCCATGACACTATAAATAATGTTTTTAAGGTTTTTTTCAAGGCAACTACCACATGATTATTCTTTCTGTGAAGCACTCTCCTCACCTATAAATTATGCAGAAAAGGATACACGTTCATATTTTGCTCAAGACACTTGTCATTAAGTTGTTTTTTATACTGACCTGTATTTCCTCTGCATCATCACTCCCCTCCTGAGCATGACTTGGTGGATCTTCTCTGAAACAAAAAATAAGCCAGAAAAAAAATTAGGCACTAGAGTTTAACTTGACCATATCACTCATAGAGTCATAGAATGGTTTGGGTTGGAAAGGATCTTAAGATCATCCAGTTCCAACCCCCTGCCATGGGCAGGGATGCCTCACACCAGACCATGTCACCCAAGGCTCTGTCCAGCCTGGCCTTGAACACTGCCAGGGATGAAGCATTTACCACTTCTTTGGGCAACCTGTTCCAGCGCCTCACCACCCTCACAGTAAAGAACTTCTTCCTTATATCCAACCTGAACTTCCCCTCTTTAAGTTTAAGCCCATCACTCCTTGTCCTATTACAACAGTCCCTGATGCAGAGTCCCTCTCCAGCATCCTCGTAAGCACCCTTCAGATATTGAAGGTTGCTCTGAGGCAGCATCTACCAGCTGTTGATCTCAAAATGGTTTTGTAAGAAGATTAAGCCTCAAAACCCCTGGCAGAGAAAAATCAGAGCAAGCCAGTACAGAAAACTGAAAACCAAGCACCCTGGCATTAGACTTGCGCCCTACCCAAAACACTTTGCTTCTTTCAAATTAGCAGATCTGTTCAGAACTTTCTGTTCTGAAAATGCGGCAACTGAAGCTTTTCAACTCCCTATGAATGATTCTTTTCCAACGTCACTGTACTCTGACAGCAGCACAAATTAAACTTTTATTTAAATTCTCTTTGCCTCCATACTGCTTTTCCAAGGAAAAATTCATAAAACTTTAGTTTCAGATGTTGATCTGTGAATTTCTGGGTCTGAAAAGAAAACGTCCTCCCACTCTACGCAACAAAAAGATCCTACTAACATAGTTATTAGTTTCTTCCTGAAAAGTTCCTTTTTCTACACAGATGGGATAGTTGTAAGCAAGCGCTACAAAACAAGAAAGCACTTGACTGCAAATATTCCCTCGAAATTTTAGGTGACATTTGAAGTTTTTAGCTAGTACAACTGAGTGTGAAGATCTTAAAGGAGAAGACCAAGCTCTTGAAGACTTATTCAGCAAGTCAGTATAGAAAACAGCTTAAGTTAAAACGTAGGTCTCTGTCAAAAGTCAACTCTTCAACAAGCTAAGTCTCTGCAGCCCCTTAACGTACTTCCATAGGGATTAAACTATCAATTCAGGTTTTGAGATCTAGAGCTCAGATATTGGATCACTGAAGATTAAAAGCGATCTTGGCCTTGAATGCAATATCACATTCACTTGTAGCTAAGAAAGTTCAACTCAAAGAAAAACTGGTTTCTAAAAGGGATTTTCAATTGGAAGCATCTTAAAAAGCATAATTTAAGTCAATTCTCCAGCTGTTCATTATTGGACTGAAGAGAGCCCAAAATGTTTGTGTAACACAGCTGTAAAGTCAGTTGCAGCTTTTCTGAAGGCTTATTACAAAATAAATAGCTGCTGCTAAAGAAGTTGCACAATTCTGCAGAAGCAGGTGACAGAAATGCTTCTTATACGAAATGGTTTAAAAACAATTCTAATTTTCTGGATACCTTTTATTAAAAAAAAAAAGGAATAAATTATAAAAGACCTTTCATCTTTCCAGGGTGTTTAAACAGCTTCAGTTTTAAATAAATTGATTCCAGAGAAATTAGACACAGCTCCCTTACCCTCACAGCCTAATTGGTTGCTCTGTGAGAGGCAAACTACTAGTTAGAAAATGATGGAGTGTGGACTGGTTTCTGGGTCTGATCATTAGCAAGGTGTAGCACGCAATAATCATTGTACAAGGAAGCCATACAATGAGATTCTAATCAGAAGACAAAGAACAAGGCCTAGGTTCTTACCAAGTGTTACAATATCTATCCACCTCATTCTTCTCCATCCAAAATCTTGGCATAGGGATACAAACATACACGACATTCAGCCTTGCCACACGCATGGATTATGTGTATGTGAATGATTATATGAACTCAGTAATTACTAGGATTTTATATATAACATCCAGACTTTGATATGCTCGAGAGGTGGGCCAGTGCAAACCTCATCAAATCCAACAAGGGCAAGCGCAAGGTCCTGCACCAGGGTCAGGGCAATCCCAAGCACAGATACAGGCTGGGCAGAGAATACACTGAGAGCAGCCACGAGGAGAAGGACTTGGGGGTGCTGGTTGACGAGAAGCTCAACATAACCAACAATGTGCATTTGCAGCCAGAAACTAACCGTGTCCTGGGCTGCATCGCAAGAAGTGTGAGCAGCAGGTCAAGGGAGGTGATTCTCCCCCTCTACTCTGGTCTCATAAGACTCCTCCTGCAGTCCTGTGCCCAGCTCTGAGGCCCCCATCAAGGACATGGACCTGCTTGAGCAAGTCCAGAGGAGGCCACAAAGAAGATCTGAGGGCTGGAGCACGTCTACTATGGAGGCAGGCTGAGAGCTGGGCTTGTTCAGCCTGGAGAAGAGAAGGTTCCAGGGAACCCTAAAGGGTGCCTGCAACAAAGCTGAAAAGGGACTTTTTACAGGCCATGTAGGGATAAGATAAGGGAGAATGGCTTCAAGCTGACAGAGGGGAGATTTAGATTAGACATTAGGAAGAAACTCTTTACTATGAGGGTGGTGGCACAGGGTGCCCAGAGAAGCTGTGGCTGCCCCATTCTTGGCAGTGTTCAAGGCCACACTGGATGGGACTTGAAGCAACCTGCTCTAGTGGAAGGTGTCCCTGCCCGTGGCAGGGGGTTGGAACTGGATGAGCTTTAGGGCCCCTTCCAACCCAAACCTTTCTATGATTCTATTATATTGACAATTAAACTCAAGCAACATCACTTTACCTCTGCATAAGGCAGCGGGCACATTAGTGGTGTAGGAGATGTTAACTCTGAACTGAGTTAACCATATCAAAGCGACCAAAGCAAACCAGCAGGCTGGGCACCCAAGAGACTGGTAAACTCCACAAAGAAAGACAGAGAAAAACTGAAAGAACTGTTTCCACTTGGTCTAGAATGAATGTATAGCATGGATTTTAGGTTCTGCATCAGGCACAGCAAGTCGTTTCATTGACAGCACCAGCCTGCTCACATGCTCATACAGTGTGAGCTTTACTGCAGCTAGACTAGTCAAATTTTAAACTCATTATGCAAGATATGATACGTGTAAACAAAATAGTGCTGTGAACATATCAAATAGTATTGCTAGTCGGAGGGGAGAGGGAAAACACTCTTTACCTTCCCGAAACCACAAGCGTTCCATCATCCAGCAAATATTCTTTCACATTCTCTGGTAGGGGAAGTATAACACTAGAAAAAATATGAGAATTTCTTTAATAACTTATTATGAATATTATTTGTTAAAATAATAAGAGTTGAATACAAATAATGTGTCTTAAAACATACCATTATTTAGATGTGTTTTATTATTCTCTAACGCTATGAAAAAACCCATTTCTCTGTCTCCCTTCTCACTCCTTCCCACAAATCAATGCCCATTTTCCCTCCAGGGAAGTAGAGGAGAAAGAGGCAAAAATCTTAAGTGAAATGCACAAAAATGCCACACTCCTTCAAAACCCCAAGGAATTCCAAGAAAGAGTGCATGTGGAGAAGTGGACAACATGTTGCCCAATCTAAAGCTTTCCCTTCCGAGATGCAACCCAAAACTTGCATATACCACCCGCATGTTTCAAAAGTGCAGGACTATCACTAAACTTATCAAACATACGCATGTGCTAAACTCTACAAACCATAAAAGATTAAGTGCTTTGATTACCAAAAGCCTGTTGTCAGCACTTTTTGATCCAACTAGCTCAAGCTTGACTTTCCCGAGTTACTGGCAGTTCTCAAAACCATCTCGTGACCTGCAGCAGCACCTTAGAAACTGCAGAATTTGCTGCAGCTTCCAGAAATACACAGAAACACGAAGTGAGCCACTTGGTTTGGGTGTGCTCAGCCTCAGTTTCTCTGAGCAACCCAGCGGGCACAGCAGTGATGTGGGTATCCAGCCTTCCCCACCTCCATCCCAGCTCTGCCCCACACAGGTCCCTTCTATCTCACCCAACCCTGCCACAACACAAGCTCATTTCCAACACAACCCAATGGACACCAGCCCCACACCTCTCCCCACCTTCACCCCACACGCTCTTCTCCCGGCCTAGGCCTGCGCCCAGCCCAGCCGCACTGCGCGCCCCTCGCTCCCCTCACCTGCGGATGGTGACGGCCCGGAAGAGCGGGTACCACACGGAGAACTGGCAGTGCACCACCTGCTCCTTCTTCATCCTTCCCCTCCACCCGAACCGGCCCGGCCCGCTTCTCCCCGCCGCTCCCGGAAGCTCCCGCTCCGCCCGGAACCTCTCCCGGCGCTCCCGGCGCTACCCGGGCCGCCATCGCGGGTGCACACGGCGCGGCTCCGCCTCAGCGGTGACCTCGGTTCACCTCAGGCGCCGCCTCACCGCTGACCGCTCCCGGTGCTGTTCCCGCTCCAGGTCCCGGCTCCCCTCAGCAGCCGGGCCGCTCTCCCGGCCTCGTACGGGTGCGTGGCCCGAGCGGGGGGTTCCAGGGTGGCTTTAAGGGAGCTGCGGGTGTTTTTCCTGCCTGGCAGGTTTTGTTTTCCCGCTTTGTGTTTGCTTGTGTAAGGTTTTATCTCTGCAGCGTTATAACGGAGCTCTGCAGCGGTAGAGCTGCCTTTCTCTCGTCAAGCAGGGCTGCGTTTTGGTTTATTACTGTTATGCCCCATCCCTGGCAGTGTTCAAGGCCAGGTTGGACACAGGGGCTTGGAGCAACCTGCTCTAGTGGAAGGTGTCCCTGCCCATGGCAGGGGGTTGGAACTGGATGAGCTTTAAGGTCCCTTCCAACCCAAACCATTCTATGGTTTTGGGGAGGGTCGAGTAATGACTGAATAATGCATTCTTTTTAAGCTGTTATCTCTTTGCATGTTGTCCCCTGTGTGGAAGGCTGGGTTGCTTCCATGCTCTCACATCTGCCATTTGAAGCTGCCTCCCCAAGCCCTCACACATCAGTTGTCTGGAAGGTTGATAACAATATGGAGATGCCACTCATCCTCTTCTGCTTATACAAAATGGTTTTTGTTGTTGTCTGTTCTGCAGGGCAAGAACCAGTTATTTTTCCATATTCTCTTTGGTGCTGAGAGCATCATCCACATTGCTAAGTACCATGACAAAGATGAAACATTTTTTTCCCCCACATTTTCCTCTCCTTCTCTCATCAACTTCCACTAATTAATTGAGTTTGTTGCTAGAGTCATATTGCTGAAATCTCAGTGCACTGACTGATGGTAACAAGTTTAAAGTGACTTAGGAGCTTCTGTGATGTTTACCCTCAGCATACTGTTGGTATCATGCATAAAGCTCTGCCAGTGTCGCTTTCTGCTCATTGTTTATAAGAAATGCTGTATTTTGTTTTATCTTTAGCTTGCCTTAGGGCACCATTGCTGAGTTTACATTAAACCTGGTTGCTGTCAGCTGGGTTGTGGAGTTTGGATCAGAGAATAGCTTTTGAAAAGTGATTTAGAAAAGCTAATCCCTCTGTCATGACTTGGATAGAGGTTAAGGTAAAGCCCTCATAGCTTGGCTACGCTCTAAGCTGATTCACAGGCTGCAGTTGGCTTAAGATTTTAATTCCTGGGAAGGATAATTTGGAAGCTGTAGAATGATGAGATCTTTTGTTGAAAAGAAGCTACTCAGTAAAGTAAAAAGCCATAGGAATAAAGTTATACTTTTTATAAATGGTATGCCCTTTCCTGGTCTGAGTTTGACCCCACGTGAAATAAATGGAACAAGTAGCCTGATTTGCCAGCAGAAGAACCTTGCTGCCTGAGGGCTACAAGACAGGGTCTATTGTGAAACCTAACACAGGGCTTTAGAAACCTAACACCGTAGTGTTAAGTTTAATTCTCAGTTGGAGCTAATTTTGTTTATGCACAAAAGGTGTTGCCACCCTTGACAGTGTGACTAATGTGAGGTACCAGAATTGCAGCCTTCATTTAACCAAATGGTGTTTCAGCTTTCTAACAGCAGAAATTCTCACTCGCATTCAGTCTACTGAATTTGGGAAAAATTCCTTTTTTGGTGGAACTTTTTAAGATGTCGCTCAAACATAGAGTTATTGCACCCACTTGTGGAGGAAATCAAAACCACAGAAGCTGCAGATGAGTTCCTCTCTAGTTTAGGTTTTAGTGATAATTCAAACCACTGAAGCTGTATAATTTTTTGTTGTTTTCAGTCATAAGCCACCCTTGAATCTGTCCACTGCAGAAGAGAGAAAACTGTGTTGAAAACTTCTGCCATGAGATGAGCTTCTAGTATGGTTTTGTAACTGATACAGGTAAGTATTAATACTGTTCTACAAACCATTACTGTAGCAGCTTGTTTGACTTAGGGTACAATTGGGGTTAATCCACATTTGAGAAAGATGCACTGATACTTCCAAACTTATGTAGAAAAATTAGATGATCAATGGAGCAGGATTTCCTGTGAGGGGAGACTAAAAGATGAAGATTTATGGAGCCTTATCAAAAAAAGGAGTTTAACAAGGATATGGTTTGCTATCTGCTCTCTCGATATTTTTATACAGTCAATCAAAAAAGCTCTAATTCTTCCCAAACAGGAGGTGTTGTAGGTAGGTATATGAGGGGTTTCTATTTTTAAAGCTGTAAACTTTCAGCATCACACAGAGCCTCCTTTGGCTGTTTACTCTGGATGATGAGGAATCTCTTGGAACTGCTATGCTGGGATGCACTTCTTTTGCATAGGTTTGGTGGAAAGCTTGATCTTGTATTTGAGAGCCACGGCAAGGGACATGGCTGTTGTCCAGCTACAGCTCTTACATCCTGAGTGAAGAGAGTTTGCTGGCTCAAGAACAAACTGGTAACAGCAAACTGAACTAATGTGGGGTAGAAATTGAATGATAAGTGAGGTTCTAGAACAGTTTTTCTTACAAGTAGTAGTAAGGTAGATAGAAAACCTACATAGTTATAAGATGGAGCTTCATTGTTTTAAGCAAGGATTATAGAACATATTTTTGAAAGAACAGAATTGGGTTTAATAGGTCAGGGTTTCTTTTCAGGACTTATGTTGCATAAAAACAACCTGAACGTTAGACCACTTTATCCAACAAGACTGTCTTAAGAAAGAGCCTGCCCTGTGGACATGCTGTGGAAATGGATTTATGTACGTTAGTTTTAATCCTGCTGATAAACAGAGCTATTTTGTAGGACCTATTCCCTTTAACTACTTTGTGGAATTAAAAGCAAATCTAATATGTAAGAAAGCTGATTGTTGCTGCATGCTCTTAAATGTTTCACAAATGTGGAGTAGATGTTATCTGAAAAGGATGTAGATGAAGTAAGAAATGAAAGTGCCATAATTGGGTATGACAGAGTGGTCACTTGCTTCTGGTACTGTTTATTGCTGAAGACCCCAGTCTGAAGTCATCAGAAAGATTCCTGTTGACTTTATGGCAACTTTACAAGCATCAGTGCTAAGAATTACAGAGATCTTTAAGATTAGCCCATCTCTCCTGGGGTTTAAACTGTTTCACTTCTTTGTCCTGTCTTTTTACTCAGGATTCATGCTGATTTTCAGGACTTCTGAATTACAACTTAAAGTCAGAGTTGAGCTTCCTTGAAATAAGAGCTTCTGTGCTGAAAGTGCCCCACAGCTCCGCAGTGAGACGGGGGCTAATGGTGAATCTCTAATGCATGTATTTTAGTGCTGCCTGATGTGGCTTTCAACTAGAACTGGGTTGGGAGAGTGAATGGACAATCTTATCTTCTTGCAGAGCTGAGGCACTGAGCTGCAGGTGCAGAGCATTGCTTTGGGCACGTGGTCAGTTGCCTTTTGGACAGTGTTAGCCACATCATCGCCAGTAAGCACGACTGACGTGCTGTGGTCACGCTAACTGCATGTGCCACCTAGGCTTGCAACACAGGTGACTTTTTGACCTTGTTTTTTGGGGAAGGATTGAGTCATTTAGGTGTTTGTGATGCGTGGAAGGTGGAGGTAGGCTCTAGTTCTGACCCTTTCTCAATAGCAGACAGATTTTACCACCAAGATCTTCTTGATATAAGGTTTTTTCCCACTTTGACAGTGGAGTGCGTAGGCCTGTTGTGGCAGTGCTGTCTTGACAGAGCACTTCACCCACATCAGGATGAAACAATTTGACTGAAACGGATCAATTTCATCTCTGTGTATGTCTGACCTTTGAATAGTTAAGCAGGGTGTCTTCAGCCAGCGTAGCCGCTTGGCAGCTGATTGGACTGTTACAACTATGTAAGTCAGGGCCCTGACCCAAACTTCTGCTTCTCCTTGAATTATTCGACTCTGAAACCATCAGGTGGAGCTGAAAACTGAACTGACTTGCCATCACATGTCCCTAACTTTCTCCAGCAAGTTTTATTTGTTAATTTAGAATGCAGAACCTTTTAACTTTTCTCTGAAAGCAAATATTGACTTTGTTTTATAGTAACCTGGACTTTGCTCAGGAGGGGAAAGGCCTGACGTTCCTGAAAATGGCAGCTGAGACATCCACAGAAGTTCCAAAACCTGCTAGACAGTTCGTCCTGAAGGAAGAGGTACAACACGCTTGGCTTTGGCACGTTCTGTTGTTAAATGACGATTTGAGACTGAGCAGAGTTCGGTGACTGCAGAGTAAGAAATGCTATAGATGCTGTGTGCTTGTAAGAATCTGTTCAATAGACAAAACACTTCTTCCTGATGGGCAGAGAGTTTCAAAGAGGGTGGCATTTCTCTTTGTTGAAATAATCAACAATTATCAGTGGGGAAAGAGGAATCTACAGTGTTGCATTATTTTAAGCTGCTTTTCAGGGGGGACTTTGCAGTTGTTTCTTGTGTTGTCTGTCCAGGCTGTTTGCAGAGTTCGGTAGTAATGCTGATACCTCTGAGAGACTGTACCATCGGTGGATCATGATGCTCAGCCTTGGTTTCCATTCCTTCAAGATGATGAAGGCAACTAGGAGTTGCCTTCACATTTAGGATTGTACCTTCTTTGATGCTTTCTGCAAGGGTTTGAATTTAGAGAATTGCTCTTTAAAGACATTAGTAAGGAGGTAGTAAGAGCTTTCAAATAATATTGTGCTCACATCTTCACAGAATCAGAAGATATTAAGTCCCAAGGAAGGAATTTGGAGGTAATCCTGGGTGTTTATTAGGAGCACCCTCATTTAAACTGCCTCTATTTGTTTCTCTTCTCCTTTGAGTAGATTCTTAGAAGTTAACCTTTGGTGTTAAAGTGGCAACAGCATCACGCTGTTGCTGTAACATGAATGTAGTTTCTTTTATCCAGCATTCCTTCCTTGGAATGAACACCCAGTCTTGTAATTTCTCTAGGTTTCAAGGTAAAAAACTTTTCAGGAGACAAGAGACTTGTGGTGTTGGAGTCTGTTTATGGCTCTTCCCATGGGATGGTTGTTTAATGTGAACATTTCTCAAGCATAAGGGGTTTAATCCTTCTAAGCTTTTGGGGTTTTCTATAAAGACCTGTGTTTTTGCAGGCAACATTTTAATTTTATCCTCTTTTTTTCATAATGCCTCTTAGTTCCTCTCCTTGGGAATGTTGTACTCCCTGGTGTCATTGGAAGTTTGGAATTAGCTTTTATTATTTTAAGCTATTTAATTTGTTCGGTCATTCTGTGGAATTAATACAGGAAAGTATTAACCATGCCTCTGCCAGTGGCCCTTGTATTGAAAGTGGTTCTGTAACTCTTCAGTAGCTGCATGGTCTGATGTTGGAATATCTTCTTCCATCAAAGTGGAGCTGATTTTGTTCTTCCTGTTTCTGGGAGCTCTGTGGCAGGCTAAAAGCTGTACTTAGGAATACCTGATTGAAACCAAGGCATTTTGTTTGATGTTGCTTCTTTTGTACCCTACTTTTTATTTTTCTTCTGTCTTTTTGGAGTGTGGACAGGTCTCGTTTCTTACAGACCAGGGATTGCTTTTTCCCTGAAGATTCCTGGGGACAATGATGTTGTTCTGACTGCAGCCATTTCCCCCTTTCTGCTTAGCAATAACTTGGTGACAGGGGGAATGATCCTCCAGTTCTGTTGAATGCTGCAGCGATATGGGACCACCTGTAATCTATCTCTTTGTGTTCTCTGCAATGTTTAAAGACATTCATGAACACAAAACATTTGTGTTTACTTCACTGAAGTGTATTCCTCTCTTTGGACAACCACTGGAACATGATTTTCATCTATTTTTCTTCTGGATCTTCCTGTACTCTAGTTCTGCACTGACATAGGAGCTATTTAAAGTACACCTAAATGCTTCCAAACTGAATTATTTCTTGTCTCTGTAAGGAGCACAATATCTTTTATCTCCTTTCCTGCTGGTTTTGTGACCACAAAGCCATTAGTAGGCCTTTTCGAGAACACAGAGCTCTCCTTTTCCAATTCCTGTTACATGGAAATATTATGCTTTCCAAAAGAAATGCCAAAACTCCTACATGTAAAACACGTGTGGCAGGTTTGCAACCATGGGAGTGCTACTGTTACTTCAATTGCCTGGCAAATAGTTCTTCCGAAGAGCACATTACATGAGTTCATCCAGCTCATTTATAATTTCCTGGATACTTGAATCGCTTCTGGTTTGACTCCTGCTCCCAACTGGTGCTGTGCTGTGCCTGTGCACCCTAATTAGAGCTGCATCATAGGTTACATTTTGTTTCTCTACATTCTTTTTTCAGTTGGTGAATCTCTCACTTTCAAGTTCAAGATCTGCATGGCCACACAGGCCCTATTAGCTCCTGACCTGCGCTAGAGCATTCCAGTCTGCCAGCCACGTGAATGGCCTCTCAGACTTCATCCTTTGCTACAATTTTATGTTTTGGGGTTTTTTTCCAGATCCTCATTTCATAGAATCATCAAATCATAGAACAGTTTAGGTTGGAAGGGACCTTAAAGCTCATCCAGTCCCAACCCCTGCCACGGGCAGGGACACCTTCCACTAGAGCAGGTTGCTCCAAGCCCCTGTGTCCAACCTGGCCTTGAACACTGCCAGGGATGGGGCAGCCACAGCTTCTCTGGGCACCCTGTGCCAGCGCCTCAGCACCCTCACAGGGAAAAGTTTCTTCCTCCTATCTAATCTGAATCTCCCCTCTGTCAGTTTAAAGCCATTCCCCCTTATCCTGTCACTAGTTTTTGTAAACAGCCCCTCTCCAGCTCTTTTGTCAGCCCCTTTAGGCACTGGAGCTGCTCTAAGGTCTCCCCTTAAGGAGCCTTCTCTTCTCCAGGCTGAACCAGCCCAGCTCTCTCAGCCTGGCTCCAGAGCAGAGCTGCTCCAGCCCTCAGAGCAGCTGGAGCCTCCTCTGGGCTCACTCCAACAGCTCCATGTCCTTCTTGTCTTGGGGGCCTCATTGCTGGGCACAGGACTGCAGGAGGGGTCTCATGAGAGCAGAGTAGAGGGGGAGAATCCCCTCCCTTGACCTGCTGCTCACGCTTCTTGGGATGCAGCCCAGGACACGGTTAGTTTCAGGGCTGCAAGTGCACATCGTTGGTCATGTTGAGCTTCTCGTCAACCAGCACCCCCAAGTCCTTCTCCTCGTGGCTGCTCTCAGTCTATTCTCTGCCCAGCCTGTATCTGTGCTTGGGATTGCCCTGACCCCGGTGCAGGACCTTGCACTTGCCCTTCTTGAACTTGATGAAGTTTCCCCTTGCTTACACTTGCCCCGTTGCTGTCAGCAATGTGTCTCATTAGATAATGGGAAGTGCTTTGTTCATCTTCCTGTTTCCTTCTGGTTTCTGTGGTCAGACCTATGGCCAACTTGATACAAGATTCTACAGACCATCCTGTCTGCCCATACCTTCAGCAAACCTTAAAATACAAGTTACATTAAAAGGAGTAATTTGCTGGGCTAATACCCAGGGCAAATAAACTCATTTAGCTCAGAAAAGACACTTTGTAATAACATTAATGCCAAACTCTCAATCAGCAGCTCAGAAATGCTGAAAGGGCAGGTGTGCATCACTGCTTACAGAAAACAGCAGTTCCACAAGGCCACGGTCTGAAATCACAGCAAGAAACGTTTCAGAACAGTTTGGTTTTCAGTCTTGCATGCTCAGGCATAGGCCATGCTCTCTGAGAAGTGGGCAGTCATGATCACCAGCGTAGCTGAAGTCTGTGCAGACCAGTCACCCTTTTTCATTTGAAACATGACCTTTGCAAAGGCCTTCTAAAAAAGATGAGGACTTTCCAGTGCATAAAATCCCAGTGAATTCATTGAAACTTGCTTATAAAGTCACTTTAAGAGAAGTTACTGGGCTTATCTTCTGTTCCTATTCAAGAACTTGGAGTAAATGTGTTGTTTCTGGATTAGCTGCAGGAGTGTTGTTGCATGTTCCTGCAGGTATTCCACTGCTGAGAGTTTGTCCTCAAAAGCATCCAAAAATAGACGCGTTGTTTCTCCCTTTAGTTCCTAAATTGGGATTAATCTTATAATGTATTTAACCAAATAAAATTGTGTATTTCAGGTAATTGCAGAAAGAAAATGGTTGAAGCTTGAAGAAACAACTTACACTGATCCCTTTGGTAAAACCAGGTAACTGCCTCTCTGGCATTTCAGATTCCTGTACTGTTCCCAATCACACAGCCTAGCCCCAGGCTGGAGAACAGGAGCATTCCAAACCTGTTACTCAACACAAGATGAGAGTTGTTCACTCTCCAATTCCTTTAGAGTTTGTACTGTTTGGATGAAAAAACCTCTTACTCTAGCAGAAGTGCTGGCATGTGGGATTGAACTGGCCTCCTAAATCCTTCTGGGCACACTGGACTCTGGTTTACTTGGCATTTCCAGTGCCTTGCAACTGGGCAGAAGCAAGTTCTAGCCACACAACTAGACTGTGATGGCCAGAGTCTGCCCCATGGCTTTTTTGGTTCTTCACTGAGGCTCCTTTTCTCCTGCTCATGGTGCTGGTACTACTGACAAATGACTGTCCTCTCATGTATTATCATGCCTGTCCAATCCTTTGGCATGCCTTAGTTCTGCTGTATTTTTCTAGGTGTGACAATGTGGTTTTACATCCCTCGATGTGTTAGATTCTCTGCTGCTGGACTTCTCCAGTGCCTCCCAATTGATCAGCACAGAAGCCTTGTAAAAAATAGCCAAGATTGGAGTGTTTGTGAAAGGATTTTTATTGCTGGTGGATTTGGGGGGTTTTGCTCATCCCATCGCTTACTTTGAGAGAGAAGCTTTGGTCTTCCCTGCCTGTGTGCTCCTTGTGCGCTCACGTAACCAAGCTAAGCATATTTATACTATATAAACCTTATGTAAAAGCAGGATAAAAGATAAAATGCACATGCTTTTGTTACAAATCTGACATGTTTTATGTATGAATTGCTTTATTTTTGCACTTTTCCAGGATCACTTGTACAAGACTTGCCTGTTTTGTGACAATCACTCATATCTTCCCTTTATTTTTAGTGATCTTAAACAATCCCTAATCAACTATTTTCTCTCTCCCTCCTTTAAATAGGCTGATCAAAATTATACTACAGACATTTTACAGTGCCAGTATGTGCCAGGGCCTGCCTAAGGCTGACTGCTTGCTTATAGGGCCTCACTGTGTGATGGTTTATTTTGCTTCTAAATGAAAGTATCAATCAAGGGTAGAAGACAACTTACATATTCATTTGTTCTTTCCTCTGTGTTAAACAGAACTTGGGAAACTGTAAAGCGTACTAGCAACAAAAAGGGGGTCTCAGCTGATGGTAAGACATTGGTGCTTTTGTTTGCATTTTTTCCTGGGAAAGATCTTGTGATAAACTCACAGACCTTAAAGCAGCTTCCAGTGCTTAAAGGGGCTGAAAAGAAAGCTGGAGGGGGGATTTTTACAAGGGCAAGTAGTGACAGGACAAGGGGGAATGGCTTTAAACTGAAAGAGGGGAAATTAAGGTTAGATATAAGGAAGAAGTTCCTCCCTGTGAGGGTGCTGAGGTGCTGGCACGGGGTGCCCAGAGAAGCTGTGGCTGCCCCATCCCTGGCAGTGTTCAAGGCCAGGTTGGACACAGGGGCTTGGAGCAACCTGCTCTAGTGGAAGGTGTCCCTGCCCGTGGCAGGGGTTGGAACTGGATGAGTTTTCAGGTCCCTTCCAACACAAACCACTCTGTAATTCTATGAATGAATGAAGATGTGGAACAAATAGCTGAGCAGTGTTTGCCATACCTCTGAGCTAACGAAATGCAAAAATGTCAGTGTTGAAGAGCCAGAACCTTACTGGTAGGAGTGTTTTCCCAAGATCATTTTATTCCCTTTAGAACAGTGGAACAATTTCAAAGATGTCCTGGGTGCCCTGGCAGAGAGAAGCTCACAGCCTGGTGAATAGGGCCTGCTGTGAGGGGCTTGGGATACAGTTCTTTTTGGGAGATGATTTAGCCATGAAGGGAATGAGTAGGGGAGTTCCATGCATTGGCTCTCAAACAATCTGCAGGCAAGAGAGCACTTCACTGGGTACTGGTGGGCTGAGTCAGTCTTGCTTGGTACATGTGGCTCGTTTGCTGTTTGAAGATCCCATTTTGGGCTTTTATCTCTCACCATGCTTGATAGAATGAGGTTAAATCCATAGCTCAGCATTCTGGAGCAGGCATCTAAACGTTTAATGCCCAGAGTAACAGTGCTTGTGCTCCTTTCCAGATCTAGCACCAAGTACTTTCTGCTGTGCTCTCATTCTATGTCCTTGTGTCTTCCGTGGCTATTCGTAGGTGTCGCAGTGATAGCGGTGCTACAGAGAACCCTCCACTACGACTGCATTGTCCTCGTGAAGCAGTTCAGGCCCCCAATTAATGGCTATTGCTTGGAATTTCCTGCAGGTAAGTGGTTGGAGCATTAGGATGCCACAGAAAGCTGACAGCTAAGTGTGTTTAGATGTGCTTGGAGTGTCAGTCTCAATGAAGCAGCTCTAACTGGAAAACCGTGGTGAGCTCTGTAGCTCAGTGTGCTATTCCCAAATAGGAATATTTGGTGATGAAGGATGCAAAATGGGCTCGTTTTAGCAGATTGGAGACATTTTGCACAGCAGTCTGGTAGAATATTGCATTTCCCTCCACTCCTTAAGAGTCAAAGCATTTGGCTTCTTTCCCTCATGAGGATATTAATGCTGTTTCCTGGGAAGGTGGCAGATAATCAGCCTGGGAAGGCTTCTGTAGACAATCAGCTGAAGACGTGGGCAGCAGCCTGATGAATCCAGGAGCTGGAATCCTGCCTAATGCTTCAGTTTTATCCCTCTGTAAAAGTAGTGTAGTGAGGATGTTTCACCTCTTCCCTAAGGCTGGATTCGACCTGGGATGGGTGTTGTGGTCAAGTGCTTGCTCTCAGTTGTTCCTGTGTGTTATTTATCTCACAGGCCTCATTGAGGAAAATGAGACTGCAGAAAGCGCTGCGTTGCGAGAGCTGGAGGAAGAAACAGGGTACAAGGGGGAGGTCATTGAATGTACTCCAGGTCTTTGCTTTCTCTTTTATTTCCCACCCAAAGCTAATTCTGCCTTTGACGGGTACTCTGAATGTCTGCAATGCTCTAAAAGAAAAAGGGCTGAGCAGGAAACTCTACACAGATGAGCAGGGAGCAGTATCCCATGGCTGGTCCTTGCTGAGGCAGTAGCTGGATTCCTGTTATCATGCAGGACTGAAGTGACAGTTTGATGTCTATAGGGGAAAACCTTGCTGTTAATTAAGATCTTTGACACAAACCCCAATTGTTCAAGCTGTTATTTAGCATTTTAGTAGGAAGGTCTAAATTGCTGGACTTCATGTGAACAGCTTTTGTGAACTTAGGTATGAAATAATAGCTACGTGATGCAGCCTGAGTGGAGGTCACCTCGTGCTGCTGTGGGGAGCTGACAGCGCTCAGGTTCTGCAGCCAGAAAGGAGAGAATAATTGGAGTAAATCCAGAGATCCTTTGGAATGTGATTGTTGCCAATCCAAAGCAAAATGAAGACAAAATGAGGATCACAAATAAAACTTAAGAAGGTAGAAAGGTGAGGCAGCTTCCCTAGGGTTTCAAGTAAATGTCATTATAGTTGAGACTTGGCTCTTGATTACCAGATACAACACACTGGGGACTGAGATGGAGACAGATTAGACTCAACTGAGGAAGTCTATACGGGAATTGTAGTTCCCAGTTTAACCTGCAGCCTGTGGGATGGCAAGTAAACCCAGCTGTGGAAAACAAGTCTTACAAGGGATCTGTAAAAGCTCTGAAAGCACAGAAACCTGTGAAGACAAACTTTTCACAACCCTTCCAGCCTGAACATATGCCAAATACATGTTCTCCTACTGTATCAGATGCACTTCCGTGAAAGCTTTTGGTAAAAAGTCAAGGTGCCTGACTTGTGCTTTTGACAACTTAACTTCTGCATGTGCTTGTTGGCAGCTCTCTGCTTGGACCCGGGTTTGTCAAACAGCACCACGCACATTGTGAGCGTCACCATTAACGGGGATGATGCTGAGAACACGAGACCTAAGCAAAAACTGGGTGAGTTTTGTGCCATTTGTGTGAAAATTCAAGAGGGTAACAAAAGGATGGGTTTGAAAGAACTGTCCCTACCACTGCAGGGACATCTGTCCCACCTGATGTAGATGCTGGACAGCCTTTAAATCATATCCTGCAGTCTAGATAGGCAGACCTGTGTTTCTTTGCTGAACTCCCTGGGGAGGCCTCGATGTTCAGGTGTTGGGAAACCCACAATGAGAAATCTGGGTGCCACACTTCAGTGGGGGCCATAAGCACCTGTGAACCTTGATATTCCTCTTAGTTGTGGCTTGACCTTGGAAGTAACTCCAGTGTCACTCACAGTCAGCTATCAGAATGCTTTCTAGTTGTAAGCTCTATGTATGTTGAAACCCTTAACTTAGTACTTTTTCTTACTTTCCTTGCAGATGATGGAGGTACGTTGGGTAACTGCTCCCATTGGCAGCAAGGTCAAGAGTGAGCTGCGTAGGGCAGGTTTTACTGAGAACATGTCAGTTAAAACTGGTTTTTATTTGGGCTTGGTCATCTCCTGGCCCTAATCAAACATGCATGAGACTGACTTTGTCCTAGACATGCGGCACTATTGCATCAGTTCTCTCAAGCATTGCACCTATAGCACCAGTATCTCAGGACATACAAATTACTGAATCCACAGTAGGTGTAGAGGAAGCCCCAAAGACAGTGAATTCAGGTGGACAGGGGAGGAGTAAGCCAACACATACTCATTGAGAACAAACTCTTTGTGCTGTTTTGGTCTTCAAATGCATCTATAATCCATTGCTGTACCTGTAGAAACCAAACAACAATCTACTGCAGCATGTTTCCCATTTCTAGAAGGGAGAAGGTCTCCCTTCAGAAGGGTTCTGACCCTCCATGGCTGTCAGCTACACTCTTTTTCCCAGTTTCTTTCTGCCAAACCTGTTTTTTAATGACCCCAGCCCCTGCCTTCCCCCATTTAACCAGCCTTTTGGCAATATGTAAAGGCTCAACAGCTTTTGGATGCTGATGAGCATGAAGTCAGTTGGTTTTCCCTTCTAAACTGTAAGGAACAGGACACTGAGGTAACTTCCTGTACTGTTTGCGAATTTAAAGGCGTGTAACACTTTTGTTCTCTCCTAGAATTTGTGGAAGTTATTTCAATTCCAAAGAACGACCTACTGCAAAGAATTGATGGTAAGAGCTTGCTGACATGTTAAAGGCACTTTGAGAAAGCTTTAGCTTCCCTCCTCACAGCTCCTCATGGCCTTTCTCATCTGAGAAAACTCTGTCTTAAAAAGCTGTGAGAGACTCAGCCAGGGCAGAGCTAGTGACAGCATCAGGTGCTGGCATGGAGAACGCATGTCTGTAACGCTGTACAGCTTTGTTGTAGTGAAGGAGTTGCATTGCTGCAGAGGAGGGGTTTAAACAATCTCATAATTGTATTTTTCTTTCTTTCCAGAGCTGGTAGCAGAAGAGCACCTGGCAGTGGATGCCAGGGTTTACACCTATGCATTGGCCCTCAAGCATGCAACAGAAAAACCACTTCAAGTCCCTTTTATGAAGTGAGAAATGCAGTTGGAAGCTGCCCCGTTCGGGTGGCTCGGAAGTCTGACTCTCCTTGTAATACAGGTCCTTTGCTTTACTCGTAGAGCAAAAGTATTTGTAGGAATGATTCTGGTATTTTTATCTGGAATTATGTAACTAACAAAAAGCGTCCCTTTAACTGCTCAGGCTCTCAGGCCTGGGCTGAATAATGGCAATAAAAATGCTGTTTAATTTTCAGAGCAGCTCATCCCTCACTGTGTCACTGCAGCGTAAGGAAGGTGCTCAAGTGACTGTAGTTGATGTTGTACCACTCCCTGTTAACCTGAGGTGGGGCAGGAACAGCACCCATCTTCCTCATCCCTTGTCCCCACACACCAGCAGCAAAACCACCATTGGTGATTCCTCCATGCCAGGAGCATCAGCGTGGGGACACAGGTTCACACTCTGGCTGCAGTGTTTGAAACTGCCATTTCAGGAGCTTCCTTTTATGCTTTAGACCTGAGGGTGTTGCTTCTTTGTCCCAGTTGTAACTAAACTATCCAGAAAGAGAAAATTGGTTGGTTTAGCTACAAAAATCACAACTCTGGCACCAACACAACATCCCAAGGTGCAAGACCCAGCCACGGGGCTCTGTTTGAGGCATGAACTTATGCATCTGGCAGCTCTATGTGCCACACACATGTGTCTGCCCATTCCCTCCCATTACTTCGGGGTGAATCTTCAGTGCATCTGTGCACAGCTGACTGCTCCCAGTTAGGCAAACCACTGCCATTGCTTAAAGGACAGGATCTAAGAGCTGTAATAAACATATCCTCATATCAAAGTCTTGCTCTGAAATGAAGCTGGGTGAGCATGCATAATTAGGAAGACTTTTCTGCCTTAGAAATGAAGCAGAAAACTTGCTGAAGCTTTTCCTGTCATAACAAACAATGAAGTTACTTTCAAGTTAAGTATGAGAGAAGACAGAAGAAATCAAAATGTGAAATCAAAGTGAAAAAGGGATTAGTTACAGCCAAGCAGAAAAGCTCAGTGATTTGAAGGGGAGGAATCTCGAGGCTTGATTTTAATTAAAGCTGCTAAAAACCGATCAGAATTATATTCTAGAACAAGGATGAAGAGGGAAAAAAAGGAGCCTTCCAGCCCCCCCTCACTACCAAAGCATGTTAGAAGCGATCAGAACCTGCAGCTGAATCACATCTCGCACGGATGAGACACAGGAGAGAGCTTAATTAAATAAGTTTATTGTCTAACGTTTACAGTTGTACATTGCCGCTGTAAAGCGCGACAAAGATCTGCAGCAGGAACTCCTCCTTCCCCCTTTCCCTCCCCTGAACACTGCTTGAGGAACCAGGCCTTGTTCTTTAGACTCACGGAAGCAAAGTGGACGTGAAGTTTCAGTGGCACAGCTCGCACGAGTACATGTTGAAATGAAACGACGGGGCTGACTTAGCGCTGGGACAGCAGCTGCCACCACACTGTCCCCCTCACAGCAAGGCAGGAACCCAGCACCCCGGGGCCCTGTGATGCAGCAAACCCACCCCAGAACCGGCTCCCGGGTGAGATGTGGATCAGTCTCTGGTAAAACATCTGATTGTCCACCCTTAGAGCTCTAAGAGAGAGGTGCCCGGGTGGAGACAGCGCAAAGGAAGGAGCACCCAGTTCGGTGATGGGGAAATGCAAGTTAAAAAAGTATAAAAAAATAACACGAAATACAAGCTCCAGATACATTCGTGGCAAGTTGAATTCAGCTCTTTTTTATCCTCCTCTTAAGGACAGGGAAATAAAGTTAACATTTGATTGCTGTGTGCAAAAAGTGTTTACTGACACCAAACTGATACATTTGAGCATCTCACTGCAGCGTCTGGACAGCAAGGTAGATGAATTGATTTCCAGCATCACAGGCAACACTAGATAATACTTAAACAAGATAATGTAAACTTGATTCTTAAGGCAGCCGGTACTAACGCTGCTCACAGGCGTTGCTGGGTGCCCATGGGCAGGAATGGGCCACGCAGCACTTGAAAACAAGTCAAAAGAAAATAGCATTATTGGATTAAATGATGCAATGTTGTCAAAATACTTTCCCTTTCCACACGAACCATGAAATATTTGGACATCTAGAAAAATAATGCACCTACTCCTCCAACCTCAGCCTGTTCTTTTACAAATATTTCAAAGTACTGATAAATAATAGTGACTGCCAGCAGGATGCCAGTGCCCGAGCCGATGGCGCCCAGGAAGTCAGCCAGTACTGAAAGGGCACCAATGCACAATCCACCAAATGCAGCAGCTGTGGGGATATACCTGCACCACAGGGAAAGAGAAGAAAGTATTCAGCATCATAAATCTTCACCCAAGGGCTCTAACAATGCATCTGCTACTAAACCAACCAACTGGAATATTCAGCAACAAAAGTTGAGGGAGGGGATTCTCCTCCTCTGCTCAGCTTTCATGAGACCCCCCCTGCAGTCCTGCGCCCAGCTCTGAGGCTCCCAACATCACAAGGACGTGGAGCTGTTGGAGCGAGTCCAGAGGAGGCCAGGAAGATGCTGCGAGGGCTGGAGCAGCTCTGCTCTGGAGCCAGGCTGAGAGCTGGGCTGGGGCAGCCTGGAGAAGAGAAGGCTCCTTAAGGGGAGACCTTAGAGCAGCTCCAGTGCCTAAAGGGGCTACAGGAAACCTGGAGAGGGGCTGTTTACAAGTGCATGTAGAGATAGGACAAGGGGGAATGGCTTTGAACTGGCAGAGGGGAGATTTGGATTAGGTATTAGGCAGAAGCTCTTCCCTGTGAGGGTGCTGAGGCGCTGGCACAGGGTGCCCAGAGAAGCTGTGGCTGCCCCATCCCTGGCAGTGTTCAAGGCCAGGTTGGACACAGGGGCTTGGAGCAACCTGCTCTAGTGGAAGGTGTCCCTGCCCATGGCAGGGGGTTGGAACTGGATGATCTTAAGCTCCCTTCCAATCCAAACCATTCCGTGATTCTATGCAATTTAGCACTGCAAATGGAACTCTGCCATGAGCCATTTTCCATAGTTGCACAAAGTAGAGACTAAAATAAATATTCACCAACAGGAAACCTGTGAGAATAAGTGAACACTGGCAAAGCTTTTCACTGCACAGGCTAGCATATGTGTATGGAGAATTCCCATGTAACCTCTAGGTTACAGGAGCAGGATAACTGCTCTGACTGAAACACGTAGGGATACATTTACATTTCCATACAGATCTGCAGGCTTTGTGTACTGTGTAAAATACCACTTTTGTAGCACCAGCTTAGTTCAGCAATGGTGAATTAAACACCTGTAAAATGCAAGGAATGTTCCTTGTACAAACACAGAAGAGATTCAAGCCAAATTCCCTCATTATGCCACTGACATAAGAGGCACTACAGGTAAACTTCTTATTACTGCTATAAACGTGTGTTACTCGGAACAGCTGAAAGGGAAGAACCTGAACAAGTGCAGTGCAAAGAGGTCTCTGATGTCTCCAACACCACCTGCTCTAGCTGACAGCACCCTCGAGCACCCCGTTGGAAGTCACCATTTCCTTACCTGTTCAGCTCATGAACCATTGAAGTGTCCCTGTGGCCTCTCATCACCATTTGCTGCTCTTTGAGTTGCTTGGCAACCTGCAAAAAACAGAGTTTTATGGAAGTGCTGCAGTGTTTCATAGTCACCTGATATTTAGTCAGAGGAGTAACTGATGAGTGAGTAGCCAGGCAGGTCTAAATGAAGACATCTCGGCAGGTTTATCACAACACCTACGTCTTTCGCTGATGAGCCAGACACCTCAATCCAAGTCTTGGAGAAGAACGCGCAGGATCCCAACATAAATATGATATAAACTATGACATGGACAGGATCCTCAAATATTGCACCCATGGATTCAGGGGGGGACAAGTAGTAGCAGAGGCCACCAACAGGGTAAGAGCGAGCAGGGCCACCACCACTGACGTCCTGTGAGAGGGGAAGAAACAGGAAATCAGTTATTTTGCCAAGAAAGGTTGGAAGAGATGATTCTTGAGGTCATTCCAACCTGGTATTCTATGAGATTCCTCACAAACCTCTGACATTCCTATCACTAAATGGTTTCGGTTGGAAGGGACCTTAAAGCTCACCCAGTTCCCACCCCCTGCCACGGGCAGGGACACCTTCCACTAGAGCAGGTTGCTCCAAGCCCCTGTGTCCAACCTGGCCTTGAACACTGCCAGGGATGGGGCAGCCACAGCTTCTTTGGGCACCCTGTGCCAGCGCCTCAGCACCCTCACAGGGAAGAGCTTCTTCCTCCTATCTAATCTGAATCTCCCCTCACTCAGTGTAAAGTATTACCCTGTACCTTCAGAGGAATTCCTCTTCAATGTTTGAAAGAGCTTTTATATACAGATGTTCGAAGTATTCCAGCTTTCTGCTGCTTAAACACCAGTTTCACAATGAAGTAATACGTACAAACAGTTAAAATTAGTAGTAAATTACTTACTGCCCACTGTCCTAGTAAGTTCACCAAGAAGTTGCCACTAAAACGAACAGACAACATCTGGGAAATGACATAGAGGTTTGAAACTAAGGCAGACTGCAGAATGATGGGAATGTTGGAGGTATAGAAGAGCTTGATAGGATAGCTACTGTACTGTCCCCGGTAGCGTGCAGACTTGATGGGTAAATCAACACGAAAGCCCTATGGAAAGAACACAAACGCAGGTTTATTTCCAGCACAGAAGGTGTTCCTCATGTGCCAAAAAGCCCTTCCTGACCAGAGGCTTCTGGCTGGATAAACAAGGAGTGCAAGGTCTGAGACAGTGAAACTCAAGAGGTTTTCTGCAGCCTGGATTCCAAATTTTAAGGAGTTGTGTTACTGCTTGGTTTTATTATGTTCTTTGTACATAATCTCTCACCTGCTAAATGCCATCCCTTTAACATACACTTTATAGAATAGGGCTCGATAAAAGACTTTAACTTAAGCAGCCAGTGATGAGCAGGATTTGTGTGGTAAGCCCCATTCCTCTGGGGCAGGCTCCTGGCTGAGTAGACCCCAAGAAAAGCCACATGGGTTTGAAAACCAGATAATCCAAGTTTTTTTTCCTGCCAGCACTGACTCAACAGCTTAAAAAGAAGAATAATAAATCACGTTTTAGCCACACACACAAACAAATCATCATATCCTGCTTTAGTGTCCATTTTAGTAAATACTTACACTTTTAAGTTTATACTTAAATACTTGATACATAAACTTAAACATAAACTTAAACATAAACATAAACTTAAACATAAACTTAAACATAAACATAAACTTAAACATAAACTTAAACATAAACTTAAACATAAACTTAAACATAAACTTAAACATAAACTTAAACATAAACTTAAACATAAACTTAAACATAAACTTAAACATAAACTTAAACATAAACTTAAACATAAACTTAAACATAAACTTAAACATAAACTTAAACATAAACTTAAACATAAACAGTTAATACTTAAATTTTAAAGAACTAAATTTAATGCTAGTGAAGTATTTCAGGAAACTGAGGGGAAAACCACTCAGCTCTGCACTGATTACATGGTTGTTTTCTAGAGTAAATCCATACATACCCACCCCAAAGCAGGAGGGTTCTTCACTCTCTGTCCAAGAGTATTCTTCCAAGTCACCGATGAGTATCAAGCATATTTGTGTGACACAACTACTGCAACTCCAGAAGCCATTCTTAATGAAAATACCCTCATAGTGTGTATGGCATTTAATGGAATGTGGGCTATAGAATTTAACAGCAGCACTGTCCCAGAGGAACGTTACTGAACAACAGTACTGAAAGAAAGAGAGTTCACTGCTCAAAGCTGAGACTCGACTTGAACTTGTGCATTTCCCCCCAGTGTTTAGGGTCTGTGCACTCGCACCTCTGCAGCTGCAGAGCTACTCTGAGGAGTTGCTCATTTTACCTGGAAATAGATGACTACAGCAAATACAAACACTGTAGCAATCAGGTTCATCAGATTGGGCAGATTCTGTCGGTAAAAGGCTTCCCGCAAAGCCCGGACCTTGTCAGTTCGTGTAGCCAGAAGGTGAAATAAGGCAATCACAGCC
This sequence comes from Strigops habroptila, assembly GCF_004027225.2. NCBI lineage: Eukaryota > Metazoa > Chordata > Aves > Psittaciformes > Psittacidae > Strigops > Strigops habroptila. The sequence goes on along the minus strand of NC_044279.2, from coordinate 6,760,608 downwards.
CCCTCAAACTCTGTCCCTGCGCAAAACAAAAGAGTAAAAGGAATTTTAATCTGTAATTTAAAAAACACCTTAAAAAAATAGCATCTTTGGTTTGGAAATTTTAACAATGACACATGTAAAATCAGATACAATAGGACATAAATCCTGTTTCAACAAACATATCACAATACAGGAGTCTGGTTTAGCTTATGGAATGTAGAATAAGCTACCAAAACATTATTCCTGGTTAAAACAAACAAACCCCCCAAACCAACCAACCAACCAAACCAAGTCACACACATGAAAGAATAAATACACTTTTCCTTTCTTTGCTGGGGCAGGAGAATGATTAGAAGGATATAATAAACAATGAGGAAAATAGCTTTAGAAAAGGAGTAATAAAATACAACAAAACTACTAAGGTGAAAATGAAAGCAAACTCAAAGGATGGCTCGGGATTCCAAATGTATTAAACTAGTCAGCTCCTTGATACGACAGGCTGTATCTTCACTTGGTATTGCTAATTTCCAGGGTCTCAGGACAACCAGATGCTGACAATGACTGGCTGAGGAATGAAGAGCTGGTAGTGTCTGAAGAATCAAACCAATTCAATGTAGTTTGGAGGCATCAAATATAAAAGTCTACTATAGTCACAAGCAACAGTTGGGTCATAACCAGCTCCTCTGAACACAGTATTTCTTATCTTCTCTGTTTCTAGGGACTAAATGATACTAAAACAAGACTAATTCAGTTTGGAAATCCAAAAATCTTCAGTCAAGGGGCTTCAAGTCCCACTTTAACTGCTGCAATTCAATCAGCAAAGGAAAACTTGTAGGTTGTTTATTCATCTTCATATACGTCAGACCAATTTTGATCTTCAATGTTAGACAACTGACTTTAGAAGGTAACCATAGACTGGTTTGGGTTGGAAGGGACCTTAAAGCTCATCCAGTTCCAACCCCCTGCCACGAGCAGGGACACCTTCCACTAGAGCAGGTTGCTCCAAGCCCCTGTGTCCAACCTGGCCTTGAACACTGCCAGGGATGGGGCAGCCACAGCTTCTCTGGGCACCCTGTGCCAGCGCCTCAGCACCCTCACAGGGAAAAGTTTCTTCCTAATGTCTAACCTAAATCTCCCCTCTGGCAAGTTAAAGCCATTCCCCCTTGTCCTATCACTACCTGCCCTTGTCAAAAGCCCCTCTTTAGCTTTTTTTGTTGGCCCCTTTAGGCACTGGATGCTGCTCTAAGGTCCCTGCAGAGCCTTCTCTTCTCCAGGCTGAACCAGCCCAGCTCTCTCAGCCTAATAACCACCATCATACATTAAAACATTTTTTTTGTAATAGCCATCAGAAAAACACCTGATAGTTTCTGCGTAGTACACGTCCACCGAAACATGTTGTAACTAACTGTAATGGCACACGTACCTCTGCCAGTGTTGATGGTAGTGGGACTAAAGGCCTTCCAGACAATGGTTTCACAGATATTGGTAGCAATAAACAGGGAAATACCAGATCCCAAGCCATAGCCTTTCTGTAGCAACTCATCTAACAGCAACACGATCAAACCAGCAACAAATAGCTGTGGGAAAAGGAACAGAACTGAGCAGAAAGAAGAGTAAATCCAGTCAAGAATTATGTACTAACTCCCTGCTTCTGTATTTTCATCATGTTGGAGAGTGCTGAGGAAGTTTTCATCTATACATCATTCCTGCAGTATTTCTGCCCTCTCACGTACAAACGCCTGCACATCTCACCTGGCAACGGTCCCCGTGACTGTTCAACACAGACACTTGCAAACAGATTACTCAGAAAGCACTTCTTTTCCAAAAAAGTACTGAATTTTGGGCATTTACTGCTTTGCTCTACAGGGTAACGTCTCAAAGCTGCATCTGTGCTGTTCAGTGAGAAGTCCTTCATGGTACTGAACAGCAGCTACTGCTTCAAAGTCTACTAATTCCTATACCTTGAATTAAACAGCCAGTCCTATCTGAAACAGTTTTGATATTTACTATCCCAGCTTTCTCCTCTTTATGGAATATTTAGGATTTCTCATATACAGATAGGTACAAAGGGTGATGGTTTACAGCCTTAAAAAGAAATAACTAAAAGGCAACCAGACATAAAAAGGATTTTTCTTTCCAGCTATACTGTATCCAACCAGTCTCAGTTACACACAAAATAGCTCATTACAAACCTGAATTATAATAAGAAGACAAATTCCAGCACCCATTTCAGCAGGATCTCCATACATTCCAGTCATAACATACACAATGGCTTGCCCAATGGTAATAATCATCCCAAATACTAAAACAAGAGAGAAAGCAAATCCTTTAAAAATCCTTTGCTGCAATCACCTACCAAAGAAATCTCAGAGCTACCGTCCCTTAGGCAGGCTGCTTTCCCCAGAGTAAAAACGTGCTCACAGCTTTTCATTGGAACAGTGCTTACACTTCTGAGCTCCGTTGAACAGGGCTCTGTCTTTTGGAGTGTCACCAACTTCGATGATCTTCGCTCCAGCCAGCAGCTGCATGATCAAACCAGATGTCACAATGGGAGAGATACCTAATTCCATCAAAGTACCTGAACAAGAGGAAAAAGTAACACAATTACACATTAGGATATTAACACAATTGGATATTAGGAACAATCTCTTCACCAAGAGGGTGGTCGGGCATTGGAACAGGCTGCCCAGGGCAGTGGTGGAATCACTGTCCCTGGAAGCGTTCAAAAACAGTGATAGGTTTAGTGCTGGTCTTGGCAGCCCTGGGGTAATGGTTGGACTTGATGATCTTAAAGGTCTTTTCCAACCTAGTTGATTCTGTGACTCCATGATTCTAATTGCCATTCAAGCATCTCTCCTGAAGAATTCTACTCTGAGGATATTAGGTCTGGTGAAAGGTTTCTGAGCTATAAGGAACATTTTTCATAATGTTTCCAACATACATATTCCAACGCAGGTATGATCAAAGCAAAGACTGTAATCTCCTCACAAAAGAAGGCTGCTGTGCTAAGATCTGTCATTTTGAAGGCAGCATGAAAAACCTGTGTAGCTTTTCACCCCAAATACTCCTGTGGAACCATGCTAACACTAGAGGTCAACGTACACCGAAGCTCAGCTTTTTGGCATATCCTATCAAGGAACAGTATATGCACAGCTGACCAGCTCAGCAGCTTCTCTGTCCTCTCACCCCACCTCTGAAGTGGCCCCTTCTCTGGGAGGAGGTATCAGGCTTTTCCTATGGATCAGTCATTTACTCAGAAACTACTTCTGGTGACTTCTGCCAGTCATTTATTCAGGAACTGAGTGACTTGTGCTGCCTAATAAGAGCAGGGGCTGCCCCTTCCCTCTTACAGTAGAAGGAAAAAAGTGACTATCCATTCCCTAGCCACTTTTTTCCAGAGATGAAGACATTTGGGATACGCACATTTCATGGCAAAGAATCCTTATTTTTTTTAGGATCTCTTTCTATAGATTAATATCTACCTCAGATTCTCCCTGATGCCTTTCCCTGAGTGTTTTTTAGTTCCACTGTATCCTTTGAGGCATGGCAGATCAGCACTGTGCAATATTCAGTTTGTGGCACTTGACAGATGTGTGCGGGCATTTCTTCTGAGCTTTTCAACCAGCACTTAAGCCATTAGGTCCTCCGTCTTATCCCTCAATAGCTTCATTTCCTGAAGAGCCTTTAATAAGTCATCTGAATTCAACAAAGGGGTTTTTGTTGTCCAAAACAATAGGGGTTTCCCCTATAGTCTGGAGTCTTCTTTTCATTTCTGCCTAACTACCTTTAGTTCAGGGCAGAGTCCTCATTTCAGCTCTATCTTTTCAAAAGTTTAAGCATTATTGCACAATTATTTCCTCTCTTTTTATTATGTGTGTTTTCCCTGTTTGCAAAATGTAAAATGTGAAGCCATTAAAGTCATTATTATAGTTTGGTTCTTTCCTGCTTGCACCCAGAGCCTACACACTGTTCGGTACCACCTTAAATATCACGTCATCTCTCAAGGAAATCTCAACTTCTCCAACAGCAAGAAAATGAGGATGTCAAAAACTTCAGCTTTTACCTCACATCCTCCAATGACATCTAGCCAGTTGACTTAGTAACCTTCCCACTCCTGCTTTTAGCGCTTTCCCAGTCTCTCTAGTCTTCTGTCTGGGTAATGACCAGCTTATTCAGTATCTGCTAGTGAGACACAGAGTTTTATATGTAAATTCTGCAGCAGAGTTTGAAGCAAGTAAACTTATTTACCTTCATGTGCTATCTTCACTGGTGTGACCAAATTAGCCATTCCTAAATAATTTGTACCTTCACATTAGGGAGTTCCACTGATTTTCTTAGTTCCAGCAATTTCCATGATACATATGAGGTCAGTGTCCCTATTTAGAGTCACATGTGAGATCACCCATCTGAGCTTTACACTTCTAGCATTAGTCTACAACTTCTTATACACTTAGTTGAGAATCACTTGTCTATTCTAAAGTAAGTCAGTTTGACTTTGCTAAACTATCAGCCTCACCATCTCTGCCCTTAACTTTCTCACCTATAAAACTACTCACATACAATGCTGTCGAAATACCACGAGGCACAACTGACTTGCACACACGAGGTATTTTCTAGCCCACACTCTCATACTGCACATTAGTGCTGCTTGTAAGTGGTGGGGCAGAAGATTCCCTGTATTCCATATACTAATCAGAAAGAGGCTGCTCTACAATTCAAAAGAGAATTATCCCAGAACTTCAGAATCAAGATTAATCTCATCTGCATGTCAAAGGAAACCCCATCCCTAAGATGAAGAACTCTTCGAGGATCAGTCAGTTTTAATCACGTCTCTGTTAAGAACTTTACAAAGAGTTTCAACGTGACATCTGGGTTGTATGAAATTTAACAGCCAACCATTTATCTCCTGCTCTGTTTATAGCAATAAAAAGAGAGGAAGGAATAATCTACTAACCTCTGTTTGACGCAAGAATGACTCGCATCCAATAGAATGGATCTGCAGAATCTGATGACATGATTCCAAACAAAGGTATCTGTCAAAGCACACAAGAGTATTAAACATACACAAAGCCAGCATGCATTAATCCCGAACTCTTAGTGCATAACAATTCAACTTCTACACTCTTTGGAATCATTTATTTCAATTCTTTTTAATTAAACCAGAGGTACTGACACCATCTATTTTAATCCCCCAACTGGGGTATGACTCAGAGGACTAAACTAAGACCCTTCTACAGGAAAAAGCAGAAACCCCTAGAAAGAATCAGTGCCCATAAACCAGATTCCAGCAGTTGAACATGTAAATGCCTGACATGATTCTGGAATACTAACACTCCCAAAAAGAACAGAAAAAGCATAAAATCAGTTACCCACCACAGATCATCCACAGAACAGGGGAAAACATTAGATAATAGTCCATTACTTATTTCACCAGATCTTCGCAGCAAATTTGAGTTTCAAATAAAGAGAGAGAGAACTGTAGCAAAACATCTTGGAGATGACAGAAGCAAGCAGAGTTTTAATTCTTTCTTTTAAACTGTCCTAAATAGAATTTACTTTCCATACAAATTAAAGATAGAACATAAATTACGACGTAAATACCTTCTTCCAGCAAGTTTAAACATTCACATTCCACAGCTGGGGATGTGTTTTAAAATATCCCACGCGGAACTGTTAAAGTTAGCCAAGTTTATACAAACCCTCCAACATTCCCTGTGTCAATCCTGAGGGATTTTGAGCTCTTTACAACTCTTCTGCATCACAAAAGCAGCAGACCAGGAACCCAGGGAAGCTTATAGATTAATTCCTGAAAACTCTAGTCTGTACCATCCAATTCCCTTATTCAATTACTGTAATATTTTGTATACATTCAAAATCTTAATGATGCACATCTCCAGCAGGTAGGAAACAGATAAACTACATGTTGTTCTAGCTCTGGTATCATTCCCACGTCCTCCTTCTAAAAACATAGGTCAGTACAAGAGCTGGGTTTTAGCCTTTCAACAGTCCTTTAGCGTTGTAAACAATACTTATTAAACTACTGCTCCAGAGTCTGGAATGGGTAAGTTGATAAATATAACCTGAAGAGCCTGATTCTGAAGATGAACAGTTCATTTTAAGTATAAAAATATAAGTATAAAACACAGTTCAGTCTAAGAGGTCTCCAAGCTCTAAAAAACTATGTATCAAGTAACACACAGGTTCTGAATAAAACCCAGCAAAACAACACTATCTGTTTACAACCCAGGTACAGGTTCTAGGAACTCCTGCAACTATGAGTAATAAAGATCATGCAAATGTTTACAAAGAGCTCTGTTTTGGAAGGGTTAGCTAATGTCTTTGCCAGTACATTCACCAAAAAAAACAAGTTCTGAATGTCAAGTTAAAGACCTCAGAAAAACATTTTCCTGCAATCTTTGCAACCCATCTGCTTGTTCAAGAGGAATCAGGGAAAAGGCCAATTCTGTTTCACTCAACACTGCTAAAATTTCAATTTAGCTATGAGCAGAGGGTAAAAAAAGACATAAAATTGCTCAGTTTGCTTATCCTGCTCAGCGTGTAATCAGCGCGGCTGTTGACCCTGCAGCCAGTATCCTCATCTGATAGAAGCCTTCATATAAGAAGAAAAACCATGATGTATTTCAGACTAAATAGAAAGAATTAGTTTGTGAAAACATACGTAATCCATAATAATGACTATTTCAGAGAATCAGGTTTAACTGAACTTTATGTATTTCATCATAAAACCACGTAACTGACGTTAGGAGGTAAACATGAAACACGAACTTCTCACCCTTTTAGTGTTCTATCTGATACGTACAGAACACGCAGTGTCTGAACAGAGGAAACATCGACACCCACCTGGCAGCATACTAAGAAAATGAAGAGCGTGATGGCTGTCCATAGCACCTTCTCTCTGAACTGGATCTACAGAACAGATCATAGAGGTTAACGTGTTCGCTGCATGTAGAATTTTCACTGTGCAGAAACAATGCGCAGTGAAATTAATGACATTAATGAAATTAATTTAATTAAATGCAAAGCTATTGAACCAGAAGCATCATCCCTCATTAGAATTTAGCATGATTTCAGATTTTATAGAGACAGTCTTGGGCTTCTGTGTAGCCAGAGAAACCTGGGCTCTGGCAGACAGAGAGTCAGTCAGTAGAATGTATTTTATACAGGATTGTAATACAGTAGGTATTTACAGAAAAGCAACAGCATGGCTAAAAACACAGACAAAAGCATGAAAGATTAATGCAAAACCCCCTTTATGTTCTGTGATTAGTGCTCTAGGCTTCAACAGGTTGGAGGCACTGCTTTGTAAGGCTGGAAGTTATTAAACTTAAAGCACTATAAATTTTTTGAAGAGATTTAACTGCTGTGAAGACAAGGGAGAAGAACCAGAAGAATCAGGAGGTTCGGGTAGCCATTCAAAATGCTTAGAATTAAGTTCTTCAAAGGGTGTTAGAGGAAGCTTAAAATCACCATTATCTTCATGAACACAGACCATAAAATCATTTTTACTCTTTTTTTCCCCTCCAAAATGCTTTTATTGATGCAGATTATATATTACTTTTAAAAGGATGTCAGATCAAGGATCATTAGTCATTAATACATTGAAGAGAATCTCAGGATCACGACATTTGAGGCAACTATAACTAGTGCTGGGTGCAAGAGAAGAATCACAAGATTTAAATGTGAACCAGAGGATTACTCAAAGCATGAGGTGGAAAGAAATGCTCTTGAAGAGACCAGAGAGCACTAAGATGCTGCGTTATCTTCAAGTTCCCACCTCTCCTCCATGGACCAGAAACACTGGGGTAAGTGTGCTCACTGGAGGCAAGAGTACAGCAGCTACTAGAACGTGACATGAACTAACAGGTAAGACAGACACAGCAGAAATAGCAGCTTTCTGCCTCCAACCACTGAACCTGCCTGGAGAGAAGTAACAAGAAGAAGGATTAGTGCCTGGTTTTATTGGTGCTGAACACCTACAAATGAGAAACTGCAAACTGATGCAGCAGCACAGCTTCTCAAAGCAAGAGAAACCCCCGTAATAGTCAGTATCTTGATAAATTAAATCATGCACTTACTTTGAAGCAAAATAATCCCCCAATTCAATTTATTTACTGATACAGCCTCGCTCTTTTAAAAGAGGCCAGATGCTAAAAATACAGGAGTACAAAGATAAAAAAAGACAAATAGTGACAGCAGCAAATAAACCCAGACAGTATCTTGTGTTCGACTTTGCACAGTGCTGACCCACTTTACAAAGTGCTGTTTGAATTTTACAATTCAGATTTTAAGTAGAGACTTGTAAAAAGAAAACCACTTCACCAAAGGATCTCTGCAGCCCCACAGTTAACCTCAGCGCCCAGGGCATCATTCAAGCTCTACAACTGCCCTGGCTCTCTCTGTAAGTGCATTGAGTATGAGCGTTAGAGAGATTCTGCATCACCCAAATCACAGTTACTCACAAGGAAAACAGTCTCTCTGATTCAAAAAGATTGGAAAAAAAACAACCCAGGAGGCAGCTGAATCCATACGCCAGGAACAACAAAATACAGACTGGTACCAAAACATTGCAGGCACAAGTGGTAACAAGCACAGGGCTGGTACATTTCATCATCTGATCAGATTCTTTGGACATTTTATTCCTCTGACATTTTTCTTGTAACTTGGGAAATGGAAGGGACTTAAGCACCATCTTCTTGGTGTTCTGAACAGTGTGTTCTACTTAGAAAAATCTGTGCTTATGAGGGCAATGTGAACTGGTACCACTAACTACAAAGTAGCAATTGCTTCTCTTCATCTAGTCAGCCAAAACACAAAAGCAACACCCCCCACTTACAGAAAACATCTCTCAGTGAGAGCCCAACTGAATTAAAACCCCACCTTCGCTTAATGCCCTGGTGTTGGCTGGCATAGAGCTAATTTTCTTCCTAGAACTGATACAGTGTAGAGAAAATAGATTTCTTTTTCTGTTTTATCTTCATTTCTTGTCCTGGCCTTAACCAATCCACTGCAACCATTCCTAATGATGCCTGCCAGTGCCAGCTTGCAAGAAAACAGTAAGTAACAAAGAATTAGTCAGATAGAATGACCTAACTCCCTTGATAAACTACACGTGAGCAAGGAACAGAACTTAAGATGCCCAAAGGGCTCTTCAGTGTCAGAAGGATGCTCCCAGTTATATTTCACTTCAAATCTGTACAAAGCTGGCAACTGGCAGCCATTGCCCAGACAGCGACCTAGATAGTAATAAAGACAAAGTGACCCAAATAGAGAGGACAAGAATCTTGGCACCTCTCTGGGCATCCTTCATCTGCTCTTGGAGGACATGGACAGATTGAGCCCCTGTTCCTCTCTGGCAAAGAGAAAGGGAGGAGGAAAAAAGAAACCAAAAGCAAGAGAAAAATCACAACCGTCAGTGAGCTTTACAGAAACATCAGTATCTGCAGATTTGCCTTGGCTTCCTCTTCCCATCCACTTCACCAGACAAAAATGGGATGGATGTGATCAGCTAATCCCAGATAGGCCATAAATCAGCACCAGGAGATTGCACTACGGTTCATCACTGAGAAAACAAAGATGATACCTCCCCTACCCAGATCTGGAGCATCCAAATCTTAGCTCTGGAGATTACGGCTCCGAAGATGACTTTGACCTAAAAAATTAGTTTGGGAACCTGTCCCAAGTGGGAAAGATGCTGGAAAGTGACAAGGAAGGACAGATGGAGCAAAGAGCCAGGGAATAAATCCCAATCTTTCTAAAAATCAATTCCAGAAGGGAATAACCAGCAGTTTTTAACTGCATCTTCTCCATTCAATCCAGCAGGCTCAGCTATGCTTACTGACACAAACACCTCTGCATCCAGTCCTAACCTTTAGGAACCTCTCATTCACCAAAGAAGATTCCCTCAGATGGTGCCACGTTCCCAGATGTGCATTTTCTTTTCAAGAATATAAAAATCAACATTTAGCTCTGAAGGAATTTTCATGCCAGTCAAATCTGTTACTCCAATGAGAACCTTTGCCACCTAAACGGTACGTGCTTGCTTGAGTTTTGAAAGTAAAGAGCAGTGGTTATGGGGTGGGGTTTTTTCACAAGGCAGGTCTCTTTCTGATCTGTAGAAATTCACTAATTTTACTCTAGAAAATGTGCTGAGGAATGGGAGGCATTTCTAGGGCTAAGGGAACAGAGATCAGCTGCCAGTGAACACAGTTCCCTGATTTCAGAACCAAGAAAAGTGTCACATCCAGTAGGTGCACAGGGAGCAACTACCTGCACTATATCACATATCACTTCCCCACTTCATCAGGATGAATCACGGCTATGGGAGTAGAAAATATTCTGTGGAAAAGGAAGAACTAAATCTGTGGCTCCTGAATTACAGCACAAACCTTTTCAAACTAATACAGAAGCCAGTTCATATAGCCCAGAGTTGTGACCGGTACTCAAAGCCAACAGTGGCATCCACAGGAAAAAAAACAAAAGCTTGAAAACTGTGTTCTAGTATATTAAAATAGATCTAAACATATGAAGCTGAAACTAAACAACTCCGTCTAGAGATGAGACTTCAAATAGTGTAATTACCAAGTGGAACAACTTATCAGAAGGCTGTTAAGAATTCCTCATCATGGTAATCTTTTACCTTGACATGGATTTCCCCTCCTCTAAGGAATATGTCCTACTTTAGGGCCCACTGTCTGTATTTATACTGGAGCATGGACTCGAGTATCACAGTATCTGTGAACCAGTAAAGGCAGAACATAACGTGGCACTCACTTTTCTCTCCGGTTTCTGGATTTCGGGTAACACTGCACAGAACGGCTTAATAACTTCTAAAAATTTTACTGTTCCAGGAGACACACACACAGAAAAGAGAGAAAAATACATTAATGAACCTTTATGAATTTAGAAATCTTCATACTACTTTATTTAACTTCTAGGATAAAATATAAAGTAAGTGAATTATTTCATCAACACACACTCTAATTCGGTGTCTGAAAACTAATGGCTTCTTCTTAAAACAGCTGAAAACAGGGAATAAATCTGAAAGAAAATTCTTGTTCTAATCAATTTAGTCTATTCTTCTTTCCACAGCTGGAATCATTTCAGATGTGGCACTGTACACACCACCAGAAGTGAACTAAATTGTATTCCACCTAAAAATAAATGACCCAGTATCAGCCTGTGCTGGTTAAACACAGAAGCAAAGCAGACCGACATCAAAAAGCATCCATGGAGAGATGAGTATCTTGTGTTATACAGCAGTATTCAGCTGAGAAAATAATTCAATCACTAAAGTATGTTTAGGAATCATGATTTAAATCACTGCAACTCTTATTCTGGTCTCTGGGGGATTTTGTTGTAATTTTTGGTACATCTCTTCCGACAGTTTGCTCTTTAACATCACAGAAAAGCTCAACAGTTCGAGCTCTTTTTCCTGCGTTTGGTGGGGAATCTGTCCTCCAAAACAGGCACGTTATTCCCAGCCCCAACACATTCAGACAGCCACAGCAAGTAACCACCAGCCTATCTTCGAAGAAAACGCATTTATTATACTATAAGCCAAATTTATCAACATTTTAGTCCAAATGTCACGTTTACTTTCACATGTCGCGGTGATATATTTCTCCTGTATTTACACCAAGCCGCCGCACAGCTCATCACAACCCGCACGCCGCCCCGCAGCAGGCGGCTCCCATGCTGAAACACGGAGGCCAGAGGGACAAACCAACCCACACCGAGCGGTCCCTGGTCTCCCTGCGCCCGGCAGCACAACACCTGCCCGGGGGGAGGCTGCCCCGCTCCCGCTGCCCCTCACGCACGCCGGGCCGGCGGCCGGCCGCGTCCTCCCCTCCCGCAGGCAGCGTCCCCGCTGCCCAAAGCCGCTGCCGCGCAGGCCGGGGCCGGCTCCCGCGGGCCGCCCGTACTCACTGCCCATGGCGGCGGGGCCGGCCGCTCCCCTCCGCTGTCAGCGCCGCTGTGGCCGCCGCTGCTCCGCTCCGCTCCGCCGCCGGCCGGCGCCGTCACGTGCCGCCGGCGCAGGGCCCAACCCCCTGGCGCGCAGGCATCGCTCCGGACGACTATCGCTGCCCGGCGGGGACGGCGCTGCCGGTGCGGCGGGGAAAAGCGGTATCGCCCCCGGCACGGGCTCGCCGAGAGCCGCCCCGCTGCGGACCCCGAGGTGAGGGGAGCGGGACCCGCGGAGGGGGGAGCGATCACTGGCACCGGGCGGATCAGGCTGCCGGAGGACAGCCACGATGGCGAAGGACCCGCTGGCGGCAGCGCTCCCAGAGTGCTCCGAGAGCGGGGAGGGGGAGCGGCCTCACAGCGCCCGGGCACCGCCTCACACGGCGCCTGGCACCGCCTCACACAGCCCCTGCCCCGCCTCACACCGCCCGGGCACCGCCTCACAGCGCCGGGCACCGCCTCACACAGCCCCTGCCCCGCCTCACACCGCCCGGGCACCGCCTCACACCGCCCGGGCACCGCCTCACAGCGCCCGGCACCGCCTCACACAGCCCCTGCCCCGCCTCACCCACGCCCGACCAACTCCGGGTGCGTTTTGGCTGTCTGGAAGGAGGAAACCATCTCCTCCTCACTCTGAACTGCAGCCGTGCTCGGATCTTATCAGTCCTCAGGGGGTCTGCGTAGATTTCCTTGGTGTTGTTGAGACACAGGCACAGGGTGCCCAGAGAAGCTGTGGCTGCCCATCCCTCGCAGTGTTCAAGGCCAGGTTGGACACAGGGGCTTGGAGCAACCTGCTCTAGTGGAAGGTGTCCCTGCCCGTGGCAGGGGGTTGGAACTGGATGCGCTTTAAGGTCCCTTCCAACACAAACCAGTCTGGGATGCTACAAAAAATTTGTTTTCCTGATGTGTTTTCTCCCTATCACCAAGAGTTACTGCTGTCCTTAATGAACTGCTCAACCTAACATCTCATTCCTTCCCTTTTTTTCTTCCAGTCTCACACGTCTCTCTGCAAATCCTGACACCCCCCACTGCACAACTGCTGGAACACTTCTTCTCTGCCTAGTTAGCTTCCCTGCTATCTAACAGCATGTAAAACTCCACTTCTGCTTGTGCCAATGGTCCACAAAACTCCCCTGTCCAAGGACTGGGACCTGCTCAGTTACCCACTTACCCACCTTGTGCACCGTTTGGCCTGGCACTTCCCTCAGTGGTGTTTCCTGCACACCCAGGGAACAGAACCCATTGTCAGGCACACTCTCATCTGAAGCTTGCACAATTTCTGCTTCTCTTTTCAAAAATGCTATTTTGCACAAGTAATTCATCGCTCATGCAGGGAGAGCGCAGTCACATGCAGAGCAGAGCGTGGTGCACAGGCAGAAAACTGCCCCGTGCGTGTCCTACATGAGTGGGAGAAACAGAGTTAACCCCTAACTCAGGACGTGCTTTGTCTTGCTCCTGGTAGCAGTTAGCCATCATGGAAGAGCAGTGTTCTGCAGGCAATCTGCAACGGCAACACCAAGGAGAGCTGCACTGAAGCTCTCCCTCCCGATGGCATCCCTGGGGGCTCCATGGCACATCCATGCTGTGAAGAACTTCTCAGATAGGAGGTAGTGTCTCTCTTCAAGCCTCTACTTTTGCCTCTACGAAACATGGTTCTAAGACATGGCACGATCCCTGCAGCCTGCCTTCAGCCCTGCAAACTTGATGTGAAAGCACTGCTTCTCCAGGTGAGAAAAACAGTGGTGCCTGAAGCCTTCCAGAGCCATCCAGCAACGACCCCGCAGGAATCCTGCTCCAACCACTCGCACACCCATCAGCTATGCCCAGATTTCATTCCTGGGCCCCAGGAAACGAAATGAGAAAATCCACAACACTCTGCTAGAGAAATGTCTCACTCCCAGGCACGGGGAAGCATTTATTGAACCAAACAGCACTAACACTTCTGTGGAAACAGCAACTGTTTCCACTCATGCACCTTCCCAGGAAACCATCAAGTGCAAATAAGCAATGTGACACAAGGTGTTTTACAGTCAAGCTCAGCCAGCTGCCCCCTGGACTGGATTATTCGTATTTTATTTAAACTTTCAAAAGATAGTTGTAGGAAATACTACAAGAGAGAGAAGTATCTACAGTAACAGGCACCACCTCTCAGCTTTAGCTCTGCCTCTGTGTGAAAAAACTGCTTCATTATCACCAAACTTCTTCTATTTCTTCTTTGCATTTTGGAGAACTAAAGAGTCTTAAGGGTCTGGCTTTTGTTCTTCACAGAGGAGGCACCAACCATGACTGACACAGGAGTTGTCTGCCCACTGAAGACTTAGTTAAATGTCTTTGTAAGGATGTCTTCCTGCTGCTGGTGGTGCAGGGTTCCAATGCCAACTGCTGGGGCTGGTAAAGGAGGTCTGCTCACCAGGCGGAGCTGCAATTTGAGTCGGGAGGGAATGATTAATGAAGCACAAACACTGGATCGCATCTCGAGGTCCTCTGATGCTACGGTGCTATCTGCTGTCAGATACTGGGCAGTCCCAGCTGGAAGTAATGTAGGAAGTTTTCCTGCATCTCCTAAAGATCATAGCTCCAAGAACACTGCAGTGCAGAGTGTGCCAGAGCAAATGGCAGCTTTGGATTCTCCTCCTACTCATTTCAAGCATGTTGTTTCCTACCTGGGATATTTTATCATCCCGTCTACTTTGACTAAACACCAGGTAAAGGAAAGCTCCAGTCCTGCTCACCACCACTAAATGGTGCTACAAAGAGCATAAGTAAACTGACAGAGAAGAGACTTAGATTGGATATTAGAAAGAAGTTCTTCCCTGTGAGGGTGCTGAGGCACTGGCACAGGGTGCCCAGAGAAGCTGTGGCTGCCCCATCCCTGGCAGTGCTCAAGGCCAGGTTGGACACAGGGGCTTGGAGCAACCTGCTCTAGTGGAAGGTGTCCCTGCCCGTGGCAGGGGTTGGAACTGGATGAGCTTTAAGGTCCATTTCAACCCAAACCCTTCTGTGATTCTAGAAGTAGCTTAAATTAGAACACACATTTGGTTTAGGCATCAGGATTAGTTTTTTTGTTTAAGCACCACAGAATTTTCCACTCAAGGAGAACTTCCAACTTCCTTTTAAAAACTAAAACACCATGGGGACATCTTACCTTAAGCCCCAGCTGCTTTTCAAACCGTGGTGACACAAAGGACCATGGGCCCATGTTCTCTGGTTCTTCCTGACTCCAGATGAAGGCTAAAGGAAGGATGAGGGTACATTACAAACACTCAGATTTATCTTTTGAGCAGCTCAAGAAGAACAGCTTTGTCTTTTGTAGCACCTCTGCCTTTTTTGTTTTGGCTCTATCTCTGCAATGAAGGATTGCCAGATTAAATTCCCTTGCAGGTCACAGCTTGCTGAAGTCAAACCAAAAGTCCACCAGTAGGGTATAGCGTGGATATAGTCTGCTTTTCTACTGCCATTTTCAAAAGCTACTTAAAGGACTGGATTGCAAAGACCAATGCGAAACCTGCCCAAAATCGTTCCCCTGGATTTTTGGTAGTGCTTTATGGAAGATAATGACAAGTATTTTTAGCACAAGTGGTAAATATCTCTATTATCTCAGTTCAGAAACGCTAGATGTATGGGAGGAAAGACCAAAGACGTAAGAACCACTACAACTCTTCATCCTAAAAGGCAGGCAACAGATTTAGTTCAGTGCTTCGAAGAGTCTAGAAACACAACGGTAACCACCTGGCTGACCTTTTGCACGGCTGTATTTCCTCAGCTCTTGCTGTAGAGCTTCCAGGGGGAAAGGACACAGTTCTTCAAGTCTCAGAATAGCCACGTTGTGCTGTTTCTGTCCTAGTGTCTCTCTCTGCTTCACCAAAGCATAGTAGTGCTTACCAGAACAGAGCACCACACGGGTGACACTAAAGGGAAGTAAGAATGTTTCCAAGTTTAGCGTTTTACAGATACTCTATGCAGAACAGTTTCACTCTATCAATAAAAACAACCAGCCAAACCTTAAAGACAACTTTACGAAACTAAATTGCTACCCTAGACCATCTTTTCTTTGCCTTCCCCTCCCTCCCACTCCCCTCCAACAGTTGGCCAACAAACCTTTGGGCACAGTATGGCAGAGCCTGGAGGTCCTGTTTTGTCAGTAATCCTGAGAAAGTTACCTTACAATGGGATTTCTCTCTCTTAGCTTTAACAATCTAAAAATTAGCCACCCAGTTCAAGCTACTCATCTATGTGCTCTCTGTAGAGAACAAACCAGAGGGAGAGAAGTATCTCCAGAGGACAATTCTCTTCCATGCCTGCTGGAGACACACAATACCCTCCAGCAATGGGAGAGGTCCTGGCTGCCTGACCTTACTGGACAAAAGCAAGGAGATAAACCTCACCATCCCACTTAAAAAACCCAAGACACTAAGACACTTCCAGCCTTTTGGCTGTGGCTGAGGATGCAAACATGAGGGATGCTGTCAGACTTGGGTACTTGGGTACCTGGGACAAGGACCAGGTAAGAACCTTAGGAGGTAAAAAAAAGCCCAAAGGCCACAACTGCCCACTGTGAACAGGATTCTCTAATATCTGAAGGGAAATGCACAGGCAAACGTTATTATTGCCTTCACTTCACTTCATCAGCCCGGGTATTCCAACATCACAACAAGAATTCTGCACCTCTTCCTCACATCACAGCTGTTCCCAGTGACTGTCAGCTAATGGACATGGCAAGGAACAGCACCATCTGATTAAGAACTGTGGTCACAACTCTGCGGCAGCAAGGGCTGAAAGCCAGGACACCTTACTATTGTGCAGACAGATATGGTAACTACCAACAAGTGAGCAGAAGAAAAGGAGAGAAACAAGTAAAACTAAGTCACCCCCTGTAAAGCAATATTTTCCCCCTAAGTCACCTCTTTCATAGCACTTCAAACTTGAGCTGTTAGGTAGGACAAAGGGAAAGGACATCCTTTCTGAGCTTTTCCTCTACGGAAGTACAGCTACCTTTTAGGATCTACTGAGGAGTCACCAATGACAGGTTTGAATGTTGTCCTCGGAGCCATTTCTTCAAAACTCGATACAGCAGCCTGCATGGGGGAGAGCTGGAAGTTACCCAATCTTGCTGCCTTTTCCCTCAGGCCACAGTTGGGGAGAGGATACCGAGACAGGGTTTTGTTAAGTACAAAAGATAGTGTCTTCCCTCTCCCTCCTATTGCCACTGATGAAAGGTGAGATGATAAGATTCCCAAGAACACCATCAGATTTAGAGTCAACCTTACTTCTGGCTCACCTCCACCCAGCTTTAATGCTAAGCCTATCCAGCCCCAAACAGGCAAAATCCCATTGATCTGACCCCAAAACAGAGATGGGAACACACAGAGGGAGAACAAAATGGAAGAGAACACCGAAGAGGAGGAAGGAGAAGAGGTAAAACAAAATTAAAAGAAAGTTTTCAGCTTACAGGAAGCCTGAGTAACACTTTAGGAGAAGCAACAATGAGAGGTTTCCTGAAGTTTCGGACCATTTGCCGCCGGAGTAAATGGAAATACTGTGCTGGGGTGGTGGGATGCACAACTGACATGTTGACCTGGTCCCCATCGACTCCCTCTTCTGAGCTGTCACACATCTGTACAAGGGGAACACAGCGATACCTTGTCAAGAAGCAAGCAGTGAGCCAAATACACAAGAGAGAATCCAGGCACGTAAGGCACACTGACTAGCATTAGGGTTAAAGAGCAAATATCCCAACTCAGACACTGATTGCAAGGGAAGAACAACTTCAGAGAAGAAATGGCTTTAGCATTTAACTGTATCTGAACTGCCTCCTTCCAGCTCACTGTAACCAGGGCATGACAGTCTTCATAACAGTGGTGAGGTCATGACTTCTTCCTCAGAACAGCAGCATTCCTCTAAACATGCTCAACCCCTCCTTAAGCCATTACTCAGATGAGAAGGATTTCATTTAGGTACTGTAGTCACAAGGGCACAACGGTGGATATTTAGTTGGGCTTTTTTTTTTAATGTGCCACAGGTTTACTGACTGATATTTAATAGTGTCCAGCATCTGTTTGTATGATCTGTAAGTGGTTGCTCAAAAGGGTCACTGCCTGTTTCTGATGCCAACCCCCAGAATGTTTTCTATCAGAAGAGCTCATCAGAGGTCTGCTGGTTGCAGTTCAGCAATTGTCTTGCTACGGGACTCTGTGGAACAGTGACATTGCTGAGGAGCAGCAATTAGAACAAGGACACTGGGCAGTACTGACACATGTGGCACTAGGGCTGTCTGCAGAGGGCACAGCACCTCTGCAAGCACTATGCAGATCTCATGTTAGGAAACCTCATGTTGCAACACACCAAAGCTGCTTCCTCATCACATCTAGACCTACATCTTCCCATCACAGTTCCTGTTCCTCCACTTTCAGCCCAGTCTGTTCTTATCTCACCATGACGGTATGACCCTCGTATGCCACCACCTTCTGATGTCACCAGCAGATACATCAGGAACGGGACATTTTGCAGCAAGACTCACAGAGCATTGATTGCCAGTGCTGTGATGGGGGATATGTGAACCTGAGAGCTGTGGTGGGGTACCTGAAGGAACCGTTCCATCCGGCAGGATGAGTGCTCAGGGCCTGCACCATCATAGCCGTGGGGAAGAAGAATCACTATCCCACTCTGCAGAAGCCATTTGGCCTCACCTAAAAACACACAATGAGGAGGAAGGAAAACATGATTTCCACAGAACATACAGCCACAAAACACACATAAATTTGCATAAACTACTCAGGAAAAAAGAACAGCTAATTTCCACATCATCAGATACAAGCCTGAAGCACGCTGCTGGCATTTTGCCATGGGATTCCCAACAGTGAAACAGCACACATAAGATGACCTGAAATTATCATGTAACTTTGGGCTTCCAGAAGACTGAGCTACTTCAGGGATTACACTCAAACCCAGAAGATAACTCATCCCAGCCCCAAACATGTGGCGAGGGCGGGCGGGCTAAGAGGCCCTCGGAGTTTCCATCTGTGATTACAGAGGGAGTGCAGATGCCTATCTGAGGCTAGATGCCAGAACTCTGGGCACTTACGTACAAGTATCCCACTCCAGAAACACCTTTGCATCTTCTCAGCATGTTCCAGCTCAGAGAGATCTTTTATCTGAGCACTCAGAAAACATGCTAGAGTCGAACTCAGAGGCTGGTTGTAAGGCATTATTGTGGGGTTGGTTTGTTTTAAATAATCACTATTTTCCTTCTGTATTGCTTCAGGAATTTTTCAGATGCCTCCTGAAGGAAAGGTTCAGCCTAAAAACCTACCAACAATAAACACACAGTAAAATAAAGCGGGGGGGGGGGGGGGGGGAAATAAAGGCTGTTAGTATAATCAACTGTCCTTTTGGAAGGAGTGTCTCTGCCAAGGGTGGGTGATTTTCATTTTAGATGGATTGTCTTCAGAGAACAGCTGCACAGAAGTCAGGACGCACAAGCTCACAAGACTTTTTGAGAAAACAGAATTCTTTTCTCAACATGTTGCCCTTTTACTTTAAAGATGAAGGATTTTCTAAAAATGTGCTTAATAAATGATTTTTAAATACATTAGCTCCTTGTCCACTCACCTCCAGAGATGAAAGTGTCAAATATTATCTGGGCTCCATTAAAGAAGTCTCCAAATTGAGCTTCCCAAATTGGCAGTAACTTAGGGCTCTCAATACTCATTCCATATTCAAAACCAAGCACAGCTTCTTCAGACAAGGGACTGTTACTCACCTAACAAAAGGAAATTGTTGGGAGGGGTGGGTGAGGAAGAAGACAACCCCAGGTTAGGAACCTTTGGAAGCAGGCACATCAGTGCTAGGCACACCGAGGACATGCACTCCTAAAAGGCAACTGATGGTCACCTCTTGGTTTTGCTTTTGTATGAAGACACTGAGGGGAAAAGAATAAGAGCTGATCTCCCAAGGAGAAGCAAAACCTCTTGTTAAATTTGTGAAGAGGATAACTACAAAGAATGGGGGAGACCTGACAGTTTTTACTCTCTCTATCTGCGGGTTGCCAGAATATACAGGCTACCTACCCATGTCTCAGCAGCTTTGAAATACACATTCTCTTTCAGCATAACTTGAAGCAGGTTGTCATGTGGACCACAGAACCTACCTCTAGGAAACCTTTCTGGTCTGGGGACATATGATTCAGGGGAATGTAGGTGTCATCTGTCTCTTGGCAGACCAGCATCGCGTGGCGTTGGCTGAAGGTTCCTCTGCCAACATCTTGTCCACTTAGTCTGACATTAAACCCTTGCCAAGCAATAAAACAAAACACTGGATTAGCAAGTCATGTAAAAAGAAAACACTCAGAACAAGTCCCCACTTCTAAAACATCACTTCTCTTGCTATGTCTCTTGTTTGATTTCCCCTCAGCAGCAACCTCAAATCCGAGATGGAATTCTTATCCAGCAGCAGCTCCAACTCCCAAGATATGGGGTGTGCCTACAGAGATGCTCAGACACTTCTCTTTTGTCCTCTCTGCAGCCATGAACTATTTTGTGGTAAATGGTTCAATTTACTGAAGCAAACTGCAAAAAGTATGTATTCTGTATCATACGTAAATGGAGACAAGAATTCAGGCTAGAGCAGAGGGAAAAGAAATAGCAGCATGAAACACCCTCTAGAAGTATCTGAGAGGCCCCACTGATGTCAGCTGCATTTCTCATGTCCTTAGCTCTACACATAGATGGTTTCGGGGAGTTTTGGGGGGACAGCAACAATTCTTTAAGACATTTAGTACTCAATCCATAATTAGTGACATAGAGGATTCATATTTACCTTCTCTTACTACCATGCAAATGCTAATTGCCAAATTTATATCAATCATATCAATCTTTAGACTTAGAACAAGCTAAGAAGTGTAATGTTAGGCTTTACTGACACCAAAGCACAAGTATTTTATGGCCTGCTGTCTAGATGTCTCTTACCTTGGCACAGCAGAGATCCAAACGCTAAAGTTTCAGCCGTTGCCCAATCCAGCTTTTTTCCTTCCTCCATTTTCTGAACTCTTGACTAAACAAGTAAACAACACACAAAAGTTACTCTATTGCCTTTTTCCACCTGTAGCTCTTCTGGTGACACAGATCAATATGAGAAGCTAGGAAAGAAAGAACATCCTATAGGGAGAAATGCTATGTTCCTGCAGCCACCTTAGGAATGGCATACACACAGGCTTAGTTCAGCTCATCCTGCAGCAGGTTGCCCTGAAGACCACAGAGCCATTGATGACTCCCGTGTTCACTCACCAGTCAACACACTGTGGACTGACAAATGAGATCTTAGTTTGAAACTATCAGAAATCTCAGCAGAGAGTATACTCTTGACAGACTTTTGGTTTGTCTGTTTAGCAGTGAGGAAAGACACCAGGCCTAAGTATTTCAGACTCCAGAATTCTGCCCTGTTCTGCCCTGCAGAACTGCAGGCACACAATTGTAAGAACATCAGTTGTCTGAAATACCCAACTCATGGCCTCTCTGTGGCTGCCAACCAGACACCTACATGTGGTCAGCACCTATCAAAGGGAAATGTTCACAGCCCCAAACCAATCCAGTTCCTGCACACCCACTGAGAAGCTATCAAACCCTGCCTGTCAAACTTGGCCACGTGCTTATGCTTATGTTTATGTATACAAAACAAACACTCACTACTGGCTTTAGAAACTGTGTACACCATAACCAAGTTCCTGATTCATTCTCTCACAAAGCACTCGTTATTATCTTAGAGTACATCATAAAATCAGAGAATCATAACAACATAGAATGGTTTGGGTTGGAAGGGACCTTTAAAGTTCATCTAGTCCAACCCCCCTGCAGTAAGCAGGGACATCTTCAACTAGATAACTATATACATGAACTAGATAACTATATAAATGATAGTAACTGATCCTAATAGTTTCTGTTATTTGTAAGAATAATAAACTGTGTTTTCTATAAGATTTTTTCTTCATTGCAACCAAATATTGTTGACATAACAGAAGTATAAGGACAGATCTGGAGGAGAGCACATGTATGTCTTCAAAACCAGAGGGAAAACGGCATAATCTCAGCTTCAAAAAGAGAGCAAGCTGTTTTGCCTAAAGAATACTATGCTATTCTCCAACTGGCAGCCTTGCAGTGTTTAGAGTTTTTCCTATAACAGGTTGTATTTCTGAGCATTGGGACTAGAAGCATCATTATGCTCTCCCGACCTGTGCGTAGGTCTTCAGAAGATGGCTGTGCATCTGGAGTTCTTCAGGCACCTCTACAGACTTGGCTCCAATAAACTGCAGCAGAGGTACAGGCATCCCTGTGTCCCAAGTGGTGATTTTAGCAGAAGGCTCAACTAAGCCCTTCCATTCAGCCTGCAGGTTGGTAGGAGGTGGACTATACGAAGTCGTGTTGGTGAGATGATCATTCAGTTTAGAGTAGTATGTAGTCTTTATCTCAGACACTTCGACCTCAGTCATGAGCCCAGCAGCTATGAGGTGTTCTGCGTACGTGTCCGGGATACTCTTACGGGATCTGTGAGGGAGGGAAGCAAACTGCATAGACATTGAGCCCGAAAACAGCATCGCTGCAGAACAAGGAAATACCATCTTACTACTGCCATGTACTGTGGAAAACTAAAATAAAGTATGTCCTGGTGCATTATACTCATTTGCATCAAATCTGCTTTCCTGGCAGTTCCAGAAAGATATCAATTCTCTCCTGGGCGTGTGCTTTACAGTCCTTTATTTTAAAAAGTGCCTGTAGTTCACAGTTACAGGTAAAAGGAAGTCAAACAAACCCTCCCAGTTAGACTGACTCTGTGCTATTATGCATATTTTCTCCAGACAATTGATAGTAGGATTTCAGTATTAGCTGAGAATCAAGCCATCCGTCCCATAAATGCTTCACCTAAAACACCAGAATTCATTGGCCAGTAAATTTTCATGTGTATTTTTCTCTGGGGATAAGGATGGAACCTGAATACATTTAAATGCTTGTAAAGATGAGTCCCCATCGGAACCAGCAGAACCAGGCGAAGATGAGTCAAACATCATACTGGCTTCCTGCTCCTTCTTCCACATTATCTACACAGAAGATAATGGCACACACAAGACATCTTTGCCTTCTGATTACTAGCGATCATGAATTTGAAATCCAAGGGCTATGTGCAAGACTGTTCCCCAAGAGGCAGCAAGCTGCATATTCAAGAACTCACACCTTAGCCAAGGGCTGCTGACAGTGTAACTCCACCTAAAGACTTGTCAGGAAGGCAAAGGATCTTCATTCTACAGAGACTCCTATTGCAGTAGCAGGTGTAGACACAGGTGAGTTTTGGGTTCCCATCAGGTAGTGTTGCCCTTACCTGATGATTCTGTACATGCTGGGGTTGGTGAAGAACGGCTCATCAAGTTCATTGTGGCCCCACTGCCTGTAGCACAGCAAGTCGACTATCACGTCCCTGCGGAACTGGCGTTGGTACTCGACAGCCAGTCGCGTGGCACGGACAACTTCTTCAGGATCATCCCCGTTCACATGGATAACTGCACATCCAACAATTTTACCTGCCCAGGGAATCAAAACATAACAACAGTAGTTGCACCCAACCCCTTCCAAAGAAAGCAAACACACACATACTGTGCCAAAAACTACTGACAACTCATGCGACTGTATTTGACACAAACAAATCTACAAAAGATGCTCTCTGTGACAAGAGCTAGGATAAGCTGTAAGAGTCTTCCCCAAGAGAAAGTGCAAATAGTCCAAACTGTTGTACTTGTGATAGTTTGAGCACAACTTTTTTACCAGCACTAAATTCCCCAAGGACTTTCTCTACACAGTTCCTGCATCTTATTAATCTGCACGGACTATGTGGGGAATGGGAGTTTTGTTTCCTTCTTATCCTAAGCTATCACTACTATGAATTCAAAGCTGGAGAGGAACTTTTGACAAGGGCATGTAGAAATAGGACACGGGGGAATGGCTTTAAACAAGAAGAGGGTAGATTTAAATTAGACATTAGGAAGAAATTCTTCCCTGTGAGGGTGCTGAGGCGCTGGCACAGGGTACCCAGAGAAGCTGTGGCTGCCCCATCCCTGGCAGTGTTCAAGGCCAGGGTGGACACAGGGGCTTGGAGCAACCTGCTCTAGTGGAAGGTGTCCCTGCCCGTGGCAGGTCTGGGTTGGAACTGGATGAGCTTTAAGGTCCCTTCCAACCCAAACCAGTCTGGGATTCTATGATGATTCTATGACTCTGATACATACCAATATCACTACAGTACAGAGATGATCTTCCTCTCTCTGGAGGAGTGGTATAGCCCAGCTGGTTATTAACAATCAAGTGGATGCTCCCACCAACTCTGAAATGTGGTAGATTAGAGAGGGTCAGTGTTTCAGGAACAATCCCTTGCCCAGAGAAGGCAGCGTCACCATGAACCTACATTAGGGAAGAAGATGGAAATATCTCATTAGAAAACACTGGGGGAATAGCAAAATCAAAACCATAACTCATGAAGACAGACCTTTTAAGTTGAGTAGGTAGAACAGACACAGTTTCAGCTGGATGCACTTCTTAATCCCTTTCAGACTTCCATTTTAATGATTTGAGAGTTTATTTAGTCTTATCACTAACACAAGCTCGTAGCAGCCAACATCTGTACATGACTGCCTGATGTAATCCCTGCCTGGAACTGACCTATAATCTGTTATAACTGCCCCACCAGTGTATAGATGACTGCAAGTATCACGGCTATAGCAAAGCTGCAGCAGTCAGTAGCAAGTCACTGACCACAGAACAGAAGGGAGGCAGTCACCACAGCATTTGCTACACGCTTCGCTTGAAAGTTAAATGCTGGTGAACTGGGACTAATACCTGCTCCCAACTGTTGATAGCTCTTCTCCCATTTAATTTAAAAGGCAGTTAACAGTGGTGGTTTAAATGCAAAAGTGGTCTGTGAGGAAAGGCACACGTGGCTCTCAATGCAGAGTATCCTTAAAATAAAGGAAGGTAGCAGAATCAGTTCTTCAGAAAACCTAGAACTGTTTAAATGCCAGTGTCATCACATATATCACCTGGAAATCTTCCTCGCCCCCCTCTTTCTCCACAAAGAAGATCCCAGTTTTTGATACTCTACATTAAATCACTTTTGTTTCATATTTCTATATCCACCACTTCCTTTCACGTCTTACAAAGATCAGTTACAAATTGTAAGTAAAATACCTGCAGGCAAATAACTTTGTCTCCAGGCTGTGCAGAGCTCTCCGGGGAGTAATCTCCATCGAGCAGAGTCTGTTGCCTTCCTCGTGTCTTGCCCACGGCCACTGGATTGATGGCTTCTAAGTGTGAGGGGTTAGGCAGCAAGGTGACGTGCACAGGCCTGTGGGAACCGAAGTCAAGATCTACAGAAGATGTCAGGTGGGAGAGAACGTCCCCAATGGCTGCTGAATTCTCTGGGAACTCACTCAAACCACGCATCTTCCGGAACATGAGCTGCATGGAAACAAATTTGGTTAAAACGCCTTTTCAGATTCATTGACACACTGAAAGAAAAGCATTTACAGAACCTACTCCTGAAATTGCAGGATGCTTCTGGTAAGAGCACATAAACCCCTTCATTAGAGTTCTTTTAACAGTCTCCTGCAGACATTTGGCTGAAGTGCTGCCAGGAGGGGAAAACACTCCACGCAGGTAACCTTTTTATTGCTCCAGCATTTGAAACGTGACAAACTTCTGGAGTTTTATTTTATTGCAAATAAACCAGACATAAAACAACTGCCAATGAGATTATAAATCTTTACCTCAGGTGGAAGCTGAAGCAAACCTGTGAGAAGATTAAGTCTTCCACGATGAGGCATTCCAAGAATGATATCTGTCACCCCGCTGTATGCGCACATCTTGAACAACTCGTGGAAGAAACCCATCATGCTCTCTGCTCCTTCACCACCGTAACGCTTCACTGTGGCAAACTTTGTGGCTAAGAAGTGATCAAACTCCTATTAAAACCAGGAGAGATTCAGCATTAGGTTATTTTAAGCAGCAGACCTCTGTTTGTAAAATTGAAATCTAATGTTTGTACCTTTAAGGCATTCAAACCTAAGCACTCCCCTAGAAAGTCTCAGCTCGTTCTCCACCCACACAGCCTAAGAACAGAAGTCAGGATGACTACAAGAAATCAGCATTTCTCTCCTCTTGAGCAGAAAAATGTCGGATTGAGGACCAAACTTTCTCTATCTAACACGGAAGGGGATGCATGAAGAAACACATCACCAGAGCAATTTACAAATTCCTTGATAGTTTACCTATTTTAGGTGGAAATTAAGGAATGGTGTTCTTTTACAGTATAGACCTTAACTATCCTGAGATGCAAAGTGCTGGGAAGCACAACATTCCATTTGATTACTGTTAGACACAGTCCTTAGTACACAAGTCGAAGAATGCTTGAGAGAAGGAAAAGAAACCAATCTATGTTTACATCATCTTCCTCTCACTTCACTCCACTCATCTACCCCTAGACAGCTCCCTAAGTGACAAAGTTTTGGAAGCACTGGAAGTGTCTGCAGTGTTTTGCAACTGAAGACTGAAAATAAACGAAGCCTGTAAGCAAAGACTGAGCCACAGCCAAAGATGTGAGCCAACTGCTCAACACCTTCTAGTTAAGCAACATTTAGTTCTAAGGAATAATGTATACAGAACTAATCACACATAGAAGCAGTTTTTCCTGTCAAGGTTAAATTCTACACTTTAAGTATAGTTCTGGTCATACTGAAATCAAAACAGGGCTCATCAAGATCCCAATTTCAACCTCCTGCGTCACCCTCAAATTCCTCCAACTGCCAAAGAGGCAAGAAAAATACAAAATGTGCCATGTACTTCTGTTTAGTCATTGGTAAATATTACATTTAACACTCCTTCCACTCAGAAAACTGCAAACAGGGACACCTTCACAGATCCTGCTCTTCTACCTTTCCATCCTTCTGGATAACACAGGGAGGAAAGGGGGGGGGGGGGGAAGAAAAATTTTCACAGTACAGAAGTATTGGAATAAATTTTCTCTAAACATTTTGCAAGCACATAAATCTTTCACTTCCCTACAGAATGCATTGAACAAAGGCTGCTCCTTTGCAGAAAAGCAGCATATTTCCCAGTGCTATATGGCTAACGCCTCAGTCCAACTCTGTTTTGTTCTCCCAAAACCTTAAGAGACATCAGACTTTAAAGGTAGTCTAACAGATCATCATGAGGGTGACAGGAAAACAGAACAGCTACATCAAAGCACAAAATGTCACAGAGCTCTGCCCAACCTTCGCTTCCCAGCAGTAGCAGTTAATATAAGCTGTCACATCAGCCTAAGAGAATCTCGCTTTTGAAGACTGATTACTCATGGGTTTGGAGGGTCATTATTTGTGTCTCTGGATGATAAAGACCATATGTTAGAAGAATCCATATTACACACAATGTATGTTCTAATTAGTTCTAAAAGCCTTTTGGGTTTGGAACTGGCTGGAAATATTTTCCTAGAAATAATTTCCAAAATAATCAATACAAACCAAAAGGTGTCACTGCTTGTTTCAATAATGGGTGCTAAGCAGCTACAGCAACAACCTCCACTGAGATTCCTGCATTTGTGTACAGCACTTCTCCAAGCAAAACCTTGTACTTCTCCTCTTGAACACACTGTCAAAGCCTTTCAAGACAGTGATTGTTCTCTTCCTGCATGAATAATGGCTGGAGCAATAAAGGGTTCATGACAGACTCCACAACTATTACAATTCAATAGTAGTGAACAAGGTACCTGGGACTCCAACATCATTTTGCACAAATGTTTCTTCTCTTCAGGTGTAAATGATTCTTGTTTTAGCTCTTCAAACCTTTTAGCAAACCATTCTCTCTCTTCCAAAGTTGGAAGCTGGCTTGTTTCTATGGAAATATGCCCACAGAATATATGGTCCAGGTAAGCCAACACATCCTCTAGGGAAGCCTCTTCTTTTCCCATGTTTAGAAGCCCTGATGAGAAATAAGTGTTTATAGCTCTTCAGGGAAGGAGGGAGAAGCACTGAGACCTTAACTGTTGTCCTGCAATGACATTAACATTTTGAGTGTACAAATTAAGGTCTTGTCTCCTTTCCTCCATTTAAAAACAAAACTCAAATTATTTTATATGCACATTTCAGTGTTATTTAGATGAGGGTCTTTTGCTTATTTATGAGTAAGTTACTCAAACTTATGAGCTAAATTATGCTTATTTATGAGTAAGATATTATTATAAGTGCTGAAAATGCCTTTCTGAAAGAGTTTACCATGAATGACACAAAGTCCCTGTTTGTGTGAGTCAGTACAGCACTCAGTATCTAGTGTCTCAGAGACATGAGCTCCAAGCCAGCTGCTTCACAAGGACATAAGCACCTGTTTTGCAGATGGAGAAAATAAAGCACAGAAAGAGACCCTCCTTTGTTCAAGGCCACAGCGAGAGTCTAAGAGAGCCAAGAAAAGACAAGTCTTGACTTCTGCCCCAGAGCCCCAACAGCTTCACTACTGTGTTAAGTATTATGGTAAATCACAGAAAGTTACAGCAACACAAGAAATTAATGTGTAACCTCAGGAGTCGTAAGAACAAGAAAGAATTTTCATGATTTCCAAAGATGCTAGAAGGTAGCCACTCATTACACCATTTCTGCAACATATAAATAAGCTGAAGTTAACAATTTTCAGTCCAACAGTTCATTACTGATTGAACCACCACTCAATATTTGGCTCTTCTGCAGAGGCTACAGCCTCTCAATAAATCATCCCTGGAGAGAATTTGCTGTGCTAAGGCCACAGACGTACCTGTAGTAATGAGAGGCCCCTGAAGACCATCAGCCAATTCCTGGATTTCGGGTACCGTGTTCATAACAGCTTGGCCAGCAAACAGTGGGTTTATTTTGGCTGCCTTGTGGCCATGTTCAGCATATGCGGTTATTAAACGAGCAAGAGCATGGTCAACTGAAACAAAAAGAAAGCAGAACAGTACCACACACGTGCTCACATGTCATCCATTTATGGCACCAACACAGGAGTGTTCTGTCCACTGATAATCATCAAGATTCTGGCTGCAAAGACAGTTTTTCTAAGCAGGTTTCACCTTATCACCCTACAACAGCTCCCATCATCAAACTGCTAAATCTGCTCACCCATCCAGTTTTCAAGCAAGTGCACTCTAGATTTCCCTCATAGTTAGGCTCCTGTAAACATATGCAAAACTACTCCATTTTCATAGAATCATATCATAGAATCACTGAGTGGTTTGGATTGGAAGGGACCTTAAAGCTCATCCAGTTTCAACCCCCTGCCATGGGCAGGGACACCTTCCACTAGAGCAGGTTGCTCCAAGCCCCTGTGTCCAACCTGGCCTTGAACACTGCCAGGGATGGGGCAGCCACAGCTTCTCTGGGCACCCTGTGCCAGCGCCTCAGCACCCTCACAGGGAAGAACTTCCTTATATCTAACCTTGATCTCCCCTCTTCCAGTTTAAAGCCATTCCTCCTTGTCCCATCTCTACATGCCCTTGTAAAAAGCCCCTCTACAGATTTCTTGTCAGCCCCTTTAGGCACAGGAAGCTGCTCTAAGGTCTCCCTGAAGCCTTCCCTTCTTCAGGTTGAACAAGCCCAGCTCTCTCAGCCTGTCTTCATATGAATATCCGTAAGAAACTTTTGCTTTGAATCTCTTTACAACAGGTAGATCCAACTGGAGAATGGCACACTACCAGTGTGCAAAGTCTTCTTTCCTCAGGCAACTCCATCACACCACTTAGGCTTCCCTGTTCCTTGCTGACAGGAGGATAAGGACTTAACAATAAGTCAGGTCCTATGAATTCAAACAACAAAAAAAGCCTGTGTCTGCAGGAGCCACCACCCAACAGCACATTCATGTGCTGAGCCAGACATACTAAAAACTCTTAACTTGTGAACATCTTTTTCAACACACACCAGCAACACACACTTGCAGCCATTTCACGTCAACGTCAAGAACACCACTGACATACGCAAAAGTCAACCAGCTGAAAGGTCAGGCTCACAACACTGCTGTCACTGAGCACATGCCACAGACCAGATCAATAAACTGTACACCAATAATAGTAAGAATCTGCTACAAATCAATGATATGAACCAGTTAATAAAGCATTTCTAATGTGGGGGTTTTTTGCATGCCGATGAAGATATGCGCTGACTGTATTTGGGTCTGAAGACTTTAATTTTCCAAGCCAATACAATTTCTGAGACAAAGTTATTTCTCTGATATTCGTATTCCGGTTGCTGGCACTCTGCTCCAGCTATTACATTCACACAGTCAGTCTGTTCAAAACTGGTCCTTTTCCCTAACAGGTTCTACAGCGTAAGAACAGGAACTTTATATCTCCCACATGCCAAGAACAGACCTTAACATCTCAGCAAGAAAGCCCTTTAAAGCAATTAAAAAAAAAAAGTAATATTACAATATATTAACCCTTTCCATGCTTAACAAAGAAGATGCTTAGTGATGGGACTCGATGTCCAGGAGCTAACAAACTGGTTTCATTCCTACTTGTGTGCAACGGGCTTAATTCCTACCAGAGTATCCTGAGGTGTTAATGCAGCGATGACAGTCCTACCTCAGAGAGTTTTCTGCTTGAGATCACTTTTCTGCACTATAAAACTGAGCTGAAAGCATCAAAGTTATTGCTACAGGACACAGTTAGCTGTACTCAGCTAGATAAAGCACCTCAGATGGCTTGAGCACCTCTGCTATAGAGACAGGCTAAGAGAGTTGGGCTTGTTCAGCCTGGAGAAGGGAAGGCTTCAGGGAGACCTTGGAGCAGCTTCCAGTACCTAGAGGAGCTGACAGAAAAGATGGAGAGGGACTTTTTACAAGGGCATGTAGGGACAGGACAAGGGGGAATGGCTTTAAATTGGAAGAGGAGAGATTAAGGTTAGATATAAGGAAGAAGTTTTTCACTGTGAGGTTGGTGAGACACTGGCACAGGTTGCCCAGAGAAGCTGTGGCTGCTCCATCCCTGGCAGCGTTCAAGGCCAGGTTGGACACAGGGGCTTGGAGCAACCTGTTCTAGTGGAAGGTGTCCCTGCTCATGGCAGGGGTTGGAACTGGATGAGCTTTAAGGTCCCTTCCAACCCAAACCAGTCTGTGATTCTATTAATATAGACAAGGAAAACCACAGGCGCATGGCACGGATACTTCCATGAGCAGTTAAGCTCCACAGGAGCCCATCACTGAGATAACTCCGCAGCGGGTGCACTCGCAGTCACTTCAGCCGCTGGCGCTGGGCACGCCATCACCCCGCCTCCCGGGGAACCACCGCAAGCGGCTTCGCGGAGCAGATCCGCGCCGCCCTCAGCCCCCCGAAGTACAAAGCGCCTCATACCGAAGCTTCAACGCCCTCGGAGCTGGGGCCCCTCAGCCTCTGCGGGCAGCAAGGGGCTGCCCAGCGGAACCCGAACCGCCCCGCGGGGACCCAGCTCCCTCCGAGCCGCGGCGGGACGAGCAGCACCCGGTGGGAAGGGGGCTGGGGGGATGTCCGACCTGCTCTGCCGCTCGCCCCGGCGCCGCGCAGCTCCGCCGACCGCCTGCTCACTGCCTTCCTTGGCTTGTAGCCGTAGACACCGCGCTCGGTGCGGTACCAGCGCCTCAGGCCGCCCCGCCACAGAGCGCCCCGCACAGCCCCCGCCGCCGCCGCCATGGCCGCCCTCCGCCAACCGCCGGCCCCGCCGCCGCCACCGCCCCTGCCGGAGGTGGGGCCGCCGCTTCCCGCCCCGCGCCCGCACCCTGAGGTGGCCGAGGCGGCCGCGGGCGGGCGGGAGCCTGTGGTGGCCCCTGAGGGGCCGGTCCGTGAGCCCGTCCTCCAGCTCCGGCTGAGCAGGTGCTGCTTGGAGCCTTTCGGCACCTTCAGGAGCGTATTCCAGCATGTCCCATTGAAAGTGTCTCAACTTTCTATTAAACAGACTGTCCTGAAATGTGTCACAGCTTAATCCTCTCTGTATGGTATGCTGGGCTGAGGTTAGACTGGGAAAAGACATATTGACCTCACCTTCTCTGGAAAATCTACCAAAAAGAGACATGAGTTATAGAGAAACAAAGTTTTAACAAAATCAAAAAGCTCCATTTAAAGATTTCAGGTGGCTGCAAACCATTTCCAAACACATGAATCAGTGTCATTGAGTCATAGAATCACAGACTGGTTTGGGTTGGAAGGGACCTTAAAGCTCATTCAGTTCCAACCCCCTGCCACGGGCAGCTTCTCGAGGCAACCTGTGCCAGTGCCTCGGTGTAAAGAATTTCTTCCTAACGTCTAATCTAAATCTCCCTTTGTCAGGTTAAAGCCATTCCACCTTGTCCTATCCCTACATGCCCTTGTAGAAAAGCCTCTCTCCAGGTTTCTTGTCAGCCACTTTAGGTACTGGAAGCTGCTCTAACATGTCTCTGGAGCCTTCGCCAGGCTGAACAACCCCATGAGGACCATGAAGGGCCAGAAAGTCACCAGAATAGCCAGCATGGCCTCACCATGCTTGACCAACTGGTCAAGGATAAACTTCTAGAACAAAGTGATTGGCCTGGTAGATGAGGGGAGAGCAGTGGATATTGGCCACCTGTGCTTCAGTAAGACTTTTGACACTGTCTCCTATAAGATCCTCATAGACAACCTAGGGAGGTGTGGGTTGGATGAGCAAACAGTGAGGTGGATTGAAAACTGGCTGAATGGCTGTGCCCAGGGAGTGGTGATCAGTGATGCAAAGTCTAGTTGGACGCTAGAAACTAGCAGTGTTCCCCAAGGGTCTGTAGTGGGTCCAGTCCTGTTTAACATCTTCATTAATGATCTGCATGATGGAGCAAAGTGTACCCTCAGAGTCTGCAGATGAAACAAAACTGGGAGGAGTGGCTGATACATGAAAGGGTATCCCTCTTGCTGCCATCCAGAAGGATCTCAACAGGCTGGAGAAATAGGCCAAGAGCAGTATCGTGGAGTTCAAAAAGAAGCGCAAAGTCCTGTGCCTCGGGAGGAACAACCCCATTCACCAGGACATGCTGGGGGTCCTGGTGGACACCAGGTTGAACAGGAGCCAGCAATGTGCTCTTGATGCAAAGGAGGCAAATGGTATCCTGGGCTGCATTAAAGTATTGCCAGCAGGTCCTCTCTACTCAGCACTGGTGAGGCCACAGCTGCTTCACCTGCATCCAGTTCTGAGTAAAAGATGGACACGGACATAGTGCAGAGAGTCCAATGAAGGGCCATGAAGATGCTGAAGAGATTGCAGCACCTCACACATGAGGAAGGGTTGGGAGAGCTGGGACTGTTCAGCCTGAAGAAGAGAAGGCTCATGGGGATCTTATCAATGTGTATAAATACCTGAAGGGAGGGCACAAAGAGGATGAAGGGGGCACTCTTTCCACTGGTGCCCAGTGACAGGATAGAGGCCATGGGCACAAACTCTGGAGGTTCCCTCTGAACATCAGGAAACACTTTGTCACTGTGAGGGTGACCGAGCAC
Organism: Strigops habroptila; assembly: GCF_004027225.2. Classification (NCBI taxonomy): domain Eukaryota; kingdom Metazoa; phylum Chordata; class Aves; order Psittaciformes; family Psittacidae; genus Strigops; species Strigops habroptila. The sequence continues at coordinate 6,727,134 of NC_044279.2, read as the reverse complement.
TGGCACAAGTTGCCCGGGGAGGTTTGTGGAGTCTCCATCCTTGGAGATACTCAAAAGCTGTGTGGACATGGTCCAGGGCAACTGGCTGTAGGTGGCCCTGCTTGAGCAGTGGGGTTGGACCAGATGCCTTCTGGAGGACCCTTCCGACCCCAACCATCCTGTGGTTCTGTAAACCGTGTGAATGCAGGCCTGAGAAGCAGGAGGAACATCAGCAAGTTGCCTTTCCATAGGCTTGGTTGTGCTCATGAGCCTACTTCATAGACTGCCTTCATAACAGGGAATTCAAAGAGTATTTTTCCTCCAAATCAAACCATGGTTATATGCTTTTGGAACAGGCAGAACTGGATTTCACAACTGAATTGGTTATGACAACTCGGTTGGCCAGGGATTTTATGATATTCACAGTTCTTGCAGAGGGGCCACTTGTGTTCCTTGAGGCCTGTATGGTCAGTTTTATGGATATTTATAAGAGTCAATTTGGGAGAAAAAGAAAAGTTAATGACCTTTAATGCTGCAAAGAAAACAAAAGGATACAGGACAGTTGACACGTGGCCAACAGAATAAAGTGTAGTAGAACTGTGGCTTCAAACACTGATTGTTTTCAAAGCATTTTAGAGCAAAGGAACCTTGAAAAGAAAGTTGCAACATTACACGATTTTGTGGAGTTCACAGTAGAGAGGCAGAAAAAGTGCTACAGTTAAATATCTCCATTCTGTGCTTGGGGAAAAAGACAAATGTTGCAGGCAGATCGCATGATGATGAAATACATTTCCAAAGCTCTTAAGCAAATAGCAGCCAAATAGCAGGTATCAATGTGGGTTTGCTTTAAAGCAGATAGGTAGCTGAATGTTTCCCAATTAACACTGATAGGAGTAGGTTTAAACATTAAAAATCTCCCAAAGTCACAAAGGACTAAATGAGATGCTTCAGTCACACAATGTGAATCTCAGAGTAGTAGCGGGCTATTTGTATATACGGGTGCAATAACTAGTTTCATCAAGCCTAAGAATGGGTTTATAGAATATATATCTCATTAAGTCAACTTCTTGGTTTCGTTTCTGTGATTCAAAATTAAGTTAGTAAAGATCTAAAGTACTTTTCAGACTTCTGCCAGAAAAATCATCATGCGTAGGACGTGATAACACGTGGCAAAAGCCTTGCTGTAACTATATCTAGGTCAATAAAAGGTTTTGTTGACTTTGGTTTGTGTCTAAATGTGAGAAAGTGGCACCTGTGCCAGCAGAAACAACGCTGCTAAGGGCATATGCTCTGGCTCTGCAAGGGGACTCTCCTGGCCTGACTCCTCTGGGACAGAGAGTATATCCTAGACAAGACTCTCACGTGAGGTTGATTCAGTATTACCTGATGTTCTGGCTAAGAAAAAAACAAGATATGCTTCAAAATCAAGGTTGTACCTACTAAATAGTATGTGGCAGACTACCTAGCAGATCTAAACTTGTAATACTCCACAGGACCCAGCAGTGTGCACTTGCAGCCCAGAAATCCAACCATATTCTGGGCTGCATTGCAAGAAGTGTGACCAGCAGGTGAAGGGAGGGGATTCTCCCCTTCTACTCTGGTCTTGTGAGATCCTCCATGCAGTTATGCATCCAGCTTTGAGGGCAACAACACAAGAGGGATGTGGAGCTGTTGGAGCGAGTCCAGAAGAGGCCACGAAAAGAACCAGGGGGCTGGAGCAGCTCTGCTCTGGAGACAGGCTGAGAGAGCTGGGCTGGTTCAACCAGGAGAAGAGAAGGCTCCAAGGAGAACTTAGAGAAGCTTTCAGTGCCTAAAGGAGCTGATGAGAAATCTGGAGAGGGGCTTTTTTACAAGGGTCTGTAGGGACAGGACAAGGGGAAATGGCTTTAAGATGACAGAGGGGAGATCTAGATTAGGTATTAAGAAGCTCTTCCCTGTGAGGGTGCTGAGGCGCTGGCGCAGGGTGCCCAGAGAAGCTGTGGCTGCCCAATCCCTGGCAGTGTTCAAGGCCAGGTTGGACACAGGGGCTTGGAGCAACCTGCTCTAGTGGAAAGTGTCTCTGTCCATGGCAGGGGGTTGGAACTGGATGAGCTTTAAGGTCCCTTCCAACCCAAACCAGTCTGGGATTCTATGATTTTGTGAATATTTTAAATAGAATATCATTATCAGCTGGGAGTATTTCTAAAAGGATTATAGTCCTTGACACTTCAGTAGTTACATCAGCCTGAAAAAACTGCCCACAGATAAAGTCCTGACAAAGTCTGTCAGATGGAGTTATGTGGTGAAGGGAGGTTACCTTGGTCTGAGTGTCAATGTGGACTGGATATAAGCAAATGCAACAGGAAGACACAAGGTTGTGCACCTTGAAAGAGTATATGCATCAAAGTGTAGCTCCTTTCTAGGAAACAGTGACTATAAATAATCTCAAAAATCATGGGAATAAAACAGATTGGTCTAAAAAAGTGATGTGAATTTCAGCTTACTTTGCAAAAAAGATCATTTTCTGGATTTGGCTACAAGGAAATACTGAGAACACCTACAGATTTTACATTAGGCCAGTATTTGGCACAACAGTGATTCTTCTTTGCATGCTGTGTGCATGTTTGGTGCCAGCATTTGAGCAAACATACAGAAAAATCTGGGAGGAAGAGCTTCAGGAATTAAAAAAAGGACAGACATGCTTTATAACCAAGACTGAGGAAGTGAGACCTACCTGGTTTTGATTTTGGTATGTTGGTAGAAAAACTCAATAGGTACATACACAAATGAAACAGGTACTTTAAGGAAAAGTTTTCCAAGCTATCAGACAAAGGTAAAACAAGGTTTACTTGCATGGTCTTTACAAAGCAGTTCCAACACAGTCATACTGTGTGGGAATCACAGAATCACAGAATGGTTTGGGTTGGAAGGGACATTAAAGCTCATCCAGTTCCAACCTCCTGCCATGGGCGGGGACACCTTCCACTAGAGCAGGTTGCTCCAAGCCCCTGTGTCCAACCTGGCCTTGAACACTGCCAGGGATGGGGCAGCCACAGCTTCTCTGGGCACCCTGTGCCAGCGCCTCAGCACCCTCACAGTAAACTTCTTCCTAATATCTAACGTGGTACAAATACAGAAGATTTTGTTTCCTTTCAAAACTGTAGTGGTAGCACATTTTATTCACATTGGGAAAGGCAGCAGTATCATGCTTCAAAAGAAAATAAGCCAGTATTTCTTGATACAATGCCACCGGAACTTGTACTTAAGCCTAATATAATGCTGAGCCCACCTTTTCAAACCAATCCCCAAAAAAGAATAAGTCAAAGGCATCCATTGACAGGCTGCAGGACTGGTGCCTTTGGAAAATACAGCACCAACACTAGTATGGAGTTCCTCTCCCCATTTAACCCCCCTTTTTATGAGTTTAGCACATGAATCTTCACTAATGAATCAGTTTAATCAGCCCAATGACTCAATATATTTTGGCAAGTAGATGAAATCTTTGTGCAGTAGGGACACCTAAATGATCTGTGTCAATAACAAGCATGACTTCATCCTTTCAAACTTTTCTAGAAAGTGATTTTTGGATGTGTTGGCAAAATGAGTGATGACATTAAACAACAGCGAGGAGAGCGCTTTCCTGAGGAAAAAATCTGTCTGGTCCTGTACCAGTTGGCAGAGAATACCTAAAACTCTGCATCAGTAAACAGAGTCTTACATTTGGGCTGACTCTTGCCTCTGAAGAAAACATGGCTTCAACAGCTGAATAATCTCATCACACACACCCAGCCCGGTGCCTGCTGTCACTGTTCATCATAGAACCATAGAATGGTTTGGGTTGGAAGGGACCTTCAAAGCTCATCTAGTCCAACCCCCCTGCAATGATCATGGACATCTTCAACTACATCACGTTGTTCAGAACCACGTCCAGCCTGGCCTTGAATGCCTCCAGGGGTGGCACATCCACCACCTCTCTGGGCAACCTGTGCCGGTGTTTTACCACCCTCATTGTAAAAGATTTTTTCCTCACATCCAGCCTGAATCTCCCCTCTTTTAGTTTAAAACCACCACCCCTTGTCCTATCACAACAGACCCTGCTAAAAATAAATAGTCATGTGTGCTCATTGTATGTCTAGAGGGGTATAAATGCCTTCCCATGCCAAAGAAAAGAGCTTCTGCCAGAATCTGGATTCTAAATGTAAAATAAATATCAGATTCTCACTCTGAAATTCTGTGTTGTGACAGCGTTTTCCAACTTGGGAGGCTCTGGAGCTGCCCAACAGCTGGCACCGTGCTTGGATGCTCCAGCTGTGAGCACTTCACATAAACCATGAGGTTTTTAACTAAATTTACCATTGTAAAATGCCTTTGGTTGCCGACAAGAATACTGATTGAACAGAATGAAGCGCAGATACCAGATTCACACGGCAAAACACAACAGTTGACAGCCGTTGAATCACCAATTATGTATAACACATTATTATGCCACTGTGTTCTGGGCCCCTCGCTACAAGAGAGACATTGAGGTGCTGGAGTGGGGCCAGAGAAGGGCACCGGAGCTGGTGCAGGGCCTGGAGCACAAGTGTGATGAGGAATGGCTGAGGGACCTGGGGGGGTTTAGTCTGGAGAAAAGAAGGTTCAGGTGGCACCTTATCGCTCTCTACAACTGAAAGGAGGATGGAGTGAGGTGCGGTCGGTCTCTTCTCCCAAGTAACAAGTGATAGGACCAGAGGAAATGCCCTCAAGCCGCACCAGGGGAGGTTTAGACTGGATATTAGGAAGAATTTCTTCACAGAGAGGGTGCCCAGGCATTGGAACAGGCTGCCCAGGGCAGTGCTGGAGTCACCATCCCTGGAGGTATTTAAAAGACATGTAGATGTGGCGCTTGGGGACATGGTTTAATGGTGGACTTGGCAGTGTTGGGGGAACGGTTGGACTCGATGATCTTGAAGGTCTTTTCCTTCTACCTTATGGTTCTACCTCGCCCCGCTGCCCCTGAGCAGCCCCAGCCCGCGCCGAGCCGCCCCCTCCCGCCACTTCCGCCGCCTCCCGGTAACCCGAGCAGCGCCGCCAGCCGCCAGGACCCCGGCACGGGCTGCCTGCTGCGCTGCCTGACTCCCGCTAGTCATGAAGCGCCGCTCTCCGAGCCGTCCAGAGCCGTAGCGACAGCGCGGTCCAGCATCTCCGTTCTTCCTTTCTCGCCTGGGCGTCGCGGGGCGAGCGTTCCATTCTCGGTCGGGGCGCTGCTGTCGGTCAGGCAGCGCGGCGGGCATCCCGGCAGGGAGCGCGGCGGGCGTCGTGAGGGGAGAGGAGCGAAGGGGCCTCTCGCGCCGGGAGGGGCCGCGGCGGGCGGAGGAGGTGTCGCTCCCCGGAGGCCGGGCCCATGTCCGCGCCGGGCGCAGGTAGCGGGCCTGGGGCGGGGGGCACCGGCCGCTCGGGGAGGGCGGCCCGGAGGGTGGGGCCGTGCCCTGGCGTTGTGGGGAACAGGGCCCGGGGAAGGCGGGGGAAGGGCGCAGGGGCCTGTCGGAGGCGGGGGCCGTGAGGCGGTGCGGGGCGAGGGTGCCGCGGGGCGGTGCGGGGCGAGGGTGCCGCGGGGCGGAGGCGTCCCGGGGCGGAGGGGCCGTGAGGGTGAGGAGGAGGAGAAGGAGGAGGAAGGCGGGCGAGGGCGGGAGTACCCGCAGCGGACCGGGAGGCGGTGGCAGGGACCGGTGGCTGTTTGTCCCAGGAGGGCAGAGCCCGGGGGGTGCCCGGGTTGTGGGGGAGCCCGCGGGTGCGGGCTGGCATGAGGGGCGAGCTGTGAGCTGGGAAGTGTTTTGCCCCGCATACAGTCAGTGATTTGCCTGTAGGCCTCTGCCCCAGTGGGAAGCGTGCTCCTGCGGATTTGACAGCAAAACACCTTCTCTGAGACGTAACGAAAGTAAAACTGCCTGGCTGGTTGGGCACTGTGGAGAGGGGGCTCTTTGCCCTGCACTATAATTTCCTGCCCTGCTCCGTGTCTCATCTTTCAAAACTTGTGGTTAAGTTTGTTTACTGCTGATTGACCGTGGTATTTTTCTTATACTCCTTCCCTTACTTTAAGAGAAACCTTAATTGCATTTCAGTCCTTGGGATTTTTGTTTTTCTAGTGGTGTAGTTTCTAGCAATGGAGCAGTTTGTTGCTCTTTGAGGTTTTTCAGCTGGTCAGAAGTGGGACATCTTGCCTACATTCTTTATTTCATCTCTTTTGTAGCTATATAAAGGAATGTTTATGTGATTGATTTAATTTCCAGTAGCAGTAAAAAAAGAATGTGAAAAATCTCAGTGTGCTTAGTTTAATTTCTCCCTCCCATACTTGTTTTTGCAAGGATTGAGATTCTGGTTTATTGTCTGTGACAATAAGCTGTTTTTATTGATTTGAGGGGATTTAAGCATGCCAGGCCAAGGTGTTGATAGTTGTCCTTTTATTCTGAATGGTGTTTAGATTAATAATGCTGAATACTTCATATGAATCTTTGGTTTCTTTTAGAGTAAATACGTAGATGGGTTTTTCTCTGAAACATTGCCTGTATTGCAAGACCTGTTTCTTAAGTTTCTGAGCCTAGAGTTTCATTAACCCAGTCCAATCAGTTTTTCAAAATCAAAGAAGGTGAAATTCAGGAGCAATAAAAGATTTCTTAACTAAGATTGAGTTAAGGTAGGTCAAATAGTGAAAAATCAAGAGAAACTGTTTTCTCTGGGAAAACAGTATGTGTAAGTGATGAAATCAAGAAGATAAGAGTGTGAAGGCATCTGAATGTCACTATGGAAATGGACTGCCAAGAGTCCAAATGAATATGGACCCCTGTCTTGTGTCTCTTCTCTGTCCTTTCTCGTTTTCAGCTGTGAGTGCCTCTTCTTCCTCTCTACTGCCTTATGAAGTTCATGTCATCATTGTGCCTTTTTGTCATTGCGTTCACATAAACATTAGCTATTAAATACAAGTTCTCTTAATTCTGAAGTTTCTCTTAATGTTTCCTTACCATTCCTTAATCTGGCCCAAACTGTGTATCTTCAGCCTTATTGCCTATGGAAGTAAGACCCAGGCAAGCCTGCTGCCTGTTTGTTCCTATTTTAATCTGCTTCCCACAACTTTTGAACCTTTTAGCCAGTTTCAGCCAAATTCAGCAGATGCTTTGAAGGTCTAAATGTTCTGCAGATCTTATGATAACTGACAGCTGAGGCAAAGTACCAAGGGCTTAAGTTACTGTTCTTGCTGAGGGAAGGGCGACGGCGTCGGTTCAGTGGACACTTGTGTTCTGGCCGTGCTGTTGGCCAACACTCCTGTGCTGCCCAGTGAACCAGCCTGTGTATAGTTTGGAGGCAGCAACTGCACCTCCTGCCATCCGTGGTGGGTACACATAAATGAGCTGGCAGCCTTATCAGAAGGCTTTGTGAGATAAGGAGCTGTGTACGTAGCAGGTAGTGAGCAGCATTGTAACATTGGCATTCTCTGATACGGGACAGAAATCTATTATAAACTAGACTGTTGGGGTGGTTTTGGTCACCAGTGTTCATGAGGGAGACGTAGATAATACTGCCTTGTGGTGGAAATCACAAGGTACCCGATTATGCTCCATCCCTTTTCTGTTTATCCCCTCTTCTCTGTTTTGCTTTTATACAAGCAAATGTCAGATAGGTCTTTAAAACAGAATTCCGAGTTCCTAAATATAGTAAGAGTTTGAGTACTGTAATGGTTTTAGTGAGTGACCATGCTGTTAGAAGTTACATGTGTAGCTGGATATTTGGTTTAGTTTTGGTGTTTCCAAATTGTAATAGAATTTCCTTACTAACAACAGGTGAGGGACAAAGATAAAAGCTGGAGCATTGGAATTGTGACATGCCTTTCCAGCATTCTTTTAATCCATCAACCCTTTTCTCCTTTGCTTCTCTTTTGAACTTTACTCCCAATTTATTGTCTTTTAGAATCTAAAATTATTGGTTTTTTAATAAATGTCTTAATTTTTTGTTTGTTTAATAGATTTCTTGGTGAAAGACATTTTAATACCATTATTAGAGAGTCTCATGCAGTGTTCTCATGGACTTAATCTTACTAGTAAGATACTCTGAATGCTAAAAGCTTTCCTTTCAAACCCATTTTGTTAGAAATGCTGGGAAAGAGAGTTTAGATATCTCAAACTGATGGAATTTCCAATGTGGATTTGTAGTGAGAAAAGACTAATAAATAGTTATTGTTGAATTTGAAACAGAACATGTAGAGGATTTGCACCTCCCAGATGGATCTGTGAGGAACAGGTCCCACCTAACTGGCCTACAGAGATAGAAAAATTAGTTCAGACCTTTAATATGAAGGAATTTGGGGAGCTGCTTAGCTTACTGGGTTTTGTCAATTCCGTAAGTACTGATTGCATAACAACACTGCTTTCAGATGGTGTAGATCAGTGTTTTTGAAATCCAAGTAGTTCTGAGATGTTGAGCTGTGAAGTTTTTTAGTTGCAGACATGCATTAAGGAGCCAAAATTGCCAGTGCTTGTTTAAGCAATGCTGATTTGATTAGTCTTGCTTCCATAAATCAGTGTCAGAAACATTTCTTCATTGGTGCCGTTGCCAATTGCTGTCAGAGGCCAAGTCCTGAGTAGGTTTCCCAGTGGTAAGTTCTCAGTGTCCGTATCTGAATATCCTGTGAAGTTATGCAAACAGTTTTTTCTTCAGAAGACCTGGACAAGCATCTTAAAATTTGTAACCCAGCATTCCATATGGAATAGTTGGTGTATGAATCTGCTGTTTTATTGCTTGGGAGATAGGGAAGGGAATGTAGAATACTTAGAAACAGAGATATTCTTTAGTGTGATGTCTTATCTAGAAATAGCTTTCAAAATAGTTAAAAATAATCCTAGAAGTGCTCTACATTAGGTTGGTTTCTACAAATAGAACTTGATTTAGCCTTCAGTAAATAAGGTTTAGGTGGTGGTAACTGCCTCTTTCAGTCCTGTCTGTCCCTCTCTGGTCCTGGACATGAGTCAGCAGAATGCCTTTGCATTAAGGCCAGCTGCATTCTAGGCTGTAGTAACCAGAGTTACCCAGCAGGTTGGGAAAGGTGAGTCTTCCCCTCTGTTGGTACTTACAAACCCACATCTGGACACCACATCCAGTTGTGGATTCTCTGTTCTGAGAAAGGCATTGACATGCTGGAGAAGTCCATTGGAGGGCCACCAAGATCATTAGGAGACTTGGAGAACTGGGGTTCTTAATCCGTGAGAGCAGAAGATCTTATTACTGTCTACAAAAACCTAATGGGAGAGAATGGAGAGGATGGAGCTGGATTCTGGTCAAAGCTGTACAGAGATAAGATGGAAAGAAACTGACACAAGACGGGGCATAGCAAATACCAGCATGGTATTAGGAAAAGTTTTTTCACAGTGTGGTTATTGAGGTTCTGGAACAGGGGCACAGAGAGGGCTGTTACATCTCTGTCCTTGGAGATACTCAGAACTTAGCCAGCCAAACCCCTGATTTAATTGGGCCTGCTTTGAGCAAGGGCTTGAACTAGGTGACCTGCACAGTTCCCTTCAATTTATCTAAATTGTTCTGTGATTCTACCCTTTGTTGGTCACTTTATGTTGTCATTTATATCCTGAGCCAAACGAAACTAAGGCTTAGATGGGTAGAAACCACAAAGATGCTAAATTAGCTCCTACAAGTTCTCAGAAGAACATTGGTTGAGTAGAAAGAGATATAAACTGGAGCCTTTGATAACTCCTGATAATTGTAGCCTTTCTGCTTTTATTTCCATTCATTCTGCTGGCAGGGAGGTTTTTGTGTACATCTTAGCACAGTGTGCTCTGCCAGCTGGTACTTGGGATGTATGTAAGAGTGTTTGAGGTGATTGGGAGATCTTGGGAGGGGTCAGAAAAGAGGGGATCAAGATGATGCCTTGTCACAGTGAGGAGAGTCAGGCACTGGAGCAGGTTGGCCGGAGAGGTGCTGCAGTCTCCTTCCTTGGCAGTTCTGTTGTGATTTAACCCCAACTGGCAACTAAGTACCAGGCAGCTGCTCACTCACTCCCCGCTCTTCCCAGTGGGATGGGGAGGAGAATCAGGGGAAAAAAGGTAAAACCTGTGGGTTAAGATAAGAACAGTTTAATAATGGATATAAAATAAAAGATAATCATAATAAAAGAAAATAGAGAGGAATACAACCCAAGAGAGGCAAGTGATGCTCAGTACAGTTGCTCACCATCTGCTGACCTGTGCCCAGCTCGTTCCCAAGCAGGGTGTGGAATATCCCTTTGGCTAGTTTGGGTCAGGTGTCTTGTTTCTGCTTCCTCCCAGCTTCTGCTCTTCCTCACTGGCAGAGCATGAGAGACTGAAAAGTCCTTAACTTAGAGTAAGCACTAATTACCAACAACTAAAACACTGGTGTGTTATCACTTTATTCTCAGACTAAATCAAAGCACAGCACTGTACCAGCTACTACTAGGAGGAAAATTAACACTATCTCAGCTGAAACCAGATCAGTTTTCAAGCCTGGAGCAATCTTGTCTGACCTCATGGCTGACCCTACTTTCAGCAGGGGGTTAAACCACTTGAGGTCCTGTCTAATGTGCACTGTCCTGTGATCCAAAGTAGAGGTAATGGAAGGGGGAGCAATCTCAGGAGATGTGTGGGAAGGTCAGTGAGGTTCAGGTGCATATGCTTTCGTCAGCCTTGGATATTTTGTCAGATGGAATTCTGTTCACGAGATCTTGTATTCCCCTGGTTGTAGAAACTTCAGGTGCTTTTACGTCACAATTCATGCTGAAAATATAACACTGGCAAAATGATTAATTTTTATGTGTTCTAGGTCATAGAATCATAGAATGGTTTGGGTTGGAAAGGACCTTAAAATCATCTAGTTCCAACGCCCCTGCCATGGGCAGGGACACCTGACACTAAACCATGTTGTCCAAGGCTCTGTCCAACCTGGCCTTGGACACTGCCTGGAATGGAGCATTCCCAGCTTCCTTGGGCAATCCGTTCCAGTGCCTCACCACCCTCACTGTAAAGAACAACTTCCTTATATCTAATCTAAACTTCCCCTAAGTTTGAAGCCATTACCCCTTGTCCTACCTCTACAGTCCCTAAGGAGGAGTCCCTCCCCAGCATCCTTATAGGTCCCCTTCAAATACTGGAAGCTGCTTTGAGGTCTCCACGTGGCTTCTCTTCTCCAGGCTGAACAGCCCCAACTCTCTCAGCCTGTCTTCATACGGGAGGTGCTCCAGCCCCTGATCATCCTCGTGGCCTCCTCTGGGCTCACTCCAACAGCTCCATGTCCTTTTTATGTTGAGGACACCAGAACTGTACACAGTGCTCCAAGTGAGGTCTCATGAGAGCAGAGTAGAGGGGCAGGATCACCTCCTTTGACCTGCTGGTCACTCTTCTTTTGGTGCAGCCCAGGATACGGTTGGCTTTCTGGGCTGCAAGCACACACTGAAGCTGACTCATATTAAGCTTCTCATCAACCAACACCCCCAAGTCCTTCTCTGCAGGGCTGCTCTGAATCTCTTCTCCGCCCAACCTGTAGCAGTGCCTGGGATTGCCCCGACCCAGGTGTAGGACCTTGCACTTGGCTTGGTTAAACTTCATAAGGTTGGTATCAGCCCACCTCTCAAGCATGTCCATTCTTTAGCTCAAGAAAACTTACCTGAAACCTGTATTTTATTCTTTTAAGTCAGACATTTTTGAGTTATCTTAGGAGCCAAGCGAGAGTGAGTGGGCTGTGGAAGAGACTAATATATATAAACAATAAGTTAAAAGTGCTTCTTTTCCTGTGGTTCTGCAGGCTTGCCTGGGTAACACGATGCCAGCTGAGCGCAAAAAGCCCCCAAATATGGAAGAAAAAGAATCTCCCTTAAATAATAAAGAAAAAGAATTTACTGAAAGGCGACCAGTGAGCACCAGGGAGAAGCCAAAAGAAGATGTCAAGGTTGGCATGAAGAGAGAGACTCTAAAGGTTCCTGATGACAAAAAGAAAAAACTGGAAGAGGATAAAAGAAAAAAGGAAGACAAGGAGCGGAAGAAAAAAGAGGAAGATAAAGTAAAGGCAGAAGAAGAACAAAAGAAGAAAGAAGAAGAAGAAAAAAAGAAACTTGAAGAAGAGGAGAAAAAGAAACAAGAGGAGGAAGAGAAAAAGAAACAAGAAGAAGCAGCTGCTCAGCTGAAGTAAGTTGTCTTTTAACAGTTTCATTGTGCTCAGTGCTGTTGTCCTGCTGTCGGGGTTGTGGGTGGGATTATAAAAGATGAACTGTTTGACTCACAATAAAGTGTATATAGCGTTATAAATTCTACATAAATTCTAAGTATGCTTTGTGACTTCCACATAGTTCTGAGTTTTCACCTCTAACCTGTCTTACTTTGGTCTCTAATATGGGGATTAGATATCTCTGTAGGCCAGTTAGGAGGGACCCTATTACCAAGACACTGTTTCTTAGTATGTTATCAGAAGGTACTACAGTGTTGAAGGTAGCATCTTTAGACCAATAAAGCCAATTTCTGGATATTCTTACATTTGAAATACATCATTTTCTAAGAGTCAGGCAATGTCGTAGCCAAATTCCAGCTGGGACAGATGTATTTCACCTACTTAAGATTTTCAGTAGTCTGGGAATAAAAGATTTCCCTTCACTGCGTAATTCAGTAACCTGGAGAAAGGTTGTTGTCCTCTTCTGTAAACTTCATCTTTGTCTGGAGTAAATGGAGTTTTATGTTTGTATCTTAAAGTTTGTTGGGATGAATATGTTCTGCATAGAAATACTTGATAAATTTCCCTTTGTTACAAGCAAAAACATGAAACAGTTTATTTAGCAGGTGCTTTAGCTTTCTAGGATTAACTTGTTAAATATTTAAAACCAGACTATTAAGGGGAAATTGTGTTCAGAACTACCGGAAGGTTTACAACTAAGCCTTTTTTTCCTTTGAACTCTTAACCTGAAATCAGGTTCTGGAATGAAAATGACTCACTTTTATTTCTCTTAGAGAAAAAGAGGAAGCCCATCAGCTCCATCAGGAGGCTTGGGAGCGCCATCAGGCGAGGAAAGAGCTTCGCAGCAAAAACCAGAATGCACCAGACAACCGCCCTGAGGAGAACTTCTTCAGCAGACTGGATTCCAGCCTGAAGAAGAACACAGCTTTTGTTAAGAAGCTCAAAACCATTACAGAGCAACAAAGGGACTCCTTGTCCCATGACTTTAATAGCCTGAATTTAAGCAAATACATTGCAGAAGCAGTAGCTTCTATTGTGGAAGCCAAACTGAAAATATCAGACGTGAACTGCGCCGTGCACTTGTGTTCCCTCTTTCACCAGCGCTATGCTGATTTTGCTCCTTCGTTACTTCAGGCTTGGAAAAAACATTTTGAAGCAAGGAAAGAAGAGAAAACTCCCAACATTACCAAGTTAAGAACTGATCTGCGTTTCATTGCCGAATTGACAATAGTTGGGATTTTCACTGACAAGGAAGGTCTGTCTTTAATCTATGAGCAGCTTAAAAACATTATTAATGCTGATCGAGAATCCCACACTCACGTTTCTGTGGTTATCAGCTTTTGTCGGCACTGTGGAGATGACATTGCTGGTTTGGTACCAAGGAAGGTCAAAACTGTTGCAGAGAAGTTTAACTTGAGCTTTCCTCCTAGTGAGATAATTAGCCCAGAGAAACAACAGCCCTTCCAGAATTTGTTGAAGGAATACTTTACATCTTTGACCAAACACCTGAAAAGGGACCACAGGGAGCTACAAAATATTGAAAGACAAAACAGGTGACACTTGAATGTTGCTTTTTATTTATGGAGAAAAAAAGTAGCTTGTTTATGAAATGCCCAGATTTGTTGCAGTGTTTGCAAACAAAGTCTGTTAATGGTGTGTAGAAGTATATTCTGCAGTGTATCTAAGAAAAAGTTATAAATTTGCTCTGAATACTTAAAAAGCAAAACCCAAAGAGACTCTTTCAATATCTTTAAAGAAAAAGGAGACTGTTCCTTAGCTTTAATTCTCTTAACTCTATTAATTTCATGATCTTCCCTTAGCAGCTGGAGAATAACGCACCTTCCCCAGCTGGTACTGTCCTTTCCCAGTTGGCACAATCTGATTTCTCCCTTTCTACCCACACGGAGCATATGCCACGATGGCTTTAGCTTGGTTTTTGTTAGTGTACCAGTATGGAGGCAAAACGAGGTTAGATTAACTAGGTATCCCTTACCTTTTAGTGTGGGCAAATTCATATATATTAAAATGTTGGGGGTTGTAGACAGTTTGATTCAAATCCTCTTAAATGTCTATATGAAATACTAATATTGAAGGGTATGAGTATACAAACCTTTGAGATCTGAGTAATTTCTACCGTTATGCCATTGTTTAATAATCATTTGCCTTTCTTTAAAGCATCCTGAGTCGTCGTCATTGGAGCCAGCCTAAACCCAACTGCTGGTCTTGAAACACGGTCATTCTTAAATCCTTTTGGAAGCATTCCAGGCAGATAGAAATGAACATGTTACTGTGTGTGTAGGCCCAGGTTTCAACTAAAAAACTGAACATCAATCCAGAGCCAAATGTATGTGTGGAATACATTAACTTTTGATGTTCCCAAACCAAGGCTTTGAACTTAGATCCATTGTGCTGACAGGTATTGTCCTGCAGTCCTGTCCGCTCTCAGTCAGTTAAGTGGTGTATTTCACAGGACCACCAACTGACTTGGGAGTTACTATTATTTCTGATATTAAAGCATATATAAAAGATATTGAAGCAAATATCTTTAAAGTGTGTTGTTGACTTAGTTGTTTGGTTGGAGTGTTTTTTTAAGTTAATGAATAGAAACTTTTATACTTGTATACACAATTATGATTGGTTCTGGGCGTATTGGTTCTGGCTGGGATGTCATTGAGTGAGCGTTACAAAGTTTGTATAGTAGGAAATAAAGTGGAAAAGATTTCCAAGACATAGGAAGAATGTTAAGAAACCATGAAGAAAGAATATAAGTGATCTGGGAGAGGGAAATACATGTTAATGTTTACTTGCACGCTTGATAAAAATGACTGGATAGAGCCCTGAGCCTAGTATGATCTCATCACTGAGCCTGCTTTGGGCAAATCAGACTAGAGACCTCTTCATGCACCTTATCTGAATTCTCCCTATCAGCTGGGTGTAAAGCTTCGTTTTGGAGTAGGAATGTGAAGAACTATCATTTATCACTGGATTAAGATAATCCTATTATTATTTATCTGAATCCTAAGGTGTTTACTGTTTAATAAAAGTTGGGGAATAAGTTTTGTTAAAGAAACAAGATATCAACAACATTTCTTGCCTAATTCTATTTGCTTACAGCATGTCTGTAACAGATACTTGGCATATGCAGCTATGGAAGTGCAGTGCTGAAACTTGCCTAGTAAGAAGTCTGTGAATGCTATTGAAATATTCCTAAACTGTGATTGTGTGTTTGATTGGTTGCTTGCGTTTTGTTTCTTTGTTGGCTATTTTTTGGTTGTTTGGGGTAGTTGGTTTTGTTTGTTTTAAAAAGAGAAAAGAAAAAGTGATAATCCTATTGGGAAAAAAGAGTCCTCTGTATATTTGAAACCTGATCTACTTTGATAGCCACAGCTTTTATTCCCACTGTTATTCCAGAACTAATGAAGTGAACGGGGAGCAAACTGTTCCTTCCTGTGCATCAACAATTTCATATGTTTAGGTTACAATATTTTTGTCAAGTAAATACCTCTTGAATTTATCTGTGTCAGGAGAGTGTGAAAGAAGCTGTACAGGTTGGTTGAATTAGTTGAAAATTAATATGCTAACTATAAGGGTGCTGAGGCGCTGGCACAGGGTGCCCAGAGAAGCTGTGGCTGCCCCATCCCTGGCAGTGTTCAAGGCCAGGTTGGACACAGGGGCTTGGAGCAACCTGCTCTAGTGGAAGGTGTCCCTGCCCGTGACAGGGGGTTGGAACTGGGTGAGCTTTAAGGTCCCTTCCAACCCAAACCGTTCTATGATATGATTCTAACCTCAACAGTGCTTCAGTACTATGTTATCTGCTGAATCATTTAGGTAAAATAAAAGCATTATTAGACACAAGGGTTTCTGCAAGTGGATAATTGGGGAAACTACCTTGAGTTATGCTTTGACGACAAAACCTGGTGGTCTTTTGGTTACACAGCTGAAGGGCACAGCAAACTGTGCAGGCTATGTCACTGGAAGGAACCACTCAATTCCAAAATTCTGGGAGTTTTCAAAAATGAGTGTTAGATATGAAAGAAAACTGCTTCGGTCTAAATTAAGGATGCTTTTAAAATGTGCTGAACTTGCGTTGTGACACTGCATGGAGTTCTGAAGAGACAGGCAGTAAAACAAGTACCATGTGCTGTACTTTTCATCGTATTAAAAAATCAATTGTGCTTTTCAAATCTGCTCAGGATGCTTTAGCTTCCTTGAATTTGTTACCACTCGTCTTTTGGGAACCGAAACTGAGAACTGAAGCTCTTGTACTGTTGTTACAGCACCTTGCTTTTTTGATTTTTTTTAATAATATCACAGCTTCAGTGCTCCTGTTTGAGGCTGCTGTTCCATTTTAAACTCATAGTAAGTATGCAATGGATAGCTGTGTCCATGGAAAGGCTGTGAATTGGCACTTTACATGTTTCCTGAATCCAAACCGAACTCCTGCGCTTCAGAAATTGTCAGGGGTTATTTGATTAGTTAATTTTTCTTGCTCTACTTTGCAGGAGCAGGTGATACGTGTTACACAGGTGTGTTTTTGTAAGAGGGACAAGAAACAGAACTTTAGCTTCTTGCCCTCTAGCAACACATCTGTGCCAAGTTTTGGTTCTGAGCAGGTATAAGGGATTTTGTTGCTTGCCCTGTGAATGTGTTGTGTATAAAGATGATTTCTGTTTTACAGTCAACCTGGCACTGGCAAAAGCCAAGATTGATATCCGTCAACACATTGCTTAAACTAATCTGGAAGTTTTATGCCATAAAATGTTTGGGGTTTTTGGCAAGAACACGGTAGTATACTTATTGCTTAATAAAAGCCTAAAGGTAATGTAATGATACAACCTGCTTTAGGAATTAGGACACTTGCACCCTATTTCAAACTACTTCTGATGCTTTCATCTCAGTGCAGGGTGCATTAGTGGACTAACCATTACAGCTGGTTAGTCCAATGTTACCAGCATTATTCAAGCTACTCTAAACCACATTGGAATCTTGCTAGACAAGCTCATTCTGTCCTTTGAAAAACTTTCTCTTCTGAAAACCCATGTTTGATCTGAGCTTATTTGTACCTATGCAGTAGTAGGAGCCCAAGATGAGGACAAACTGGAACATTGGTAATGGGCAACCGGCTTATTCTTAGTTATCCCAAAATCAAGGATAACAGCCTTTAATCAGTCTTCTGTGGCAGGCTTTGTACTAGTAAAGATTACCTTGTTCTGTATATTTGGTTCAAACTACTGAAGGTTCTTGATGTTTTTGTTTAAAATCCAAGATGGCCTTAATTGTAGTTTGGTAAGAAAACTGAGTTGTACTTTATTGTGTGTCAGCAGTGATTATGTTCCTTCAAATGCAAGTTGCTTTTGAGAACAGATTTCACTTTTAAAAATGAAATATAAAATAAGTATGGATGTTTTCATTAAAGAAAACACAGAGCAAGTGGAAAAAAACCCCAAACTGCTCTTCATTTGGACTGAAAGCCTTGAAATAACTTGATTTGTTGGGGAATGAACAGGCTGCTTTTAACACACAAGTTGTCTGAGCCTCCTGGCAATGACTGCCCACTGAATCATTCGAACATGATGGAAATGTGTTGTTACAGATGTCAAGCAACTTTTATCCAGCTTTCATCTAAGTTGAATGTTTTAATATGAAAAGTCTCTTCATAGTGCAGGACTATTACGGGATAATCATGGCAAAATAAGTTACTTTTTCCTTGTTGGACACCGAAGTTAGAGCTTCTGTAAGTGTACTGAATTCAATGGTACTGAAGTCAGTAATTCAATATGGTTGTTTGGAAGACAAAATTGTCTTGCTCCAATTTTTGCTACCGTGGTCTAAAGTAGAATTCTCACAAAGAGGGAAGGTTAGCTCTGCTCACAGAAATCGGTAGTAGTTCCACATAACTCAAGTTGATTTTAAGAAGAAAGGTTGCCTTACTGTAACTTTGATTTTGTAGGCGCATCCTTCACTCCAAAGGAGAGCTGAGTGAAGATCGACACAAGCAATATGAGGAGTTTGCAATGTCCTATCAGAAGCTCTTGGCAAACTCTCAATCTCTGGCTGATCTTCTGGATGAAAATATGCCTGACCTTCCCCAAGAGAAACCAGCACCTGAGGGTAGGCCATCTTCTAAAGCAAGTAGGGAATGCTGGGCTTGGATGTGGTGGGAAAGCCAACCAAACCCTCTTACTGGTGTGTTCTTTCCATTGGTTTCTTTTTAGTTAGGCTTTCCCCTTTGAGGATATCAATGAATGAATATTACATTATTATTTTAAAGTAATTAAACCTAACATGTAACCATAACTTTTGTATATGCCATGTAATTACAGTAACTTAAATAATATCCCTTTAGATTTGTTTCAGGTAATATAGGAATAAATGGAAAATTATTTTGGCCTAATCAATTCCATTTAATTTAATGCATTTTTAAATATTTAAAGGCCTGTATATGTTAGAGTTTTAAAATCTGATATTCAAAAATGGGTTTGAAGTTACTTTGGGTCATGATGTTATGAGCAGGAACATTTTGTTAAGCCAGATATATCACTAGGTGGCTCTCAGACCTCCAGAGAAGTGCAGCTTTTAACTGGCAGAGTTGTTCAGTGCCTTAATAACTCTCGCATTCTAGATTCAGAGATGTTGTTGAGTGCACCTTTTGTCTGAAGTGATCTTGAGCTTAAAAGGAAGTTTATTTCTTGAACGCCCCTGAATTTAAAATTATTATTTTTAAACTTCTGTTCTTACAATACCATGGGGTGCAGTTCATCACACTCAGTGATTACTTTCTATGCTAATGTGGTTAAAGCCTGTTACAGCTTTCCTTTCTAAAGCCACATAATGTGCTGCTAGAGTTCGCTTGACTGACTTGATTTGACTTTTACCCTGATACTGTGTTTTCTACCAATGTAAAATTTACAGTTTTAAGATAACTCATCGATGCATCTAATATTACAATTGGGTAGTTAAAAGCATTTTAAAGTACACATTGCAATATTTCAGTTGAAACTAGTGGTGGTAATAAATGGTTCTAAAAGCATTTTAGTTTTAATCTTTAAAGTGCCTCCCTTTAGAAGATCAGAAATTTGTGTAAGTAACTTTCTCGTGGTTTCACTGTTTTTGCAGAACATGGACCTGGCATTGATATTTTCACACCAGGAAAGCCTGGAGAATATGACTTGGAAGGGGGTATCTGGGAAGACGAAGATGCCAGAAACTTCTATGAGAATCTCATCGACTTAAAGGCTTTTGTACCAGCAATTTTATTTAAGGATAATGAAAAATGTTCCCAGAGTAAGGATTCTGGCAAAGATGAATCAAGAGGTAGGATGCTTCAATGAGTATTTAAGATGTCTTGTCTAACAGATATGCAAATTTGATGGAAGTAATGAGTCTCTAGTGAAATAAGTTGTGGTGATCAAGTCAGTACACCAGTTTGGATGAATTTTTAGGGAAGAAACTGTAGGATAGGTATTGTGTCTGGGATATAACCTGCTTTAGGAATTACAGCATTTGCACCTTATTTCAAACGTTATCTTCTGATGCTTTCATCAGTGCAGGGTGCATTGTCAGTGGTTACAGCTAGTTTAAAGAAGACAAAAAGTCAGTGCATTTTAATATTGATAGAAGTTGAAGTTTAAAATAATTGGAGATTAACCAATGTGAGTAAATATTAACCTTGCTGTGAGAAACCTGAAAGTTTATCATCTTTGAAAGACATTAGTGTTCATTCTGTGTTTTCCACTAAACCGTTCATGGTGTCTAACTGTGTGTCAGTGTAAAGTTCCAATAGATTTAAAGGTCTGGAGGGTTCCTCACTTTGGACACAGGTTCACAACCAGGCATTGGTAGACTTTAGTTATAGTGGGATAAAAATAACCTTCACCATCACTGGCTCTCAGTGTAACAGGAGATGCATATTTGCATCAGAGCAGTGTTTTGGCATTGAGGAAATGCCAACGAAGACACAGGCTACACGATTGTCTACTACATGTGCAGTAGGTCAGTGTTGGGTGTGAATGGAATTTAAACTTTGTAGCTCATGGCCTTCTTTCTGATTTCTAAATTCTGATAAGAAGGTGTTGAAGCAGCTTGCTCCAGGAGATTGGAATCTCTGTTTTAATAGATTTTTCAAGACAACTGCAAAAAAAAAACCTCAGAAATTTGGTGTGAATACATTGCTCATCCACTTGGAGCAAAAGATTGAGCTAGAGACCTCACCAGGGTCCATTCCAGAGCAGCTTAGTCTCTGATTCTAACCAAGTTGCCTGCTTTGTGAGTCTACTATTTCCATATGATGTGTGCGCTGTTTAGAAGTTGTCACATTTTTGTAGGTTGTTTGCCTTAAATGCTATTTTTTAATAAAGCATAGTCTGCAAATGAGGTTTGAAGGAGGCCTGGAAGAGTAACAAAATGCTGTGGATGGTAATCTCTTGAAAAAAATGCTCTGTGGTGGCCCAGTATTGTGGTCCAAGCAAAACATTAGCTCTTCCTTTCTGAATCTTCATCTAGAGATTCACAGGTTATTAGTTTTCAAGGAAAATAGGATTTTTATTTGACCTTCTATATAACACATTACTTCATCAGTATCTTTCTCCTGTTCTGTTTTTTGCCTTTTTTGCTCAGTCTGTGTAAAAGCTTTGTTTGCTGTGCTTGGTTAGTTTTGTTTTCAGTTGAGCTATGAAGAATATGCAGTGCAAACATTAACTGAGGGGGTTTATCTTTGAAAATGGCAATTTCTGAATAACATTTGTGATACTATTTTGGAGGTTATGTTTTTCTATCTGACCTTCCTAGTATGCAAGTTCTCTTTGCTTGCACTTCCCATGTGATGGCCTGGCTATCCATTTTAAGCACTTTTGGACTTAAATTGCTACATTTCTGCATATCTTCTTCCATTTGAATGTATGAATGTCATCCATTGAAGATGTACTAAATATAGTTCAGAGCAAACCAAAGCACTAAGAATTCTTGGCAATCCTTAACAGACCCCGGTGTAGGTAAATGTTTGCAGTTTTCAGGCTGTTGTGGTTTAGCTGAACCCAGGACACAGGTATAGGAGTAAAGCTATATGAAAGATCTCAAACCACTGAGACCTACCAGATGACAGAGTCTGGTCTCAAGAAGTAGATATTCTTTGCCTGTTTCCTTTTAACAAGACTAAGAGAGTAGAGACACAGGTTTAGCAACGTGAGTCTTCCTGTATTCTAATCATGCCTGCATTTATTTAATGATTTAATATTTCTACTTACCTTTTAAATAGATTCAAAAGATGCCAAAGATAATAAGGAAGCACCTGGGAGCGAGGATTTGGAGTTGGAACTGGAGAACCTGGATATTAATGATGATCCCCTGGAGTTAGACTGTGGAGATGAGGCAGAAGATCTTACAAAAAAGCTTCTTGATGAGCAAGGTAAAAAGAATTGGCTTTAGGAATTATTTGTTGTTTTCTGGTTTGGGGTTGTTTTTTAAGCTTGATGGTTTTTAGTCAGTAGCTAAACTTCAGGAAGAAGAATGATTTATTTACGAAACTAGTAGCTAGAAGCTGTTAGGATTGTGGTCAAAAAAGCATTTGTAACAAGACATTCAGAAACAAGTAAAAAGTATTATATGGAGGTTTCTGTAGTGACAGTTACTGATTCCTTTAGCTTTTAAAGATAATCACACGTGAAGGCAGAGGTCTGAAAAGTGACTAGGAAGAAGAATGAGACTTCAGTGCATAAATGATTTTCTCATCACATGTGCTTAGGGTGCTAATAAAATATTTTCTGGTTTAAACTTCTCTTGAAGTGCAAGATTCAGCTCTGCCTTTGTCTTATGGCTTTACAGAGCAGGATTTAAGAATTCTGACCTCTGATTGTGCATAAAGGGCTGCAAATAGAACCTGTGGAAATCTGGCTGTGTTAGTTTTACCAGGGGAACCAGAAAAATCTTTCTTAAGAATTCTTATGAATCACAAGTTTTTCTTTTAGTGGTAATGAATAGTGGGAAAAGCAGCATCAGGTGTTAAAAGCCAAATTCAGAGGAGCAAGTGAGGCACTGTCTTTGAGCTTAGTTTGTAATACACAGTGGTTTTGCTGCTTTGCATTTCCAGGGACCAGTGCAGATGCTTTTCTTTCATTTCTGAAGCAGGAAACTTATTCTGGGTCTAGAATGTGGGGGAAAAAAGTCACATTTGGAGTCCACCGGCTGGAGATTCTGTGGCTTAAAACTGAAAATACTGCCTGATCTAGGAAATTCCTGATGTCATCATCATAGAATCATTGAATGGTTTTCACTGCTCATCACTGGTCTCCACTTGGACATTGAGGCATTGACCACAACTCTTTGAGTGGTCAATCATCCAGCCTATTCCTTATCCCTTAGTGGTCTGTCCGTCAAATCCACATCTCTTCAGTTTAGAGACAAGGATGTCATGTGGGACAGTGTCAGATGCTTTGCACAAGTCCAGGTAGATGATGTCAGTTGCTCTTCCCTTATCCACCAAAGCCATAACCCCATCATAGAAAGCCACCAGATTTGTCAGGCATGACTTGCCCTTAGTGAAGCCATGTTGCCTGTCACCAACCACTTCCCTATTTTCCATGCACTTCAGCCTAGTTTCCAGGAGGAAACCAAGATGAGACTGGCTGGCCTGTAGTTCCCCAGGTCTTCCTTTTTCCCCTTTTTAAAAGTGGGGGTTATGTTTCCCCTTTTCCAGTCAGCAGGAACTTCACCAGACTGCCATGACTTCCCAAATATGGTGGATAGCAGCTTAGCCACTTCATCTGCCAGTTCACTCAGGACCCCTGGATGCATCTCATCACATCCCATAGACTTGTGCACCTTCAGGTTCCTTAGATGGTCTTGAACCCGATCTTCTACAGTGGATGGTTCTTCATTCTCCCCGTCCCTGCCCTTGCCTTCTGCAACACGAGTGGTGTGGCTGGATCACTTGTTGGTGAAGGCTGAGGCAAAAAGGTTGTTGAGTACCTCAGCAGTCTCCATGTCCCAGGTATCCAGGTGTCCTCTTTCCTTCTGGAGAGGGCCCAAATTTCTCCTAGTCTTCCTTTTATCAATGACACACCTATAGAAGCTTTTCTTGTTGCCCTTGATGTTCCTAGCCAGATTTAATTCTGTCAGGGCTTTGGCTTTCCTAACCAGATGTGTCTGCTCAATTTCTCTGTATTCCTCCCAGGCTATCTGTCCTGGCTTCCACCTTCTGTAGGCTTCCTTTTTGTGTTGGAGTTTGTCCAAGAGCTCCTTGTTCATCCATGCAGGCCTCCTGGCATTTTTGCCTGGCTTCCTCTTTGTTGAGCTGTGTCACTTCTGAGCTTGGAGGAGGTGATCCTTGAATATTATCCAGCTTTCTTGGGCCCTTCTTCCCTCCAGGGCTTTATCCCCTGATACTCTACCGGGCAGATACCTGAAGAGACCAAAGCCTGCTCTCCTGAAATCCGGGGTGGTGAGCTTGCTGCATGCCTTCCTTACTGCCCTAAGCATCAAAAACTCCAGCATTTTATGGTCCCTGCAGCTAAAGCTGCCCTTGCACATCACATTTCCTACCAGCCCCTCCTCTTTGGTGAGCATAATCCTGTTGCTTGTGCTTCAAGCATTGTGCTTTAAAAGCTAAGAAGTTAAAGCCAGAACTTCAAGCCATGAAGTTCATATGAAAGCAAAGAAGCTCAGGCCCTGGCAAAGACTCTATGTTGGTGTTTAAAGCATGGGTTCATTGAACCAAGCTGATGCATGGAGCTGTGGGTCTGAGCATTGAGTGGCTTGAACAAATCCTCAATGTATCAGTCTCAGTTGACCATAGGGATTAGTTAGGGCATATGGATCTTCAAATTGGATGATTCTCGTGTACTGAAAATTAGTTGAGCTGAACTTAATCTTGGAACTGTGCTGGTGTGTGACACCTCACGAGTTCAAAGAAATTAGAGAGCTCTGGAGTCAGACTGTTTCAAACTTGTCCTGGAAAGAAAACAGTCAGGATAATGCTATCACGTATTTTCTTAGGTTTTTCCTTTGTTTATCCAGGCATGGAATGGAAAAAGCCATATCCCCTTTGGAATGAATTTTCCCTTCCATTTATTTACTTTATTCTCTGAGTTACCATCAGCTCATTCAGCTGGGTAAGATGTGAAGTTTTAATTGCAGGATGTTCACCTTCAGTGAGTTGTTATACTCTGGTCAGAGATCTTGAGAAAACCAGCAAAGAGCTTGGTTCCAGCTATCTGTAAGGGTAGTACACATGGATGTTCTCTTGGAATCGAAGGGAAAAAGAGCAGTTCATTCTGGATTGCTCACAGCCTGCTAGATAGGCCAAAAAAGTTTGTCAATAGACATCTACAGGAATGGGGGTATTTCCTTCTTGATTTTTTTGGAAGGGATTCTTGACTTGGGAAGAGGATGCAGATTATTCCAAGTATAGAGACAAAGCAAATAACGTGAGAGTGAGATCCTGCATGAGTGAGGAAGGAGTAACAGGAGATGAGATCAGACATAGAAGGTGCAGCCTCTCTATAGCTGTAGCTCACTGGGAGGCAATACCAGTTTGAGTGTGTACAGTAGCTCAGAGGGCATTGATGGTCATGCTCTTGATGGTAGAAGGTTTCATCATCATATATTAACAATCAATACTAGTTTCTGGTTTTAAATGAGCTGTTGACTAAGCATTAAACATACTCTCATCTGAAAGTTAATCTAAAATATGTCAGAATGAGGTTTATTTTGTCTCATTAAACAGCCAGCCCTTTATGAAACCCTTTTACTCTCTACCTTGTGAAGGTGATTTCATTTGGCTCACCCTGTAGGCTTTTTCAAAGACAAGCTTCCTGCTTGTCTTTGCTCATTAGTTTATTTTTTGTGGGACAGGTGGAGACTTTAGTGTCTTTGAGAATTCTATACCTTTGTCAGATTGCTTTGATACTGGCAAGTAGCTTCAGAAATTAAGGATGGAAATTCAAATAGATACAATTGGTAATTCCTTGTCGTGCTGGAAAACTGGGCTGTAAATTAGCAGCATGGGAGCATTACTTTTGTTGAAACATACAGCGAAACACAGTGATTGTTTTGGGGTGTGTGTAATTCTGAACAGCCCTAGTTGGCAACACCAGATACACAGAATTGACAAAAATGTTAATTTAGGTGTTGTTTCAAGTTCTGTGATGGGTTTCTATCTAATGAACGGGAAGATTTCCTTTTTTCCAGCCTTTTTCTTAAGTAAAATTCCCTTAGGTTTGAAATTAGGAAAACTGGGTGTCCTTCAGCTACAAAATATAGCTTTAGCTTTTCTTCATATGTACTGATCTTTTTGTGCATCTGTGCTTGAGGTAAATTAGTAGTAATGTTTTGTGCAAAGCCAGTGAAGAACGAAACCACTGCATTATGACACTATTACAGACATAAAACAGAGTGTCCCTGGGTTGGCATGGACCTTGAGTGTAGAAAGGAAGGATGCATGAGGTATAGCAGGGACCTAGATCACAGAATCAGAATGGTTTGAGTTGGAAGGGACTTCTAAAGCTCATCTAGTCCAACCCCCCCTGCAATGAGCAGGGACGCCTTCAACTGCATCAAGTTGCTCAGAAAGCCCATAAGGTCCAAGATGAAGAAAAGTAGCTTGAACTATTATTGATAATTTGGTAGTGTGGATTTCATTGGCAGAGGGAATAAGTAAATCACAGAGCAGGAAACAGGATAAATAGGGTAGACAATCCAGTCAGATAGTGGGTACTGCATATCTTTTGTAACTTCTGCATCTCCTTCTGTCACTTCAGTCTTTGCTCCCTGTCCAAATATAGAATCATAGAATCCCAGACTGGTTTGGGTTGGAAGGGGCCTTAAAGCTCATCCAGTTCCAACCCCCTGCCACAGGCAGGGACACCTTCCACTAGAGCAGGTTGCTCCAAGCCCCTGTGTCCAACCTGGCCTTGAACACTGCCAGGGATGGGGCAGCCACAGCTTCTCTGGGCACCCTGTGCCAGCACCCCAGCACCCTCATAGTAAAAGAATTTCTTCCTAATGTCTAATCTAAATCTCCCCTCTGTCAGTTTAAAACCATTCTCCCTTGTCCTGTCACTACTTGTTGTTGTAAAATGTCCCTCTCCACATTTCTTGTTGGCCCTTTAGACACTGGAAGCTGCTCCCTGGAGCCTTCTCCTTTCCAGGCTGAACAAGCCCAGTGTGAGGGAGACAAGACAGTTTTCCAACATGTGTGTTTTCAAAGCAGGTCTCCCCGGTGTAGCATCCTTCACAGCAGTGCAGTGCTTGTTTCTACACTTAGTTCTTAAAGGTCAGAGACTATAATCAGCTAAGTTTAAGGTATGCCATATAAAAGTTTTACATGATACAGTTAGTCGAAGAGGTTTGTTTATGAGGAATTTAGGTAAAGGTTATTTATTTTGTTTCTCTATTGTGTTAACTTTGAGTGAATCTTAATTTTCTTATTTTCAATATGCTCAGGGAAGAGAGAGGGAGCAGATAGCACCGGAGCTGCAAATAGTCACCGCAAACATGCTGAAAGAAGTGAGTTTTGAGGTTGTTTTTAAAAGAGAAGATAAAATGTGAAACATGAAGCTGTGTGAATGGAGACAAAGATGTTAAGTAAGGAATGGCCAGGGTGGAAGCCATCAAGGGTACCGGGAGCAGGAGTCATCTGATGTTAATACATACCTAGTGCCTGTTTGTGTAAGGTTGGTCAGCAGCAGAAATGATGTGTAGAAGTGAGTATGAAGACAACCCTGTTAATGTTGCTACCCTGTTTACAGAGCTAGCAGAGTTCCTATCAGAAGAGCAGGAATTTAAAAGCAGATCTAAAAATATTAATTAAGAAATCTTTTTTTGACTTGTGAGACTAGATTCTGAACACATATCAGAACACACAAACCTTCACATATGTTGAAGGTTTTCCTTCAACAAGATGTTTAACACTATGCTTATGCCAAGTGTTATGCAGAGAGGGGGATCCAGTCAACTATTTGCTCATAGTCTTAGTTTGTACCATCAGAATGTGAGGGCTCCTGCATCATCAAATTCATTTCAGAACCTCGTCTCACAGAGGAATAGCTCCAGGCATTACAAAAGCACTTTGGTTATTTCCATTGTCTGGGTGATACTATACAAAATAGACTGAAACTTTCAGGCAGAGTGGGGTTTCCAGGAGAAAGCCTTCTGCAAGGTTATAGTTTGGTAAAATTTAAAAGATGATATTGACATGAAAGGAGCCAGGGCTTTCACAGAAGGTATGTGAGTAGGGAGGGGGGAAGACAAACAACTATTTTTGGTGAAGCAGAAGATGGTTGGCACCAATTGTTGCAGGAGAACAACTTCAGTAAGTCCTTGGTGTCTTCTGATGCTTTCTCAGTTCTGCTCCCTGGAAACTGCAGCATTGCCTTCATTTCTGGTGAATATAAAGGTGTTTAAAAAGAAAAGGTAATTTTTCTTTCAGTCCCTACAGTGATTATGCTGCATGATTTGATCTGCACCCAGATAGACCATTGCAAATAGTCTAACTAATTGTTGTACATTACTACTTGTAGTGAATTTTTAAAAGAGGTAATGCAGTTTTAAAATGTGCTGATGATGAAAGACTGGAACTCAAGAGGATTGAAGTGCAAAGCAAGAAATTAACTGATTTTTTTCACATGAATTGCATGCTTGGAAACCCTGACCATTTCATTTCCTGTACCTGCTGTAGGTACTACAAAACAGCCTTTCCACTTACAAAGGATCCACATACTGTGATGAGAAAGAAATACAATGTGAAAATATCTTTGGCCCTCAGCGAAGGAGAGGACTAGTGAAAGAGGAGATACATTTGGGAACTGTTGAAATTCAATGTGATAGCAGGGACTCTTGAAAGATTGCCTTAAATAGTGACTGAAATGTCAAAGACTTCTTTAAATTGATTTCAAGAGCATTGAGTCATTTTGCATACAAGATTGAGGTGAGACAACTAATTGCTGTAAAGGAAGAAAGGGGAAGATAGAAGAACATTAGAGGCAGACATGAAGGTGTGGCTGTAAATACCTAAATGGAAGAATGTATTAAAATGAGATTTGCTGCTAAAAATTGTCTTGTTTGAGCTGTTGTATGCATCCTAGTGAGCTCTGAGCATATGGGTGATGAGAGAGTCAGGGTTCCATTAAGCATTTAAAACTTCATGGTCCTCTTTTGTTGAGCATCTGGAACAGCTCCTTTTTTTTTTTCACTCCTTTCTTAGTGAACCCTTCTCTCTTGTTCTTCTGACTTCTAGTTGCCTGTGCAAGAGAAGGAAGAGGTGATGCCATCTGCTTTGATCTCTACCACCTTCAAGGCTGGGTAGCTAGCAGTGCTTCTTGGAGTAGTTTTTAGCATTTCTCTACCTAAGCTCAACCCCTGCCCCTAGCAGTTTCCAAAACCAAGAAAGAAGTTGGTCCTGCTGTGTAGCATCTCAGTTACCTCTTTGCCTTTCAGCAACTTGAAAACAGACCTTCAGTCTTCATGCTGGTTTATCTTACCATGCAGCCTTTAAAGACATAGTGAATTTAGCTGGTGTTGGCTATTTGTAGTTTGCTTGGGTGTGATTTCTGCTACATGAAGTCTGTTTTCCTTTTAAATGCTTCTTAGTTATTCCTGTTACTTCTGGGCATCCTCGAACTGAAAGAAAACCAAGCTTCATCATGTTCTTTTTTCAGGAAGCAGCATTCTTCTGTGTTGCTTTGGCCAAGGAAACCTGGAAAATTTGTTTAAGTATAGCACAAACTTTGCAATTAGAGGATAACTGTAGGGGCATTGCTCTGGTGAGGTCTTCATAGCTAGCATCAGAAAAGCTGAATTCCAGTGGTACAGTTGTCCTGCCGTCTTCTACTTGAGTATTGTTAGGGACTCAATGGGTAGATACAGGTCACTGTTGCTGCTTCCTGTGTTGCAAATTACACAGAAGCATCTGCTTGAAAAACAAGTTGTCACTTGCCATGCAATTGCTGCGTGATCAGCCCTCCATCCTTGTTGCTTCATGGTTCTAGGCTCTGGTTTCAGCACTGCTGAAGGAATTGGGTCGGCCTCTAGCTTTTACAGCCTAAAGTGAAAAGATGTCCAGAACACACTGGTTAAAAGAATAGCCTTAATGGATGCTTTTGATCAAAAATTTTGCTTCTCCTGCAGGACAAACATACAGAAAATGTAGAATTCACAGTTTCATTAAGGTGGTTTAGTTTGTTTTCCCCCATGTTTGGGTCTTCTTGTGGTCCTCCTTTTATCATCTAAAGAAATTACCATCGTTTTCTAGGAATATAGATTTGTTGTTGCTCCTGACAGTATAAATTAGGAGGTAGGAACTTCTTGAATGGGAAGACAAGTTTTAAAGATGATACTTCTTACTTTTGTCAGCATAGGCAATCAATGGATTTTTATTCTTTCATTAAAAAAGAGATTTTATATTCATCCTTATTATATCTCTATATATGTTTGAATCTGTGAATAAGTATGTAACAACTAAACATTACAAACGCACTGTATTTGGGGGATATGATCATAAATCATAATATTTCATCGCTTAAAGATGTGTGCTGCTTGTTTATTTCACTTTGTTAGAACAAGAGGATGAAGAAGCCAGTACTGGATCTCATTTAAAACTTATAGTAGATGCTTTCCTTCAGCAGCTTCCAAACTGTGTCAACAGAGACCTCATAGACAAGGTATAGTTTTCATTTTTATCCACTCTTAAAATTATAATGCTAGATCAAATAGATTGGAAGTAAAGACTTGAAGCTTTTGAGTCTGGTAGGAGCTGAACTATGTTTAAAGTAATTACTTTGGAGGAAACCTTATTTTCCCTCACTTAATCAGTAATTGCCAAAATACCATGTGATACTGATTTTGTTTGCCTGTTTTCTTATGTGCTAGTTTGTTTTAGAAGTAGACTTGGCTTTTTCCTATTTTCCTCTCATTACTCCCTGACAAATTACTCCCCATCTGTCTGAAGCTGCTTGCTTCCTTGCGTTGATCCAAAGAATCAACTGGACTTGTTTTGTAGCTATGTCAGTTCTAGACAAAAATGAAGGTTTTTCTTTATAGCGGTTCATAAAGCAGGAATAGCTCTGTAAAAGATGCTTTTCAAAAGCATGCTATATTGCTTTAAATAAAAACCCACTGCATGAGAGGTGAAGTATTCCATCGACTTTCCTCTTTACAGGCAGCAATGGATTTTTGCATGAATATGAATACAAAAGCCAACAGAAGAAAACTCGTACGAGCACTTTTCATAGTTCCTAGGCAAAGGTAAGAACTGAAGGAGAACAAGCTGGATCCACCCTTTGGTTATTTAATGTGTGTATATGGTTTTTAACTGTTTAAGTTACTGAAAACCAGTGTATATTCCAAGTTGCATTTGTTCATTTCTGAGGTGCACTTCTGGAGTGATTTAAGCATTAATGATCAAGCAATTCCCCACAATATTCTGCCATAGCAGTGTAAATTTTCTGTAATAATTTCTATTTTTAATAATTAGTTTCTCTCATCTGGTACTTGTGTGTTTATAGTTAATCTTTTCATGACCTTTTTTTTACCATGAAAACAACAACGAAACTTACCTTATAGCAAAGGAGGAGGATGTATTTTGTTCAGGAGAACTTGCTCTTCTTTTGTATAAGAGCCTGTGAATAGTTAGAGCACAATGCAGTTCAGGAAGGAGGATTTCTTGTGATATGTTAATTCTGATATAGTACATAGCTATTATAATACATATCTTCTGGAGCAGAGCTGGTTCTAGGCCAGCTGGTTTAGAGAAAGCAAGAGCGGCAGCCTGTCCTCTTGTGTCCATGTAGATCTGTCCGTGTAGAGTTTTGCTATTTCTCCTTGTCCCTCTTTGTGTGAGGTCCCTACACTTAGGAAAAGAGCCTTGCTTACAAAAATGAGTGCAGATATTGAAATAAAACTTTTAAATTCATGGGAAGAATAAGATATTTCTTTCCTCACTGGTAAACTTGTACCTTAAAGAGGCACCATTTAAATAGATGCAATTATGAGGGAGTCGCTTTTCTTGCTCCACCTTACCCTGTTTCTTCTGAGAGGTTGTTTTGATGCTGCTTTTAGTTTCAGTGTTTCATCATCATTTTGGATTTCCTGTTAAGAGTTCACACCACTTTGATTCCATTCCTTTTAACACTGGGGGGGAAATATGGTTAGAGTGTCTGTTTTTTCTCAAGGCTTCTGTAGACTGCTTAGAATAAACAGGCTCTGGTGTTTTGTTTTCATTACTTTTAATCACTTCTTGCACTGTGTTTTCAACCTTAAATCTAGCTTATTTCTACATCCCATCTGTAATAAGCATCTGCTGTGCTAATAACCTTACTCTCTTTGCTGAATATAAATGGTGGCTTGTTTGCTGACTGTATGCATTAACCTGACTCTGCGTTGATACTAGCTTTTGCAACTAGAAGTGCACATAATCTTTCTCTTTATGTATTCTTTTCTCTAAAAAATTATGGTTTTGACACCTCAGTCTTTGGAGACTTTGACAGAGGCCTGATTTTGCCTGAAATATGAATTACTGACAGAGGAGGCAGGCAGTTGAGTATCTTCTGTGTTACATCTAACAAGGTGCTCTTCAGCCCAATCTTATGATGTAGAGGAAATACCAACAGGCTGATAAATAGAAATGGTAATCATGAAATGCATCAAAACACAGTTTAAGAACATTTTTCATAGCCTAGAACATCTACAGCAATGTAAATCAGCAGATGACTTAGACTTTTGTCTCCATCTCTACCGTAATAGAGAGTTTTCCATGGATTTCCATTTTGCAAAATAGAAGTGGCTTGTTGGCTGCTCTGTGAACATACAGTAATATTTTTACCACTGCTCTGTATTTCTTCTTGGTGTTGTAGATTCCAGATTGTTCAAATTGATCATAAACTCTTGGAACCTCTTTGAGGATGCATGATCTTCTTCGTGTAATCCACTAAAGTGTACTATATGGTAATGGCTTGAAGGAACTTGCTGACATTCTGCACAGCAAAAAAGATGCTTTCAAAGAACAACGTGATGGCTTGTAAATTCAGCAGTGTCTTTTCACAGATACCATGAAAGCAAAAGTTAAATTCCCAGTGTTTTGTAGTAGTAATAAAAAGATGTGTCTTTGATCAGGCTATACTAGGAACATGTAAGTTCCTAGAAACACATATAGTCTTCACATTGCCACTGATTTATTGTCTTCCCAATGGTAGTTCCATTATCCTACAAATTCGTTTTAAGAAGAATAACAGTTTAGAACAGTTTTTCTGTAGGAACTCGGACTAGTATAGATGGTGTGGCTGGCTCAAGGAGCTACTGTCTTCATGACAGTTCTGTTCTCTTAATAGTTGGAACTAATACTGAAGCGAATGGCTCAGCTCATGGTTGTTCTTCTAAATATTAATTATTACTATTAAGAAATATTGATATTTCATGTACAATTCTATTTTTAGTATCTTTTTCTGCTCTGAGACCTACTGGACTAGTAAATACTCCAGCTTCCAGGTGTAAGATCTTAAGTTCAGTTATATTTATCTGCCTGTTCTTTTGTCTGCAGTAGCAATGCCCATCTCTGGGCTACTAAGCAGGAGAAGCAGGTTGTTGACTGAGCTTCTTGTTCTGAGCCACAAACAGTTGCAATGGAAGTACCAGCTGAATTGCCCATAGATGCACATGATTTTAAAGGGCAATCTATCCTAATATTTACATTAGCTTTATTACTGCACTTGATAAAGGAGCAGTTCTGCTTTCTGTCTTGAAATCACCATTTATAATCCTTGTAGGAAAAACTCCAGGTGTATATATGGCACATGGTACTAATGGTTGCTATAAAATGCTACAAATTGATTTAGGAAATTATAAAACTCTGCTTCTAAGCTTTGTATACTCTGCATTAACAACGGGTTTGCTTTGTGTATCTCTTCACTGAGCCATAATGATGTGCCTTTACCTTCCATTATTGTTGTTGCATCCTAGTTTTTACTATAAATTCCAGGAGTTTCTGCAGTCTCTCTCCAGGATACCATGGGAGAAGAAAGCTTTTTGTGGTTATGTTCTTTAGGAGGTTTTTTTGGGGTTCTTTTGTGAAACGTTCAGAGGAACAGTGTCCTTGTAGGATATAGATAAAGCAGTACATTTTCCAAACACATTTAGTCTCCAAGCATATCAGATAATGGTGTTGAAGTCTAGCTATTATGTTACCAGCCGCAATAAGGTATTTCAGTAACAGAGTAAGTTCTCTTTCTTCTCCTGAGAGAAAAGTTTTAGGAAATGTGGAGGCACAACGATTTTACCAAGAAAGTACAAAACTGGTTTCGTGCTTGAGGAGTGATGCAGACACTGTAGAGTCAAAATCATCATGCAGTATTGCTGGGGAGTTTCTTA
Organism: Strigops habroptila; assembly: GCF_004027225.2. Lineage (NCBI taxonomy): Eukaryota > Metazoa > Chordata > Aves > Psittaciformes > Psittacidae > Strigops > Strigops habroptila. The sequence goes on along the minus strand of NC_044279.2, from coordinate 6,693,609 downwards.
CTCTCGCTAGAGTTGGATTGATTGGAACAAATACAGAGACAGAAAACTTAATTTGACAAAAGAGGATGTGTTTTCCTCAGCCAACTGTGGATTAGTGTTAGAATACAACATCATTGCACTGCTCTGCTGAATACTTATGAATGGATTGCATTTACATCTCCATCTGTGATCTAAACCTCCAACTCAACAGAAAGCCTGTTAAAAAGATTTTTTTTCACTGCTAGTATACGAGTGGCTTTCAGGTTTGCATTGGAAAATTGGTTTAAAACTAAACGTTAGCCTTATAATTCAGGACTATGTAGTTTGCACTGAAGTGACAGGGCAGTGATTTAAGCCATACTGCTCACAGCTTTCTTTGCTATCGAACTGCATTATCTTCCTGTACAGATACACATAAATCTATTTAGCTGCATACTGCAATTTTGCTGAATTTTTTCAACTGCAGTATGAGCAGTTTAAAATCTCTTCTTAGGCCTTAAATTCTAAACAATTCTAGACAAATGCTAAACAGCAGATAGGGGCTGTTGTGGCTTCTGATGTGTTTTTTGCCATCCCCATCTATGGTGAAGTTGCACTTTTATTTAGCAAGAGATCTGTTGTCCATCATGCAGAAATTTTTAGCATTATCATTGGTTGTTCTTAATTCTGAAATTGGCTGCTTGTTGAGTGTTAAATAATTCTGAGCATTTGAACTCAGAAGTTGTAAACCTCCTATATAGCTACTTTCTTTCAGCTCTATATCCTGAGAATCCTCCGTACCAAGGTCCTTTTTGTTCAGCTGAACTTACCAGTGTTTCAGTGGCCTGTCTCATTCAATGATAAAACTCAGAGATGTGCTTGAGATCAAGGAGTTCATGCCACAGCTAAGAAACAAAAGCAAACAGTGCTTATCCGGTAGCATGCCACTTCCACAGCATCATTCTCTTCTCGCTGAGCAGTGTGGGTGGCACTTTGTACGCGTTCAGGCCCAGAGAATACACTGCATTTATCTGGATTTGGATTTGCTTGTGAGGCAGGAGTTCTTGCTCTGTTGCCTCATTTTTTAAGCTGTCTTTCTGGTAGAATCCCAGTTAATAAATGTCCAAGATGCCTCCTTCACTCCTAGGTATAAAATTTTGGGTATACCCGTTCTAGGGAGTTTGCAGTTAGGATTTTAACTGAGCTAAGCTTTAGGGTTTTGGGTTTTAAAAGATGTGCTCTTAAATATTTCACTGAGGTGCAGTCTGTGTGATCCAGTCGACTAGATTACAACCCAAGGTATGTGGTCAAAATGACAATGGTCAGAAGTAATGTTCTTTTACTGTGATAGTTATCCTAGGTCTTGCTTCATAACATAGAAGAGCAGGAAGAGAAAACAACACTGTGGGGTTTGTGGTCGCCTTAGTTAATTTCTGCCCCACTTCTCAAGAAAAAGAAATGCTTTTGGAGAAAACAGAAAACATGGATTAGCCGTAATGCAGGTACCAGTAGATGGTGCCACTGGTACTGCAATCTCTCCACTTCTGAACAGGAATTCTTGTCTCCCCTGTGAAAGGGAACGGATTCCATCTCCAATTGCCAATTTCACAGTAATTGACCCAAGGCTTTTCCTTATTATATTTCACCTATTTCAAAACACGCAATCTTAGTATTCATCCCCATGAAGAAACCTTTTGTGTTCTGTGAGGGAATAACGACAATGTGCTCTAAGACTTTAATTTCCCCCCGGGTATGTTCAGTTTACAGAGATGAAATTATTAGCTCTCAGCAGGCAGGTACTTGTTCAGCATAAGCTTTCTGCTACTTGTCTTAAAAGAGGTGCCGTGCAGAAATCCCCTCAATTCAGCCCAAGTCCTTGCTCTAGTTTAGCTTTTGTTTGTGTGTGTGAAGTAATGAGACTTTCACTTCTCCGCAAGTTTATGGCTAAATGCTTAATAACATCATAGTAATTTGCTGTGGCTAGTCAGCCTTGACTGTGTGTTCCAGCAGCCTTGAAAAATGTAAATACTGCTTCAGTTATCGATTAACAAGAGAGAATGAAAAAGGTTAAATAGGTAACTGGGATACCTGTAATGTTTTACCAGGAGTTTTAGGGATTATGAGGAGGCTGCTTAGCTGTGCCTCTTTCAGGCAGTGTATTCTGATGCTTCTGATCTGCAAATTAAATACATAATTAGCCCTCTTGCTGTGAGTGGATATTAAAGACCTTGGAAATCTGCTGTAGTAACATAGCCGTAGAAAGGAGAGGGGAGGCAGTCATGTGTGCTTTGGTTTTGACTTGATTTTCTGGTTTTACTTTGTGCCAGAGCAAGATCTATGTAAATCTAAAATCTGTGCTTTTAGATTTCTTCTTTTCCTTTTTTTCTTATTTTCTTTTCCCTTGTAGTAAGGAAAACCTTAATCCTTCATAAAGTGTAAATTCAAGATCCGTTTTTCCCTTACAGGCAATTTCTCACTTGTAGCATGCAAATTTAAGACGTTTTTCTCCACTTAAAACTTGTTCTATGGTTCATCTGTTTACAGCATTTATTCAGGCTCTGAAAGTAAACCAGAAACACCTTCTTCAATTTGTTAAATGATATTATGAGGCCTCAGAGTGCGGTTGGTTTCTCTGCATTTAAAAGCAATACCTGCACATTTATGCAAAGCAGTTGTGTTATATTCTGTGTCCTGTTACATGATGCCACAAACTGGGTTTAAGGGCATTTATCCCATCTCTACAACCAGATAGTCTTTGATGGAAAGAAACAAAGTCTAACCTAAGGAGAACACAAATTGCCCACCAAAATTCCCTAAGGGAAAAGTGATACTATGAAATGGGTGTGAAGGCATGTAATCAAGCAAGGAGGAAAGAAAATAAGGGAAGTTCTATAGAAAACTTTGAGAGATTACAATTTGTGGGAGTATCAGCTGAGGTTTGGGGAAAAGGGTTGCCACAACACATCTGCTGAGCTTTGGTTTATTTAATAACTACTCCATTCACTTAGAAGTTCACTGCCTTAAAAATAAAGATGTTCTTACCTTCCTGGTTATGTCTGCTGGTACTCAGAGAAGAGAAATAAAAGCAATAGCAAATGGAGTTGTCTGTAAGAATTCTTCGTTTTCCTTATTGAGAGGGATCAGGATTCTGTTTGTATCTGGTAATTTCTTAAAGGTCAAATTCCATAGCTGAGATGGTGTTTGGTGTTTCACCCGAGGCAGTAGTTTTGAAAGGAAATGAGCTGTGAAGGATTCCAGTAGGATGGGGTAACCTACCTTCTTGTATTGCTGTTTTTACATGATACTGCAGTTGGAAGCGTGAGCCCATGAAATTGCATGTAGTAGTAGTTCTGTTGGTATATGCACATTCATTCCTTTCACAAGTAAAAGGGTAACCATACTTACAGCCATAAATACAGTTTTGTCTATGAATTACTTGTCTATTCTTACAATCTCCTTTGTTGCAGGTTGGATTTGCTACCGTTCTATGCAAGGCTGGTCGCCACATTGCATCCCTGTATGTCTGATGTAGCAGAGGATCTTTGTTCCATGCTGAAAGGGGATTTCAGATTTCATGTATGTTCTGTTGATTTAGTGGTTTTGCATTCAAATTAATGATAACAGTCTGATAACAGCCATCCTTTGGGGAATAAATAACATTTGATATTGTGGAGGTGCTAATTCTGAAATTTGGTGAATATTTTTCTATCATCTGAGTGGATTTGTTCTCAAATACTGGATTTATCCATTTAAAAACAAAATTGTTTTACAACTTACCATATATATTTGTATATATATCAAAATGAGCTGTACAACAGCTAAAACAAATAGCAAAAATTAAACTGTGCTCCAGCTGTGTTAGAGTTTTCTGTGAATTAATAACTTGCATTTAAAATGAGAACTGACTTACTCCAACAACACATTCCCCGTTACAAGGTTACTGTTGTAATCTAGTGCTTACTATTGTAATGTAGTGCTTAATTCAGTTATTTTTTACAGTTTTCATCAACCAACGTTTTCCTCACAAATGTATTTTTCAGTGTTGTTTCTTTCACTTTGTTCTATGTTTATTAATCGAATCGGTTATGGTGCACAGTGATGATGCCATATAAAACTGTTTCCAAGTTTTATATGGCATAAAAACATGCCATAGAACTTGGAAACCAGTGAAGGAATCATCACTGTGGTGATTTTCTTTCTAATATTGACATTTAAAATGTGTATGAATTGCTTACTTAAAGCCTGAAGTCTAACTATCTGAAGTTAACTGTACTCAGGAAAAGCTATTTCTGTTGAGGAGAAATACAGGTTTGTATTTTGTGGGTTATGTTTAGACATAGATTTGTACTTTGTTAGTAAAGTTATACTGGATATCAGTAATTTTAAAAGCAAAAAAAAGGAAAGGGGAGTTAGGGGGAAGTCTGGCCTTTATTAAACCTGACTTGCAAAAGCTGTCAATGTTTAATATTTCCTTAGGGACTAGGTGGTCCTATTCATTTAAAGACTACTTAATGATTCTAAAAATGTAGAATCTACAATACATAACCACTGCTTCACTGTGGTAAAAGGGATTGGCCGGGTCGATGTGTGGTGGGTGGTTTTGGGGGGAGTGGGGGTATGGGGAAAGAAATTGGAAAGCTTCTGAAGAAACAAGGTTGTAGAAAGACTTTTAGGAAACCTGGTGGTAGCTAAAGGTAAAGCATAAGGAACTAAACAAATAACAAACATTGCCGAATCCCTAAGCTTATGACACACATTTGGGTTGAAGTAATGTCTAAGAGGTAGGTATTTTTAAGAGCCTAAGTTTAAATGCTTTTTTTAGGTAAGAAAAAAGGACCAGATCAACATTGAAACAAAGAATAAAACTGTGAGATTCATTGGTGAGCTTACCAAGTTTAAGATGTTCTCCAAAAACGATACTCTCCACTGCTTGAAGGTTAGTGTTGTGATGGTAGAGACGTTGCTACTTACTGATGTGCTATACATTGCAAAGATTTCATTATGTTGGTTACAATTAATGTTTTTACAGAGAGCAGAACAGTAAGAGGGAGGCGTTAGGGGTGGAAAGCTTTTCAGTGATGCAAGGAGAGGCTTATATGCCATTTTAGCAGGTGCTTTTGTTCGTTGAGGAACAAACCAAAGCTTTGGAAAGCATTAATCTCCAGGCATATCATCTTGATTTGCATGCTGATAAACATTCAAGCTTAGCTTTGATGTCAAGTCCCAGATTAAAAATGGGTTCTAAAGGATAAAAGCGTGTTTTATAAAGGTGGTTGAAGACTCATGGGTTAAGGTCACTTCCTTTGGGAGTAGTTTCTGTTTGTTGACTCAGGTATCGAAGCTGAACTCTTAAAAAGATTATCTGATTATCTGTCTGTTTTTCTCCCATCTATAAAATACTGAAAAGTGCAAAGCTCTATTAATTTTCAGTTTCTGCTTAACTTAATGCAACTAAATTTAGATGTGCACTGAGATTATTGTGTCCTTGTGCAGTATTATTGGGTGGTTTTCCAGTCTAGCAGCAGGAATTTTAAAGCAGATGTGACAGAGTTGGAAGGGGTATGAGATAGATGATAAGAGTTTGTTTTAATATCGTGGTCTCTTCATGCTAGGCTTAGGAAGCATCCTGCTTTTCAGGTTTTTGGAGCCTTAATTTGCCTCCTAGACCGTTCTTACAATACTTTTTTAATGAGAAATACTTAGATTTTTGTTAACATCTGATCAATGAAACCAATTTGCATCTTTTTTTCCTTAAAGAATATGGAACACCATGGTAGTGTAATGTCTGGTAGATGTAACTCCTTGTTTTCTGCAGTTGAAAAAGATGTTTAACATGCTGTATTTTTATATAAACATATACCAGATGCTTCTGTCAGACTTTTCTCATCACCATATTGAAATGGCATGTACTCTGCTGGAAACCTGTGGAAGATTCCTCTTCAGATCACCAGAATCTCACTTAAGAACCAGTGTTCTTCTGGTAAGAGAAAACCTGACATCTTACGGGGGACGGTGTCATGCACCGAATTAAATCAGTGGTTACTTTGATTTTCTGGCTTTGTGATGTGGTCTCACCATAATGATGATTGTGATTAATATCTCAACTGTCAGTTACAATGTTCAAGCACTAGTAATGAAAACTAGCATTAGGTTTTATCTTGAGTGCTCAGGGAGGATAAAGTTCTTGATACTTTAATAAAAACAGAGACAAGTATGGGAAGACAATGAATCGGTTAGCCTGAAATCTCACCTCCTCATTGTGGAATGATGGGCTGGTGGACTATGTTCAAGTCCTAGGCTGCTTTGGTGCTATCAGCCTTTTGTTTGTAATCCTCTGGACTTGTATCATCTCGTTATTTACAGCCTGTTCAGGGTTGTCTCAGCTCTGAGATTGCACCTCCTGTGAGAACAGCTATTTGAAAGTATTCTGGAGAGCTCCAGTTGATCTATAAATCTGTTCATGACTTAAAAGAAAATATAAAGAATTAAATCTCTGAAGCAAAAAACTATTGCTTTTGAACTACCAATAATTTGGAGATAGGGCAAAACTAGAGGATGAGGTTGAAAGAATATAATAGCTGTACTTGAACATGCCTGAAATGCTATTTGAGGGGAAAAATGGTAGTGAATGGAGCTGGAGATAAGATATTTCAACTCAAGGTGAAGACAGTTGTGAAAGAGGCGGTTTCTGTGCCCTGTGTAATGATCTGGGGTTCCAAATTTGAAGGAGAAGTTTATGAAGACACTAGAGAAATAGCTTTTAGAAACAGAGATTGGTAATTCAGGTAAGAGTAGAAGTGGTATCTGTAAGTCTAGATTCAAAAATAACAAGGGTTATCTTTGGGTCTTTTTTAGTGTGTGAATTTGAGCCCTGAATAATACGTTTACTGGCTTGAAACTAGCCTAAAACTCATGTGTCCAAGGCAAGAGACTGAGTCCCACATGATTGAAGAAGTCCTTCAAAGATGGATACTAGCAATAGGAAATGGCATTAGATTAAAAGCAGCTTAAGCAGAAACAGACCAACTAATAGACTGTGTTATTGTATTAGGAGCCTGACTAGATGTTTTGATGTTCCCTTCAAACCTGCGTACTGTGGGAAGAATAGAGATGTCTGCGTCCGCGCTAAAGAAAGTCTGTGCATTTGGGGGAGAAGATGGACATAGTTTACCCTTCTGGAAGGGAGCAATTTAAATGTTTAGAACCTCTTCCTAAAATCAGAGCCCGTAAGCTGTGAAATATCACTGTCTCTGCTGTATTTATCTCCTTTCTTACCAAAGCACAGGCTTACTCCTGACAGGTCTTTCTCTTGAATCTATAGTCTTTCTTCACATGCTCTAGAGTTAATGGAGAAGCAGTTGTTGCGCACTTGGTTATGTTGTTGTACCATTTCTTTCCTTCAAAATGATGTCTCTTTCTGAACCTCTTTGAATGTCACAGCATTTGTTGTGGTGGTTTAGTCACAAGAAGAAAGATAGATGGGCAAATTAACTGCAAGTTCTTGGCTCATGCTTTTCATTGCAGTGTACTTTGTGTCTTGAAAGGTTTGAATGTCTCAATTTTCTAAAGGTTTGCCAGCTGATGGGTTTTATTTGTTAAATATGTTCCTTTCCATAACCAAGTATTTTTCCCCTGAAAACACTGTTCCATTATCTTTAAAAGACACTTTACTCATTGCTGCCTTTTTTTTTTTTGGTAGTTGATAAAACTTTTTAGAAGTCAGGAAAAATGAAATACCTTTACCAAAGCTGCATTTTGTAACTGGCTGCTTTTGGTTCTATGCCCTACAAACCCACCAATTGTTTGCTGTATTGCTGAAACCTGCTGGATGAGCACTAAATATGATTTAACTGTGAAGTGCAAGAGAAACCACAACCACTGTTTCGATAACCGAGGCTTAAAACTTCACAAGGTTTTGTATGAGTAGTCTTTTTCTTATGCATTGAGGAACCAGGAGAAGAGAGATGGCACATAAGTTTGGAATATCTATTGGTTAAGATGTAAAATTGGCTATATAGATTTATATTCTACAGGCATCTTAATAGCTACATCTTCTAATGTTGCCCTACAAAAACTATAGCGATTAATTTTGACTTAAATAGTCTTACACCAATTGGATCATAGCCTTATGGTACCAGTTAGTGTGAACTATAGCAAAGATTGCTCCCAAAGCAAGCTAATTAAGATCTTGTAGTACAAATCTAAGTAAATGTCAAGCTGATCTCACTAATGACTCTTAGGGGTACGATTAAGGCCTGTTGATCTTCCAAATAATTATTTGTCTTAATACATACTGATGATATAGTATGTAATAAGATGCCAAGCAGGCTCTTTGTCTCCTATTAGAGACAATACTGCTTTTCCTGGTGTGGAAGAAAGCTAAGAATTCATTTGAAAAGTAATTAAGGGAAAATTAAGTAGTAAAGCAGTTCTGTAAGAGGTGCTTCAAGCTTAGCAGTAAAGAAACATCTAATGAACACATTCTGCTGCTTTGCAAAAGTTCTATTTCTTGCAATGCACATTGGTGTGGGGGGGAGGAAGCAATGGTGCTAACCAGGGGAGTACCTCCTCATTCTCCCCAGATGAGATGTATCTGCAGTATGTGCTACTTGAGAGAGTTTTTTTTTACCAAGAAAAAACAAAACAAATCAACAAACTTGGGTTCAAATTTAAACAGGAAGTTTAGGTTAGATGTAAGGAAGAAGTTCTTTGCTCTGAGGGTGGTGAGGCACTGGAATGTGTTGCCCAAGGAAGTTGTGAATGCTCCATCCCTGGCAGTGTTAAGGCCAGGTTGGACAGAGCCTTGGGTGACATGGTCTATTGTGAGGTGTCCCTGCCCATGGCAGGGGGTTGGAACTAGATGATCTTAAGGTCTTTTCCAACCCAAACCATTCTGTGATTCTAAACCCTTTTACTTTTTTAACTTGGACATTTTAATGTTGTCTGTGATCTCTTTTTATCAAAGGAAAACCAGAAACTTAATCTTCAAGTGTAATGCTTTACCTTTGTGAATCTTCATTTCAGCTTAGTAAAATGAAGACCCAAAGTTGTTAAAGGTTAAAGTGCTTTAGACTGCAAATCTTGCTTTTTTTCCTTCTGAAATGTGTCAAGGTTTTTGTTGTTCTAGACAGTCTATTGCTATGGTTTCTCTTTCCTGCCTCTCTACTTGATGTCTTAAGTGAAAAAGGATTGAAATACACACAGTTGTTTAAAATATTGATGACTTTTAGTGGAGATTAAGACTAGTACCAGTACCATCTACTTAGAGTTAGGATATATAATTGGGATTGCTCAAAAAATAATAAATTACAGTGATTTTGAGTCTTGGGGTAGTACATGTTGTCTCTTCTGGGAAGAAACGTAATTATAACCCATTATGTACAGTATAACATGCAGCTTTTAACAGGGAAATATACGAATTATGTAGTTTTCAGAGGGGGTAAATTTTACGTGCAAGCCCTTTTGCCATATTCTGTTATGCTTTACTTTGCCCCACTTAATTGTCTTAGTTTATAGTAAAACATGATGTCACTAGGGTAGCAAAGATGTATTTTCTCCTGATGCATCTAGAAAAGGTGTAAAACTTACAAAGGCAATATTAACATATATGACATGGTGAGCTTTTGGAACTGTTTGTGTTGGGATTTCCCCCCCCCCCATCAAATAATTTACGTACTCGATTGTTAAGTGCTGTGTATCTGTTAAGCACCTGTACGTAAACTCGCTAGTACTTGACAGAAATTTGCCATTTGGAAAGGAACAGTCTCAGTTATGGAATCAAGGGGGAGGCTATTTGTGTCATGGAAAAGGTTAAAATGAAGTGCCTTAGGCTTGGTGTCAGAGTGAGACTTTCCTGGTAATAGATTCATGCCATCTAGGAGGAAAATGACGTTATTTGTTGGGTTACTATGCTACACAAAACTACTCTTCGTCATTGAATTAGCAGCTGAAACTCAGGGTTCAGGAGCTGTTTGAGTACATTTACATTTCAGTTGAGCTGAACCACTGCTTTGTAAAAGAAACTTCAAATTATTCAAATTGAGTGAAAGTCCACCAGCATGAAAAAATCATGCTGCTTCACCAGTGATCGGAGGTTTAGACACTTTACATGAGTTTACTGCACTGCATGAACGTATATCCTGGGCCGCATTAAAAGAAGTGTGACCAGCAGGTTGAAGGAGGTGATTCTGCCCCTCTACTCTGTTCTTGTGAGACCTCACTTGGAGCACTGTGTACAGTTCTGGTGTCCTCAACATAAAAAGGACATGGAGCTGTTGGAGCAAGTCCAGAGGAGGCCACAAGGGTGATCAGGGGCTGGAGCGCCTCCTGTATGAAGTCAGGCTGAGAGAGTTGGGGCTGTTCAGCCTGGAGAAGAGAAGCTGCGTGGAGACCTCAGAGCAGGTTCCGGTATCTGAAGGGGGCCTGTAAGGATGCTGGAGAGGGACTCTGCATCAGGGACTGTAGCGATAGAACAAGGGGTAATGGGTTCAAACTTAAAGAGGGGAAGTTTAGATTAGATATAAGGAAGAAGTTCTTTACAGTGAGGGTGGTGAAGCACTGGAATGGGTTGTCCAAGGAAGTTGTAAATGTTCCATCCCTGGCGATGTTTAAGGCCAGGTTGGACAGAGCCTTGGGCAACATGGTTTATTGTGAGGTGTCCCTGCCCATGGCAGGGGGTTTGGAACTGGATGGTCTTAAGGTCCTTTCCAACCCAAACCATTCTGTGATTCTATGATATCCTAACATTTTGTGTGCAGTGATAAAACATTACTTCCATGTCACTGTTGTTCATCTGTTTGATGCTGTAAATTACTGTGTAGCCAACCTCTATTAAATAAAGTCTAAACCAGTGCAGTTTCTTTTTCTGTTGGACCACCTTAAACTGATTCAGAAGACACGGAATCATATGATGTACGTAAAGTTTTAATGCAATTTACAGAATTATATGAATACACACAAATGCATATAAAAAATTCTTTTATAAGCTCATCATCTTTTTACTGTAAGAATCAGCAGCTTAAAACTGCTACTGTTGTACAGCATTTTTAGATACCAGACAGTTTTAAAACCCACAAAATAATAAAGTACATATCCAAAATGAAGTCTGGAGAAAAGATTGTATTCCATGAGGAAAGTTAGGACAATCCTGACAATGAAGCACAGTAATTAGTGTTGATGTAGTAACCTTTTACTTGTGTGATGTTTTTCCTGAAATGCTGATTTTTCCTGCAGTCTGTTCTGCTTGGGTAAACAGCAACAATGGAGCATGTAATAAGGGAAATGCCATTGCCTAAACCACTGAAAATTCATGTTGAAACAAAAACATAAACTCTCTGGAGTTGCATGCTGATGTAAAGAGTAGATTGCTGCTCCTGCGATGATTCACTATATGCTTGTGTCAAGACATCAGGATTTCAGCTATTTCAGTTAAATAAAATCCTGTTTTGAACAGAGTTGCCCGTAATCTTATTAACCATTTATCTAAACAGTAACATTTAGATTTCAAGTTAAACTTTAAGTGCTTTTCTGGAACCTTTTTCACCACAAGTGAACCATTATAAAAACAGGGGTTGTAAAGAAAAATGACCTTGAAAATAGCAACACAGAACCATATGCTTTGTCCTTTCTTCTCTCTACTCAAGCTTTTAACTTCCTTCTTTCTAACCTTTCGTGTTTCCTTTATCCTAGATGTAACTGTAAAAGCCTTTGGCTTGAAAATGTAGTATGGCATCTGTATTTTAAAATGATCATTTGTATTTATTTCCAGGAACAAATGATGAGAAAGAAACAAGCCATGCATCTTGATGCACGCTACGTTACAATGGTAGAAAATGCCTATTACTACTGTAACCCCCCTCCGGCTGAAAAAACTGTGAAGAAAAAACGTCCTCCTTTGCAGGAATATATTCGTAAGCTCCTTTACAAGGATCTCTCCAAGGTCACCACAGAGAAGGTAAATTCTTTTGAAATCTTTAATACAGATCTGATGGAAATGATGTAGTACTAACTTCTGAAGGGTTTGGGGAGAGTTATCAGTTTTAATTACAAGGAAGAGGGATCATTTTTGTATCCCTGATTGTTAAGATAGTTTCATTTCTTTTATTGTAATGCATGGAAGCTCCAGTCATGGGCCTACATTCTCCAGAGCATTAGGTGCTGAATAAATAGGGAATGAAATGAGAGTCTTGTGCTAAATATCTTGTGTTCATAGTAAGAGACAAGACTATAGTTAAATCCTGTAAGAGCAAGGAAATTATGGAACGCATTTGGACAGCTTAATTAGTAGTTAGAGGACAGTAGTTGGGTTACCTATATAAAGTTTTCTGTAGCTACTGCAGATCTGGAGAATGCTTGACAAAGAGAATGAGGTTACTTGCCAGTGCTTACAGGGATTTCATCCCAACAGTGAGAGACTGGGAATGACAGTGAGTGTTTTCATATTTTGCTTGTCTTTAAATTTGGTTTAGGTCCTGAGACAGATGCGCAAGTTGCCTTGGCAGGACACAGAAGTAAAAGACTATGTTATATGCTGTATGATCAACATCTGGAATGTGAAATATAATAGTATTCACTGTGTAGCCAACCTCTTAGCAGGGTTGGTCCTTTATCAGGAAGATGTTGGAATTCACGTGGTGGATGGAGTGCTAGAGGATATTCGACTAGGAATGGAGGTAACCAACCAACTTTCTCATTAAGCTGTACTTATCACCTTATGTTGAAAGGAAAAGAGTGAAACAACCTTGCTGAAAGAAAGGAATCCTAGGATTTTGGATTTTTGTCTGACTTTTCTACCTCAGTTGTTTACTTTATGTAGGTTACTTTAAATTAAAAAACCCCAAAGTCCAACAAACTGTAAAAATTACTAGGACAGTTGTTTTGCCCCCCCTTATCGTAGTAAGGGCACACAATTTATTCTTTCACAGTGCAGTCAGATTCATGCAACTTCAGTTAACTTTGGAGACTAGTCCATATTTTGATAGATGTTACAAGAATTCTCTGGACAGTGAAAAATCATCACAGGTTTAAGAGTTTATGCTAAATGTAGTTGAACTTTCTAATAACTACAAGTTGACCTGCGTTCATATCTACTTTTTAGTTGTGTGAAGTATGTAGCCATAAATAATCACCTTTTATTATAATGAATTCCTACCAAATTTTTTATACTGCTTTTTTCTTCACCAAACAACAAACCTGTTACAAAGATTCTGTTGTGTCTGCATGATAAAGTGAATTTTTTGTCCTTTTTTTGATAAAGGTGAACCAGCCAAAGTTTAACCAGCGGCGGATCAGCAGTGCCAAGTTCTTGGGGGAGCTTTATAATTATCGAATGGTGGAATCGGCTGTAATATTTCGAACTCTCTATTCTTTCACATCATTTGGTGTGAACCCTGATGGTAGTCCTAGTCCACTGGACCCTCCAGAGCATCTTTTCAGAATCAGACTAGTGTGTACTATCCTCGATACCTGTGGGCAGTATTTTGACAGAGGATCCAGCAAACGAAAACTTGATTGCTTCCTTGTATATTTTCAGGTATTCTGAACTAAATTTTATGTAGTTCTGTAGATTTCTTTAAGAAGCTAATGCAATGTTATATATTTCTCTCATTGTTTTCTAGCACTATAATTTTCAGAATCCTGTCTGTCAGTTTTCTTTTAAAGTGATATATATGTTCAGTTATATGTAGATGTTGTTGTTCCAACTAACTTGCAGAACACTGGGGTAGCAGTTTATTCACTGAAGGGTTTAGGTTCCCCCCTTCACGGAGTCTCAGATGGGCTGAAACCTTATGAGTCCCAGCAAAGATAAGTAACAAGTCTTCCAGTTGGGATGGAGAAAGCTCCATGCAACAAAATCGCCTGGCACTGACTACTTAGAAAGCAGCTTTGCAGGAATGGAGCTGGGGACTCCTGGACTCTATGAACATGGCATTAAGTTCTGCACCATTAGAGCAAAAGCAAATGCCTTTGGGGGAATTAATTTTCTTGAAAATTGAATTGGAAGCTGGCTGATGAAGTGCTCATCTCTCATAGAAAGCATCTACCCTTAGAAGGTACTTACTTTTCAGTGGGTTTTTTTGCTTCGTCTTCATACTTTTAACAGTTGTTATGATGAAAGGAGCAGATTCTTCGTTTATGATACCCAGTGTTATCAAACAGTGTTTAGTGATACTAAAATATCTAATAGTTGCATGAAATAGGAGAGTAGCAATGTAAAGTCTTTTGCATTTCCTATACTACGAACATGGCCAGGCATTACAAACTTCTTAAGTTAAATAGTTTATAAATGCCAGTGTGGGTGTAATCTATTTGAATATTTTGTATTCTAGCGGTATGTTTGGTGGAAAAAAAGTCTGGATGTTTGGACAAAAGACCACCCGTTTCCTATAGACATAGACTATATGATCAGTGATACACTGGAACTGCTGAGACCAAAGATAAAGCTCTGCAATTCTCTGGAAGAAGCTGTCAGACAGGTGCAAGACTTGGAAAGAGAATTCTTAATAAAGTTAGGTAAGAAAATGTGCAAAGGCAATGAGGCCTTCTTGACAATTCCTTAAATATGTCTTAAAATTCTCTTTTGTATGATGATGACTGTTGCTATTCTCATGATATGATCTTTTTATTCTCATGACAGAAAGAGTTTTGTAACTGCTTTGCATTTTTCTGATCACCATAGAGGTCATATGGAATCTCCATAACTCTAAAGTGATTGAGTGTTCAAAAAGAAGTCAATATGAATACTATTAATATAGTAGTAGTAGTATATGGTGTATATATATAGTTTACATGTAATATAGTAGTATTTGAAGAGGAGTGTATGCGTATATAAATATATGGATTAGTATGGTGCAAATGATGAGGAAGAAAACTATATTTCATCAAAAGAACTTAGGAAGCATGCTGTAATATGAAAAGCAGGGAGTATCTGCACACTTGGTCACTGCAGCCTGTTGGTTGGTAAGTACTGGTAGAAACAGCTTGGTCATTTTGGTAGATTAGTTGCTTGCAACTCTGTGTTCTTTCTCCAGCTCTGCTTGACTAAAGTTGCTGTGTCAAAGTAAGCATTAGTGTAAGACTAAAACAAAAGGTGGAACATGTTTTGCTTTTAAAACACTGTCAGGTACTTTTTGCTTACTGTCAGAGCCTTACACTTCCTTTGGAATAATTTTGGATGGGCTTTACATTTCAGTAGCGGCCAGAGGATAATTTACCTTTTATGAATTAGAGCTTTGGTTGGATTATTAAAGTGGGGTTTTTCTTCTTAAAATATATGTCAGCTAGGTTGGGTGCTGGCTTGTAGTTCCTGCTAAGATTACAGGATTTTTTTTATATACATATATATATTTATATATATTTATATATATATATCTTGCTGTGTTAAAAACCAGTTAATTTCAGGAGGAAAAAGGTTGGTGTTGCAGGACAGCTCAGTTGACAAGATGCTGGTTAGCGTGTATCTAAAAGTACTATCATCTTAACCTTTAAACGTTTTGTACATACCAGTTCTTACCAATTTTTGGATACTGTTGTGCTCATTTCTCAATAAATGGAGTTGTTTTCTAAGCTTTCATTTTTATTTGAAGACAAGCTTGTTCATGAAAAGATTTTATGTGTAAATTTTGCACTTTGTGTAAATTAGAGCCTTAAT
This sequence comes from Strigops habroptila, assembly GCF_004027225.2. Classification (NCBI taxonomy): domain Eukaryota; kingdom Metazoa; phylum Chordata; class Aves; order Psittaciformes; family Psittacidae; genus Strigops; species Strigops habroptila. Next base: position 6,678,002 of record NC_044279.2, on the reverse strand, counting down.
AGCACTTAAGCTAGTTACACAAGTTCAACTTTTAAGAATAATCCTTTAATCCAGTGGGATAAGGACACGTCATTGCCAGGTAAAACATTGCAACTTCTGTGTAGGAGGAATTTATTTTGTTAATATGCTCTTCATTTAATTGACGTGCCTTAAAATTACCTATGTAGTAACTCAAATGCAGATTAAAATTTCCTTATGGTGTGACATAAATTAGTAGCTTTTATGCTCTCAAAATAATAATGAAGTAATTTACAAGTGGTTACATGAAGTAATAATCTTCTGAAAGATCTCAGCACTTCCTACAAATCATAAGAACTTTACCACCACTACAGCAGTTGGATTTGGTGTAGTTAAGGGGGAGATATGTGGTTCCTAAATGTGAGAAAGTGTTGGAGAACATCTTACTGTGTGTGTTTTGGCGCAAGCAAAGCCCATCAACGGTACAGCCTTTACTGTAGGGGGTTGTGTCATGTCCATCCACCCCCAAGTGTGTTGCTCTTCTTGATACTGATATTACTGTCTTGCTGTCAAACATCAGTTTAAGGTGCAATAGTTCCTAGTCCTCCTATTGGGACTGTTTGAAGGTGATCTCGGGAAGATCCTCATCTACCTTTCTGATCTTTGAAGGTTATGATGATAGGTACAAGCATATCTGAAGGAAATAAGTGTTTAATACTTCAACAAAAGCCCTGGGAAACCCCCAGTTCTTGATCAGTTTGTCCCCACAGTTCCTTGGCCCATGGATGGTAACACTGAGAAGGTATTGTGCTAAAGACCATGATGTGCTCTGCTCTTTGTCAGTCAGAAGTGTAATTCTAGGCAGAACAGTGGTTTGTTGCCTGCAGAACTTGCACTGGGGACTGACTGTTGGTTCCTGTGCTGCTCTGGTGATTTTGTACTGCTGAGAATATAATGATTCAAAAGAATCTTGCATAATTGTGGAGCAGCACATATGTTGAAGTGCACAGTGTTTAAAATAGGGGAGGTAAAAACAATGCTTTGAAACCTCTGGAGTATGGAGGAGAAAGTGTGTTTAGGAGACTAAATTGAACACTAAAGCCCTGAAGGAAGCTTAAACTTACTTTTCACTACTCTGTGAATGGGATAGATAAAGGTTTTAGTGAAGAATACCTTACTGAACAAAAGCAGAGGTTTAGGAGAGCTACACTTTGTACTTTGCAGAGTAAGCTAATATGTCTTGAGGGACAGAGGTGGCAAGCAGGTCAATAAGGAAGACTGCAAGATGAACTAAAGCACAATGAAAGAACTGACAGTCCTGTCTACAAGTAGGATGAGCACATTCAATAATACTTCTGGAATAGAACCTGATTTCCTAAAGACTTCATATAGGCACCTACATCCTCAGAGGTTCAAGTGTAGCCTTAGAGCGTTAGAAAAGAGTCAGAAAGTCATCACAGGCTGAGAATATAGTGGTTTCAAAACTGTTATTTGACAGCAGCGTGAAGTACTAGAACAAAGACTGCAGGAGGTTGATGTCTTCTGAGTTCTGCTAGTTTTGTAAAGCATCTGTAGTTTAGTGCTCCTATTTCAGTGCATGTGTCAGTAAGGTTGCACGTTTAGTTTGGGGATGTTTTTGAAGCAGTTTACACAGAGCAGCTTCTTGCTGCTTGTTCTGTGGGCGATTTTAAACATTCTATAGAATGTTTTCCTCCTTTTCTGGCAAGGAAATTATTACCCTTTACAAGTAAGGTAACTATATAGAAAACATTTCATTAGGGAATCGAACATTATGACCATTGGAAGTTTTAGTGTTCAGTAAAAATGGACTTTTGAGGTCATCTTCCACATATAACTTGAGTGGTTATGTGAGTTCTAATGTTCTCATTCTTCTAATTCTTGTTTTTCAAATTTCAGGAATTGTGAATGACAAAGATTCCAAAGACTCCATTACAGAAGGAGAGAATCTGGAAGAGGATGAAGAGGAGGAAGAAGGTGGAGCAGAGACAGAGGAACAATCTGGAAATGAAAGTGAAGTAAATGAACCAGAAGAAGAGGTGAACTTAATCATTTACCTTGCCTTACATAAAAATGGGTGATCAAAATATTGATAACACCACTTCCTGAATACCTTTTATGTCACTGAGTTAGGAGGTGAAATGTGGGTATGCACAACCCAGTCAGTACTCTGAGGATATTTCCATCCCAGTTTTGTAAATATGGAAAACTGATTACAGAGTATCTGAGGCTTATTCCCTAGAACTTATGTCAGAAGCTTAAACCTGACGACTTTGCTCAGGGAATGTGATTCTCGGGATGATAGAATGATTTGGGTTGGAAAGAGTGTCAAAGCTCATCTAGCTCCACCACCCCCCACCACGGGCAGGGACACCTTCCACTAGAGCAGGTTGCTCCAAGCCCCTGTGTCCAACCTGGCCTTGAACACTGCCAGGGATGGGGCAGCCACAGCTTCTCTGGGCACCCTGTGCCAGCGCCTCAGCACCCTCACAGGGAAGAACTTCTTAATACCTCATCTAGATCTCCCCTCAGTCAGCTTAAAGCCATTCCCCCTTGTTCTGTCACTACATGCCCTTATAAAAAGCCCCTCTCCAAATTGCTTGTAGGCCACCTCTGGGCACTGTAGCTGCTCTAAGGTCTTTCTGGAGCCTTCTCTTCTCCAGGCTGAACAAGCCCAGCTCTCTCAGCCTGTCTTTGTAGGAGAGGTGCTCCAGCCTTCTGCGGATCTTTGTGGCATCTTCTGGGCATGAGGCTGCTCCTATGTGTCTGTAGATGGCCTCATGTGCTCAGTCTTCCTGGTTGGGTGGCCTCACTATTATGTCCCCTGTCCTTGCCCTCCCGTTAATCCTGACCCATAAACTCTTGGTTGCTCCTTATCCATCCCCAGGCACAACTCCATCCCTTCCAGCTGGTCATTGGCATAGAGGGAAACACTCCTTCCTTGTCTTCCTTCTCTGTATGTCCTGAAGAGCTTGTATCCTTCCATTCCCACACTCCAGGCATAGGAGCCATCCCACCATGTCTCCATGATGCCAGTAAGATGGCACATGTCTCTAACTCCTCTTGTTTGTACCCCACGCTCCGTACATTTGCATAGACGCATTTAAGCCTTTCGATAAAGAGATGCCTTCAGTTTTTTGGCATGAAAACACTCAGGTAATTTTCTTTATCTGTTGTAGGAGCAAATGTATTGACTAGATGTCAAAGCAGTCGTGCAGGAAAAAGAACAGATATTCAGAGTATGCCTGTGTAATATGAATAAACAAAAGATTTATGGAGCATAACAACCTTCCTTGTTTACTGTGCCAATAATATTTTCTATCAGAAATGCTGGAGCCAATAAAAGAAAGACATGTACATAGAAATTCTACTTTGTCACTGTGACACAGCAAAGTTGATGCGATAATGGTTGTGTTATGAGAAAATCAGTTCATCAAGGAAATAGGAAACACTTTTTCTCCTTATGCTTGGGCTGGTTGGTTTTGTCCGGTCTGTTCTTCTCAGCATTCATGTTCCTTAATTTTGCTGGCTTTTAGCCTTTACCCACAAATTAATAGTATCATTAGAATCATAAATGCTGGGGGGTGGAAAAGGGACCTCTGGAGATCACGTTATCCAGCCTTCCTTGCTCAAAGCAGGGCCATCCACATCAGGTTGCCAAGTCCAATCAAGGTTTGAATATCTCTGAGGATGGAGGCTCCTTTCTGGGCAATCTGCTGCAGTGGTAAACCACCATCACAGTAAAAAGGCTTTTTTTTAATTACATTTAAATGAAATTTTTCAACTTGTGTCCATTGCCTTTGTGTCACCACTGAGAAGAGACCAACTCCCTCTTCTTTGCTCCCTCCCTTCAGGTGTTATACACATTTAGAAGATCTCCCCCCACCCTGAGCCTTCTGTTCCTCACACTAAACGCGGCCATCTCTCTCAGCTCCTCCTCCTGTGATAGGTGCTCCAATCCCTTAATCATCTTCATGGCCTATGGCTGGACTTGCTCCAGTATGTCCACGTCTGTCTTGTACTGGGGAACCCAGAACTGAGTGCAGGACTCTAGAAGTGTCTTGCCAGTGCTGAGTGCTGAGCAGGCAGGGTAACCTCCTTTGACCTGTCAACAACACATACTCTTAGTGCAGTGCAGGATGCAGTCAGCTGCCTTTGCTGCAAGCGTGCCTTGGTGGTTCTTGGTCAGTTTGTTGTCCACTAGGACACAGGTTCTTCTCTGCAAACTGCTTTCCAGATGGGCAGCCTCCAGCCTGTGCTATATCGCTCCTCAAATGCAGGATTTCAGGAATTCTTGTTAATCCATTCCTCCAGCTTGCTGAGTTCCCTCTGAGTGGCAGCACAACCATCTGGAGTATCAGCCACTACTCCCAGTTTTCTGCTGTATGTTTGTGAAAATGCCAGATAAAGGCCAGTGAGGTCAGACTGAAACATTAACTACAAAACGTAAACAAGTTTACAAAGACTGAACCGAACTAAACAAGTTTGGACGGGGAGAAAGGTACAGAGAATGTGTATGAGGAATGGGATGCAAGTGGTCTTTTCTGGTTTAAAATAGTCATAAGTTGTTCATTTAATATTTCAGGAGGGCTCAGACAATGAGGAAGAAGAAGGTGAAGAAGAGGAGGAAGAAAACACAGATTATCTTACAGACTCCAATAAGGAAAATGAAACTGATGAGGAGAATACAGTATGTGTGGTAGCTTTGGATAAGCATATTGAATTTTGCATCTTTGGGTTTCCTTATACTGAGTATTTTTTGCCAGTTCTGCTCATAACATATCTGGGAAAACACAGAGGGAACACTCCCTGCTGTACTTTCAAATACATTTTAGAGCTTATTTTTGGTTTTGCAGACTACCATTATTACCTTCTGAAAATATTTATGTTGTCAACTTCTACCACAACATGTTTTCGCAGGACTGTGCACTTTCACAGGTAGCTAGGCTGGAAAAAGATTGCATAAATGGTGGTTTTGCAATGCCAGCAGTGGTAGCAAACTGATATGGTACAACAAGGTAAACTAGTTACACTCCACTAGGTCTCAAACTGAAAAGGAGACAAACCAAGAAGCGCAGAATTCCTAAAATGTGAATTTGGGATTGGCAGATTGTAACATCTGTAGCAAAAGAAGCCATCTGGTTGAGCCTGAATTGCAGTTGAAAAGTAATGAAAGTATAGAACAATGTGTTTAAACATTTTTATTGTCATGTTGTGCTTTCCAAATCTGGAAGGATAGTATTTGTCTTGAAAAGACCACCTAACTTTATGAACTTAATGGAAAAATTAAGTTAGTCGTGGTAGGGATAGAGGCTTTTCTTTGCATTGTTGCCATATCTAGGATGTGTACATATGGTTCTATACACATACACTTGTAGATCAAAATATGAGTGGCCAGCCTTTGTCGTAATTGGTGCAATAAACATCAGAAAATACTTCTTCAAGGAAATAATCCAGGCTGACAACTACTTCTTTAGCAATTTTTGTTTCAAGCTTTTGATTATGTGTGGCAGGGAAGCAATAAGGATATTTTTTCCACTTACTTCTAGCCTGAATATTCATTTCTGAAACTAATGTAGTAAAAGTGGGTTTTTTTCCCATTGCAATAGGAGGTAATGATTAAAGGAGGAGGACTTAAGCATGTCCCTTGTGCAGAAGATGAGGACTTCATTCAGGCATTGGATAAAATGATGCTGGAAAATCTTCAGGTATAAATACCTATTTTCTTAAGTTAATATAATTTGATGTCCAGCTAACTGTATTTAAGTAAATAAAGGATTAATGCTTATCTTACCATATTAAAGAACATGGATTTTTCTCTTAATTGTGGCCTCTTCTCTGCAATTGACATATTTGGATAAGTAGCTTTTAGTAAAATAGCTGTTAATTGTATTTGCCCAGTGAATATATGACATGCCGACATATTTTACTGGATGAATAACTGCATCAGATACTATGCAGTGCTTGGATGTTAAAACCTAGACTATCCATGCCTAGGTTTTAACATGTTTAAATTATAGCTGCATTTAAATGCACATAACCTTTAAGTCCTTTTAGTTTTCTTTCAGTCGCATCTGGTAAATATTTGAGTACAGCAAGCCCTGGATGAGGAATACATGAATAAAATGCTACAAAAACCCCATTTGAATATAGAATGTCCATTCTCAAGTGTGTCTAATGAGTTCTTTAGGTTTCTTTCTTTAAAAGGTCATTATCCAAAATTCCTTTAACATTTGAAGTATTCTGTCCCTGTAACTTTCTTCTTCACAAACAAGGAAACAAAAGGAAAATGTAATAAAGCCAAATACATGTTTTTATATATTACATTGTTTTCCTGGAAGGTTAAACCTTTTCTCAGTAATGAAAACACGAATGTTACCAGACTGACTGGCATGTTTAGCATCTGATCATCTATAGAATTTACTTCTTTTGGTTTTTTATAACAGCAACGGAGTGGTGAATCTGTTAAAGTACATCAGCTGGATGTTGCTATTCCTCTCCATCTGAAAAGTCAGCTCAAGAAGGGTCCCCCACTTGGAGGTGGGGAAGGAGAGTCCGAGTCTGGGGACACAATGCCATTTGTCATGTTAACAAGAAAAGGCAACAAACAGCAGGTAAGGTTTTACGTAAGGTATTGTTTAAATAAACAAAACCTCTTTTGAAAGTCACACTCTGTGACTGGAAGTCACAGGATTTTTGATTTCTTCGTCCTTTTTTCAGGAGGGGATACAAACAACTTAATTTTGATAAATAGAAAATACCATATATAGTTTCTTGATAGATAATAGTTAAATAGAAATAGATAATACCATGTATAAATAGAATAGAAATAGATAGAAATAGATAAATAGAAAATACCATGTATAGTTTCTTGGATAAATAGAAAATACCATATATAGTTTGATGATCGATAGATAAATAGAAAATAAATAGAAATATAGAAATAAATATAAAATATTTTATATTGATAAATAGAAAATACTATATATAAATAAATAGAATAATAAATAGAAAATACCGTATATAGATAAATAGTAAATACCATATATAGTTTCTTGGAATAGAATATACCAAAATATATAGAAAACAGCATAAATAGAAATACCATATATAGTTTCTTGGAATTCTTGGTTGTTAATAGAAATCATGTAGAAAATAGATTTGATAAATAGAAAATAAATATATAGATAATAAATAAATAATAATAGATAAATAGAAAATACCATATATAGTTTCTTGGAATTCTTGGTTGTTAATACAAATCATGTAGAAAAAGTTCTGTGGTTAAATTATGCTATTACTAATTATGTTTGGCATTTACACCAGTAGGACAAAGGTATGTCTTACATAGATTTGAAATATAGTTGTGGAAGATGTCTGGCTGCGGTTGCTGGACTGCCACTGAATGTTGAAAAGAGTAGGAGGAAAAAAAGGAATATTCCAGAACCTTTAAAATTCTACAGATTTTTCTGAAAACACTTGCAGCTTCAAGTCAAGCTGTATGGTGTTTGGTAAATTCCATTATTTCCCAAGTAACTGCCTCTTGGCTGAATTGGTTCAACTTGCAAAGGAAGTAGTTGTTTCTGAAGATTTTTAGGGGACTATTCCAGAATGCGCTGGGTGAATCTCTCAGAGAAACTCAAATGTAAATCATGTTGATAAAACAAATAAGCCCTTTGCTTCATGCAGCCAAGCTATATATTTGTCTTGGCTCTTTTCTCCAGTAGATATTTGAGTTTTCCTAGGTCAGCAAATGCATAGTATACAAATCAATACCTAATGCATTCCAGATGCATTTCTCCTCATGGTTTAGGTGTTTTAAAGAAACCTTTTCATTTTGGTCGTATAAATTGGTGATGAAAATGAATGATTTAGCTTATATGGAAAGCAAACCCAAAGAATTGTTTCATTCCCTGCATCTGTACCTTTCAAGTGTTTTGATCCATGTCAGTACTTTGGTTTGCCGTATTGCCTAAATTGTGACAGTAGTGTAACAGTTGAGGTGTATAAACATGAAGTAGAGTCTTTCTCTTCCTGCACATGAAAGGCGCTTCAAAAATACCATGTAGAAGGTGAGATGGTCTCATCTCAAAACACTTGAACTAGTGAGTGTGTGCTGTGCTAAGCAAGAGCTTTGAAAGCGTTAAGTGGCAATATTTACTTGAGTGGGCACATACATGCTTGCATTTAGTAGCGATGATTATTTGTTAGGTTATTCTGTTTTCCTGGAACTTGAATGTTGAATACGAAGTTCTACAGAAGTTTTGAGTGGGGAATTTTAACTGTTATTGTTTGGCTGAGGAGAGATTTGAGAGAATGCTATTCAAAAAAGGTGTTCAGCTTTTTCAGGATAATTTACTGGGAGTAGCTGTAGCTACCAAGAATTTTAGTATCTTCATTTTCTGTGTGAGGGGAAAATATTGCCAACATGTGGCTTACAAAGAAAGCAGAACTTGTTCAGGAGTTTTCCCTGTTCCTCCCCCAATATTTGGTTTTGGGAGTAGGCTCTTCCTGCCAAAACTCCTCTCAGTGTTTCTAGAAATGTAGAAAACAGTTGCTTTATAGACAACTTCAGTTCTTGAGTCAGTGAAAGGCTTCTTTGTCTGTAGTTCTGTATTCAGGGGAAAAAAAAGGTCTTAGTAGTCAGTTTTAATAAAAAAATGAGCAGAAAGAAGAGGTGGAGTTGAAAAGAAAATAATTATTGCTTCTTAAAGTACTTTTATTTTCTATCTGCATGAGCAGAACGTGCGCAGAGGTTTGAAGGGATGGACTCGTACTTCACTGTTAAGCTGTAGCTGTAAACTTTCAGCTTTTTAAGAACAGTCAGAAGGACCCTGGAAGGCTCTAAGGAACTTCTCATCTGCAGAGTCACTGCAATGATAAGCATCACCACCTCACGATGACATCAGCTTGCTGTGTTAGCAATTGGTTTGGTCTCTGTGCGCTTTGTCAGTGGTGCTGCTGAAACTAGAAACGTTCACTGTAAGAAAGAACTCACTGGTGCAAATGGAAGATGCTGTGCTTCCTTCCAGAGGTAGGAAGGTAGCTAAGGTCCAGTCACTAAGCACTCGGTTCATGTGCCAGTGTTCAGCCAGGTTTTAGTGGAGCATTGACAACTAGAGTGCTTTTAAGCAACACAAAAACAACTGACTGCTATTTGCCAGCATCATACAACCTGAATTACAGTCATTGCAGGCTGATAGCAACAAGGACACCATATTTTATCTTTCTTGTCACACTGCGATGTACAAAAACAGGCAGTAGGAAGGACAGTGGGTAGACCAGTGTCTTGCAATAGATAACTGGGTTTTTTCACCCCATAGAAAGAAGTTGTATGACAGAACTTATAAAACTAGTAGCAGTAGAACTGAATATGGTTACAGGAGATTAGACTATGGCATCATGATTTATCCACAAGCCTAAGAGAGCAAGGGGAAATAAAGAAATACTGCCATCATGAGGGATGAGAGCTGAGGTCTGTCGCATGCTATTTGATGGTTTTGAAAATAGAGGTAGGTGTGAACTAAGGTGAGATTTAGCCAATAAAGTCACCTAGTGTCAAGAAATTTGGTTAATACCTAAGGCAAAAGATGTCCTTTCATTTGAAAGACTTTTAGCAACGTTTGATGAAAGGCCAGTAATATCCATGGAATGGTCATGTCTGCCCTTGAATATGAAATCCTTTCTCTCTGTGACGTGTTTATGAAATCTGTAATCTAGTCATCTGAATGATCATTTTTGATCTTTCTTCAGTTTGCCATCTTGTAAGTGAAGTCCTTATGTCCCCATCTCAGATTTTGTAAGAGGGTTTCATATACCTCTTCACTATTTGCAAATCAGAAATGTTTCATTAGCTCAGTAATCATCCCATCCTTCAGTAATTGTCATCAGCGATTTGACTTCAAGTAGTATCTGTGCGATTGCCTTGAGGTAGTGACTCAGTGGTATTGTTAATCACTGGGTTTTGTATCTGTTCTTTATGTGCACCCTTCTATATTTCAGCTTTCTTTTTTCTACTTTAAGCATCCTGTCTGAAAACACTTACCAATCCCATTAAGCTGATAAATCCATAGAACAGATATAAAGTACATATTAAGATGGATTAGGAGCTTCATGGTGAAGCTAAGGAATTATTTTTATCATGAAATGCTGCTAATGGGTTAGTTATTTGTGTAGCTTGTGTAAAGCTCATTTGGCAAGATCTGGGAACATGCATAGAATGCTCAGGAATAAGTAACTAAAGCTTGCTTTCCTGTTGGAATTTCAGGAACTTTCATTTTTATTCTTCCACGCACACCTTAATAACAAGTTTGTGTTTATGTTCAATATAATATGCTTTTATACACACCCCCCCCAAAAAAATTAATCTTTTGCCTGATTTGTCTCATCTAGATAAATCTTCTAATTCATAGGGCTTCCTGTACCCAGGGTTATCTCAAGTCTTCACAAAAGTCTGTCTTAACTGTTTCAGACACAGTTTTTTTTCAGATGGTGGGTCTGAAATTTTCCTTTTAGGAATTTCAGTGGTGTCTTATGCTCATCATTCATCTGCTGCTAGTGGGGCACTACTATATAATAGATACCTTGAAATTTCTTACTAATCATTGAGTTAAACACTAACCATACGCAGCGAGGATTTTGCTTTTACTATAAACCTTCTCAGTAGAGGGTTTGCTTGTGTATCTGTCTGCAGTTTTTGACAGTGTAGAAGAAAAGAACACTTAGAAATCGGCTCTGCTTTTATTTCAATGGAAATAGATCTCAGATGAGAAGAACAAGCAGCAGGATTCAGAGTAGTACATGGAATATTGAGTGATTATCCTTAAATGCATTACCCTACTTAGAGCATGGAAATATTTATTTCTAGTGGACATGCAGTTGAAGGAAGAAGTTGCATTTTTCTAAATGTGTTCACTAACTTTAGCATTAAGGGGGTTCTGAAAACTTTTATTTCAGTTGCAAATAAGATTATCTTCTTGTTTTTGGAACAATTAAAGCCAAAATACTATGGAAAGAAAATCTTGGATTTTCTGAGTCTGGGGAAAAAGAAAGCATTTCCCCTACTCCTCTCTGAAATTCTCAGCTACGTTTTGCAGAGAGTAGGAGTAGAACCAGGCTTACCTTTCATGTAGCTTATGGCAAATCAGATAATGTGTTGAATGTATAGTGTGGATGTTTGGGTGTGGGGGAGGAGAAAAAGGTTAAATTTGACACCATGCTTATCTCCAGACTAATAAGCACTGTGGAGATGGAATCATTCCTAAAAGGAAAATTAGCAGCCAAGGAATTCTGTGGGATATCTGAAATGCTTGGAACGCTTCTCCTCTGTTATCACAAGGGTTAATGGTAGAAACTCTGCTCAGGGGTTTCATCTCTTTGGAAGGTAAAGACCTTTGGAGGGTGATGCAACTTTCTGAACCAGCTACGGTGCTTTTATCTCAAGACCAGTGTAATTCACTCTGAGGGCATTGGCTTTTATGAATATAAGAAATAAAACATATAGCTATATGTTCCTGGTGAAAGTTAGCTTTTTTACCTGTAAATACTGCATATAATAGTGTTTTGCCTTAGCAGTGCATCAGCCTTTTGTATGTTCTCTGTGTTTTTCGGGGGGCTGGATATCTTGTATTTTCTCGTGCTTCCTTATGTGAAATAGAGTTTTAAACCAACAAACAACGCGCTTTCCAGTAGAAACTTGTGTAGAAAGTACTATCAGAAACTGAGATCTGATCATCACAATAACCTGGAAATACCATAACCTCCATGTATTTTGGATTGTTTTGTGGTTGTGTTTTTTAATGCGATGGGCACTTAAAAGCTTATTTCCACTTGCAGTTTAAGATCCTAAATGTACCAATGTCTTCCCAACTCGCTGCAAACCATTGGAACCAACAGCAAGCTGAACAGGAGGAGAGAATGAGGATGAAAAAGCTCACTCTGGATATCAATGAACGGCAAGAACAAGAGGACTACCAGGGTAAGAACATCACCAAGTATTTAGTCTTTATTTTCAGAGGAACTTTTGTGGACCTACAGAAAATATGATTTGTGATAATTAGTGGTTCAAGTTCTGACTATTGATTTGTAATACTTCATGGAAAACCTGTGGTTTAGTTTAAGTCATTCATTACTTATACCCTTGTCTCTGTACTTGAAAAGTTTTTATAGCTCTTCCACGAAATTGAGTTTTCAAGTGGCCCTCAAATTTCAGCATTTCCATTTATTTTGGGAAAGGGGGAAAAGGGAGGTTGTTACCTTAAAAATGAGATAACACAAAATTAATCTGATGTTCGTGGCATTGTCTCCATTGCTGCAAGACAATTGAGTAGGATACAAGAGGAATTAATTCTGTGCAACTTAAGCTCTGCTTTTTAGATACTTATAGGTATTTGAGATATTAATAGTATTTAGAATCTTCATTAGTCTTGGTAAGACTTGCGAATACTAAGAAGTAACCTTCACCTGAGAAATAAAAACTGCCACTGCTTCCTATTGCTAAAGGTTCTAGGAGTGCTACAAATCTGGAGCACAAGAATATATTAACAGAATGAAGGTTTCATACAAATTCATGTGACCTAATTTGATTTTTAAAGGTAGGTAAGTCAGGCATTTTGGAACCTGGACAGATTGAAGCAAACAGTTAATACCACAGATTATACAGCCCTAAACTGGTTGGTGCACTTGGTGTGTTTGGTTGTGGGGTGGTTTGTTTTGTCTTTTTTCTGTTTTTCAGTCTCAACTTTGGCTTACTCAGATAGTAAACAAAAGCCAGACCAATAAAACCGATGGTATTCAGCTCTTACCTTAGCATTTCCATTTAACATCTCCAAAGATACTGCTCTGTGTTTTGGTAAAGATGTTGCAGTCAGGTGGCAATTACAGTATAAGTAGTTCATTAGCAGGAATCTCATTTAAGATATTTAGTGAAAGGTCATTATTCATCAAGAAATGGGAAATTTAAATTAAAACAGCTCTAAGTCTAAAACCACTATGGAATCTAACACGCCTTTCAGAACTTGGATAGTACAAGAACTAAACTTGTATTTGTAAATAGGAGTCTTTTTCCAGAGTGTCTACAGAGCTCTGAAATGGTAACACCATATATTCTTAGTATTAAACATCGTAATCAGCTTAAAAACATCTTTTTCTGAGACACTCCCCTCTAATAAAGCCCACTTGTGAAAAAGGAAAAGAAATAGTAGACTCTAGAATTAGACATTTCAGTGCTTTTCTCAGGCTTTTTGTGGGTTTTCCTTATTTAATGATATTTCTGATACTTCTGCTGGTCAGGGCATTTGGGTTTTTCTGCCTTTTTGGTATCTTTAAAATTAGTTCGTTTAATATAAGATTTTATTGTGAGCAATTGTGCTTCTTATCCAAAAAAAGGATCACACTGGTTTTGTCCAAGAGAAGTGAATCAGGCAGCTGATCCCAATTGATAACAAGTCAGCTTGCAAAGAAACCATTGATTTTTTTTTTAACTTTCTCATAGATTTTCCAGGTGCTGCGTCTAAAGCATCAAAATAGGAGGAAAATCAACATGGAAGAAATAGGGTTTCCCATCATTGACATCCATTTTTAAAATAGCTGTTGATTGTTTTTTAGTAATGGGGATAATATACACAGTAAAACAAAACTAAGATGAGCCATTTAATCAGGTTAAATTAAACATGCCAGATTACATTCCTCTTTGAAACTGTTTTTAATTTCTATTTTGTGCAGTTCACTGTTGCTTGCCTGTAGTTGGCACGTACCCATTGAAAGAAAGAGTTGGGTTTGAATTTCTGGTTAAAGCTTTGAAGTTACAAAGGAAGGAAGAAATCTCAATTTCTGGAACAATGCCTTAGAGTTGTCCTACCATTTGCACAGACATTTGGGTTGGGGTTTCTTTTCATCAGCACAATGTAGCTGATAGGTGAAAATTCACTCAAAGTAGTATCAGTTATTTAATACTTCAGCAATGTTTATTAGCATTGCAAACATTTTTAGTTTAAAGAAATACTAGAAACTGAGTGACTTATTTAGACTAGTATTTTTCTGTGTAGATGATTATTTTCTTCAGTAAAACCAAAGATGGGGGACGTATCTTCAGCCTGGCTAATACATCGTGCTCCCTTGCCGTGTCTTCCTTCTGTTATCTTCTCCATTACTCAACTTCTCAGTTACTGACTTTTCACAAACCCTGCTATTTTCTTTCACCTGCAGTCTGGAAAACAGAGGAGACAGGCAGGCACATGCTTACTGCTTCATTGCACCTGGCTGGCAATGAACCGTAAACTCTTCTTATTTTCTTCCTGAGTCTTGTCATTGCCAACAGAGATCTCCCCTGGCATACAGAATTGTTTTGAAGGATGGTATTTCATGATGTTTACAAAACTGGACTGGCAGTGTGTTGGAAGGGCTTGCTTTGCCTTTTCCAGGTGTTGAAAGGGGAGTATACAGAGCGTCAATACACTGTTTATTAACTGTTGACACCAATATTGTCTATTAAGTCATTCATAGATTCCCAGTTTTCTTAAAGATTGGGTGGATAACTTACAAAAACTTTGTGTGCATTTTGTAAGTGGCCAGAGAATCTCATTGGAGTCTCTAGTTCTGCAAGTCATTGTGAGAGTAGTGGAATTCATTTCTAGCAGATGATGGGTATGTGTCTCCAATGAGATTACCAGAGATTAGAGAACCAGACAGAGCAGACTTTCAAATGTAATCTGTTTAACAGTTCATTCTGCTTTTCCTCTTCATTGATTCCATCTGTCTCTTTGCTGAGTAATGTAGATTCTTGCACAGGTGGACTGTCAGAAATACTTTCATTAGATGCACTAACATATGGGCAAAGGGTTACATGGAGGTTCCTGTGCTGTGTTTGTAATTACAGGGGGTGCTTAATAACCAGTAACTTGGCCTGATAAAGAACCATTTTTATCATTACATCAAATTTTAGAAATGAAGTCTTACTAAATGCCAAAATACAATACTTGCCTAGCTTAAACTGCCCAAAAATTAGATGTCCAGAGCTCAACTGGGTAGCGTAGGCTTCTTTCTGCACCCACCTATTTCTTCCCAACTGATCCTAAAGTGAAAAATCTCATCCATAGGACAGTGTAATGTAGGTCAGCTGAGTCACATCTTCAGATGCCTGCCTTCTCTGCAACAGGATCCTATTATGGATATCTTAGGCTTAAATAACTGACTTCTCAATGCCTAATTTTAGGGCAGGTTTCTTGCTGAGTCTTTACTTGGCAGCAACATTGTCCAGGTGTTACTATTTCAGGGTAGTTTAATGTTGTGGTTTCTCTTACTGCTGAGCAGCTTTGTCCCTGATCATTGATAAAGAAAGAGGTGGCTGGTATCTTTAGAAAGAAAAGGTCACAGCCCCTTTCTTAAGCACCTGTGATGAAAACCATCACTGGCAGTTCTCTCTGTTCCAGAGAACACCTGGAAATGCAAGTTCATCGTATGGGGTAGTTTGGATTTGTCAAAGCTGTCTATGCAATTTAGTAACTCTTCCAAAATTAGCTGTTGTGGAATAAACTGAGGAGTGTCTATTCCGCATAAGCATATGTGTTTATTCCTGAAGCATAGCAAAGGGTAACCAAGGTGTCTTTTTATGGCAGCGAAATGTGCTTGTGTAAATTCCTCATGCATAGAAAATGTATTTCCCTTTGTTCTGTATGACATTACAGAAATGTTGCAGTCTCTGGCACAGCGTCCAGCTCCAGCAAATACTAATCGTGAACGGCGGCCTCGGTACCAGCATCCGAAGGGAGCACCTAATGCGGATCTAATCTTTAAGACTGGTGGGAGGTAGGACAATCTTCCTTTAACTGTGGTAATTCTGGTTCTAAGTAAGTAATTACCTTCATAATGGAAACCGATAATGATCTGTGTAGTGCAAGTGCGGTTGTTAGTAGGTTCCTCTCTAAAGCATTCAGTTAAAACACTGAGCGGTGGTTTGTGCTTCTAACACAGTGTCTGTAAATACCTCCTGGAGTGAGGTTTGGAAGCCAGAGGATTATTTTTTCAGTTGTGAAATGGCTGGTAGCATCTGAACCTTTTTATAGAGGAAAAGATGCAAATCCTGCTTTCTCTGTGAGAGGGGGAGAGGATATTTTTGAGTATCCAGAGAAATTCCCGTTGTGCTGCTTCAGTTTGGTGAATTTGAGAGCTGTACCTCTGTATTTGAAGCCCTGAATGGAAAGTAAATATAGTAAAGGTGAGGAGGGGGGAGGAGAACCTTAGATTTATGGTGTGCAAGAGCATACCAAAACCAGTATTAACATGAAAAGAGCCATTCCAGATTGCCTAATAGACATTCTACAGCTTTAATATATCTGTGTGTCTCTTCTCACTCAGAGTAAGCTTGCAAATAAACCATTAAATTAGCCCTGCAGCACGAATTTGAATAAATGGTTTCAGGTGGAACACAGACTGCTTTCATGTTTCTTTTTTCTTTGCAAGTTGATTTTGGAGGTGGAGCAGCAGCTCTGAAGGGAGAGTTTACCTACTAATGGATCTGTCTTTGTCAACTACAAATAAGTTAATGTGCTAATCCTATGCTACAGTAGCATTGGCAACTTCTTTACTACTTTGTGGTACATTCTTATAGTCATTTTATACCTTCCTGATGATCATTCAGTCCACTGAGATCCATACACATAGGGTACAAACAAAACCAATGCCTCTTTTGAAAACATTCTGCAGTTTAAAATAAGTATTAACCAGATGTAACTCGATAAAATGAGAGTGCTGTCCACTTAGCTTTTTCATACCACTGTTGCAGAAGTACAAACTATTCAGTTACACTCAGTTGCTGTAATACTTGCAGGTGTTTCAGAAATAACTATGCAGTTGTCTTCATGTCGACTTTCCCAAAAGCCTTGTAACCTGTACAAGGAGAGCACTGCAGTTACTCCTTATGTACAGCAGCCAGAACACTAGATGTGATATTTGCAGATTGGTTTTTTCAATGCAGTTCTTTTGAAAGCTTTTTGTTTTCAAATGTTTCAGGGGAAATATAATTTAGGACTTGACTTAAACTGTTCCCTGTAAGCTAGGTCAGACATTGTCCAGTGAACAGTTTAAGTAGTGTTTGCTTGTTCAAATAGCTGTGCCATGCGCTTGCAATTCTGATGTAGTTTTGTTTTATGTAATTTGCTCTTTGTTCCTTTTAATCTGTAAGCTCTTTAGAGCAGGGAGCAGGAAGTTTGTTTTAGCAGGCATATTTATTTGTTGTATACTGCACTGCTCAGGCATGCAGTCATGCCTCAGTTGAGCCATCTTAGCCTGTATTGAGGGTATGGTACTTTTCTTAACTCTGAAAGGTATTTTAGCAGAGGTAATATTTATCTGGAGTGGATTGTCTGTCACCTACATTTTACAGCTTCTGATTTACAGGCTATATTGAAGATTGTCTTCTGACTTTGAAGCGTGAGCTGCAGTCCCTGCCCAGACTTCCCTTATGTTTTAGTGAAGAAGTTACCCCACAGGCTCTGAGGACACTAGAGTATCTTCCTATTTGCTAAGAGCAAATAGGAACTGAGCTGTTAATTTTAGTATCTGTTGGGAGAAGTTTTCCCTTTCCTACATGATAGAACCAGTTTGTATAATTACAGGTGTTATCACTTATATGATGAGTGAGCTGTGTTGTGTTGTTTCTTCCTTGTATATGAAGAAGATATGTTGTTTTCTCGCAGTAGTAACTCAAACTTATTGGAAGTAATGATGTATGTTACTTTCTTTAAGGTATGCAACTTTTTATTCTAAATTTCCTGAGGTTAGGAATCATCTGAGCAACTACATCTCCCAGTTGATTCCATTGTAATGCACAAACCAACAACTCTTGTGCTGCTAAACATGTCCTAAGCACCATGTTTCAAATATCTTTTAGGAAGTTAAATCCAAATCTACCTATCATAACAGGTGATTCAGAAAGTGATGAAGGCAGTGTTGTGTTCTTGTATGGTTTTGGCCTTGGAACAACTGCATCTTGCTTTGTGATTTGGACCTTGTGACCTCCAGAGGGCTCTTGGAACCTAAAGTTTTCTGTGATTCTGTTTTAGTCTGATGGGGTGTTAAACCAAAACAAACCCCCAAAAAACCCCACAGAAGTGTTGCCTCCTTTGCCTATGATAAACCCACCATAAGTGGAAGAATGAAGTAGTGGCTGTGGCTATACAGAATGCATTTTGTTAAAAAAACTAGAGAGAAATCTTTTGCAGTGTTTATTTTTTATCTATTAATGTCCTTTTTCTGTGTTGAATTACATGCAGGGAGATTTACAGGCTTGGTCAGATTTCTTGTTATTTAGCATGTGCAAAATGCTGGATCAGAAAATGAAGTTTACTGCTGTTTGTAATCACCTGCTTGTATAGCCTCAGGTTTTAAGACCTGCTAATCCTGCAAGGAGGAGATTCTTTTTGGGACTCATACATTTAAGGCTGATTGGCCTTAAAGATAACTTACTGTGAGCCCATTAAAAGTAGGGTTCCTCGATTTGCTTCAACAGAGCTGGGAAGGCAACAGTTTTCACTCTTGCTTCCAGTTTTGTAGCATTTGTGCACTAACAGAGGACTTTGGCTGTGGAGCTGTTAAACTGATACCTCCAGGAAACACAACATTCACAAAAGTAATTCTTTTCAGTGATGAGATTGACATGAAAATATTCTTTACAGTCCTGGAGAACAGCGTCTCACTTCATAAAAAGGTGTTTTTCCTTTGTTTATAGAGCATTGATATAAATGGCTTGCTTATAAAGTGAAATGAAACCACATTTTATGAAATCTATTTAAAAACCTTGATTGCCAAGAAAGAAAAAAGAACTGCAGTGAGAAGCCTGTCTGTGGAGAACAGGCCTTACCAAGGAGTTCATTATCTTGTTAAAGCTCTCCTTGTTAAAAGCACTGACCTCAAAACTCACTGCTGTTCTCAAAGCATAGTGAAGAAAGAGGGACCTGTCTGCGTCAAAAGGCCCATTGGGATATAGATGTAAGCTGACGAACTAAATCATACTCAATTAATTGGTAATTTTAGTTCTCCTATTTGCATCTGACTTCTTTATCCCTTTTAATAAAGAAAAATGAAGCAGAAAGGTAATAACAGGATGCTAGGATTTTATTAGTTAAATATTCTTATAATAGAGTATTGCATTAATGCTGGAAAATCAGAGTATGGATAATAAGGAAAAATGTGAATTTAACATGACTTCCTGTTTCAGCTACTGGACAAACACACTTTATGCATCACCTGCTATGTACTTGACGTGTTGACCAATATTATATTTTGAAGCTTTGAATTCACTTTTTACTGGTACACCAGAAGTCTTGGGCAGCATAAATCCAGTTTCTCTGTTAGCCTCAGTCTGGCTTATTGTTGTAGACTGTCATTGCCATCTACTCAAACTAGACATTCTTTAGCGTTGACATGGCACTGTCTTGAAGTGACAGATCCATCTCTTAGTTCATCGTGCAGCTTTCACAATCTTTAGCTGTCAATGACCTCTCATATTCTTTAAAACGAAAACAAAAGAGAGAAGTCATGAGTTCTAGAATCATAGAACACCAGTTTGAAAGGGATCCCCACATGGTGCTGGATATCTGATGTTAACCTATTTCTTTTCTTCTCCTTTTTCTTCTTAGGAGACGTTGATCCAGCAGCAAGTGTCATTTCATTAGGTCCTGTATCTCTGATGTTGTGGATAGTGGAGTCCTCCAGCGATTAAATGAGAGCAGTGGACACATCTCAGCATGTCAGTCTAGAGCGTTCAGAATCGAAACCTGGGACAGGCTGGGGCCGTGGGGCAGAACAACCGCCTCCCCTCTTCCCCCCCAAACCCTCATGGAACAAGTGGAAGCTTCCAGTCATGGCCTACCAAAAATAAAAATAAAATATATAAAAAAAAACCAAAAAAAGCTTTTTGTTACAGGAGCCACCTTGAGGGTTAATCTTCTCATGAGAGCAGAAGTAAATGAAGGAGATGGTTAACTTGACCAGCGAGCAGCTCGGTGAAAACAAAGATCAACCCGAAATTCAGCTGGATTACACTGGAACTGAAAAGGTCTTTTGCCAGCTCAATATGTGGGAGAACAGAGTTCTAAACTTGACTTAAGTTGCGTTATCTCCGAATCGAGTGCTTTGTGTTGGAAGGATTTTCTTTGGGGGCTGCAAAGCTACAGTAGAAAAACATAGAGCAAACAGTAAGGTCTAAAAGGAAACCCTGACACGGAGGAAAACTTCTTATCAAACACTCCTCAGCAAGAAAGTTGGTGGTTAAGAAATGGTCTTTTGCTGCCAGATGAGTAAGAAAGAAGGGGTGGGGAGGGGTGAAAAACTTCAGAGCCAAGGAGGTAAAATGTCTGTTGAGGTTTAAAATAGAACATGAAGTTGATGAACACAAGGGTGTTGACTTGTACTGCTTGGAACAGCCTGACACCAGCCTGAGGACAGGGATGTAGTTGAGCCCATTGTATGTATCATTGAAAACCAAACCGTGCCAGTCAGCATAACAGGAGGATGTCAGGGGGTGGATCCAGGTATTTTGTTGATCTTCATGGGTTGATAAGCCTCTGTGTCTATTGAAACAAACAACAAAAAAGAAAAGTTAAAAAAAAAAAAAAAAAGATTTAAGTCTGGAAACAAGTAGAATTTTTATTTTTTTCTAAGTAGAAATGAGGTTTCTTGGTCTGTTTCTGACAATCTGTTATTTATTAGCGTAGGTTTTTGTTTGCTTTCAGGTAGAGGTAGTTAATTGAGTTAAGGAGCTCATCTGTATGTTACTAATTCTTTTTTTCTAGCTCTTTTAAAATCCTTTTTACCACTGTTTTTGGTTTCTGCATGTAGGAAGAGAGACTTGTAAAATTGTAACATTTCATACAGAAATGCTGCCCGATCTTCACCAGCTTCAGAAATCTGACCTTTGCCAATGCTGCAATAAAGTGTTGTACTTTACAACTGGTGTCTGCCTCTTTACGTTGATGTTGGTCTTCTGTAGTGATGATTTGGAGAGTTTGTGGTTTATAGTGGGGCTGTAGCTTGGACAGTGCTTCATACAGGCAACATAAAAACAGATATAAGGAAGAAGTTCTTTACTATGAGGGTGCTGAGGCGCTGGAACAGGTTGCCCAAAGAAGTGCTAAATGCTCCATCCCTGGCAGTGTTCAAGGCCAGGTTGGACAGAGCCTTGGGTGACATGGTTTAGTGTGAGGTGTCCCTGTCCATGGCAGGGGGTTGGAACTGGATGGTCTTAAGGTCCTTTCCAACCCAAACCATTCTGTGATTCTATGGCAGGAGGATTCCTGCCCCAACAGTTGAAGCGTGCTCAGTAAATGCAAGATTTTCTTGATGTCTAGCAAGGAGTTGTGAAACTGGGATCATTGTTTCCTGTAACATAAGCTGTTCCATGCACACAGTGGCTCTGAAAGATGGGACATCGACAGCACCTCATCTGCCACAGCCTCGTGTTGCCCCCTTTGTGTTGTGCAGCCATGTGGTGAACTGAACCAGCAAATTGGCCTGATGAGGGGTTCAATCAAGGAGTGATGCTTCAAAGAGGAGTCAAGGCTTTTAGAGCATACATGAGCAATGTGGGGGGACCTTACCGCTCTCTACAACTACCTGAAAGGAGGATGGAGTGAGGAGGTGGCAGGTCTTTTCTCCCAGGTAATAAGTGATAGGTAAGAGGAAACAGCCTTAAGCTGCACCAGGGAGGGTTTAGATTGGATATTGGGAAAAATGGCTTCATCTAGAGGGTGATCAGGCTTTGAGAACAGGCTGCCCAGGGCAGTGGTGGAGCCACCATCCCTGAAAGCATTAAAAAAATGGCAGTGCTGGCATAAAGGTTAGACTTGATCTTAAAGGTCTTTTCAAACCTAGTTGATTCTATGATGCCTACTTAAAGTTGTGTTCTTTAATCGCAGAACTGAGCACTGAGATTGGAAAAACTGCAGGTGCAGCTTTGTCTGCTCCTGTTGTTACCATGCTGTACCAGCAGCCCGGGATTGAGAAGCACTGGAATTGCTGGAGCACGTTTTGCCCGAGGATCTTGCTGCTCATGCTGGTGGTAGACACCTTCCAGTCTGCAGAGCGTGGCTCGAAGCTCTTAAACCATCACATGTAGATGTGTTCCTCTGGATTCTGCCAGATCTCATTCTGTAAGGGAGTATCCCTAAACCCCCACGTTTCCACAACCATCTCCAGGTGTGGTTGTCTCTGTGCTTGGAGGAGGCACTCTCCATGCCATGGCTATGGAATGCACAGTATGTCATAGGAAGACCAGCTCTTCGTTTCAGGTCTTGTGTGATTCTTTTCATACCATTTTTTTCCATGTTAAATTTCTTTGGTACATTTATTAATCACATTTGTAACTCTGAGCTGCTCCAGGAATGTCTTCTACAGGAATACAACCATTATCCATCAGTCAAATCTAATTTCCCTTCCCCGATGATTAATGCTCACCAATTCCTCATGGTGAATTAAGCATCTAATTGGGGTTCAAACTGAAGTCAACTTCCTTTTCTTAATATGCTGCTTAGTTTCAAAAGCATTTAACTTATCCAAATTGAATAACTGCATAAAAATGAAACATTATCCCTGTTTTGTATGTGTCAGTCTAATACCTTGGCTGGAATTTGGATCAATGGGAATATCTTTATTATAATTATTTGCTGAAAATAGTTTGGGGTCAGCTGGGGATTTCCCTGACTTCAGGCTGAAGTCCAAAAACAAGGCACTCTTGCAAAGACTAATTCCAAAGCAGCACTCCTGAGCCTGCATGGAAGTAGTTAAATCTGGGAAAATGTACATAGATGAAGGAGAAATTGTTCCATGTCCTTGATTGCATAAAAGATCTCTGTTATCTTATCGTCCTTTGGAAAGAATTTGGACTAAAATCAGGTCCAGGCATTTGCAATTGCGTCTTCACTGCTCTGAGGCTCGAGCTGTCCTGATGACAACCAGAGAATGTGCTGCATGATTGTACTCAGTGATTTTCTTGCTTCAGTTTTTGATGGTAATATCTCTTTCTGTATCTCTCAAGTTTAAGGCAGGGACTGGGGGAATGAAGACTCTCCCATTGTAGGAGATCACGTTTGTGACTACCTGAGGAACCTGAACATATGCAAGTCCATGGGATCTGGTAAGATGCACCCTGGGACATCCCAGAGGCTGGAGCACCTCTCCTGTGAGGAAAGGCAGAGAGAGCTGGGGTTCAGCCTGGGGAAGAGAAGGCTCCAGTGAGACCTTAGAGCAGCTCCAGTGTCTAAAGGCAGCCTACAAGAAATTTGGAGAGGGACATTTTACAAGGACATGTAGTGACAGGACAAGGAGGAATGGCTTTAACCTGAAAGAGGGGAGACTGATATTAGGATGAAATTCTTCCCTGTGAGGGTGCTGAGGCGCTGGCACAGGGTGCCCAGAGAAGCTGTGGGTGCCCCATCCCTGGCAGTGTTCAAGGCCAGGTTGGACACAGGGGCTTGGAGCAACCTGCTCTAGTGGAAGGTGTCCCTGCCCGTGGCAGGGGGTTGGAGCTGGATGAGCTTTAAGGTCCCTTCCAACCCAAACCATTTTATGGCACATCATTTGACAGCCTGTTTGGGCTGAGGCACTGTGTTCATTCTTGCTCCAGCATGCAGTGGCTGGGGAGCTCTGAAATCAGAAAGTTGACCCAGGAATGCCAGCACTCACAGGCAACATCTTGCTGGTGCTATCAACCATCTTCCTCTACCCTGCAATGCTGTAACGTGATTAAAGAAGAAAGCGTGAAATCTTTTTCTCTTTTTGCTGAATTGCTGAGTTTTCACTTGCTATAATTTTATTAACTTTCCAGGCCTTGGGAGAAAGAAGCCCATTGTGCTGCTTCTGTTATGGAGCTAAAAATACTATATACAAACACATCGCTGCACATACACTGCAGCACACACTCATAATGTAAATTGATGTCTATTAAGGCTTAGCAAACCCCATCTGTATTGTGGAAATTGCCTGATTTGCTCAAGTTTTCATGTTCTTTCATTTGCCCTTTCCAGCGCTGTGTGCTTGGTGGAGCAGCACGGGGAGAGCCGTGAGGAGCTGCCGCGTTCGGCTCTGGCAGTTTGCTGATGCAGCTTTCACTTTACATGGGAATACGTTTGCCTTAAGTAAATGCAGCGCTGCTCCAAAGTGCTGACTTTGGAAATAGCCCCGGATGGGCTCTGCGGGATGGCAGTGCAGCTCTTCCCAGCCCATCCCACAGATCCGACTCGGAAGGGCTGTGGCCAAGGGTGAGCAGTTAATAGTCCATAGTGCATGTTCAACCTGAAAGACCTGCGGCGCTGGAAGGATCAGCAGCAGTGTCAGCACTGCCCGAGCTGGGTCAGAGCATCACAGAGTGGTTTGGGTTGGAAGGGACCTTAAAGCTCATCTAGTTCCAACCCCCTGCCCACAGGCAGGGACACCTTCCACTAGAGCAGGTTGCTCCAAGCCCTGTCCCACCCGTGTCACTGAGCTGCTGGTGGCCACACACTCATTACCAAAATGGTTGTTGTGCTTTAATGCCAGGAGGTAACCTGAAGGTAGGGAAATGAAAAAGTGAGTAAATAAACTCACTAATCACTATAGTCCCCCCACAGTGGTGCTGTAGTTTTAAGACCCCATACCTCAGCCAGGTGAATGACTATTATCAAAATAAATACAATAATAACTATGCCATGAGCCTGCTTTTGCCCCCTAATAAATCCATTATTTTGTTCCCTTTTTCTCCCTTTCCTTTTGAGCTTCATCACAGACTTTTTCCACCCTGAGGTTTTTCCTCAGCCACATCCCGTTCTGCTGCACTGAAGATGCTCGTCCGAGACGACACTTCACTGTCTCTTCTCCAAACTCAACTATAAATAGGCTTTTTCCAGCCCCTCCTGAGGAGATCCCAGCGTACTGGGAGTAGGAAACTATTTGGGCAAGAATCAAACAAGTGAGTAAACGTCAAAACATTTACTTGTATTGTTCAGACTATAAACTTCGCTTTTAAGTTATTATTGTTGGGGTATGATTGTGCCATTAAAACACTTTGTGTTTATGACCGTTGTTGGAAGAACAAACAGTGTTTTGTTAAAAGACTCCTTCCTTCCTTCCCTCCATTACCTGGATCCAAGCCATCAGGCTATTAAAAAATGGTCAAGACACTTAAAAAGGAGGAAGAAATTTGGGGTTTGACGACTTTTAGTTGTTCTTTGACATTTACTGCTGGGAGCAAGTGCTGGTTGGCAGCCCAGGAGCTTGAAAACTTGCTTGTATTTTACCCTTTAATTGTTTTGGTTTGGGATTTTTTGCAGTTTCGTGGTAGCACCTCAGGGTTGCCTTGGGAAAGGCACTCCTGTTGTCCACTCATTCATGTGTTTCACAGCCCTAATGCTCATGAGAGAGACCTGGGAATGATCTCGGATGCCAGTGATGCTTTTCTCCTCTGAAGTCCAATGTCAGCAGCACAAGGAGGAAGCCAGCGGGTGTCTATTTTGGGTCGCATGGCTGTGGCAGGGACCTGGCTGCGTGCTCTGCTCCATCCGTTTCATGTAAGTTATTGAAGTTTTGGGAAAAAATATGAACTTGGAGTTTATCTACATGATGTGAAATCCTTGGGGATTTCTAGCACTCCCCTTCCAGGCACTACTGCAGGCTGGGATCTTTGCATCTAAGAGGCTGTACTGCTAAAGCTCTTAGTGCTGCCTGGTCCTAGGCCAGCTGCACCATCTGAGGGTTGATCAGTCATCCCTGCTCTTCTATCGCTATCAGCATCCTGCAGTGGCAGAGGTGAGGAGCCTCACTTCAGGGCAGACAGAGCTTGTAGGAGTTTGTATCCTCCCACTTACATAGTCGAGACTGCAAATCTCCTTCCCAGACGCTGGAATTTGAGCTCTGTGTGCATGAGGAGACTCCCCCTGTGCACTGCTCTTCCTCAAAATAGGAATTTGAACTGGAAAAAGACCTTAAAATGCAGAAAGCTCCATGGCAGCACCACCAAAGGTGCTGTGGCCAGGCAGGGAGTGATGCTGCAGAGTGTGATGTGTTGTGTCATGCTGGTTCCACTAAAAACAAGCTCCCTGGTACCTAGAGAGCCTCACAGAGACGCAGAGTTGCTCAGGTGCTCCTTCTCGTCTCTCATGAGTGCCTGAGTGTGGACACTGGCTGGGATGTGTGTGAGGCGTCCGAGTCCAGCTACAGTTGCTGGAGATGGGATCGGTGAAGCCTCAGGAGCTTCTAGGTCTCTCCTTTAGGGTGAGTTCAGCTGCTGTGCCCGGGTGTCATGGGTGAGGTCTCTGTTGTGGCAGTGGGAACAGCATGTCCCATCTGTGCATGGCAGCAAAATTCAGGTGCCTTCATCTGGGTGCCTGAGGCAAGTAGAGGTGAGACCCGAAGTGTCTGTGTGGGATGGGCAGATACAATATGGGGTTTGGGGCAGACCTGTCCCCTTCTCTGTGGTAGCAGAGGCTCAGACAGGGTACGCTGGGGCATGAAATGTCTCTAAATACACGTGAGCACATGAATTGGGTTGCTCTGACCACAGTCAGCTCGCTGCAGGAGAAGGAACACTGAAGCAGTGGTAATGAGAGACTTGATTTTGCTTGATTTTTGATCTGTATTAATCCAGTAAGTGGTTATTAAACTGCATCCCTGGAGGGACGGAAATGAAGCCCAGGTAAAAGAGCAGTGACAGGCAGCTCAGAGGTGGCTTTGGCTTGTCTTATCCCTGCTCTTGAGAAGCTTCTCATGTGGCGACAGCGGCTCCGGCTTCCTCCTCGGGCTCCGGGCAGGAAAAGCCCTCTCCTGGGAGGAAGGCCCAGCAGTGGGCCTGGATGGGAGGATCAGGCCACTTCTGTCTGGGAATTCCGGAGCTGTTCCAGGCAGACACAGGTTCCTCATTCCTCCTGCAGCAGCCTTTCCTTTCCAGTGGAAAGCGGACCCAACAGCAGCACTTAGACAAACTCTCCCTTTCTTACTGTAACACCCAAGAGGCATAATTGTGGTTTATTATTCAGGTTGGTTCCAAATCCCATGCCCCATGAAACTGCAGGTTTACTACTGGCTGTGAGTCTTGCCTAATGTAAAACCAAACCAGGTTTGGGTTCAGAGGAAGCATCACTGCTGCAGAGGAAGGTCGCTGCTCTCGGCACGGCCAAGAGCCCAGGGGTTTATTGCAGGATGTACCAGGAACCGCTGCGCTGGGCACGCAGAAGCCATTCTCTGGGATTGAGCACGCTGGAAAACTCATGCCATAAATAAAAATGAAACCTAATCAGGCAAACTAAATCCATTTAGGAGGCAGGAAATGTTCTACAGTAATGAAGTTTGTGTCATGAAGCCTGAAGACCCTGTTGATCCTCTACCCTTTGTGCTGGCTTGTATATTGGAACTAGAGATGTGCTGACAGCTGTTTCCTAATAGATGCTTAAAGATGACGAAATAATCTCCCTCCTGCTGTGACAGCTTCTTTGAATCTCTTTTCCTTCTGGTGTCATCCCACCCTCAGCATCAGTACAACGTGTGGCTTATCTTCAATCAGAGCACGAACAGCTCATTGCACGTGTGAGTCTGAGCTTCCAGGTTCTGGCTTTATTCCTGGGCTGGCAAGTGCGTGCTCCGGAGCGGTAGGTGTGGTGTGGGGAGAGGAAGGGTGATTCAGGATCAGTGCATGAGACTGGCTGCCCAAAGGTCAAGCTCATCGCTGCTCTTTGTTACTTGATTTGACATCATTGTCCTTGGTTCCCGGCTGGGAAGCGCAGCCTTTGCCCTTCCTCATGGCATGGGTAAGCAAGCAGAGGACAGATAAAAAGTTGCATAGTTTTCTGGTGCTTACAATAACAACAGCTCTAAGAGTGCAGAGCTTCCGCTGGAATGATGGGAAAAAGTACATCAGGAACATCTGATGGTGACGCCGACCTCTCCAAACCTCTGAGGAAATGAGTGATCCCGTTAGGAGAGAGCTCCGAGGCTGAATCAGAGAGGGAAGCGACCTGCACGGGAAACCATGGGTGGTGATAAGAGCAGGGTGGTGTGAGAGCTGCCATTGAGCATGAGTGTGCCCAGAGCTCTGGAGCTCCGTGTGGCTCCATGCTGGCTCTCCAGGTTCATGAAGGATGCTTGTGCTGCCCTGAGTAACATAAGGCTTCCTTGTTGCTGCCTGGCTGAAGAAGCCATGGATCAAGGAGATGGGACCTGCTCTGGGGTCCATGAGAGGCTTTGACAGGAGCGTGGTGATGCTGGGAAGTGGATGTGCACTTCGTGGGAGAGCTTGGGCATAGTTTTGTGCATTGATGCACAGAAAACTTAAACAGGGGAGATTTAGGTTAGATATAAGGAAGCTCTTCCCTGTGAGGGTGCTGAGGCGCTGGCACAGGGTGCCCAGAGAAGCTGTGGCTGCCCCATCCCTGGCAGTGTTCAAGGCCAGGTTGGACACAGGGGCTTGGAGCAACCTGCTCTAGTGGAAGGTGTCCCTGCCCGTGGCAGGGGGTTGGAACTGGGTGAGCTTTAAGGTCCCTTCCAACACAAACCAGTCTGTGATTCTGTATGTGATGTTCAGCGGTAACCACTGAACTGGTCTTCTCCCAGGTCTGGCTGGTCCCTGAGTGAAACACCCCTTGTCTGTTGCCAGCCCTGTCTCCTTGGTCTCCTGGCCAGATGCTTTTTTAGTAACTCCACTTGCAGACCAGGAAGCGGAGAGGAAGGATGTTCTGGCTCCTGCATTACAGCAGTGCCTTGGGGCTGGCTGTGGAAGGCAGATAGCAATTCTCTATGCAATGAAAACACCATTTAGCTGCACCTCCTGACCCAACCAGGTTCCTCATAGCCCCAGTGGGGCTGTCAGCTAGCAAGTAAGGAGAATTTCAGAACAGATAAGGTGAGACACTTGTTGCCTTCTCCACTATGGGGTGTGCTGCTGCTGAGGTGCTGCTGCCGCACATGGAGGGGCTGAGCTGGTGGAAGGGCTGGTTTGAGAGCTGGGCAGCCGAGGTGACACTGATGCAGGGTTGGTGGAGACACCACAGTGGGTGCAGCAGTCACATGTGGAGGGGCTAAAGTGAATAGCGGTGATGGACACAGGATCCTTCCCTGGCCGTAGCACAGGCTTTGGAGCTGGGAGCTGCACCCCCATGTAATGGTTACACAAAGGATTTTGTGTATTTAGTTTCTTTTAAATTCAAATGTTCGACATACGCACTTGTTTTTCTCGAGTTCTTTATTGGAGAAGGAATTATACTTTTCTTTTAAAAACAACGAGGGAGAAAAAATCCAAACCCCCAAAAAATTGGGCTTTGTTTGTCCCTCATGAGGACACTGTAACTGCTGCATTTCTTTGTTATACAGACACCCAACCCTGCGATAGCAGCACCTGAGCAGCTTTGGGGACCTCTCGGGATGACTTTGGGATTCCTGAATCATTCATGAAACATTCATTGAAGCTCAGGGGCAGGTGCAAAGACTCACAAACAAAAGAGAAATTGAAGCCAAGGTGCCCCTTCAAGCCTGACAGCTGGTTTAGCTGCTGTCCTCAGGCCTCTTGAATCCTGAAGCTGCTTCTGGGTTACTTTATTTTGCTGATTGCAAGTAGCAGCAGGTAAAATCCTAAGGCTGAGAACTAATGACTATCCCTATTAACAAAACTAATCTTTCTTGCGGATCCCTCGAGGTAAGGACACATCTGACCATGCGGTGAAGAAGCCAGGGATGCGCCGATGACTTTCCAGGGAAGGCATTTCCTGCTTTGGGAGGAGCCACTCACATGGGAAGAGAAATCCCCGTTCTGAGGAGACAAAAAAGAGACCAAACAAAAACAACACACACAAGAGAAGCTTGTGTTCCCTTGGAAGGGTTTGGCTCCATCCAAAGGACCCTCCTTACCTCAGGGGAAAAGATATTTATAGTCGGGAGTCAACGATGTGATGAAGATGCCTTTGCCTCTACGTGATGCAGGGACTATCTGGGAGCAAGACCCTGTGCAGCTGGAGCGGTGCACAAAGAAGTGATGAATTCAAGGCTTCCTCTCGTCTAACTGGTTGACAGAGTCCCTTGGGAGGCAGTTCTGAAGGGCAGAGGAGGCCAGGAAGGATGGACATTCATCACAATGGAAATCTTAAAGGTGCAGGAGCACCGAAAAGTGATGGTGAATGGAGTTAAATCCAGTCGGCGGCCGGTCACGAGTGGTGTTCCTCAGGGCTCAGTACTGGGGCCAGTTCTGTTTAATATCTTTACCAGTGATGAGGGGACCGAGTGCACCCTCCATAAGGTTTGCAGGTGACACCTCAAATCCTGTGTCAGTTCTGGGCCCTTCACTACAAGAGACACATTGAGGTGCTGGAGCGGGGCCAGGGAAGGGCACCGGAGCTGGTGCAGGGCCTGGAGCACAAGTGTGATGAGGAACGGCTGAGGGACCTGGGGGGGTTTAGCGTGGAGAAGAGAAGGCTCAGGGGGGACCTTATCGCTCTCTGCAACTGCCTGAAAGGAGGTGGGGGTCAGTCTCTTCTCCCCGGTATCAAGCCATAGGACCAGAGGAAATGCCCTCAAGCTGCACCAGGGAGGTTTAGACTGGATATTGGGAAACATGTCTTTACCACAAGGGTGCTCAGACATTGGAACAGGCTGCCCAGGGCAGTGGTGGAGTCACCATCCCTGGAGGTGTTTAAAAGACGTGTAGATGTGGCGCTCAGAGACACAATTTAACCGTGGACTTGGCAGTGCTGGGTTAATGGTTGGACTCAAGGAGCTTAAGGGTCTTTTCTAGCCTAAACAATTCTCTGATTCAGAGATCTGTAACTACACGCACATGTGTTGTAAAACCACCTTGCTCAGCTCAGTTCCTAGTGCCAGTACATGAGCTTATTCCGGTGTAGCTTGTTCTGATGAGTTAACAGCAGTAAGTACAGGACAGTTACGTACAAAGCAGGTATCCCAAGAGATAACTCGCTCTTCAGCTAGTGCCCAAGCAGTGCTAAAAGGGAGAAGCCAAGGGGATGGCAGAACTGCCTCACTGTGCAGGCAGAGCCTCCTCTCTTACTGGGTTGAGCTGCTCCAAGGCCCTTCCAGCTCTGGAATCATCACTGCAGTCATGCAACTTCTGAACACAGGCCCCCAAATACCACTCTCTCCACAACTGGTGCCAACATAGCTGTGGGCCAGTGCTGACTGCTCTAAGTGCTATTCACCACCTCTCACACTATTTAAAGTAGATTCATATATAAAGCCAAGCCAAGCTGCTGTCAGACTCTTGGAGCAGCAGCAAAGTTAAAGGTAACATTTAGAGGTGTGTGTGTGTTGGAGGCAAACAGACTTTCAAGTTTTTCCACTCACTCCACACTGACACCCTCCTCCCGCAGTGCTGACCTGTTAAAGACAAACAACTTGCTTAGCATCCAAGTCATCAGGAACAAGATAGCTGGAGCTATAGGGGTAAAGAATACACCTGAAGTCTGAACAATCAGCTTTGTGGGTGCCTCCAGAGCAGCCTGAGCAACCCCACAGCATGACTGCACCACACACCGCTGTATTTGGGCTGTGCTATCCTGGGGTCCCACTCCTCCAGGAATAACGATGCCCAACCAGCCAGAAAAAGAATGTGTTCTGTAACTTTTACCTTAGTGGGTTCAGTTACACACCACTTCGAGTTCATTCAGGAGCACTGTAAGTCACAGTCCTCCTGCCTGTGCCTCTTCCAGTACAGAAAAGAGCCCAAGTTGCTGGGCTATAATCATAGAATGGTTTGGGTTGGAAAGGACCTTAAGATCATCCAGTTCCAACCCCCTGACATGGGCAGGGACACCTCACACTAGACCATGTCACCCAAGGCTCTGTTCAACTGGCCTTGAGCACTGCCAGGGGCAGATCATCTACCTTTAGCCTCATGCTTTACCTGATCAGCTTATGGATAACATTTAATGAAGCTGTTTATTTTTAAGGGAGAAGCCAAATCTGTGTGTGTATAAAACAAGAAAAGGAGGAGTCAAAACATCAAAAGCTCATTTCCAAAGCTGCAGCCACTTGAAAGGCCGACAGTAACAAAGGGCAGCTCTGCGAGGCTTTAGCCCACAGCAAAAGGTGAGGCACTGACTTAAAGCTTCATTATAGATTGAGCCAAGTTGAACTCTCTCACCCTGGCTCCAGGCTGGAGCTGGACACGGTTACAAGAGGCCACCTGCCCTGTCCTGGCTGAGACATGTACCTGAGGCCTGAGGCAGCCCTGGGAAGCTCAGGGACATGCAGCTGGACCTGCTGATGCTCTTTGGCTACCACGAACCTCCTACCTGAGGGATAAAGAAGTAGCTCATGCAAACGGGAGTTAATTTTTCCCTCGAGTGATTTCAGTTCTATCTTCAGTTATGGTACATGACGTTTGGACAAATGCTCAACACCTATATATAAAAAACCCCATCCTCAAAACAGTGGAATTGTTCCCAGGGTTCCTCCCAGGCTGTGCCACCCTCCAGCCTCCTACTCAGGGCAGTCTGCATGGAGAAGGGCTGAAGCCACTGACTGCAGTCCTTACCCTGGGTAGCCTGAGCAAAGAGCAGATACTCACTCCCAAACATCTGTTCTTCTGAGGGTTTTGTCATCATGGTTATTAAGCCGAAGTTGGTTAATTTTGGCTCTAAACCATTCCCTACTCAAAGTGGGACAAGTCTCAGCACAAGATGATTTAGCCACCACCTCAGCTCTGCTGCATTTCATTAGGAAACCTTCACCTCTATGCTCTGCTTCCCAGAAGTAACTCCAGAGTCAGCACTTCACAGAGTATCTCCGGTAACTCCAGACTCAGCACTAATTCTTGGTTGGAAGTACCTCGGCAGTCTTGATGCGCAAATGTCCAAACAAAAGACAGAAAGGCAGCAAACACACATGCACGTGCTCAGCAGGGATGGGTAGGAATATCCTTTAATGGGGAACTTCATCCTGCGCAACAAGAAAGAATTCCACCCTCAGCAGGATCACACTCACTTATGGTAACACCCATGGGAATGCAAAGGTGGGTTACAGCTTTCAGATATACAACATTCCTTTTGGAAAAGTAACTTTAATATCGCAAAACCCTGGGAGAGAGGGGCTTTTGTCTACTTCATACACTGTTCAGGATGAGCTTGATTCCTGCAAGGACCCTGCTTACAGTTCCTGAAGCCCAACAGTGAGAATACACACCTCTTGGTGGAAGACAGACTTAATCCTCCCCCTTTTTTTGTCCCCCTTCCTCCTCATTCACCCACTGTGACAGGATTGAGCTCTGCTCACACACACATCCACAGCTGCAAAAAGAAGAGTTATTAAATTGCTATTAGCCATTAAAACAGGTCACTTCCCTCCTCCAAGAAAGCTGCATGCTGCTGCGTGACAGAGGATAAAATTCCAGCTCCCATCAGTCATGGTTTCATTGGTTTTATCCCAGTTTAATAGATGATTTATCAGATTTGTGCAAGACAGTTACCTCTAACACAAAGGGGAAAAAATAAAATCACAGCAACATATACACACGAAACAAGATACACAAAATAGAGCTAAATTTATATACAAGTTATTAGCAGCTAAACTCTTAACTTCATTTAGTACATGGCTTTACTTACTACAGTTTTAGGCACAGAGAAGGATTTACCAGTAGGATATTTGCTATAATGAAGGGCCACAAGGAATACCTTGCTTCAAGTCCCCATTGGACAGAAATAGGTTTACCTAATGAAGACCTAATTCTCACTTCCCCTCAGTTGAGGATACGGCCCTGCACAAAGGATGGAAAAACATGATCCAGCTAATTCAGACTGCGTTAACTTTATACTTTAGATATTAAGCATCTAACTTATATTTTTTAAATAGAGTTATGTTACAGAGTTACTGAATAGGCCTGAATTTCAATACAATTAGTGTCAGGGTTGGTTTGGGGGTTTTCTCCCCTTGTTTGCTTAGCATGGACTCTCAGCTGTAAACAACTCAAAGCAGAGCTGGCAAGAAATGATATAGATGTGAAGATTGCTTTGTACACGCTTCACATTCATAATGAGGAATTTGCTTTAACAGGCTTTAAAAGCACAAAGATGACGAAACATTTAAATTCACTTAGCAGGTTATGTTAATAAATTATGATGCAGCAGCCACTCCATTCCGGGCTGCACTGAATTAGGTGCTTGGGTGTATTTTATGTGCTCCCTTGTCTTTCTGATTTAGGACTACGGCCTCAGAGGCCAGCAAGATAAGTGTGTGCTGTACTCACAGCATACAAGCAGCCTTTTTTGTTTCAGCAGCACTTCTCACATTGGATTATGCATGCACAAGTGCTCTGCCAGGCTGAGGAATGGCCACATACTTTAATTACTGATTGCTTAGGTATAGTAAGCCTCAATGAGGAACACGATCACCTACCCAGTGAAAAGGCTGAAAAGAATAAGCACATAACAGAACCAGGCAGATACTATAACACAATTAAAAACTGAAGCAGCAAGCAGATAATCAAAATAAAATAAACCCCCCCAAAAACCCCTTTAACTTATGAGGCAGGTTGAGAATGACGCGAAGAGTTTTCCTTCACGACAGCTTCAGTCACAAATACAGCTCAGCAAGTCTGAAATACTTTATCAGAAGAACTACAAACTTGTTTATCACAGTTATGTCAGAGCTCCTGGCTCAAGGGTGTGCCGGTTTCTGGTATAGCCACTCCCCTCCTCTTCTCCAAGGACTCTTACTATTCAGCTACTCAGGAAAGAAGAGGGGGTTGCTTCAGGCTTTAGAAAGTGCAGAGAATAAGTGAGTTCTTCCCTTCAGAAAACAACCAAACCACTGAGAACTCTTCAACATGGAGGAATATTACAAAGTTTAGAGGGTCTGGAGTTTGGCATTTGGTTTTTAAATGGCTATTCTTGATGGTTTTGGGTGTACAAAAAGAGAAGGGAGTTTAATGAGGAAGAACATCTTTACCATATAAAAAAACCATCATAACACCACACAAATCTGGTTTTGGGACCATCTTTAAAACCAGTTCTATTGAACACACACAAAATAACACCAACTTGGACCGTGAGTGCTGTGCTCTTAACATACAGCTCTCCTGTAACTCCACTTAGCCTGAAAGAATTTTGGCTCTAACTTCTGTTATGCATTGGCAGGACAGAAGCAAATAAGGCTGTGAACAGAAGGTTATTACTGCTGTCAAACTACAGGAAGATCAAATGACACATTTTAGAAGTAACAGAACTTATAACTACTCCGTGTAGCAGAGCTACTGTTCAGAAAGTAACAGTTTCTTTACGGGAACCCGAAAAGGTAAGACTTTTAACATAAGGTTCTCCATTTGGTACAAAGTTAACTTGTTCCTATGGCTACTCTGCAGTAAGATCATCACTGGGACAGAACAGTTGGGGTCACAGATTGTCAGGAGACTCTTTGGCCATCAGTGCGAGAACCGGTGCGTGGTGCATATCCTTGAGGCTTATCTAGTGCCTTTCACTGGACACGTAGGTTGCCAGAGCGTGACCAAGAAGCAGGTGGCTGGGAAGAAGGGCAGGACTTCAAGTGAAGCAGCAGAGGGATGCAGTCCCCCATCCAGAGCTTGGGCTGCTCTGCCGAGGAGAAGGTCAAAAGAGAACCACCCTCTGCACAGTCTTGAGTCAAGCGGGCACAAGGAAGCAGGAGGCTCCACCACTGGCAGGGAAGGAAGCCAAGCCAGATAACATAGGCTACAGTCACTTCAGCTTTGACATTATCTCAAGCTCCCACAGACATGCACACATGTGTGGGTGAGACAAACGGAGCACTCTGTTTTGGCTGCAGAAAGAGCAGAAGGAGGATTCGCCATTCGGTTTGCTATGTACAACAATACTGCACTGTACACTCCATTAACACCCTGCTGTCTGCTACAGCATTAAATACAATTCCTCTTAGTCACAAAGAGCAACAGATGAGTATCTCTGTAGGAAGGAGAGCTGAAACCCACTGCTGTAGATGACTATACTTGGTGCTAGTCCTTCTGGGATAAAACACAAGTGGTCATTCCATGGTGTCTATAGTACCTCCTTAGGCTGCCTGAGGCAGAGAACTTCCCCTTCCTTATTCTAGTCTGATCCCAGTCCTGTTGGGACTTCTCTAGCACAAAGCCATGCCATGACTTTCCCCTGTTGCCACAACATTCCCATCTGAACTACGCAGTCTCTTTCAGCAGTCCCAGTTTCCGAAGTGCCTCTCTCCTCGCTTCTTCTGTTGAGCCACGGCCGGAAAACTTCACCGTTACCCCTTGGGATCGAAATCCTGAAGGTCTAGGCAGAGAACCCGATCTCCTCCTCATATCCAGGTTTAGACTAGGCTGTTTATAATCATTAAAGCTTTTCGCTGTGTTCTGCTGTGTGCTGCTGACCTTGTTAGCAGCAAGAGCTACCTCTGGTTTGATTGTTACAGTTTTGCCCATAGGAAGGAAAGGGCTGGGCTCCCTTTTTAAGATCTCATGGATGTTTTGATATCCATTGGGAACAGCGTCTGCCTGTTTGGGCTGTACATCAAGCTGCTGAGTGCTTGGGGCATGGTCCACTTGATCCTGAGCTGTCTTTCCCTTAACTAGGCCAAGTTTTGTCAGGGCCTCGTATCGTGTTTGCTCAGAGGAGAGATCTCTCAAGGAAGAACTTCTGTTACGTGACAAGAAATCATTTTTCTGCAGCTTCTCCTCCAGTTCAGCTGCCAGAAAAGCTCCTCCATTGATGTTGGCCAGCACCTGAGCTCTCCGCTCCTGGACGTTAACCGCTGCTTTGGAAATAGTCTCATTGAATTCTTTGCCACTGACATTTGTTATGTTGATGTTGCTGGGGAACCGGTGCAGTTTGGGTGCAGGTGCAGGAGGGTGCTTTGGAGCCACAGAATAATCACCGTTGGCTATTGGGGTTTTCTTCCTGTCCAAATTCCCTTCCTTGAGGGCGCTGGGGAAGCGCGCCCTGTTCTCCGCCTGCTGCTCAGACATCTTCTGCGCCATGATGAGCGGAGTGGGGATGGAACGAAGCAATTTGGGATGCTGCACTGGAGGAGCGGGTGGAGGAGGAAGTGTCTCAGGCGTCAGTGGTGGTGGTACAGCGGGATGTGGGGGAAGGTCTGCAGGTACAGCTGGCTTCGGGCTCTCGGTTCTCCTGGTAGCATCCAACACTTAAAAGACAAAGCAGCAACAACTTCATTAAGCCTTCACCCAGAGCAGAATACAAGGCTTGCTTTCACCTAGGATCAGCAAGCATCAGTACTCCCCTCCCCAAACTTTCTAACTCAAACTCAGCCCACATTGCCAGAAGAAACTCTAACTGAACTCCCAGCAATGGCATCTCGTAGGCGACACTGTAGTTCACATCACCATATTTACAATGCATGCACTAGAAGCTCTTCATGCCACTCATTCACAAAACTACGTTTCAGTGGCTGCCTTTTCTGTAAGAGTTTTGCAATTCTTATTTTTTAATAAACGCATTACATCCCACTGGATGTACTAGCTGATAAATCCACGCTCCTAAAACAGAGAGAGAAAAGTCTCCAGGGTGAAGACCATGACACTATCTTCTCACAAACTTACTGCGATAGGATCATGTGCCTTTTTCACGCAAAGTAACACTACAATCTGCCATGTTAAAACTCTCAGAGAAGGTCTTAAAAGGTCTTAAAGAGAAGCAGAGCGTGAACACATTGATGAGTACCAGTTTGCCTTGCTGCAATGACTCTGCATAATCCTGAGTTCTGTTACAGCTCAGTCACCCAGCAGGGGCTGAGGTGGCAGTCCAACAGCTTAATCATATTCATGACCTCCATGAGGGGAGGTAAAAAACATTATAGGAACAACAAGAATTTCAGGAATCCCAAGTCAAATTAAAATCATGGTCCTTACTGCTCCTGATGTGCCACAGATTCGTCTAGACGTAGTAAGGAAGAATTTCTTTAGCTGTTCTAATGAGAACTGGAATATGCCAGGGCTAGGTCAAAGGGAAAACCCACACTTTCAAGCAATACTACTACCTGGTTCTGGATCTCTGCTAGGAGGGCCTTCATGGTCACTGCTCTCAGGTGTTGACTGTACTAAGTCAATGATATCTTCAGTCTCTGAATGACTGGACACAGTTTCTTCTGTTGATCGTGGGGACTGACAGTGGATGCCACTGTCACGTAGGACCGGCTCCTCTAAGTCATCTTCTAAGGCGTCTATGGTTTCCTCAAAGAACATGAGGACATCCTGCTCTTCGTGAGTTAAGTACTTCAGACTCTCATCATCCTATGGGGAAAAAAGAAAAAAAGCCAGAAAGATTAACACCCTACATGTGAGTACAGATAAAAGTCCACTGATAGCAAACACAGCACCCCTTTCTGAAGGCAGAAAGAGGCAGGATGAACAGGCAGCATCACAACAGAAACAACTTCTGCTTGCTGTTTCCTCCTTGCCCAAAGAGGCACTCTGCCACTACGATGCAAGAGAAAAAAGCAGAATACAGGAGTTTACAGGGCATTAATTGTGACTGAAGAACAGCAACTGGTATTTCATCCTTTAAAGTATCTAACTTTAAAGTATTTAACTTTTAAAGTTCAGTAAACAAGTGTCCATTTGAGTTGGACAGAACAAATTGCTAAAAGATCATAAAAGCAGAGGGGAAAAAAAACAATGGGCAATAAAACCCCTACATTTATGCTTTTACAAGGGTTAAGATAGTTTCTTCAGGCTCAAAACTGGAGTAAGCTGTTTGAGTTGCTGTGTCAGGTTCAGGGACAAGGCCTGGAGAGCAGCACAGGAGGGAAAAGGTGCATTTGGGACAGTCCAACAAATGAGTTGATTCCTTCTTTGCTCCAGACCAAATGGGACTTGGCTTCTAGAGGCAGATTTCAAAGAAGTAATAATAAGGAAGAGATGGTGTCTAAAGATTTTACCTTTGAGTTATAGAAAGGAAAAACTTAGAATAAATACCGCTAGGGAGCACATCTTCATGAAGTGCCTTGGGCTATTTTCTCCAGCAGGAAACAATCCCATAGACCACAGAAGTGATAAATAACCACTTGGGTTACCCAGTCTTCATTTTCTATGAGTCACTGCTCTTGATTAACTTGATTAACACATTATCACTATGAGAAACTAGGCAGCAATGCACAAACTCTTTTCCCTCCACCTACACCCTGGGAAACACTCACTTTTCCAGAAGCTTGGAGATGACAAAGAATGATTAGGAAAGGCACTACATTAAGACAATGGATACAGGAAAGACATTTCCCAGGAGAGCTGTGTAAGTTCTGGAATGTAACTATTGTTGAGAAGTAAGTGAGGTTTTCCCCTTTCTGGGCTGAACTTCTCTCCCTCCAGGCACACATTGGAAACTTTGCCATCAGTAACTTAACAAGAAGGCACCAGCAAAGCAATACAAGACAGTTTCCCTTTTCATCTCTACTTTTCAATTCTCCAAGGACACCTGATTGTGCGTGCAGGCAAGGTAACAAGGCTACTTCTCAATGGAAGATTGGGGGAATTTAGGTAAATCCATTAAGGTATGCAGTACAAACACACACCTTTACAAGAGGCAGACATGTTCTTGCCAGGGCAGCACAACTTGCTTCTAACTCACCGTGCCTGTTCAGATCATCTTACATTAGATTAAACCGTGTGCGGCTCTACCTGTTAACTCAACTCCTTGCACAAACAAAGCTTTTATCCCTGTCCTCAGCATTAAAAATAAGAACAATGTACCTCTGTAGAAAAGTAATGCCTATAGATTAAGAACTATGAAGCGCTGCATTGTACCATGTGGCAGTTAGTATCTAAGCACTCCAAACACTACAGATGAGAAAGTAAATGCTTTAGGGCTCTTGGTTGCCTTCTGCTGTGTGGCTTGTAGAACGTTTTCCCTGTATTTCATTCATTTCTTTACAGCAGACAGACACACAGCCTGTCAGCCACTCTTAGTTCAGACACTTCAGGGCAGGTTTTCTTATCTGTGGCTGCAATGCTGTGAACACAGCAGTCTGCAGTCACTGCTGGCACAGTTTTCTGTTAAAACAGACCACTGAAGTCTTCTTGAAACCAATTCTGTGTTCCCCTGCAAGAGGCTCCTGCGACAGTTCTAGAGATTCAGATTTATTGGCAACACGGTGAATATAGTCTGACAGCTGGGAAGGATGTACAGAGGTGTGGGTGTTTGTAACTTAGTCTTACCATCCACAGTGCACTGTCAGAATAAGTAACTTACTCCAGCTTGCAGCAAAACTGCTACGAAAGCTTAAATTTTGATGCCATTTGCAATTGCCTATTTAAAGGACTAACTTCAAAGGCTGACGTAGTCCTCAGCTCGCACCCACCACATGGCAGAGCTCTGTTTTCAAAGGCCAAGGAAAGTTTTACAGCTGCACTTGAAAAGTCAGACACAGACAGGCCTTTTTCTTCCTTTTTTTTTCCTAATGGATGTTGCAATCTCCTTCCTTCCCCACCCAAATACTCATTCGGCTGCTACGTGTAGTAGGCAAGAGAATGACAGGAAAGGAGCTGTTGTTAGGTAGGCACTAGCTGGAGCTGGACAGGACTCCAAGAAGCTTTTGTTGTGGGTGAGCTCATTGCAAGAGCCTGACTTCCACAGGCAAACGAAAAGAGGGGGTTGTGTTTAAGTTCACAGTGGGCAGCAGATCCAGACTGTGGTGAAGCACAGAAGTGACTGCACCGCACTGTTCATTTAAAAGAACTGCTCCCACACGAGCTTAACTCCTTTGATCAAGAGCTGAGTAAAACGGTATGTGAATTGAAACAAAGACTTTCAAAAGTCCTTTCTTCCATCCTTCCATTTCTGTGTTGTAAGACACAGTGTCTTTCCATGCCAGGTAATATCTGCAGGAGGATTGGTCAGCACCGCTCTGCCTGACTTACCATTCCTCATGGATCTTGCTGAAACAAGCAGTTTCCTGTTAGGTGAAGGATCCCAAACAAGTAACCATCCCTTTGCAAATACATTTGTAGTAAATGGCATACCTAGCTGTGGAAGGCCAACCTCACCTCAGTTAGCACTTCCATCTCTTTCCTCATGCAGTTTCCCTTCAAGATGACCAATGTCACATTTCCTCAGCAAAGAAAAGGACAGCAGGTCTGGAGAATGGGCAGTGTTACGGCAGGTCACCGTACTGAGATGCAAGGCATCCAACCTGGCTACAAACTCCCTCAGGCAAGGCATGTTGCAGTTTGTGAGACAAATGGAATTAATCCTATTTTACAGAAAAAAGCACAGTAAAAAAAAAACCTGCTCAAGTTGGTCAAACCAGAGGAGCTCAGAGATGTAAAGCAAGCAGTGACTTGCTTTACCACTGGTCTGAGAACAGTGGTGTATTATAAAATGCCCACTTGTATTACTTATAATATAGTAAAGCTTTCAGAAAGATGGGAGGAATGGTGGTGTAGTTAACAGGTGCCAGTTTTAGCTAAGTTTGCCACATCTATTTGTAATTAGTTCGTTTTCCACATACTCCAGGGACTGGAACAGTTCATCTTCTTTCTGGGCTGGTTTTCCAGGCCTCCGTTCTCCTTGAAGAACCTGAGTTTTAACAGTCTTTTCAGCTACTCGAGTTATTTACCTCATACTTTCCACCAACTCCCTACTCTTAATACACAAACACATCTCCCAAAACTAAATCTCACATATGATTAACA